>NC_140568.1:31270553-32500553 GCF_057381845.1 Rhamphochromis longiceps | reverse complement strand
ATCATATTTAATACTAACTTTTAACGAAAACACTCTAAAGGTGAATGAAATGTGAAATACTAACAAAAAACAGTCTATGTTTTTGTGTTGATGGACACAAATGTCACGTTTTGCCCTTTTAAAACTCTAAAAGTGTATTTCAGTGGAAAGTACACATCTGAAGAGACACATTACTCTGGCAACCAGTAAAACAGAGACTGAAAAGAAATGGCAACTGTTGTATTTTAACCTAAAGGTTGATCCTTTTCTCAGTGTAATCAAGAAGTTTTTCTTGTCTGAACTTAACTGAGTTGTTTTTACAGTACACCCTAGCCCTAACCAAGTCATTTTAATGTAAATACAACTTACTTTAAATTAATAATAATAAAAAGAAAATACATATAAAAATCTTTCACGTCTGTGACTCAAACTGTGGAGTGAGTATTGAAATGATGTAGTCCACCACTGACCACTCATGTGCCAAAATGTGGCACTGGAGCCCTTTAAAAGTGGAAAAGATTAACTTTAAATAGGTATATTATAAGCTCAGGGACAATAAAATAACATGGAACCTGGAAAATACTGTAAAAATTCATGTAAAAAACAAAAAACAAAAACCCAAATCAACAGATTAGAGCTGATTGTTTGACAAACTTGCATGAGACTACTGAAAATTTTAAGACCCCCTGGGTTTTGAGCCTTAATTTTGTAAAACAAAAAAAGTGTTGCCATGATTATATTATTTGAAGGGTAGCTTTATTCATAGTCCTTATTTAATTTCTGACACTAAACACTAAAAATATTTAAGCAATACCAACACAGAAGTAGCATGATTTTTACCATCTTCTTACTTGGATGTAGACTGATAAAGACTCCATATTTTGCATTGAATAATTATAGTAGTATATAGTAGAGTTTCTTCAACATTCTTACCCTTTCTTAAACGTGCACATTTAAACTGAAATTAAAATTTAATTGAAATTAAAACAAAATATTGTGCTAACCCTTCTTAACCCTTTAAAGCCAGTTGGAGCGGGCACGCTCCGTTATCCCTGTAGAACCGGAACTGCGTAAGCTAGCGCAATATTTTTTTTTTTGCATATGAAACCGGAGGAACAAAAACATAATATTCCAGAAACACGCTTTGCCGATCCGATCAGCTGTTCGTAACACTTCCCACATTGAAACAGACATCAGCGCTAACGATCGCATGTCCGCCATTACCTGCCCGAAACCGGAAGTGATGTCATTTCTGCAGAAAATGTAGTTTTTTACTTGTAGGCCTTAAAAGCTTATTGTTGCTGGGATGCTTAGAAATTGCACTGCTTAAAATAGTTTATTTTGATGCACATGCTTTTTTCTTTGCAAATTTGCATCATAGGATTGTTTTTCGTTTTTCCTGCAGTATATAAAAATTGGTGTATCTCAAAAATAAAACTATGAAGACACTCAAAATAAATTTCCTGTTGTTGTAAACTATTTTTTTGCAACTCTTTTGTATTTAAAGTTTTGAGGGATAAACCTCTTAAATTTGTAAAAAAAAAACAAACAAACAGAAAAACAATTTTCAATTTTTTTGTAGTTTATTGCACTTTTGCAATTTATGTAGTTACTATGGACTTAATGCATACATATTATTAAAATATGGGCTATAACAGTTGTATTGATGTATAGCAACTTGAAATGCTCCCAAAAATGGCACTACAGCATGTAAGAATATAAAGTAAGCTCTGGCAGCCTTGGTTCTATGGTAGGTCTTAAAGGGTTAATAAGGGGTTTTAGTAACAAATACTATGCAGTATGTCAGTGACGGGCTTCTTTCATCATTTTTGGTGAATCAAAACCATTTTTTAAACACTGAAAGGAATATAAAAGAAGGTTTTTGTTAGCATCTAATACAATTTACAACAATATCTTCTGTATCAAATATTGTGACATATTCTCAGTTTCACAAAAGTTATAAGCAATAAGATGCAAAAATAGACTGTGACTACACACGATGTAATATAATAGATCTTGATCGCCGCTGTCACAGGGAATGAATTTAAATCTTTGCTAAACCTGTATTTTGTGGATGTAGTGGATTGCATTACACTGAAGTGCTTCTTATTTTCTGTGTAACGATACAAGTACAAGCAAAATGCTTAATAATAAAAAAATAGCACAATCAAACCTGTTGCCAGAACAAACACTACAATTTAATATTAAAAGCAAGTCGATGCAGTTACTCATCTCAACTTTCAATTTCAAAATACTATATTTCCTAAACAAGAAAAAAAAACTTATGCTTGACATATATTACATGCAGCACATTTGATGAAAGGGCCAAAGCACTACAGATTATTTCAGAGTAACTATATTTCTTCGACATATCAGTTTACTGTTTAAGTACCTGAAAAGAAACTTCAGCCACTGAACCCTTGAACTGAGCATTCCTTCTTTCTCTTGGGTCAGAGTGAACCTTTCACTTGCTGTTCTTCTTCAACTTTGGCAGGAAATGACTACAGTTCAAGCGAAAGCGCTTAACAGCTGGTAGCTGTGATCCAGAAACGCAAGACAAAGGTCCTGATTGGAGAAGCACGCTGCACAATATCAAGCTAAAATTTCTGCCTTCTGCCTGAGACTTTAAAACACACAGCGCACGAAAACAGAATGGCAGATCACTATTCACCGTCTAGCTTTCAATATGAGTGCATGAACATGAGAAAGTGTACACTGTAGGGTTACGCATATATCTAATCATTTACTATTTAGTGTGTATTAACGTGCACACTTCATGTATAAGCACCAGTTGTTTGATGCATTTGATATTATAAATAAAATCAATTTAACCATTTTGGCTAACCAGTAAATGTACACATACAGTAGTGAGAAAAATGATCAGATTACTATCTTTATCATCTAACAGTATTACAACTAAGACACCAATCAGCTACTTTTGAACGGGATTTGAATGTATCGGTGAGGGAAAACTGGATTTCCATGAATTTGTAGAAGTTGCAATAGGAGGACAATGTGCCTCAACATTGTAGTAAATCTACTTAAGAAAAGCTACAAAGAAAATTTCTGGTAACTAATTTGTTATTAGACTAAACGAGGAAAAAGAAACTAACCGACTAGTCTATATAAATGATACATGAACGCGCTTACTAATCAATAATAAGCAATTTACATCCTAAGGCAGAATAAAGTGTAATAAATGATGAATAAAGGACTTACAAATACCTTAATAATGCCTAACAGTGTGACATTATTATAGAATAGCAATATAGAATAGGCTTTTATTATCATTCTACATGTACAACGAAATTATAAAATGTTAATTTTTTTAAATAAATATGTTTAACTTGATGATTTTAGGGGGGATTTTTTTTACCCATAGCTTGGAATTGGGTGTTGAAGAAAATGTAATTTTAAGGTATTTGTGCAGCCTGCAGAATTTCTGGTAATGTGACATCCCTGCGCTCTTTATTTCATCTGGCAAATCAAGTGAAAGCCATCGATCATAACTGTAGTTTCATGTAACCATATTTCTGTGAAACAAATGAAAGTGCTCTCATGGAAAATCTATGGAAACATGAAAGTGAAAAGAATCACAGTGCTGATGAAGCGAGATTGGGCCAAAATCATTTCTCCCCCACTACACAACTGCCGCTCTACCAAAAGAAAAAGAGCTCCACTTTCTATCATCATCTGTTAGAGGTTCATGGCTAAAAGTATTGTTTTAGAATAAAATGTATGGCATTAATGTTATTTCAGACATAAGCATTTGCTTTGGGAATGCAGTCCTCTTCCACCTTTGATCCCAGTCAATTTTAAGTGTAAACATGGTTCACAAGTACTGGCTCATGCACATCTGTTGGCAACTGTGCGGCTGCATCCATACTTGGAAAAACACTCACAGATTTTTGAGCTGACTAAAATAGCATGTGATCAGGGTTGTGGCTGTTGGTTCATTTTCAGAAGCAACATCTACTGTAGGGCATGGTTTACAGCCCAGCAGGAGAGCATCTAATATTTCCTGTCTTTCATGTTTTTTAAAGGGAATTTCAGTCACTATCCATTGGTGTTTCAACTCCTTCTGGAAGAAAATTATAGGCCCGGCATTTGTTTTTAGTTGTCGCTTTTAACCTGGGCCATTTGTGAGCTCCTTTATAGCAAGTATCACAAAAAGGAAATGCTAAAAGAAGAAATGAATGTAACAGCCTGTACACACAGCGGGCACGTACATATTATTAGTCCTGACCTGAGTCTTTTACACCAGCCACCACAAGAACAGAGCTAAGCAAAATCAGTTGTAAAAGGTGGAATAACCTAAATCCTATTTGCTTTCCAAAATAGTAACTAATTACCTTTGCAAAAAAAAAAAGAAAAAAAGAACGCCTTTCTTATCTGGCACTGCTGTGATTTAGGTTATTTCAAAAACAATGTTCTCATTGTTCAGGTTAAAGGACTTCACCTGTTAATGTTGGAAAAATAACCTATTTAGGGTCTGGGTAAAGGCTTTGTGTCTTCACTGTCTAATCTCCCAATCATGTTATTGTATTTAAAATTATAGAAAAAGAAAATTATAATAATTATGTGACAGTAAAATAATTACTATGGCTTTGTCACTTGAATGTAAACAAATGCAAAACATATCACTTAAGTGTGATCAAAAAGTTTTGGGAAGAATCCCATGAATAATCAAAATCTCTCGATCTTGGCGAGTCTCAATTTCATGGTCATCTTCATGTGCCTGTGCAGATCATATTCAGCAAAACTATAATACTTAGCTTGCTCCCTGGAAGTCCTGTTATGAGCGCTTGTACTGTGAGTTTTAGAATTTCACCATGGATCTCAAACTTGCACAAACAAAAACAGAAACCTCTTTTTCAAATTTTGTGTGAAGGATCATCACTGGTAATGAGAGCTGGGTCTACAGTGCTGTCTGAGCACTTTTCAATTGAAAAGTCCACTGTTTCCAAAGGCAGCACGTCAGGTGGACAGCGAGACTAGGACCGTGGTTGTCAATTATTCTGACATTTACAGAGCCTTACATTACAAAATCCTCCCAGACAGTGAAACTGGCAATGCAGAGGTCTACTACAAAGTCCTGAGGCATCTGAGATACACACAACTGAACTGTGGCCAGCATACCACCATATCCCATCACACACAGCAGTTTTGTGGCCACACCTCCACTCATCACCTACCCTACATACCCAGTTTTACGTCATGCTAAAGAAACTTCTTTGGCTGAGCTTCAAAGAGATTACTCTGATTTGATAAACTCTCTAGGTCTGCCTGCTCGAACAAAAATTCTATCATACTCTAATTGGTTGGGACAGCCACTGTACTGGCCATTAACCAGAAATCCCATCCTGTTTGGTATTATGGGGTGTGAAAGGTAGAAATGAATACTGAAGGGGAGAGGCAAAGATAATTCTGGTGACAAAGGTTGTGTAAAAGCTGACAGGACAACCCAATGGAGGAGAAACAGGCAGCTGACAAGATTCCAGCCATCTGAGCAGAGAGAGGGTATAGATCTAGAAGCAAGATCAATCAGCATTAGTCAAAAAAAAGATCAATAGAAAGGCTGTTATGTGGCTGAAGAAGCAAACTACAGCGGCCCAGTCTCTGATACTCAGCTGAAATTGTTCAAACTAAAATACTTCTATTAGTTTTTTGTAAACAGAATAATTTGATATTTGGAACGTAACTAAAGATTAATATATAAAAATAAAGTAATGTTAATCTGGAGTACTAGAAATTTTCATAATTAGACACATGATAACTGAAAAGCTGTTTTTTTCCCCACAGTCATCTCTTTGCCAAAAATGCTGCATTTGAAGGATTTCTATGCCAGCCGAGTGTAGGTGCTGTGTTTGTGCTCTCCTAAACCTGGAAATGGAAATTGCTGTCAGTAAAATCTAGTTCACTGCTACCCAAAGCTGAAGCTACAAATGCATTTTTTTACACATTTCCACCAACCTCTGACGCTTTGTCTGGAAGCCTTCGGCTGGCGTGAATTTACCCATGGGCAATCTTTCCACTCTGGTGCTCTTATCTGTCTCTCTTTCTGCCCCTTTGTCTACAGTTTCTTTCCTTACTCAGTCTCCCTCTCTTCATCTAACTCTCTCATTTCCCTCCAGCTACTCCATCCATCTCAGAGGAGATCGTCAAGCCAATCTTCTTCGGTGACACTTTTACAGGATGTCCAGGTTGAACTATGACCCAAGATCTACTGTTGCCCCCGACTGCCACATGATATAAAGCAGCAAATAAATTAGCAGCAAATTACCTGTCAAACACCTGCTGCTGAGGATGCTGGAAGTCTCTGACTACCACTGAGCAGCTGGTAAAAGAGACTACATGGGGCATTTCCATTTGACCAGAAACCACTACTTAAAGAAAATGCCTCTTTGCACCATCCGGAGAATGTATCAATATTATAATGTATCATCTGTGGCTGGATGTGAGGCAAATTCTAAGTGACATGTGAGCTGTCAAAAGCACTGTTCTCACTGGGACAAATAAGTTCAATGTTCAGCTGAATTAATCAATGTTGACAGGGGAAGAACTCCCTTGGCTGTTTCCTGTCATGATGCATTGTTTGCCTCACCTCCTAATTGCTCTCGCTTGTTTAATTAACTAATTGTAGCCCGTTATGATTCTAGAAATGATTGTTTAATTTAGTGCAATATGGGCGAGGCTCATGAAGGTGGCATGGCAAATTGGGACACATTAGCCGAAATAAATAAGGGTGACAAAAATTATTTAGACTTAACATAATCACTTTAGGACAGCATCAGCAGGAATTACCAATGATGAGATCTGTGGCTTGGGGCAAACCAAAGACAGCCTGAAGACTTCTAAATACAACAAAAACTCAATTTGTTATCATTAGTTGTATGATTTGCAATTAAAGGAATATTAAAATGTTGAAGATGTAGCTGTAATATTCAAATGTAGCTCCCTTTCCCATTTGTGTTTTAGTCATTTTATTTTAGTTTTTCTTAATGATACCAGTGAAACTAACTTGCCGCCTGTAACTGTGAGAGATTCTACATCTCTTTATTCGGTTCTACCTGAGTGATTCTGGAGAAGCCTGCTGACTGTACATTGTTTTCAATAGATACCACCTGTTTGGAGAAAACACATTAAAGCTCAAAATGAAAGGTAATATCCAATGACCTTTTCGATGAGACCTATCTGCATTATTCAAGCTGAGCCCAACAAGATTTGATGTGGAATCGGCTAAACGATGCACCCAAGTCATGTTTTATTCATGTGGCTCATGAGCCGCAACCACCCGGAGAAAAATGTTGGGATGTTTTTGTAGAAACAGTGAGATAAAACTGCAGTTCAAAATAAAGTAATAAGAGAAAAAAGAAGAAGAAAGAAGAAACTGTCCTTTACAGCAAGGAATTGCTTACTGGTTTCTAAACTAGATGTCTTCAAATTTGGTCATTTTGACATGGATGAAACAATCTCTTAGACTAATCCTTACATATAGTAAAAGAAAGAAAGAAAGATATGTTACAAGAAAATCAAGCAGTAGAGACCAAACATATTTATGGCAGGTTATACATATTACATACTGTATATACTGTCACACGGTAGATTTTTAGGTACTCATGGTTTTTCCTAGATTGTGTCATAAATCTAACTTCATTCCCCTAAAAACTGGCACAGATCAACATCACAGAAGTTCACCAGATGTATCTTAGATTTGCGTTGTCCATTAAAGCCAATCAAAACTTATGGAAAAGCAGCCAAAGAGGAAGAACAGTCATTTCTCAACAATTCTACAAGATTCTACAATAAGCAAAAACACCTTATTGCTCTCTGGGTTCCTTTCAGTATATCGGGCACACTTAACTCAGGTTTCTAGGTGTATGCAGATATATTATTCTAAGCAATGATATAGTCTAAAGGCTTCAAAGAGGAATTTTTCATAGATAATTTGCTAGAGCTTCAGTAGGGAAATAAAGCTGGCACCCATTTTTTAAATCTTTTTTTTTCAACATATTTTTAATTTTTCTTTTTATCCTCAATTGGAGTCAATGAAAGCTACTGTGGTGAAACGTTTTTAAATGTGACATAGTGCCTCGAGACAGTATCCTGATTTTTCAAACAAAGCTTTATGTTTGTACCTAGAGCACGTTGGTGCCATCAGTGGATCATTAATATTTTGCTTATTAATGTAGGTTTTTAACCATATGTCTTCTTATTTTATTTATTTACTTGAGGAGGTGCTGTTGGATTACTTCATCTGATTCAGAGTATCCTGGCATCAATTTGAAACTCATTGACTTTTTGGGGTTTTATGAAATAATTTTGGACTCGGGAACCTAGCCAACTTGTTGGAGCCTTTGATCACTAGTGCTGCAATCAGCAAAACGGCATTTTGGCTCATAAATGCTGATTTTCTTTTTATGAAAACATATTTGTCGCAACTTAGTTTGTTGCACACTTGATCATGTCACCTTGGGAGTTAGAACATTATACTTATCAGTTGATTAGCTAAATACACATAATATTTCCCAAACTTGTTTGAACAATCACTCATTCAACGCATGTTTGGGCAGATTAATCTAACTGATTGCAACAAACTTGGAAGTATAAAAATAATATTTTATTTAACCATTAATCAGTTTGATCTATTGGCAAAAAATCTATAAAAATAAGGTTGGTATGTTCAGCTGGGGGTCAACACAAGAGCAGTTACAGAATACTCAGAAACTTGCTTTAGAGAAGTAAATGTGGATCACCCATGCTTAGCATGCTGTCACCATACCACAATATCAGACGAGAAGGAGAAAACTAATGAATGATAAGATAAGAGAGATAAGATAAGATAGAACTTTATTAATCCCTCGGGTGGGTTCCTCTGGGAAATTCGATTTCCAAAAAAGCACAGCACCGACAGAAGTTACAGAGTTATACACACACACATATCGTTAGCTTCATAGCATAATTGCCTAAGTCATTTGACTAAGTCAATGACTTAGGCACTTATGCTATGAAGCTAACGATATATATAAATACAGAGACAATATAAATAAAATATACGAAGGGGATAAATAGAATAAATAGGAATAAAAATAAAAATACAAGTGAATTGCACATTTCAAGTATTGAGGTCTATTGCAATGATTTTGATAAAATGACTATCTGATTACAAATTAGAGATGGACCGATCCGATATTACGTATCGGTATCGGTCCGATACTGACCTAAATTACTGGATCGGATATCGGAGAAAACTAAAAAATGTAATCCGATCCATTAAATATCACGAAAGCACCTCACAAAACTTGCAACACGCCGTAACTCACCTCAGAACGTTAGCACGTCGGAGCAGTATGCATCACGTGATAGAGCGGCTGTGGCATGCGGGACCTGTCGGTGGTCTGGATAGCATGTGGAGCTTCGCTAGCTACCCGGCATTTCATCTCCGACAAAGTTATCCCCGAGAGAAGTAAAGCAAGTGTGTAAGTCTATCTCTGAATGTTTGTAAAGCATTCCTGCGTTAAGCTTAACAAGCGACTGCCTCTCGCTCTCCGGCTGCTACTTCAATCATGAAACTGCTTAATGATCAGCTGATCGGCTTTTCTGTCGCGAGTCCGTCTCTCTTGTTTGTTTTTGCCCCACTTTGCACCAGAAAGAGGAAACCAGCGGCTGAACAACAGCAGCACGTTTAAGCTTGATAAGCTGTTGTTAGAATTTATTTAATATTACTTTCTACTCGAGGATCTTTTTCTATGTAGCTGACGTAACTGTGCAGGGGCGGATCTAGCAAAGTTTAGCCAGGGGGGCCGATAGGGCATGAACAGGGAAAAGGGGGCACAAAGACATACTTTTCTTTCTTACTCTCATTTAAAATGTCGAGCTTTTAATAAATAATTATCTGACAGCCAAAGTTTTAATTTGATGTAAAATGAATAGAAGTCAATTACTGTATATAGTGACTATTAAGTCTAATATATATACCCTAGTAAGCTATAGTACTTTTTACTTTGGGATGGTACCATCTGTGCTGTCTGCAATTTTGTTGAAGAAAGATGCTGAATCTATTTAATATTTCTTGAAAAATAATTGATTTCTGTGCATTTTTTTCACACTTCATCAAATTAAGGTTGATTACGTCGATTAAGCATCATGAGGTGGAGCGTGAGGGGTGGTTCCCTATTTTTTATTTATTTATTTTTGTTGTTGCTGGGAGTTGGAACCCTATTAGTTAGGTTGCTTAATATTTATGCTAAGTACTCTTTAAAATACCAGAATAGTGAGGATGGTGTAGGTTTAAGTTTATTAGATTGATCAGTATTGCTGAACTATGAAATATTTTTTTTGTATACAGGTATAACAGAATAGCTTTAGTGTAGTTGTTGTTTTAAACTTGAGTATGAACTTGCAGACTTGCAAAATGCAGCAAGATATTTTAAAAAACAGTTTTGTTGATTAAAAAACACTATATCGGATTCATATCGGTATCGGCAGATATCCAAATTTATGATATCGGTATCGGACATAAAAAAGTGGTATCGTGCCATCTCTATTACAAATACAAGTTTTTTTTCCCAACATTTAGTAAAAGTCTCAGTCAAAACAGGTGAAAAACAAGCAATTGCTCTAAAAAGAATCACAAAAATAAATTCAGGTCAGCAGTCCAAAGTTAAGAATGACTAAACACTGTCCTAGAAGTTAATATGAAAGAGTGTGTCTGCTTAAAAAAAATAAAGGTCTCTAGAGGTACCTTGTCCCAAAAAATGGCTTTTCACTAGCTTTTAAAAGACTAGAACAGAAAACAGATTTTGTATTACATACTATGAAATGTATTACAGTACAAGTAACTTAAATAACACACTGTGCTATGAGGATGCACAACACGTTATCTCTATCAGTGACTCAGTCAGGGAACTGATATGCATTCCAGTGCAACTAGCAGCTTATTGTTCTACAATGAAACTCCCTTTGGGGCCCGCACTGTCTCGGTTTGCTCCATGTCATCTCAGACAGTCTGTAGAAGATCTATTAATTTTCATCTCAGTTGCCTGGTTCTGTACGACTTTAAGCTGGTCTCCACGGGGCCGAGCAATGCAGCTTTAGTCCATATCCGTCCTGTCAGTCACTGGCTATGACCCATCCATCATCTGGTATATAATTACTCTGTACGGTTACCTCTCCGCCTGTCACTGTAACTTTCACAGGCTGTATTCAAAAGAAGGGTGAGTCAAGCAGATGTCTATTCTCAGCCCGTCTGCAGAAGTGATTAGAGCTGCAGGCACGCAGGCCAAATTCATCAGCGACAGAATTAAGACCTCAGAAACAGTTTAAAGTATAACAGTATCAAACCTCAATGCTATATACCTTTGCAACTTTGTTGATGCTGTATAATTTCTACATATTATATCACAGGAGAAGTGAGAGAGAGAAAAAAAGTAAGATATCAATAGGAAGGTAGAAAGAAACACAGGAGGAGGGAGGGAACGATAGACAGAGGAAAAGACTGTTTTGGCTGAGCAGTTGTCTCACATGAAGAGCAGCATGCTGTGACCATATGCTAGTCCAGGTGGACTTGGTATCCAGGCAACTGTATCAAAGCAGTGGGGGCATTTGTGACTGAATCCAGAGGACTTTTCAAACAGAGGAGTCAGGGAGAACAATGCAGCTATCATCTGTCAGCAGGTAAGATCACCTGGCCTTGCCGAGCTCAACTCTCCTTGTGGCAACTCCACAGGGAGTTCATTCAGACTCTAACCTGCCCACGAAAGAAGTTCAAACAAGGTGTCTGGCAGGAACACTGGCATGTTTGTTTCATTTTGATTTCAGCAAGAGCGAGTGTCAGCACATTCAGAGTACTGACCAGGTGCTTAGCACAAATTAGCAAAAATTAAAATGGTAAGAAAGATGTAAGAACACTCAACTTAAGTTTGCAGTTTTGAGGTCACACATTTTTATCCAGTTGTAAAATTATTACTAATGTTGAAAATACACTAGTTAAAATGCTTGTGATTATACCACAGCTATAATAGCTCAAATAAATCAAGGAGCAGAGGTTTCCTGCACATAAAGACTATGTTTTAACATTTAAAAAATACAAGATCTCTCCAAATGTGTTTAATTAAACACACACTGGTTAAACAAGCAGCATAAAATCTTAAATACATCTTTGACTTCCAGCACTCATGTCTCCTCTCATCCACAACTGATTTTAAACAGACGCAGGATCAGTCAGCTAAGCTGCAGTGTTTTGGTTTCGACTGGGTTCGGCTTTTACACTATCTGTGGTGTCAGTTCTCCACAGGAAATGCTCTCAGTTAGAGCCCAGACTCTCCCAGTGGTTTTATTGGTAGGTTTTTAAACACTTGTCAACATTAAGTCGTGTGCGACACATGCCTTTGCTTTGTGTCAAGTTTCACATTTCACCACCAGCGCCATATCCAAGAAACTGAGAACCCATCGGAATAACTTTAATTTTCCATTTTCGAACCTTCAATGCTAAAGCCTCGATCAACACTTAAAATGACTATTCAGAGACAAAGTTTGAAGCCATACGTGGTGGTTAGAGCGATGCTTCACAGCACATAACCAGCCTTTTATGAGGCCTTGCCTGCCTTGTGTAAGACAGGCTGCACTAGATCAGCAAAACAAAGTGAGATGGCAACATAAGATGCTAATTGAGAAGGATGTAAAGCCAAGGAGAACTACAGCTGTCAAAGAATCTGTCCCAGTGGGAAGTATTTTTGCTCAAAATGTCCATCTGTCTGTAACGCCACAAGTCTTTTGCTAAAAGCTTTGCTGTGAACTGGCTCCATCTGAAATAGCTCCACTTTGTAACTATAAATGATTAAGCACAAAAAATGCATATTGTATCAGTGCATACACTGCAAGGATGTGTGCCTACCAAGGCATGTCCTGTATATGTTTGGGTCAAGCATGAGTCATCTCACAGAGGGCCCCCGTGTGCAGCAGGGGTGTGCCAACAGGAAATGAGCCCAAGGTCAGAAAGCCACATGGAAACCTTCCTGTAGGTAACCACACTCCTGCATCTGACCACCTGCCATCACTACTGTGCAAATACAGCAAATAATATGTATTTACATCTACAAATAACATGTATAAGTCCTTGTTTTACAGCTCTGGTGGGAAATGTCACTGATATGCATTTCTTTGTAAAATTGTGTTTTGTTGTTTTTATTGCATTGAGACATTGTAGAGCTACATAGCTCTTAATCATTTTTATCTTTAACCACAAACACGAGTTAACACGTAATGAAACGTGCAATATAAATAAAACTGGCATTGATGTGTTTGATTTATAACGCTTTTTCATTTACATTTAAATCCAGTGACTCTCAAAAAAAGAGCCTTAAAATAAGACAGTCCAGAAATAAATCCGGCTAAATTAGACAATAAAGCAATTTTCTAAGTAAACTATGTAATGCTCTTTAAAAACATCTAAGACAAAAACATCTAATTTTATAAACTTTATCTAACTCATTAACTTTTGTTAAATAGTAAGTTCCTCAATAAGGGACTTGCAAAAATTCCCTTCTTAGTCACCTTTTCAGGGATTTTTAAAAAAATGTTTCTGACTTCATGTTGTATCACTTTAAGTTATTTAAGGCTGGAAAAGAGGAAACAAGGATTTTCTTGTGGGTTTGTTTTTCTTTAATAATGTGGACAATATTTACAACTGTGATAAGAATACATTATGGGATCAATGACTTTGCATTTACTAATGCAAAATATGAATGCTTATGTACAACAATAAAATGCGCCTCTATGGCTTAGGAGAGCATTGTTTGTTAAATTGTTATGTAATGATCTTTCCAGGGAAGGGATTGTATTACTAAATTGGTTTGTACCCTGAGTACTTATTAAACCTGAATAAATTGAATACTTATACTGAGATAGAAGTAGCCTTCCAAAGGAAAATGTCTAGCTAGCAAAAGATGCAATAAATGACTAACTGTGCTGATGAGGGAAACAAAAACGCACAAGACAAGCAAGATTTTAATGGGAAATTGTCTATTGATGCATAGAACAATTTTCAACTAAGACACAAAAGGTAATTTGGCTTACAGCATATCTGACTCTTGTATACCAGCATTCAGCAAAGCATTATTAGCACCCCCATTAAATGCTTTACATAATATTGATACTAGTACAGCTCATTTTATTTAACTCAGTCCATCTGACTCAAGCAAGCAGCTCGCTTGTTAATGTTAATGTTACGGTTCAAATGGACTTTGAAATTTTTGGAGCATTTTGGGGCTTTCTGGAATCGAGCCCAGTCAGTACCAATGCCAAGGTTTGAGCATTATATTTATCAGACAGGAAAAGCCAAACCTGAAATCTCTGCCTTGGGGATCCATGCATTTGTAAAATGCAACCATTCCACAGAGATTAAATATGCTGGAAAATATGAAATGAGAATTAAGGAGGATATTTAATCTTTCAATTTGCTTGTTAACTCCTTGCCATGAATTAAATAGTGAATGACACATTCCCCTGTTCATAACAGAAACAAATCTTTGTTGTGTGTGTGTGTGTGTGTGTGTGTGTGTGTGTGTGTGTGTGTGTGTGTGTGTGTGTGTGTGTACAGGTACGATTATTGCAACTGCAGCCCAACTTAGCAACATATTTTGATCCTCCTGAAAAATGGCAAACCAAAAACATGCTGCTGAATTATGGTCTCAATCCTTTTCTTTAGTTGGAAAATAAACAGTCATAAAAAAAAAAAAATCAGAAGACTAGAGACGATGATTGCTCCTTGTCATTTTCTCAATACAGAGAGGCTGGAGTCCCAAGCTGCAATCTGTCTCTAATCTTCCCCAGTCAGGGGCTAGCTAATAGGGGGGAAAGGAAGTCAGTGTAGGCAGCTGTGTCGGCTGGTAAGCCGTACACACTAACACCCTGAATCTGTTGCTCTTTTTCATGGAACGTATTTCAGATGAAATGGAGAAAGATCAAAATGTGGATGGTGCATATAGTGCTGGGCCTTGGTATAATGAGTTACAGGTGGGGTTTGAATTCCCCACTGCTGTGGCCCACAGCTCCAGATGAGCCTGAGTGCTTTCACAGGCAGCTAGCTAGAGCCACTTTGTGATTTCAGAATACTTTTCCATTTCAATTGAGCTGCTGCTGCTGCTGCCGGCATTGACACTGAACATTTCAAGATGCAAAAATATCTATGTACATGCTGAATAGCAAAACTCACAAGGTCTGTTGTAGGTGCAGACAACTTAAAAAAAAACCTTCATATTTCTGTTTTTTTCCCCTTTTATAAATTTTTCTCCCCCTATGCAACATTGGCATGAATTGATAAATGTATAACATAAGGTACAGAATAAGGGAATGGGCTCAAGTACTATAGTCTGGAAATACGTCATGTTGTATGTGGTTAGTCGTTAATCTGAAAGTTATGAGTGAGGCTGCCACCTTTAGTTTCAAAGGTCTCAAAATATAAGTACTTCCATGGCCCTGCAAGGTCACTATATCCCTGAAAGAGTACAGAGTAATACAAAAAAGAAGAAACAAGCACTGGCAGAGGAGAGCGGGCAGGCATAACGAGAGCATACAAGAAGGCACTGACCACAGGTTATGGACGCTTGAACTTTGTGGTAAACTTGGGAAATGAGGTTGCCATTTTCCTCAATTTTCCCCTCAACAAAAACCCCAGCTCATATGGTAGAGATTGATTGTAGATCAAAGAGAATTCCCAGTTAGACACAGTCATCCATTTCATTTGTGATCTTCCTCTGATCACCGAATGTGTACAGGAAACACTTAAGTGACATCTGCAGGTGCAAATTTTAAATGTTTCCTTCAGGACTTTTAAAAATAAGATATGGTCCTAATGAAGATTTCACTGCACAGACACACGCCTCTTTTTAATGGCTGGTATTGCCATGTAGTGCATTTTAAAAGAGTCTAGACATTGGAGGGTATAATTTTAAAGTCGTTTCAAGTGATTTAGGCCAAAAAAAGCCTAGCCTTTCACTCTGGTTTGTCCCCCAGGACACCCAAGAACTTTGAACTCTCGTAGACCCCGGTGTGTATATGTTAGTTCATGACAGGGAAACTCTATATGGGTGTGCTTCTGTTACACTGATACACTTAGAGGACAGCCAGGTTCAACTTGGATGTAAAGAAGAAGTCACACTGAGGAGATAATGGACAAGGCATATTGTCAGTTTGGGGCATCTAGGGAAGACCATCTGTGTGTTGATTACTTCATTTAATTAGAAATTTTATGTAAGACATTTTAATAGAAATATATTGGGGGTTTTTTTTATTGTGCTCACACACTCATACAGTAATCTATGCTTTTTGTGGTTTTATGCTATATATCTTAGCATCAAAACACAAAAAGCATAGACAGATTTTTTTCCCCCACCAGCTGTTACATGTTTGCTTCTTTAGCTGTAACCATATTTTCCTGTGTCTCTTTGTCCGCTGGAAAAATTCAGTCTTCAAACTCCTGCGTCTGGCACACAGACCAATAAACTTGGAGATTATTGGGTTGTCCCTTTAGAACATCGCATGTCACCACACGCATAAAGGATATTTAGGAAATCAAAAAGTGAAATTAGAGGCGTCATTCTTGGAACACTGGTGAAACTAATACAGATACAGCATGTAAACCACATGACGTATGTATTCATTTTGGGTTTACGCGCTGGATGAAATTACCATGCCAACGGAGCAGACTGGAAGCTATTATTGCAGGAACAGAAGATTCAGAACTGCGATTCATTATATGGGACTGAAAAATTCAAAACAGTGCTACACTTATCTTTTATACATGCAGAGTATTCATATTTATTTTTGGCAGTCATGTAAGTGCGCCTGATTCAACACGTATTAGTCACAGCATACCACAGTGTTAAAGTAGAACATCAAATTTCTGTAACAGAGCTTGTTTTCTTTGATTTTTTTTCCTAGACTACATGTAAGTAGTAATAAACCGTGTTCTCCCACTGCTGTAGAACACTGAAGCATTTAAGGCAAATTCCTTCTCTCAGGCAAAGTGACTGGCTTGTGTCGTATTCTTAAGAAGATTTTTGATATACTGCACTGCTACTGATGATATCCCCACAGAGGACAATGCTGTGCTGACATGCTCACTGGGCCAGAAACAAACTGACAGCCTATGCCAAGTATACAGTTTCTAACATCAGAGCACATATCTCACAATACAAGTTTCCCCTCATCCTTGTTTCGCCACTACACCCTTTACTCGTCCTCTCGGGTTTTTTTCTCTCTCTTGTCTTAAGGAAAAGGACTCTTGTAACCCAACAGAGAGACACTGATCCCTAAGCACAGCATCTGCTGACAAGCCAGCCTCCCATTCAGCCTTGGCTGGAAGCATGGGCTGCCGAGAAACCCGATCCAGCTTGGCAGGGTCTCAACAATCGCTTCCTGCCCCATCCGGGCCCACACAGCTAAGTACTCTTAATTAAAGAGGTTAACTTGTCTAAGATGTGACTGAAGAAAAAAAGAGAAAAAAAGAAAAACCCTGAACAATCACATCACTGTTTCCTCCTTTCCAACAAAAGAAGTTTCCTCTCTGACATGGTATGATGTGAGCTCTGATACTTAAATAATTACATTAAGGGAGAAGTCGGTAAGGTATCCTCTAAAACGTCTCTTAAGAAAAGCCGACCACCCCACTTGGTTCAGAAGGATCGAGAAGAAGACAGGAGGAGATGATAGAAGAGGAGAATTCATGATCTACACTTGGACAGCTTTTGACGCTCCCTGGTGCTCCGGGAGCCCAGAGAAACTGTAACTGGAGAGGGGCAATTTTATTATTCTTTTTGGTTGGTTGTCAGCATACATATTAATGAAGAGTTAGGTCATTGCCAGAGACATCTGTATTGGCCTGTGGGGCTGCCTGCTAAACGCCAGAGAAATTAGAAATGTAAATTTATACCCAGAGATACAATATGAGAGATTCTTCTCTGTTGTTTTAGGCTTTAGAACTGTATGAGCTTCCATTCTCTGGAGGCAGCCCTGCGGAACAGGCTATTCATTGCAGATCGACCAGATTGCAAATGACAGACTGTGTACAACAGGCCTGTTGTGTCTCCACAGCAAAACATGCAAATCTCATTTCATTCAGCGGCTCTGCCTTACCGCGATCCATGTTACTGTCAATGTATACGACACACACCAAAAAAAGCACAACCTCTGGTGTCTCGGTTGACAGTTGGAATTTCAGAAAATAGCGAATTTCTGTGTGTACATTTTATATTTATGTAACAGAAGGCATGACTTTTTAAAATTTTGATTACAGTAAACCACATTCTGCCAAAACCCTATTTTTTATTTCCACAAATAAAAATGTATCATACAGCAATTGTACTAGGTTGTCTACACTCCATTTAAGCAAATTTGTATTTTATTTTCATGTGCTATTTTCTCCCATGCGTGCATCCTAGGTCTCCTTGTTGCTTCAATGATTTCTCCACAGAGATGATTTCAGTCTTATCTTTTCATATTTTATCTTAAATGCGTCTCCATAATTACATCAGATATCATTTGGGAGCCTTCTAATCCCTTGAAGTCATGTTTGTTGCAGTCGAGCAGCAGCACATCAAAACACAAGTACACACAACATGATGAAGACAAACCTTTCTTCAAGTGTCTATTGAGAGCTTTCCTGGCTATTCATCAATAAAAATGATGCCATTTCTCACTTGTGTATTGGGATATCGATTATGAGATGAAGTGTGTTCACTTTAATGGAGCCTCTATGGATTCAGACCTACACTACAGGTTCAGGCATCAAGTCAAACATATAAAATTGCCTGGCAAATTTTCATTAGCTCAGTCAAAACACATCTGGCTGAAGAGTGGGTCCTGAGGGGGCAAGGGGTACTTGGCTTTGTTATCATTAGCTGTCAGGACATAACCCATCTTTAGCATTCCACTTAGCGACAAGAGCCAAAACCTGTGGAACAAAAAACAGCTGTGAATAATTCCCATTTCCATGCTGGGATTTACATTCATCTAATGAAAAGCTGGTGTAATTCAACTTAATTACCACATGAGGCGCACATGGGATGAGGATGTGATGCCAGGGTAGAGTGCCATGCTGTTTTTCTGCTGCTGCTGCTGTTGTTGGTCACCTTCCTCTTTCCTTCCTGCTCTTACCCTGATAGGATCAATCTCCAGAGGAGATGGTAATCACCAAGACAACATGCAGCAGCACAGCTCATTAGTGTACATACATAGCACACACCAGGATTCATGTCTGCAATTTTAGAGGAGCACATTAGTCTTTGCCACCCTTTGATAAAGCACTATCATTGATCCAGCTGTAGGGAAAGGCTACAGAGTAGCTTGAGGCAAAGGTCCCCAGCTGCAACAAAGACTCGCCACTACGCCATCCACTACCTCCTTTCTCTGTCTACCATCCAGCATCAGCCTCCTTTACTCTCTAGTCCTTCGGTGTAGTCACATAATAAGCCATGATTGCTGCTCAATCTTTGTCTTTTTTTTAGAGACAGCCCATTTGAAATGCCTATGGCCTAAACAGAGCCTGTATGTAAAAACTCATTACTGGTGGGTGATGGATGAGTCGGTTTTTTTTTTTCTTCTCATAGTGTGCAGCTGTAATAAACAATCAATGAGGAAGCATGTGCAGTACAAATCATCCTGTATACTCCCTTACTGGCATCAATATTCTGTGAGGGGTCTTGTTTTCCACTCTCAGTGTCAATACTAATAGACCAGTGCAAAGATTGGAGATCCTTAGCGCACAATCCATACTAAAGAAGTGTGGTGATGTTTGCACAAGTATAGCTCATGTCCTTGAATTGTGCAGTTATATTTTACCTGCAAAATTCAATGTTTTTAACTAGAGGTTAAAACACCTCTGACACAGCAAGCTTTCAAGATTTTAAATATCCAACAAAAGGTTGTGTACAACCTTCACTTTAAAAAGCTAATAATATCCAAAGACTTCAAAGGAAAACAGGTGGAATTTTGTTAGAGTAAGATATACAGTAGTAGAAGTAGAGTTTGTCTCATTCAAACACTGTATCCGTGATTATCAGCCAATACATTTCAGCATTTCGAATTGTCCAAAAGACAGCACTGGTGTCCATCGGAGATAAGCCAGGGAAATGACTCAAGACAGCAAAAGCCTTCTGGTTTCATATGCAAGTGATGCCGAGACAAAAAGGCTTAAATCCCCTGTTAGCTACAGTAAGAATCTCTGGTTTGGTCAAAGTTAATGAGAAAGGGTACATTGTGCAAGTCACATGCTTAAACCTGCAGGGAGGTGTGCTTCACTTCACCAGACATCCTGAACATTAGGCACCAATTAAGTATAATAACTTAAAAGAAGCAGAAGAATGATGAAGGACCAGCACAGATTCTTCTTTATGTATCTCATAAGAAGGAAAAGCATCTAATTGCTACTACTTTGACTAAGGCAGGGGAAATGCTTCATAGATCTCAGTACAAAACAGCTAGTGAAACAGTCATATGCACACACAACCTGTGATCAGATAGCTGTTAATGAAACTGCTAATTAGAATATTAATGAACTGCAGCACCTATTAATTTAATAACTGTTGGATAATGTCAAATTGGCATGGAATATCCTGCTTCTAAATTAGTTAATTAAAAAAAAACTTGTTAATGAAATAAGGTAATGCAATGACTTTAAAAGTTATTAGGTGTTATTCGTTCTAAGTCTTTGTATGGTGAAGTATGGTGCACGGTGGGTGCACACACAGCATCACAGCATCAATATATTTTCAAGAATGTTAAATCCACCGTATGAAGCAACTCATGAAAAGGATCTTTCAGATTTGAACTGACCCGAAGGACGTTGCTGTATTTGGCCCGTTGTAGCTCTGCCTGTGTGTAAAATGAAGGGTACAGGAAACATAGTATCAATATATTTTCACAAATATTAAATCCACCTTCTAAAGCAAATTGTGTAAAAGATTAACAAACGTAAAGGTCGATGGTGTATTTTGCCAGTTGTAGTTGTGGACCACACATCATTGATATGGGACAGCCCAAAGTCTGTAAGCTGTAACAGTCAAACCAGATCAATTTCTGTCTTTAACCTTAGAACTGCCAAGAGAGCCATGCCAGTGGCCTTAAGACAGCACTTTGAGTCAAAAGGGCTTGTGCTGAGCAGAAATGAACAATCAGTGCTTTTGTACTGATTGCATTTGGGGCTTGGTACATCTGCAGGGTTGTGCTGTACTTTCAGTAAATACAGTCTGTTACCCTATGATAGGAAAACTCATCTTCCCCAGCATACCTAGGGTGTCTGTATAAACAGTGTTAGAGATGGAAACTACAACGAGCATTATAAACTTTATCTGGAGTTTCGTTTAGTAGTGTGGATGATAGCACATTTCAGAGTTTACGGTATCTGTACAAACTCTAAGCCCCGAGTCACCGAGATAACCCAAGAAACAAAAGGCCTGACAAACAGTGACTGGTGTGTTGCACTGCATATAATGCAGCTGTGTTTAAAATCTTTGCTGGGATCACATTTAAATTGAACATTTAGTTTTCAAAAAAACATCTCTTAATTTTGATGTTAGGAACTATGTAATTAATTATTTACTTCTGTATTTATTTGCATTTTATAGAATGGCCCAACTTCATGCATAATGGACCTTCCATGTGAATGGACATGTGCAGGTATATATGTCTGTATATGTATACATATGTATATTTAGTGTGTACATGTGTGTGTGTACATGTCTATAAATAGGAATAGTAGTGGTACAATAGCTATATCAAGCTATATAGTTTATGGCTTCCATATTTCCAACAATATCCATAATCACATACTGTGTATGCTACCATTGTATATAGTGTATTATCTTACTTTTTTCATTGATTGTACTTATTTGTATTTCCTTCTGATATCTGTACCTGAGCTGAGGTGACGCAAAAATTTCCCCGTTGTGGGATCAATAGTCTTATCTTATCTTATCTGATCTTATCTTAACTTTTTGGGGAGAATGAAATAGTGATGAATTTTAAACTAAACATCCTGCCTGCATAATGGTAAAAATGTAACAAATACATTTTGCAGTCATGTCATTTCTTAAAAGAGAAAATGGCACTTTCTGTCAAAACTGTGGAAATACTTTTGTTTGGGGGGTGAGACACCTGTACTTTAACTGAACAGAAGATTACTTAGAAAGGAAAAGAGGGAAAATTCAAAACAATGCTATCAGTAAAAATGAGATCATTACAATGATCCCATTGTTTTTTTCCATTCAGGTTACCTGTAACAGAAGGCAAACTAAGCAATAAACTTTAGCATTCAAATATCATGCTCTCTTGAAGCCTAAACAAAAGCTAATTGTGTTTACAGCTGATCAAACCTAATGTGTACAAAGGAAGGAAATGTGGTAAACATAATTTGACATATAAGAGAACACATGGCAACACAGACTGCAGACAAGAGACTGTAATAGGTACCACAGATCCACAGGTTACAACTGTGTATGCAGCGCTCTTCTGCTGTTATTTTCTCAAGAGTCTCATAATAAACAGCTGGCTCTAAACGGGTTTCATCTGGCTTCTTTCAAATAATGCTTGTAATAAAAGATACATTTCAGTAAAACACTTTCAGTCTACACAACAATGTGCTCTACATCCATTTACTGCTCTTCTACACTTTTACTCAGTGTTGTATTCCCAGAACTGTTTGCTAAGCCTTTTGTCAAATTCTGTCTTTTAGAGGTAAATCTGATCCGTTATCAAACAGACAGCCCATTGTGACGCCTTGAGCACAGTCAGCGCCAAGCTGGTCACTACCTCTCTCACGCTTACTCTGCTAAATCACTGCATTTTTGTGGTCAAGATAAGTTTTTGTAGTCATAACTTTTCATGAACACTGTCACAAATGAAAAAAGAAGACTTATTGCTTTCATTTTCTACTGCATCTTAATATTGCAAAGATATGTAATAATAACACTGTATAACACGAACATACAATCTTAGCTACCAGTCAGCCAAAAATCCTAGGAGGACAAAAGAAAACAGTCACTGTTTTTTACTGAAGACAAGGCACTCATGTAATTATGATGCTTCCTTGGAGATGCACAAGAGGTATACTGTTGGCCCAGCGCAACTTGCATGCTTACATACGGTCCTGTCTAATTTTTCTTTAAATACTAATTATTATAATATTTTGGCCCTGAAAGATTTAAAATAGAATAGTGCCTTTCTATTAAAGAATTTCTGTATATTTGCATATTTAAAGCTGTTCAGTTATTTTTTTATCCATCCTATTTTTAATATAAAATAGGCTTTAGTCCAGTAATGCATCTCACTGTCTGCATGCACAAATGGAAGAAAACTCAGGAGGGAATCTTTGTTTAAACACGATAAACCATAAAATTTCACTGCAAATATTTCCTCTGCCAGTAATGTGAAATGCATCACATCCCATGTGCCTGAGCGTTGTTGATTTACAGTGGAAAAATAGACACTTTTTTTATAATTATTACTTGAAAAACATATTTGACACTGGGTCCCACTGAAACTATTGAAGCATATGATATAACTCATTACAGGGTATAACAGTTCATTGCCTTGTTTACTTTAAAAAAAAAAACTGCTGAGAGCATTTTTCTCCAAAAGTTCCCAGTGCACCTTGCTGTTTCCCAAATCAAACCCACAAAATTGTTTGTTCATATGAATAAATTTAGATCAAAATTGTGAGAACAAAATCTCAGAAGTAAGAAACTTCTCATAAGATTAATGGCACGAAAAAGGGAGACTTTTCCTGGGCTAAAGCAAACAGCTAGAGCTCCCTTTCCCTTGGCCTGGTTTTACAGTCTTTCTCTCTGCGTGTGTGTGTGTGTGTGTGTGTGTGTGTGTGTGTGTGTGTGTGTGTGTGTGTGTGTGTGTGTGTGTGTGTGTGCATGTGCAAGATTACTCTATACAAGCAGCCCTCTTCTTCCAACAAATACGCGCAGGCATGCACCATCCACACAGAATTGTGTAAATGCATGTAAATAAAATATAAAGCTTTCTGTGTATTTTAATGAAATATTTGTTGCTTACATGTCCTAATAAATAAGCATGAATGTCTTTTAATGTCTTTCAAAGAGAGATTTCCCCAGTGTCGGCTCGTCCTCGTAAACACTTATTATTATTATTATTCAAACACCACCTCCTTCCCTGCAGCCAAAAGGCTATTTTGCCCTCTCGCTATCTCAGATAGTTGATGGATATTTATTTGGAAGCAATTACGACACATGTGTTTATATATACACTACAGAGGTGTTTATATGTACATATTTATTTGGTTTTTACACGAATGGGTTTTACTGTGCTCATAGTTATGTCTGAAAACATTTTGAGAATGCAATATGTCTCATTTGTATTTCCACAATTTTGGTGCTGAGCATAAGCACAAACAGTAAAACCTCTCTGACTACAAGAGTTTATGACATAAATATTCAAGATGGAATATCTATGAATTTCAACAATAAAACTCCGTATTTCTGTGCTTAGGAAGATTTCAACCAGTTGCTGTATTAGAGATGGATTCACGTGTTTCTTTGGTAGTCACCAATATCAAGAAAAAGGAATGTGTCCTGGCCTAAAACTGTAACATCATTTTTCAGTTTAACGGTATTCTCCTTTAATTGAAATAAAAGAAAATGAATTTAAAACAGCATCTAAATGAGTCCACTGTGCTTCTGTGGGCTGAACTGCAGTAAATGACTTGTCTATAGGAAATTATGCCCACAGTAAAAGTAAGAACCACTTTTACTGTTTTCTCTATAATGACTTGCACCCAGTCCTTCTTATTTCAGTGATGATTTGTTGGTAGCTGCAGAAATGGTGATGCTAAATTGAACGTCACCATTTTTCAAGCCACAGTTGATGCAAGAGTATATCCTTCTTTATGTTGTTTTTTGTTTTGATTTTTAACATATGTGGCAAAATGACATTGAACATACATTCAAATGTATGTATGCACACAAATCCCTTTCTGCAGAGAAAACACTTCAGACAAGTGAATTTTTACGAATGTCTCAAATCCGTGTTGTTGTGTGAACAACAGTCATTGTGTTTCCAAAACACGAGTGACCTACTGTGCCCGAAGGTCTGCTGTTGCGGCTTTGTTAGTGTGCTGCTCATGTGTTGCGCCTTCTGTGCAGTCACAGTGTAACTTACAAACACTCTCTCGCTCAGCTGTCTTTCAGAATTGTCCAAGTTTTGAATAAGCCTGTCATTTGCTCCACTACAAGAGAGTGTGCGTGTCTTTGTTTGCAGATGTTTGTGAAAGTGCTGGGTTGTTGTTTTTTTTTCCCCAGAAGGGAATAAAATCTGTTACCTGCCTGTTCTCTATTTGGTCATCTGAATATCTAGGCTAGATAAATTTAGAGACTGTTGTTCAAAGAACAAAAAGCCATATGCGGTGAAGTGTTGCTACAATTTATTTATGAATGTATGCCCCATAAACGTTTGCAAATATATGACAAATTAAAGTTTTGATCTATAAATTTAGCTTGTCTAATCATAGCCAACTACACTGATTTACTAAAATGGTTCACATCAATTACTCTAAATCGAAAACAGATCTACCCCTGTTTCAAATCTCAGTACATACGGCAGTAATATTTATATTGTAATATATGATGTAGTACACACAGCTAGAAAATTACATTGACACCTTGGGCAGGTTTCTTGTGAATAATCTTTTAATGCACATGGGACAACCTGCTCGCTCTAACTGTTTTCCTGTGGGCAGCTTTTACAGAAATGTTAACGAATGCTACAGTCATTGTTTGGCTCAGTCAGAAAAGGCTAAAATCGTGTTGTTCTCCTAGTTTTACATACATAAATAAAAGTCCCCGTGGCAACACATTTTATTGGTCATTGTGGAATACGATTACTGAAGCTCAAGAAGACAACTGAAACCATATGAGAGGGCGGGGGGAGACTTGAACGTGTGCACACTCTCGTTTGTATGTCTGCATGTGTGAAAACACACGTAAGAGTGCATGCATGCATATGCGTGTGCGTTTCTGTGTGGGTGTGTATGCGTGATGAATGTGTGCCGTGGCAGACCTGGCTTTGATTAGAGCCTGCATGATAAAATGGGAGGCAGCTGAAGGCAGAGCTGGAGGTGGTTAGCGGCTGCTGACAAATGGAGAGAGACCAGGAAGATTTTTATCAAACACACATGAGCGTTGGGGGGTTGCCATTTATGTTTCCCTGGATGGCAACTCCAACACAGGCAGAAAAATGCAAACCAATAGGAGTGCCCATAAGCGTGCTCATTTCAAAGTAATCATACAAACAAAAGGAACCTACAGGGAAAGGCGAAATAAACACAGAATAGGGAGAACTGTGCAAAAGCCCTGAGAGAGGTTGTGAAATATAAACAAGTGTAAGCAATAAAACAGCAGTAAAACTCTTGCAAAATGCTATCTCTGACTTTTCCCATTGTGCTGTTTAGCCACCAATAAGATGTCGGGGTTTCATTGGGGCTCTAATCTGATAAAGCTTTATGGTCCTTCTTGCTATTAGCATCATCTATTATCATTTTAGGTGGCAGGCTGGCAGCCTGTGGCACCGACCTCGTGCGGAGACCACATTCTCCCGTGGACAGCCGATTGAGTTAGGAGTCACGCCTCTTTCTGACATCAGAATTCATCTAAGAGGGTGGGCAGGTGCAGCGGAAGCGAGTGATAGTTGAATTTTGCTGCTTACTGGAAAGAGAGAGGAACTGATGAAGTTACATCACGTTTTGTCTCCCCCGTGAGGCGGGAGAATTTTATGCTTTGGTTTACATTCAGAGGACCTCCCTCTGTGTGTCTTCCTCTCTTCTGCCTCCCTCCATTTCATCCCACATCTCAAAACCAAAACAGACACCACATGTGGTGCTGACGACCTTTCCTGTGTTTAATGTACATCATCCCTTGAATGAAGCTTAGTTAAGTTTTTTCTGAACATGCTCTATTTGGCTTTATAGGCCATAGTTGTAAGGTTAATTTAAGTCTACAATGTATGTTTATTTCACAGCACATTCTCCAGATGAATTCTAACTACAATAATGTAGCACTCATAGTTTCTCTGAAACTCAACCCATATGGTAATGATTTATGTCTTGTCCGCTTTTTTGTCTGCTATAGTACCGCCATGAAATTTTTAAATAGACATATTTCCAGAGTAAATGACTTCTCGTGACCAAATCTTTTTAATCAATGATAAGCTGAACAAAGGAGGTTAATGTATCACTACAAGCCAGAGAACAACATCTGTTAAGCTGCAGTAATGTGGCTTTTATTAAGCTCCAAAGAAATGTGTATACCCTCCCTATACTTGAGCGGATAAATGGGCAGGGCACAGGGCAGCATGTTCGGTTCCCTAATGTACTTCCTAGCAGAAATTAAAATGCATATGGATTATGTTTCAATTCCTCTGTCTGGTATTAATGCATGGAAATTGGGGCGCCCCCACTCATCTCACTCTCCACCACCTCCCCGATCCACCTTTTGCTGGTCTGCATTAACTAAAAACATGTTTCCACCACTAATAAATATCATAGATGACAGACCACAAGATTACTTAGGATCTTAGAACTGCATCTTTTGTACTTTGCATTTTGGGCAGAAGATAAGAGGCACACTACCGGCAGACTACCGAAGGAAGGTCGCATACCTCTGTTATTCCACCGAGGGGGCTCCCACAGAAAGAAAAACAAAATTAATTTGGTACCACTTAACTCGATCGCTGCAGAAAAGAGGTTAGGGGTTTGACGTTAAACTTCATATGCTTGTATGAAACCCAAATGGATCCGGCGAGCTCTGATTAATATTGAAGCAATGGAATTCTATATTCCGGTGATGGATGTCAAGGATGCATTATAATGATTACTGAGATACAAGCATGCAAAACACATTTACTAATGCTCTAACTGCTAAAAGCTTTGAACTTTTCTGCCCAGTGCACCATATCTAATGGCCCTTAATGAAATATTACACGGCCCTAGATGGACCACTACAGTACACTTTTCAGACCCTAATTGAAAACCCTACTGAAAAATTGGAATACACTGTAAACATTATGGAGTAATGACATGCGCATTTGTGTTTGTGAGAAGTATTTTAATTTCATGATATCTGACATTGTGGATATTAAGACTATTTTGATTTTGATTGATTCAGACTAGGCTGTAGCTATTGATTAATCAGGCAGTGATTTTTGAGACGAAATGAGTGAAAAAATTTTAGTTGATTATCTTTTGATAATTATTAATAAAATAGACTGATTTTAATTAACCAATTAATTCTGAATTAACACTTTTATTGTAATTCAGATTCATTCACATTTTGTTTTTACAATATTTAACAGTATTGAATTTCCTTATTGTAATAACAATGACAAAAATGGCAGTTTCAAAATGATCAGATATGATATATTTGCTTGTTTTACTTTCCAGTCCCTACAGTGGACCTAACCAACAGAGATACATTTTTACAGATAATTTCAATGAGGTTAAAAACTTAAAGTTTGAACAACTAAATATAAGGGAGCTGTTAGAATACCTCTCAAACACGTTATCACCTAGCATTGTATCGTAGGCTTTAATGGGTCATCTGCCATGTTGATCCCTCAGGTGAGAAGGTCTTGGGTCTTCAGCTGTTTTGCATCACAGATAATGAGATGCTCTCCTGACCCGGGCAGTCACTTGTAGTCTGGAACTGATCGATGAGAGTCCCCTTTTGACCCTTATCTGGTGTTGGGCTTTGCATTACGGCTTTACATCTGGAAGAGACATCAGGGCTTTTGCATGGAGTTCTGGATAAGGACGTGACCAGACTCTATTGGTGTGTTACTGCCAAGCCACCAAAGTTGCTCACTTCCTCCACAAGTTTCCATCTGGGGAAAAACAGCCTCTGATGTCTGACATGCCATGGTTTGCTGATGTATGAGCTACGAGACAGAGACCTTAAAAAGAAGAATGAACTTTTTCGTTTTTCTCTCTATCTTGTGTGATAACATCACAACTTATGTTAGGCTCGGGTAATACACAAACTTTTTACCAACTTACGTCAGTTTATGTCACTCGTGTGCGTGAGCCCACAGCACACATTTACATCTGCCGTACTTAACGATATCAATTTTTCAAAGTGAGGGTTTTGGTAAGAAGACTATTAGCAGAATCTTACTGGAAGCCTTTTCTCTAAGTCCCCTCAGTGCTGCTCTTAAATGGTCCTCTGTATCACTGAAGAGTCCCATGGGACTATGGATAGGATAATGACAATCAATGTTTTTCTTTCATAAGCACAGCCATCACGGACACCAGCTCTGCCTGCTCCACAGTGAAATACAAGTTTATATTTCTCTCTTTCTCTTAAATGGCCAGCAATTACTGGGCTTTCATTTCACCAAAAATGTATTGGCAAAGTCCATTTCTTACCAAATAAAATATGTAGATGAAGAGAAAATTCAGCATGCTGCTTTTTCTTAAGTGTTCCATTTAAGAAAAGCAGAACGTTTCCAATAAATAAACAGAGCAAAGGACTTCTCCAACTCCAGATAATGAGTATACATATGTTAATTACACATATACAGCAGGCCCAGCAGGAAGCCTCAGTGCTTATCCCACAACTCCAATCTTCTTTAGTGACTCTGTTTAGGGCCATGAATATTAGTAATTAGGTTTCTTGGATTAACAGTACGTGTGATCACCAGAATAATCCTGCATCCAGTGTCTCTTGGCAAAACAAAAGGCTCCCTAGGCTGGATTTTCCAAACTTGTCTGGGTTCTGTTTCAGTAATAAAACCTAATTTGTTGTCGTGCCTTGTAAAAGTTCAAATAAAAGCCTGAATATTTTGTTCTTGGAAAAGTAAAAGTGCTTGTTGTGCAGCGCAGTGGATCTGGGCATAAGTCATAAAACAGAGTACTGGACGTGATTAAGGATTTATGTGGGAGTGGTTGGCCTTACTGATAATTCCGTGTGTTGTGTGTGGATATAACTCACTGAATGAGCCATGTCCAACATATGCATAAATGTGTGTGTGTCCTTCGATGTACTTTTTTCCTTCTAAGCAAAAGGGCCAACAATGTTCATTTTAACACCACTTGTCTAACCACTGACAGCCAACTCCCATTTTCAATTAGGGGTTCATATTAAATCCGCAGCAGGAGGTCTAATTGGTGCTGTTGTACATTATAGAATTCAACTATAAACTCTGTCGAAATTCTAACATTTTTCTTGTTTTGTGTTTATGTCTAGACAAACGTCTCATAACATTTTAAGAACCACATTCATGATAATGCATGTAAATTACACATGCATATGTCATATTGTGTTTTTCGAAGCATACCTACTATTTTAGATCAACACTGACATACGTGTAATCCGTTACCTATGTCAGACAGACTTAAAAAGTTTACTTTTTATTGAAAATGAAAACTCATATATGTTTTATTGTTTTATTTATATTTTCATATTGTTAGGGATGATGCACTGATTTCGTTTTACTTGTGAAAATGATTCTGATTCTCGTTATCTTAGCCAGATATGATGTCAATTAATTGTGAAGTTTCTATTAATTTGAAGATGTAGAATACTTATAAAATAATAATATACTTTCATTGACAAGATTGGGGTTTGTTTGGTTTTTTTTGTACACTTTAGTTTGCAGTAAATTATTTTTATGCTTAGTTTTGTTTTATTATTACTATTATTACATTTATTTTGCTTTCAGTCACTACCTAGTTTAATTTCAATTAGCACAGTGATTACATATATTGTTTTGACATTGAGTTCTACAAATCTTGTATTAGTGGCGTTAGCAGGATAAAGTCTTTTTTGTGTCTGGTCCAATCGTTTCATACATTTGTGTTGTCAAACATCATATTGCTCTTTCAGGTAATGTCTAGAAAAGTTCAGAGATACGTCTAAATGGCTTATGGTATTATGTATGAAACCAGCACTGCTGAATGATGTTGCAATTTTATATTAACTGTTTTAATTACAGCCATTTTTACACACAGTACAGTCACAGTATTGTCTACCCACAGGTAGGCAATGACTAGCTGAGGACTAGACACTAACACCCAACACATCGCTAAATGCTTTTCCTACCGTGGGATAATCTGCCAGGCCTTCACTTTGCTCGTCTGTGGGATTTTCTGCATTCAGTGTTTTTAATAACTACAAAGCATACTTTATTGGGTTGAGATCAGGAGAATGATTTGGCCATTCTTTGCTATGAGAAACTCGTGAATTGCTTTGGCAGTATGGTTTGGGTCAGTATCCATTTACGCTATGCATGCCTCCTGAATTCATCCTGCTACTTTTATCAGCAGGCACATCATCAATAAACAATACTGCTCTGGTTCCACTGGTAGCTATACATGCCCGTGTCATAACATTGGCTTCATCATGCACTGTTCCAAAAAATAGTAATGTCAAAGTATTTTACTGTGTAGTTTACAGTTGTGTACTGTTTTTCTAGAATATCATTACATTTACATAAGTAGACTGTGATCTGACACGTCAAATGTAAAATAACATAACATCACTGTAAATGTAATAAAACACAATTTACTTGTTTGTTAAATATATTTTGTTGTACATATGCATATTTAGATCGTAAAAATACATCCAGGAATGTCTCCCATCATGCCTTGGGACATGTGCTGCTGTTTAGATGTTCTTGTTCTATTGTTTATGGTTACGTTACTTTTAACTGTTATCTTGAATGTTGTGTTTACGCCGTGGTGCAGCGTCACTGACAGTTGTTGTTTTGTAGAGAGAGTGCTGTACCATGAGTGACTTCTGTTGTGCTGTTGTTGAACCTTGAGGCACATTGTAGCACGGCAAGTGTTTTAATAAGGAGCTCCCCCTATCAGCTTGGGGTTAAATAACAAGCTCAATCTCTCTCTGTGAGCTTCTTTGTTAAGATTTCTCTGCATGCCACAATGTAAAACATTGCACGGACACGCTGTGCTAATTATATATTTTGAAAAAGAAATGTAGAGGTAGGAATTGCAATTAATATAAATAACATGACGCTAAGCATCGGCCAATGAATGTGAACTAACAACAAGGTTGCGGGTAACGCTGCGACCGTAGGAAAAAAACCCTAATATGAAGGTATTTTACTGTGCATTTTACAGTAATGTTCTGTTCTTCTAGAATATCATTAAAGTTACGTAAATTGACTTTGACTTCACATTTTGAATGTAAATTAACGTTAAATCACTGTAATGTAATACAACATAATTGTCATGATTATTAAATGTATCTGTCTGTACATATGCATATTTAGATTGTTAAAATACATTCACAAATGTATCATGATTTCACAAATATCTGTCCGTTATTTGAAAGATCGAATTCAAATGTAATGCTATGGAAAAGTATATAACATGATCCCTATAAGCTTGTGTTACATCACATAAGTATTATTATCGCTGCTAGTTAGGCCGTTCGTTGCTCAAGAGTTGGCAGTTCGCCTTGTGATCAGAAGATTGCCGGTTCGAGCCCCGGCTCGGACACTCTCCGTCGTTGTGTCCGTGGTCAGGACCTACCGCCTACTAGTGATGGCCAAAGGGGCCGATGGTGCGATATGGCAGCCTCACCTCTCTCAGTCTGTCCCAGGGCATGCAATCAATTATTATTCAAACCAACTGTTAACTGTATATTTCTGTACATTTACGTATTATGATTCATATTTCTACATTCATTGACCTTGTTTATAGGTAATTTCATTGTGTGATCACGTAAAAATGTTCCTAATTTAATGTCTAAAAGCACTTGGAAAAGGCAGAATCCCATGTCAAATTAGCGCAACAAACTCTATTTTCATTACTGAAAATAACCGTATTTTTATGGGACAGTTATTTTCTGTTATTTTACGGTCGTATTTTGGCACCCCAGCTGCCGGAATATTACTGTTTTTTTAAGATGTTTTTTTTTCCCTATTTATAGATGATTTCATTGTTTTATCACATTAACATGTTCCTGATTTAATGTTTAGCGGCACTTGAAAAAGGCGAGATCCCATGTCAAATTAGCGCAACTAATTGTATTTTCATTACTGGAAATAACCATATTTTTATGGGACAGTTATTTTCTGTTATTTCACGGTCTTAATTTGGCGCCCCAGCTGCCGGAAGATTCCCGTTGTTTTACGATGTTTTTTGTAACAGTGTGTTTGGCAGATAATGTATTATGTTTTGGATCGCGAGGCATTTATCTCTTTTTCATACTTCACATACAGGTTAATATTGGTGTTGATTGGATTTTTTTCACTTTTTTTGTTGTTGTTTCAGAACTATGCAGACTTTTTTAGACATTTTCTGACAAAGTCTAATATGTCTTTCTTGTTCTTCAGTGTAACCAGTGGTTTTCATCTTATGGAAATGAAGGCATCTTCTAATTGTAAAGTTTGACAATGGTTACGGACACCTCCTCCAGGGTGCTCTTGACTTCATTAGATATTGTTAAGGGGTTTTTCTTAACCATGGAAATAATTCTGTGAACATGCATTTTGGTCTTGTGTGATCCCTCAGGCCCCTTCCTGTTGCTGAGCTGCCAAATGGATTGATTCTTTTAAAAAATGCACTAGATTGATAATGTGGCCACTCCTAAAGTTACAGTGAAAATACAAAATCAACACTTTGAATTAACTCCAGATATTATGTCTGCCTTGAATTAACAGGGGGACAGGCCTCACCTGTCCATGAAACTGCTTGGCAGTAAAACATGTTGAAGTAAAGCTGAAAGATCTCCACTTCAATTACGATTTGATTTAAAATCTTCCACAAATTACAATAACTGTCTCGAGAGTGACCAACACCCCACATACCGTTTAAAATTTGCATTATACAATGACAGAGTTAACATTCTCATCACAAACACTATTCACTTCATTAATTTTCTATGATCAGGTTTTTAGAGAATCCATTAAATATAATTACAGATAATTATGAGAGCAAAGAAATTATCCTATAAAGCATATGAAACCAATTACTGTTGAAATTTAGTCAAATATTCCCAGTGTTACGACTGTGAAAGCAAACAGTAGCATTATGGTGAGAAAAAATTACATTCTTACTGATCCATGGAAATTAGATCAAAACAAAAATAGTGGAGTCACCAAGTATGATTTATGATTGGGAATGTTTAGCACGTACAGTATTAGGTTTAAGAAACACCATTACTAAAGCAGTATGTGGCATCTCAGCTCTGACACATTTAGTAAATCAATGGCTTTTGGGGGGCTGAATAAAAAAATGCCACCTGTGCCTCGGTAGACCCCCTGCAACATAATGAAGTATCCACAACTTCTACTAATTTACTTTTATTACACTACCAAAATGGGCTTGAATTTTACTGTTGCGTGAAAAATAATAAACACTGAGATGAAATTGGAGGCCACCGCAAACCAACTGCGATCACTTCTTCCCTCCAGTCACCCTCTTTCTCCCTAGTTTCTTCAGTCCTGGTCACATAGATGCTTTTCCAATTAGACCCATAGAGTAGATCAGCCTAATATATATTCATAGCTGGTATGAATGACAGAGGAGTGATGATAATGATCACGATATCAGCTGAGAAAAGCAATTACACTCACCACCACCATAAATAGTAATTGCAAAAATCTCTATCATTACATGAAAACCCACAAAACACTCATTTTACGGCCGACATTCAGCACAGAGGAGAAAAAGTGGAGAGAAGATATAGCCTTAGCTACTCTTTAAAGAAAAAAAGAAAGCACTGCTCACCAACTTTTCCCAACAAGGCGTTCAATAAGCCCTTCAAACGAGAGACCATGCAGATGTGTTATTGACTCTAATCAGTGATCAGTCTTTTAATGGTTTCTCTAAAATTGACTTTCCCTTCACCGTTTCAAATAGTGCGCAAATGGCAACAGGAAACCGAGTCAATTGCTTAAGTTACTGCAAGTTAGTAATTACTTTATTCTGAGAACAATTTAGCCACAGTGGTTGAACCTTTTGCTACTTATGCACACTACGTTTCACAAAATATAGGCAAGCTTGTGTACATGTGTGAATGCAGCCAGTGTTGTTTGTGTCACAATGCACAGGCCCACCCATGTGCTCCAGAATTCAGGGCTGTAGCAGTGTTTTGCAGACTGTGTGTGCAAAGCTGAGGTGCAGCGAAGTTTAGGGGGATATGATTTATAGTGCTCTGCAGATTATAACTCATTTCACTCAGAATTTCCTGCTTGTGTGATTGCATCCTTCAGTAATGCCCTTGACAGAATGGCAAGCACAACTGATGTTCCATGTCTAAAGACAGACATTTTTTGGGTGTGACTTTCAAATCTGGGCTTATAAATTACCCCCTTATGTGAGAAGTGGATTGTCAAAAGAAGACAATAATGAATTATAAAATTTCTGACAAGCCATTTGGACCTATTATCGGATATCTTACCAGCAAAATAATTTATGAATCAAAAAATCAGACGACTGAATTATGGAAAAATAAAACAAGGGGCAATGCTGGTCTGTACTTTTTAACTTTATAAAAGTCTTACAGTGGTTACATTTAAATATGGTTAAAACATGCAACTAGGTTGCTTACATAAGTTACACATGGTAAACCTTTTGTATTGTGCCAGAGGTTAACTGTTAACTTTCAAACTACTAGCCAACAAGGAAGAATACTTTCTCAATTGAAGTCCAAATTAACTTCTACAAGCAAAGCCAACTTAATCCTGATAATAAATCTTTTAAGTATGAGGTGTGTAGCCTTAGAGTACAGCATGTGAGCATGTGTGGATCCACTGGTATAAGCATGACTATAATGAAAATCTGTACACAAAATCCTCAGCTTGTAGAAGCAAGAAAATGAGAAATGTGTGTTTACATCTTCTGTCATTTTAACTAGTTTTAATGAACTGGATTTAATGCCTTACAAACTGGTAATGTGTGTCTGGGTTTTTAGAACTGAGCAAGGTTGGTGAATGTCCAGTGCAGGTTAGATTGTTTCTGTACACACACACACACACAGACACACACACACGGAAATGAAAAAGAGAGCGAGCACGGCACTCAATGAATTTCCAGTATGTCTAATTTCTCAGCACATTACAGAGTAGGTGGCCTTGTAAGAGTCCAAATAAAAAGCCTAATGTCCCGCTATCGATTTTCTCTCCTTAAAACTACACCTTATTTATGACTATGTCTACTTTTTTTTTCCCAAAAGAGGAAAAAAAATGTGGAGCAAAACGTAGACAGAAAGAAAGCAACAAGCTAACAGACAGGCAGACAGTGCAAAGCACCAGCAGGTGGATATAGAATAAGGAAGACAAACAGCTGCGGGGGATATAGACAAACACGCAGAGAAAAGCGACGCCTCACTATCGTCATCATAGCAAGATATGCTCACTTCCTTAACACACTCGAAACAGCGAGAGCTGCCACTCTTCCTCTCTGCATTCAAAAGCTTTTGGAACAAATAAATACAGAGGAAGGCTTCAACCTTCCCCAAGTCTTTATGATAAGGACTTGGCAAAATCTTACATGGAGTATTAAGTCAGTGATTCTCTGGGTTCATTAAAGAAAGAAAAATCAATGTCTTTATCGACATCTGTTTTTCAGTTTTCTAAAAGATTCTTTCATTCATGCAGTGCAGCTCAAATCTTTCTTTACTGAAACCATCTGCAGGTGCTTTTATCTGTCCAAGAAAGCCAGCTCAGCATGCCTGTTCTTTTTGAAGCCTCACCTTGCTAGACACTCATGTAGTGCCACACTTTCACACTGGGCACCCTAGTATAATAAGAATCTAACAGCTAGTGGTAAGAGAGCACCTCTGTTATAGTCGGAAGGTTAAATGCCTTGCTCAGGGGCTGCTGTCAAAAAGAATGTCCAAGCTAGTTTTGTGAGATTTCACAGATTTTACCCTGCTAGGTCCAACATTTTAACAACTCACCTTTGTAAACACATGACCTTAACCTTTTGTTAAAAAATAAATCATGGTGGGGAAAAAAAACAGGTGGAAAGCATGTGTTATTTTCTCCGCACAACAGATTGTCTTCTATGGTGTAACAAGACCATCAGCGATTTGTTGAGCCACGATACTGTGCTGTGACACTCCTGACCCTTTCCTGTAGTAGGAAGTTTATATGAGATAGAGACACCAGGGAATAACAGGAATGAAGCTGAAATCAGCTAAAAACTATTTCACTGCAGATAAAGATTACTGTGTGTCTCACAGAGATTAAGAAGAAAGATTAGGAGAGCTTATGAGAGACTGAGTACAGTGTAGCAACACAACTCTTTTCTAGCACACGTTCTTGTGTGTTTGCATGCATGTGTCTGGCCATATGTGGGAGATGGGTGCAAAGTTGCCTAAAACAACATTTAAAGGAAGTTAGAATGACCCCTAAAAGCTTGTGTGAGGTCACATAATATTTGGACAGCCTAGTCCAATTTAGCGAGTCATATCTCCATCTGCTTTTCAATGTATTTACTGCAAATGGGGATTGAAAACTGAGATGCCAGCTGTATGTGTTTAGAATATGGCAAAAGAAGGCAGAGTCAATACGCTACGACTTACTCAAAATTGTCCCTTTTAGCATGCCAGTTTGCCTCCTGCACCCAGCATATCCTGAGTCTGTGTACGTTGTGTCTAAATGTTGAAGTCATTGTTGGCTGTTGGATAGAAAACATTACTATATATAATTATTAGTCTGTTGAATTAAGAAAAAAATACTCAATCTGATCATTATGTTTACTCCGAAGCAACTGAGTCAGTTTTCACCTCCGAATTCTGTTCTCACCTGAATGAAATGTAATACCTGGTGTGTGAGGAGTTAAAAGTCATGAAGATTTTTAAAACATTTAAAAAAAAACAAAGATGACTTTAGATGATAATTATTTGCAAGACTTACAGCATATCAATCTGCATTTATTTCTCTGCTCTATTTGTGCACAAAAGGTCAACCACTCAAAATGATTGTGGAACAATTTAGTGCAGGTGTCCAAAAAGCCCCCTGAAAAGTGTGTTTACATAGTAATGAAATGCATGACACATTCTGACTCGCCACGAGCACACAAATGTCACATACAATAACACGATTTCAAGCTCCACACTGCACAGACGTTACTGGCTAACAGCACAGCCAAATAGTGACAACACAAGGCAAACAAATGTACCCTGCTGATGCCAGGGCTGACACCCAAGGTCTTCCGTCACTAGTCTGAGGCTACTGCTCTACTATAGAATAGCTGCAAAATGATACCAAATGCCTGACGGTATACAAATGAGTATTAAAAAGAGAAGGAGAAATAGAAAAAAATTAGAGTGAGAGGACTCCGTGTGAGCGCTTGTAGGAGGAGAAAGTGAGACAGTCTGCTAAGCCACTTTCAGTGGCATTGTGACATTTCTGCTGAGCAGTGGTCACCCATGGCGGCTGTCGGTGACGCAAATGTGACAGAAATGCTGACCCCCTTTGGTCAGTCTAACCACCGCTCTGCTGACATTGCAGCTTCTGGAGGTTTTTTTGCGAATTCAAACCCGCATCTGTGATGCTCAATGCACAAATCATTAACCTCATAATGCATGTCTAGACAGCAACCTGGAACTTTGCACAATGATCCTGATTTTCAGTTCTTAAAAGCTTCCACGGAAATCTTCAGCTGTTTAGATAGCAGTAAATCAGAAAATCTCAGAGGAAAGCTGGCTAATTCATCCAACATCACTATGCGGCTTCCACTCTGTACTGAATATTAATCAGTGAATGTTCCCAGTATCAAGTTGGCATCCAATCCAAACAGATGATGGATGAAGCACCAACTGGGCTATCTCTACCCTCGTTTTTCTTCCAGCCTCTCCTTCATCCAGATATAGGCAAATGATGTATATTTGGACTATTTCACCCGATTGATTTCATTTAAGGTTCCACCGCGCCACAGTATCTATTTGTTTCTCCTCATAGACTGGGGCACGCATTTGATTTCGATCCCACAATCCTCCCTTCAAATCATTTTAATGTTGCTTTTGTATTCACAAAGGCATTCATAAGCAGACATAATGGCGATGGCTCATCATCAGGTTTTCTGTGGTTTATTTCAATTGTCTGATAGTAGTTCAAGCAGTTCATGCACAAGGACACAAATGTCCTATTTCTCATAAGATTTAGCCCAACTAATAGGCAAGTATAAAATGCAAAATTATCCTAACAAGAAGACTTTTGGCTTAGATAAGCATTTTTTAACCCCAGGAACAGCAGATAACACATTGCAAGTTATTAAAATTTGGGCCTTTCTGAAAAGACAACAAAATTCACCTACTAGATCAACATAAACACTAATGAAATAATGACAACGCGCTTTTTAAAAGGGGTGCCATGTCAGAATTTTATAATCTGTTTTTAATACTGTAGCATGAATTGCTTGCTAATACACTACAAACTGAGGCAAAGTACTTGCCTGCAGACTGAAACCCCATTCTGCAGTGACCAAGTCACCAACAGATAGAATCAAAAGGCTAAACTAAAACTTGCAGAGGAACATGAACAGAATAAAAGTGGTCCAAATATCTCTTTAATGACAGCAAGTTTCACTGAGATAGTTCTGATAGGAAACATCATCTTTCACCAAGGTGAGTGGAAGGATCACATATCGGGGGGACGCTATTTGCAGCAAACTACATGGCAAGATGAATACTACATTGAATTTGATATAGGTCCAACTCTTCTGTGTATGTTTGCAAAATCTCAATTGAACTTTAAACTGTGGTCAAGCGAGTAACATGACTGAAAAGCTCTGAGACCAAAGCTTGCTCTCCGTCTCTATACAAATGTATAGAGGTGCATATTTTCAATTTAGTGCTTAAAGCAATATTCAAGTGCACAGTTGCATATATTTATAAATGAATACAGACAATGTGAAAAGAGGATAATCCAACATAAGGCAAGCCAAAACCTATTAAGATAAATTCCCTAGCAATGCCCTGTTGCAGAGACTTTGTGTAGGGACCCTGCTGTATAGTAGTATTCGATTAACATGTCATATTTGCTTATCCTATGCTTATGCTTATCGTCTCATGCAGACACAAAAAATATGCTTTAGTTGAAATGTAATCATGAACCTTTTCTTTGAAAGATGAGATAGGAAGTACTGACAAAAAAAGTTCTGGTGACACTGCTCCTTTGTTTTACTTTTATCTTAGTCTGCCTGCTCGCTGTCAATCCTCCTTCTGTTGCAGACTTACAGTCATATCCTTCCTTCCCTGCATTCCTACAGCAACCTGATTATATTCTAGACTTTGAAGAGTGGATGCCTGTACACGAAGAAAAAAAAAATCCCAAAAAATAAAGGAAAAAATGAAACCCAACATCTCTGGCTTTGACCTTTTCCTGCACATTATCGCTCATTCCAACTCGAGACTCATTAAGACCGATTTACTCTGACGTGGAGTTCACATAGCACATATCCACATAGACACAAATGCGCATTCCAGGGTCTATGGTGGTTATTCGTTTGGCATTCTAAGCCAGAATGACATCATAAGGCAGGCGGCGTAAACACCCTTGATTGGTGAACAGCTGAGACTGCCAAGAGAGCGGTTGTCAGTGTTGGTGGTCTACAGTCTCTTTCCAGAGTCCTGCACGACAGGGACTAAACGAATAAGGTTGAACAAGCATGTGTTAGACTGCTGGGACTGATTAAAGCGTTTGGGTTTGTTGTGTTTGTTTGAAAAGCGGCAATCACATCCTCAAATCCTTTTTACATGCCAACCTTGTCTTCCAGCAGTAAATATATCATAAATATATGGTTGTGTGATGTTTGGTTTGCTAAGGGAAACATGCATTCAGTTGCATGCTGCTGCTTATTTTTCTTTTAATTAAAGTTTGTGAATGTGTGTAATCAGTGCGTGTCCATGCACACATTTGTCACCATACAACATCAGCCCATTTGCTATCTTTAAGCTGAGACTTTGATTTTTTGGGGGCATTTGGTAATATATAATTGTGTTGTCATTTTTATAAGCTTATCCCACCGCAGCTTAGTGGGTTGGAAGAGAGCCAAGAGAGGTGTACTGTACAGCGGCAGGAGTGATAAGAGAGGCACGGTGAGACTGCGTGCATACACCTGTGTCTATTCCACACATACACATGCAAATTGACTTTATTTGTATATATTTATCTGAAGATAAAAAGGTGCTTTCTGCTGCTCCTTTATTCCCAAGGAGTTGCCACAACCAATGAATCCACGCATTTGATTTGGCACAAATTTAGATGCCCTTCAAAATGTGTATTAAAGACATGATGCAACCCTCTCATTTATCCGGGCTAAGGACCAGCACTAGTTTTTACACTAGCATGTGACACTCTGAGGCTGTATTTGTGTCTCAAAACAGGCGATCTTTCATTTTTTGTATTAATCACTGGAGCCACATATCTGTAGATGCACAGTATATCACTCTATAAAGCCATCAATGCAACTGTGTGTATCTGGACCATTAGTGTGAAAATAAAGGTAGAGACATTGAGTGCAGTGCTCCATCAAGGCCAGTGCCTTACCTCACAGTTTTACAGTAATGTGGATTTGCACTAAAATTTAATAAATCGTTTCTATGTTATACCTCTCTGAGGTTGAGGCAAAACAGCAAACACATTTGATCATAAAAATATGAATTAAGTTATGCTTTGAAATGTCATTTTAAGTTGGATAGTGTTTTCAGGTGTAAAAATGCTATATCATGCTATAACAATGGCATGTTTTCAAAGGAATGTGGCAATAAGCACATAATGGATTTCACGCCGATACAATAAATGAAGTCTTTTACAGAAAATATGATTACTTATCCAAGGTGGCCATATAAGCAAAGTCTTCAATAAGATCAAATAAATTATTACTTCAAGAGATGTAGCACTTGATCCAACCAGGACATGCACCTTTATCTTTTAACTGGTGAAACGCACACTATAGTTTGTTGGCCCACTTTTCTTTTAAAAAAAAGACTATAAATCTATTTGAGCTCTTTAAAATCCATAGAAACTTCATGAAATGCTTCCTAGGCGGCATATTCTTGACTTTTTGCTTTATTTCTGCCTCAAAATACATTTTATAATTTTAGTTTCCAGTAAAACAAAAGAATTTGCAATGCCTGCAAAAGATACTCCAAGCCTCAATTATCTGGAGAGACTTCCTCTTTGTTCTCAAGCTCCGTTAGGTTTAGGCAGTTCAGCAGCAATGTGCCTGTGTTGGTGTGTTATTCTTACATTTACATGAGCGTGTAATTGTTGAACTTAGCAGTGTGTTCATTCATTAGTGAGTGCTTACCTCCCTGGTCCCTCTCCTCATCTCTCTACATTAGCTCTGACAGTAATGACTTGCCAGACCTAACCTCTTAACTGGGCTGATGCATGGTTGTGGGAAAGCCACTCTCCCTGCCTAGCTAAAATGGAAACATGCCGTTTGAGTGTTTCAGTCTTGTGCCCTCACCCTCAGTTTCCTTCCTTTCTGGCCATTTTATTCTTTCTTACAAGCAGAAAGTAACATTTTATATTTACCTAAACTTTACATACAAGGCAATGTATGCTGTTTATTAATTGTTTTTTTAAGCGCACCACTTTCCAAATACAGGGAATGCTGGAGAAATTCCATTTAGAGTGCGCAAAGGCAAGCGTTATCTTTACCGTTTGTACAAAAAACCCGCAGTTGCGCAGTGTTGTGCAAAAATCTTGAGCCATCCCTCATGTTGTCGTATTTTGTTTCCAAGGAGCCAAACTTTCTTGTAAATTTGGTCTTGAGCCTTAGTTTTCCAGGTTTCTAAAGGTCTTTTAGTTTTCCTTTGTTACTCATTTTCAGTCCAGTCCTTTTATCTGCCCAGTTTAAGAGGAATTTCTTTTTTGTTTGTCAAGCCACTTACTGCAAACCTTTGAATCATTCGAGCATAAAAAAGCCACCTAACTACAGGAAATACCCCGTGTTGTGTCTACACATAACAGACAATTTAACAAAGAACCAAAGTTAAATTGTACTCTAGGCACGTTACAACCAGTCTGTCGCCACATCATTCGTTGTCATTTCTTTAGTGGAAGTGCCAAAGCCAACACAGTTTGACAGCTATAAAATAGCATTTTTGTACAAGCAATGTGATTCCCAAAAAAGCTGTTTGCCAAAAACTTTAAATATCTCAGCATGGTGTGCAGTGTGTCCTTAATAAAGGAAGAAACCACTGGACAAATGAAGGGCAAAAGAAGTTGCAGGCATAAACACAGATGAACTGTACCTGAAACTGAAGTCATTAAAAAAAAAACAAGAAAATATGCATCTGGCGCCCTAATGTTTGCCTAAGACCACTGACAAATGGTCTCAGCATAAGGGTGACTGTCAAGAAGCCATTTTTAAGGAACTACTTACAAACTGGATTTAAAAAATAATTGTAATAGCTGTCTTTTAGAGTGACAAATTTAAAATTTAAAAAAAAAAATCTGTGTTCAATATGCATGTAAGAGGTCAGAAAAGAGTGAACTTCTATAGTACAACAGTGAAGAAATTATTGTCAGATTTTGATCTACCATGCAATACCATCTGGAAAGTGTTTGATTGGCAACACCTTCATTTTTCAGCATGACAATGATCCCAAGCACACTGCCAATGCAGTAAAAGCATAAAAGGATAGAAAAAAAACCCCCACGATGAAACACTATCAGTCATGGATTGACCTTACCAACATTACTTAAGCAGTGTGGGATCATCTTGATAGAGAATGCAATAAAAGACAGCCAATATCCAAAGAAGACCATTGCAGTTTATAGGCAGGGTAAAAAAAATGTCCAGTTTTACCAAACCCCAAATAAAGTTTAATGGAGTTAAACAGGGCAGCACGGTGGCACGGTGGTTAGCACTGTTGCCTCACAGCAAGAAGGTCCTGAGTTCAATTCCACCATCAGGCCGGGGTCTTTCTGTGTGGAGTTTGCGTGTTTGCGTGAGTTCTCTCCGGGTAATCCGGCTTCCTCCCAATGTCCAAAGACATGCAGCTTGTGGGGATAGGTTAATTGGTTAATCCAAATTGCCACTAGTTGTGAATGTGCAAGTGAATGTGAGTGTGAATGGTTGTCTGTCCCTATGTGTTAGCCCTGCGACAGACTGGCGACCTGTCCAGGGTGTACCCCGCCTTTCGCCCTATGACAGCTGGGATAGGCTCCAGCGCCCCCCGCGACCCTGAAAAGGATAAGCGGAAGCGAATGGATGGATGGAGTTAAACAGTTATTAATAGATTGCTGATATAAAAAATAATTCCACAAGTTTACAAAACTATTCTATTGTGTCAACCTAAAGAACTTATGAATAAATTTGCTATATGCAAATAAGAGCACATATAGCTGCTATATGCAAGATGATGCAACTTCTCAAAATGATATGATTTCACAAAAAGTTTGAAAGTATGACTACTTATGCAGTCTATCTTCACAATCCAGGATTAATGGGAGAAGAACAATCAGTAGATAACTTAAGAACTTTTATATCAATTAATATCAATATCAATCAACTCCTATGATACAGGAGTATCTGCAGTAGTAACCTTCAGTTGTGATTTCACTAATTTTAGTTCTCTATAAACTGCAGTGGAAAAATAGAATTTTACTTTCCATAGACAGAAATATATCCATATTTCTTGCATGCAGTTAGTTTTTTGAGTGCAGTAGACTTCTTTTTATGTTATCAGACATATGCCGCAGATTTGTGGAACATATTCATGAAGGACTTTTAGCCTTTAGGGCTCTTTTACCCTCACTCCATCCAGAGGGTAGAAAAGATACACGAGTTCAGCTATGCGATTCCTGACTGGACTGCAGAGATAAGAGAGCCCAAATAAATCTCCATCCTCCCAAATAGGTTCCAGTGACAGTGGAAATAAAGAGGTTTTGGTTGGCCAGCCAGATGACTGACGTCTCAGTGCTGTTCCCACCTCAGTGACCAGTAGATAAACCCCGGATTAGAGAGAGAGAGACACTATTAGACTGCTGCCATCACACATGCATATACACACACAAAAATGTATAAGCCTAAATCCATGGGTATGGTGTGTCCTTGCAAATACAGACAGCATTCAAACACATTGGATTCATTCAGGAATTTATAGAAATGAAATGTTTGCCAGGCACACTTGACACTTATACAGCCCCAGTGAGTATATTTAATTCTAAAAGTTCTGAATTAAGATTCACACAATCACTCCATGATATCACTCTTTTGTTGAGCCAAGCAGCCACTAGAGTGGTCTAGCAACAAGGAGATAATCCTTCACTGGTTTCCCATCTACAAACAGTGCCAATTATGCTTGCTGGAATGCACAACCAAGCTGGAGGTACCCCTACCTGGGTTAAATCCATCTCTCTGTGGTAGGCGGTGACCGTTTTGCCCCTTCGCCATCCTTGCACCCCAGAATTAATTATTTATCAAAAATGTTAGGCTGCTGAAAGCTTTGAGTAAAGAGGAGAAGAAGAAGAGAACGAAAACAGAAAGAGAAAGATGAAGGGAACACCAGAGCAGAGAGTGGAGAGATGTTATCGGGGATCAGAGAGTCAGTCTGAACTGTGGACCTCTCTGTGTTGTGACATCCTGGAGTCCTGACCTAAAATGATTTCAATCTATCTTTGGCTGAAGGAAAGATATCCAAACCAAGATAAAGTCAATAACAGCTTCATAAAGCATACACCTGTTTCCTATGTACACTGAGAAATGGGATGAAACAGATTGGTCATATAGAAAATGTACTTCCATATCAAAGAAGAGTGTGTGACATTTAAAGAGGACATTTTGCTAAACACAAACTCAACCTCAGTTTTGGGGTCCATATTTTAAGTTGCTTAAAGAAGTTACTTTTAGGTAAATGCCTGCATGTATAATAGTCTGTGTGTTTTAAAAACTCAAGAAACTAAATCTAGCAGTGATTTTTTAAATTTTATCTTAAGAAAGAAATTGGCAATGCTTAAGAGTGTACGCAGAGCTAAACTAGCCGTAACTGAAGCACACCATTAGAGCAGCAGACATAAAACATTAAAACTACCCAATTTCCTTCAATATATAGTCTTGTTGTAAGACCTATGAGGTGGCTGTGCACACAAGGCTCAACAGATCTAATGCAAACACCATGGACCCATGAGAGACGCAATCATCATTAATGTGGTTATTCTAATGAAATCATCAGGGCTTTCTGCTGAGCTAGCTGCCTGCTGTTTGGTAGTTTCCCTGATAGCTTGTCTAGCAAGGTCTCTTTAACCATCAGTCAACGACTAAAACAGCCTGTTAGCCTGTTACAGCTGGGTCCTCAAAAAACAAGTATACTAGGACATTATTATGGCTCTAGGCCCCGGTATAAAAGTGTTCCAGTTTGCTTTGTTCAGATATAGATGCTCCTGGATGAGGATGGAGGGTCAAACTGTACTTGCTTACACTCCTGACTAGAATTACATGTGATGTGCAAATCCTGTTTGGATTTAGGGGTTACATATTGCAATGGTACACTCACATGACGGAGTACTGCATCTATTAATCGTCTACAACAACAAAAATAAAGGCCGTGCTCTAGAGCTACTTGATCTTTGCAAGCATATACCAGTTTGAGGACAGCTCTTCCTTCACTCTGATTTGCATTGTATTGCTCTTGGCTGTTGATTATCCCTTGAGGATAATGTGGCGCAGTTATGCAAATGCTGCACCCTGGAGAATGGCCCTTATCTTCAATGGCTCTGCAAAACTCCAGCTGTTTTTTAATTGGTTGCCAGGGTGGGTGAACAACAAGTACCTCCCAGCAGTGCTCTGGTCGGTGATGGAGAGGCAGTAATGCATGGCACGTGGCCAGGAACTCAGAGGGCCTGCCTGGGTCAATATAAGCAATGCTTGCTGTTGTGGTTTTGAAACTTTTTCTCCAGGGGGGAAGATTTACATAAGATTTGTTTTCATTGCCCAAACGGATTTTGTGGGTGGTTGAGTAAGATAAACCAGCATCATTTATTTACTTGTTTTTGGCTATCAACCAACAAGGCTGTATCATTTAGCTTAGACTAGAGGGACTTAGATTGCCTTAGCGATAGAGGAGCAACAATGAAGAAATTTAGGAAATGTAATGACAGTCGGTATTAAAATAAAAGCATTTTTATTTATATAACACTAATATTTAGATAAGCTGTTTAACTCTTAAAGTGTTCAAATCAAATCCTTCTGTATGAGTCTCAATTATGGACCCTGAACAAAGTGTTTTGTAACAACTCACAATTCTTGCCACCCTTAATGTTTCCTGGAGGAGCCACATCACCAAAATGCAGCTGTACAGCAGCCTACTGAAGCTCTCAAGGGCCATCCGCAATCCCTGTCTCACATGCTTGCCATGTGATGTGTCAAGATGAGATACAGTAGCTGCGAAGATCTCGCTGTGAGAGCCAGACATTAAGAGGATGTGTGGTTGCCCATTCCTGACCCTCAAGAAACTGATCAAAGAGGGCTGCAGAACGAAGGCCTTGTGTCTGCCATGCCTAACAGAAATGTCTGGAATGACTGGATTAATGACAGACGATTGATGATGACTGATAATGATGGTATTTACCATTCATAATATAAAAGAATATCTATTATTTTGTATGCTGCTACTGATAAGTTCTGTTATCTTTAATAACTAAATAAATCTCAAATAATATTTACTTTTCAGTGGTTACGGAGCTCAATTCTGTTTTCATTTAAGCTTTAATCAACGCAGAGAGCGGAGAAGAGAGACAAAAGTCATCAACCAAAACCATTTTTCACACCCCATCTCATTAGCACGATCTGGTTATTAACCAAAATTCCCACTTTGAAACGATAACAATTATTTTAACTTTTCATTTATCTGCTAAGAATTACCAGCTGTCGATATACTGCATCCCTAGAGAGCAACGCAACATTTAATCAACAACAACAAAAAAAGGAAGCAGTTTAATACTGTTAACAGAAGAAAGTGCACCGTTTTTAGATGTAAGTATCTGGAATGTGTTGAAGGTACATCAAATTTTAAACTTGGCTCTCTTCCTGCCGGTCTTGTTTTGTAAAATAAATAAATAAATAAATGAAGCACTTGCTGATATTGAACTTGATGTTTTGCGAGTTTCACAAAGCATTTAATTTTTTTTACTTCCACTAGATGTCCGCTTGTAATATTAGTGTGACTTGTGCAATGTTGCCTCTACTCAAACAACACAATAGATTTTGACCTGATATATACTCAGGGGGGAAAAAAGCACTCAAGCATCCCTTGCACTAACCACATGTCAAAACTTAGGGATACACTACAGAACTGAGTTACTGGTGAAAAGGATTTGAGTGATTGGTACTCAGTGTCGCCTCTAGCACTCATTTCCGAGCAGTGTTTCAAATCTTGGTAGAGACAGTATGACACTTATTCTTTTGGATTGGATGTCTAGGCAAAAACAGGGCTGTATTCGTGTAAAACACTATTACCATTAGTATCACTCCAGGAGCTGCTGCTGATTTATAACCGTTTTTGAACGCTGAGATCTAACTGATGGATTAACCAGGATTTTTCTACCTCGCTTTGAAGGCTTGTCCATCTGCCCTGGTGGGAGGCACTGATCCATCCTCGCCCTAACACTTGGTTCAGCATCAAACCACCAAACTGAAATGTCACTTTAACTCTGTGCAAGCACTTGTCACTGAAGGACTAGCTTTGTCCCCAGGCTACAACTCGAAAGTTTCATACAGTTTAATGTCAGAAAGGCTATTCCCCCTCCGTCTCACATTTGAATCATATTCACCTTCCTCCTTTAATGTGTTATTCCTGTGGATAGGTGGGAGAGAGCATTCACTCAAGGGATGCCAAAGACAAATCATTACACTACTGCCCTTAGTTAGTCACCCATACACACACACAGACACACAACGGCTTGGGCAAATGTGTACTTTTACAGTATGTGCACCTGCAGACACACCATCTTCAGGAGGGAAGGTGGTCAATTTCAAGAGGCTTGACACATACAACCACTTCTCCCCTCTCCTTCTGCCTTTCTTTCGACCACTTCCTTTCTTCAGCTGCCTAACCTGTCAAGCCACAGAGAAAAATTCATTCACACTCAAGAGAGGAACCATTTGCAGGTCTGGAGAGAAGATCCTATTCTGGTTAAAGGTGCCCTTGTGAGAAATTCTCACCTGACTTTTGAGGCGACAGATCAACTATGATTAGGATTTGAGTCTTTAAATTTAGAAGAGTTACAAATTATAAGCAGAAATTACTGCTATGAGAGGTTGCATGAATAATTTAACTATTACCTGGTAACTGATGGAAGTTACTAAATATTGAATCTCTCATATGAGGGACTTTTATGTCCCTGTTCTGGTGCTCTTGTGTCTCCATTGTGCTAAAACAACTGTTCATCTGTGTCAGCTTAATGCCGGCTCTTATGTGTTCCTGAAGTGAAGTGAAAATGACATGATATGAACATATGCTCAACCCATCTTTGAGTGTTTCATCTTGCCACTCTATGCTCTTAAACAGACTTGCCCCATGCTGCAATCTGTGAAGCATATCGTAACATATGGCAAGTTTACGATGACTGTCCAGTCGCAGCCACCAGCCAATATCAGTTTAGAAGTGAGGACATGCCATCTGTCAAAAAGCTGATCACTGGTGCACAACTTTATGTTTTTGTGCCATAACTGTAGAAGCACACAAACACTGTATGCATATAAAATATGGAGAAACATAGGGCTCATGCACAGAGAGATGGCAAGGGGATTGAGCAAAAACAGTTGAACAAATCTTAAACTTGGAAGAAAAACAAGAGCAATACACACACACACACACACTTATCTGACTCTTATCACTGAGAAAAATCAAATCTTCAACTGTTGTTTGGGATGATTGTGAGCTGTTTGTGGAGGAAATTACAAGTCTGTTTATTCTGTCAAGTCAGCACGGAGAAGGACTTTTCCTTCGGAGATTGCAAGGATGAAGATTTGGCAAAGAAATAATACGTGACTTGTCGTGGTTAAGTGTTAGAGTGCAGTGATATAATAAAATTGTCTTTTTACGTAAATGAAAGATGTATCCTGAACCACAGAAATGAAGGAGGACATGATCATCGTAAGAAAAAACTGTTTCCTAGCGAGTAAGCAAACTTCTCCAATCTCACTCATGAGCTCAGAACTGTGAAGATCAACCACAGAACAAGATGTGGCAGCCACAACTGGGCCATGCTGTAAAATTTCCATAAGAGTTTCATTCCACTAGTTCATATGTTTAAATTAGTGGTAAACAAAGCAGTAACAAACGGTAAAATGACCAGGCTTAGTGACAAGGGTATTATACTGTGGAAAGACATTTCTACAGTCTATTATAATTACCACACACACACACAGTGGAAAAATTGAAAACACTGACTGTGAGATTGTTCAAATGGGAAGTAGGACAAGATCTTAATGTGGTTGCTAGACTGCTTTGTCTCTCTGATTCTCACATGTATTCACATGTATAGTTATATTTCAGCATTAACACTCACACAACAAAGTGAGAATATTAGGAATGAGCATTTCAATCAAAAATACTATTTTACTTTAACTGGGAACTATTCCATTAGTCTTCAAAGATCACTTACCCCATCTCCAACTGCACTCAAATGACAGTGCATATCTGTGGTAGATTCGTGACATACTTGCTTTGTTTTCATGTATTATTTGAAGGAGCTCTATATCGAACTATTTGAAGGGTCCAGTGGTCTTTGGATTTGTGTGTTTCCCTGTTCATATGGTATCTTACTGTCTCACAGAATTTTAATGGTCTGTTCCCTGGGCCATTTCTCAAAATGCATACTTGAGTGTATTTGTATTCTTGTGGACTTGTACTTGTGAAATGTCATCAGTCACAATCTAATTACAAGACCAACTCAACGTATGAATCAAGTTAAGTGCACTTAAAAAGGATAAACCGAGTTGTGACATGTGTGGACTTTCCCATAAGGCAATATGACTGAAAATCAAAAGTGGCAATCTTTGAGGAACACAACCAAAACTGCAAGTAAGGTTTTGAAATACTACTGTGCCACAAAATAAACCTTTAAGATGTTTTTAGAAGAGAGTAGAGTTGTGCAAACTCCAAATAAGTGGTTGATTTTTCAAGATATTGCCTGTTTGCAAATGTGTTTTGACATATATATATATAGATAGATAGATATATTATTCCTGCTAGTTTAATAGCCAGCTATCTTTTTACCAGATGGTCAGAATTTCTAAAGCCCAACATCATTTTCAGAATCTCTACTGGCCCTCACCTGTCAAGGTAAATAAGAGAGATAAATCAGTTAGGTTATATCCAACAGGTGATGTTGCTTTATAACTGGATCACCTTATTCAATTTGAATGTCTTACTGTCAGTATATTTTAAACTGAATCTTTCTCTCATCTTTTTTTGCTTGATGTAGAACTACTTCGTTCTCCAGATTTTTTAGAATTAAAACTGACATTAAAAATATTTGAATCCAGCCTTCTCACTGGGAGTAGAAAGAGCTGGACCAGCATGTTAATAATGTTTCTAGAGATCCTGAGTTTCAAGTGAACTTGCCAAGAACGAACTTGGCATACTTGGCTTTGACAACAGAAGCACTTGAAAAAATGTTTGAAAATTAATATTTTAAGGAAAAAAAAGTTCCATAACTGATTCAGTTTTTTGCTTTCAATAACTTAATTACTATTTGAAAATTATGCCCATTTCTAATAAATATTAGAAAAATGTTAGATGACAGGGACATCTTTTATTCTCTGCAAAACCTTGCAACAGGGCAAAGAAGCAATTTGTGTTATTCCTTTTTTTGAATTAATCTAATCTTAACAATCCCTCCCATCAAATTCAAAGATAGATAGAAGTCTAGTTTTATTCAGAAACAGGTTCAATTACGTGCTTAGAAATGATTAAGTCCTAGCATGACCTCCATGCTTCTTCTTTCTTTGAAATATTTTTCATTTTAAAATTTTTCCACAAAAGTCTCAACACTGACAGTCCATTGCCATTGTATGTACACTGCAGGCTAGAGCTGGGCGATATGAGATTTTTTCATATCACGATATGTTTTTTTCATTTCAGGCGATAACGATATCTATCACGATATAAGCCAAATAACTATATTTGTAAGATTTAAATGTGCCGTTGCTCACAAGTAAAATGTGAAATAATCAGCAGCTTGTTTTTATTTAAATATTTATTTCCCATAATAAGTTCAACAGGGTAGATGTACTTAAGGAACATGAGACTTTTTCAGATAGATAAAGGCAAATATTGCAAACTACACAAAAGGCAGCCGCTAAAGCGTTTAAGTTTCAAAACAGAACAAACGAAACAGACTAAATTGTCAATTCCACTTAGAAACAAAATATAAATTCTAAAAATAAATCTTAGTTTGTTTTACAGAAGAACAGACAAAACTGACTAACTTTTGTCAATATCAAATAAACTGAGAACTAAAAGGAAATTCTCAATCTCTCCTTGTTGTATAGCTTAGCTTTTCAAACAGTTTTAACAGTTACTTTAGTCTGACAAAAGCCGAATGACGAATTAGCGCTTCCAGTCAGAGACTGAGGCTACGTCCACACGTACACGGGTATTTTTGAAAACGGAGATTTTCCGTTTTCGTTTTAAAAATAATCCCGTCCACACATAAAGGCAGAAATGAAGGAAAACGCTGCTATGAACATGCCAAAGCAGCAGGTGGCGCTAGATTCCTAACCGTGCAGAAATATTGGCCAATCAGAAGTCTAGAAGCCTCGGTGGGAAAAAGTAAACAAAGCTGGGGCACAGAAGCAGAACCGAGTCGTATGTGTGGAGGGACAGTAACTGTGTGTATATGTAAGCATTTAAACACTGCAGAGAGTAGAATTAACAGTAACAGTATTGTAGAAATTCATTTCACCGAAACAATAACGTGGCGCACAGTGTGACGCATGCACCAGTTTATTGTATTTCCAGACTTGCTTTCGGCACAATTTACAGTGCACGCTACTCTGTTTTTTGTCAGACTTGAAATAGCCGAAATACCTTCACACTACGGAACTTCTATGGCTCTTCCGTTCGACAATCTCTCCGGCATTGGAACCATCATCTGTTTTCTCTTCGGTCACGCTCGGTTGATTTTTCTAGTCGGCACACTCATTTCCTCCATTACGCGCTGGCTCCATTACCCGCTGGCTGCTTCCCAAACAAACACACGTGCGGCTTGGCACTTGTGCTGTACGTAACAAGTCACGCGACGTGACGCTGCGGCTGTGATTGGTTCGGCTCTGCGCTACTTAATTTGGATTGGCTGACCTTTTTTTTTTTTTTTTTTTTTAAAGAGGACAAGAGCGGCGAGGTCTATCGCGATAGCTTAATTTCTCTATCGAGTAAAAGTTATATCGCGATACATATCGTTATCGTTCTATCGCCCAGCTCTACTGCAGGCTTCATTGTCATACATCACATTTGCAAGCTGGTTACTGGAACAGGATCACCTGTAGCTGTAAAGTAGATGTGATGCCACTCCTCCACTGTTGCTCTCTCTGCTCCCTCATTTCCGCCTCATTCTCATCCTCCTCACTTCAAGCCTCATCTCCTGAACTGAAGTAAGAGCTTTGACAGACAAAATGTGCACAAACATCCTTATTTATTTCCAAAATTCTCACAATTACTTCTGATCAACGATAGCTGGTTATAAGCTAATATTCTGACAGCTAATTTTAGGCTCGATTGTCCCAAAAATCACATTTTCCTGTCTGATAAATAGTTCGATAATAGTTCTCATATGAGATTATGAGAATGAGAGTTTAGCTGCCAAGTTTCTGCATGGCAAGTATAAAGGGCCCCTAAACATAGCTGCTAATGGAAAAAAACAGCAATGCTTACCAAGCAAAAAGTTCAGGATATCCTCAAAAACTCACCTCAGCATCGCTGTCATTGGACAAAAATGAGCTTCAGTGACTCATCGTCCTGTGTCGGGCTCCTTTCACAATGTATTGCACCCTTATTGATTAAAAAGATGTGGAAACCCGACATCTGAGATAAACAGTGGACTACAGATAAACAACGGACAGAGTTGTTTGTTCTACGGTGGCCCTTGAAGCAAGGGTAACACACATGAAGAACTGGGAGGGGTAAGAAAAAGAAATTAATTTGACTGCAATCTACTGATATCTAGTGGTGAGATCTTACACATTGTACCCTTTAAAGAAAACAATTTTCACTCATCAACTGGTGCATGTGTCAAGAACAATCTAAAAAGAAAGTTAGCTGTCTGATTTACAGTTTTCATATCTATTAATTAATTAGTATTTATGAATGTGTTGATTTTATTTAAAAGAAAGAATCTCAGACAATATGTTCTCATTTTTTCTCTCTTTTTGCTACAAGGTTTTAAACCATCCATTTAATAAATAAGTAAATAATTAAAGCCAACATCTGCCAGTGAGATTACTTTGATTACTGATCTGCCATCTCGCTCTTCAGTCGGTACCCAGAACTTGCGACCAGTGGTAAGAGTAGGAACGCAGCTTAAAAATCGACAGCACTGCTTGCAAACTGCTCTGTTTTCGACACAATGGAAAGGACAGCATCCACTCTGACGTGGCACCAGTCCATCTGTCAATCTATAAAGATATAATCTATTCAAATGAAATAAGGAGAACAAAGACATCCATCCTAAACCCCTTAGTAACGGCCATTCTTTTATTCAGACTTTTATAGGCATGTGTACTATACTCTGCACCAAACTTATTCTAATTGCCTGTACTCCCTCATGTTGTAGCAGAAGGGGAGAAGCTGCACTTTATGTTTTAGTTGTGCCTAAGATGTAAATAAAACATCGTCTGTCTCAGATGGTAGTTATACTGCTGCACCTTCATGGCTTCATTTAATCCTTTCCTCCTCTCACTCTTATAGCCTCTTATCATGGGTGAAGAGGGGATACTCCTCGCTCTCATCATCAATCATCGCAGCCCGTGCCCTGTCACCCACGCTGGCAGAGGTGCTATGCCATGCGCTATTGTTTTGTTCTGTTTTGTTTGCTGCATTGCACTGGCTCTATTTTTGGTACCAAAGGTCTTATGGGCTGACTTGGCACTCATAAAAGCTCTACAGCCATCTAGATGGATGTTTACCTTCAGAAATTCAGAAACTCTTAACAAAAGTTTCAAAGGCAAATCGCTTGCGTGAAAGTCTCCAAACCAGGACATTTAACTTCTGAGTGAGACAGGCACTTTTGTGAAAGCTGACCTTGTATCTCAAGTTCTAAACAATAAATGTGCAATCACAATGCTGTTCCCAAAGGCCTTGAACAAGGTGACACACAACATGTACCTTTTGAGAAACGAGATTAATTCTATAAACTTAAGATATAACAATCCTGGAGTATTGACTTGCAGATTTACAGTCATAAACATTTCTATCACAGTCTCTGTAATACTGCATTAAGAATGATAAATAGATTACTATGAGTACCTGGACAAAAGGCCTTGTGAAGAATGTTACTGAGTGTAAAGGAGTTCTCTGTAAAGTGTTGACTTTATTAAGTAAAGTTCCCTGAGATATGAATTAGCTTTAAGTGTAGCTCAGTGGCATAGTAATTCCTCCTGAATGACCAAACTCCTCAATGCAATAGTTAATCATGATTTGATATTGGCTGAACCAGTGTTTGAGGAAAGAATGAATATGACAACGTATGTAATGTGCAGTGGAAAAGTCTTCAGCCTCATGTCTTCAGTCTGGACATTGTTGTCCTGCAACTACCTATTTTCCTACCAAAATCTAAACAAATGAGGTGTGTCTCATGACACAGTACTGTATGAAACTAAGCCAATGCAACAGTTATATAAGAATGTGATCTATGCTGCTCACATATGTCAAGATCTTATTTCAAAACTAGAAAGAACCACGAAACAAGCAAAACTAGTTCAGCCAATAAATGTAGCCTCTAACAATTCACAGTTACATTTTCATTAAAGGTCTAAAGGCTGTAAAACTGTATCATAAACGACGCCAAAAAAAAAAAAGACAAGCAGCTTAAAAGGCCCACCTAAAACAACCAGCTCGCTGGCCAAACACTGGGGAAACTACTCAGCACATACAGCTAGCAAAAGTGGCAGTTACTTAACTTGTTGAAGCGAAGAAGCGATCCTCAGTGCTCGGGACTGGAAGAAGTCTATTTCTAATAAGGTGAATGCAAAACTCGTTCCACAGCAAATATCCCACAGCACAACATTCATTCCTGCTGAAAAAACAAGCTATTATTAATTGCTCTGTCCGCAGCGGAACAAAAATGTGAGTAAGCTATGCGCCAGGCTAAACTGACCATCATACAGAAGAGGTACGTTGTACTATTAGCAGTTAACTAGCTGTATTAGCTTGTCATGAAATATAGCCATACAGGACCATTAAATAACAGGGAGCCTACTTCGGGTATTCATATGTATCAGCTTCCTTCAAGTACTTTTCTTAATTAATAATGATGATAATAATAGTAAATATTGTTTTTATTTATTTATTGATATTATTATTATTATTATTATTATTATTATTATTATTAATTTATTTTTTGTTACTGAGAGGAAATAGCTTTGAAACAATTGCTATACTAACAATACTATAGTAATGACATTATGAACACTGTGTGGATTTGTACTATACTGGTGTAGGCCTCCAGTCTGCTGAGTGTATTAAGTCTGTACACCATTCAATTGGTATTTCACATGTGCTGAATGCCTTCCTTTTAATTCATTCTGTCTACATATGGAGCAACAATGTGATCATATACTGATTAATGAAATAAGCTTATCTCCATAGTGCCAGCAGGTACTGATATGTTTGTTTTTATTTATGCAGTGATTAATAACACTATAAATCATGATCGCTCCAAAGGAGCCACAGTTGTTATTGTCATTGTTGTTGGGGGGGTTTTGTTTTGTTTTTTTAAATGTGATGCCTCCTCCCATGGAAAGGTTTTTTGCCACGTTTTAAAAGATATTCTCTTTCTTTGCCATTTGTCATCACTTCTTGCAGGCTTGTGTCCAAGGTGAAAGAAAAGAAGTGTCCCATGTGTTTTATATTCTCTGTTTTGGTAGACAATCCAGTGTGTACAGAGACACATAGGGTAAATGCAGATTCTTGGTCACATCCTGGTCAATTTGTGTAAAACTATGCAGAGTTAAGGATTATAGGAATTCTAGAGGTGGCAGGGATGTGTTTTTGCAAAGTTCCTAAACAAGCTTACAGCATGTGAGCCGTGTACAATATGCTATGTGTAAGCTGAAAGTTGTCATCTAAAACAGGGACCACTCACGGTGACTTTTACAATAACAAAGAAGTGCAGAAAACAAGCATGAAAGAACACTAACAGACAATAGCTGCACTGGACAGATTTATTATTTTTTATTTGTTTGTTACCTCCACAGAGGAGGTCATGTTTTTGGTAGTGTCTGGAACTTTGCCTGTTATTCTGTCTGTAAACGTGGTAGCTCAAAAGGTTTTGAAATAATTCTGATAAAGCTTTGCAGCGTTGTATTGGGGGTCATGTTAACAATTCATTATAATTTGCCTTACATCCCAAAAGTCTTCAAAGTCAGTCTAATTATTTATTGTTCAAAAATTAAGCCTTATAATATAGAAGCTATGACTCTTAGTGGCATGTGGTGTGTATTGTTATCTCATAGAAACTACAAATAAAGAAAGTATCCATTAACCATAAACAGGTTGAGATATTTGTCTCCTGATATTGTCCTGATACATCTCTCATGCTACCTTTATCTGCACTTCTTAAAGTACACTGAAGGCATCAAGGAAACATGGAATTATGTAGTAAACAAAAAAAAAGTCTTGAGCGATTTTCCAGAGTTTCTGAGCAATTGTTGGCGCTTTTGCCTTCACTCTGCGGTCCACCTCATCCCAAACCATCTCGACTGGGTTTAGGCCAGGTGACACAGCGCTCCATCACTCTCCTTCTTGGTCAAATAGCCCTTACACAGCCTGGAGGTGTACTTGTTTGATAATCCAACTAAACGCAAATCACATTGGATGGCATGTCGCTGCAGGATGCTGTGGTAGCTATGCTGGTTCAGTGTGCCCTCAATTTAGAACAAATCCCCAACAGTGTCACCAGCAAAGCACCCCTAACCCACCACACTTCCTCCTCCTCCATGCTTCACGGTGGGAAACACACATGTAGAGACCATCCGTTCACCTTCTCTGCGTCGCACAAAGACACGGCGGGTGGAACCAAAGATCTCAGATTTGGACTCATCAGACCAAATCACAGATTTCCACTGGTCTAATGTCCATTCCTTGTCTTTCTTGGCCCAAGCAGATCTCTTCTGCTTGTTGCTTTTCCTTAGTAGTGGTTTCTTAGCAGCTATTTGACCAAACAGTCTCCTCTGAAAAGTTGATGTAGAGATGTGTCTGCGACTGAAACTCCCTGGCCTCTAATCTGAGGTGCTGTTAACTCGGGTGAATTTATCCTCAGCAGCAGAGGTGATTTTTGGCCTGGGGTGGTCCCCATGTGAGCCAGTTTTGTCGTAGTGCTTGATGGTTCTTGCGACTGCATTTGGGGACACATTCAAAGTTTTAGCAGTTTTACGGACTTACTGACCTTCAGTTCTTAAAGTAATGATGGACTGTCGTTTCTCTTTACTTAGCTGATTGGTTCTTGCCATAATATAAATTCTAACAGTTGTCAAATAGGGCTTTCAGCTGCATACAAACCTGACTTCTGCAAGACACAGCTGATGGTCCCAACCCCATTAAGAAGGCAAGATATTTCACAAATGAACCCTGACAAGACCCGTTTTTGAAGTGAAACCATTTCAGGTGACTACATCATGAAGCTCACTGAAAGAAGGCGAAGGGTTTGCAGCTCTGTCAACAAAGCACAGGGTGTCTATCTTCAGGAATCTAAAATATAAAACATCTTTTGAGATATTTCACAATTTTTTATTTATTACATAATTCTTTATCTGTTCATTCATAGTTTTGATGCCTTTGACAAGAATCTACAATGAAAATAGACATGAAATGAGAAGATGTGTCTAAACATTGAGTGGGAGGGTACGTTTAAAAAGAACAAAGAAAACAAAATGAATGTTAATTAAATATGACACTATTCCCATAAAACTAAGCACTGCTCAGAGATTGAGCTGCCTTGGTAGAGGTTTGTGCTCTCTTGAGTGCTTTTTGGTTATTTTTTTATCACACATTTTACACCAGATAAACGACAAAAATCTTAGTGTTATTTTTTTGTAGGGTTTTTTTTTCAACAGATAGATGAACAGGAGCTTACATTTCTGTTTTTTTTTTCTCACATTTTCGTTTCACTCTGTACCCAAGTGATGGACATCTATAAAGCTCTGCACCAAGGCAGTATAGTGTCAAGGTGAACCAGACTGGTATTTAAGCTAAAAGCTAGCAGAACCGGGTCAGCTTTTACTTTACTTTTTCTGGCTAATGTTCACTTCATGGACAATAAATTACACCTGTTCCAGCGAGTTCACTAAAGGTGACAAGTAACAAGAAAATTGGCTCAATAACAATTTGCTGGATTTAGTGTCTAAACTTAACTTTTCTAAGGACACAGAAAAATCTGATTCGAAACAATAGTTTGGAATTGTTACTTAAATATGATTGTGAAGTTGTCGACTTGTTAGTTTTTAATCATTCCTCAAGGAGGGTTCAGGGATTATAGATTTTATTATTTATTCAGTTGTGTTAGATTTTTTCTTCTATTAGAGCTTTAATGTGTCAGAATGTTTGAATTATCCCTTGTAGCCACATAGGCCTCGTTTCATAATCAGCTCCATAATTTCTACATAAATAAACACAGGACACCACATTATTCTTCAATATGTCTTTAAATATTAGCAGGGTTACACAGACAGCTCAAATCAGAGTCTCCAGTTCACCTGACTGACTTCTTTATGCAACCCAAGAGGAAACCCAAGCACACAGAAAAATGCTTGTGAATAAGCGCTGCCAAATTTCACTCCACATAAACTTTGAGTCGACTTGAATTTGACATATTTATTTATTAACGGAGAATTGTTTAATGATTCCATGACCTGACCTACGTAGATCATCTCCCCTGCTCTTAGAGGCATTATGAATACAAAACCAGCGGTGATGTTATAGTTCAGATCGGTTGGGAAATGTGGTAGTGTTCTGTTCAGAAAAGCAGAACACAGGACACGCCTGGAAGGAGTCAAGAGAGGCATGAAATCCTAATGTTACTGTTCCTGTTACAGTGAACAGACATAGTCCACCGGTCATCTCTGCCTTACCAAGATTAATGGCTTGTCTCACAGGTTGGGTTCCCATTACATAGTTTGTCCATCGCCACCTCGTTACCAGCACATCTTTCACTGTCAGGCAGCAGAAGAAGGCAGTCAAATGGCCAGACCCCTGCAAACTTAGCTCGCATAAAGCTTATACACTGAGTACGGGCATGGCTAAGACCAGCAGCTCGTCACTACTCTTCCCTACAGTGTACACATATGGCCCAAGTGTCCACATCTGCAGGGGAGTACTGTAACTCATAAAGAAAAAAAGGAAAAAAAAAACCCTGATTATGAGGATGAATTTAATTCTACAAAAAAATAAACCACAAACTTTAAATTTTCATCAAATACTTTATCTAATTACTAAAAGCAGTAATGTAAAAACCATATACCATATATATGAAAACATCAAACACTTTGACACATTCTGCCTCGGCTTGGCTCATCAGTAATGTCCTTATCTATCCCAGCGACTAAGCAATTGAATGTGATGTTTTGTGATTTGTCTACAAATGTAAATTTAAATGTGTGTGTGTAAAAGACTGTTGGGCTTTTGGCATCATTTTTGTCAGTGTGATGTGAAGTAGAGAATTTCTAGGAGGGGCTCACCGTCTGATATCTGGATGAGGGACCGTAACTAATGGCCTCTTGTCAAGCCACGGATAATGTATGGCTCCACATTTAGTTGGATAAATAGGATATGTGTGTGCATGTGTGTGTATGAGTGGTGAGGGATATTCTGTGTGATTGCAATATGCTGCCATTTGTATTAGCTCATGTGTGTTGGCATGCACCTACATGCTTGGCTAGTCATTTGTGCAAGCAAGGATGCACCATAAATATATTTGTCAAATATCCTTTTTTTGTTTGGTACCTTGCACCGCATGCCTCTGCATCTCAACTCTGATGGCTCTGATGAGTAGTTCTGTTAATATTTCATAGGTAATTCTACATGCCAAATAGTAAGTTATTGTGTTTTTGTGGAGCCATTCATCTTCATAGTAGCTAATTTGCCCTGTGGTGTAATGGCACAGAGAGCTTTGTGGGTGTAATGGGAGTCAATGATATTTTCTGGAGATATGATTGCCCTAGCATTTTATTTTTCACGCAAATACAAATGTGTGTGCATGTGGCGCACGCACACACAGCAAAGATTTGTGATCAGTTGGAGTTCACATGCATGAGGGAAAAAGTCTCCTAAGCTTGAGTGAATGCAGCTGTTCCATTTCTCATATCCATCCACATATTTATCTTAGTAAGCTACATGTAAGCTGTTATTTATGATGGGACTCCGGAGAATTATATGATCTAAGTAGCTTCTCTCTTATTATTGCCATAATGCGCATTAAAGCATTAAAGATAGCTGTGTATGCTCTCCTGGTGGTTTTGTTCATCCATATTCATGAGGATGGGAGAATTTGAGGCTTGCTAGGTTGTCAGTATATTAATCTTAGATACCTCTCTCACTCTCCCTTGCTCTCTCTCTTGCATGCTCGCTCTCTCTTTTTTTCTCTCACTTCCAAAGAGAGATCAGATTTGAGCTAAAGTAATGAACAGCTGTAATGGGCTGTCGTATCTGTAAAAATCTCTCTGGAAGCAATTGGCCAAGACTTTGTGTTGCATTCAGGAAACACAAGTTCAACAAAAAGACCTGTTTTATGAAGCCTTTATGAAGGGTCTGTGCAATGTGTTTCCTGCTTTGTGGCAGCTTATTTTGCAGCTTATGTTATGAATATTTTTTACAATTTTCAACAGTTATGTTTGACCCTTGGAAAGAAGAAAAGGAGCACAAATGATCATAGTTAAGAAAGAAAGAGAAGGAGATATTATTTACCTATTTACCTCTTTTCTCCACCTACCCATCCTTCTCCTCCTCCATCCCCCAGTCTCTCTGTCCAGCCAACAGAAATACATTTACTGAGACACACTTGCCTTGAATTTCCTCCCTGCTGCTGTCTCAAACACGTTATTGAATTATCGAACAGTGAATATATATGACAAATGGAGTCAACAGACTAGGTTTTGGTTTATAACGCTATCCAAACACACTGTGTTTACTCTGGGAAATCAAAGTATAAATCTGTCCCTGGACCACGTGCAGATCAATAGTCTGATTCAGATACCTTCAGGTGCCCGTCAACTAACACATGAGTAATACTGCAGTGAATGCAGAATCTTTTTGCTTCAAGTGGCCTTTTGCAAAGCAGAAGCATTGCATAGTTAGCCATGAGGCTTCACTGACATTTGTATATGTGCAGAGACCCTGTGCATGTCTTTCCTCTGAGGTGAGGAGAGAGGATGGCAAACAAACAAAGCAAACAGAGGTGGTTGGTATCTGTAGTATTGTCCTTTTATTTAGTTTAGCCAAAGAAGGGTTAATACCAAGACCAGATCATTCAGGAGAGGAGATAGAAAGTCAGAAAAAACACATCTGCCAGAGTCATTCAGAGACTAAACCTCCCTCATGCAGTATGAAAGTCTGTCAGCAGACAGACCCCCGTCTATGGGGTGAAAGCAAAGGATGAGGGAGATATGAAGGTTTGACCAGAGGGAAAAAGGAAACTGTTGACTTTTGAAATAGCAGTTTGACAACAACATCTTCTGACTGTATACAAGTCTAGCGGTGTAGCCCTTTGTGCACATACTGTATACTTGCATTTGTTTGCAGCTCATTGTATGCATATAAAAAATCAGTTTTGTGTGTGTATAAATGTGATGAGTGCAGCTAAAAGGGTGGTGAGTGCTCTCTCTGTGTCTTTATGTCACTGGATGAGTCAGCGTGTTGTTTACTGAAATTGTTGTTGGAGCAACCACACAGCCTTACCCTCTGAGTCCCAGTGTGCCTCATTAGCTGCTGCCATTTCAGCTCTTGTTCCCTTGTTAATCACCTCAGTCGATCACCTCTGTGCAATTAGTTAAATTTAGTGATTAAGTGGAGAAAGTTGAAAATGCAGCTTACAGTAGATTTAGGCAGTTACAGAAGTAGGACAGCCCTGCAAGCAGAGGGTGGTGAAGTGACTAGATGTAGATCAGAAGTTGGATACAAACCTGTGTGTGTTCTTCTTAAACTGATGGAGCATCTTCTTAAATCTTGTTAATTAAGTAGTGCTACTTGCTTTAGAGATACAACTCTAACAACCCCCCTTATTATTGTACATGAATTTTCTTTGTTTTGTAAAGCTGCCTGATGACAGCTGCATCTCATTGGAATCTGCACATAACTAATAACTATAGCCTTTCAGTAGATACATATATAAAATACAAAGTAGTGGAGTGGTGGTACGCATCTAATCTGAAGGATATATCTGTCATGACTTATTATTGTAACATATTGTTGCTATGCTACAATTCTTCTGGTTTTAAACATATGTCAGGACAATGCTTCTTGACAATTTGAAGTAAAAAATTAGATGTTCATATTTGAAAGTGCCATAGTTAACCTACTTAAGGCCCTGAGATCTCTTGGTGACCATCTGCCAAATATCGGTCAAAAAGGGAAAAATGCATATTCCCTGACTGGTTGGCAGGTGGTTGCTGGAGACTGAAACTAATTGCTAAAGCTCTAGTCACCAAGGCCTGGACATGGGTCAGATACCCCCTGACCACAGGTGGCTAGGGAAAAATGGTTGCTGGCAGTTCTAGGTAAAACATGTTCCAAACAGGTATATGGTTCTGCACTGAAAACCTCCTTGTGATTGGTTTGGTTGTTAGCAGAGTGCCTTGGTTGCTCATAGTTTACATGCATCTTTTCTGCAAACACTCACGTATGAGTGTTTGAGTGTTTGCAGTATGTTATACTTCTTCCTACTCCATTTCAGACTTAATAATTGTCATTTCATGTCATTTAGACTCTGTTTTATTTTATTTATTTTCTTTTTTTTGTTTTGTCTGAGCACATACGTGTGTATTAACATATATATTCGTATTTGTAAATGCAAGTATGTGTACTTGTGTATATATTGTTTTTTTTCTGTATATGTCTGAAATAAAGATACAATAATAATAACAATAACTCACCAGTAAAGTTTGCCTTCAAAGTAAAAGTTGCACCCTTCGGTTCGCCTTGCACTTTTTGCAGTTTCACATCCACTCAACTGGTAGTGAGCAAATGTTTGCAGACAAGTTGGTGTCTTCCTTGCAATTTACAGGTGACGGTGGCAGTCTGCTAGTAACCAAAGCAATCACCAGAAGGTAGCACCCTCCTGGAGACCAACTTTACCCAGCAACTTCCCAGCCAGTCAGGGAATACACAATTTCCTTCATCAGGAGTTGTCAGGTGATTGCCAAAGGTTCTTTAGGCCTGAGTGACTCAGGCCTAAAGCAGGTACCACTGGTAATGAGTTGTATTGGTCACCAAAGTCCAATCAAGCCACACTTAAGTGTCCCTGCTCTATTTGCTCTGGGAGTCCTGTTGTTGAATCTTAAACTCACTAAAAAATAAGGTACAAAACTTTACTTTTGTGTTCTTTAAGATGTGTCTCTCTCTCACACACACTCACACACACACACACACACACACACACACCTTCTATTGTGTTTTATTATTATCATTCGAGATATTCATTTAAACGTCTGAAATTCATTGCTTTTTGAAGGGCAATCCCGTTTTGTGTACATTGTCTCATTTTTTTGCAATGATACTCTCCAGAGAAGCTCATATTTTTGAATCTGTGTCTGTCTGTGCATGAGAGCATGTGTTGGGGATGTCACAGCTTCATAGATAGTGGTTTTAATGAGTATCATTCATTCATTCACAATCTAATATGACCTTGTTGCTTTCTGCCTTATTCCAAATAGCACTGTTATTCAATAAAAAGTCAGTCTAATATACTGTAGGCTATATGAGTACACACGTACTTTTCCAGTAAGTAGGCCACTTGGGTATAATGATACAAAGGAAATGAAAACAGTTCTGAAAAACAGCTATTTCAAAGTTTTGTCAGACTGCATCAATATCCATACCCATTATGGTGACGAGACAAAAAAAGAACAAATAAACGAGACTTACTAGAATATTTCAGGACTACACAAATCTTTTTTTTTAAGTATTTGTTTATGCTAATTTGCTTTGCTTACAATTTCTCGTTCCGTTTCATATCAAAAAGACATCCAATCATTTCTGCACAGATTGCCTTTTTTATGTTAATTTCACTATCTCACTGAAAATAAGTAAACATAGCTAGTACTTAGTTAAAGTGAAGAAAAATAAATTCATAGGATCCCACTCATTCTGTCAATGTCCACATTATCATTAGGCCAGATACTCACACAAGCTTCTATGAATACACAAACCTGGTATACAAAAGGGATAAGCATTAATAGTAATGACATCTTGTCATCTTTCCCATTACATTATTTAATTAAACCTTTTTGTAAGCTCGTTTTCCTTAAGATCTTTTTTTTTGGTTTTCAAAGCTGAGAGTTTCTTCTCATGGCCAAATTAAATTTGTTTGTCAAACATCCTTAAACATGTACGTGCTTGCACTTTGTACTACCACACCTTTTTTTTTTTTCCTGAACAGTTATCTGTTATGTATGGCCACATGATGCCTCATTCAAGGGCAGTCTGCTCACCTGCATTTCATCCTTGAGAGCTGATTTCCCCTGGTGAGTGGAGCTGACCTCGGTGCAAATGCAGATGAGCATGTGGCCAGTGCCAACAAAAGATCAAGACCTTTGCTCCCTCTGGTTCAAACATGAAGGCTTATTTTAGTACCTACAGTTGTTTTTCTTTTTGATATTTTTTTTGTGGGATGAAAATATATTTGAAAATAGTCTTCTGCTTCTCATCTATCTGCTGTCAGTCACCGAGTGGATGCAGCAGTTCAGAAGTCACGCTGACCTTGACAAAAAAAGCCATCTTCTGCTAACACACCTGCATGCCAATGGCCTTATGCTGTTGCTCTGAGATGTGAATTAAAATATTCAGGATGTATCCTGAAATTTTCTTGCTTTTTGGAGTCTTTAAAGTTGCAGTTCTAGTTCCATAAAGGAGTTGAATAATGCCCACAGTGTGAGAAATGTGATTTTAGTGTGGGGTAAAAAACAGATTAAATCTGGTTCAGTCTCTATGTGTTAATACACTGATTTTGCTAGTCTCATTAGGACTCCATCAGTCCTCAGCATTAACAGTAGTATTAACAACAAATCAGAGGTTACACTCTTATTTCCCCATTTTTTTTCTTAGTAATTTTCTCCATAGCACACCAGCCCTTTTGTGCTTTGTGCGTGTCATCTACTAATTTTGCAAAGCACAGTAACCTTTCCCAGCACAATGTGATAATGGTAGGCTTAATGTCACGTTGTCGCTTCTTGAGGGAAGATAGGGAATCATTTGGGAATTTCATAAAAGATTAAGTGTAATAATTATCCCCTGCACAATTATGAGGGACATGTAGCTGACTGGAAAGGTGGATGCTAGTGTTGAAAAGAACACATCATTTTACAGAGTGAAAGGTCTTTTCTGTCTGACAAACACTGCATTCATTATGCAGACCTTTCTCTACCATGTTACCCAGTTACTGCAAATAAAGGTAAATTTTGCAGGCAGCTTATTACGATTTAAGTTTTATTGTTAAATGACCTCTGGCTCAGGGACCAATCCCTCAACATGAGGGGTGGGTTGAACTTATTAGCGCTGGCAATTGGGATATAAATTCTTAGTTTGATAGCACAGTGTAGCCAAAGGGTCATGTTATCTATTATTATTACATCTGTAATATTGTAGAGAGCAATTAATGAACTAAATTACCATTCTGATGCAACAGCTTTTAGGGGGACCTGCAGAATTGGCTCTTCTTCTTGAGAATTAGTTTGGTTATAGACAGAAATGATTTTGATGAGCAATATGGGTTTATTCCAGTTATATTTATTCAGTATGATAATAGGGGCACCTCAGCATGAACCATATATGTTTAATTTGTGTGATATACTGGGACATTTATGATTAGACCTATTTGTATCTATTGGAGCTATTTGTTTATATTTTGTAATGTTGTAATATGTTGTATTATTTAATTTAGTTTAGTTTTTATACTGTTCTGCATCCGAGAAGCTTGTGGGTGTTTTGTTTTTTTTGCTCTCTCGAACAAAAAAGATTTTTGGAAATCCTAAAACAACCAACTATTCTGGGAAGGTTTTCCATGCAGTTTAGGAGTGTGTATATGAGAATTTTTGACCATTCTTCCACAATTATTCCATCGCTCTAATCCAACAAAAAAGGCGTTTTGTCGGGTTGAAGTCAGTCACGTTCTTCTATACCAAACTCGCTCATCCATGTTTTTATGGAATTTGTCGCTACTGTTCCTACAAAGCTGGGAGCATGAAGTTGTCCAAAATATCTTGGTATGCTGAAGAATTAAAAGTTCCTTTCACAGGAACTAAGGGGTCGAGAACTCCTGAAGAACAAACCCACACCACAATCCCGCCTTCACCTTTAGCACAATGTCTTCTAGCAAGTGCTGTTCTCTTATCAACAACCAAAACCAAACTTGTCCATCTGCAATTCTCAACTGCAACATTATGGTGCTCATTTAATAAATTATGGTCTAATGTGGACTTTATACATGAACTACCATATTCTTTACAGGAGGGCTACCATTTTATTTCACATTTTGTAGAAGCATGCAATGTGCAGCTAATTTAGTGTTGTTAAAAAAAACAAAAACAAATAATGATCACGAAAAAGTAAGTCGGTTGGATGGATGATGCCAAAAGGTGGCTATGTCCATCTATCTGTCTGTGAGGGTATTTCTGGAACTTGACGCTTGTGTTATATTTTTGCAGTGTTTGAAACAGGTGAGTAAAAACTACATGTAGCTCCTTCGAGTTTAAATGTTTGTGTTTATATGTGAGCTCAGAAGTAGGTTAATTAAGTGTCGGGGGTGGTTTTTATGCTGATCATACACAAGAATACTAATTAGATGAATGGTTACACAAAGCTTTAGATAAAATTACACATGGGAACATGAGTGAAAAAAGGGAGGGGGCTATGTTTTCCTTGCTATTTTCCCATGAGTTTGTTGACTGACATCTCAGTAAGAGAGACAAGTATAAATAGCTCTTACCACTGGGATATAGTGAAAGATAGAAAAGAGGGGTGAATAACTTAAGCCTGGACTTGTATAGAAAAGAAAGAGGAGTTGAATGAGGAGAAGAAGAGTGGAAAATGTGCCTGCTGAAGCGTAAAATTAGCAATTACGTTGGGTGTCATCAGTAATGACTATTTCAGTCCAGATAAAGGGGGGTTAATGTCCAACAGTGAGACTGTAATTCAGCTGTTACACCTCTGTTCAATCAGGCGGTCAGGGGAGGCTGTGATAGAGCACAACCCAGCTCAAAAATCGCACCTATGCACCAATAAGCCAAGATGGCCGCCATCTGCTGGGAAAGCTTTCAGAGGCAATTTATTTTTTAAGACCCATATGCTGACCTTGGTTGTGAAAGAGCAAATTTGTATGAAATCACATTGCAGGTTCTGTCCCACCGCGTGTGCATTTGGGAGTGTGGGTCTATATCTGGGCTTTTACATGTTGTTGAATTTTCTCTTTACTGAAACAAGTGCAACACCTAAGTCTGGGAATTCAATTGGCTGAAAGAGGGCAGTCAGTGAGGCAGTTTAAGATAAGGATGACAAGTGGAGATTTACTTCACCCTGGTCTCTAACTTAGTGGGAACTTCAGAGATGTGGGACTACATATTCATTGCCAAATTTTAATCAATACTCCCTATGAATATGAATGTATTTTCTATCTTGAGGCTGTAAACATGTTTTGTTTTTCTGTTGTGACTATCCTAACCTTATGAAGAAACGATCACAGCCAGCTACTGGAAATAGAAATCTTGATTTTCATATTTACACAGGCACCTTCACGTCTGTCCACGTCTGGGAAATTTGTCTATCAAAATAGTCTCGCTCATTTGGTTTGATTATTCTGTAGCTCTCATAAAAAAATAACCATCTGTCCTTGGTTTCCGGAAGAAGCGCTTTTTAAAATCCCTACGCTTTAATTCATCACCATGATGTCACATCTATCACCGTGGCGACGGGAATACAAATGAGGTGGATGCACGCTCAGTGGCCCGCTGTAAATAATTTACTGTTTTGTTTTATTGGAAACAGAGACAACATTATTTTCTGCTAGAACTCCCCTTGGCCAAGGTCTGCAGGCACATTCATCCAGAATTCATCGTATAGAGAAAGTTAAGTCTCAGTTTTATGTATCTTTATTATTATGCATTATCACTCTAACCATTAAGGAGGGTTTTCTTATGGCCTGGATAAACATTGGAGTGCTGTATGTGAGATGACGTGATGCATCACAACTCCTCAAAGCCATATGGTGAAAGACTGGATATACGTGATGTATTTGTTATGCTTTAAAAAACCAGATTAGGACATGTTCTATTCTCTCTTTTATTGTTATGATGAATCACTTGTTATCTTGCACACACAGGGACACTAGCACAAGGACACTCACAAAACACACATATAATTATGCACAGAGGCATCTAGGCAAACACCCTGCATCCACCCTCTCTTTACCCTGGTCTGTATACCATAAGTCACTTCTATACAGTATGAATATAAAAACTTTCCTTGGCAGAACATCTATCCACATGTTTACAGTGCAATTCTGAATGGTAATCTATGTCTGCCTGTGGTAAGACTCGACTTAAGCGGTCAAAGAAGTGCAGGAGACTGATGCTGTCCAGTGTAGCAAGTGATTTATTCACCATTCTGTGGCCCAAGAATATTTACAAAGAAACAAATAAGAAACTCAACTCTATAATTAACTCAATTCAAATAAACATAACTGAACTTAAATCAACGGAAATTAAGGTCAAACTGCACACAGCTACACTGACCTGAACCCTTCTTCTGAAACACCTGAGTTCGTCTGCTTAAATAGTCCCCTTAATCAAACACCTTCTCCTCTGGACTATTCCATTCAGTAGGTAGGTGAGATGAACATGATTATATTCATCCTCTACTACTCCTCTTGACTGGCAACATAAACTCTGGTGTAATCAATACATATCACAACATTAAATCTATTTCTTTATAAACCCTTTAAAATCAACTTTATTAAATTATAAGAATTCTTCCCCTCCTGCCCTTGGTCTCTTCCTGTGACCTCAGATGAACCCAGAAGGTATAAAGCAGGAAGTAGAACTACATTTCCTCCTTTTGCTTCTGGAAGACAGGTAGGTAAAGGTAAGTTCAAACAATACAAATTAACAGTTGAAATAAATAACATGTTAACTTAACAAACTTGCATGAATTGATTTAAACCAAGATGTTATATTATATAATCTGTAAAAGTGCAGAACATAAACAAACCCGGGATAGTAGATGTTTGCCTATTGCAGATTACATGTGAAATATGGTTAAATCAAAACAAGAATGTTAACTAAGAATGTAGACAAATGGTCTTCTCACCCACTTTGTCACACTCCCCCCCCCTTAAGACCGTTACTCCTCTGAGTCACGGGACAGGAAATCAGCAATGACATTCTTATGTCCAGGTCTATACTGGACCTGGAAACGAAAAGGCTGGAGAGATAAATACCATCTTGTTATCCTGGCATTAGTGTCTTTCATATTATGAATCCATTGCAAAGCACGATGATCAGTCTCAAGAACAAACTCTTTCCCAACAAGATAATATCGCAAGGTGTCTAGAGCCCATTTAATCGCCAATGCCTCCTTTTCAATGGTCGAATACCTCATTTCCCTTGGAAAAAGTTTTCGACTGATGTACTGGACAGGCAACTGCTGCCCTTCCTCTCCTTGCAGTAAAACAGCTCCCAGACCCACCTCAGAGGCATCTGTTTGTACTGTGAATGGAAGGTTAAAATCTGGACACTGCAAAACAGGTTTCTGACACAAACAGTCTTTCAAATCATTAAATGCATTCTCAGCATCTTTCGTCCACCTGATCCTTGTAGGACTAGATTTTCTTGTCATGTCAGTCAATAAAGCTGCTCTTGATGAAAAATTTGGAATTAGTCGACGATACCAACCTACTAATCCCAAAAATGATCTCAACCTTTTCTTTGTGTTTGGCAAGAGTGCTGCAGCAACTGCATCCACTTTTCCAACCTGAGGGCGAATGCCTCCACCCCCTATTACATAACCCAGGTACTGCACCTCGGGCTTGGCGATGTGACATTTCTTGGCATTTATGACAAGTCCAGCATTTGCGATATGTTGAAACACATCAGCAAGATGTTTCAGATTATCTTCCCATGTACCACTATAAACAACAATGTCATCAATGTAGGCAGCTGCATATTGTTCTGCACCCTTCAACACTCGATCCACCAACCTTTGGAATGTAGCTGGTGCTCCATGCAAACCAAAGGTCATCACTGTGAATCTAAACAGTCCACTCGGCACTCTGAATGTTGTTAAGTCCTTAGATGAGTCTGTCAAGGGAACCTGCCAATAACCTTTACAGAGGTCAAGGGTAGTCAGAAATTTAGCATTTCCCAAACGATCAATTAGTTCATCAACCCTCGGCATTGGATAAGGATCAAAAGCAGACACAGAATTTAACTTAGAAAAGTTTACACAAAATCTAAGCTTAGGATCATCTTTCTTTGGTACAAGCACAACAGGGCTACACCACTCACTGTGCGATGGCTCAATGATTCCTGCAGCCAGCATCTCCTCCAGCTCACTTTTCAACTCAGGCAATAGCTTAGCTGGGATACGGCAAGTGGTATCTCTAATTGGCCGTTGGTCTGGAGAATGCAAAGTGCTTTTGTGTTCAATGAGGTGTGTACGACCTGGCTTTAGACTGAAGAGTTCTTTGGTCATAAGTGATTGCACCTCCTGACGTCTTTCCAAAGGCAAATGGTTTAAATCTGGAAACACAGTTTTGACAGCTGAAGAAGGGAAGTACTGCTCCTGAGGCTCTTCCTCATCCACAACTGTACATGCCCACATGGATGTTGAGTCCTGTGGCTGGTCAGTCCACTCTTTCAAAAGATTGACGTGGAACTCTTGATGATTCTTTCGACGGTTTGGTAAATGAAGCTCATATGTGACTGGGCCTGTCTTCTTTGTGATTTCATATGGCCCCTGCCACTTTGCAAGAAGACTGCTCTCAGAAGTTGGCAAAAGTAGAAGAACTTTCTGTCCCTCACGGAAGACTCTTCTTCTTGACACTTTATCATATCTTTGTTTTTGCCGCTGTTGCGCATGGGCCAGATTGTTATTAGCAAGTTCTTGGAAATGTTCTAGCTTGTCTCTCATTTTGAGGACATGTGAGAGTTCACTAAACCTCTGCTCTGACATCGAACCCTCCCAAGCTTCTTTCAGAACATCCATTGGACCTCTGACAGGATGCCCATAAAGTAGCTGGAATGGTGAAAACCCAGTAGAACTTTGTGGAACCTCTCGGTAGGCAAATAACAAAAATGGGAGCCATTGGTCCCAATCTGACCCTGTTTCATTCACAAATTTCCTGAGCATTGATTTTAACGTCTTGTTAAATCGCTCCACAAGGCCATCAGTCTGTGGGTGATAAGGACTGGTCTTGACACCCTGGATCCCTAACAAACTATATACTTCTTTAAGCATCTTAGAAGTGAAATTGGTCCCCTGATCTGTGATGATTTCTTTTGGGATACCTACTCTGGAAAACTACTGAATCAGGCAGTTAACAATCTGACGAGCCTTTATTTTCTTCAGGGGGAAGGCTTCAGGATATTTTGTGGCATAGTCACAAACTACAAGTATGTACTTATGACCTGCTTTACTCTGTTCTAGTGGGCCAACAATGTCCATGGCAATGCGTGAAAAGGGTGTATCAATGATGGGCATACTGATAAGCGGAGCTCTATCTGCTTTCCTGCCTGGAGCTGTTAACTGGCACTGTGGGCAAGCTTTACAGTATTGTACCGTATCACTGAACTGTTGGGGCCAGTAAAATCTGGGAATCATTCTAGAAAATGTTTTAGATTGTCCCAAATGTCCTGCCCAGGGAATGGAATGACTCATTTTCAAAATGGTAGATCTCAAACTCTGGGGGATCACCAACTGGTCACCAATCTTGCTACGGCGATGCAACAAATCTCCCTTAACCACAAACACTTCCTGCCTTCCCTCAACTGTAGTTGACTCTGGAACACATTTAGAGAACAATGGTTTAAGTGTTAGATCCTCTTTCTGAAGCCTAGCAACCTGACTAGCACTGGGGAGAGACTCAGTCTTTAAAGGATCTAAAATGTGTTCAGCTACTCTTGTTCCCTTCACCTTTTCATGTCTTCTCTGTCTCTTGCTCTTTTTTGGTTTAGAACGAGTGCTAGACTCGTCCAGTGGGGCATCCTCATTTGCAAAAGGTAATTCATCCCAACCCAAAGCATTAACCTGTAGCTCCTTAGCTTTTGACCTTGTGACCGCTAACAAACTTTCAACGGTTTCAGTCTGACAGGGATGCTTGGCTATTAGCTCTGTGAGTATTGGGAGATCACGGCCCAACACCACTTGATAAGGCAGCGTTTGCAGCACTCCCACTGAAAGAGTGTAACACTGGCCTTCTACTTCAATTGCAACTTCAGCAACTGGGTATGATACCTTATCACCATGAATACAGCACACATCCACTGTTGCTCCTGAAAAGATCACATCCCTGGGAAGACTGTCTTGTCTAACCAGAGAGCGATTACTTCCTGAATCTAACAGAGCTACACAGGGTTTGTCTTCAACAAATACCCCAATTGATGGCTCACGTTGCTGACATTCAATTTCATTTTTGTGATTCTCACTGACTTCAGTTTGTCTAGCAGAACACATGTAATTTTTACTAACAGACATCTTTGTACACTGAGCTTTAAGATGACCTATCTGACCACACAAATGACATGCTTTATTGGTTTTATTTTTTGTCTCAGATCTGGCAGGATCTGAGTTATACCAGTTCTGTCTTGTGTGCTTAACTTTCAAGTCAGGGCCACCACCTAACTTGTTGAATGGCACGTTGGAATTTGACTTAACTGGTGTGAAGTCTTTTGATGGTCGACGAGCTGCTAAGAAAGCTTCAGCCAGTTCTGCTGCTTCCTTGGAAGTCTTTGGGTTACGTTCCTTAACCCACGTCCGAAGATCAGGATTCAAAACCTTGAGAAACTGTTCCATGATGATGGCGTCTCCGATTTGATCCTTTGTCTTTGTTTCAGGATTCATCCACTTGATGTACAACTCCTTTAGGCGGACCTGCAGCTCCCTTGGTGTTTCCTCTGCTCCAAAGGTACTAGAACGAAACCTCATTCGATAGGTGTCAACACTTATTTCATATTTCTGCAAGACAGCACACTTTACTTTTGCATAGTCCATAGTGTCATCAATATCCATGGCTACATAAGCGGAACGTGCTTTACCAGCTAGCAGTGGTGCTAGGTGAAGAGCCCACTCATCTCGCGGCCACTGGCAAGCATGAGCAATTCTTTCAAAGGTGATTAAATAATGTTCAATGTCCTCACCTTCATTGTAAGGTTGCATTTTTGGCCCCTTCCAGCCTGAATGTCTCACCAGTGTTGAAAGCTGTGCCTCACTGCGTTGATGTGCCGGCTCCAAGTCAAGCCTATTTGATTCTTGTGTGCTGGCAGATGGTTCTGGAGTAGGTGCTCTCGAAGAAGCCGATGTAGATGCTTGTACTTCAAGTAACTGATGCTCTAGATTGCCATGCTGCATCTGCTGTTGAAGCTGGGCAAACTGATGCCGGATTTGCCTCCATCTATCATCCTGGCGCTTGTGCTCTTGCTCCAGTTTAGCATCGCGTTCAGCCTGCTGTTGCATCAGAGTTTGCAAAAGTTTGGACAATTCAGCCACATTCTCTTGTCCAGAAATATGGCCACTTATTGCCCCTTGTTGGTCGCTGCCATCTTGTAAATCATCTGCTTCACATTCTGGAACATGCCCTCTCTTTGCTCGGGTAGACATCTTCTCCACTCCTTAATTGGCCTGGAATCCCACTGCTGCTGCCACCAAATGTGGTAAGACTCGACTTAAGCGGTCAAAGAAGTGCAGGAGACTGATGCTGTCCAGTGTAGCAAGTGATTTATTCACCATTCTGTGGCCCAAGAATATTTACAAAGAAACAAATAAGAAACTCAACTCTATAATTAACTCAATTCAAATAAACATAACTGAACTTAAATCAACGGAAATTAAGGTCAAACTGCACACAGCTACACTGACCTGAACCCTTCTTCTGAAACACCTGAGTTCGTCTGCTTAAATAGTCCCCTTAATCAAACACTTTCTCCTCTGGACTATTCCATTCAGTAGGTAGGTGAGATGAACATGATTATATTCATCCTCTACTACTCCTCTTGACTGGCAACATAAACTCTGGTGTAATCAATACATATCACAACATTAAATCTATTTCTTTATAAACCCTTTAAAATCAACTTTATTAAATTATAAGAATTCTTCCCCTCCTGCCCTTGGTCTCTTCCTGTGACCTCAGATGAACCCAGAAGGTATAAAGCAGGAAGTAGAACTACATTTCCTCCTTTTGCTTCTGGAAGACAGGTAGGTAAAGGTAAGTTCAAACAATACAAATTAACAGTTGAAATAAATAACATGTTAACTTAACAAACTTGCATGAATTGATTTAAACCAAGATGTTATATTATATAATCTGTAAAAGTGCAGAACATAAACAAACCCGGGATAGTAGATGTTTGCCTATTGCAGATTACATGTGAAATATGGTTAAATCAAAACAAGAATGTTAACTAAGAATGTAGACAAATGGTCTTCTCACCCACTTTGTCACACTGCCACTTCACTGACAGTGTTGATTATAAAAGCTTTAAATGTTATCTTTGATTACCATGCATCACTACTGGAGTTACTACTACTTATTTTTTTAGAACACTGCACTTTTTTCACCTTTGAACTTATCCTAATCCTGCTCATGGAGTGGCATATATCAAATCTGAATTGTCTTTACAAGTATAAATGTATCCATTTGAGATTTTATCAATTTAAGCACATCCCAATCTATAAGACTAAGTCGAAATGGCTGTCAAGAAGCTATTCTTAAAGAAGAGAAACAGGGACAAAAGTTCAGTATGCTGAACTTGGCAAGATAAAAATAATGGTAACAGGACTTGTGGAGTGATAAATTTGAGAACTTTAGTTCAAATCATTGTCAGTGTGTATGGATGAAGTCAAGAGAGATGTATAACGGTGAGTGTCTACAGCCATCTGTAAAACATGTTGGAGGCTCTGTCATGTGCTGGGGCTGCATTTCAACCAGTGGTGTTCAGAATCTTGTCAAAGTTGATGGAATTACAAATGCAGAAAAGTACTGTCAAATTTTATTCCAGCATACAATACCATCTGGAAAGTATCAAAGAGGCAATGGCTTCATTTTTCTGCATCCAAGTATGCTTTAAGTAAAGGCATACTTGTACAGACAAACACAGAATAGCCCACTGTCAGTCGTGGATTAGCCTCCCCAGAGCGTGGAACTCATCATCGAAGCTAGATTGGATCATTTTGACATAGAACAGAAGAAAAGGCTGCCAACATTCAAAAGAGAGCTTTAAAATGTCTTTCAATAAGTCTAAAGAACCATTCCTGAAGACTACTTAAAGAAATGACGAGAAAGCTTGTCTAAGAGTTCAGGCTGCACTGAAGAATGAAGAATTGAAGAATAAATTGCTACAACTATTTCACATTTTCCTAGCAAAATATTAAGAAATGAGGGATGACTCAAGACAGTGCTGTACCCAGGTGCAGTCATCTACACAGTCACACAAGGGTGGTTATGGACTGAATAATCTAACACAGGTTGTCTAAATCTAATTATAAATGCATTCACATAAACGTTAAAATACACTATAAAGCAGCACAGTTGCTCTGGCCAGATCCAGCCACAATGGCAAAAAAAGCTGACTGTGTAAGGTAATAGGCTTATTGATATTACCGCCCCATCATTAAAGCACATGTATCTGTTTAGATTTAGATTTATAATCTTCCGTTGAATTAATGTTTCCTTGTAACCATTCTTATTTGTAAATAATTCAGTCTTATTCCTTAACTTTCAGCTCTTGTGTTAAACAGCTTTGCGAGCAAATTATGGAAGCCAAAGTAAGGTGAAGTGGTAAATACTGCAGATTATAAATAAGGTCGAAAAGTAAAGCGATTAAAACAATTAAAAAAAGGAAATGGCTTTGAAATCGCTTGCTGCAAGCAGGGACAAAAATGAGTGAGAATTTACAGTCATTAGCAGATATTTTCATACATGTTGATCTTTTACCTGAGCATAATCCGCTCTAAAGGGGTTTTTGGTCTGCAGCATAAGTTACCACAATGATGTCATTAACTCTCTTAACCCTTAAAACCCTAGTTTTAGTGACTCTCAGCAATCAGAATAAGCAATTCATTTTTTTTATTAAGATGTTCTCCTTGGCAATCAGCAAACCAAAAAAATAGTCATTCTAACTGACAAACCAAAAATTATATATCTATATCTCAAACTATATTGTTAGAGTCGTGACCTGACGACTTTGGGTTAAACCCCAAATCTTATCTTGTAGTTAGGGGTGGGAATCAAGTTCCGGTTCAATTCCTTGTAATTATTAGTGTCCCTGCCTTTTGATTCAATTCAATTCAATTTTATTTATATAGCGCCAAATCACAACAAAAGTCGCCCCATTTATCTATTCTACAATCAGCTGATTTCAGTTTGTGTGCAGGAGGAGGTGCAGTCTCCAGCGTGGATATGGACATACTTTTATTTTTATTCTACAAAAAGACAGAAGCGTGATGGTAAAGTAGAAGGAGATAACACTGGGCTCTGCACGAGCACCTGGACAGACAGCATGCTAACACTAAGTTGGCCATACCTAAATACTAAGGGAAAGACCACATGTGTGGCCTTATTATTATAGGAATTTATCAGTGGTGGGGTTCGCCAGAGAGAACCCAATGAGAACTGATAAGAGAAATGAAAAGGAATCAAATTGATAAGTGATACTGGTGATGAAATTATAATTACTAAATTCTTATAAATTCCCATCCCTACATGTAGTACAAGTCTTAATACTGATAGGGAGTGGGTCAAGTTCAATATGGGCAGAGTCCGATTTTTGACTTGACAGTTCATTTTTGTTGTGTACAATTTTCCAAAATTTCACCCATTGCTGATATGCTTGTAGGTGATAATCGAAGATCTATATACAATACAGTGCAAATACCCACTCCAAATACACTAGTAAGAGTTTACTACTAGGTTTGAACCTAGTAGTAAATACTGCTGTACAGTTGTGTTAATATTATTGTTGCTTTTCTTGAAATTATAAGTTTAATAACAATAGTAACACTAATACTAGTATTACTACTACTAATAGTAGTAGTAATAATAATACATGTTGTTTGGTGTCACCTTTAAAAAATATATCAAATAATCACAAAAATATATGATTTTAAACTGTGTAATAGAGTGCAGTTGATGTAGGCGAAGTGGTAGTGAGTTCCAGAGACAAGGTGCACAGCTTAAGGGTCTGACACCTTTGGTTTTAAGTCTTAAATGAGGAGCAGTCAGGAGTGCAGCTGAGGCTGAGTGCAGAGTTATGGAAGTGCCAAGTCACTGAGAGTTTTGAGGATCAGAATCAGAATCTTGTATTAGGAGAAGCTCATGAACTGGATGAGTATATATGTAATATGGATGTGATGTGGTGGACTTGTTTGGTGTGAGACCAGAGAAATGGCGTTACCATGAACCAAAACTTTGTGTGCTGTACTGACCAAAAGAAGGTGTTGTCTAAAGATATTACATAGGTGGAGGATTGCTGAACATTAGATGTTATTGGTGTGGGTGGTAAAGGAGAAGATATGTGCCAAGATGACTCAAAGACTTTTGACACTGGCAGAAGTTTAGACTCAGACAAACAAAAACTCAGACAAGGCAGAAAAAAAAGGTATTCTGGAAAGTGTCTGTTCCAGAATACTTCCAGAAAATAGTTTCGATTTAAAGTTGTTTAGCATTAGCTGATTGATTGTTATTCAGCAGTGATGGCCTGTAGGCAGCTGGTGAAGATAAAACAGAAAAAAGAGGTATTGGCTTCTGAGGAAATAGAGGAAACACAAAGATGCGTATTGTCAGCATAGAAATGAAACTATATTCCAAAATGGTGGGAAATTAAGAGCAAGAAGCTAACTTATATAGTAGGGGTCCCAGTCCTAATCCCTGAGCGACACAATGTGTGACTGAGGTGGTTGTAAAACAGAAAGTCTTACCTTGATCAGTTTCCTGTCAGAAAGGTAGGATGTTGATGCCAATGCTGCCTAGTCACTCTAACAGAAAGGGATGGGCCGGGGAGGAAGGAGGCATCAGAGTATGCTTTCCTAATTTTTCACTCTGTTCCAGAGTTTAAGGGCACAAATGGTAAACGGTGTATTTTGCTCTGTGAGGAATGCTGGATATCTGTTTGGCAGTGGAGCATCTAAGAGTGTGGGTCTTTTTGAGAAGTTCAGCAGAAAGAGCACAGCAGTAATTCAGTCTACTTGAAAGTTTTTTAGATTCCTGGTGAGTCAGTAAAAGGTCGTATCTTGGCGATGTTCCTAAAATAGAAGAATTTAAATACCTGTGTGTGTGTGTGTGTGTGTGTGTGTGTGTGTGTGTGTGTGTGTGTGTGTGTGCGCAATTCAATCCAAGTTCTGAAAATTCAACTAAGTTGCAACTATTAAGCAATTTAAAGGTGTTAAATAGTATATTCACGACTGTCAAACTTTAGTCATATGTCTTTTGAGAACTGTGACTGAACATGTCATAGTACATTTTAGAGTTCTGGTCATAGTCTTTTGTTTTTAATAGAAGTTTCATTAGTCATATAAATAAGCTTAACAAGCACTTGTGATTATAAATATGTTGGCTGATCTTCACATCAAAATGTCAAAAAACTTGTCAAACCCTCAGGCAGCTGGCATTGACAACATAAATGTAAAAGGGAGAAACCATTTGTATATCACTAGATATAGTTATCACTTATGAAATATCCTTTTATAACTGTATGACACGGTGTGACATGCTGTCTAATCACTTGGACTTCTTGACAGTTAGTGAGACACGTAATTGAAACACATTAAATGAGACACGTTTGAAACAGCCCTCAACCGTTTAGACAGAAGCACACAAAAAATCTCTGGGTCACTGACATTAAACTGTAATTTAACAATCTATAGTTAACTAATTAAATAATTGTTTAAAAGTTTTTTTACTTTATTTTGTTAGTGTGAGTTAAATCAACAATCCAATTTTTTAAAGGTACACGAGAGATAGAGACATTGTCACAATTCATTTTTAGACTGTTCAGTAAAGCAATCATGACAATCATCACACAGCAGGTTGCATGAAAATCCACTGTGAGAAATTGTTTGTGTAGACATCAACGAATAACGATGAAAGAACAAAGTCACCGCTGTTACTTTCTGTTTTTGTACCTGCACCTGTACGCAAACTGCACAATGACTTCAAATGCAACCAACCTGTTTTAGAGGATTTTTGTTAAAAATTAAACAAAAATTATCATCTGTTGGTCGTTACATTCATGAGCCCATAGGTGCATTTAAGAGGTGGTTGATGATGAATATAATATGGCTATTTACAGGCAGCAGTATTACTGTCTGACATGTGGAGAATGATGAAAGCTTTGCTTGATGTCTCTCTCTGAAATCTCTTTATGACAATCTGCAGCTATTGTTGTCACTGATGATGAGAAGTGTAATGAGAGAAGAGAGAATCAGAGTCAGGCAAAGATGTGTTATGCACTTGACTTAATTTGAACATGGTCTGTCCCCTGCTTCAGTAATAAAAAGCTGAAATCATCTTGTAGGTGGCATCAGTCCATTTTCCAGTTACCTCGGTTACTAGCTGAACCTCACTTCGGAAGTTTCAGAAGTGAGGATGGTGGCTAGAAGTCGCATCAGTTGCACTTCTAAGCAGGGATCATTAAATTAGTGTTGTAGTTGCGTGTGGTCTTGGATAATTTGCTGAAGGCATGCAGTGTTATGGCTATAAAAATGCAGGTAAATCCTATTTGACAAATGGAGCATAGCAGGCACAATGTGACATTGGCATCACCACAGTTAAGACATCTTCTCACAGCTTAAGCCATGCTCTAAATATGAAATCTTAACTAAATCTCTCAGCTTATCTGATAGTAGACACTTCAGGGAAAGTGCTGTAGCTATGAGTTTTCATCCCCACTGTCACTGATTTGTTAGGGCCACCTTCACTGCTGACAGTGAAACTCTCCTCCTCCTCTCCTCTCCTCTCCTCTCCTTTCCTTTCCTTTCCTCTCTTCTCCTCTCCTCTCCTTTCCTCTCCTCTGAGTTGTCTTTCTCTTTCTCTCCATCCTCCCATAACTTTTCCTCTCTCCTTTTCATCCATATTACCATGGTCTACTGCTCCCCATCTCCTGTGAGGATTAGCAGGCTAAACACAGGGAGAGGCTCAGTAGCATATGGGAGTCGCCCCCTCCTCAGATAGTAAATTCATCCATGATTGAGGGGAGTAATGCCAGGCTCCTACTGGGCAAGCAGGAGTTTCGTGGCACCATATCAAGCAAAATGACCTTAAACTGACATTAAAGCGACCTTGAGCGGAATTTAGTGTGTCAGCGCTCTTGCTGGAACATGATGATAAGGCTCCAGATTAACAGTTGAGACTTGGGGGGGGCACACAATTTTCCAGCAATACAGGAGATTATAGAAGAGGAGATGCAAGATGCACATGTGCTCAAGCACACATTCACATGCATGGTAAAGATAACGCTGTTTGGTCAGCAACAGCAGCAGCAACAACATCTATTTTCATGTGATTTAGTCGGCGTAAAAGTATATTCTATTTGTCATTGGCAGGCCATTAGGCTAGGGTGAAGAATGAAGGTAAAACCTGGAGAAAGATGGTTTAATCTTCCTAATGCAAAAGCACTATTAGGGTCTTCCCTCAACATCTCAGTTGAGGCCAGAAGTTAAACTTCATCTTTTTCGCATTAACAATACACAAGACATCATCAATGAGGAAAATTCCAATATTTCTGTTGTTATATTTAAAAAAAGAGATTGTTCAGAAGTTTGATATTTTGACTCTACCATTCAGGAAGGTGATTTTCTCTTTTTAGCTTTAAATTCTTTCCCCATTATGCTAACCTGGTTGCTTGATTACTACAGCCACATTGCGAGCCACTATTTAAATCATATAAGGGTCTCAGAATCGTAAACTCACTACCCTAAATCCATTTTTTCTAAATCAGTCACTCTTTTCCCAAAATCTTAGACAGTTTCCACCTAGTTAGACACAATTTGCAGATCTCATTAACTCTTATCAATTACCAAACCACATTTTACTATTGCGCACATGTGATGCATAATGGTAACCACAAGTGGCAATTACAGCACAGATGCCATTGCTTGTACAAAACGACTCAAAATTATTCACAGTTGTTGCTGATGATGTAATCAAACCAGTTTAAGGCAGTTCAGAGTGCACAGGCTGCTCAGGTAAGTTGAAATGAAAACTTAGGACTACAATTTATGAAGTTTTAAAGTAAAGCAACCAGTAAATACACACTAAAAACACAAAATCCCACTGTGGTAATCAAAAGCATAAAAAGTGTCCTAAAGAAATGTAGTGAAAAATCCACTAATTTGGCAACATTTTAAACCATTTCCATCTAGTTAAACACTATTTTAGATCTAATTTATTCTTATTTGCATAAATATTGCATGCATAGACAAACGCAATTGTCAGAACACAATTATACCACATATGTCATTTCTATAAATGTGAAATTCTTCACTCTACTTGCTAATGATGTATTTTAACCAAAAGAAAAACAGTTCAGATTTCACAGCAAGCAAGTATGAGATGAAAGTTGATCCATGGAAACAATCTTGGAGGCAAAGAAAGAACAATATGTAAGAAGTTGTGGTGGAAGAGGGAGAGGAGCACTATTTTACATGAGATTTAAGCAGCTGTGATAGATCATATTCATGTACATGAAAAGACAACCAAATCAGATAGAAAGAAACATGAATATTTCTTATTCCCTCCTATAGTAAATGTTCACATTTTAGGTTTTAGACTTAAAATAGGCCATTTCCACTTTTTCCTCATAAAACATGCGATGTTTCTTCGATTTACTGTTTTTCACAATTGCTAAAACATTTCTTGAGCTCTGTAAACTGTAAACACAAAACCCATTTCAAACTTTTTGGCAAAACCACCCATGGCATCAAAACTGTTTCATCTGTGCACAAAACAACACAATAGCTTCGGTTCATGCACGCAACCAGTTACAGTACTACTCAGCGCTCATTACACACTACAAAAAAAAAAGAAATTGAAAACAAAGTGTTCACGATATGTAACTGAAGTCTCTCCAACCTCATGTGAGCATTTTGCAATTCTAAAGAAATTGCAGAAATGTAAATTAAAAACAGAAATGGGCTTCCCACCACCACAACTAGCAGCATCCTTTATATTTACAAGGTGATGGAGTGAGACAGCAGTAAACAGTAAAGAGTCAGGATTATGGCAGCAAAAGGGGATTTACACAGACTGGGTTCAGTTTTTCCTGCTTCCCTAATTCAAATGAGAAAAAGAAACAAAACAAAACATACACTATATGTTCCTATTTTATGTGTATTGTCTATCTCATGAGACTTAAATGTCTCATATAGTCATTATGAAAGTAACCAGTTTGATCTTTTTTTTTCTCAGACAAAACAATTCATGAGAAATATGGATTAATTAAGCATTTTTAAAAATGCATTGTTGGTATCAACCTTCAGCTGGCCGCTGTGCACTCTGAAGTTGCATTTATCAGTTTAAAAAACATTTTGAATCCTTGTATTTAAGAAAAAAGAAAAAAAGTCAGGAAATGTGCATTAATTGTGTTTCACTTCTGTGAAATGTGGTTAGCATAACAATGGTATCACTGAATAGTGGGGGATAATGTGCTATAAGTTTTTCAAATTAACAACAACAACACAATTAATAAACTTCATAAAAAAAAACAATATATAAAATTAAACTAATGGAAATAAAATTAGATCTGTAAATTCTGTCTGACTAGGTAAAAGCATATTTAAAATTAAAAAAAAAAGAAAAAAAAAAGTGATTGATATGATTGAAACTGATTTAGGCCATCAAAATTTTGTTTCAGATTATGGGAAGTAGTGCCTTATTCAGGAAAAGTCCTACTGTATGGTTGGTTGCATTGATTGCAAAGGAGAAATGTGAAGGGGAACACTTTTATGAGTAGACCATAGTATGCTGTAGGCATAGAAGTCTTACATACACATTTGCTAATGTTTGTGTTTCATGTACAGTGGGGCAAAAAAGTATTTAGTCAGCCACCGATTGTGCAAGTTCCCCCACCTAAAATGATGACAGAGGTCAGTAATTTGCACCAGAGGTACACTTCAACTGTGAGAGACAGAATGTGAAAAAAAAATCCATGAATCCACATGGTAGGATTTGTAAAGAATTTATTCATAAATCAGGGTGGAAAATAAGTATTTGGTCAATAACAAAAATACAACTCAATACTTTGTAACATAACCTTTGTTGGCAATAACAGAGGTCAAACGTTTACTATAGGTCTTTACCAGGTTTGCACACACAGTAGCTGGTATTTTGGCCCATTCCTCCATCCAGATCTTCTCGAGAGCAGTGATGTTTTGGGGCTGTCGCCGAGCAACACGGACTTTCAACTCCCGCCACTCCAGGACTTTCAAATGCTTCTTACGGAGCCACTCCTTTGTTGCCCGGGCGGTGTGTTTTGGATCATTGTCATGTTGGAAGACCCAGCCTCGTTTCATCTTCAAAGTTCTCACTGATGGAAGGAGGTTTTGGCTCAAAATCTCACGATACATGGCCCCATTCATTCTGTCCTTAACACGGATCAGTCGTCCTGTCCCCTTGGCAGAAAAACAGCCCCATAGCATGATGTTTCCACCCCCATGCTTCACAGTAGGTATGGTGTTCTTGGGATGCAACTCAGTATTCTTCTTCCTCCAAACACGACGAGTTGAGTTTATACCAAAAAGTTCTACTTTGGTTTCATCTGACCACATGACATTCTCCCAATCCTCTGCTGTATCATCCATGTGCTCTCTGGCAAACTTCAGACGGGCCTGGACATGCACTGGCTTCAGCAGCGGAACACGTCTGGCACTGCGGGATTTGATTCCCTGCCGTTGTAGTGTGTTACTGATGGTGACCTTTGTTACTTTGGTCCCAGCTCTCTGCAGGTCATTCACCAGGTCCCCCCCGTGTGGTTCTGGGATCTTTGCTCACCGTTCTCATGATCATTTTGACCCCACGGGATGAGATCTTGCGTGGAGCCCCAGATCGAGGGAGATTATCAGTGGTCTTGTATGTCTTCCATTTTCTGATGATTGCTCCCACAGTTGATTTTTGCACACCAAGCTGCTTGCCTATTGGTGGCTGACTAAATACTTTTTTGCCCCACTGTATAACAGGTATTATCCCTTTAAGATTCACAATATGTAGTTTTGTTCCCGTAGTGCAGTAGCACTAGTCTTAATACGTATTGTGTGCATGATGTAAAAGTGGTTTGTGAATATTTTTATATAAATTGTTCAGTTTTTGCCAGAACAGTTAGAAGTTTTGTGAATATAGTCTAAAAAATATGTTTTTGTGTTTACAGGGTTTGAGTGGTTGTTGAAGACTGCTAAAAATGTAAAAAGTTTTATGGAAGCTGAATATTCTCAGAATTTCATCCTCTGAATTTCTTTAGTGACATTGCTCATTCCACTCCATTCTTACAGAAAATATTTACCTTAAAATGTTTTGTTAGACTTGCTCTTGTCTGGTTGGACATACACAACTTATGACAATTATGTCTACTTGTTTTTTCTTTTGTTAATAAGCCAAGTGGATGTGGATCGGGTCATGACCGGCCACATAACTCTGATGGAGATGAACCCAGACTCGTCAAATTGCTGCCATGTCAACAGAAAAACATGGGTCTCTTCTTGTTCTGCATGAGCATAATACGAGTATTGTGAAAGAAAGCTTTGTAGCTTAATCAACAGTATAATTGCACTTGTGGAAAATATGATGTCACATGTGGCAATAATTGGACTCTCATGTATTGCAATCAGTAAAAAAATAGGGCCCAGTGGCTCCTTTGGCTGAGCAAAGGCACTGCGGTGAATAACTGTAGATAAAATGCAGAGAAAGACATAGATGATCTCATACTAGATATGATGTTTACACTGTATATAGTTCATGGATGACAAGAACAAATGCACAGTTCAACAATCCTGTCAGACTCTCCTAGCTTCAGCTTCAGCTAATTAATTCCTTGGTGTATAGTTTGGCTCATTTCTCTGATATTTAATGTTCAGTATAATGTATCTATCTGTTCTTTCTTTATCCAAATCTGGACCTCCAAATTTGTTTATCTGAGTTTCAGCTATTGTCTAAATCAAACTGTACATGTATATAAAGGTGTGAGCCACTGCTAAGAGTTGTAAGCAACTTGTAAGCAAGCTTGAGGGGGGTAAAAGTATAAAGATGGTATTCTTTTGGGGGGATTTGAATGAGAGCATGCAGTATTATGTATTTTAAAGATGCATGTATTTTCAAAATGTGGAATCCATACTATATTCAGATCTAGACACATCTCCTTTAAACTGAGAGCCCAATTTGTTTGACTCTGCTTACAAGGCAAAGCTACTGGGAAACAGTTACTATTTCTCATTAAAGAATGTTCCTTTTCGCGTTACGTTTGTCTTGTGTTGCTGTCGCCAAGCTGAAAACATGCCCAGCAAAGTTCTCATCACTCGCATACAGAGCTCTGGCAGAACTGGCAAGCGGCAGCTCCTTCAAGGGCACTCAACAACAAAACATTTTTATACCATGTTTTCCTCTGTAAATACAAAAGAGTTCCCCTTCACCTGTCAACACGATTATTCAGTCCAATGTTTCCCGCTGAATGCAAAACGGTGGTCTTAGTTTCCCACATGGAGCTACGGGATGTCTTGAGATGCAGGACAAAGGAGGCCTACAATCCTGCTGGGATTACCTCATGCTTTTGGTCCCTGAAGTGGCCAGTCAGTCTCTTTCTCCCCCCTCTTAAAAAACAGGCAAGTAGTTTGAGTAAGTAAGGAAGGAAAGGAGAAAGCCTCTGAAAGAGAGGAAAAGCAGAGTGTTAAGTGGGTAAGAGCATAAAAGGTGCTGGTAAGGAAACAGGTTGAGAGTGTAAGGTTAACACAGAGGGGAAAAACAGAAAAGGAGCGCTTAGTATTCATCCATGTTTGTATTATTAGGCCAAGTAGGGCAATTAGTCCAAATGGAGAATAGAGACTGGGTCTAAGCACAGAACTACTGATTCACATGAGAGTTTCCTCAAGGACCTCAGTTCCTCAGTTGACCTGGGGTGAACCTCCAATCCAATGTTTCTGGGCAGTTGACCTCATAAAGCACTCAGCATGGCACCTGAGACATATTCAAGGTTACTCCCTAATATCAACCTGTGGCCACTAACTCATTTAATTTCTGATGACGAGCAGCCAATTGTATGTTAAACTTTCTTAAAGTTTAAACATGTTGGCAAACACCTAGTTGTTTCTTGTAAACGTGGATCAGACGTAGTGGACTATTAGCGTTGATTCTGAGTTGTGTTTTTGGTAACCTGACAAAAGCCTCACAGTAACCTAACTTTGATTTGCCACGTGTCATGTGCTCAAAGTATCAGGTAACGGTTTGTACCTTCGTATCAAAAAATGGCTTTTACCTAATTGTTCTTCCATTTCATTTGGAGTCACTGATTTTTAAATGTGACACTCAAGCTGCTTGAACAATTGTGTTTTGTTTGGCAGCTAACTGCGGGTAGCTTATAACCAGCTAATGTTGGTAGGGTGTTTTCTTTTGACAGAGTGTTTCCACTGCTGCTAAAAAAGGGTTTACCAATTATAATGATAATCATAAAACAATAAGCTTAAAATGCTAAAGGGCTTCACAGAATTTAGGGAAACTGATATAACAAGCAAATAACACTCAGAACGCAAACCAGTGACAGTTTGCCAAGGCAGCTCACTCTCTGGGCAGTATTTAAGTGGAATAGCATTGTACTTTTTTTTGTCTTTTTTCTTTTTAAACACACTTTAAGAAGTTTTTAGTGCAGTAAAATCAGATAAAGGTAGCGTGACAGACTTTTACTTTGATTACAAAAATAGTATGTAGGATTAGGTAATGAACATAATAACTGGACATGAATAAGTTGAGATGCAGATGATTCTCTTTTACTTTCTTTAAAGATATAACGCATTTTGGGGTCAACTTGAAAGAAAGGGAGATTTGAAATGTAAAAGTGAGGTCAGAGGTCAACTGTGACATGATATTTGGATGCAAACTGTAATGTGTGTGAGAATTCCCATATAATAATGTCATTTCCTAAATGTTGTTTATACAAAAATAATAGCAGTAGAACTTTAAGCCTAGTTTTTAAAGATACGATTATGGAAGTTTGACCTTATTTGCCTGTGAAGAAGAGGTCAGCTCCAAAGTAACGTGACATTTAAAATCCTGTATATCATTCCCAAAATGCCTTAAAAAAAACATCGTTTTAAATAGCTCTGTATATCATTATTATAACTTTGGCCTTCTGATCAATCCACTGAAGTTGAAGAAGAGGTCAGAGGTCAAATGTGACATGATGTTTTAAATCTTGATGATGATACTTTCTGTATGTTGAAAGTATGCACCACATAGTCAAGGTGAAAGGCTTTTTCTCAATTTTCAAAACTAATTAATTTGTGCATCTACTCATCTTGCAGGATCACTAAACTTTGCACAAATACTGAGGAACACTTTGTGCTTTCAGCAAGGTATAAAAGCTACAACCAACTGTAATAAATGAAAGGAGTCTGGAGGGTAAAATAAAAACGATAACAATAAAAGTATGCTGATAATTTCCCACCAACCACAGCTGTGGTTCATTTTGTTCCTGCAGAGTTTGGTGGGTGCATTCTAAATGAGCATTCATTCCATATTTATTACTTTGTACTGCCAACCAAGAGCTCAAAGCAACTACTTATTTACTTTTTGAGTAGCATATAGTTCATGCATTAAGCAGTCATTATTTTTGCTCCAAAAAATCCCCACACGGATTTGATTAAACAGCAGGCGCTTTCATGTACTCATCTTAACAGGATTTACTTAGTGTCAACACAACTCCTCGATCAAGTTAAATACATGAGGTAAAGAAAAGCTGTGATTAAACTGACATGTCACTTAAACAAAAATGCGATCTTAAGAGATTCTAAGTAAAACTGTTCGGAATAAATGATGAAATCTATGTTGTATAAAATGCAGGCTGTGTAAACTATAATTTCACTATCAAGCTGTCTCGGGGCATTCACTGTTTCAAATCATAAATGAAATGGAAAAACATGTAATATCTAGCCAAACTGAGCCTCATTGATTTTACCCTAAGTGCATGAAAAAATAATCTATTTGCAAGCAGCAAAGCCCAACACTGTGGGCTTAGTAACTCAACCTTGAGGTGATGAATAATTTTTCTGTCATTTGCAGAGCATGGTGCCGTACAGAGGCTGACAACTAAGGACCAGATGTAGTTGGTATAATTGAGCAGGTGAATTTTAGATAAAAGAGGTCAGACCTTTTCCAATGCATACAGAGAAAAAGTTTAGTACATAAAGTAACTGATGAAAAAGAACTTAGAAATAATTGCCATTTGAATTTTGCGTTTTATTGTTTCGCTTGCTTAGAATAAAGTAATAGTTTCATGTTATCATCGGCTTTTGCGCTATAACAAAAAAAGGAACTCTGTGGGGAATTTTTTTCTTTTGCCAGAGCTAATAAAACAGCTTTACATAAGGTGTAAAATTTCACTTCTCTATAGAGTGTATTTGAATTTATATCAAATAGAGTGGAGAATTGTTACAATGTACTTGTCATACTTGTTTTTGTTTCCAATATTCATCTCCATTCTTTATTTCAGTTTTTTATACATTTCACACTTATAGTCACGGTGAAAAACAGCACACCCTCTTTCAATTCTAAGGTTTTACATATTAGCACATCATTATCACAACAGATCTTAAAAGTAGGTACATATAACCTCAGATCAACTACAGAGTGTGACATATTACACTATTTATTTAACCAAAGTTAAGTCAAAATGCAAAAGCAGTGAGTGAAAAACACCCTTACTGCTTCCGTAGGAATTAAGAGGGTAAGTAGCAGCCAGGTGCTGCTAATCAAATGCACTTGATTAAGTTAACATTAATGTGAGTACCTCTCTAAAAGCAGAAGTTTTTGTCAGTTTGCATTCAGGTGTGCGTTAACACAATGCCAAGGAGGAATCAGCAAAGGTCTTGAAGAAGCAATTATTGCTGCCCATCAGTCTGCCAAGGCTTTTAAGGTAATTTACAAACCATTTGAAAACCAGCCTTCTGCGGTGAGAAAAATGATTCACAAGTGGTAAGCATTCATGTCAATTTGCCAATTTTCTCAGAAGTGAAATCCAAATTCTAATTCATCACAAGGTCAGACCGTACAATGCTCTGAGAAACTGCGGGAAAACCCAAGGGCTACATCTCCCTCTCTACAAGCCTCAGTTAACATGGTAAATGTTTGTGACATTTCAATTAGAAGAAGACGGAACGGCTATGGCTTGTTCTGAAAGGTTGCCACGAGAAAGCCTCTTCGCCTCTTCTCTTTAAACAAGAACATGCCACAATGACTTAGGTTTGCAATGTCACATCTGAACAAACCATAATATTTTTGGAACAACGACTGATGAGAAGAAACATGAGATGTTTAGCATGGTAGTGGAACAGTGATGATTTGGGGTTGATTTGCGACCAAAGGACCTGGGCACCTTGAATTCACTGAATCAATCTTGCACTCGAGTGAAATTAGTCCACCTGTATGACACGGACAAGAGAAACAGGACAATGATCCCAAGCACAACAGCAAGTCTAAAACAGAATTGCTGAATATATGAAAAACCAAGGTGTAGAAGTGGCCCACTCAGAGCTCAGACCTCAATCCAACTGAAAAGTTGCAGTGGAACCTTAGGGGTGTTGTGCATAAACAACTGCCTGCAAATCTCAATAAACTGAAGCAATACTGTAAAGAAAAGTGACCTCCACAAAAATGTGACAGACTGATGAATTAATCATTTTTCTGCTGCTAAAGGTGTTTCTACAAACTATTGACTCTTCTGATGTACTTAGGTTTTTACACACTACCTCTGCATTTTGGTTTATATTTTCGTAAATAAATAAAGACATTTAATATGTTGTGGGGTTTTTTTCTTTCGTTGATGTCATGTTGTATTCACCTAATTTTAAGAACCCTTTTTTTCCTGCCTTTTTTATGCCCTGAAATGACAGAGCCACACTTTCTTCTGACAATGCTATCTAAAGTTTTATAAGATAATTATTTGAAATAATAACTTTACTCTCAAAGAAAAGAATCTACATAATGACATCTTCTACTCTGATGTATGCAAATATCATTTTTACATTCTTATTCATTCATATTAACATTATTGCCCCTTGTGTGGCCTGTACATAAAGCACTAATGATATTACCTACTCCCTTAAAGAAGATAATATAGAAAGAAAAAGGTTTCAAAGAATCTTTAATTTTTTTCTCTGCTTTCTGCTGCCAAATACATTAAATAGGAACATTTTATGAATTTTATAATGTTTATTCACATTTTCATGTGCAAATTTATGGAGAAACACATTCATTTACTGCACAGCCACAGTAAAATGCCACAAAACATTTTGTGCATTTAAACATCTGCATTTAAAAGCAACCACATTTTATTTAAATTCTATATGACAACATTACAGTTGTGCTTGTGTTATGATGGTTTTCACATTTTTGGCTTGTCTATAATAGATAAAGCATTATATGTTTAAAGTTATTGTCCCTGATACTTGTTTGTGTGTGCGTGCGTGTGTTATATTTGGTTAAATCCATATTTATTTCTACAGACATGCATACTCTTCCCAGTCAGCCCCCAGTGCCTATGCATTACTCAGAAGCTCACTGAAGCTGGGTCCATCTTCAATGACATCTGCCATCAGCAGTGCATGACTGTGGAGAAATCTGTTGAAATCTACAGGGCACTGTACTGAATGGTTCCCATTGATCTACATTTGCCTGACACTGTGACTGACACAGCCAATCAGCCTATCATGGCCCTGGAGACAGACAGACACTCATTTACAGGTGAGATGAGGTGGGATGAGTTTGATTGATTGACAGACTGTCACTGAGCCACTGGGGCATTACAAAACCATCTCTGCACACCAGGAGAGCAATATTATTTTGAGTTTGAGTGTGTGCAAGAGTACGTGTGTTGATGCCTTTGCATCACTGTGTGTTTATGGATGGGTTTGTGAGTGTAGCTGGTCAGCCTTATACGGATTACCCATCGCACCTTGAGCATAGTGACAGGTACAGAATCAGGCTGTCAGCCTGGCCCAGCCTACTTCTTCAAAGACTGGCAGAATTAAATAAACTATCAGGCAGAGACTCTGACAGGAGGCTGCCAGACAAGAATCATATACACTCTATAGATAGACACATACCCACAAATGTGTACATATCACACATCCAAGGTGTTTCTCTGCTCTGCCGTTGCATTTTCCCAGTCTCTTAATAAAACCAGTGCTCCCTCTCTTAAGGTCTCTCTCTTCTCTGTGTCTCTCCTGCTCTCTCCCCCCTCTCTCTCCCTCACATAGCCCTGTACTGTGGTTTCGTGTGGGATTCAGCAGTGCCACTACTCAAACACAGCCTGTCAGGACAGATAACAGTTGTTTGTTGTTTAACACTGTACAGAGAGCTTCATGGCAAGCCAAAATCTGGAACCATTTCTTTTTCATCCCTATGATTTTTTGCATGGTTTCACATTCAGCATTTTGTAAGGCTGGCTCAAACTGGCTTGAAGCCGCAAACCTGAGAACTTTCTCCCCACTTTCAAATGTACAGTCATGTAATATCTCAAAGATTGTGTTTAGAGTAGAAGAAATGCCTAAAAAAAATGTTTGGTCACCAAATTTAAATATCCATCAGAGAGAAAAAGATTTCCCCAGATAGCTTGATTTTCTTTTCAGCTACTTGTAAGTACCTGTTTCAAAGTTCTGTATTTGTTATACAGAATTTCTTTGCTTTGGCACCCTGGATTTTTGTACTGCTGGGGTGTCAGCGCGTCAATGTAGCAAATTAATTTGCTATCCCAAGACAGCTACTGCCCTCATGTGGCCAACAGATGTATTCTGTATAGACTGAAAAACACATGGTGAGGCCATACTCTAAGACAGGGGTAGGCAACCTTTCTGATGATGAGTGCCATCTAAAATTTCCTCAGAAGTCAGTGTGCCATATGATTGCATTAGCAATAAATTTACTTACACTCTATATCAATAGTTACACACTTTTTATCCATAACAAGAACTCCATAACAGCAAATGAACTGTACAACAGAAAATGCAAATGCTATTTATGGTCTCCTCACAACAATGATAAGAAAAATAAACTGAGGCAATATGGCATGTTTGTTAATACAGAGATACACATGTTAATGTGATCTCTGGTCTCCCACTCAGAGACACAGGTCTCCGAGTGTCCAGTGTTCAGATGGCTACCTGAGGACACTCTTTGTGTGAGAGAAAATCTGCTCACACAGACATGTAGAACCAAATATTGTCAATAAGGCCTCTGCAATGTTCTGAAGACAGTTAAACTTATTTTTAGCCAATTACAACCTGAATCTGATAGTTGGGGTTGTTAGCTAAGATACCGTCATTAAGAAGCGGCACAACTAATGTTTCTATGCGAGCTAATTTGCGATGTGCACTGCTGGCCCGACCATTTAGTTTTTAATGCACCTTCTCAGATTATTTCACTGCGTGTCGTGCCCAGGGCTGGACTGGGACAAAAAAATCGGCCTGAGCATTTTGACGAGACCGACCCACCAGGTATTAAAGCGATAAAGCCTTTGAATGAAACCAAACACTGTTGTGACAGTTATGTACACTGTCTTGTTGGTATATGTATGATTTCTATACATTTTACGTCAGATAAAAACTTTGGTTGTAAGATTCAGATAATTATTTAATAAAAGCTAGATATTTTTAATGAGAATAAGAAAGAAAAGTATTTCTTTGTGCCCCCCTCTCCCAGTTAATGCCCTACCTGGCCCCCTGGCAAAACTTTGCTAGATCCGCCCCTGCACAGTTACCAGCTGTCAGCTACGTAAAAAAGGATCCTGGTGTTATTTGTCTCTCAGAAACAGTTCATAACTTCCCTTCAACTCATTCATGTCACCTAAAGGTAAACCTGTTTCTCCATCACCTGTTCAGCTCTGATGATTCAGTAAGAACATCTCCTGGTTTCATCTTCATGTTTCCCTCTCACCACATATCTAAACAGACATCATGACCAGCAGCTTTACAGCTGTGGCTCCAGCAAACATCAGCTGATACTAGAAATTAATATTAAATAAATTCTAACAACAGCTGATGAAGCTTAAACGTGCTGCTGTTGTTTAGCGCGACATCCGCTGGTTTCCTCTTTCTGGTGCAAAGTGGGCGATAAACAAACAAGAGAGAAAAGCCGATCAGCTGATCATTGATCAGTTTCATGATTGAAGTAGCACCAGAGGAGAGAATGAGAGAAGAAGAAGCAGCTGTGCAGCGTAAAGACAGAATAACTCCAGCTTTGTGTCTTTTTCGTTCTAGTTGAAGTATATTTTCTCTCAATACCGGACGATTCCGTTTTTTACGGGACGGTTGGCAACTCTACTAACTAACCTTATGAATAAAATAAAGTTCAGTATCAGTAACATCATAGCACCCACCCAGCTGTAGAAACTCCGTCATGCTAGCTAGTACACAGTACGAGTTATTGTAACTGACTGTAAAAAGTCAGTGTAACGAAAATAAACTCCACCTAAACTTGGCTTATATCTGACCCAGATAGACTGCATGTCATGAACCGAAGTTCCGAGCGCAGGCAGGACCCAGTAGCAGAACACACACACTAGGGTAGGAGCGAATAAAGAAAGTAATTTTTATTGCAACTAAAGGTGTCCCGTGAGGGTAGCCTGAAAAACAACGTATGGAACCAGAAGAAACCGAGGGACCGCGCAGGGAACGCCGAGAGCGGGGCTGTGAGAGGCTGTAAAACAAAAAGAGAGACAGATTACTGGGGTGCGGAAAAAAGGCAGCATACGAGGGAAGGTGGAGTGTGCGTCTCACGGTGATAGCCGGGCCGAGTGAACCAGAGGGGGGTGGAGCTCCAAAAGGGGTCGAGACGGCGAAGCTGATGGTGAACCAAATCTCAGGCGGACAGGTGGACAGGCAGGTGGCTCGTAAACAAAAACACGCCGAGTTGTGATCTGGGTACACAGGGAAAAAACAGTGTTAGGTCCGATGGAGAGTTTGTCATAAGAGTTCTTTTCCCGCAGGCGTACGTTACCGCTGAGAGGCGACTACGGACTGGCGTGGAGCAGCAGGTAGGGCAGGATTAAATAGTCCACCTGATGATCGCCTGGGATGGGATGCAGGTGTGGGGTTAGCAGCCACGCTCGTGGGCGTGGACATCCCAGCAGCACCCCGGACGCCGGGCCGCGGACCATGACACTGCAGGTCATAACTTCTTACCTGAAGTTCAGTTCACCTGACACTCGGACCGGCTGCCTTCTGTGGAAGCTCCGCCACAGACACCACCAAACAACTGAGTTATTTCTACACATCGACTAGCATCCGTCCACCACCTTTCATTGTTCATACCGTTACAAAAAAAAAAAAAAAAAAAAAAAAAAAATCATCGGCCCATAAAAACGAAAAATCACCATCTGCGCCTTTGTCCAGTCCAGCTATGGTTGTGCCATCAGTTAACCCTTCGCGTGCCAGCTGTGGCAGGCGTGCCCAGGGTTGCCGACCCCTGCTCTAAGAGATCAACTGCAGAAATGTTTAAACTTTGCTGTTTTAGTTCACTGTTACACAGTGTACAGTACCCGCCCATGCAATATTCAGCAACTACAATAGAATAGTCAGACGTCACATCGTCTAGTGATGGAATCTAATATAATAATGAAGTTTTTGTTCCGCGGGACATGCGAATAAACAGCTGTTTAACCCATTATTTTCATCACCGCTGATCTCATGTACCCCCAAGTGCTAAAAACATTTATTTCAGTCTAACTTAAAGTGTTCAGAGTTAACTCTGTATCAGCTTCACACTACCTCCAAATGTAACAGCAGACATCTACAGCATTTCCAGCATATATAAATCAGCTCTATACTGTCACATCACGTGGGTGGTATAGCATGAACCACGGGTACACGGAGCAGATTATTTTGATTAAAAAGTCTCATTGCAGTGACATCCTGTATGAAACGCTGTTTGCTTGCAGTGTCGCTCGCTGGGTGGTCGGGTTCAGCATTGGGGTTTTCTGAGAAAGGAAGCATGTGGCATTACCATTTCCTGACACCACGGTTTGGTGTGTGAATCAATGTGTTATTGATGTACTGTTGACATGTTATTGTAAGAAGAGTCACACTCCTGTGTAACCTGTCCATGCAAAGCACCTGTTGCTGACATGTACCAAAAGAAAATGGTCTCTTGGTGTAACAAACTAAGATTGATTACAGTGTAATATAAACGCTTGTAGATACCTTAAAATCTCATCCTCCTTTTTTTCCAATCTTCTTTATTTGTTGTTATGGTGAAAGATACAGAGAAATCAGAAGTCAACCTGTAACTTAACAAAAGGGTTGTAAAAAGAAGGGGACGAGCCAAGAATTCAGCTAATGTTGCACCCCACAGATTATTAGCCTGGATGTCTACTGACACATTCTGTCACCACATATATTCTCATTCTCATGTTATTCCTTGTGTTCAGACATCTGCAGACCAGTCCTTGTGCATTTGGGTTACTTTTGAGCTCAGGCTGGTCCCCGAATGAGCTTTCCCACCTTCGATTTGGCAGACAGCATTTCCTGTGAACTCCCCATGATAATAACCTCACCACCAGGGCATGATTTTTAACATAATAAATGGAGTCGAAAGGAAAGAAAGAAACATATTGAGTGAGGAAAGTTTTTTGGACAAATTCTTTACCTTCCTTTAAATTTGGCATTGAGACAAATGTGAATTCAAAACATGTTTAGGTTTCCTTCTACAGCACAGGATCCTTTTTTCCCTTCATTTTGGTGTTTAGAAAAAAGCAACATCAATTTAGCACCAGTAGATGGCAGTAATACACAACAAAGCCATGACTAGTGAGTGAAGAATAATTTAAATGTAAATGTTAACAGCCAGATTACAAGTCAAGTTACAATTGATTCTATATCCAACATTGTTTCGTGTTTAAACAGAGTATGTAATCTGCTTTAATTATCAGTTTTAGTGTGTGGGTGCATTTATCTTAGAAAGCCAATTAATACAGTAAAGAGAGAGCTTTTCATTCTCTTTGAATAGAGGATAATTATCAATTAGCACATATGAAACCAAGGGGGCTCTATCCATTTTCATAGCTAGCCAGAAGTCATTTATAAGTGTGTCTATTGCTTTTGGCAAAAATATTGTTTTTACTGTTCCTAGAATGTAAATGGGTGAAATGCATGAATTACAATAACTTAAAGAGACCAGTAAGTGTAGTTAGTGTAGTGCTTTCACCGTTTCAGAGAAAAGGGCTCTGCTGTAAGAAGGGCTCCAGAGTAAAGCAACGCTTGCTGTTTCAGCATACTAGTATGCTAGAGCATGTTAGCCCAAAATAAACACATTTCGAGTCCAAATCCAGTACTGCTCAAAAGGTGGGTTATTTTGAAAAGTCAATTTTTGTACTTTTATTTAATTAACATTAAACTGATCCAAAATACTTTAAATGACATATAATGGAATCGTTTAATATAAACCATGTTTTCATCAAAAATGATCTAGGCTCGAATTATACAACCAATTTTCACCATGTCATGATCCACTGGCACTCAGATTGTGAGACAAACCCATTTTTGAATTATGCTGAACCAGCGGAAAACTTCCTGTTTGCTAAAAAAAAAAAAAAAAAAAGCCAGACGTCTGTCCATAGCAGGGTGTCAAATGTTAGGCCTTATGGGTTTAATTTAAGGCTCAAAAATATCTTTCTTTTCAAACTCAGTGTGAGTGTTTGTTCTAAGAAACAAACAGCTGAAGATTTGATGCATTACTCCCTTCATATTACAGCACAAATTGGTAACTAACTGGAACACAAAGACAAGCTTGTCCTAATATATTTATCCTTGTGTATTTGGATTATTTCGGAGCTCAAGCAGGTCCCTGAATTTGATTTGACATAACCTCTTTATTCAGCGGGACAGTTGGAATCTATGCTCACATGGTTAATTAGTCATTTAACACACAAAAATCAGCCTTGAGCTAACATTATGTATCTGGAAGGCAGGAGGGATGGACTCTGAAAGCAGGCATCCATGCACTGTTAGATCTTCCATTTAAAATCATAAATCATTTACAGTATGATTAATGTCTCTTTAACAGCATTTCTGATCAATATCACATCATGTTAGATAAAAACGAATGGTGTTTTCTATGAAAAAGCTTTTCAAAGCAAACCCAATGTGCTGTGCTTTGATGTAAGATAAGATAAGATAGAACTTTATTAATCCCTCGGGTGGGTTCCTCTGGGAAATTCGACTCCTAAAGCCTAAAAAGACATACGCAGTGATTACAAACACACTTTACAACCAAATGGAACATGTGAATTATTCATTAATAACTCTGTAAAGAGTTGTGTGCTGTATCATCCAAACAATCTCCTCCAGAGAAGTATTGTACAAGATCTTCCAGGAAATTACCATAAGGGAGCTTTCAGTTTACTAGAAAGCATGCTGTACTCGAGTAAACAAGATGAGAGAAGACAGCGCAGAGCTCACAACAGAGTGAGAATTCCTTTATTTGACAAATATGTTCCCTGAATTAAATCTATGAAATTCTTTGTGACTGAGGAGCTTATCAGAAAAAACCCTCTGTTTCCTGATAAAAATCCGCACTCCTTTCCAATAATGCAGAGGGGAGGAGGACAGGCAGAAAATATCAGCTGATGCAGAGGAAGATGCTCTGCTGGTCCGCAATTGGCTGCTTGAAGCTCGGCAGCCTGCCATAAATCAACACTTAATGATTAGAGGGTTGGAGGATTCTGGGAAACAGTGTGACAGCCAGAAAAACAACTTAAATACGTTCTCCTGGTTTTGCTGTGGATATTATTACTAGAAATGCTGGCTGGACCTCATTGCGCAACAAAAGCATAATCATGCTTCCCGGAAGAGAGCAGGGCAAAATGACTTCTGGTCACGGCTGAAAGTTCATACATCTATTTCCACTAAAATGGTTTTCTTTTATTGAGCTTAAATTGTTATTTAGTATTAGCATGCTTGGCTTCTTTGAATATGAATGAAAGAAATGCAGTCCAGTCCAGTTACTCTGTTATATCCATTACTCTCCAAGAGGGAGGTGGAGGTTATTGATTAAGATAATTAACATAGATTGAGCTGATCAACCTGCAACTGAACTGAAAATGTGCTGTCATTCTAGAGCTGCATGTTTTGACTTCTCATGCAGACAAGATTTGAACACAGTATCACACTTTAGCAACAAACAATAAGCCAACCTGCGTGAAATAAATGCGTATTTTTATTTGAACACAGAGACGTGCGCATTTTCCAGCAGAGGTCAGCAAATCTCTCTGCAAGAAGTCTGTTTTCAACATTACACTTGTTTTTTCCTACTAACCCCTCTGTGTTTGCTAATGTTTCAGCCCTGCATTGCATTGCAGAATGATATGAGCCCCAGACTCCCCCCAATAATTTTTTATTGGGTTCAGACCTTGTTTATTACAGCTAATTATAGACCTGCAATGTATTGATTTCCTATCTGCCAACATTTGCCTTGCCTTATATGTTTTAAGACACACTGTACTTGACTGTAGATGCTGAAACTGATACAGATAAACAGCACTGACTGAAGACATGATGTATTACAGAGTGTTAAAGGTGCTGCACTCAGGTTACATGTTTGATAGCATGTTGCGACATGTCTTGAAGTTGAAATTGTGCACACCTTCACAACAACAGTCATAATAAATCTGCTTTGATCAAGCTCCCTCCGCTTTGATCATGCTCTCTTTGCAACCCATGACGAGTGCAAGAAGAAAATGGGACTGAAGAACGGTCCGATCACATGGTGTCACCTGACTATCAATGATAATAGAGAGAACATGGGGTGCTGTTAGAGTACTGTGTGCTCTTCGGGTGCTGAACACACTCTGCTCTGTGTGAGGTGCTCATGTGGTGTTGGCATGCAGCGAAATGAAATCACTGGAAAGCTCTGGAGGCTTTGCATGCCTCGCTGTGACATCACTTGACCGGTGAAAAGATTTATCGAAGTTTGGAACTGTTGGCTCATGTCACCGTGAAATGGACTAAGGTCAAGCAAAAAAACAAAAAGCAAACAAAGAAAATGAAGTGAAGTCTCATTTCTGGTTCAGCTGTTTTGTTATTTGTTAATTAAAGTGATGTAATTCTGTGTGATTGACTCAATCATTCAGGTTAGGAAATCCCAAAAAGCTGATTCTGGATGAGTGACGAAACGTTTCTCCCACAGACAAAACGATACATCCAGATTAACAGAAACAGCTTTTTGAGAATGACTTTACATTTTTTGGAATAACATAATATCATCAGCTGACTAAAATCCACTCTAATGTTAAAAAAGGTCATTGTGAAACAGTGTTCACCATAAGTGCTTATCCTCAGGGCTGAATCTATCAAATGCTTAGGCTGACTTGCGCGTGAGAGTGAAGCAACATAGATTCTTCTCTACATGTCTGAGTACTACGGGATATGGAGAACAGAAAGGGGGGCGTGACAACTCATGGATTCTTTCCATTTCCTCTGATGCCATATGACACAATTAGATACAAAACCAACTCTCTGAAGTATGTGCATGCAAACCTGCAATGTGATGGGATGTCATGCTGCATACTGGAGAGATTTTGGCCTCACAATAACAAAAACAGTAGTTACACACTGTAGTCCACAACAGAGGTGAGTTGCAGGAGTATTGAAGAAACACAGAGGTACATTTAGCAGATGATAAACTCCCACCTTAAGGTTTAATGCCATTTACTTGGAATAGAGAACAAGCTATGAAAATTCTAATTTGCACTTCTTATAATTACTCAGCCCCCGCTGACCTTTTCTTGCTGTACTGTACGCCTTTACAGTAAAGCTTCTCTTTTCTTTTCTTTTATGCATGCCTGTTGACTTTTGCTCTTTTATTGATACAAATGTCCCTTTTGATCCCATGAGAACAGGAGCTGTGCACCCTTTCACTGCGACAGGGCGTTCAAAAACCCCCAAGTCAAGTACCAGATACTTTCATCTCCCCCCACGCTGAGAGTGGGAGGTGTTTACTGAGTCAAAGTTTCATTGGTGGGTTTTCATTTTTATTTACCAGTTAATATAAACAAATGTTTTTTTATCAGTGTTGAGGGAAAAGAACCCACATACACAGTCGCATATGTGCACAACGTTTACAAGCACACAAAGCCCACACACAAAGGAACTTTCTCCAAATTGGTTTCTGTGTCGTGTAAAGAAAGCACGGCAGGGGCCAGTTGTGTAAAACACGAAAGGTGTGCAGAGGTGATGGGAGAACAGAAGGTAAAGAAAACGGACAAAGAAATAGGTGCAGGACATTCTGACCCAGAGTGAAGAGAATAGAACACCAGGCTAGAGTAACACTCTGTCTGATTTGGCCCTTGAAATGATGCCTTGTGCCAAGCCTGTCAAAAGATCACAGTAACACAAGTGGTTTCACACACAGATACACACCTTTAAATTTTCCTGCGCACAAAAGCAGGAGCATGCACGCACACACGCATACACTTACACACGCGCGTGTTCACACAGATACACAGACAAGGTTAATGATGTTCTCAAAAGGGAGCAGGAAAGGAGATCAATAGCTATTAGAAAGCACTGTGAGATTGTATTTCTCCCTCTTTTCCTCTAATGTGTGCTGACCATCGTGATTTGTTTCAGTAAAAGTGCACAGTCATTTCTTTTCATCTGGTCACTTGCTATTACAGTAACAACCGAGTATTACCAGCAGCACATTCCCTGTTTCTGTGCACCCAAGAAGCTATATTTGTGTTCATACCCCCGAGTGACTAAGCTATATTTAGCCATTTGAGCAGCGAAAAGACAAACAGTTATTCTAACAATGATAGTGAGTCTATTCGACCAAAGTGCAATGGGAAACGTTTTTGCACTGATAGAAGAGTGTGCACACTGTGAAGCTGTATGAGTGCCCAAATGTTCTTGTGCTGGAAGATTGGAAAAAGATACTTCTTGTCCGTGTGACTCCACATGCCTGACTTTAATAACTGATTTACAGAGCTGGACTCTCAAAATAGCCACCTAGTGGAACAGACTGTCTTGATGTAGCATGTGCCTGCAACACATGGTCAAAATGTCTTCATAGAGAAGCTTCTGCTTTAACAAAAGGCAAGCTAAATAGGATTTGAGATCAGAGAACATGGTGAAATTGGTTGTTTCGCATTGGCTCGATCTGAAAAGTCCTTCTATAGCACAGCTTGCAACTGGCTCTTCTCTGTTTGGCCAGTCTCCTACCGAGGTTGTTAAACAGATGCCAGTTTAACCAGATGAAGTACAGCTGAGTGCAGTATAATTGCTGGAACCTTCTTGCTCTTTTTTTTTTTTACATCTATGCAAGTTGCACTGCCGATAACTAAAAAAAATGTGACATTTCAGACTTCTGTGAGTTAGGTTTAAATTGTAATTGGCATGTATTGTCCTCACTTAGTCACTTTCATTTTAAAGCATTAAAGCATATAATGCTCTAAAATGAATATATCTGAAATAAGCAGCAGTTGGATTTTCTACCCTGCCTTATTTACTTTAATCCCAATCCAGTAGGTGCTTTTCTCTCTCTATGTAGACTTTTTTTTAAACCAGAGGATACACTACAAATGTTCTCATAACATCCTGTGTTGACATGCTGCAAATTCCCCAAATCAATTAGTCAGAATATGTATACTAAGTTAGAAATCATAACAGCAGACCACATAGCTTAGAGGGGTAGTCCTGTATCACAGCTGTGATACAAGTTGGTGGGGATTTATCTGTCTTTGATTGCTCCTGTGCACAACTTTAAGAAAAGCGGATCAACTGAAGGATAACAGGAATGTTTGCAGACCTTACCAGGGGTATAAAAAAATAAGTTAAAAAAGTAATAATCCGAAAACGGCAACTCTAGAGGCTGCAAATGTTATATTACAATATAATAAAATTTACTGATAGTCCTGTTCCATGTTCACAAAAAGCCACACGCTCTGCTGTAGGTGGGAGGTGGAAGGTCAAGAAGTAGCGGGCTGAGAGGTCATCAGGTCAGGGGTAGGTCTCTGTTTTGTAATTGCGTTGTCCCCTGGGCTGTGTAAAAGGGGCTCGACATCTGTCCTTCCTCATAAAGATACATTAACGGCACCCTGTCTGGCTGCACACTGTCAATGTCAGTGGCTTTGTAGCAGCTGGTCTGACTGCTGTAGCAGCTTACACGAATAGCATGCATGTAGATAAAAGCTCGTCTCTTAAATGAACCTTCACCGCTTTGTTTTTGGGAACTTTTCCCTTTCCTGAGTCTTTGTGAACAAGAGTCTCGTACATGGTGCTGCAGTTAGTAGTGGCGCTCTATATCTAGCGCAGCTGCTGCATCTCCCCAAGGGCAAGATGAGAGGAAAAGCGACAGAGTAAAGGGGCGCTGCCTTGTGCTGTCTGTATCGTGCTGCTGCTGCTCCTCTTTCTCTCTGCCCACTCCTCAGGTTTCACAGCCCACACGACTGAATCACACAGTGACCCATGAATTTACACTAGTGTGTGACCGCGCACACACACACACGCCATTTCATACCCCCAGGAATGATTCATGGTTACCCCCCCTCATTTCCCCAGGGAGCAGTGACTCAGGGTGCGAGGACAAGCAGAAGAAAAGGACAGAACATAATACAGCGAAGGGAAAAGAGCGGCTAACACAGCACAGAAATGCCGAATGCTCGAACAATGAGCAGTTTGGCCTTCAGTGCTTTGAGGAGGCAGCAGGCGCTCTGTGCAACAGAACTTCTGCTGAACATGAGCTTCATCATGCATATTGCTGGTCTTAGTCACCACAGCAACTGTTCCACTGAGCTCAGTAGAGATACATTCTCAACAAGTGTCACTCATCGCCGTTTCTGAAAGCACACACTTCACTCCTCTTGTGTGTTTTAAATTGTTACCAAGATGTTAGTGTAGGGAGGAATAGCTACCAGTGGAGAGAGTTTGTTTGACGCTTGCTCATTATAATATACAAGTTTAAAAGAAGTGTTGCCAAAAGGTGCTGCAGTTTCTTACACAAAGTCTAATGTACTTTCATCTAGTATTCACAGTGGCTACATTTAACTTGACTCCTCGAGATGCTCTCACCAGACTAATTTACTCTCATTTAATTATATGTTCACAAGGAGGTGTTTTGTGCATTTTTATTGTATCCCATTTAGAATCTGTATGAATAGCATGCATATATAAGATCTGCAGTCAAGGCATAAACGGTTAATATCTTGTAACATTCAGCATGCACACGCTCAATAATGTGCTATCGTTAGAACACTTTAGAATACAGAGTACTGAAAAATATAACATGTTCATAAGTATTTCCAGATCTGTGGCGCGATACAATCCTGTCTCAGAGATTTGTAGACAATTCCCTGGAGCTCTGACATGCCCTGTCTACTGTGTGCCCTCCCAAATCAGTTGACTGAATTTACCACAGGTAGACTCCAATCAATTGTTGGACCGTCTGACAGACGTGGAAACAGGAGTGTCATTTTTTTTATTTCATAAATTTGCAGGAATTTCAAGCAAACTTTTTTCACTTTGTCATTACTGGGATTTTTTGCAGTGAAAGAAATGAATCTAATCCATGTTGGAATAAGGGTGTTATATGGAATAAGCAAAGTGCTGCGAATACTTTACAGATGCATCGTATGCACGTTTTCTTTTGGAGCTTTAAGACCAGGTAGAGTTGCTGAAATATTTCACATATGCACATGTCTACAAGTTCTTGTGAGTCACAGCAGTGACAGTGTTATCAGAAGCGCAGTTTGAGGAAAATACCAGCTGATTCAAACTCAAACTGAGCAGAAATTTTCTTAGCTGTCAGGTATTTTCTTTGTTGATACACAAACATCTATGCATCTTATCAGCAAAAGTGCTGACCTTTTCAGATGCTTCTGAATTCAGGTTGTGAAAGCATTCTTCATATCTTTATCTATCCATCTATCATCACTGCATTTTACAGTAGACTACAGTGCCAAATGGTCCTAATTGGCGCCGTTAGGAGCTGTCAGTGTGACCTTTTTAGACAAAGAAGCAGGGTGAGTCAGAGTGGGTAAAGTGCAGCATCTTAAACATGGTTAGACCACATGGTGTAGAGTTGAGAGAGAGGGAGAGAACCTCACAGCAGTTGGGCAAATGACTCATGGCTTTTTCTCTCTGGGATGCTTTCAGCCCTTGCCTGTGCGGGCGGTAGGTAGGTGTGTGTATGTGGGATTGTCGCTGTGCGTCGGTAGCATGTGGTGAGGCTCTGGGTGTGAGGATCTGCACAGTCTAATATCAATTATTTTCACGTATAAGCAAGCATCTAAGCATTAACATACACAAGTTAAGAAAGGCAGTTTCAGGTGAACATTTGCTCAGGTTTTATCGTGTCAAATGAATAGCTGGAAGTTGCCGTGGAAGTTTCCAATTTTGATTAGGGGGTCGGATACAAACTACTTCTACACAAAGCAAAACAACATCATGGGCTGTGGTGCCCATGAGGTCTCGCTGCGACAGTAATGTCGAGCAAAGTGGAGTTTCCTTGAGCGGAGGAATCCCCCCAGCGCAGTGACCTGGTTTCTGTCTTTCTCACACATTTCACACAAACACCCACACCCACACATACAACACTACCTAACAGTGCAGCTGTTTAGATTTGCATGTAATCACTTCCCAGTTGAAATTGTAATTGCCTTAAAAATTCAAGTTGTCAGAATTATTTCAGTTTTCTTTTTATATTTACACACTTGTAGATCTAGAATATATTTTTAATGATAAGTTTAATAGGCTTGAATTTTTTTAACTGAAGACTCCAAGGTTGTAGATGTTAGATTTTTTTTAAATTACTATTACTGAGAACAACTGTATAGAAATAATGTCATAATTAGCTGTAACTCACAAGTTACTGTGTCTGAATTACATGTTTTGGTCGTTAGTCCGACTCTGCATGCATGTTGGCGCATGTGATAACAAATTTCAGTCTAAAGCACATAACTGTGTGTGTGTGTGTCATTTAATACATTCATGTAGTCTTGTTGCACTTCAGCTCAGTGTAAGGTCCTCCTTGGCTGTATTGTTGCCATATTCTGTGTGCACGTCATGTGCCTCAATCACTGTGCGTCACATCAGAGCAAACAAAGCGCAGCAGGACAGACAAGTGAAGTATTACTGTTAGTGCAATAAAAGCTATCCAGTAAGTGTTAATCTAGGACACCAACCCCAAATGTTTGAAACCCAGGCTAAAATACTAATGCTGGTTTTGGGTAAATGAAAGGCCTATGGAGGTTGGAACTTAGGCCAAACTACTTGTTTCATATGAGATGCTAGCATTCACTAAATTTGTTCAGATGATCTGGCAAACATTACTTTTATATTTCCTCTTAAAGGCCCGATTTTTCATTTCACATGAACCAATATCAGCTACAGCTGCTGAAGTCAGATTCAGCATATAGACAGAAAGAGAGCGATTGAGAGACAAATGAGTCAAGTGGCTTTATTGTCTTTTCAACCATGCGCAGTGGTACAGTACACAGTGAAGCAAGACAATGTTCCAAATATGGTGGTCTTGGAAGAAATACATATGGTGCGACATATAACATATAACAAACAATCAACAGTGGACTACATAAAGTGCGAGTGTGCAAAGATTGCAGTTTTTGTATATGTATTTGGGGGTTGGGGGTAAAATTCATGCTATAACTTACAAAGTTAAAGTTCAATTTAGTTTAGATAATAGTTGCTCTCCATTGTTTCTCTTGCACAGTGTAATGGGTTTCTCTCATTCAGTTCAGCTCAACTCATTTTTATAGCACTAAATCACAACACCAGCCACTCCAAGGTGCTTTATATTGTTAGGTAAAGATCCTACAATAACTCATGTTCTGATCATGAAGTATTAAAGTCTTATTGGAGATTATGTATTTTCAGGATTTCAGGAATTTCAGGAGCAGGACCACACCTCCAAACATGGAGTGATTTATTACTGTTACTGAAGGTCCGCGGCTCCGAACCGTAGTAAAGGAACCTCTGACTAATACGGTGGGTTCCGTGTCGGGCTCGTAGCCGAAAAATAGCTTTACTTTGTTGTGTGGGTCAATTTTGCTTGCGAGAGACAGAGAGAGGCGTTGAAAGACTGCTCCAACGGAACTTATTGTTTCGAATGAAAACACGAACACAGCATACAGTCGAGTCTTAATAGCGTACTTACAACTGGGCTCGTCAGGCACTCTACTTGGCTGCAGTGGTTATTATTATATTTACATGCTTCCAGCTCCCGTTTCTGCTCGGTGACAGCTCCGACTTTTCCACTCGCCTTTTTCTCCCTCCTCGCGCTCACAGACACATAAAAAGAGTGTGGCAGTCCATTCTCCCAGCAGCATGGACTACACTGCCCATGAGGCTACATTCTTTAGAGCTATACCTGTAGCATTCTGCCTATTAGCTTAGCACAACAACAACAACAACAAGGCCTCTCTCATCCAGGAAACACAGAGAGAGAGAGCGTCACCCTGTAACCATGGCAACCGTAACCGTGCCACCTGGAACGACAGAACGTAGCTGTCAAACAAAACCAAAACAGTCCTGACCTGCGACAATATGAAACAGGAAAGTATCCATTTATTTCAACAAAGTAACTGTATTCTAAATACCACCTTTTTAAATGGTAACTGTAACGGAATACAGTTACTCATATTTTGTATTTTAAATACGTAACGGCGGTACATGTATTCCGTTACTCCCCAACACTGTATTTAGTACATGGGGATCTGCCAGGCCCAGGAGCCGTCGCCAGTCCCCTTCGAGGCCTTCCCCAAACCGCAGCTCAATTCATGTCAAAGCATTTACTTTTACCTACTAAAACGCTGTCAAACCGAAAATGAGGACGTGGGCCCAGCTAGTGAAATGGTTAAGCCTACGCTTAATGAGTTTCAGTTGCCAAGATTTTAGTGACATATTGTCCAGACAGTGGTAAAGGGCCAACTGATATAATAGATCATCACTGGCTTGACCCCTCTAATGGAGTATGATGACCTCTGACCTGCTTTTCCACACAAGACATAGCCCTTGTCAACTCCGCTCACAAATCAGCTTTCACTTAATTGCATCACCTCTGAAGAAAAAGTAAAATCTGGCAATGGATCAGTGCCTCCGACCATGTCAGCCTCTTCCGTCTGCAGTCACTGTTTTTGCCAGAATGGAGGATGAATGTGGTGTCTGATGATTATCTGACTGACAGGAAACACTTTTGTCTCTGGGGTTATCTGGCAGCCTACAGAGAAGATGACGTGAGCAGTAGAGGACAGAAAGGCCAATTCACTGGCACTACTTACAACTCTCACTAGGTTCCTGTAGACACATGCACACAGACACGTACACAGAATAATTTTTTCTTGTTATTCTGATTTTGGAAAATCCATCCAAAGTCAAAACTTCCAATGAACTCGTCAGATTGTTGCAGAAAACTGCTACCATTGAGAAGAGTCGTGCATTTTCTTACTAATAAACTAGGGCTGACATTATCTGCACACATGCTGCTGAATTTTATCTCTAATCCTGCAGGTGAAACTGGAAAACATCACCATCCATCACGAGACAGGATGGCGGTTTGGACATTCCCTCCAATCCTGATCTTCCTGCTCCTCCATTCGCTAAAAGCATTTTTAAAGTTTTTTTTTCCCTTCCTGCTCTTTTGTCCCTCTCCAGTCGCATTCTTCTAGTCATCTATCTTTATGTCGCTTTAGATTCCAGACATCAAATTTCACAGGAGTATTGAGTAATAGGATCCTACAGTGTATACAGAAGCCACTGCGGTGGTCTTGCACATGTTACAGTTGTCTGTATTCACTGTTTACTTTTTAAATCCATGTGAGCTGAGTTTGGTAAGCAAAAGATAGTGTGGGAGCTGAGATAAATATTTTTCACTTCAGCCAGATCACACAAAACTCCTGTATTGGTCTATCTCAGTAGCTAGAAACAGAATAAAACTTCATCACTGTGCACCTGAGCACCTTTTATTTCATATTTTATATGTATAGGCTTACATTTCTTCAGGAATAAAATCTGAGAAATAGGACTTATGAGGTTGCGGTAGAAATTGGCTTTCTGTTGAAGTGCTTCTTTGTTTCAACACATCTACGTCATGTAAGTTGTCACACACATGCAAGATGTTGTTTGTGTGTTGTGTGCAGGTGTTTCTGAGGGGCTTTTATGATGGCCTGTTTGTGATTTGCTGTTGAGCACACAACCACACACCGCTCATGTTTGCGACACATGTTTACTGCGGTAATTGTGGTCTTTCTGTTTGCATGTGTGCTGGACAGTCGGGCTTGCAAAACCACAGGGGCACCTTTTGTTTGTGGGCAGAAGCGAGGTTTGTCTGGAACTGTTAGTCTGGTGGTTTATTAAAACATCATGTAGGATTACAGTGTTGTACTCTCCGTGGTTCTCATGCACACGTTGGGAGGTAGGCTGAGTTTCTGGGGTCTGTCTCTTCCCACACAAGCTTGCAGGTGGCTCTGGTGTCAACCAGAAACAGCACCCACATGGACTCAGCGCTAGACAACGCAACCTGTAGGGTGGGCCTGTGTTCAGAAGGATACTTCAGCTCGACGACTGATTAAACCTCTCTTCTTGGCAAGCATCTGTTCTGCTGAAATGTACTTGAGAAAGCATTGAATCCCTGCCAGAGGGAGTTGAGCTGTTTTTGGCCTTTACTTGATGAGATGTGCAAAGACAGCTTTGCTACACCAGATTAATCAAATCTCAATAATTTTCTTTTCGAATTCATCCTCTTGTAATCTCATTGTCACCCACAGGCTAGCATGGATTCACCTCTACGCTGATGTATCTGTCTGAAACACGTGAATAGCATCATTGTCAGCTGCTCCTCTGAGTTAATGAAATGAAGTTTTAAGACTGCTAGAGGAGATTTGCTGACTTTAAAGAGATGCTCTTTTTTACACATAGTACTGTGGCAGGTGGAAGGGCTCACTAATCCTATTAACACAAATTCTTCATCTAATCATCTGAGACAGAAGGTGATAGTAGGATACAAAGAAACAAGGGAGAAAAAAAAAAGCTTTGTATGGGAGACACGCATGCTTTTGCTTTCAATGAAAGTTGTAACCAGAGCTTGTCTGCATGACAAGGTAAGGGAGATGGGATCAATCTAAATGAGTATTGAGTACGCCATGTATTTTTCTTTTTTTCATGTAGTTCTACTCCCTGCAAGAGAAAGTAGTAGAAGAGATCTTCCTTTGAACGATATCACATTTAGAAGTGTATGTCAGGTAATGCCAGTACTATTTCTTCACATGATGTTACAGGCCAGAGCTTTCCAGAGAGTACAGACTATAAATAAGTGTGGGTTGTGTAAGGTCTGCATGGCTCTATTAAAAAGGTTAGAGCAGGACATAACCCTGAGTGCACAAGCGCTTAAAATAAAGATTTAGCTGTGTGGACGGCTGAGGGCACTTTTTACACTGCAGCTTAGATGTTCAGTTTGCCACGAGAGCTGCATTTTCCCTGCTGGTGTTGTTTGTGAGTGCAGGAATTTGCAGGTTAAATCTGAAGCCAAGCTGTGTATGTCTGCCATGTGGTCACATGTCTGCATGCAAGCTCGTGTTCGTCTCTCAGTTCAAGCCTAATTCTTTTGCTGTCAGTAAGTCTGAGTTTATGCAAAAAATAACAAATAAAATTTAAAAAAAATATGTCTTTTGGTGCAGAGCTGGTAAATTTTTTTCGTGTGTGTGTGTGTGTGTGCGTGCGTGCGTGCGTGCGTGTGTGCGTGTGTGAGACCCATGTACTCGAGTTGTCTGATTTGGTTTCAGGGACTAGCTGATGTTTTTGAGACCTGCTGCTGTAACTGACAATTCAGTCTTCACACACACCCGCAGACAAACTGTTCGCAGGGACTCAGATATAGACAGATGGTTCACACACACACCCTCCACCGAATCTCCATTCACATGCATGTTCTCCGTTTTGCACAAACTGTATGTCTAACCGATACAGTGAACTTAAATCCACAGTTCATATTGACAGACAGGAGTGGCTCTTGTCACAAATTGAAGGGTTTAAATCCAAAATTGTAATGTTTCTGTATCAGTCAGTGCTTCAGAAATGAGTGTCCTTTATTCCCACCATCTTCCACTTTCATTAGCTTTAAGTCTTTCAGTCTGAATCAAACTGATCTCCACCCTGCGAGCACACCTATTCTGTGAGTCAAAGACAGATACCTACTCATAGGAGTATTTGCAAATGACATGCAAATCATATCTTAACATTGCAGCAACACAAAACCAAACTTTTAATGGGAAAGGATGCAGACAGACAGTCATACAGTTAATAAGTAATAACTGCCAGGTCCCTAGCCTATTATTTGAGAAACTGCAGCCACTCAAGCTGACATTTACCCAAACAGCTTCCCTCATGAGTTATAGCACTTGCAGTCATAACTTAAGGTTTCTATTACCATCTGCAGATTACAAGATGTTCTGTCCTGGTACAAAGTTAAACAAGGTTAGCAGAGCAGAATTAAATTCCAAATTTTGACATTACCCATTCCATTCATGTCTTAGAGCATGACTTCTGCTGCGTAACCACAATCACATGAGATTATTTCAAGACCAACGTGGAGATGATTATACTCTGGCTGCTTTAGACATCGCCTGATTTAGAAACATTGACAGCCAGAAATGGAAATAGTTCAATGTGGCCTGCTACAAATAGAAGGCGTATTCACTTTAAAAAGGAACTGGGGCTCCAAAAATAAACCTTTCCAGTCCTGGTAAGGATAAATCCCCCAAGAAAAGCAGATGGATATAAACAAAGAGACATCTTAGGGGATATTTGCTGTGCTGTCATCCACTTAAAGTCGCACACAGTCCTTCTCTGGCTGCCCTACATTTGCCCTGACAGGTAATCTACTATTCAGGTGAAAGGTGGCTCCAGTAGAATCTGGCTCTCTCTGGTCAGTTCTGAGCCAAAGTAGGATCTAATCTTAACCTGTTGCTGGAAAAAGAACAAATGAGTGATCTCGCTGCTAATAATGGTAACACCACCAACATGTACCTGTGTTTGGATGTGTGATTGTGATGTAAGACTGCAGTCAATAAGGTGGGATTTCTGTTTCAGTTTCCAGTGAGAAGCTGCAGAAATTCAGTTACAGCACATGCTCAAATCACATCGAATCAGCAGCGTCTGACCTTATGGCCACTGTACTTCAATCATCCATTTGGTCAAATCAAATGTGATTTAATTTATTCTACATAAATTCCCCAGCTGCTACTGTATTTCTAGATACATGTCAAGTGAATTGAGTTGTTTTTGGTGGTAGCAAGGAAACAATCAGGGTGATCAAAAAGCATAAAAAAACAAAACGTTCCCACGCTGGGTTCTAGGGTTTAAAGGACATATGACAGACATCAGTTGCTTCTGTGCAGAACGTCCCAGTGTTCTTATGGAAAACTGAGTTCACTTTATCCAGTGCACTTCTGCTTTTTAATGTTTTGCTTTAAATGAACAAAAAGTAATAATTCAGGACAAGGAAGAAGAAAAACCAATGCATGCCTCTCTAAATTTGTGCAGAATTGCAGATGAAACTGATTTCAAAGCACTTTTTGTCACTATCTTTACTCTGCTCTTTCATTTCCTCTTGCTTTTTCGTTTTATCTTTGCTTCTTTTTCTCCCGTCAGCCTCTTTTCTTTCTATTTCTGCGATATATACATGTGCATTGTTCACCTTCAGTCGGGCGTATGAGAGGCCTGTTGCTAGTGTCTCTCCTGCATCCTGCTGTTAATCCACTTCCCTCTAAAACATATCCTTTCCCCTTCCACTGATATACTCATACACATGCATGCTTAAACTTCTGCTAATGCACAAAACACACAGAAAGATTATACCCACACACACCCGGGAGACCTGAGTCACTTATCCAAACTTCCTACACATCCAGAATGTGTTTGTGCGTAGGCCTATACATGTGCTCTACGTAGGCGTGCTTTTATAATGGATATATTGTAATATTTTCATTTTCTATCTTGTCTTCTAGTTGTTGGGGGTTTTTTTATTGGACTTTTTTTAGATATAGTGTGAGTAATAGCTCTACCTGCATTTAGTAGTATCAATTTAGAATCTGCTCTCCTGACGGTTTCGATCAGCATATTTCTGCCAAAAAAAAGAAAGAAAGAAACTATTAACACTGCAAAATGACTCACTATTCGCTCTCGTATTGCATGCTCCGGATGTGTACAAATGCAAGGCATTGCTCGACAGTCTTATTCTAATTTATCAACCTGTTTTGTGGCAAATGTTTATTTTGAGCGGCACACATGCTCACATCTTGGGATCCACAGATCTAGGTCAAACTGAGTGCTTGTATCAAATCGAGTCGAGCTTCAACATGGAAGCAGGTCAGTCGAGCAGTTATATATTGGACCGGATATCTTAACCTACATTTTTTGTTGTGTGTTAATGGTGGGAAAAGTTTGATAAAGCCTGCCAGTGAATTCTGGGATGTCACAACGGTTTATTCTTACATTGAGAAGCTCAGGGGTATATACTATGAAATTCTTTCTTACACAAAATATGTTTCATATTCCTTAATATTGCTTAAAAATGTGCAAACTTCACAAACAAGTTCTTTAGATTAACAGATTAGAAAACTATGCGAGCATCATTTGAAAAGGTAACGAATTAATCTTGCACGAGATTAATTTTAATGAAAGTAATAAAAGCACCAACTATATGTGAAATGTGCAAAGCACGTTGCTAATTTCCACTTCTCCTGCACTCACTCCCCCAACTACTGTCTATACACATAATAAAAATGTTCATGGACAATTAGTATGTTTAAAAGACAGCAGTTTCAGTAGAAGGGTAATTAAGACCAGAGCGAAGAACTCCTTTTTTAAAACCAGCTCAAACTCAAAGCAAAGTGGAATACTAAGAATTCTATGTCTGCCCTATAATACAGAAACACTGTAATTAGAGAGACGTTGGGCTTTTAGATGCTTTAGATGAATTGTCTTTTGAGATAGTTCAAAGGCAAGCCACAGCAGCTGCACTGAGCATTCAAGGCTATTAGATATGAGCCTGAAGGTGCAGTTGTTGTTTGTATGTAACAGATCCTGTTAGACAGCATGTCAGAAAGAAAAGAGTGCATGTTTTCTTAAAGTTATTTCAAAAACCTCCTATAACATTCAACTGAAGATTTGCAGTATATACCAGGATTGCAATGTGTCAGCGACAGAAATTATACTCTATTATCGCTTTATATTCCTATATATTTGCTTATAAACAGCATATAAAAAGCACTATATGGGCAAAAGTACTGAGTCACTTGTACATTACACCTACAGGAGCTGCTCAGTCATGGAAACCCATGCTATGAAGCTCCCAGAGCGCAGTTTCTACGCTGATCTTAATGGCAGAGGAGGTTTGAAGCTCTGCAGTGACTGAATCATCAGAGCGTTGGCGACTTTTGCGCACTATGCGCCTCTCCGCTGCGCTCTTTGACTTTATGTGGTCTGACACTTGGTGGCTAAGTCGTTGTGGTTCATAAACACTTCCACTTTGCAGCAATACCACTTACAGTTGATTGTGGATTATGTAGGAGGCAAGAAATTTCACAAACTGACTTCTTACACTGGTGGCATCCTATTACAGTACCACGCTTAGATTCAGTGCGCTCTTTAGAACGACCTATTCTTTTGCAAACATTTAAAAAGGCAGAATGCATGGCTAGGTGCTTGATTTTACACACCCGTGGCCATGGAACTGAAAACAACTGAAATCAAAGATTAAAGGGGGGCTCAATCCGGTTGTTCAGTCTGACGTCACTAGCCGTGTCTGGGTCTAAACTCCGCTGCAGGTCCATATATCAAACGATCACTGTGGCATTACTGAGAGTTGAAAAACTGTCTAAAGTCTTTCATCTTTAATAAAATGATCAGCGTTCTGCTCTACCAGGTGTAACAATTGAGTTTAACATCCAGGCATCCATGAAAACGGAATTTATGACATTTAACGGAGTTAGAAGTTAGCATGAAGTTAGCTCGCTAGCTTCTATCTAAATACAATATAGCATGTCCTGACTGCTGGGTTTTGGAAACAAATTAAAACGTACAGCTCTGTTATCACTTCCAGCATAAATGAAGACAGAAAACTAAACAGCAGTGACGTTTGTAGGGTTACTGAAGTTGGGCTAGCTGGTATATAATGATGTGCTACGTGACCGCTAGCGACACAGCTATGTTAGCATAATATAAACAAGCTAACTTTTTTTCCACTCGATAAAAGTTACCGTGAGTGTTCTCGGTGGTCAGGAACAAATGTAATCGCATGGCAGGATGCTGTAAAAGGACCAAACTTCAGCCAGGAGAACAACTGAGATAATCCATCCACAATACGAGGTTAGTCATTCATATACTGCTGCATGGGCTGGGCTGTAGTTACATCGTAAGGTTTTAAAAACTGAGCTTAAATAAATGATTAGCGGTAATAAAAGCCGAGGGAGGTCAACAGTGATCACTGACTGTTTTAGGAGCTTTTTGAGATCAAATAGAAGAAAATACATAACATTAAACATGTTAACAACACAAAAGCCATATTAAACGCAGACTACTTTAGACCCGGAAGTAGGATTCGTCGCGTCATCACTGAACAACCGGATACTTTTGTCCAAAAAGGCTGTGTGTTTAAGAATTCTAAAAAAAAAAGATCTAAACCACAAGTATTGAACTCCAGACCTCGAGGGCCGGTTTCCTGCAGGTTTTAGATGTGTCCTTGATCCATCACAGCTGATTTAAATGGCTAAATGGCCTCCTCAACATGTCTTAAAGTTCTCCGTTTGATTCAGGTGTGTTGACCCACGGTGAGATCAAAAACCTGCAGGACTCTGGCCCTCGAGGCCTGGAGTTTGACACCCCTGATCTAAACTTTGTTTTTATACAAGAGTTCTATCTTTGACCTTACTTCTTTGCTAACGAGATCATGCACAGGCATGCGTACATCCTCCATGGCCATTATCTTTATTGACTGTATACGTGCAGAAGCAACATGTGTGCAACTGTTGCTTCTAGCATGCCTCAGATCCACACGTTCTGTGTTTCTCTGTTCCTTTAGAGAGAAAAGAAGCAGAGAAATGTGTCATAGTGAAAGTTCTGTTGTTCAAACGGGAAAATCTTGTTGCTGCTTGAGCAGTTCTGAAAACAGTCCCCTCTCACAACAGTAGCATTTGCAAATCCAGACTGATCAGCTGTTTCTATATATAGATCTGAGCTCCATCGAGCTGGGTAACCGCAGAGAGCTGTGAGAGAAACTGCAATTACAGAAAAATACTCTGATAACATGACATTTGTGTGGAGCAGTGAGACTTGGAGCAGTACAGAGTAAAGGTTACACAAGGCCTCACTATTTCTCAGTAATTGTCATGATACAATTGAGACACTGACTAATATGACTCCTCATCATAGTAATTTGCATGTGAGTAATATTCTTACAGAAAGCCCTAGAGCACTCTGACTTTCTTTCATGTGAAATCAGATTTGTGACCTTATGATTTGTTTAACTTCTGGGCTGAGAGTGAAAGTGCTGGTGGGGAGCAGTCACTGTTAAGGCTTTTTTTTAAAAAAAACAAAAAAAAAACAACTAGTTCTTGGGTACAGTTCAGCAGGCACCGGTATAATGGCTGGCTTGAACCTGTCAGTGGCCAGCAGGAGTTGCAAGCAAGGGTAAATAAAAAATTAGAAATTAATATATACTTCATTTTTGCATGCATGCTATTGGATACAGTAAATTGTGTCGTTTCCCAGAAAGCTCAGTTCCTAATCTGAAACACCTTCTTCCATATCAACCATTGGTAAGACAATTAAATATAGCGAGACAGAAAGCGAGGTACCTCTTTATTTAAAAGCACAAAGTAGTGTTTAAAACTCTTCTCTTTAAGTGTTATTTAGGCAGTGATGTATTTTTATTACAAATTTAATACTGTCTGTGTTATGCCATCTTGATATTAACCAAGAGTTCAAGGTTGTACCACTTGGGCTTAATTACTAATACAAATTGTACCACAGAGATGAGGTCAAGGAAAATATTAATTACACAGCTGTCTTTCTCTTGAGAACCAAAGTCAACCACAAGCGATGGATTAATGTAAAGCTAAATCGTTTCTTGTTTGATAAGCTGCTTGCTATGTCATGTTAATGACTGACTCTGAAAAAAGGACATCTGAAGCAATATCATTCATGTGACTGGATGAATCTAAATGAGAAGAGTGACTGGCATCCTCAATGACTCCTTCAGATTTAGTATTGTGACATCAGATGTTCCTTCAAACAAACTGTCACCTGCAGGTGCTATAAAGCCATAGCAGAAGTTCAGAAAGGGAATTTACTTTTGCTTATCCATGTGTGATACTGTATCTTGCCAGATTTTTATTTAAGGCCCCAGTCACACACAATATAGCTAAACTGGGGGGGGGAGTAGATTAAGACACCTTGTGCAATAAATTTGCTAAATAAGCTTGTTGCCTCAGAAATGTTTGTTTTGAAGACAGGGACCAGGTCTGTAACCACTCACAGTTAGTTGCTATCTTCAGAGTGACTTTGGTGCATTGAGACTGCAATAAAACGACAATAAGATGGAGTCTGTCTGTTATTGTATGGGGTCAAGTTCGCAATTACATGCAATCTGTTTGTGATAATACGGCAATTACCTGTGATAAGAAAATAAAATTGTGAATCTGTTGCCATCTGTTGCAGATCTGTTGCACACAGAAATGGACATTAAAAACAATGTAAATTCCTCCATAATCAGCTGCTGCAGGATGGCAGTTCAACTGTAAAATCTCATCACTGCTTTGTAATCTTGTTTTTGTATAACCAGAATACAACCTGCTGGCAATCTGTTAATTCCAGTCTGAGAGTAATTGCAGTGACTCAGAGTTAGATCGCAGTTGAGGATCTTGCATGTTTAGCCTCTTGACCACCAGTTGTTTGCTGCAATTAATGCAATAGTTCATTAAATGTAAAAAGATTTCCAAGCTGCAAAAGTACTCAAGTCTGACTGAGCCATCAGTGACTGCTTTCAACCAGAAGTCACTATGGGAAATGTGTATTCACTAACCAGTTAGCAGGTACTTGCTAGACTTTGCTGGTAGCCCCTGCAAAATTGGTTGCTGAAGTGACTCAGGCTTAGAGAACAGTCGGTGACCGCTTTGTTGCTGGAGAAAAGTTTATATTTCCCAACCAGTTGGCGACGCTTTTTCTGAGTTTTACTTGGAGAGTAATCGGTGAGTGCTAGCAGACAACATAGCATTTTCAATCCCAAAAGGTTGATTCTGTTCATCTGGACGTAGCATCTTATCTGGATTATCTGGAAGGGACTTCTTCAGTCTCAGCTGACTGCAGGTTGGAAAATGCTACGTCTAGATGAACAGAATCCACCTTTTGGGATTTATTTACCTGGATGATTGAGCATGCATCAAGACATAGCATCTTCAATTTAACAGGCAACTGCAGAAATCTGCTAGCAACAAGTACAAAGAGATTTTTGGTGCAGCACTCTCTTTCCCTAGAGAGCAGAGGTTACCAGCAGGTCACTGACTGCTCTGATTACTCTAAACTTGTCTTAAAAATAAATAAAAGTTGTGAAATATAGAATAGGAACATAAAAATGATGTTTTGCTGACTTCATAACAACAGAGGTGTTATGTGTTTGCCTATTACTAAGACAGCACCTTGTGTTTTCTCTGCTTGTATTAAGCGTTCGGGTGAAAAACACAACAATTCAACTGATTCCAAAATACCCACTCTAAGCTGTAGCCAAGTTTACTCACTTGCAGCCACGACACCTCATTCATGACATCACTGGCCTTTTGCTGAAACACAATGAAGACTTTGTGAAGCCTAAGCTATTTGTGTCACAGAGGCTAAAAAAAGAGCTGCTGACATCTAAAAATAGAGAGTGCAAACCATAAACAATAGGACTAGGATTCCTGTTATTACAGAGCTTATTCTCCCTGAGAATTGCTAAGATTACAGGAGTTAGTAACAAGGGGAGACGGCGAGGCATTACTGGTGCTGACGTGGTACTTGCTGTCATAATGATTGTGCAGAAAACGAGACTCGGAAACAAACCAGGTCTGACCTTTACTTCATCGGGAAATCCAGCAACAACTGTGGTGCAAATTTTCTTTTGGAAGCAGCTCAGTTAGGTGGGGGAAATCTTTCTAAACGCAGTCAAACAAGTGCAATATGAGACAGAGCCACCCATCCCACGCCAGAATTTTAACATGAGCCTAATACAAGTGTAATCAAAAAGACCCTTCTATTTATAGACTCTGGGAATTTCTACTCAGTAGCTCAAACTGCACCTTTGTATGTGTCTTGCTCTTATCACTGTGTTTTCTGTGAGAAAGAATTATTGTTCTGTGTGATGCCTTTCATCATTCAACCAATCTCAGTTCATATTGGTCTTTCTTTTAACTGTGTATCTCTTTCTCTCACCACTAATGTGCATACTCCCAAACCACAGGTCTTTGTTATCAGCCTTCTGACCATCGCAACAATACTGTCTTTTGAAGATTAAAGACTAAATTAATACTTTTTAGCAACTGCGCTGCAATAATCCCTTTCAATCCTGTGTTTTTCCCTCTTTTTCTCCCTGTATTCCAGTCCTTGTTTAATGAGTTCAAAGGAGCCAGCATATGGGCACTCAGATCGGGGATTGTCACCACACACACACACACACACACACACACACACACACACACACACACACACACACACACACACACACACACACACACACACACACACACAAGCCAGGATTAAAATGCAAAGGGTGGAACAATCATTGTGGTAGCATTATTACTCATTAAAGCATATTTCTAGAAGGATTTTGGGGTTTCTATGCATCCAGGGGGATTTGGGAGGGGTAATGCTCTTCAGATTGATTAGCAGCCTCCAGATGTTCTCAGCATTGTCTGACAAACGACAAAACAATCAGAAGGCCTCTTTATACTGTGACTGTATGCATATGAGAAATAATAAATATTATCTAATGTGCTTTAATAAACTCCCTGTGTTTTTGCATGCTTTGACAAAGATTTACAGATTTGGACCGAAAGCAAGAAAAGATGCCAGGACAGGTTAGGACAGGTGGAAGGTTGAAAATAAAGGAGGGCAAGGAAATCTCTGAAGTGGAAAAAGTGGTATGGGGTGGTCTGTTGACTTTTTAATGCCAGCAGGTTTAAATCACACGACCGATTTAAGATCACCAAGGAGGAAGGCTAACAGTATCTGTTTCAAGCTGTGTCGAATACGTCAGCTTCAAACTATGTATTTTAATCCTAATTGTGCAGGTATGTGGATATTATTGATGCCCTAAAAATAGAACAAACTAACCATGCTTGTGTTGTCTGTGCATCCCAGAGGTGGGACCAAGTCATTGTTTTGCAAGTCTCAAGTCAAGTCTCAAGTAATGTCAGGCAAGTCAGAGTCGAGTCTCAAGTCACTGGTGTAAAAGTCCAAGTAAAGTCACAAGTCTGAAATTTTGAATTTCAAGTCCTTTCGAGTCTTAAAAAAAAAAAAAAAAACGAAAAAAAGAATGTTGCAGTTATGCTAAATGTAAATATTAGACCATGTAATTTTTAAATCTGTGTTTTTCTCAACACATGACAAAATAGTGAACTTAGAAAATATACACAAATTGTGAAATTGCACCTCTTTAAAATGCAGCTCAATTAAACCTAGCTCCAAGAATAATTTTCACCGACAGTTCTGAGATAAGCTGCATGTTATTCTTGGATGTGGTTGTAGGACCAGCTTTAAAATCGCATGACAAAAATATCATACATATTAAAAAAAACTGCATCACCAACGTAGCCTGGACAACATTTGCTAGTTAGATGAATATCTCATCGTAGCATATTTATATGCATATTTATAATTATACGGTTCTTGGAGTGAGTGCATACACTCATGAAGTTTAGTAACTTCCGGTCACTGCTGTAATCGTACTGGACAATTAGTGATACAAAACAACTGTTTTATCCTGTGAATAAAAGTATATGTTTTTGTCAATGTACCATAATAACAGAGGCGAAACGCAATATTGTGTCAGGACAATTCACTATTTATGCACAATAAACAAAGGAGCATAGCGCGACAATTTCTGTTCAGCGCCAGACTTGCTTGTAACCTATATCACCAATTATGTTAAGAAAAATGACGTATTAACTACTAAAAAACACTGACCTTAGTGTAAATGCTTGGAGCAGACTAACCTGTGAGCTGGAGGGTTCTGGGACGTTATATTTTGTCTTTGAATGGCTGGAATCCAGTCGCCTCTTTGTTACTTCGGAAACATGGCTCGAACAATTTCTCTTCAACGACGTAATCCGATAACAACCGATCTCTTTACCCGTCGGCTTCCCGTGGCTGTCATGCGACCGGCTATTGCAGTTAATAATACAACAGCTTCTTGACATTTTTGTGTTTCTTTTTATCGCTGTATAACTGATTTTAATTGAAAGCCTGCGTGCGCTAGTACCTCTTGCCACGAGTTCCCAGAATCCTTTGCGGTTTACCCCTGAATGACGTCACATTTTCAATCTCTATATAATATGCGTGTTAAATTTTATATTTGGGGTGAAATATCAAGTCTTTTCAAGTAAACCGGTTCAAGTCCAATTCAAGTCCCAAGTCATTGGTGTAAAAGTCCAAGTCAAGTCACAAGTCTTAGAACATTTTTTCAAGTCAAGTCTAAAGTCATAAAATTAATGACTCGAGTCTGACTCGAGTCCAAGTCATGTGACTCGAGTCCACACCTCTGGTGCATCCATCCGTCCACCCGTCTGTCAGTGACAAAGGGGGGGACTAGAGCCTATTCCAGCTGTCATAGGGCAAAAAACATAAACAAAAGAACCTTAAATTAAAAAAAAAAAAAAACACTAATCCATTTTATGAAGATGATTTTTAAATGTGTGTCTAAACAGACTAAAAACTATATTAGCAGCACATTCAAGTGTTTTGACATGAGCAGATTATGGTTGGATAATATTTTAGCAGATCTCCACTGCATGATAACAATTTATGACTGATTTTTAAACAGCAAATTATCACACTGGCGTGAGTTCCCTGAGTGCGTTGTCATCAGCACTAATCCACCCAACCCACATCAAACAGTTTCCTTCGCCTCTCTCTTTTTTATCTCGCAGTATCTTTTGTGTTCTTGTCCCTCCTTTTCTCCTGTTTTGCAATATTCAGAATTTACAGCCTTTATTTCTTTCTTCCTCCTAATTTTCCTGCTTATGCATCCTAAGTCATGTAGCCTACGGGTAAGAACCTGTGTGCACGCCAAAAGAAAAGGAAAAAAAGAGAGTGAGACTAGACCAGGTGTGACATTTTGAAGAACAAAGGTTGTCATTAGCTCCTTTGTAACACGCAGAGGAGCTCAGCAGCTGTGCGGCAATGAGTATTTGCAGCAAAGCACAGCCATAGTAAATCTCACCCAGGCATAAACAGTGATAAAAGTATGTTGTAAAGCAGAGTGAGCAAACTTTGCACAGGTCAGTTTCAGATTTCTGTCAGGGCTGTGAATCACCATGCATGCTGTTTTTACTGTGTGTTAATTGTTGACATAGATGCTACTAGGCAATGTACAAAAATCAAAGAGTGTTCCTTTAGAAAGTCCATCAAGCACAAAGTGTTGCAGGCACAAAGGATTACATGTCACTCAAAGTAATAAATTGTATATATGAAGTAAAAATGGGTCACTGTGCCAAGCAGCATATGGGTCATCCTTTGTCGGGCAGAGCCACACAGATCACTGTGCTGCACGCTAAAAAGGCCTTTCTTTTTAAGCTTGTCAGCTGGTCACATCTCACATCTCGTTAACTCTCACCCAACAGGTGAGGGCACAGCTGCAAAGTGTACACACATCTGTCACAGCAAAATAGTGGTCAGGCAGAGAAAAAGAGCGTGGCAGTATGGAAAGGAATCATAAGTGACACAGCTGTCCTCATAACGAATTAGAATATTTTAAAGAAATGTTAGTTATTGTGATTAGTGTGCTAACATGCAAGTATTTTTACATGCAGCATTGGTGATTTTACGTGACCTCTTCACAATGGGCAAAAACAGACTTAAAGTGACAGTAATTTGAAAGATTTCTGCCTGATTCATAAAATGGGTTAGAAAGAAAAATGATCAAAGTTACATATTTAGAAATGAACTTTAAAATAAGCAAGCTTTAAATTGAAATGGTCTCCTTGTTTTGTGTTTGATTTTTGACAATGGCCCCTTTTCTTGTGTCCCTTTGAAATCCATGTTTAGCTCAAATATCAAAATATGTCGATTTTTCAGCCGGGAGAATGTGGAAATCTTCAAAGTTGGTCTTCATTACAGTAAGGATTACTGTTGTTTCTCACTTTTTCCTTTTCCGTAAGTATTTTAACATTTCTCATAGTGCTTTGTGACACTTTCACTTTTTTATGTATTTTTTTTAACTAATGTGGTTTCTTGCATTGCAACTTTCACTGTAACGATAGTGACATTACTTCCATTTACACCCTTTTGACACCTTGTCATTAAGGCATATAAAGCACAATGGAAAGAAGATAAAAGAAAAACTGTGAAAGTTCACACACACACACACACACACACACACACACACACACACACACACACACACACACACACACACACACACACACACACACACACAGACTTTACAATGGTGACATCTCTCCTCAAACCCAACCAGCAGCATCTGTGGGGTTTCCACTGTTGAGGCTGGTCTAATTGTACTTCTTCCTGTTTCCCCTTGATTAATGGTTCTCTATTAGACCGCGCAAGCAACCACAGCTGAACATGTAGGTCATGGATCAAAACAAGAGAGATAGCCACCTGCTGGAGCAGTTTCGTGCCACTGTCCGTCTTTGCATTTTCTATAGGGTGGGAGTATGGCTAAGGGAACGTGTTGACAAGGGTATCAGACATCAGGAAATTCAGTTAAGGTTGTCTTTGTTCTAGTGGTGGAAAACAAGCCACCAGATGTTTCAGTTTAGTATGATAAAGACTAGCTGGTCATTAACAAAAACCATTTAGGAAATATAGCATGGGTTTAAAAATTTGTAAGGAGAAGAATTAACAGTGTATTATCCTTTTATGGTTAATCCAGGAGGTGTAAACAGCACACAATCAGACACTCCTTTAACACGTTGCAGACTCAGTGGCAGTCATTGTGTATTACAGTATATATTCAGCTTGTTTTTACAAAAGCCTGCTTTCATTAGAGATCGCAGACACACTACACACATCTGTGTTAATAAGTACCTCCAACCACACCTTTTGCATTACAGTTGAAGTGACACCTTTTTAACAAAGCCCACCCTGTAAATGCAGGAAGTGGGTGTAACCAAGGAGATGGATGTCTAGAGAATGAGAGGCCGTTCACCAGGAGCCCCTGCGGTGAGCTGATAAAGAGAAGGGCAGCTTCCACCTTGCTAATACAAATGACTAAATGTAAGCCGCTGGGTATATGTAAATAAATAGCTTGAGTGTTAAACTGTTTTACATAATTCAATTTACAAGTCTGGTTCTCTGGGTAGCTGCAGCATGAAACATATTCTTCTTGTTTGTGTGCACCTGAGTGGAGGAATCAGTAAACAGAGAAAGTATTTAAAGTGTCCCAGAGAAGTGCTTGTGCACAGGCAACAAGTCAAGAATTGCAAAAACAAATTGGGGAAATAGAAACTCATTTCACAGTCGTTTCAATCTAAAAGTGGAAGCAAACAGAGCGCTATGACATATATTTCACAATCAAAACTCTGCACCATAAATTTATCCTCCTTTATAAATAATAAAAGATAGATTATTATCTGATTGTTTTTCTGATATGTTCCATATTTTAAATTCTGAACCAACCATACGACCAGAAGGCAAGACTAACCATTTGCATCGCTGTGTGCTCTCATCAGGACTGTGAACAATACTGAAGGTGAGGATGAGTCAACTGCCTGAATAAGAATCTGCTCCGACAGTGGAGATGCATTTAACATGCTTTCACCGACAATACTTTCTCTGCAAAGAGATGAACTCATCGCAAACATTTTTACAAAGGTTATATGGCAGAATTGAGCTATTTCAAAACTCTTGCTCTTCCCTGTACAAGAGAGCAAAAAACCAATCCAGCTATGACTGATCAAAGTTACAGAAGGTCACATGACTTTTCAAAATATTTATCTCCATTGTCTAACTGTGGCTATGTTACCTCATTAACCCTCAAGGGTATCTGTTAACAAAGATAATGAGCTACTTATCGGATGGTTGGTTTGGGGTTTAATTGCCTGGTCAGTTTTATTCAAACAAGACAGCCTGAAGACACCCAGCAGGCTGGCTGTACAACAAAGTCTTCTATAATGCAGGGCAAGCTGCTATGAAGCTCATTACTGTGAGTGGGAGCACAGAGATGGGAGCGCACACACCCACACACAGAGACTACACACTGTGCCTGTAATACACACAAATATTTTAGTCCTCATAGTTAAGGAGATTTACTGGAAGAGCGATTTCATCGTGAACAAGAGAAATGTTGTGGGAATTATTGTAAACGGTGACACTCTGCGAGCTGTTGGTGCTAAAAGCGCAGCCCAAGCCTCTTTTCTCCTGCATTATTAATAAATTCACAGAAAGAGCCAGAGAGTGAGTCACAACACTTTGTGTCCTGACACTTTATCCAGTCTGTTACACAGCTGGTACTGTAGTTAGCTGGTAGGAATCTTCTTAAGAAAAACATGTCAGCGAAACTGAAAATCTGACCGTATTATTCCGATATGTTTCCAAACCCTCAAGTGTTCATTTAAGCTCAGTGTACAAATTAAATGTATGATTCCCACCCACAAGCTTTTTGATTATGAAGGAATCTCCACAGGAATGTTATGCTAAACTCGGCGCTGCAGACGTCAGACGTTTGGGTTCAACACGCATACCGCTGATTCCAATCATTTTGCACTGCACACATGACCAGAGAGAGGGAAAGAGAGAGAGAACGAAAGCAAGAGCAAGAGCGAGAGAGCACCGAGGGAATCCCCAGGGGCCTTCTCTTCTGTCGCTGCGCCCTAAATGCTTACAGCAACAGCTGCAGACACAAGTGTGTGATGTTGGGAAAACCTGCTACTAAACATCAAACCTCCCAAAAAGCCCATTAGCTCAGCATTTCAGCAAGGTACAGAGAACTCCCTCTGTACTTCAATAGAGCTTGTGTCGGGCTTTTTTTTTTTTCTTTCTTATTTTGCACTTTTGAAGATTTAAATTCCAAACTCTGTTTGATGGCCTTGATCAAACCTGCATGAGATGCTCCAGTGGAGACATTTGAACTGCTTTGAAGACGTTGTCCATGTAAACTTTTTGAGAATTTCTGTATTTCCCCTTAAACTGTCCCGAGTCTTTAGTGAAAGAAACATTTGGCTCAGTTGCCCATATGTTTGTAGCTGGCATTCATCGTTTACTTTAAGCTACTGCGAGCGTTAATCTCCATACATTCATTATCTCGTCTGCTTTGGTTGAGCACGAGATTACAGCTCAAAAAAACAATGGGCTAGCTCAGCTGGTATTACAGCCCAGCCTTGTTAGTAAACGGGATGATTTGGGAAGACAAAAGAATATCTGGAGGATAAAGCATTGTCTATCTAATACAAAGGCACTGGTTCCCTAATGATGTGATTCTTGAATACAGCTGATTTTTATCAAAGTTAAAGATACTTGAAAAAAAAAGTTGTCTGTAAAAACAAAATAAACACAAAACTAATTCTGTTCTTCTGTCTCGTCTATCGTGACATTATCTGTTGCTTCCTTATGGTTATTTATATACGGTGGCTCCCCCCGTAAGAAGGCATCTAATGATTGTAATACCTCAGTGTCTGATTAGTACGTACCTTAATCTCTTCTGCTACGTATGAATGTGGTATATTCCTTGGTGAAATGTGCAAAAATATATTCAGGGCAATAATAGGGAGCGAATGGGGAATAATAAGTGCAAGTAAGAAAATGAGAAAAAGGAAAAGGATAAATACCAGCTGCGGCATAGAAATGAAATAAAATTGGGAATGTAAAATAGACAGAGGCTATGACAAAGAGGAAGAAAAATGGAGTGCAGAAATAATGAGTTTGAAATGTGCTTGTAAAGGCCTTTATACAGTAGGAAGGTGATGTATGATAAGATTTGCGGCACGAGTGCTGCAGATGCAGATTAATCTTTATTTACCTTTACGTTTTTTTAGGGACAAAATTGAATTGGGTGAAATAAGACAATTAAGACAAAGGAGGTACAAAGGGTATGTAAAATAAATGAGTAAAACAAACTCTTCTGGATTGACATAAAGCCCAAAAAGGACAAAACACCCAAACCCTCTGTCAGCGTTGATTATTTAGATCTGCTCATATTTATGCATTATAAAGCTGATCCTTCTAAACACTCTCTTTTCTCATTATCAAACTCATAAATACATTCTCTCTCTCTCACACGCACACACACACACACACACACACACACACACACACACACACACACACACACACACACACACACGCACACACGCACACAAACACAGACACGTAAATCCTCAGGGGCTCTGTCAGCTCTTGAGTGAAAAACATCCTAAGGGGATTTTAGACACAGATCCTGCGATTGTGCACGTATGTGTCAATATGTAAACATGTGTATCTGGATGCGCTGTTTTTGTTTTCAGGGATGTGCTGTATTCTGACATGTGGCCTTTGATGTGGCGCTCGTGTTGTTGACCTCCACATGGTTACGCTGTGCCCTTTCAGGGACTGAATTAATTAAAGGAGAGTTTGACTATGCAGAGCAGCGCAGGAGGATTATACCTAAGCCTATCTGTAAAAAAAAGAAAAAGAAAAAGGAAGAAAAAGAAAAAAACTACAATAATAGCCATGTGCAATGTTTACAACATGTTTTCTCTGAAGTGTGGCATGTGCCAGATGCACCAGAATCTCAAATTAAAGAGTCCTGTGAAAAAGAGAGTTTTCGGATGGCTGTTCGCACAGTTTTCTGTGCAGTCCTGTTTCCTGCTTCCACAGGAATGATGCAGGTAATTGCATTTGATAAGTAGCAGGGTACCACAATTTAAATACACTTGATTAATTGATCATCAGCCAGTTTAAGCACCTCTATAAAAGTGTAGGCTTTGATATTTCTCGTTCTGAGTCATTCCAGTATGTGTTAACACAATGCCACAATCTTCCCAGGAGTTGATGTCCCAGCAAATCTATTCCAAGGTCAGACTGTGCAATGCTCAAGAACCTGCAGAAAAATCCAGGACCTACATATCAAACTTTGCAGGCCTCATGTCAAATGTTAAAGTTTGTTATAGTACAAAGAGACATAACTGGACAAATATGCATTGTTTAGAAGGGTTGCTAGGAGAAAACCTTTTCAAAAAAGAATGTGGCTGCATGGCTTAGGCTTGCAAAGTTGCATCTGAACAAACCACAAGACTTCTGAAACAAGGTTCTTTGGCAGATGAGACTGAAATTGGTCATAATGCACAGCACCACAAAAAACGAGCACAGCATCTCAGCACAAGCGCTTCAGAGCAACTGACAGGCACAGTGGTGGAGACATGAGGATCTGGCCTTGTTTTGCAGTAATGGACCTGGGCACCTTGTAGCCATTGAGTTGACCAGGAACTCCTCTGTATACCTAAATCAATTGTGAACCAGCTAAAGTTTGTCTGAAATTGGGTCATGCAACAGGACTACGATCCCAAACACAACAGCAAATCGACAAGAGAATAGCTGAAGAAGAAAATAGGTTCTTGTTCCAGACCTCAACCTGATTGAAATGCAGAGAATTATGCATAAACAAATGCTTTCAAACCTCAATGAACTAACGCTATAGATAAGAATGGGCTCAACAATGATGTGAGGGACTAATAAAATCATACAGAAAAGTATTACTTATTATTGCCTTTAAAAGTGCTTTTAAATTATTCTAAAAGAAAATCACTGAAAAAAGTGGGAAGTTTCTCTGAGAATGGATTTTCAGTGATGGAGGAGATGAAATATTGAGCTTAGCCTAACAGCACCTCTGAAGCATATTAACTATCTTGTTATATTTTGCTTAAAACCATAATAACCATAACTGGGTTCTTGACCTTTCATAGACGTGTTCCCTGACTTTTTGGCTGTTCTGCAGAAAGCAGTAACTGGCAGGAGTGGCTGCGTCCTGAGCTCACCTACAGTAATCCTCTCATGTGACCCAGATTGCCTTACCCTACACTGGGCCGTAGTCAGAGACACTCCAGACATTGCTGATACTATGCAGCACAGCACTCCAAGCATACAAAGACAGCCTTGTGCTGATGCAACAAAAGGCAACAGAGAAAATCAAACACATCTGTACAAGGAACACCCCCACTGGAGGCCAGAGGCAGATCCACTCCCCCCCGCCCCACTCAGTGTGCGTACTAACGTTGTTTTTGTCTGCGTGGGACTTCTATTGCACATATTTTTCTACAGTGCTGGACCCGGTGTCCCTGTGTGAGCTCCAAAGAGGGATTGGTTGTTCTCTCTGCACAATCAGCTGGTGAAGGTATTGATTAGCAGTGGAACAGGATAAACTTTGCTCAGCTTCAGCTGCACGTTATGGCCCTTTCTGCGTCAGAGAGCATTAACTCTGGACTCAGAACTGTTGTCATTGCAGTCTTGTCTGCAACGATTCCCCACCGCAGCACTACCACCCCAAAAACAAAACACACACACAGACACGCAAGCCAGTGAGAAAAAATATCCTACGTTGTTTGCATTCAAGGTTTTCACAATTCCACCGACTCTGTTCTCCTCTTCTTACTCCTCCTCCTGTTTTGTACTGATCTGAGTTTCTGCTATTGATGTCATACATTATGGAACCACAAGACCAGGGACAGAATATGAGAGTCATGTTATTCAGGTTCACAGATACTGAGCTGTCCCAGTAGTATCGACTCTGTGGCTCAGTATGACGGCAAGATGAGGCAGCATCAAGTGGGCCTTAGTGAAAACAAATGACAAGAGGAGTGCAGTGGGTGGTTTATAGAGGAGTGAAGTACAAGTAGTACAAGATGTTGTTTTGATGTACTCTGTGATGTTTAAAAGAATTATACATGCAATCAGCAACAGCCAACATATTTTCACAGCAAAGTAAGGAGATCTAGAGTATTAATTGCTTTTCTTTCTTTGCAGACTCATTGTTTTTGTCTTTGCATTCAGTCTCCATATAAGCATATGTTATGCGTAGTACTATTCAGTTGATTTTCCTTTATGGTCGTCAAAAACTTCTTTTATAACACATTTGTTTCCTCTGAGGAAAATCACAGGAAATAGCAAGAAGCAACACTGCCTTTATTCATAGCGCGGGTGCTCAAATAGGGACACAATATTTTGGATGCCGATGAGTCATTGGAATTTTACATGTGACTCTTACATGTGTTTGTCCTCTTTGGAGTTTTATATTTATGTTAAAAAAAATCCCATTTCATTCACAAATCTCCACTCTTTGAAACAACGTTGAGTTGATTGAGTTTCCAGAAAGGAAGTGGACAACGCTATGGAGTAAAAGGGAGTCATGTGACTCCAGAGGTGTTGGGGTTTTTTCTCATAAGTTGTTCATGAAGCAAAGTATTAGTGCAACTTCCACAGCCCTGATACAAATACAGGTTCCCTTTAAGTAAGATCTAGTGAGCTTTGTCTAGACACTTTATGCACTTCTATAAGTTGCTTTAAATTATACTCCAGGCCAGTGAAAAGAAATCAATGGCATTATGGTACATCTCATAAACTTGCAATGCAGTTCAATCACTATTTACGTAATTATTAGTTGAAAACCTTTTTTTCCAAGGCTGGGCATGCTCAGCATGCTCTCTTTTTTTGCAGCACAGTGGTGTGGTGGTTAGCATTACTGCCTCCTGGGTTTGAATCCACAGGTCAGGTAGGGCCTTTTGCATGTTTCATGTGTCTGCATAGGTTTTTGTTTTTTTTTCCAGGTTTTCAACCTGGTTTTCTCCCAAAGTCACGCAAAGACGCGCACCTTTACTTTAACTGGCGATTCTTACTCTATCCCCCCCGACCCCCAACCAACCATGAATTGGATAAGCTGAAGAAGATGGATGGATGGATGGAAAATATTTCTTACCACAGTTAATTTTTTTCTTTTTTTCTGACCTAGATCTGGAACAGTTTGATAGGTTTTTATTTTTGCCCCACATTCTATTTTTAGGCCTAGTGAAAGATTGAACACGATCAACCGAACAAAGAAACCAACCCAGCAAGTTCTTCACGAGATAATCATATATTTCCCAATCCTGTGATGTAGCATATAAATGGTAATAGTTATGATGCAGATAAAAAGCTACAAATTGCAGCTGGAAAAGAAACAAACATGAAAACGTTATGGCTTTGATTTACTTGGTTCGGTAGGTTTTGGGCACAAAAATAATAATATTTAAGGAAAGATCATCTTATTGTCACAGTTACAATAATAAACTGTGGATAAATGCATATTACAAGGTGCAATCAAACGTTTGTTCAACTCTGCCTATAAAAGTGAACAATATATCTGATTTAAATCTCCCCTTCAAGACTGTCTCCTTGTCAACCTTTGGGCTGCTTACAATCTTTTGAGCGCTTCATGGAAGCAACACTCACATACGCGTTGGATGTTCAATCTGGTAAGAAGGTGTCAGGTGATGAAAAATCGTCACAGGGTGTTCAAAAACATATTGGTTGCTTTTACAATGTGTTAAATTAGTGGCATGATGGGACGAGCCACAGCTTTGACATAAGCATTAGTTTAATCAGGAGAGAAAATTTCATTATTAAGAGTGGCTGCTCCCTTCACCGAATGCAACACCTTCATGGTTGGACTCTCTAAAATCTACAACATTTTAATACTAAATTTGACAATTGCATTCTCTGGAAGGTTGAAGTCTATGGTGAGAACATCAACTTCCAGGATTTTGAGCTCAGAAACAGCAACTTTATCAGGAACAATGTGATAACAGAGCTGATGAACACTGGAACTGTAATTTAGAGTTTGAATGTTTCTATAAAGATAATATTTTTTGTGCTGGTGAACACTGCTTTTTATGAGTGCAGGCATACATTCAACACTCAGACATTAATCATTTAGATTATGTAGATCAAGTAGCAGATAAAATATAAAACATTATTTCAGGATGACTACGGTCATAGTTATCATTAAAAACACAAGCAGTTGCTCATTCTATGAACAGCTGATTTTTTTCCACACATGTTGCAGATGCATTTTTCCCTCCCTTTACACAGTTTTATTTCCACGTCAGAGGATGTCATGAATCTTTTATGGTGTAGCTGCCAATTTCAAATCTTTAGAATTCACGCTGAGCTTATGGATTATTATTGTTACAGCAGAGCAACAGGCCAAAAGGCAAACAACACGTGTGCATCTAAACCCAGTGCATGCAATGCTCTCTCTGTGCTTCTCCCTCTCTTTCTTCCATCTGATATGAGAATAGACACACCAGGGAAGTTGTTACGTGCAACAATGGAACAGCGTTGGCCAGTGCAGATGCCATGTGACAGTTCAGATTTCCTTGCTGTGCTCTTATAAGAGAGCAAGCACAGGCAGGGATTATATGCAGTGTGATGTATCCCCGTGCTTTCACAAAGTTATACAACCCTGAGCATCAGGGAATCAGAACTAGTGCAATTAGTTGATGTCTTTCGCTATTTAAGGTATAAATCTCCACATGACTATTAGCTAGAATCCAACATGGCTTTGCTGTAATGCACATATATCAGGGTTTGCATTGTTCCCATGTGACAATCGAGACCCTGGTATTCTTATGTAAGGGTTAACCTGCTCTTATATATTGTGGAAGGTTTGGTTCAATGACCTTTAGATAAAGTGCCCTGAAAGGTGCACAGCTGTCACACTTGCTCCAGAGCTGTCTTGAGAGTTCATTTCTTCACTGTTGTGCAACCACAGCACTGTGGCTAGGAAAAGTTCTTGGGGTTTCAACTTTTTGAAACATCAAACTTAACCAGACAGCCTTTGAAAGAAGAAAAAAGTACCTTTCCTGGATATTTTCAACTCTACACTTTATCAGTGCAGCATGCCCTATTTAATATTATTTAATAAACCACGCTACATAAAGTGCATACACCACCAACGAGCACTAGGACAAACTGGAAGCAAGAATGTCTCCAGCCTTTTGTCATTTAGGTCACCTAATGATGTTTTTAAAGTTGAATTAATTAGAAATTCAGCAAGCTATTACTCTTTGAATGCCACTTGTTACCTAAGGTGAAAAACTGTTTCACTGATGCATACAGTTGCCTCTTATCGATACTACTGGGATGCACTTTCAGCACTCTCTAAATATATAAAGTGGTGTGACTGATGTGACAGGTAGTAAAACGTTTGCCATTATGCATATGTTTACACTTTATGTCATCCGCAGGAGGGCTGATAAACAGTGAGTCACACAGAAAACACATTCCATTATGATGACTTTGTTTCACATTTGAGTAATCCTGTCATACTCAAAAGAATTTCCCTACAGATGATTATGATCTCCGTGTGCTCATTTCCATTCTGTACACAAGGCGATGTGTGTAAACCATGTTTCAGCAATATAAATGCTGCAGACGCTATCCTGGAGACAAGCATTTGTTTTCCCCTTGGAGATATGCAAACCTTAGATAAAGAGCATAGTATCCTATTCAGACGTGAAAGTATGACATCATCTTCTGCTGGCAGTATCTATAATCTTCCTAACAAACACGTTAAGAGGAGATACAGCGTGTACAGGTCTTGCTGAGGAGATAGGTAGTACAGTACAGCAGTCACAGACAGCATCTGACATCTGACTTCTACTTGCATAAACCCTCACAGCTTGTCATGTCCTCATATGAATCAGCCATTATCTCACAACCACCACAGTATTCTTAGACAAGAGCCTATTCACCATGCATCTTAGAGCTGCCTTGTTGTTAAGAAAAGGCCAGGCACCCACAGTCTGTACGCACTCTCAGCCTGTCTTGTACAGGAGAGGAGATTAAGTTGTCTATGTGTATTGTGCTCATATCAGATGAAAATTGCTGGTGTGCATATATCAGCAGGGCAGCTCACCTTGACCATAGCATTTATATGCCATATATTTTGCGTGGGTGCTTTATGTCTCAGCAGTTCAATGTAAAAACAAGACTTCTGAGTAACTGGGGGTAAAGATATGAAATTAAATGCATTAAAGATAGGATAATGTAGGCATTGCTCTATGGTCATTTTTTTTTTTTAAGTGGCATATATCTTTCTCTCTGCAACGTATGTTGTTGAGTTCAGAGAGCTAAGACAATGCTCCTCCTGTCTCTGGCAGTCAAACTGCCCTTTACTCACTGGTAGGGCTCAGGAGGAGGTTAACGATTCCTGTGTTTTGCTCTGCATCCATCACCAACTGTACAAAAACCACCAGAAACCAGATCCTTTTTCAGGCAGCTGTCGCGTGCAGCTGGTAACCCGAGACTGAGTTATCCAAGAGGCTTTTTATTCCACACATGTGGCACTACCTGTCCATTTGGAGATGGATTTGAAGATTTTATGTGTATGGGGCAGCTGCTGTGGCTTGAAAGCCTGATAAGAAGGAAAAAGGAGCAGGCAGAAACTGTAAAAGTATCCCCGCTTAGATCTCAAACTCATATCTCCATTCATATAGTATATCTATTTATCCTTCTGGTGATTTGCCGCATGTGTCTGGACATGTCAGGAAAAGAAAGAATGCCTTAAGTGTAAATCTGTCACCCCATATGTGTCTGTGTTTATGAAACTTTACCACTGACTGCTGCTCCTGTTCCACAGTAGGCCCTCAAGAGACACTACACATCGGGCTGAGTGAGCTGACGGATGGTCGGAGAGGGGGGTCAATTAAGATAGCTGCACGGTGTTCAAAATTAGCAGGAATTGGTTAGTTTGACTACTTGATTATGTGGAATTATAATGCCATATAAAAACTTCATGTTTATGTGACTCACGTAAGGCCTTCTGCTCCTTCACCTCTCTGAGGTGCCAGACTCGCTACAGAGGTATTTTTTGCACATGTATGATTCAGAAGCGTCTCTCAGGTTTCCTGGAAAGAGCTTCTCATCTCAGCAAGACAGAAGATTCTGTGTTGAACGCCGTGGATTCTGTTATAGAAGCTTGTTACATGTCGCTAACATGAAGCATCTTTCCTCTATTAGAGAGCAGCATCTACAGAAAAATAACTTGGAAGAATTTCATTTGACAGCAACACGTTGTGTGTTTTGTTAATTCGCCAGAAGAGCAAGACGCAAAGTACTCAGAAAGTAAGAGCCACTTCTTAGAGAGAATGTAACCATATCCTCTGTGAGCCAGTGCTGGGCAGCCAGTTTGTTTCAGTTTACAGGAACGAACGCTGCTGCTTTAGGGGGTTTTGCTGTTGCTTTCTTTTTCCTGGAGGAACTTTAACATTGCATTTACCATCTCTATTTACTCAAAGTAAATGTCCAGTGTGGGAGAGCATGCTCATTAGGTTAGATAACCCGCATTAGCTGCGGGGAGTATAAACACATATAAGGCAATATGATTGGCTGCAGGACAGCTGTGTGAATTTGTGAATTTACGCAATAACAATGTGGTTTTGACTTCCCTTCTCTTTTTCTCTGTCAAATACTCAATCTGCAGCTGGTTGTATGTATCTTTATGTACTCAGCTGGACTTGGCTTCCTTTCTTCCTCAGCCCATTTTACAGGCTGGGTCTCCAGCAGCCACTTCAAACAAGCAGCATACCAGTGAGGAGGGAAATCCATGGGACTGAGAAAAAAAACAACAACTTTTGTGATTACAAAAGTGAGATTTTGTATAATTATCTGTTAAATCATTTTTGCCACCCAGTCGGTCACTTGCCTGTCTCATTAGTTAAATCACTCTTAGACTATTTTTTTACTCATTCAACTAATTTAACCCCCCTTAAACCTGAGCGTTTGCTTAGGATGCAACAGAATGAAGAATTAAATCTAATATGTAGAAAAGCCAAAAGTAATGTTGCCATAAGGGGAAGCATCACATCAGAGACAATATTTGAGTCATTCATGAATCGGTTTGCCCATTTGTGGATAATAAGTGTGGCTTTTGGACCAATTTACACACTTTAGACAAACTTCTTTTTTGATCCTTCTTTTAAGAAGGATCAAAAAACTGCTGGAAATACTGCACCCCAACAGATGCACATTGACGCTCAGTCAACCCATTTATTCTGTGTTTGGCTGTTGCAAGCACATTTGCCGTCTTTTCACAAAGCTGCCCAGTGAAGGAGCGCTGGATGTAGGTAAGTTCTGCTCTGCTGAGAAAGGGGATGTCTGGCTCACATTAGATGGTGCTTGGGTTCACATCAAAGTGGCGTTGCATTAGCCAGAGTAATAAAAATCCCACTTCAGTGAGTTGTCTGGTTTTAATGTGTTTGTATTAGGAAGTTATGTTTTTTGGCTAAAACTGAGGGAAGTTTAAAAATAACAGCTAATATGCTGCGTCTTAAAGTCTTTCCTGTTCAAAGGAGGACCTTAATGTATGATGATGTTCTATCAACAGTGACCAAAGGTGTTTAGGGTGTTATAGCTGCACTTTTGGTGTGATTAATGTATCATTTGATAAATGATAACTTTTAGTCTTTTGTTGTCTTTACGTTCAGTGAAGACCAAAAGCATGCACTAATCTGATGCAATAGCGATTCAATGACAACGTTCAGACAAAAACCTTGTATGCTACCCGTGTGGACATGACACCAGATCACTAAAGTTATTTCAACTCACTCATCTCTGCAACAAAAGCTAAAACTCGCTGACACATGATCAAAGAACTTGTTCTTCTTAGGAGCCTTTTTTGTCTTCCAGACTTCAAAGCCCTCGAACATCTTACACTTTTCTGCTTTACAAAGAAAAAAATACAGAAAGAAGAAGAAAAAAGCACTTGCTGTGTGACTCCTCCCTAGAACAGACACAAGGGTGAAACCTGGCAAACAGAACAGTTGCTAATAATACCTCAGACTATGCACTTAAAACAGCTTTCTTTCTTTCTTTCTTTCTTTTTTTCTTTCTTTCATTCCCTCTCTCCTGTGCATTTTGAGCAGGTGAAAGTTTAGTGAGTCAGCTTGGACTTTCCAGCCTCTCCTCTGAACTCTCTAGAAGTCACCTCACGGTGCCTTTCCTGTTATCTTCTAAAAAAAACCACTCACATGCACAATCTACAAGGGAACCGCTATTTCACATCTCACCTTCTCCTTTCTCATCACTGCTCAATTTTTACCCTGAAAACCCATCTAAAGGTTAAAAGAAAACTGGAATACCCCCTTGGCTGAGGATTAGGGTGCCTCTCGGGCAGCTTCATGTCTCAGAGGAGTGCGAGGCTGATCTTTCACCTTTTCTCTTCACTCTCCCAGTTTTGGCTGTGGGGCTAAGGAGTTAGGGTGGACAAGTTAAGTGTACTGTTACTTGGGTGTGACAATGTGCCAATGTGGAATCTAGTTTCACAGCCTAACCTGAACCCTATCTGAGAAATACTGAGTCTTTCTTAGATATGGCAGAGTAAACAAAACACTCTGTGCCCGGTCATTCCATCTCTTGGGGTTAAGTGCATGGAGGTCAGTTCTTGGAACTTTTGTGTACCTTTGGACACACAGAGAACCAAAGCAGATTCAAGAAGCATTACACTACACACCTGCTCAATGGTTATCAAAAATTTAAAGCAAATATATTTGACAATGTTTAGCATTTTGGTCAGATGTAAACTTATGCTCTTGCACTTCATACTGTGGCTGCAGGGTGTGGTCTCTGGGCTCAGTCGCAGGATGGAGAGGTGAAGCGGTGTTTTTTTTAGAGAGGAGTGCCGGATGAGGGAAGGTGGCACTCCTGTCAGACATGACTAATTAACTAATTAACCTCTCCAGTAGGTGTGAGGTCAAACACGAGTGGAACAAGAAGCCCAGCAGTGAGCTTAGCACAGAGCTCTCCACAGCTGGACATAAAGAAGTGGAGCACAAGAGTGGCACTTGCTGTGTGACTCCTCTCTGTGGCAAATAAAAATAGGAGGACTCACAGTGGCAGAGGCAACTGCTACCAATACAAATACATTTTGTTGTATATATTCCTAATTCTAATTGTGCAGAACTGTTAACCAAAATGTAACCGTTGCTTTTTACATTCAAGTGACTGCTGTGGTTTATCACCAAGTTTGTGTCCAAGTGCTTGGCAAAGCAAAATGCCTTTTTGTATGTTTTGCAAATTCTTCTTAGATTATATTCCTGCTACATTTCTTAAGACTAATGTTGACTCAAGGCACTGTTAAATGTACTGACTCATGAACTTTGTGGTCATGCATCAGTGTTTTCTTGTTTGACTGAACCACAGCACTCTATGAAGTTTGCCTACTCCATCTCATTTTCTGATGCCAACTACAACTTAATGCTATCCGAAAAGAGGTAAGACTTTGAGGATTCAGTGTGATTTAGGGATTTTGCCCACAAACAAAACGTGAAGACATGCAATAACAAGCGAACATAAGGAACACAGATTTTAATAGACATTTCTAAATACTTTGATCTATACATATTAACAAATCACGTCTGTTTATTTCTTTAGAGTCACATAATCAAGTAGTCTTTAAGTGCTTAGAACAAGCATTGCTCAAACATACATCATGTGATGGGTTTTTATGTATATAACCAAGTAAATATGAGCTCATAGCATTTTGGAAAGTGGCTTTCCTGTGACTCATGAAAAACACGGATGTTAGACGGCTTAATCACCCCGATTTTATCCAACTGTCAGCCTAAACTATGGGCGCAATAATGGAAGTCGGAAGGCTCTAAAGACAAGTTGTCGCTCCAAGTGTGGATACTCATTCTCTTGGTGCAAATATATATAGGCCCCTAATTAAGTTGTTAGGTTAAAAAATGGTTTTAGGAGGTGCAGACAGATAGTCTGAAGACTGGTCGACAGCAAACAACAGGACTCGACAGGTAGATACAGGTACAATGTCAGATAGCAAGCCAGACAGATTGTTATCAGCCATGCAGTAGTGTGCATTGTTGCAAGTGCAAACAGATGAGAGAGAAGAGCAACACAACACGCATGCATCCATTCTGCATCCAGATGTGTCTGCATAGACAACAGCAGGAGTGTGCAGTTTATTTGTTGTGAACAAGTGAGTGCATGTGTGTGTATTTCTGCAGTACTTTTCCAGTCTAGTTTTCAGACTTTTTGGGGGGTAAAGGTGCATCACTGATGGCCTCAGCAGATGGTGTAGTGTAAAGTATAAGATAGCAAAAGCTTGTCATTGCTTAAACTCTAAGCAATGACAAGTTTATGAGCAAGCTTATGCACCATTAGGTTATGCTCCAATATATATATATCTATATATTTAGTTTTGTTTAAAAAAAAAAAAAAGGGGTAAAAAGAAAAATCACATTTTAATACATGCATGGAAACATCAACAAATGTAAACCAACAATGTGGTCAGCACCCAGCTACTTATTTAATCTTTTTTTTTTTTTTTAGCACTGATGAGGATTTCTTTGAGTTTTAAAATGATCTTGAACAAGTTCTTCAGACTTTCTGAACATCTTTCAAAGTTTTTCTTTGAACATTGGCTGCCTTTTCACTCATTTTCAGTCCAGTCCTTGTACCTGACCATTTCAGGTGTGTGAGCGTTTTTTGTCTCTTAAGTAACTTAACACCGACCTTTGAATCATTCAAGCATAAAAAAGGCATGTAAGTCATTGATGAACCAGTAATTTATGTCTACAGAAAAAAAATTAAAATGTACCTGCAGGCATTTTGTTACTAGTAGCCCCATTTCTTTGCACGAAACTATGGAAAATGCCAAAGATAACACAATTTGACAGGCAAACAAAAGCCCCCCAAGAGCTACTAGCTGAAAACTTGGGATATCTTGACATGTTGTGCAGATGAACAGTATCTGAAATTGAAATCCTTAATATATAGGTGGAAAATGCAGCTCACACAAGACTTGAGAAATGTTCAGAGAACAGGCTTCTAGTATGCCGAAGCCTCATCAGAGATGGTCTCAGAGCAAGGGTTTCATAAGAAGCCATTCTTAAGGAAGAAAAGACTGAGGTACACCAAATTGCACAAGAACTGGACTGAAAATCAGTGGACACAGGGTCATATGATAAATCTATATATGAAACTTTTGATTTAAATTGTTGTCAGTATGTATGAAGGTGGTCAGGAGACAGCTCCAGCAAGCCATCTGTAAAACATGGCAGAGGCTCTGTCATGGTTTGGAGATGCATGTGAGCCAGTGGTGTTTGGGATCTTGCCAAAACTGTATTATTACTAAATTATAAACACAGAAAAGTACCGCCAGATTTTGAGCCATATATCATCCAATACCATCTGATAAGCATCTGATTGGCAATGCATTAATTTTTAAGAATGACACGGATCCCAAACCCACTACCAATGGAGTAAAAGAATACTTGAAAAAACACACAGGTGAACACCATCAATCAGAAGATTCAATAACCAGGTCCTCTGAAGCTCAGACATCAAAGTTACTGAAGTAGTGTGGGATCATCTTGACAGAGAACAGAACATGTCCTTCAAGAAGTCTGGAGAACGAGTCCCGAAGACTGTAAAATTACAATTTCCTTTGGGGTCAACCTTCAGGATCAATAAAGTTTTTTTGAATTTAATTTAATTTAATTTAATTTAATTTAATTTAATTTAATTTAATTTAATTTAATTTAATTTAATTTAATAAAACATGCACCCTTGAGTTCAGGTTGTGTTAAAGATGGTGTTCACACCATATATATTGAGTTCCAAGCTCTATAGATAATTGTACAAACTCTGCTTTTGCCTTATATAATGTATTTCCATATATTTTTGAACACGTGTCAGTTAATCACTGCACCAATGTCCCATTATCTTGCAATATCAAAGAAGGTTTCTTGGACTTTTACACAACACTATAGCTCTAGTTCTGTGAAGTTGCTATATTTAATTTGTCTTTTTTAAAATATTGGACTTCCTTGCTTCAGCTAAGTGCATCAAGCTGCTAACTTTAATACATGCTGTGTCCTGTTTACTTAGTAATTACTTACTGAATAGGTTCTGATAATATCTGCCAAATATGCAGAAGGTCCCATGAAGCTTCCTAAAAGCAGAGGATGAGATTAATCTCTGCTTGCTAATGTGCTTTCTGAGAATTACCAGCATCAGATACAACCAGTAACAAAATAATGGGTCATTGCAAATTTTGCTTTCCGCAAGATCTGAACTTTTTCAAATGGTACAGTGCATCTGTTGTCAAACAGTTTTCAATGAGGTCTTCTTAAGACTGCAGCGTAGCACAAAGTATGCGTATTACATGACATGGTGGTAACAACGTGTATTTGTCATTCAGTTCTGGTGTCTATCAAGCTAATATCAGTTAAACTGTACCTCTCACTACAACTGCAGTCTGACCTATGACCTCAGTGATATCTTACTCTAACTTCCTTTTAGTTATTTCCTTGTTGTTTTCTACACCCCTGACAAGAAAACACCTTCAAAGAACACATTCAGTGCTATTCTTTAAATTAGATTCTCAAGCCAGCATTGCCCTGATCTCTTTACACACAGCCATGTGGGGTCAAACATTTTGAAATTTCATAAAAAGACACATTGTCGTATGTTTGCCTTTCTTGTCAAAATTACGCTTTGAGACAAACGACTTTTTCACTGCAGCGAATAACAATGTGCGTAATAAACAAAGACCAGACAAAGGCTTCGTAATTGAATCAACCGTCACTCTCTTTTCTGGAGCATCCCTCGGCCTAATTAAGGATTGCTCACTGGTTGTCATGGGAGACAATGACAACCTGAATAGAGCTGTCACTCTGGATCAGACTGGCATGTTGCCTTGGCAACGAGGGTCAGAGGGTTTGCAGTTCATGTGGAGGATGTAAGATCGGAGGAGGAGGAGGAGAGGAGGAGCAGGAGGAGGACAGAAGTGTAGAGGCTGTAAAGAGAATCTATAGCCAAGAATCTGCTGGGGGTCAGTCTTGCATTAGTATTTCACAAAAGCAGTTTTAAAAAGCACTGAAACAGACTCTCTGAAGGTCAGTGTTGCATTAGGGATGTTTCAAAATGCTATTTGCTAAGTGTTATATACTATGTGTCTGATGGGACTTCATGTCATTTAACCTTTATCTGTGATTTATCTCCATTACAGGGATTTTGCAAACATATGACTCAATGCTCTTTAAGGCTTTTAACCATCTGATCTGTGTACTTTTCACAACGTCTCATGCTTAAGACTGGATCACGCCAGAATGATTTGCATGTGTCTCCATAAGCCGAGTTACTGTGTAAATATCATGTTGTTGTGAAGCTCTGAATGACTCCTCTGTGTCAACAAACTGTGGCTCTGTCCTGGAGATGCCATTGTGTTTTAATAAATCAACATGGATGAAAACATGTCTATAAATGGCTCTTTAGGGGGTGAAAGTCTGTCTCCCTCCCCTCCTTCGTATCAGTCCACTCAGAATGCTCTTTTTATTTGCCGAGACATTCGGGTGAAGCGTGCCACTCTTTATGTCTTGGCAAGAATCCACACCCATCAATTTCAAAAGCTCTTTATTTTTCCTACCACACACACACACACACACACACACACACACACACACACACACACACACACACACACACACACACATACACACACACGACAGAAAAGTGGCCCCTCCATTCTTCATAGCAGCCCTGTATTTTTGAAAAGGCCTGGCTCAGATATCCTATAGGCATGAGTAACAGCTGTCCCCATAGCTGGCCCCCACTCAGCACCAAGTGGGGACCCAAAACGCTCTGTGTCTTTCAGTGTCTCCATCCCACTGTCTAGCCCTTCGCCTGGCTGACACTGGCTACTTTCACTGTCTCTCTTTTAGATCCTGTTCATCTCTCTCTGTTTACTTTTCTCTCTCTTTCTGCTCCGTCTTTCCCTCTAATTATATTGCATTCTAATTTTTCATTTAGGAAAAAAAAAGTGCTTCCTTTTGCTTTTGGAGGGAGACGCCACGAAAAAGAAAATGATACAGGAGATGGGACAAAGAAGAGGGCTGGCCCATTCATTGAATGTAAGGCCGCAGACTGGACCACACGTCCCCTTGACACACTCATGCACACAAACACACACTTCACCCCACCCCAGTCAGCCTCTAATCTGCCCTGTTCCACCCTGAGGGCCCGAGGCTGGGGCAGCTGCTACTGATGGAGCCAGAGAGCCAGCTGTCCTCACACACACACTTCTCCAACTCATTCATTTGGGACAAAGGAGCCAGGATAGGGGTGAGTGTGTATGTGTGTGGGGGGCTCATGATATTGGAGTGTGCCATGGTCATGAGGAGGGGGGCCCTTCACAGTCAGTAAAGTGGTTTTTATGTTCACTTTGTGTCTCAGCAACAGTTGGCAGCACGTGTGTCAATGACACGCCTCTCTCCTTTATTGTCCATGAAGTCAGAGGGTTTGGGGTGACCTGGGCCAAACACAGTGGCACACTTATACAGAGATCTATGTGCTCAAATAGAGGACAGTAAGGAAGTCAGGTAACCTTTCAAAAACACAACCAGTCAAGAGCAGAAAAAACAAAAACAGATATACTGTTTGCACTGCCTATTTCTGGAATTTCATCATCTTGCAACATCTGCAGGAGACTTTTTTCTTCTATATAATTGGATTTGCACGTGTTTTAATAGAGAGTTAGCACTGCTGAGAAGGGGCATTAAGTTCTTGTATGTTTTGGTTATAAAGGAAAAGTTCTTAGCAGAAATTCAAAAACATCACATCAATGGATTCAACCTTTAGGCTCTGATTGGTTTATCTCTATCTCCAACTGCTTCACTTTCTGGCTCCTGCTGGTATTGGTTATCCTCACTCTTTGTTCCTGATTGGCTCAGCTGCAGACTGCACTCAGGCTAAGCTACATGATTGGTGGAGTATCAGCCAAGCAATTGCTGTGATTTGCCCTTGGTTATGTGTTCACCAGTGTTTTCTAGATTCTGCAGCTGCTTTGGAGACACGGTGAAAGCCAGCGTGTTTGTTCGAGTGGGTGCATGAGGTGGGTTAGGTGTGTAGTTAGTCACTAAGGGCCATATGGCCGATGACACATATATACACGCGCTTGCTCTTGTGCACACACACCTGACGGCTGCCTCACACCTGCTGCACTGTCTAAGGTTGAGTAAGACCTGGATCAAAGGAAACAAGCCCTTGGGGGCTTTATGCGTGCGTGCATTTATGTGTGTTTGCATGCGTCTGTTTGAAGAGACATTCACTGCTTCTGAATCCATGCCAACAAAGAGGACTCTATTTGAATGAGAGACTCATGTCTGGCTTTGCAAAGAAAGAGAGATTGAAGACAAAAAAACCCACACTTGGCATATGGAGTTTGACAGGAACAAGAGAAAGATGAGGGATGAGGTAGAAGGAGAGAGTGAAATTTCCCTATAAGAAAATTCATTGTAGGATGCGTGGGTGTATCGATTGTTATCATCTTAAATCCAGCAATGAAATTTATTGTTACGCCTTTATTAACAAGGCTGGGGATACCCTTTCCTTTGGTCTTGGAAATAAAGTTCCATTGCTCTCATATATACACCCACCTACACACAAACGCACACTTACGCAGTCAAAGGGGGATGCTGAAAGGCTAGGTTCTTTCGGTTCACCCACAAAGGCAACAAAGTCCGTCTTTGTCAGTTTCCGAGTCAGACGTCAGTAAGCTGCCTTGCGCTGAGGCTGTGGATAAATATGCCTACACGTAGTCCCCTCGTCTACAAGTGCGACAGTAGCTACCCGCACCCACACTGCAGACAGTACTAGATACTGTACAAGATAATGTTTCTGATATATACCGACATCATATGCAGGACTTCCTAATTCCACCTCCTTGCATGTATGCAGGCATGCATGCATGCAAAGGGGCTTTGATACATAATATCTACAATGACAGCAACAAGATCCTCTTTTGGCTCCAAAGCTAAGCGAGATCTTTTCACTGTGGCCTTGAGTCTGTGTGTCTGTGAGCACACATGCATGTCTGTGTTTGTTTGCGACAGAAACACACCGGCTAAGTATCAGAATGTAATAGTTGCTGGGTAGAGTTGAGGAGTCTGCTGAGGTTGCTGTGGTTGGCTATCCACTTTCTTTGTTTCATAAACTGTGTCTGGCACTCCACTGTTAGACCAGGACAAAGCAGCTATTTTAAATGTATACTGTACTCAAGAAAGCATCCACTGTAACTCCAAGCAGAAATATGCCTACAATTTTATGCTTTTTTGATTTGTATTTCAAGGTTTTATTCCTCTGTTTTTTACACTTTCTCCGCGTTCAGTCCATTCTCATTATTTGGTTTGTTACATCAATTTTTTTTCAGAAAATTTAGTGTGATTTATATTAAATGCAGAGTGTTATTTGGATCCCTTTTTAAACAGATTAAGTTAACATACTTAAATCTCCTTTTATTGGGATTTTGCTGTAAATCCGCTGTTTTCATTGTGAAGTAATTCACGCTTCAAAAATAGCCTTATGCAAGACACTGAAGCCCCAGAAGGCTGATCTCAAACTTATTTCACCTCCCAGCGGGGGGATGAATCAAGCATTACTTTGGTCTGTCCATATTGCAGCTTTAGATGAACCGTCACTCACTTACTACATCCCTGTTTTGCAGTGATTAGGCAAACATGATTGCACTAGCATGCTTTGCGGGTGGATGGTGCAAAGAAAAAAGAAACAGTAGGTTACTGATTAGATTACCTTCCTTATGCCTTAAGGTTACATCCAGGGTACACATAAGGAAAAGAGGATAGACAGAAATGACAAAGAAGCTCTGTTTTAAGGAACTGATCAGTAAAGTCTCACACACAGAGACATTCACAATCCCACACTGTGAAGAAGCTATTGTTCACTTGCTGCAGCTGCATCCTGTGTGGTAGGTAACACATGGGTTACTCTGTAACAGTTCTCACTCTCACACACATGCACCAGAATTACTCTTTGTTTTCCCTACACCTTTGCAAATACATGAAAATATCCACAGATAAAGGGTAGTCCCTTCTACAGCTAAACAAATTAAGATCTAAATAACAAAATGCATTTTACATATAAATACACACCCGAATCAATCACAAATATTAAAGCTTTTCCCCACTATTGTTCATTGTGTGCACTGCTTGGATGCTCGCTTTAGTCCTTCTGCAGACTAGACCACTGGAACATTGTTATTTACACAGCTATTCTTAGTTTGCGCCCATCTTACTTAAAGACCTACATCTGTCAAAAAATGTGGGCTGTTATTTTATTTTGCTCCCAAGACATATTCCTCCTATGTTTTCCTAAAGCCTGAAATGAACTGGGGGAAATGGGGAATTTAATTATGCCACTCTCTCCCCTCGGAATCAGCAGCAAAATCAGCTACATCTTGGCGAGCTCATCTCACTTAATGAATTTAGAGTAATTTTGACTGAAGGTAATAAGATCTACTACCATTGTTACCCCGGAAGTGACAGTGATACTGGTTTATTTTCACGTTGCAGGGTTTTATTTCTTTTCCATTTTTTTTCTCCGATTCGCATTTTACAGCATGCATTTGTGTATATTTGCACTCATATTCAGGTAACTTTATTAATCCCAAAAAGTTCATTTTGTTTGCAGCTTACCCAAACAAGCTAATCACACGGTCAAACTCACTCAACCTACAGTCTTTGAACATCAGTCACGATGTGTGCATGTTTTTATGCAACCGCAAGAGAATAAGCTGTAAGACATGTTAAATATTAAAAGGGATTGGAGTTTTTATCAAAGTGCACATGGCACGAGTTTATGTTTACATACTAGTGTGTGAGTTAATCATATTTTATAACACAGTAGATAGCAAAGCTTCTGTTATTGTGTGTTATTATGGTCCACACTGATAAACTCAGTGCGAACAGGAAGACCGAAACATCCTTATGGTAAAGGACCCTAAACAGGTGCCAGCACAAGCAATTAATCACTCATAACAATAACAGCTGTATAAAATACACATGACCACACGTGCATGTACACATGTCCACAAACAGGGAAAAAAACATGTACTGGGCATGCCACAGTGGCTGTGACAGCTGCTCATTCACAAATATATTCAGCAAGAAATGAAAGTGCAGAAAACTTTGCCTCATACACAAATAGTCTTACGGATACACGGGCAGATACACACACTCCTCATAATTCTCCACTTGCAAATTAAACTGTTGATCTTTAATTGGATTAGTCGCGTGTCTGCTTGAGCCTGGCATTATTGCCCTGTGTTTATTCTTTCTTGAAAGACCTGATTAAAAAAAATCTTCCCCTGTCAACACGTTGCCTGATTGATAGCGCTGTTTGATTAATTCACACACACACACACACACACACACACACACACACACACACACACACACACACACACACACACACACACACACACACACACACACACACACACACACAAGTCATAATCCCTCCCCTCCTATTGGCTGCTGTTGGAGCTCTGTTTCCAAAGCAACACTGGAATACTGCTTGTGTGTGTGAGTGTGGCGCCACCCCTTTCAGGAAGGAAGCGCATGTAAACAAAGGTGACATGTGCAGCGCTCTGAGCTCGTCCTCACTCTGTTGTAAACAGCGTGTGACTGTGTGCACACAGTGCAGCTGACCTCTGGGATTACATGTTATTTTCTTGACTTTGAGCACTTTAAGTATTTGAAGGCTCGTACATGGTGTCACGATGCCGGGTTATGAAAATTCACAAAACACGCTGAAAAACAAGTTATGAGAGTTTGGATTAAATTATTTGTCCATATGTATGAGGTCCGGTCCATGTAAACAACTGTCTTACGTCAGTGTGGCAAAGCAGGTGCAGGTGCATCATGCACTAGGACACCATTTCAAATTCCATTATGCTGATGTTGAATATTTCAGGACTTACAGTGTCATGTGTGACATTCTCATGCATGGAGATTGTTTAAGTCGAGTGCACGGGAAGACATAGTCCACTGAGCATTAATTGTTTAGTTATATCACAGTTCTGTGGAAGCATTAAAAAAAGGAAAATGAAATGACAGACATGCTGCTATTTTGAGTGTGTTCATGTTGTTTTAGTGCAGGCATACTGGGGAATGGGTTAAAGCACAGAGCACAGAGTAAACAGTGTGACAGACTGCCCCTCTACCCTCCACAACCTGGTGTCACATGTTCCCCTCCCCTTGTGGTGTTTTACGGGATGTCCAGCCTTGCTGTGTGTGTTTACTTCTGCAGTCTAGATAGCATAAAAATGTGTGTCTCTGTGTGTGTGTGTCTGTTTTTTTCTTCAGGCCTGCAAGTAAAGGTAGCCAAAGTTCATCAGATTAGCCCTGATACGTAACACGTCAGATGAAAAAACTCCTCCTTGGTAAGTGAAAACAGAAGGGGGAATAATAACAAGGTTATTAAAGAGCATAACAGCAGATAAACACATTCATAACAGTGATCAAAATACCCCAACACTGAAACACCTATCCCATTGTGCAAGAGCCCTCAACAGCCAATCAGATTTCTGTTACCAACAGCAACAACTCATGTTTATGCCTACCTCCAGCTAATCCTGCTCTCCTATTGGCTTCTTCTTGGGCCCGGGAGCACATCCCCTTCCCCCTTCCCCTTTTCTCCTGTTCTCCCTCTGCCTGCCCATACATCCCCACAGATTAAGTGACACCGGCAAAAACAAAAAGCTTATTTTTGTTTTTCATCAGTAACAGTGCACCCACATAAACACCGGACTTGTTTAGATCTAAAAGTATAGGTTTGACAACTGCTGAAAATAATGTACAGTAGACAGGAGGGTATGGGTGAGGAGGAGGGATAAATTGAACCACTGTTGCCATGCGCCCTCACTGTGTTACCAGGTTAAGTATGATATGTTGCTATGAAAAAAAGCCCTAGTGTAAGGAAGAGGGGCAATTGCATCACTCCCTTGAAAAGTCCTTGAAAAACACATCTTTCTCCTTTTGTGCTCTGTGCAAAATTCTAATTGGACTTTCAAGTCATCCTCTGGGAGGAATTCCAAATTGAAATGCAGCACATGAAGCTACAGCATGCAAACTTTTAAATGCTCTTCATGCATGAAGGAGACTCCAACTTTAACTTCTCTGAGTGCTTTTGCTCATTGGTGTTTAAAAAAAAAAAAAGCACTGGTCATTTCTCTTTTTTCCACTTATTTGTTGAGACAAAGCGCATGAACATCCAAGCAGCTACTGTTTATTTTAATCTGGCAGTGAGTGTTCTGAGGCTGTTGGTAAAGCATTTGATAAGATATGTTGCCAAGAACATTGTCGGTCAGGGCAGATCTAATGCTATTATGCAATAGCTCAGTGGTTCAAGGAGCATTTTTTTAACTCCTAAAACAACATCGGAGCCCCACATGCATGTAGGAAATCTGAAAACATGTTGTGGTCAAATTTAATGTTTAACCGTGTGCTTTTCTTGTTATGCATTCCTATGTGTGTACTTCGTTGAAAGAGAGACACTCTTTCAAAGAAAGTCTACTTGTTTGTGCACAAGGAGGAAGGTATCGCGATAGTGAGCGGCTGCATCATCACTCTCCTAATAACCCTGAACCGTAATCGAGTGACGGCACAGCCAAAGCAAACAAGGCTGCCATTAGGGATTCTCCTTTGCCCTTTCCTTTGCTTCTTGGTCTTCTGTCTGTGTCCTCTGTCTTCTGCCATCTTTTCTATTCTTCCCCTTGCAGTCTTGTTCTCTCTGTGTCAGGGCAGGCAGTGTGGCTGGCTCGGCCTCTCTTTTAAGTCCTTTAATTAGCACGTGTGCTAAAAGTAGAGGGGCAGTCTGTCACACTGTTTACTCTGTGCTCTGTGCTTTAACCCATTCCCCAGTATGCCTGCACTAAAACAACATGAACACACTCAAAATAGCAGCATGTCTGTCATTTCATTTTCCTTTTTTTAATGCTTCCACAGAACTGTGATATAACTAAACAATTAATGCTCAGTGGACTATGTCTTCCCGTGCACTCGACTTAAACAATCTCCATGCATGAGAATGTCACACATGACACTGTAAGTCCTGAAATATTCAACATCAGCATAATGGAATTTGAAATCTGTCTATGCTATGTATCCATCTAATTGTTTTTATGCACATTTTTTTATTTATCCTTGAGTCAACCTGATCACCCTGTCTGCCCTTTCTGCATGCCAGGACGGAGCAGAAATTCTATCATGGGATGAGCAAATAGCTTGCAACTTCCCCACATTTTATTTGTGTGTCTGAATGTCTGCCTGTATTTTTGCAGACAGCAGTGTTAGCCCATTTCTCCTCCTCCTGGCTGCACTTCTATGGCCGTGCCTTCCGGCCCGCTGCTCTACTTGAGGATTGTGGGCTCTGAGAGGGGATTCCTGGCATGGCTCGGAGTACATGTGTTTCTGGAACGATAAGCTCAGCAATGTCAGTAATGTGTCAGCCCCGGTGAGGTTACAGTCTTCTCCCCATATTTAGAAAATTACTTAGCATTGCCCCACCTTAGCCAGACTGGCAGCTAGAGTAAACCAGAAAATATGAAAGGAATTTAGAGGCAGAGCAGGGATAAGAGGAAAAAGTTTGAGTGATAAAGAAGATACATTCTTGCATTCATTAAATTCTATTTTCTTGAATGAATAATTAACCTAGAGTCCTTGTTTAATGGCATTTTGTACTATATTTGTCTCCTTTTGCTTGCTTTCATTTTCTATTCTTCTCTTTTCCTCTTATGTCCCCTGCTTTGTCTGATGAAACCAGATGAGACTATAAGACCGTAAGCTGTTTCAGTTGTCCTGAGATTGCCTTTGTCACTTGTACTTATTGTAGTTTATATAAAGAGGCAAGCCAAAACCCGCAGTCTCATCTGATCAATGGATTTGGCATCATAACGCTTGTTGTATGTTTGGATCTCCTGTATTTGTGTATTTGGAGCTTACATACACTCACCTTAAAGTATTTTCACAAATGTCAAATATTAGTTGTGGAAAAAAAAATCACTTCAGGCACGATCACATTAGAAATTTGGCACTTGGATCATGTGATCTAAATTTAACTGCATGAGGTCACTGGTGTCATGAGTTATATAATATATTTTTTAGGAACCCTGGGAAAACAGCAAAACAAGCAATGAGAGCTAATGTTATAGATATTTCACTCAGAAGTTACAGATTTCATCCAGTCAATCCATTCAGTTGCTACTGAACAAACACCCTGATGCAATCCCAAGGCAATTGCAGACATACCAATTTGAAAACAAACATCCAAACAACTGCATCCTGTGCAAATGGTGGGTAGTGGATGGATTCACTTCTAAATTAAAAAAATAATTATCTCTGCTCAGCTGATATATTAAAAAAGAGAGAGAAAGGTCTCCTTGGCTTTCACCAGAGACTTAAGTGTGGTATTTGATATTAACAGTAGTTAAGTTCGTATCATGAGCTCATCTGCAATGACCTGCTGTATGTGTGTGTGTGTCACTCTACCCCCCAAAGGGACACAGTGGATCTTTAAAGTGTAGGGCAGGTGTGTGTTTGTGTGGGTGTGCTTCTAACCTGGTCACCCTCCCCTTTGCTTACACACAGCTGTTTTGCCCAGTGTGATTATAGGCTCTGCTGAAAGATAAGTGCGATCATTACCGCTCAACTGAGAGGTTTATGTCATGTGATCTCATCCCTGTCGCTGTGGTGCGGTCATCCCACCGGCTCAGGTGTGAGCATGTGAGCGCTTCGACATTTACAGCTACCCCAGCCTGACTGAAACCTCAAAACCACCAGAGTGATATCATACTAACAGACTGATAGTGACTCTTCACAAACAGGAGCCAAAGTGTGTTTACATATTGTTGTTATGGAATCACCTTGGCCACCACAGCAATGTGAAATTCCCTGCGCTGTCAATCTAAGGCCTTCTGAAAGTTGCATGTTGTGCCGGTTCATCACATAACTTCTGTGGAATGAGCTCATGGTGAGAAACAGTGAACTGCAGAAGTAGATAGGGTGCAGCTCATCTCTCCAGTGAGTGACACACACACCCCGTACTTAGATTAGAGACACCCAACACCAGCAGTCAGCCTAGCTATCTCTCTCCGCAGCCTGCCAGGGCCAGCTGGGCCGTGATCTCATGGTACCATATCTGGCCAAGCGCGAGCAAGAGAGCTGGAGATGGGTAGGGTGGGGTGAGAGGGGATGCTGCCTGCCGGCTCGCTGCGTAATCTCATCTTGCTGCAGTTACTGTAAGTGGACTGAAGCAGGAATATGAGAGTTAGCCGTTAAAGTAATGACTCTGAGAAGGGCAGAATATTTACAGTTGAACCATAAGCCTGCAAATGTTTGGGGTATCCCAGGATGGCAAAACATTTCCCCAGGCAAAAAAGCAGCATTTAGATATTTTGACATCACAGCACAACACACTGTTCTTCTTTTAGCCAGGTGAAAGCAAGGCCCTGTTAGCATCATCACATTTTCACATTTTCAGCTGAACAGTCATGCAGTGGTTATAACTGTTGCTTTAAAACTAAAAGGTTCTGGGGTCAAATCCACCAGCCAGCTTGGGGCCTTTCCGTGTGGAGTTACTTTCTGGGTAATTCAACCTCCCCCAGCCAAAAAACTTGCACATTAAATTAACTGTTGATTCTGAATTAGCCTCAGTTGTGAGTGTGAATGGTATTTTGTCTCTATGTGTGATAGATTGGTGACCTGACCAGGATGTACCCAGCCTCTGGCCCCATGGCAGCTGGGATAGGCTCCAGCCCCACTGTGACCCTGAATTGGATAAGCAGAAGAAAATGGATGGATGAACAAAAGGTTATCACGTTACCAACTGCCAGTCTTGTTCAAGTGGGTCAGTGTCAAATAAAGGAGATTCATCAGCAGTGTTGGTCAAGTTACTTGAAAATAAGTAATCAGTAAAGTAACGGGATTACTTCCCCCAAAAAGTAATCCCATTACTTTACTGATTACTTATTTTCAAAAGTAATTAATTACTTAGTTACTTAGTTACTTTTTAAAAACACGATTTACAACCTGAATAGGTGATAAAGTGATAGATCTTTCAGCCCAATTCTACTTTTTCTGTATAATCCATCATACAAAATGTAATCAAATGGAAAAGTCCCTTTTTAAAACTTGTTTTATTAGTTTGAATCTTTTAACGTTATGCATCAAGCAAAAATTTAATTATATGCAACATTCTCTGATTGGAAGAAATTTGTTTAATATTTAAAGCTATTTTCTGCACATTCCAGCACATAAAATATTTTTTTGTGTGTGTTTACACTCACTTTTTCAAATAGATGCAAGTAAAACACAGCAGAAAATAAATAAAGTCAAAGACTCAGCAGTCCTTTTGCTCTCTTTTCACCTGTAAAGCAGGAGTAGGGTAGGCGGAGGTTTACCCTGGTGCAGGTGTGCCGCAGCGGTCAGTGGAAGAATCCGCGAGTTTCTCTGTGAATTTCCCATTATGTCATAGTGCACTCGGTGCTTGCTCGGAAGTTTAGGGGTTTTTTTCACTGTAAAAATAAGTTTTCTTCCCACGCACAACGGACACTAATGTTTTTGTCACTTTTTACGGAATCAAACTCAAAGTAAGGTCAGTACTTCCACGCTTTAATAAACGCTGCATGCTCATACTCTCTCCCGCACTCGATATATTATCCATTGTTGATCTGCACACAGCTGTTTTCACAAACGTCGCACTTGCTTACGTCACTGTCATGAGACATTCTCGCAAAAAAAATCACGGCTTTAGTAATGCAGTAACGCGGCGTTCCTACGGGAAAGTAACGGTAGTCTAATTACCGTTTTTGCAATAGTAATCCCTTACTTTACTCGTTACTTGAAAAAAGTAATCGGATTACAGTAACGTGTTACAAGTAACGCGTTACTGCCCATCTCTGTTCATCAGTTTAGGAATTGTTTCTAAATTGGAAAGATTATCTCGAAATAATTCTGCTTTCAAATACAGCTCACATTCAAAAACAGTAGCTTTCCATTTTAGCTAGTGCACTGTTTTGCTGAGAGCTGGTTATAAAATCATAGAACTGTTTTATACCTCAATTCAATCTGAAGCTTTATGCTTCATAAAATGCATCTAGAGTTTTGCCATTGTGGGGAATGACCCAGAAAAAGTCCTGTGCATAGCTTTTTGGACAGATTAAACACACATGTGACATTTTTATTCTACTTACAGTGCAAGGTGGAATTTGTAACATTTGGAAAAAGCATTAAAAGTTTCAGGTAGAGAAAATGTCTTTCCTGGCTAAGTGTTGTGCCCTCGTGTAGAATAAGTCCAGTGAATAGTCTTACTGGAATTAAAATAATTTAAAAAGCAAACTACTACTCAAACTACTCTGTTTACCATTTTCTGTGTCACAGCTGAAAACACTAATATTCCCAAGTTAGACTACATCTGTCTGGTCTCATTGCCTCACTTTCAGTCTATCGTGGCTCTAGATCTCTGGCTCAGACTCTGTGCAGACAGTCGGCTGCCTCAGCAGTCTGGACTGTTGCTCCAGGCTTTTGGCACCCCAGCCAACACAGGGAGAAGATGTTTGTTACTATCGTGCAAATAGCAGCAGGAGAGACAAGAAGTCCTTTCCAGCAGCTAGTTTTTTTGTTCTCTTGTAGCACATATTATACTTGTACCCAAAAGGAATGCAGAATAAATACAAGCATGTCGCTGTTTTCTAGTCTTGCATAGTGCTTGTATGAGTTGAAGGAATTAGGCCTATATTATGCATAATATAGGCATGTTTATTGCTGTATATAGGCCTGAGATAGGCATACTTGCATGTTTTAGAGAGCACAAAGAAAAATCAGATCTATACCAACTTCTATCTAAACTAGGTCAAGGATTTAGTCAACAATGCTCCAAGTGCTTAATTGTGACTGCTATACGAACACAACACTTTGTTTACTCAGGCCAACATTTATATTCTTGATAAAATAGGTCTTATCTGGGGCATTAAATATTGCTTTTTGCAAAAACAGGTCAAGATTAGACACAACTGTGTCTGCTGTTGCTACGGCTTTTTTTTTTTTTTTTTCATTGCAGAAAACAAAGAGGGCTCCACAAAGAACACTGACCTGTTTGGACAAAAAGCCTCAAATCTTTTGGAGGCTTTTGGAAAGGTGTGCAAAATAAAGAAAAAAATGGAATTATTTTTTCAGGGCTCTGTCATTATTTTCTAAATGTTTTACATGTTTCCTAGTCTGACCTGTGACTTGGCTGGGACTTTTATAGGTAGGGACAATCATTTCTCACTCAGATATGATTAGGTTTCATGTTTAATCACAGAATCCAATGCACACCAACCACAGACAACAAGTGATCACCAACCACATTAGTCTTCATATTGTTGTCCCACAAGCCTGTTAAGTCCCAATCTACAGTTTTGACAGCACATGCAATAAAATGACTAGTTTTTATCATTTTTAGCATTTATGGTAATTTCTCCCATGTCTCCCATATGCCTACTAGTGCAGATATTAAAGCCCATGGAAAGTCCCCCAGATACAAGCCTGCATTCTTTTTTCTTCTTTAATTCTGACTGAGTGAACCTTCCTCTGTTCTGAGAACACTGAGCAATCACCTGACATCTGTCTAACACAGCATCCTTTGGTTGTGTGTGCATGTGTGCTATGCATGATCTTGAGCACAACTTTGTGCAAGATTGTGCACATGCAGTAGCCTGTTTTGCTTCATGCTTTGTGTGCACCTGTGTGCTCATGCGAGTACACATGCAGAGAATGACCAGCGGTTGGCTGGCGACTGAGTTGCTGCCAAGAAAATCGAAATGAGTTCCTCTGAAGTCTGGTTTCTCTTTGATGTGGGCTACCTTTTACTGTCAGCTTGAGCTCTGAGCTGACCGCAGCACTCACACACTTCCCCATACCTGCCGTTGCTGATCTGCTGACCCTCATTCAGCTGCAGCTCTCATCTCGGTATAATTTTCAATGTGCACGTGGCTGCAGGAATAGGAAGACCTTCCCTAGATTTGTTACCGTGTATTATGCATAAGTTCTACGTTGTTGAAAATTGACTTTTTTAAAATCAAAATCAAGCATGAGAAGAGTGATGTTAAATTAATTTGTAACAAATTTGTTTGAATGTACAAAACTACAACTCCACTGTCTACTGACCTATTAGTTAGCCACACACGCACACACAGGCTTCAGTTCCAGCCTAAGTAATTGTGCACTGTGCTATAAGGCAGCTAGTGTATCAGCAGTAAAAGGTCAGTGCCTGCAAAAAACCCACATCTCAATCATCATTACATTATAACTTTTAGCTTCCCTTTTCTTCATTTACTCTCTCCCTCTCAGCCACCTAATCATTTGATCTTTACTTTCCTTCCACCCACATTGTGCGATTAGCTTCTTGTGAAGCAGAGTTGTAACCAGTAGCACCACACTTTCCTGATACCTCTGCATCACTGCAGTCTGCCATGACGCCCCACATTATGTGGCACCCTAGGTGTTAGTTAATGTCTGTGTAGCTAAATGTAAAGGAGAAAATGAGATTTCTGAGAAGATGAGTTTGATTCCAAATGTTTATTCACAAAGCATTTCAAGTCAGTACAACACAAATCAATACTGCATTGCTCTGTCTGCATATGTGAAAGAAAACTGAATAGTCCATTAAAAAAGTGTCAGCTTTACATCAGGATTTGCAAGCAGTTTCTGCTTATTCCAAGAACTTCCTGACAGCTGCACTCATAAAGAAAAGTCCTTTGTTTAGACACTTTCAGACACCTTCTTCTGAATCTGCACCTGACTTGTTCCCCTCTGACGAGTCCAGTCCACTTTCTTAAGTCCATCTCTTGCACAGTATCGCTCTCTGTGACCTTCTCTGCTTAGTCCCGCCAGTCTGTTAAAGGGCAGTCACTGGGTTACCATTTGCCATCTTTAAGGTACTATGCAGTACAGTCCAGCTCCATTCTCAGTGTCCATCAGGCGTTCTGTCCACTCCACATACACCTGAACAAGTTCACACATGAGGTCTGAACCCTTGCACAGGGTAATCCAGAACCAATGGGCTCACCCAGGATGCACTGGAAGAGTGTGCTCTTGCAGAAGGGGGGAGTTACAGCCACAGCCTCTTAATCCAGACATGTGAGGCAGAAAGGCATGAGGCCCCCAGCTGAAGCTCAGCTCCTTGACTTTCTTTTCATCATCATCATAATCATGTGAAGCAACTTCAGGGGGGTGTCACTTCAGCGCTCTGGGAGTGTGATAGTGGGCACCCAGTCATACACACTGCGCCTTTCCTCACAGAATACACTCAGCTTGTCCAGAGCAGGGTCTTTCCATGGGTTTGCACTAGGGCTCTGTAATTGTAAAAGAGGGAGATATTTAGAGTCACAAAAGTGGCAACACCTACAAGACATGCAAAGAAAGTCAGACACGGTAGTGATGCATGTATGATTCACTGGCTACCAGCTCCTAACTGAGTGGGAACGTACCGTGACAAGAATGCAGTGTGCGTCTTTGGGCTCGCCGGTTTCATCGGCACCCACGAGGTCGGCCAGGCGGTCGATATCATTGACACGCACCACGTTGATGTCGTTGTCAAAGCAGAAAGCCTGGATGAGAGTGAAGTGGATCTGAAGAGCAATGTCACACTCGTATTCCTCATCGGTGGCGAGAATGCAGAACGCCACGCTGTCTGGGTCACTGTAGGAAAGACAAGAAAGGTGATTAGCGCATATCCTGCTGTGCGTGTGCTCGACTTTTTTTTTTTCTTTTCTGTTTTTTAAAGGGCAAATGTAACTGAAAGTGGCACGAAATGCAATACTTACACATTCATGACTTTGGCAGATTCGTAAACTCCAACTGTCAGGTAGTCCTGCTTCTTAGCAGCGATCAGCAGCTCCTCCAGGGCTGCGCCTGCACTTTGCACCCTTAACAAAGAAAAATACATCATCAGCACACTGATCACATTACCCTCCCCAAAAATAACAGCTACAACGCTTTAATCCAGGAGCTTAAATAGCGTTGTATCGATGAGTAAAATATTCACCTATCAGCGTTTTCCATTGTGTTCTCTTGTCCGTGAATCTCTTCCAGAGTCATAGTTATAATCCAAGCGCGATCGGGATGTTGCAGTGTTAAGAAAAGGCTGTGTAGTTGTCTGTGTAGTCTCTTGCGTTATTCTGAGCTCGGAACAGTCTGTGGGTGGCTTTATACCGCACTTGGCGTCGTTTCTCGGCAAGGGGCGGTCTTTCCGATCCTGTCTCCTACCATTGGCTCAGAGAAGCTTTGGTGAGGAAAGCAAAAAAAAAAGTCCCCGAGCAGTCGAACTGAGCTTGTTGACAACCCCACGTGGGGCAAGATTACAACCTTTCAAGAAATCCCCCCCACCCACTCCCGATTTCTCCTTTTCTTGTCAACATCCAGCATCACCACTAAGGGCAAAAACTACAAGTGATGTTTACGATGAACTTTCACAGTCATTGCAAACAACATTGTTTTGTTTTGAACCACTGTGGCTTCAGTTTGCCCCTGGACACGATGACATGTTTATGATATTTAGAAAACATATAAGTCACACATACACAGTCAGACATTCTAAGAGATTCTCTTTTATTTATTATTATTATCATAGTTTGCAGAGGCGTTATTTACCATTTCGTAGCAACATCCCCGGTTTTTGGAATTATGTAACTATTACGCCTCGTGTTTTTCCACAGTGGGCATAGAAGAATTCAGACTATCCTACAGGTGACAACAGAACTGAGTGTGCGGATTAGCCGAAGGAAAATTGGCAGATCTTTTTTCTGTGGGTGAGCCGCATTAAAACTGTAGCGACGATTAATTTGATGTGTGATAAACTCTGGAACAATCCTTTATCGGAGTAGCGGATTTCCCCAGTCTGGAGAGTCACTGGGGAAATATTTATATATATCATCTATCCGAACTTTCCTTGTGCAGCTTTCCATTGCTCTTAATAAACAGCCGGTTCCTGGTGCACCTGCTTGGCGCGTCATACCCTACTAACCTGTTACTCAACGTGCTCATGTGTTTACAGTCTGCCCAGCAGTTACCGAAATGTCCCCGGAAGGAAAATCTGCAAGCCTGTCCTGACCCGAATAGGACCAGAATTCTTGGTGGCGATGTGTTTTGTGGGACTGACCAACCAGCTTATGGCCACACGCCAGTTTTTGTTTGCCTATTGAAAAAGCAAAGGCTTAAACAGTTTGTCTGGGGCGCGTGGCATTTCTGCACAGAGGTAAAGTGCAGCTCCGCCACACAACATCACTACATCCCTCCACCTGTCTCCGGACTTTCCATGGCGCTGGGGGATGTGGATCAGTATGTGTGTGCGTCCTGCGTGTTTTATTACCCAGATCTATTCAGTGCCCTGCGCCAGATGCCCGACAGATGCGCACGGGCCCTTCCCAAAAAAAGCGCCACGCGTCGCAGCCGCGCCTTTTCTGGTCAGTTTATCTTATCGGTGGGATAAGCACGTGTTTACATTCATCATCAGTCCCTTTTTTCCGACAGATGTTGCGACCACAGCGAGGCCGTGCATGTAACTGGGTTGTTGTCTGAACTTGTCCACGTGTGAGCAGTTAATGAGCACTGAATGTGAATGAATTACCAAAAACCTCACAACTTCACAACTTCTCCTATCTATCTATGAGGTCTAATATCTTCTTAACAAGTGAGACGTGCCCACAAATGGGCCTAATTACAGGAATAACGCGCTCTGTTAAAGGTTGTTTTCATGATCTGTTTCATGTTAAATGGTGAGTCAAATAATAAGCCAAGCTGACATTTGTTTGGACGCAAAAAAATGCCTACATGATAACGGAATGACCTTTAACCTAATCTAGCCTACACAGTCAACTGATGAAAACAAACTTGGCCCGCAGCAAACAGAGGGCTTTGTGTCACAAATCTGGATTTACACCTCCACCTGCTGGCGTGTCCTTTAAACAACTTGTCTCAACATGTTGAATAAGCCACATGACTCATGATTCCAGCCTTACAATGGTGAGTCACCAACCAGTCTCTGTGCTGTTACCCTCCACACAGCTGAGGTCAGACAAATACTGTTTTCCAGTCATGGAGCAGGAATAGCAAGGGGATACAAAAACAAGAGATTTGCAAGTGGAAAAAAAAAGAAAGAAATAATAAAAGGTACATTTACATAATATAAAGTTAGAACAGGATTACCCATGCATAAATTCACATTTTACTCACATATAAATCAATAAAGTGGTCTGTTAAGACAAACAATAAACAGGTCAGACGATTTGGATAAGGTTATACAATAGGGGGAATTCCAGAGTGCCTGTGAAAACCCCACTGGAGAATACATTAGAAATATCTCTCATGTGATCTCGAGGAAAACACCTGACTATGTTAAAAGGTGTGGCAAACAATTCCAGTGAGAGTTTATAACTGTGAGATTGTAAGTCCTCATTTCTCTGCCAATGTGGCTGCAAAATTGCACAGCACACCTGCAGAAAAGTTGGATAGAGTGAGTGGAGAATATTAAATAAATCCATCTCCTGTAAGTGGGTTGACTAGAATTGGTAGCAGGCTTTTTTTCACAACCCTTGTTTACGTCTTAGTCTTACTATCAGGACGTTAAAAAAATAGTCTGGTGCTTACCAGTTTCTAAAAATATTTAAATCCTTCCTCAGACGAACAACACGTCTTATTACGCTGTTTAACTGTGTGTGTGTGTGTGTGTGTGTGTGTGTGTGTGTGTGTGTGTGTGTGTGTGTGTGTGTGTGTGTGTGTGTGTGTCCAAAATCTACATACACCGTATGATTCAGTATTTTTAGTTGCAATGACTTTACATAACTGTTTTCTGTATCAGCCTCTGACATCAATGTGGTCGAATTTAAGCCCAATCTTCTTCACAAACATTGCTTCAGTTTGTTGAGATTTGCAGGCATTTTTTGCGCTTTAGGTTCCCACCACGTCATTGTAGTTGGATCTGGACTGCAACACCTTTATCCTTTTTTCTTTTTCAGCCATTCTTTTGTAGATTTGCTGTTGTGCTTGGGACCATTATTCCTTTGCATGACCCAGTTTCATCCAAGCTATAGCTGTCAGTCAGGTGGCCTCAGATTTGTCTCTAGAGTACTTCAGTATACAAAAGAGTTCACGGCCAACTCAGTGACTTAAAGGTGACTGGTTCTGTGGTTATATCCAAATCATTACCCTTGGCTGTCCTGCCATGTTGTTTCTTATGGCCTGGTAAATGGCCTGTATTTATATAGCGCTTTACTAGTCCCTAAGGACCCCAAAGCGCTTTACATATCCAGTCATCCACCCATTCACGCACACATTCACACACTGGTGATGGCAAGCTACATTGTAGCCACAGCCACCCTGGGGCGCACTGACAGAGGCGAGGCTGCCGGACACTGGCGCCACCAGGCCCTCTGACCACCATCAGTAGGCAACGGGTGAAGTGTCTTGCCCAAGGACACAACGACCGAGACTATCCAAGCCGGGGCTCGAACCGGCAACCTTCCGATTACAAGGCGAACTCCCAACTCTTGAGCCACGATCACCCCGATCGTTTCTTAGAGAAGAGGCTTTCAGCAGAGGCAGCAGAAGTTGCTCTTTTAAGATCATTGCTTTTGGTTTTCTTCTTTGATATTGTGTTAAAACACACCTGGATGACCTCAAGTGGTCAAACTTGCTCGTGATCAGTCAATCAACTGCATGCAATTAGCAGCACTTGGCTGCTACCTACCCTCTTATTTCCCATGATTACCTTTCCATCCATTTTCTGCATTTTTGATGTCCCGAGACATAAATCCTTAGACTTCAGAAAGTATACTTTCTTTTTCACATCTGCATCTCTGCATCAACGACATGGATGATGATTTACTCTGACATATAAAAAGTTTATTATAGTTGTTCAGACATGTCTTATACATAAAGTGTTGAAATGTACATAAAGAGCTACAATCACTTTTTTTAATATTTACATGTCATTCTTGGACTACACCAAATGCCAGTGCTTTTTGTTCAAAGTGATTAACATTTAAAATCTCATTGCCTGTCAAGTATAACAAAAAGTAGCCTCGATACCATTTACAATACCAACAGTAACAAAGAAAAAATACACAAAAATAAAAAATGCATCACTGATAAAACAGGTCATAACATTTTGGAGCAATATTTACTGCAAGTTTACTGAGCAAATAAGTCAAACCCCTCATTCTGCTCACCGTGTGCTAAGATATTCCAGACAAGTTTACGAAGGTAAGAATTGTGCAGCGAAGTTATAAAAGAGAAGATCGCAGGGGCAGAGTTGGTTAGCCAACAACGGTTAAGTCCAGGATTCAGGTTCTTTTATCACATTTTGCGCCGCTTTACTGTACAACATAAAAACAAAGCATTCACAAATTAAAAGGAGCATGGATACCCTTGTTACAAGGGAGATAATGACAAACTTTACAAGTCTTTAAAATGGCCAAATGTCCTGCAATGGCTTAAGCATTACTGTGGTCAAACAACCACGGTGATCAAGCTTTATGAGAATCAAGCACTCTATCTTCTACTACTTCATAAACGTTGCTGACTAGTTTGCAGCACAAACGACTAGACTACTTTTCATAATAATTTACTATGGCTATGATAAGTATGATTTTTGGGAAGTCACTGATAAGCAGCATTTGTTAGCACTGAGATCTGCTGGACATTTTCAGATAAACTCACTCAAGATTTAGTGACAGTCGGGCCATCAATTCATGTCTGTCTTTAAGTAATCTACTGCCCATTCACTTCAATTATTCCTGTGCTGGTGAATAAATGCACAAATTTAGGCAAAGCTCAACATGTTGTACGATAATTTGACAGCTCTCAGTGCTAACTCAGTAGCATGTGCCCTCTAGTAATGCAGGCATTTGTTTAATCTCTGCAATGTCCTTTTGAAATATGAAAATATCTCCCCAGTTTCTTTTGACCGCTGGAGAAGGGAAACAAGAACAAAGTGCAAATAAAGTAACTAGTAGAAGACTTTCAGAAGGGAAAAGCATGGACGAAAAGATGGATCTTATATCTGGAAGAATAACTGCATTATTCCCTTCTCCCTTTTTTTAATATTAATGTTCCCTCTGGCACCCAAATCATTAGGAATACAGCTCCCTCTGCTGGTTATACTGAACAACATGTCCTTACTACATCTCATCAGAGCGGTGCTGCTGTAATATGACAGACGGAGGATTCCGGTCTATCCAGGCGTCCTTGGAAGCTTTTGCATTATATGCGACAGCAGACGCCACTACACCATTGATGGATCCTTCCTGTAATGCCCCGGCTGGCCCCTGCTTCATCTCTGCTGCCTGAGCAGGACTCGGGAAGTCTGCCGAAGAGTTGCTGTTGACGCCTGTTTCTGAATCAGGTTGTTCCACCCTCTCGTAGTCAGGAGTGTGATTCTTCTGACCGCCCGCAAAGATGGCTTTAACATTATCCACCTCTACTTGGTGAACTAACAAACCTTCTTTGGCCTCAGAGGAGGATACGGCATCTGTGCTTTCAGCTGGCAGTGATCGCAGGCTCCTGGAGACGACTGTTAGTCATGATTGAAAAGATAGTTTACAAAGGTTAGGCGACACTGCCGGAAATTTCATTTATGAAATCAGCTATCTTATTAACTAAAGCATGCATATCTTAAGGTACAGCAAGGATAGCTGAAATATAATAAAAGACAGACTTGATATTTATATACAACTCACTTGAGGAGGGCGTGTAGAGCTCCTTTGTTTGGGTGTTTCCACCAAACGGATTGACTGATGGGAAGATGATCAGACAGAAGGAGAGCAGGAAAACCTGAAAGTCCAATGAAAAAGTGAGAAAAATAGCAGAGCATGACAAAGACCTTCACACTGAGAAAAAAAAAAAAGCCAATTTACCATAACACAAGTGCTGGTTGTGCTGGCCTTCATGGTTGACATCTTCACTATAGCCTGAAGTTTTCTCAGTTGTTCAATCAACGACCTGTTTATTTACAAAAACCAAACAAAAACAAGAGGACGTGTTCAATGTAACTGATTCAGAAGCTTGACCCGACTATGTAAAAACCCAGAAGCAAAGAAATGGCTTCTTACATGTTCTGTTTCTGAAGCATTTGGACTTTCTTCTGTAGTTCCAGGTTGTGTGCAGTGCAGATGGCCACCCTGTGACAGAAATCAATTCATCATTTAGCATTTATCAAGAATCAGACACACAAGTGTTTGCTCTATATTAAAAATCTTTTCTTCTCTTCTAATTTGATTTTAGTCAATTAGAGAATTTATTGACCATGATTTTATCTGGCCAAGAACAACAACAACACAAACAAGTCCTTGTCTACCATTATCAATAATACCATCCTGTCCTGCCATAAACGAATCAATATATTGATAAAAATCTTGAAGTTTAAAACAAGAGAGCTTAAAATGAAATACAGTGGAACCCCGACTTACGAAATGAATTTGTTCCCGAGGGTTTTTCGTAAGTCGAAAGTTTTCGTAAGTCGAAGTACCCATCGCGCCTTTTGAGTGAACAATAGGCTATAGGCTAATTGCTAACTGCAACAACAATACGTCGTTCAAGTGGAACAGCGAAGCACAAGTACGAAAGCCGAGGGATTGTCACATGATTCGGAAGGCATTCTGGGCTCAGCCAATCAGAGCCAGCAGATTTTGTTACGTGGGCATTTTGCCGTAACACGGGCAGAAATATTGCCGTTAAGTGCCTTCGTAACTGGGGTATTCGTAAGTCGGGGTTCCACTGTAGTCAGTCAAAATATTTAGATAATTAAGATATTCTGAAACTGATTACAAAACAATGTAGCCACATCCTTGGAGTCAGTGACTATATAATAATAATAATAATAATATATATTAAAGATTATATTAAAGATTTTGATTTATCATTTGTATCTCACCTGTTTTCCAGTCCATCAACATACACCTTCTTCTTCTTGCGGCTCTCCTGAGCAGACTGCTTGTTGCGGATCTTCCTTCTGATCCTCTTCAAAGTCCTCTCCTCTGCCTGTTACGCAGAGCAGAGCAGGCTTTCAATCACCACGCTCACAAGACAGATGACGATGTGTATAAAACAGCTTTGAGCAGCTGTGCCACAGAAAGACCAATTTAATATGCACCCAACAAAGTAAGTATGTAACTAAAGAGATATCAAAAACACCTGAAGTGAAAATTACCTTAGTGAGGGGCATGTGTTGGGGAATGGTTACTCCTTCTTTTGCCAAAAGCCGCTTCTCCTCCTCAGTGAGCACAATCTCTTTAAACTGGAACTAAAGAAGGGAAATACAAAGTTTTTCTTTTAGAAATTTTCTGTGTGTTCTTATCTCGTTAACAACATGTGTCAAACATCACTGAAAACATCAAATACAGTCTCTTTGGTCTTCTGGTCTGGCATAAGAATAGCAAAAGAAACTGACCTGGTCTTCTTTGATGGACTCTGTTGTATCTTGTACCGAGTCCTCTATGGCCAAAGTGCAAGGCAGCTCACTGCTGACATCCTCCTCCATTGCCTCAGTCACAAGGTCATCTGTGAGAGGAAGACTAGTCATTTAAATCTTCCATCCCCCACAAATTCCACACAGACCACATCTCATGTTCCTTTTAAGAGATTTGAAATTCTAAGATAAAATAAAATGTTAAAGTTTCAGTAGTTCTTCAATAAATGATAAATACCCAGATCAATGAAGACATCTGTATCTGGCTTCTCTGCCCTCACACTCTGCAGCACGTCCATATCCCTCCCTCCGCTCTGCAGCAGAGAGTAGCTGTGATCTGCTTGGACTGTTAAGGCCTCAAAGCTTTCTGTTTGTGCCTCTGAATAAGTCACGGCAAGGTCGGAGTGCACCGGGCTCGGTTGGGAGTAGCTGGGACTGGGCACAACATCACTATCACTGCTATGAGGACTGGGGCATCCAACATGGTTGTTATTTCCAGCCCCGGAGCTGCTGTCGTCTGAAATGCCACTGTCGCTGCCCAGTGGAGAATGGGAGGGAGAGATGGTCTCCGTGTTGTCCTCTCCATCTAACAAGCTGGATAGAAAATCTTCAGTATCCATATCTGGCAGCATCTGGGAGACAAAGGTGTGTTAAATTCTAAAGCAAACACACACACATACATATAAGACTGTTAGGCTTTAAGAAGCTGTATTACCATGTAGTACATCTGGTATTAAGACTCAAAGATGTTTATATTACTGCTTCCAAAGCATGACTCATTTTAGCACCTAGTTACTTCAGATAATGCATTAAACCGCCATCTAACCAATTTCACTAACAACATTAACTTCCTCTTACATCTTGTTCAGACAGCCATGACTCAATGAGCCCATTCCCATCAGGAAAGAAGGGCTCAGTGGATCCATTCTCTCCATCATGGAACAGCAGTCCAAACAGGTCTGCTCCATCCATGTCCGGAAGATCTTCTGCTATTGACATCTGCAGATAAACAACAAAATACAGAGGATAGCATATTTAATATCTGGTAATAATAACATTTTAATGTATATAGAAGTTATGCTGCTAAAACAGAAGTATAACATCACTGTCTGGAATATTGAGAACAGCAAAGTTCATAGTGTATTACAGTTCAGTTGTGCGATCACCTAGTTAGGAGTTTGGGTTAGGTTAACTGGTTCTAAATAGGCCACAGGTGTGAATGGTTATGTGTTAGCCCTGTGGCAGATTGGCAGCCTGTCAAGTGTGTACCCTGACCTCACCACTGAACTGGATAAGCAGAAGAAGGGAGTATGGATGGATGGCTTTAATAGGATAAAATTCTATAGGATTTTATAAGTCTACTGGAATTTCTTTTATGATCCTAAAATGATTTTAAATTGAGGTTCAATTAATTCTACAATTGAATCATTATGTTTTCTAATGGATCAAACCGTTTTTAAATGACCCATGAATCTCTCTGTTATTGGGGGTTTGTAGCCACGTGACTTAGCTTGCTTATTAAAGTTCATGTCATTACTTCCCTTCCCTGATTGCTGTGTAAAAGTGCTGATACCCAACAAAATACTACGATTTTTATAACAGGTCAAAGTGCGCCTGATACATCAGCGTTGGTACATTGCACCGTGACGGTCCAGTAACCATCCACTGGATGCTGCTCTGTACTTTGCCTTAGCCTCCACGCGGAGACTGCAGGTGCATAGCTGTATTGAATGCATGTCAGCCGTGTAAGTATATGAAAAGCAGATGTAGTTCCCTGACAAGGGGCCGGTAACACGTATAGTAGCCTCTTATTGCATCAGCGCCACGGTTTTATCATGACCTCATCCTATAGTAAGCCCCGCCCCCCATGCCTTTGTCACGGGGTCTGAATGCAATATCAAGTGTCAAAATAAATAAGCTGCATAATTTTTAGTTTATCCAATATCGTGAAACGACTGTTTGAACGCTGCAGTTTGCCGAGGTTTTGAAAATGGCTGTGCGCCGAATGCAGGGTGCTGGTATTCAATAATATAAATAATACTACTAATAATTTTTTGATATTTATATTAGCCATTTTATACATGAACGAAATGACTTAGTTAAGCTAGAAGTTTGCGTAGGTGATTTTTTTTTTTGCTTATGAATTTAAGAAGCTCAAAAGTGTAATCATCGTCAAAAGGCAGGAAACGTCTTCTTAGGCCAACATCGAGGAATCAGCAGCATTCCGGTCTAGCATTAACATTAGCCTTATAATACTGTTATAATCTTTTTCTGCTGAGGGCGTGGTCCCCTGTATCATTAAAAACACAGGGAAACATCAACAACTGGTAAGATTGGCATTAATTTCCTTACCGTTTGATGGCAAGAGACGAAATACCATTCGAGTGAGTGCGTCCGAGTGTCTTTTGGTTACTCTACTCGTGTTTTTTCAGCTGCCGCTGTATACCGTCAGACCGCTTCCTACTGAAACCACCTTCCAACGAGGCAAAAATTGCGTCATCACGTAAAGGCGGAAATGAGTACGTGGTCTTCTTTGGTGTTTCTGGGAAATAGAGCTAGTTTTGTAGCTCCGGTACGTGATAATTGCACTGCTTTCTTTAAGCTAATGTATGGATCATGTTATAAATAGACCAGGAATTATTATATAGAAAAATAAATAAATCTGGTAAATGTAAAATTCGGTGTTAAAAATAAATACAAATACATAACAAATAAATAACAATAAATAATAAATAGGTGTCAAAAGGTAAAAATATATAATTATAAATTAAATAAAAATTAATTAGCCAACAATGCATGTTAGCAACTTATTTTATAATGATATGAATTCACTGCGTATAATGTCTGTTTGGATTTACAGCTATAAAACACACACACACACACTAAATAATTTTAACATCAAGAAGACGAAGCAGCATTTTTAGTTTTAAATTTATTTCATTCAGCACATTTGCATGGACACGGAATCATAAAAAGACAAATAGATTCAAACTCTTACCAGAATCGTTTCATTCAAAACTGAAATTTTATTTTGCCATGTGAACTACTAACTGTTAGTTGGTCTTCATAGCTTAATGTCATCTAGTGGATTTTTTCAGGCCACAGGGAAAATACCGAGGTCAGCCAGTCTAAGAACAGGGACATCTCATAGAGACGTATTATATAAGATGTAAAATCTCTACTTACTATCTCATCACAAGCATTAAGGAGTACAATGAAACCAGGCTGTCTGATTTCATAAACAGATGAAAAAAAAAACTAAGGCATCGAGGAGAAGTGCAATTAAACATTTAAGACATAAACACATTTTGTGTAGATACTGCATGTTTCGCCACTTTTTCAACAAAATATTGTGGATTTATGTCTCTTCATAAAAAATAAGCTACAGTGATTCTCATAGGGCTTGTTGTTACAACACAACTAAGCGTAGGCCAAGTGTGAATTAGAAATATATGGCCTGCATGACCCAAATAATAAGTTCTGCATGCCATCTAATCATTGCTATGCTGACTTGGATAAATGAGATTTCAGAACATTTCAAATTTCTTGAGATTTCCTGTCCCTGCAAGAAAAAAAAACAGACGAGGACAGCAGCAACATAGCTACAGAGACATAAGAAAAGACCAATTTTAGGACTTGAGTGGGGTTATATACCATAATTTCAATTTATACTACTGGACTGAAAATATTCTTGTTTTAATTTTTTATTTGTAATAAATCCATGCATCCAAGTCCATAACTTAATTAAATTTCCAGAGCAAAGAATTTTGTCACAGAATTGCACAGAGTTTAGATGTCTGCCGTAAACTGCGGTACACTTTTAGCCGTTCTTTTTTACTTGTTGCTGTGGGTCTGACTGCCTGTTTTACCACAGGAATGCTTTCGACAACCCGTCTCTTGTGAAAACGGTGTAGCAGAATCCGATAGACACCAGTGATGGAGCTCCTGCAGTCTTTGCCCTGGTTGTTCAGGATGTGCTCCGAGGTGATTCCCAGTGCCTCCAGCGAAGACTTTATCTCCATCTCTTCCTCAGTGAGATCTGATGGATCACTCTCTGCGAGGTAGGATGGATCCAGTTTAAAGGGTTCCATGGCGTGCGGGAGGTCCACGGGGAGCAACCACTCGCAGCCCATCATCTGCTCCACTGTACAGCGGTCAGTTGGTATGGGTTGGAGGATTCCCCTGGTTAGCTTCTGGCATGCATCTGGCACCCAAGAGGGAATGATGTAGGCCCCATCCATGATGCATCGCTTTAGTTTGGCCACAGTGTCCGCCCTGAATGGCATTGTGCCTGTCACCATAAAAAACAACATCACCCCTAGGGCCCAGATGTCTACATAGATGCCAACATAATGCTCATCCCTAAAGAGTTCAGGTGCAGCGTATGGCGGAGAGCCACAGAATGTGTTGAGTGTCTCATCGCGGCGGCTCAGTGTGCTGAATCCGAAGTCCCCCACCTTCACGCAAGAGCCGTTGGTGTAGAAGACATTTTCTGCCTTCAGGTCACGGTGAATGATGTTATTTTCATGCTGTGGGAGAACAAAAAGAAGATCATATTATATGAGAATCGAAAATCTAACTATAGAGGAAGGACTGAGTGTTTGTCGTTATCTGTACTTCTACTTAAGTAAAGAAAGTCTGTACTTTTGCCACCTCTGTTCATGTAACCTGACACAGTGAAAACAGCAGCAGAAGCATCGCGTCTATCTCGAATTAAAAAAACATGTTTTGCTCCTTGTTACTTCTTGGATATTTCATCCTGATATCAAGAACAGATCTTTATTAATTATTTTGTCTAGTAGGAATTAGTTATGGCAGCTGCAACTATAGTTCCGTCGATCTGTGTCAGCATGTGAACTGCTCTTCCACATATTAAATATTCTAGTGAAATATTACAATGCAATATTTTTTTCTCATCTATTTTTATTCTTTGACAACCTGCAGATGGAGAGAGAATGAATGACTAAAATCTAAATGCGGTGCACATGAAAAGAGTGAAAGTGCTGGTTACAAGTAATGAATCATTACACAGCTATTGTGCAAACATTCAGCCCTGACAGAAATTGTCATATGAGATTTAATAGGTTAGAGGATTAGATGAACACACTGGCTTATTCAGGTCACCGTAGCAGCAGAGAACAGGCAGCACTATAGATGTCAAAGTTATACGACTATCAAGATTTTATATTATCAGACAATTTTAATATAAACGTAAATTCACTGACCATGTGTTTAACAGCAGAAAGAATCTGAGCAAAGACAAACTTGCTGTCAGTGTCAGAAAGCTTTCCTTCTGTAGTAATCTTGGTGTAGAGCTCCCCTCCGCCTGCGTACTCCATCACTAGGTGCAAACGTGACAAAGTCTCCACCACCTAAACACATACAGTGCAACTACATATGTTAGAATACATAAGCAGAAAAGTACTTGATGTCGGATAGATTTAATGATCAAAAAAAGCACAATGGCATTAGAAAGACACTTGAAAGTCCAAAATACCTCATAGAGGCGTATGATGTTGGGATGGTGTAGTTTTTCCATGCTAGAGATCTCCCTGGACAGCAGCCGCTGGGTCTTCTGATCCATCTTGGTCTTATCTAAGATCTTTATGGCCACTTTGTCTAGTGATGCAAAAGGAGACATTTGGTCACTGATTGCTGTACACATAATACATCTCGACACAGGGGAAAAAAAAAAAAAAAGGTTGAGTTTTTAATCACTTTTCTAATAAATTTTAAATTAGTTGTTACATAAATCTTTTGTAGACTGATGATAGACACTGTAAGCCTGGTTCCACTTAGCAGTTCAAACAACACTCTGGTCTGGATAACTGAGATGAAAGTTTTGCTGATCCTGAACTAAATTTTCATGATTATATTCTTCCAGGGGGTCATATGATTTATTTTCTTAGACAGTCATAAATTACTCCAAGTCTCAGTAGATATGTAGGCTCACACCGAGGATGGCAAAGGGTTAAAAAAAAAAAAAAAAAAAAAAAAGACTGGAATAGAGTGCTACATTAGCTGCGCTGTTAAAAATCAAAATTCAAATTTAAAAATGAATAAATAAATGCAGTTTTACAATGATCAAATGCACTCTGAATTTTGAAAAACTGATATCTTGGCTGTGTTCCGTTAAATGATTCATAGAGATGCATAAAGTAGACCTCAGGTAACTGAATACAGAAAAGTTCTTAAGTGGCAAAATGGTGTTGAGATATCTAATTGTTCTACAGTATGCATTATTAAGGCTGGCATTAGACTCTCTTTCAGCTGTGACATAGCTTTCAATAGGAGCATTTAAAATGCACTGCAGCTCATTTTGTGTTTTGACTAAATGACACCACTGACCTAAACATTGCGCACACACACACAGAACCAGAGCCAGCCACAGAGTAAAAACGCCTTAAAAACCTTAAATGGTAAAAAAAAAAAAAAAAAAAAAATCCATGCATGAACACGCACACAAACACACACACGCAGACAGACAAACAAAGCTACACTAATTTTCCTCTGTCGTTGTAGCCTTTGATGAGGCATGCGGCAATTTTAGCCGTCGCTAAGGAAACTGGAGATCTCTAATCAATCCATCTGTTCAAGGGCAGCAGACAGTCTGTCTCTTTGTGGCTGAATCAGCCCCCTGGCCAGGCACAAATCGCCATGTTAGTAAATTGCTATAAGCACACATTTGGTAGTGTTGCAGCCCATTAATGGAAACAGGTTATCACCCAACTTATTAAGTCTAATAAGAAGCCACCGTAATAAAAGGAAGCTTGTGCGTCGTGTTTTTTTTTTTTATTCCAATGTGTTTAGGCGATGTTTTTATGCGACGCTGTGCAAATGTCTGTAAATATTGCCATTCGTTTCACAGTGGGGTTTACCTTTGGTGAGAGCATGAATTCCCAGCTTAACATGGGAGAAATTTCCACACCCGAGCTCTCCATGAATTTTGTAGAAGCCGATTCTTCTGCCCACTGTTAGCTCACGGACCAACCTGCCAGCAGTTTAGATAATAAAGCATTTAACACCAATTTTCACAATTTGGCAAGTAAAAAAAAGAAAAAGAAAAAAAAACCCACAATGAAAAATATAACAAGTAACTTACAATCACCATACCTTTCATCCTGGCACATATCCAGGTTCAGCCTTTCCAGGGGAGTGAGGCGGCGGACGGTGGCTCCTTCATCATCTGTGTTTATGTCAGAGCTGTCCTGCCGGCTCCAGCGGGCGTTCCTTTGGCTGCTACTAGTAGAGGCCACCGTGCTTCCAATGGAACCTCGGATCGAGTCTCCATGAGAATCCGCGCTCTTGACCCCAGTTACTGAGCTGGTCCCAGTGGTTCCTCCTGCTCCTGACCCCTTAGAGCCTGCTGTCTGAGTCCCAGCTTCAGCTCCGTCCGGGCTACTCTCAGAGGGGTAGACTGCAGTCATCCTGCAGGTGACACACAAGGCGGTCTGGGCTTAGTTCATAGCAGGAATTGATACAAGACTGGATACAGAATATGAAAGAAAAAAAAAAGTCGTTTTTAAAAAATAAATTTTTCTCAATACATTTTGAATACCCCGTTTTTCTTAACAGAATCACCTTCAAAGTAATTTTTTAAATGCCGATTAAACTCTTATGATAACTATAATGTTTGTGTCTCCAGTCCTAAAACTGTAAAATACATGTAATATATCATAAATGTGATGCCCACTTCAATATGTGCTCTATTTTTATTAGCAGATTAACAATAAATTTTAACTTTGCTGTGAGACTGTTTTGTTCCACACTTTTACAATATGTTCACAACAGCAATAATATTATTGCAGACATAATCTGCGTGACGTGAAATGAGAACGCGAAACGTATGCACGATAGTATCAATTTTGAATTTATGCTTATAGCCTACTATCCTGGTTCTGCTGTACTATGATGGATTCGATATGAAAACCGATAAAGCAAATTTGCATGCGACAGAAGCCTTGACTTACCTTTGAATGTGTGATCCTTTTCCATTTAGAAAGTAAGTCCTTTAGTGTTCTTGTCGAAATCTACCAAAGTCACATAGACAAGTGAGCCAATAAGCATGGTTTAACTTGGAAGACTGCTTTTCTACTAAATGAGTAAAAAAATCAGTGGGTCCAAGGCTCATGCTTCATCCAGAATTTCCAAAAATCTGCTGTAGCTTAAACTGTCCTTGCAGCTTGTAATCTGAAGGCTAAAGCACTTGTTGATATTTTAGTTTTCCTCACTTACGGATGTTCAGGAAAAGGTGACGAGCACGGAGATAAGATAAACGGGGAATTTAGGCTTACTGGAGTCTTTTTCTGAACAGGTCCGTGGGCTTTAATAGACTGCTTCGAGTCTCCAGGGTATAAATAGGCCACGGGGTGAGGAGGAGGGGAGAGGAGCTGGATAAGAGGGGGCAGGCTGGGGCAGAGGGGATGAACAGATGATAGTGTCAGGGTGCAGCCATGGAGTGGTTACCTGTAATGAAGGAAAAGACAGTCATAAAAGTAAGCGTCTTCTATGTTATGTTTTCTGTCTATATCAAAGCTCATGACAGCCTCTTTTACTTTGGTGCCTTTTTTTGCTTAATGTTGGTTTATCTACCTAAGAACATGCATGCAGTATTCTACTCTCTATATGGATCAAGCGTCTCCAGAAAAACACATTTATTCCAGATTCCATCTTAAGTTTGTTTTTAAAAGGATAACACAAATGTACCTGTGCAGTATCTTCTTGAGAGCTTGTTAATGTGCGCAGAAGCTCCTACTTCGTCTGCTGCTTGACTCATGCTCCAAATGTGCTGCAGGCTGGGGTTGCTAGGAGAGCCAGAATAAACAAATCTGAGATACTCATTACTCTCTGCGATGAAGAAGACACTCACAACCTGAAATACCTGCATGACTAACCTTGATCATTTCATTGCAGTATGTCACACCTCCTGCTGTTTGTGTTTGATGTGGGGTGTGGGAGTGCAAAAGAGTGTAATTAGGTGATAACTGTGTACTGCTCTGGGAACACACGTCTAACAATGTCCCGTGAGATGGAAAAGAAAAGGCGAATCCGATTGGCAAGGCGCAAGTTAAATAAAATGTCTGTTTTACAGTGATTAATCTGGCAGATAAAATAACTTAATGACAGAATTTGGTGAATAGTAATTGGAGTAAATCTGGAGTTGTTTCAGAACTGCGCTATAAATAAACCTTGATTCCACCAAACTGAGTCCAAAAAATGGTTTGTCTTAGATACTATATGTTATATCTAACCATGTATTATTTCAAAGCAAACTAGGGTGCATAATTTAGCAGCCCATCCATCCATCCATACATAGAGTGCAGAATTATTAGGCAAATGAGTATTTTGTCCACATCATCCTCTTCATGCATGTTGTCTTACTCCAAGCTGTATAGGCTCGAAAGCCTATTACCAATTAAGCATATTAGGTGATGTGCATCTCTGTAATGACAAGGGGTGTGGGCTAATGACATCAACACCCTATATCAGGTGTGCATAATTATTAGGCAACGTCCTTTCCTTTGGCAAAATGGGTCAAAAGAAGGACTTGACAGGCTCAGAAAAGTCAAAAATAGTGAGATATCTTGCAGAGGGATGCAGCAGTCTCAAAATTGCAAAGCTTCTGAAGCGTGATCATCGAACAATCAAGCGTTTCATTCAAAATAGTCAACAGGGTCGCAAGAAGCGTGTGGAAAAACCAAGGCGCAAAATAACTGCCCATGAACTGAGAAAAGTCAAGCGTGCAAGAGCTGCAACATCACTGGAGTGCCCAAAAGCACAAGGTGTGCAATACTCAGAGACATGGCCAAGGTAAGAAAGGCTGAAAGACGACCACCACTGAACAAGACACACAAGCTGAAACGTCAAGACTGGGCCAAGAAATATCTCAAGACTGGTTTTTCTAAGGTTTTATGGACTGATGAAATGAGAGTGAGTCTTGATGGGCCAGATGGATGGGCCCGTGGCTGGATTGGTAAAGGGCAGAGAGCTCCAGTCCGACTCAGACGCCAGCAAGGTGGAGGTGGAGTATTGGTTTGGGCTGGTATCATCAAAGATGAGCTTGTGGGGCCTTTTCGGGTTGAGGATGGAGTCAAGCTCAACTCCCAGTCCTACTGCCAGTTTCTGGAAGACACCTTCTTCAAGCAGTGGTACAGGAAGAAGTCTGCATCCTTCAAGAAAAACATGATTTTCATGCAGGACAATGCTCCATCACACGCGTCCAAGTACTCCACAGCGTGGCTGGCAAGAAAGGGTATAAAAGAAGAAAAACTAATGACATGGCCTCCTTGTTCACCTGATCTGAACCCCATTGAGAACCTGTGGTCCATCATCAAATGTGAGATTTACAAGGAGGGAAAACAGTGCACCTCTCTGAACAGTGTCTGGGAGGCTGTGGTTGCTGCTGCACGCAATGTTGATGGTGAACAGAACAAAACACTGACAGAATCCATGGATGGCAGGCTTTTGAGTGTCCTTGCAAAGAAAGGTGGCTATATTGGTCGCTGATTTGTTTTTGTTTTGTTTTTGAATGTCAGAAATGTATATTTGTGAATGTGGAGATGTTATATTGGTTTCACTGGTAAAAATAAATAATTGAAATGGGTATATATTTGTTTTTTGTTAAGTTGCCTAATACAGTACACAGTGCACAGTAATAGTCACCTGCACACACAGATATCCCCCTAAAATAGCTAAAACTAAAAACTACTTCCAAAAACATTCAGCTTTGATATTAATGAGTTTTTTGGGTTCATTGAGAACATGGTTGTTGTTCAGTAATAAAATTATTCCTCAAAAATACAACTTGCCTAATAATTCTGCACTCCCTGTATATATCTGAGAGAGACTCCAAACAATCAATTAACCAACAATAATTGATGAGGTTTCTTCCACTGTTAGCCAAAACAATAAAAAAAAAAAATATATGAATGAGCCACAAATTCAAATTGGGTGTTAAATTTCTTTTGTTACAGCAACCATGGGCATAATACTTAGATTCAGTCTCACACACACCGGACTGGTCTCATACACTCACCAAGACTCCAATTATCCAGGTAAATCCACAATTTACACCCGTTTGACTGCTTTGTTTTGTTTTTAACAAAATCCCTGTATATCAACACTACGGCCCGATGGGCTTGGTGCATCTGAACAAACTAATAAACAATAAACTAATTAAACTGTGCCCAAAGAAAACATTTGTGCTGGCATAACAAATAGTAATAAGTCGTACGTAAAGGAAAGAACAGAAACGGTTAGTGTATCATGGAGCTTTCAAAGGCTCTCCATCAACTGTCCATATATTAAAATGAATGAATCTGTGTTGAAGGCTCGCCAGAGAATCAAAGCGGTTCTCTTTTGTGAGGCCTAGAGTCTTCCAGCTTTCAAACACCTTCCTGCCATGGAACCATGAATATCTGCGTATTGATCTAGGGCAGCCTAAAAGGACTTGCTAAGGGAGGAGAGACGCGCTTTATAGCACAAAGCAACATGTGCCGAATACATGCCTTTTATGTGAGTAAATAAAAACACTAAAGGACAGCCATGCATGAGATAAACTGGTTAACAATGAAGGAGAGCATGGAAAGTTTTGGTACCCCAATCACCATTATTACCAGTTTTTTGTCCAGACATTTTCTTTAAGGATATTCCTGAATGAACAGGATTGATTAATATGTCTGAATATATGCAAATACAGACATGTTTCCATTTCTTAACATTACAAACACTATAATAGTCTCAAACGTGATGTAATAATCAGGGAAACATTTGCCATATTGAGTAAAACAACTGGTAAACTACACTGGCTCTACTGATAGCAACTGAGTTTAGAGTATCTTCAGAAAAGGTCCATAAATGGGTATTTACTGAGAATGCTTTGTCCTCGGCTTCCACTGTATAACACATCTAGCAGGTTGCTTAGTGATGAACACTGACCAAACGTGTTTGTGTAGGGTTGAGGATTAGGCATTAACTGGATCTCCTCAAGGAAGAGAGTACACAGTGTCATATTTACAGTTGCACTGAGCCTGCGAGTACCCGTGCTAATCGTGTATATGAGCAGACTGAAAGACATAAACACACCAACACGTGCACAACAGCGGATTCATGAACCGTTCACGGTGGTGAATGCACTGGGATTCCACTCAGATTGCACTGAGGTACTGTTGCTGCAAAAAGTTGTTGAAAAATGAAATATTGCAATAAAAAAAATTATATTTTTGTCCATGTAACAAAGAAAGTTACTGATAATGAGAAAAACTAACAGACCTAAGGTGTTATGAGTTATTTTCATGTTATTTTCCTCATTGAGTTATTTGAGGAAGTAATGCTAAATATTTTAAATTCTAAATTAGTTGCATTCCCCATACAGTTAATGCTATGACTTAATATTGAATGCAATCTTCACTTGTTTGAAGCACCAAATGTAAAAAACAAATAATAGAAATGTATGAAAGTGTATAAGACTGCAAACAGCTGGGCGTTCATAAGCAAACACAATCAGCTCTGCCAAGTGTGAGTCCTTCTTTACTCACCAGACAGCCAGTCACTTGTCTCAAGATCCCTAAAGGGAAGAAGTAGGGTCTGCCGGCTGCTGATCACTCTGCTAGCATCAGCAGCCTCTTCAGACGCTCCAACAACGGAAAACACAAGAGCCCATCCACAGCAGCTGTGGATCAAGATTTACTTGCTCTTTCCATCTGTTATGGTTCCTATTGCAAAAATGCCTGTTTGTGTCTTTACTTAAGAAGGGTACAAAGCTGCTGTATGAAAAAGAGTTCCTCTTCTCTGAAAAACCCCTCACTTTGCTTTCCATTCATTCAGTTCACCCGCGCTTGTATCTCATTTTCTCTCATTGAGTGCACATGCACATTAACAGACTCTTTCCTCGGACAGGCACATGCACGTGAAAGCATACACATGTGCAGACAGCGAGCTCACCCCACACAAAGCTCCCCAGTGTGTTAACAGAGGCGCACAGCTGACAAGAGTGAAAAGCTCAACAGTGAAAGAGTTTCAACAATGGGGACCATGGGCCCTAGGAACAGAGAAGCAGGCCTCTCTGGAATCTATGGGGCAAATATTTCACAATTCAAAAAAAAAAAAAAGAAAGAAAGAAAGGAAAAGAAAACCAGAGTGACCTCTAAATCCCTTTCCTCTGACGCACATTTACACACACAGTCCAAAGCACAGTGGCAGAGGCTTCAAAGGATACACAGCAACTTATTACAAGGAAATAACTTTGACAAAGTTGCTTTGCAAAGACGCTGCTTAATTGGTTTCCGCATATACTTTTCTGCTCCTGTGATTAAATGCTAAAAATGTTTTTCTTTTTTCTTGTTATGCAGCATGACTCACCTGAGCTACTATTCCCTAAGCCTGGCAATACACAGCACTGTGCAGATTCAAGTACATCTTGGTGAGCAACAGAGCCTTAACCAAAGTCAACATGACATCATTAGAGGGGAACACAATAACAGGACAATGCTGCGGACAACATATCCTGCATCTGGTGCTTCAAATCTAAATTCTATTCGGTCGTTAATGTTTCTGGCTTTAAAGAGCCGTCTGAGTTTGCATGTTATTCACTGTCAGCACATCAAAGAGGCGTGCATCAAAGAAAGACACATGAAGCACAATGTTTCATGTTCACTGACTGAATGATCATGAAAAGAAATATAATTTTAGAACTTTTTTTTGCTTCAAGTGGAGATAAAATTAACTCAAGAAGGCTATTTTCCTCCTTTTGCCTTTATAAGATAGAAAAATGTTTAAGCTTCATGTTTAAGTGTGCAAAACACAGCATAATGCAGTGTAGATTACTTTCTTAACTTTTCACATCTTCCATGTATTTGCTCCTTGGGGCAAACCAAAAAGTCAAAAAGTATTACTTATTAATTTCATATCATTTCCTTATGACATGACAGGAGGGAAGATTTTAAATTATTAATGCAGGAAAACCAGTAGAGCAGGCTATAAGGAAGCAAAGCAGTGCTCCCAAGCCTTTACCACAGAGGGAGATGATGATGTAAAAGGTGAATTTGGGGGAAATGACTGGCATTCGTCATAACACACTGGTAAAAACCAACAGGTGTTAGAGCCAGACTTTATTCATTCCGAGCCCGATGTAATCGAGCCCGGTCAAAAGCGGTATGAGAAGTTGAACAGAGTTTAGGTGGATCTCCAGTTAAGTGTTGCATTTTGTAGGTTTCATGCATAAATGTGCAACCCCCAACAAGCGGGGTTGGTGGCTTTAACTTTGAATGCATGTGCATACGTGACAGAATTAAAAAAAAAAAAAAAAAAACAACAACAAAAAAACAAGTAAAACGAAAAGATTAAAGTCCAGTGCAGTAAAATCTGGGTCCACTGTAGGGGCTCTAGCCAACCACCCTCAGAGAAAACGAGATAAAGCTCTGCTGGGTCGCCAGAACTGAGGTTTCGATGTAGGTTTTTTTTTTTTTTTAAATGCATCTTTGTTGGCAACGTTTTCAAACAACACCCACTTATCGAGGAAACATTTTAAACAGCATTAGCTAATGACTGAGTATTTACGTTCAATGATAGCGATATCTACAAGCAGCAGGCCAGTTCTCATTTACCCAAGGCTTATGATCATAAGAATAGCGTAACAAAAACCCAAAAGAACGGATATGCTGCATGTGAGAATCGGTCTTACTTGGGTGAGCATCTTCATGGGCCCGTGGCGACAATGTATACCGACCTTGCTCCCAAATCCATCCTCTCCCGTACCCGGTGACATTGAGCTCACCGGCTCTGCTGCAGCTTTCTCTCTGTTGTGAAGGAAATCCGCTGAACGAGCGGGTGAACCGACGAATCAACGGCGTCTCTGGGAGTCCGCCGTCTATCTCGTAACCAATAAGAGCCGAGAATTAGGACCACTTCACTCAGTACTTCAGGAGCTGTCCCGGGCATGCGGCGATACACAACAGGTAACCTAACCTGCGCGTCACGCCCCGTGCTAGCTGTACAGGCTATTAACGCTGCAGGGGTTCAAGTCAGGGTCAGGAGACCTACGTGGGCTGTCCAGATTAATGAACACGCAAACAGAAATTTAAAAATGTAGATTTAAATGAAAACAAAAATAGAAAATTCTTTAGTTTGTGCAGGAGACAATTAAAATTTCCAATTTCATTGTTTTCCAATTTCATTGTACTACTGTACTATGTATGACTGTGCAATGACAATAAAGAGTTATCTTATCTTAAAACCTTTTTCATGTCCACAGATACCTACAAACACACACATATATATATATATATATTTGCCTTCGGGACACACTAGTTGTCGTTCATTTAAAAACGAATGCTTAATTAAAATAAACTAAACATTTGACGTTTTAGAGTCTTCACTTCAGAAGGCCAAAAACTACAATGAAACTGCAGTAACTTTCTTTGCTTAAAACAAATACTTACCAACATCTTTATTGTGCTCTGTGGATAACCTGTGCAAAAGGTACAAGTTAAAAAACAAAACAAACAATATATATGGTACAGGTATGTATCCATGATACAAAATAAATAAAAGGATAAATTGGTAAATGGCCTGGCCTGTATTTATATAGCGCTTTACTAGTCCCTAAGGACCCCAAAGCGCTTTACATATCCAGTCATCCACCCATTCACACACATTCACACACTGGTGATGGTAAGCTACATTGTAGCCACAGCTGCCCTGGGGCGCACTGACAGAGGCGAGGCTGCCGGACACTGGCACCACCAGGCCCTCTGACCACCACCAGTAGGCAACGGGTGAAGTGTCTTGCCCAAGGACACAACAACCGAGACTGTCCAAGCCGGGGCTCGAGCCGGCAACCTTCTGATTACAAGGCGAACTCCCAACTCTTGAGCCATGAATTTTCTAGCACAATCACATCCAGCAGATATGCAACTCCATTATCCTTTTATTTTAATGTTTATTTATTTATTGGGTTTGTCTTGGTGGATAAATCTGATTGGATAAAGGAGCAGCTGTGTTTACCTGCTAATGGATGTATATAAGGCAATATGCATGTATGCACCATACACCTGGTGTGTATTACTGAACTCTTTGAAATTGCACTAATTGAAATGCTTTTTTAATTTTGTGTTTCCGTTGTTGTTGTTTTTTAAAACAGTGTTAATTTTTTAATCTTCAAGATCTAAGTATAAAGCTGGAGAACTAGCCCACTCTTGAAACCGGTTTTATTTCATAGCTGATTTTCCCCCTACAAACCACCAAAAGTTAATAAAATAAACATCATTATTAACAACAAGAGAAATCTGCAGCATATGAGCTGCAGCAACATCTGGGTCAATTTATCATAGAACATGACCCAAGTAAAAAAAAAAAAAAAAAAAAAACATTTGAAGAAAAACACAAAAATGAATTGATGGAGGACTGCCGACATCGAGAATATGGCATACGATGGCAAACAGCACCTACAGCAAGACAATGGTAACTCTGTCCATAGCAGTGAAGGCGGTGGGAACTGACATTCAACATAACAGACATCAGGACGTACTGAGGTGGCATGCGGCTTCTCACATGCAGAGATGTGTACCAAAAATAAAATGTCCATTGGAGGAGAATAAAGCTGTTAGGGACTAAGAGTGTCCAGCAGTTCATTAAAGACTCTTTTTCACATTCTCATACAACCGCTGCATGTTCTGCTTCCTCAACATTCACCATCTCTCCCTCCATCTGTACTTCCACCTGAGAGTTCACCACGTGCTGCCCGTCAACTTCAGTTGTGGTCACGTGTACAACCTGGATCTGCACTCCAGCCTGTTTTAATCTTTCCATGTCCTCCTCACACATCTCTGCCACCCCTCCATCCTCCATTACAACCGTGGCAGTCTCTTCCATCTCCATCACATCTACAGGCTCCACTGTGACGTGTTCAACCTGAATGCCGTCTTCCAACAGGACAGTTTCGGCTCCCTCTATGTTCTGTGCTGCTATGGTGAGAGCAGCGGTTGCAGCAGAGTCAGTAATGACCAGTTCGTCGTTTAACTTATCCTCGATGGAATGGACCTCTTTGAGGTGTGCCTTCAGCTCTTTCGGCTGGGTGAACCACATGTCACACATGGTGCAATGGTTGGGCTTGACTCCGGTGTGGCTCACAAGGTGGTCTTTGAACTGGTCCCAGCTGTTGAACACACTACTGCAGACCTGAAGAAGGTGGAGAGCAAAAGAAGAGGTCATGATCATAGCACAGTAATATAGGGAGTAAAGTGATACAACAAATTACAATACAACAATACAACAGTATGTACCGGGACTTTTACTTTGAAAACTGACACGAGTTTCAGTGCTGCCCCATTGAACAACTTTCCGAATCCCTTCAGTGAGAACCTGATGGCCCTGATTGAGGACAAACTGTACCTGGCATTCATAGAGTTTCTTCCGTCCCTTCTTGGCTCCCGCCCCATTCTGACAGGCTGCCATATGGCACTTCAGTGTGCTATTCCGTGCAAATCGCTCATGACAATCTGGACACTCGTAAGGTTTTTCGCCTAAAAATGGGCACAAAAGACAGACATGTGTCTCAATGTCAGAAACACAAAAACAAATCTACTGGACAACTATGATAACTTATGTTTAGTTGCCATACCTTTGTACTTTTCATTATAAACAAAGTGAGTTCAAACAGTGTGAAATTTTCACCTGTGTGCTTTCGCAAGTGCTCCTTAAAGTGTCCGAAGTGGTCAAAGTGCTTCTTGCAGTATTCACAAACATGCACTTTCTTTTGGGGTTTCTGGTTTCGAGACAGTTCCTCGGCATCAAAGTGAAATGTGCTGATGTGCTGCTTCAAGGCACCCTCTCGTGTGTAAGCTTTACCACAGTGGTTACACACGTGGGGCTTCTCCAGCGAGCCCAAGTGTGTTTTCAAGTGCTGTTTAAGATGGTAGTACAGCTTGAAGCTGCGGTCACACTTGTTGCAACGGAACATGTTGTCTGCTTGAGAAATCTGGACCTCGACAATCTCGACATTCTCCAGCACCTTGGAGGCAGTCACCGTTTCCTCATGATACACAACCTCATGCTAAGAAAAAAACACAGAAAGAAAAAAAACAAAACAAAACCTCTGAGTTAATTATTTCATGCGTATCAGTTTAACAGTAGAAATCAGAAAAAATGTGCATTTCAGCTTTTATACCTCTTCTATTCCTCCTTTCTTGATCACCTGTATTGTTGGTTGCCCTTGCTGGTATTTGCTAGTTATGTCAGCAAGAAGAGCCAAAGCAGAATCATCTGATGCAGCTTGAGCATTCTTTGCCGCATCAACCACTTCCTCCAGCCCCGACTCCTCCACCTCAATGGGCCCTTCACCTATAACTTCAATCTGCACCTGCAGAACAGGGAAAATATTCAGCCTTAACAACTAAATATAGGACATCAAGCTGACTATAAAAGTGCACTGCAAGCATGCTGACCTGCTCCCCTTCCACTGAGGGTAGGGTTTCTGTAATCACATTCGACGTCTCAGCAATTTTCCTCTTTTTTCCTTTGCTCCTTGCTGTCAATGAAGAGCTTTCATTCATTCTACAAAAGAGGATCATTAAGAGGTCAAATGTTATTCTATTTATTTTTAAGTGAAATCTGGTCAATTCTAAAGCCAAAAGTGATGAGTTCTCACTTATTGTTGAGCGCTTTGATGGCTTCCTGCATCTGTAAATACTCAGCTGCTTTCCAGACATCATATGCCTCTTCTTCACCAGCTACAGCTAGTGTGGCTGTGTATGTGAACTCCATCAGCTGACGAAAGGCAGTGTTGCTCACACCTGTTAAAATATGACAGTAAAAGCAGTGGTGAGTAAAAGCTGATCGTGTGTAACAAAATATCTGTCTATCAGCAGCAAGTCCCAGCTTGGAAGACAGCAATTCTTACAACAAACTTGGAATACTTACATTAAATATAATGCAAAATCTCTTTCTGACACCAATTTAATTTTTGAATGTCTGCATTTTTCATAGTCAGGGATGTACTTTCATATGTTCCTATCACTTAGAAAAATATTCTACATAGCTCTACTACCAAGAGGTGAGAGTGTAATGGTCAAACTATTAAAAAACAAACAAACTGAAAACTGTAAATCAAGCAAGCAAAGTTAAAGCAAGCAATAAGACTGACTGATAAATCAGCTGTCAAACACTAACCAGTATAATCTATATTAAGGATATATTATAGCCAGTATGCAAAGGAGTTCTTAAATAATGTTTCCAAGTGTTTCCACTATAAAGTTTGCCCACCAGAGAGCTAAACCATAAACTGCAATAAACTGTAATGTGTCCTCTCAGAAGGCATCTAAGTCATGAATTAAAAACAAACAAACTAAAACATAAATCTGACATCAAGCTCAATACTATTATACAATTTGTTAAGTTCTCAAACAGCAATCTTCTCATTTTTCTCATAATCCACTATGGCTCAAGCTATGATCAAGAGTACTTATTTGGATTAAGGAAGGGAAGGAGGGAAAAAAGCTTTAGTAAAAGTTGAGTTAAAATCATTCGGTTTTGTAAAACCACATTTACTCTAAACTACTGTATTAATAGTGACAGCGAAATTCATCTATAGGTGGAACAGTCTCTCTGGACATATTCTTCCTGTTATGACACAATGTAGTCCCGCAAGTATAACTAACACACTACATACCTTCTATCTCCACCAGTGGCTCTTGGGTATAATCCTGAAAAAACTTGTGGAAAAATTGACTGCATGCTGCCAACACTGCTTTATGGGCTCTGAACTGGTGTCCTGGAAAAGACATGAAAAATGGAAATTAGTGTTGCCTCAGAATTTAACGTTAAACTTATAAAGATTACTTACACCAAATGCCTGTTTACCATCCACTATCAAGGTAATATCTGTAAACTGATCCAGCTGTCGCTGTTCGTTAAGTTTGTCCATCATGACTTTGTAATGTGCTGGGTACTCGCTGCCCACAGTGGCCTCCACTTCCACCTCCACCTCCGCTGCCATTATTGTCTGATCTGTCTTCTGTAGGAAGAGAGGAAGATATATATATATATATATATATATATATATATATATATATATATATATACACAACATGATCAACCTTGCTCGTTGTTACAATTTTACCACACAAATCTTTCTCGCAGCCTTATTTAAATATTATTAATTACATACTGGCATTTAATGAAGGTTCTTTTAAGTTACTTAATGTTATTAGTAACAGCTGTGTTTCCCTACTATTACATAGAAACGACTGCTCATTGTTTATGCATTACAAGACAAAGAAAATATTTTGGGACCACTGCAGCTGACACTAAATCCAAAGCAAAAAAAAAAAAAAAAGGAAAGGACTTTTGTAGTAAAGCAGGAAGTTCACCAGTTTGTTCAGATTGTTACTGACTGATATTCGCCAATCATCTCATCTGATGTGTCAATATGAAAATGTTTTAGTGCGTTTTTTAGTTTTGTTTTTTTGGCAGAAAACAATACATATGAAGATACATGAAGATGTTTGGCTTATTTTAGAAATTTTAGAAATTGTGTCAATACACAGTTTGTCCAGCAGGGTGTGCTCCAGCTCAACTGTTTACACTGCTCTCAAAACAGACATTCAGTCAGGTCCAGAAGTATTTGGACAACGATTCAATTTTGCCTCTGCACACAACCAAATAATATTTTAAATGAAACATTCAAGTATAGATTAAAGTGCATTAACTGTTTAGAAGGTCATTTAGGCTTTAAAACAAGTTTGTTTAAAATATAGTTTGCCATGTTCGTGGGCTCAAAAGTAACCACACAACTGAGAAGCAGTTTCATGGCCAGGTGAGGCATGATGCCTTGTGCTTCCATAACAAATTACGCACACAAAAGATTTGGAATCAACTTAGTAGCTTTTCACTGGAACACTCAAGATGAGGTCCACAAAAATACTTATATGAGGGAAGGTGCTGATTAGGCTGAAAATTCAAAACAAACCTATTAGAGAGGTAGAAGAAATTTTAGAATTGGCCAACAATCTGCAAAATTCTTGAAAAGAGCTAGCTCAGCTACAAAAACACCCAAAAAGCACCCACAAAAGAAGAGGACTACAATTTCCTGCTCTAGGGGGAAAAAAAACCTTCCCAACATCTAATAGAATCAGCACTTGAGGTTTGAGGTGTACTATTGTCTACAATCAAGAGCCTTCATAAAAGCAAAAACTGGGTTTACAACAATTTGTCTTTAAGACTAGTCCAGGCAAAGTCAAAAACAGGCAAACAGCTCATAAGCTGTAACAGACCACATCTTCACTGGTGATTATTGATCACGCAGAGCAGCAGGATGAATTCTAAAGTGTACAGGGCTCTACACCCTGTTCATATTCAACCAAATGTGGGTGGCGTCATTCCTGCAACCACAGTGAAACTTCTCCGGACTCAGCTCAACAGTTCATGCTTTTTAGATACTGACAATTCCGAAAAGAGAGACTCACAAAGAGACGAGCAGGAACTGAAGGCACGCGTAGTTATGGCCTAGCAGAGCATTTAACAGCAGGAAATGATTAGTTGATTAATCCAGTAAACAACAGTGTTATTAAAAGCTTCGTTGACAGGAAGAAAGTTGCTGCCCTTTGTAACGCTGTACAGTAATGGCACTACGTGATATTTCCCACTTTCTCAAGTTAAACTAATTTTTGTTTCTTTGATTTGTAGTCAGCGATTTACACAATTTGATACGTCCTTATTAATGTGGTACAACATAATGTAAACGTCAAAAGTTTTCCCATTAAGGGAGCATGTTTAGAATTACAGGGCGGTGTCTTAAAAGAAGGGAGACCTGAACGATAAATCGTAAACATTTAATTACTACCGGATATTAAATAATACCACTGAAAGGTTTGGTGTGCTTCAAATCCTTTTTTGGCACATGTTAGCTGAGCTCCGTGTTAGCTTAACTAGCCAACACATAACCCTCCCCCCAAACCGAGACACAGAATAAGCCATTTCACACACTCGACGGACGCGTCTTACCGCAACCCCGCTTACCATGAATAGACACATCGCCACAACCCTTTTGGTACTGTAACATGACGGAAATAAACATGGTACAGCTCCACAGTGTTGCAGGTAACGGGCCTCTTAGCACGCTCGCCATTTCGCGTTTGACAATCAACATTACGTCATCAAACCGCGCATTAAAAAACACTTTTCCCTGACAGATATTCTAATTGTAACCATAGAGGGTCGAAATACACATTGCAAGCCATCGGCATACATACCTGAAGTTTGGTTATGCTGCTTTAGAAAGTTATTTAGCGATAATATTTCCTTCGACGCATGTACCGATGTCCTACTCTCGTTGCTCCAAAAAGGGCGGTCGTTCAAGCTTCAGGCCTCGGATTCCCAGAAACCCTTGCGAAGTCAAGGACGCCGGGGAGCGTTGCTTGGTGACAATAGAAAAAGACAAACACTTACCTGGCTGGGGGAAATAACGACTACCAAACAAACAAAAATTTAAAAACTTTATTCTCTTGTCACTGAAGTTCCTTTATTTTAATTTATTCAACATATCCACATTCTACATTTTGGGGAAAAAAAACTTAATTCAACTGAACTCTCACTTTCATCATTTACTTTTTATTAAACGCATGTATTAACTTGAACCAATTTTTTCTTGTGTATGACAAATTAAAATAAAAGTATGAAAACAAAAAAATGGCCAAATGGAAACTTTCACCGGATAGTGGCCTGGAAGATCAAAGTTCGGTTAAGTTCATCCTACTGCATAAGGGGGATTAGTGCGCTTGATGATTAACACGAGTTGAGTTAATTATCTTAAGAAATTCCAGCTGAAACTCGGAAGCTCTGTTAAATTGAGGAGATGGGTGCACCAGGACAACTTTGCTCTAAAATAAAACTTACTACACTTTTAACTTGGTAGTCTCACACCACATGTCACATGTTGGCAGTGTAACTGGCAGTTTGTGGACACAAATGCAGGACTCATGAGATGAGAAATAGTTCAAGTTCAAGTTCAAATTTTATTCGCCACATGCAGTGGCAGGTTGCCCTGCAGTGGAATGAACCCGCCCCCCGACCTTACACACACGACACAGACATCACACGGGGATACAAGTCAGAGAATGGTTGCATTCCAGAAAAAACACTGAAATGTACACTACAATGGGAAAGTACAAGAGGAAAAAAAGAGACCTCTACTCATGCTGGGCTATAGGAGGACAGCATGAGAACAGGAAACAAAAAACTCCTCTGCACAGAAAGCACATAAATGTCTACAGTACAACATTATAGAGCACATGACCAGCAACAGGGTTGGGTAGGGGATAAGGAGTAATCCCAGGCAACACAGCAACCATCCTGCCACTGCACCGTCTCTCCAACGTGGGCCCAGACCCGCCTGGTGTTCCCAGGAGGCAACAAGCATCGAAGGCATTGGAAGGGGAAGGGGGATGTGTGAGTGCTTATCAGTGTAAGTGTATGTGTGTGCGTGTCCATAATTCAGCTGAGACAGTGTCCTTCGCCCTACCAGGCTAAGTAAACAATCTACCAGCCAACCCAGGTGGCCTTGCATGGAGTGGGAAGGAACAGACTCAACACAGTTGTAATCAGGGAGTTTTTGTTCGGCTCCAGCCTTGAGCCCACAGCTGGCGCCGAGGGGATATCAGCATTAAATACACTCAAAATCCATCTTTAATTCTGAACCTCACAGGAAGACAACAAGTCCAAAACATTCGCAGGATAGCAGAACACAGGAGACAACAAAAGACAAAAGAATACTGAGACAGTATACACAAGATATTGAAGGGAGATGTAACAGGTGAGGACACAGATGACTCCACTATCAAAGTACTCAGAAGGAAGTTAAATTAAACCATGATGCCCTGGGATGTCCTATCCTGGGTTCAAGTAACGAACGGACTCTCTTTCCAGCGCCCTGGCATAGACTTTATCAGGGAGGCTGAGGAGGAGTGTGATCCCTCAATAGTTGAACACACCTGCTGTCCCCCTTCTTAAAGATGGGAACCACCACAATCCAGAGGTACCACCCCTGATCTCCACGCAACATTACAGAGGTGTGTTGATAAGACAGCCCTACAACATCCAGAGCCTTCAGTAACTCAGGGCAAACCTCTCATCCACCCCAGGGGTGCATAACCAAGGAATTATTTAACTGCCTTAGTTACCTCGACAGTTCCCCACCCAAAGGTGCGGGGAACGAACCCTCTTGTCCTACGTACAGGCAGCAAGTCGATGGGATACTAGGATACCCACCCCAGCACGCCACCTCTCACCACGGGCAACTCCAGACTGAGACAGAGTCCAGCCCCTCTCCAGGACACTGGTTCCAGAGCTCAAGCCATGCGTTGAGGTGAGCCCAACTTTATCTAGTCGTGCCAAATTATGTATCTCCGACAGAAATTGTTTCCCCTGCATCGGGACCTTGGCACAACATCGGACGGGATTATTTCAATAAACCAATAACATTTTGACTGATCATTATTTGTATCCTTCAGTGACTATACAGAACTGTACTGAGCTAAAACCTCCAAAATTTCAGAAGCAATAAGTCTTTGGACAAGGGGAACAAATTGTGTCAGGATCACCCTGATATTATTTGTATCCCACTGTAACTTTACTGTATAAAGAGCTAATATCTCTCAAATTTCTGGAGTAGTTAGTCATTATTAGAAGTGTTTATGAACTAAAAATCATGAATGTGGGATACTGTTTGTCCGTGATTTCAAAAGGCCAGTGCATGCTCCCGACGCAGGGGAAACAAATCTTTCGGGGATACATAATTTGGCAAGACACCTCCACCACGATAAGATAGCATTTCGTGGAGGGGTCATCAGAATAAAACATCAGAATAAAACAGGAAGATCACCATAACTGAATGAGAACACTAAATTAACATGACACAGGAGACACTGAAAGACAAAACACAGTGAGGATTCTAGAACAGAATGAAACACAAAAGGGAATTCATTAAATGCTACTTAACCTAGGCACACATAGACCTCTGGAATATATAAATCGCATCCAGGAAAAATATCAACAATACAACCTGTGTCCAAGACTGACCACGACACTTAGCTCTTTCATATACACTAGTTTGGTGAATAGTTGTTAGTAGGCTCTGTTGAAAATGTTATGCATTATTGTAATTTGATCAGTGTGGCATTAAAATAGGTTACAGTATATACCACAGCCCCAGGCTCTATAAATCAATAACTTGGCAGGTCAGTCACATCATGTTCTATTTTGTCAGCTGATTGCTACAATGAAATTACGACACCACCTCAATGCACCGATCAGGTGATATTCTTTTAAAGACCTTTAGTCAGGAATCAGAATCCATCATAGAACAGAAACAGTACCAATGAAGGTTATCAGTGATCTTCTTATGGCCTCTAACTGTGGACTCATCTCTGTACTTGAACTGCCAGACCTCAGTGTAGCATCTGATACTGTTGATCATTTACTGCAGAAATCAGAACACATCACTGGCATTAAAAGAAATGTGCTGCACTGGGGAAAATTGAGAATCAAATCTATCTGATAGACTCCAATGTGTTCATGTAAATAGGGGGACTTCACACAGCAAAGTTTGTCATGGAGTCCCCCAGGGTTCTTTTCTGAATCAAGTGCTTTTTACATTAAACATGGTTGCCTTATAGGCAATTTTATAAAAAACCAAAGACATTTCTATTGCTATGCAGATGATACCCAGCTTTGTTTATTCATAAAGTCAAATAACACATATCCTACATAATTTCAGACAGGCTGAGATAACGCTGCTCAGCCATAAAAATCTAATGCTCGACAGGGACTAGAAATCAAAATCACACTTCTTCCTTTTTAGCTTCTCTTCACTAGCTGCCCGTTAAATTCAAAATTGAATTTAAAATATTTTCATATACTAAATGCCTCCAGCTTATCTTAAAAATTCAAATAAAGCACTTCACTGTCAGACTGCATGCATACTTTTGGTTCCTAGATTTCTAAAAGTAGAATGGGAGGCAAAGCCTTCAGTTATCAGGCCCTTCTCCTGTGGAACCAACTCCCAGGGAGGGCTGGGTGAGGTGACTGTTTACAATCCATTATGCTGCAATAGGTTTAAGCTGCTGGGACAGGTTTGGCACCAGACCATATTGAACTGGACAGGCAACCAACTTTGCTTGACCAGGCAACGAACAAAATAAGATATTATTAATTACAACCGTATATGCATAATACACTGTTAAATCCTCCCAATTCTTTCGATCTTTGGGCTGAAGGAAGGACAATACTCGGTGTATAAATGCCCAATCAACAATTACTTTATTACATACAATACAACACTTTTGAGCATGAACCATCCGGATGGGGAGACATGCATGAAGAGGGACACAGCAAATCTCAAACTAGGTGGAGGGTTACTCAAACTGGCCCCCACCTAGTTGTAAAAACTTAAACATTCACATTCTTTCTAACTCCTAGCGAGCCTAACTTATGGCCTTGGCTCCCTATTTTGTCTGCCTTCAACAACGGTGGGGGTGAAGCTCCCGTGGAATGTGCTCTGTCTCCTCTACTGTCAGAAAAAGCAAAGTCCTGACTATCTGAAAACAGTATTTCTTATAACTCAGCAGTATAATGCATCATAAACAATATCATTCATTCACACTGAATCAGCAGTCTAATGTAATACAAATCAGTTTAATAACTGTAATAGTTATCACCTTCTTCTAATTCAGGAGAATAATACAAACTAAAACTACAAAATAATTTCACAATCTTTAATTAGGGGCATAACATGGCATAAGATAATATTATAATCCCACAACACTCATAGAGAAATGCAGCTACAGTAATAAATATAGCAGGCATTTCTTAATTGTAGACAACAGTACACCTAAATCATTGGATCAACTGGGTTTTCTTTGTACTAATATAGGGTCTTTACCATACAATATAAAGCACTTTAAACCAATTGTTGTTGTGAATTAGCACTATATATATATGAGGCTAAATTGAATTAAATTCATAGACATTAGTAACCACATTCACTCTATGCACTCCATGTGTGGACTGCAACAGCATAACCTCCTATTAACTCTACAGTATCACTTGTGCTTTTACTTACGTGCTGCAGTGTGCATAACTGCTGGTGTTTTTCCTTACTTCTTATCATTAGCATAATCCTCTGTCATCCCCCGAGGTAAAACTACAACAGATATTGCTACAGTATTTGGCCGTTGTGTTCCTGGCACAGACTCTTTGAATCAGCAGGAAATTTGCTGCTCCATCTGTCATCTGTTTTGTATCAAATATATCAATATGGGAATATGGAAGGATGAACTTGTAGAGACATGAAGGGCGTTGGAACAGTGCAAAAACACAGTCAGTTCCAGATATCACCTTATAATTACATCACCATGTCTGCTAAGGCTTTTTAATTCCTTGATGAACCCCAAACTCACCGATATTTGCTTACCTGGTTAAAACCAAACTGGACTTTGCGCTTTCTCAATTACATGGCCCACATCTGCAGAAAGATAACACTCTAAGAGTGTTTGTACTTTGAGTCCGTTTACAGCTTTTATATAATCAAACTTTGGATTGCTTGCTTACTTCAATATGGCCCCTAACAAGGTTACCGAATGTACTTTCAAAGTATTTTTTTTCATTAGACTCTTTTGCTGTTCTTAGCCTTACTGGTTCTCTGCACTTTAGCATTTTCCCCTTTGTTGTTTGAGTGATTTAAATTCCTCTTTCAGTGGAAGCATATAAGAACTTGAGTATTATTTACTTGATCTCTAAATTTCTGTACTATTCATTACTCATGAAGCTTTGTTTATCTTATCATGCTTATGCATTAAGCTGCAGCATTCCTCAGTTGTGCCAGATATGCATATATGCATGGGCCTTCCCTACATGTTTTTCTGTGACTTTTCAGAAGCATGCTGGACACCCACCAGAGTCCCGCCCTGTGTGTTCTGCAGAAAGTAAGAAAGAGAATTGCACAATCTTCTTCCATATTTTGGCTTCATGATATACCTATATATGATATGTTACATATTAACAAATCAACAGCTTTGATTTACAAGTCAAATGCACACACTATCTCCAGCACTTACATAAGATAGGCAAAACTTTTTTGTCCTCACACATTCCTTAAGGTCCCTTTAAGGACAAACTACCCTTTGGAAACTGTACATGTGCCATTATAAACATCTGTGTCCTGTCAGCAAGCGGATTTCATGCACTGTGACTTTTTAACTTGATGATCAGCATACTGCTGTGACTGAACTTTGTCCTCCTTCCTGATAGAAAAACAACAGGGAGGCTATATAAGGAGGGACAGAGGAGGAGGAGGCTTGTTTTTGTTCAGAGAGTTGCAGCCACGCAGAGCTGAACAGAGGGTAGGAAACTTTTTAACCAAAGGGTAAGTAACAACATTTATTATATTCTGTTAACTTACATAAAGTAAAGACCTATAAGTCAATGTTTAACTGCTGCAATAAGTAAACTGTTAAAAAACAAAACCAAAAAAAACCCCATTAGAAACCAGACGTTGGGGTATTTCGCAATATAGAATTTTTTGATGAGTGCGCAGGTTCTCTCTGCATAAACTACAACAAATATTTTGCTTGAACTTTTCTGCTTGTCATATATTGCAGAACATATTTTTTAATATAATATTCAGTCACAAATCCTCTTAAGTTATATTTTTATATTACTTTTTGTATTTACTGCATCACTGGACTAAAATTTGTGTTGCAACACCAGTGAAAACTTCATAAAAGTGCTCTGCTCACTCTTACTAATTGCACAGATTTTGATATATACCCTATATCAAGTCCAGAAAGATTCCTAGTATGATATGAGGAATGTAAAAATTGAACACCTTCTCTGACCTTTTGTACTAATAGGCTGTGTTTTTCTGCTGAGTTTCATGCATTTCTTTCTGTTCCTTTCTGTTTTTTCTACCCTGTTCCTCTCTGAAACTAAAGTTGGGGCAGTAAGGAGGCGCCACAGAAATGTGGGCAGGCCTCAGTCTGCTCCTCACTCTCTGCCTGCTCCATGGGGGTGGGGCAGAGAGTGAGGGGGGAGGGCCCCGCTGTCAGCCACCTTCAGACTGGAGGATAGGAGACGTGGAGCCTATGAAGGGGTCAGTAGGTCGAGTGACGGTAGTGGCCCTTTTACAGGCCAGCTGACTGTTCTGCTTGGTGCAGGCTTCCAGGTATGTGCCCGTCATATGACAATGGTTGTATATCACACTTCTCATTATTTATAACACAAAAAGTGTCATGACAATGGATCAGCCCTGTGGCAAAGCACAAGAGACTGGTAACTGAGATATTATAGGAGATTTTTAAATTTGTTAAAACTGTCAAAGAAATCTTTCTATTCATATTCATAGAAGACATTTTTACTTTGACATATTGCTTTGATACTGATTCCCAATGCTCTTCTTTTGAGCAGACTAGATGGCCTGCAGCAGAAGCTGGAACGTCAGGGTCTTAAGAATGTGGTCTACATGGTCGTTAACCACCAGGGGGAGCAATCACGACATCTGCACCCTTTGCTGGAGGCCAAACTTTCCAAGAACATCATACTCTACAAGCAGGACGGGCAACAGCCTGATGTTTGGCAGACTCTGGCTGGAGAGAAAGATGACTTTTTCATTTATGACAGGTTTGACATGAAGTGGAAAATTCAGTTACATTTTTCTGGAAAAACCAATAGAACATTGTAATTTTGGACAACATATCTCACCTCCACAAGCCTAATCTTAAATGCTTTTCTGTCCCTTTGCAAACAGGTGTGGCCGTCTAACCCACCGCATTTCACTTCCATACTCCATCATTGGACAGGGCCATATTGCGCAGGCAATCAAAGACACCTACTGCAAACGCCTATGTGGCGACTGCACACATGAGGTATAGATCAAATCTAACAGAGAGTTGTTTTTTAAGTGAGGTAATATGATCATCATATTATAATTGTTTAATCAGAGGCAAGATCTTAAACTGAATCTCTGCTTGTAATTTCAGAGTGCTGAGATCCCAGAGGAGTGCAAAGATAATGCAGAGGTCCAGCCTGATGTCCCAGCTGAACAGGACGACACCAGACATGGTCATCACCATGGTCATGGTCATCAGAATGGTCACGGTCATCAGAATGGTCATGGTCATCAGAATGGTCACGGTCACGGCCACCATGGGGATAATCACGATGTTCATCCTCGTGGCTTTGGCCATGGCAGTGATCACAACAATGGCCATCATCATAGAAATCACAATGGTGCCGACCAGACACAGCACGGTGTTAGACCACATGGGCATTTCCATGAAGGTGACATGCCTCAGACCCAGCATCATTTTGATTTAGGCCAGATTCCCCAGGACGTGCACAATCAACAGGTGGCACAGGAGGCTCATGCAGTCATTGAAAGGCCTTGATTATCTAGGAAGAACAGGTGAAAGTTAAAGTACAACTGACAGGGTCTGACGGGCTCTGACAATGAAATTAAGAGCAGCTGATGCTGACACTGACGCAGGCTGTTTGGCGAGGCAGGGAGTGAGCAGCCAGTCGGTCTCTGACACTGTGATGAGGCGTTACCCACCTCCTGACGGTGACACGGGCTGATAGGCGATGCAGTCAATGACGTTAGGGAAACCTGACAGTGACGCTTGCCTCACGCTGCCTGACAGGAGCCTCAGCCAGCCCAGTGAGCCTGACCCCCAGGTGTTGTTAGCTGAGGATGAGAGCAGCTGTAAGCTGGTTCTGATGTCAGCTTCATATTAACACCAGTCAGCAACACCGGGGCCAAATGCTCTTTTTACCAACAAGTATTACCCTGAGAGAGGAGGGTGGGCATTCCTGACAGTAGAGCAATGGGTTAAATTAGAGTCAAGCAGCTATTGTGAGCTTATCATTGAAGTAATTTGAATATCATTTAAAGAATATCGCAATTTTAACTATCTCAATGTATCTGTCAGTGGGTTGCCCTCCTCCTTTCTCAGGAGTGTATGTGATTGTCATGTTTTCAAATTAGCCCCCCCCATTATGTTTTTTCCATCCTTTATGAAACCAGATGCAGAAACTATGATCTAGTGGCGTCTGTATGATGTCAGGCTGGAGAAAAAGGAGAGGGTAGTTCAAAACATGATAAACGCTTCAAAGTTTTTAAAGTTCAGAAGTAGAAATGACACAAAAAACTGCAAATAAAAGTAAAAGTAATTTAGAGGAAATAGTAAACAAGAGCATCACAGTTTATGAATTAGTTAAAAATATGTCTTAAGGTTGTATTTGCTTTTTTATTAGGGAAGTCCAATAGCACTGATCCATTACTGAGGAAACCCCCTAAAAGACATTTAAATATAAATCTAAAAACTATAGACCAATCATTTTTTTGTGGGGCATTCTATCGATTATCATTCTTAAGTACATATATAACAGCAGTAACTAACACATGTTTTGTGCACAAGCTTTAACATATCTCAGGTGTGACCTTTTTCCATAAGAGAAAATCTTCAAATTTTGAGTACTAACAGTACAATTTATTCTTTCACTTTTCTTTTTACCAAATTTGGTATTTAGCCTTCAAAGTTCACACATTGCTACAAGGCTTTTTTCTTTTTTTTGAAGTTCAGGAAGACAGCAAGGAAAAACGAGAGTAAAGCAATGAATGACTGTTTGAATACGCTCTGTTCTTAGTGATGGTTTCAGTGGGAAGACATCAGTCACCCTGAAAACCTGAAGATCGGACATAGAACTGTATTGGAATTGTATGCAAGGTGAAAAATGAGAGTTGAATAAAGATGGCTCAATTACTCTTCTAGTTTTCGAGTATCTTCTTTTTTTCTTTCAGTGTATATATTACATGTGAATGAGGGGGATCATATTAGCTGCAATATAGTATCCTGTCCCATTTAATTCAGTAGTCACAGCTGATACTGTTTACATCAAAACAGTCCTCATACATTAAAAAAAAAACAAAAAAAACATTGATCTTCCTTACACCTTCATGTGGGCAATTTACAACATAAGGAAACTATTCTCTCACTAGAAGAATAATTGTAAGTAATGGACTACTTACTGAAACATGAATAAAAAAGGAAGTCTGCTAAAATGGTGTGATATCTGGCTTTCCTCATTTCCATAGGAAATGGAAATATTCTCACTGCCTTCCTCTCTCAGCTCAAATATGAGTGGTGCTGCCAGGTAGGTTTAAATGTGAGAGTATTTTTATGATTGTATGGTTGTCTGTGTTAATCCTGTAATGGACAGGAGGCCCATCCAGAGGGTACCCACCTTTACAAAGCTCAAGGGAAAATGGAAAAGTGAAGATACTAGATGTCACATAAAACATTACCTAGTAAAAGTAATTTTATTATGGAAATTATGATACAAATAAACATCGCTTTATAAGAAAATATAGGTAAATAATACTATTAAACACATTAGCCTATTAGCTTAAAACAGTTAAAATTCACTGTTGAAATGATTGGGAAATTCTTAAATGTTATCATTCCACAAACAAGTAATAATAATAATAATAATGGATTGGATTTATATAGCGCTTTTCAAGGCACCCAAAGCGCTAGTATGAACATACTCTATTAAAGTTTCTTGTTATGTAATAATGTAGTAATGATATTTCTGATGCAGTCATGTTTATCCGTTTATCCCCTGTTACCTGTGGTTACCACTACACACACACACACACACACACACACACACACACACACACAAATAGTCTCCGACTAGATGAAAACTGTCATAAAGTTGATAAACTGGCTCAGGACACTGAGGAGTTCCTGATTTAGAGAGTGGGATTTAATGTTTCAGCAACTCAGAAAATTTGTGAGTAGATACTTTTTCCCTTTAGATGATCTGGAGATGATTTCTGTAAAAAGTGTTTTCACTGTTTTCCCAAATATGTATCAGCAGGTGGCGATAAAGATCTAGACAATAAACCACCACTACACCACCATTGAGCCATTGAGCTGATGTGTATACTGTTGAAGCCCTTCCATTCATACAGATTTGATAGAGCCTTTAATTGACAAATTCACTGACAAATCCTCCCAAATTAGCATATTTCATACATTTCATACAATGAAATAAAGGGACTTCTTAGGTTGTTGGGTTACTCTCACATTTTCAAGGATCAAAGTGTCTGTTTCTAGTTTCCTGCAACATATCAACAAATATGCAGAAGCAAAGCACACATCGCACTTCCAGTTTATGTTATGCAATTATTTATTTGGCTAAAGGAAAACACTTTGCTTGCACATGCTGATGACACGCTTACATTTCTGGTTTAAAGTGATTGCACTGATGAGTTCTTGTTGGTTTGGCATTGTATGACTGTTTGCTTGTTATTGAAATAGCTTTAGATGCAACAAACATTAACAGAAGTGTCATCTAGAAGAGGGGCACCTTAAGCTCATCTTTCTATACTAACATTGGTGTAATGATGCCAGTGTCCAGCTCCAAAATCTGTGAAATTATTTTAAAGACTTAAAGCACACCAGCTTCTGTTCAGTGTTATAGCTGAATTGCCTGTTGGACTGTGTGTCTGAAAAGGTCAACAAGCAACCGGAGGTAATAAATGAAGCTGAGGTGGACTGCTTGTGTGGGCGTAATTGGGCTGAAGATCCAATACAGAGGAACAGTGACTTATGGGTAATTACCTGCAATGTCCTGAGACAAAGAGCTGTGAGTGGCTGTCTCTCTGATTCAATCAGCCCCACACAGAGCTGGGCAGTACACAGCCTGTCTTAATTGTCCGATATGCTTTCCCCTCGATGCACGGATGCACAACGTTTCCTGCAGCCGTTTTCTCTCCATTTATACCGGCAGCGACAGAGACTCACACGCTTGTGAACTCATTCGCACAAAGTTCCTCTGTGTTTCTCACAAACAAGCTCACATTCTTCCCACTCCAACTGCCACACATACACGGATGCAATTCCAGTGTTCATCTCTGTCAGACACACACACGGAAATCTGTTTGCATTTAAACTCTAAGACCACATTGGGCAGCAAATTTTCTTCATTAACAGCCTTCTTCTGTCACTCAGTGCTGATCTGAGCTGACCTTTACTGTGCAGTATGCACTTTCAATGCTATTATACTTTTAATGACACAGCTGGCAGTGGTTTTGGGAGGTCTTGTGAATAGCTTGTTGAGCTGCATCTTGAAACGGAATTAGTCATAAACACTGTTGTAAATTATCTATAATAAGTAACATGATCTCGATAACTCGGGGAAATCTAATTTGTCTAGTTTACGTTTGCATTTAAAACGCTAGATTAGTTGAAAATAAAATAACTGGTCCAACACACAGCGTACAAATTGGAGATGGAGTTAAATGCAGCTTAGAAAGGCGCTTCGTAAACAGCATTAGCAGTTAGATTTGCCTTTGAAAACATTTTTATTTTTTCATTCTTGAAGACAACATGACAAAAATAATGACCAAGATGCTGTATATTTATTTTGTAACTTGTCGAGAGCTTATTGATCACATATACAACATCAGAAAGGCTCAATTGGCAAGAGAACAATATCAAATAAACATCACAAACAAGTTCTTAGCCCCGAGTAAAACAGCAGCCAACAGACAAGGACAGCGGCTCCAAGGACGGAGGGGGTGGGTGTGAGGGGTTTGTGTCAAAATATGAAGAAAACAAGCCAATGCAAACCGAAACGTCATACTTGAGACCACAATGGTGATGGGTCTGATTTTGGCATGCAGAACATTTCCAGCTTTATTAATCAAGATGACAACACGGCAGCGAAAATATTACTCATGCAGCACCATTCACAGTTAATTTGGCTAAGGTGGTGGGGCAGACAAATAAATAGCACATGGAAGGAAAGAGAGTGAAACCACTGAAGGTCATTAAAAATCAGGCTGTATACCGCTGTACTCAAGTCAAGAATGAAAGTGTTTCCTCAACAAGCTGAAAAATGTGTGGCTCGGTGCTCTTTGCTTGATAACGAGCAACAACCAGCACAGATTCCAGCAAAACTACTTCCAGACACTGTAGAACGACAAAAGCCACACTTGGACTGACAGGCTGGGGGCTAAAAGGCATCATTATAAAATATTTTACCCCAGTGAAAAAATGCACTTTCAAATAATGAAATGCTGAAATCACATAGCGGGAGGAAAGTCCGAGCACAGAGTTACAATATACCTATTCACTCTGCCTCTTTTTTGATATGACTTCATTAAAAATCTGCATTTATCTATCTATAAATCTTCTAGCAAATATTAAATACTCCATTACAATACATCTTTCTAGTAATCTGTTAAAAGCAATCTGTGTAAAATACGTTCTTTAAACAAAACTGAAGCTTATCGACACTGATACTGTTCCTCACTTTCTGATTACTCTGCTGACTAGAAAATATATAATACTAGTTTATAGCGCTGTTTTTTTTCACTCACTTGATACAAAATATGTCTACATCAGATATATATTGTACGTGTACAAAGTGCTTCTTCTAAAGTGTCTGTAACATTTATAAGCTTGAAATAACATTTGAAATGTAGTAAACATTTGCACAGCTTGAAGAAAAGAAGCACCTCCCAAATATTTCTATCGTACTGTAACCTTTAAAAAACACTTTAACAGATTAAACTTTTTTTTTCTTCCTTTTTTTCCTTTTTCCACATTTCAGTTTGTACACTTTTAAAAATCACCATGGTACAACTGATACAGGATCAAAACAGTGCTTTTCCCATGATCTGATCTTCCTTCATAAAGTCAGAGAGCCTTCTGGGGGTCTTTGGATGAGTGTAAACACTGTGAAAGATTCTCGGGGCGAAACGGTCACGTTACAATGCTACTGATTACGGACGTCGCCTGCAAAACACTTACGTACATGTTATAATGATCGTTGCGCTCTCTCGACTGACACCACAGTAAGGCTCAATGCGGGAAATATACATGCACTGAGCAGCAATATATTGTGGCTACTACTAATGACGCAAAATATAAATGCTTGTAATTTTACAGCAACAGTCAATATATTAAGACTTTTCTGCAACAGCAAGGACTCGCTGGGATCATTAGCGCCAGGCTGCAACGACATAATGCTGAGATATAAAGGCGAGATAGAGAGAAGTGGCACATATTTATCAGATTCCCATTAAAAAAAATCATTTTATGGCTCTTGCATTGCTATGAGAATGTCGGATTAAAAGGCATATATTATCTGACTCATCTATCCACTTATCTGTATTAACGATGTATTTCTATGCTGGATGTGCTTCCTTTGCTCTGTAGAATACATTTGTGTTATGGTGAGAAAAGCTCATTTGGAGGCTGCCAAATGGAGGCTGTTCAGATTCAGATTGATTTCACCCACATTGTGCGCATGCGCCATTAGCGTGCTGCCTGCTGTAACCCTAATTTCCTTCGGGATTAATAAAGTATTCTGATTCTGATAGTATTACAAAAATCCCCCAATTCCCAGGACAAATTTATTGTAAACATTATAAAGATATCTAACTTATTAAGCAACAATATATAACTGAGCTTTTCTTGGGGAGGAATGCTCGCAGCTACATACATGTCAGTTTGCAAGTGGTCAGTACGAACTTTCATAATCACTTTGGATTTGAAAGGTTTTGTGAGCATGATTAGCAGGATGCTTATTGTGGTTTGCAGCTGATAAACTAGGTGAACGAGGCAAAGACTAAAATATGATTAAGGGAAATAGTTTTACGCATTATTGTCTTGTATGCATGCACGCACGTGCGTGTTGCCGTTGCAGTGCTTGTGCAGATTTTTAAAAGCGATATCTCTGCACAGTTCACCTACACTGTCCACTTCTAGATCTTGCCTGCACAAAGCAATGCATAAATGCACAAGTTGTGATTGCATAAACATAGTACCATAGCACAGAACTGGCAAGCCACTTATAATATTATAGGCACAGGCTGTTAACACTTGGCAGTTAATAGGTAGAAAGATTTAGCTAATTACATTTAAAGTATACTTTCACAGTCTTTCAGCTTGCTTCATTTACACCAGAGGAATACAAACCCCAAGAAGAAAGCTTGAGCATTATGGTTTAAGTTAAAAAAATACGCTGCCCTAGTCTCTCTGAATTGCTAGCTGTGTGCATGTGTCCCTTTCTCTCCGGTAAACTACTTAATCAACGTGCCCTTGAGCAAGGCACTTGGTGGTGCTCTGTAACGTATAGCCCAGTTTTCTCCCAGCTGTGAGTGAAACTGATAGAATTCTTCCTCATAATACAAGTGCTGCACTTCAGTGCAACGTATGAACTTGGCGTCAAAATTAAATGTCAATAAATAACCTCAAAAAAAACAAACAAACCACACAATTAGATATGTATATCAGCGTGTGATATTCAATTAATTATGGGTACTAGTCCATGAAGTGTTTTAATTTCTCTACTGTGTCTACTTATGTGTAAGTTAGTGGTTTCCTTCATTTCCCAGATTTCCTTTAAACACTTTCCACGAAAAGAAAGAGGTATAACTGTGACTGGACTAACTTTAATTTGCTGTTGGTGTTTGTTGCCCTGACTTTGGTATCTCTTGTGTGTGTATACGCGTGCTGGATGTTTTTTTCTATTTGTTTAAAGCATTAAACATTCTATTGAACTAGAGGTTAAGAGGAACATAGCTTGACATTATACGACCTCAATTCCATTACTTACTCTGAAAATATGAACAGCTACCTTTTAGATAAAATGAAGACTGGAATGCAAGCTAAATCTGGATAGGTATTGAACAGTGTACTTGGTTGTTGTTTTTTATAAAAATATATCTCTAGTGAAGTGCTAATATGATATGATGAGATAAGAACGGTCTATTGATAAACTGATAAAGTACCTCGTGGGGTAAACAGCATCACCGTCAGCAATGACCTTTGTTTGGTGTGAAAACTCACACCATCAGTCATGCACTGAAAGCACTCTGTAAAATTAAGACTGTAACAGTGTCATTGCTCTGGACACAATAAGCCAGAGATACAATGCAACACAAGGCAGTTAAGCATTGATATTATGTTTGCTTGGCTCACTGTAATCATGCATGGATGCATGAGATGCTGACGAAACAGAGCAAACTGTGCATTTGGTTTATGATGTTAATATTTGGCTGCCTCAAAAGAAAGAACTGCTTTAGCAGATGCAAAGAAGTTAAGAGAGTATCTTGTAGCCTTTTATATCTGCCTTTCAGCATCCTCTGAAAATAGACACCCGTACACATCTCAGCCGCCCAGTGTGCTGGGAGTTACTTGGTTTCCAACGGGAATCGGGTAGGACGACTGCGGGTAACTTCCTGGTGAATCAGCCTTACATGTAAAGGTCTGATGTCTTTGTCATTTTATTGTGAGAGGTTTCCCAGCAGGTCTGGGGTAATGTACCCCACAGGCATAGGTGCCTTGAGTGGGTGCTGTGGCAGGCAGGAAGGGGGGGTCTGGTGGCTAGGCAGGTTAAGGAGCAGACTGTGATGACTGTCTAACTCCTGAACCACTGTGTAGTCTGCAACAGGAGCAAAAAACTGGGGGGAGTCAGGAAGAATGTAAGGCGACGGATTAACCTCCATTGTGGCTGCAGGTCTGGGCTCCACTGGCTGAGGATGTATGATGTGGTACCCCTCACCGGGCATGGGAGAGCTAGGGGGAGGAGTGCTGATTTGCTGGATACTGCTCTCTGTACTGTAGGCACTTCCTTCTGGATCCACTACTAGCAGCTGAAACTGTGGCTCTTTTTGCTTCCGTTCCTCAGACTCCTCACTGTCTTCACTCTCTTTCCGCTTCTTTTTTGTCTCCTTCTCAGCGGCTGAGATGCTCTCCTGGATTCTGAGTTGCTGTCCAGGAGACAACACCACACCACCAGAGGGCATAACATTGCTAACCTGAGCGTAGAAGTCTGTGTTGACCCAGGTCTGGGGCCCTCTGGTTTGGGTTTGGATGAGCTGTCTTTCACCTGTCTCAGAGGCTGAGGATCTTTCTACAGTATCAAGGGAGGTTTCCTCTTCATCAGGTTGTCCTGGTAGAAGCGTGGCCATCAGCATTAGTGTTTCTTCTTCAGGGAGATCTGAGTTGTAACAGGTGGCCTGGGCGGACTCAGCATCTGGACCACTTGAGGAGAAGCCAAAAAAACAAGAAAAGCAAAGAAATTAGTATTCACAGAGCTATTTGATTAAACAAATAACACCTTTAAATGTAAATCTTTGCCATACCTGATTGAATTAGAGCAACTTATGTTGATGTGTTGACTGACAGGTTGGGACTGACCCAGGAGTTTCTGGGTGTCTGAGCCCCGGTTATCCTCCTTCTCTCCACTATCTACATCCTCTGTCTCATTGACCTCCATGAGCTCCACCCACAGCTCATCTTGGTAGAAATCTGGTGCATAAATGGGCAGGCAATCCATTCCTCCACCACTCAGCATAAAATTCAGCTCATCCAGCTTCCCCTTCTGCAAGTGTACAAACAAGTGTTCTGACATTTAGGCTCCAGAAATTGACAGTTTCCTCTGTAAAACACTCTGACTTTGCAGACTTACGTCTAAAATTTTAAACCCAACAAAAAGTGTATGGCAGCTTGGTCTACTCACAAATTAACAACATAACTTATTTATTAATTTACATCAGGATTTTTTTTTTAATTGTTCAGAGGTGAGATTGTTTTGTATGGCTTTTAAATGCACTCTGTGAATAATACACCCACAACACAATCCTGAATCATGATGCTCTTTCTGTCTAATTCCCTCTGAGTGGTCCTTATGTCCATTTTTTCTTGTTATTTATATTCAGTTTTGTTTCACGTTTAATTGGTGGTTGAGTCAGATGATAAACTGGTAGTGAGTGTGAGAGAGAGACGAGGGAGTGATGTGGTGATTTTGTGACCTAACATATCTCTACAATATGAGCCGCACAGACAGACAGGAATCTGTTTTCTATCCAAATTACAATTGAAATATAATTTTAAAAATGTGATTACACAATCCCTTATATAATGGTTTTACTTCCAAACATTGCCTTTTTTAAAATCTGATTAAAATACACAACAATTTTGATCCCCCTCTGACAGTCACGCTACTTGACTGCGGGGGTCTAGCATTTGCTTGAAAAATCACAGACCAGAAATACCTTCAATAGCTCTGAATCGATGCCTTTGATTTTGGGTGCAGGAACAGGCGGCAGCAGAAATATCATTAATCTGCAATGACAGAAGAACGAGAGAGAAAGAGAGAGATGTGCACCTGTGATTTAGCAGATGTTTCATTGTTTCACAGATGTTTTGGACACCACAGATGCATGAAAGAGAGGGAGTGCGTGAGTGCTCGTACCGGTTCTGCTGAGAGATGACTATGAGCATGATGAGTATGAGGATACCCACAGTCCCAAATACAAAAACCAGTGTGAGATGGACAGGAAACTCTAAGAAGCAAAATGAAACAGAACTCGTCATAATAATGATGACAACCAGTCCTCTGGCTTCATCAATCATACTGTGTTAAATGCTCAAAGAAAAAAAAAACAGTTTGCAGTTCACCAAAAATGCATTGCATCATTCTAACACATGCGTTACCTGTGCTAGGAATCTCAGTCACTTGAATGAAGATGGATTCACTGAACTCGCCAAATTTAATGAAAACCTGCATCCTGCAGCGGATATGTACTTCATATTCTTTTCCTAAGTGCAGACCGTAGATTGTCTGATGAGAGTGTGGCTGAATCTCCAACTGAAAATTGCAAAAACAGACAAACCTTTTGTAAATTAAAAAAAGAAATGATGATGATGTGCTTAAAAAGAATGATGCAGCTATCCTGACAGAAATAGTAACAACACCAATGTTAAAGGCTGAGTAAGAAAAGGAGGGTGTCAAGAGGTCCGTTTTTATTTTTGGCACCTGTAACTACACAATTACTGATGCACTTCAGATAGACTGGATAGATGACATGCTATTATAACAGATGGACGTGAGGTCCCCAACCATCAGGCAAGCCAAGCGGTAATGAATACGAGCCTGTACACAGTCCCATGGCCTCTGACCTACAGATCCCTCCCTTCTCTTCCTTCACAGATGCTAAGGCCTTGCTCTGGCTTCCACAGCCTTGCCAGCAAAGCTCCAACTGCATTTTAACTACAAGTGTTCAGGGGGGAGGGAAAGAGAAACATAACACTCTGCTTCGATGACCTACAATCCATTTTTAAGAGCATGAGATTTGCTTTTTTTATTTGTGTTAATGTGCATGTGCAAAATCTGCTTTTGTCAATGTGAGGAACTGTGTGTAAAAAGAAATAATGGGCAAGATTATTAAAAAGTTAGGAATAAAAGACTTACTGCTTCCCAGTTTGTGGTATTTCCCTCTCTGTACTGCAACTCATACTCCAAACGCATCCATCCCAACCTAACATCAGCAGTAGGTGGGGACTCCCAGTTAACCATGACATCATAATTTAGCCTGGAAGGACTTATAGTCAGCAGGGTCCAGTTTAAAGACACTGGCGGGTCAGGACGTACTGTCAGAGAAAAGGCAAAAGTTCATATTCGAACAGAAGGAAAGGACACTTCTAGTTACTGATTTGGTATGCTAATTTAGGATCACATAAAAAAGGTTAACAGAATACTAAAAAAATACTGCTTATGTTCAAAAAGTCAATATCTGTTCAATCCAGACTGTGTCACTCCCTTTACAAAGATTAAAACATTTAATTCCATTTAACAGATTTAAAACTAAATGATCAACACGTTTTGTTTTTCTCTTTTTTCTTCATTAATTTAACACGATTGATGAGGACATAAGGACAAAGCAAAGAAGTGAAAACCTCCACGAAGTCATAATTATTAAAGAAGGAGTCCTCCCATCACATTACATTTGTGTAAAACATTGATATTTTTGAACTGAGACTGGAGCAAATGCAAGCAATATTGATTGAAACTGCACAGGTCTGATTTGATATTATCATGAACACATCACAAATAGATATTTCTTTGGTATAACTGGAAACGTTGGCCATAAAGAAGAGGGGGAGAAGGCATTTTAAACAATGTCAAGAATCATCTGGAGCTGATTCAACAAGTAGTTGCTACGCTCCTTCTATAAACAAAGAGGTTTGGAAGAATAAGCAGCAACTAAAAGCCTGACCCTACTACAGGTCAAGTGTCTAAGACAACATCCACAATTAATTTATACTCATAAAAAGAACAAACAAAGATCTTTCCATGAAGAAGATGTCAGGCAACATATGACGTTGCCATATGATAATATATTGCTTGTCAGCATCTTCTAGACTCAAAGTATTTACCACTTAAGCACTGTTTATCTGACATAAGTCCAAAAACAAGTAGAATTTCCAGGTATCCTTCTGCACGAGTAATTCATTGAACTAGAAATAACCATTTTGTGCTGTGAAATATGAATATATAATTACATATGAATACATTAAGTAACATCTGTAAAGGTCTCCTAATGCTATAAAGGATTTTTACATACAACCTGAAAATGAGAAACAGTAGGATGTCAAATTTTCTGATAAATCAAAACTTTTAAAAAAATCTGTAAATATGCACAAATCTTGGCTACTAACCAATATTCTCCACCCTGAAACAGTCATCTTCATTGAAATAGGTGATGTTGTTTTGAGTGCGAAGCTGCATGCAGTAAGTGATCCATATGGATGTGTGATTTGCATCAAAGAAACATTCCCTATTTGAATGGATATACTCGGGACACTCCTTCCACTGGCTGGTAGGAGACCTGAATGAGTGAAACAATGGCAGAAGAAACATAAGAAGAAGTAAAAAACTAAATTCTTGTCAAGTAAAGGTTATACCATCATTAATGGAGCTCACTGATTCACACAAAACAATGTGCCTACGTGAAGTTTTCTACAAAACAAGCAATTATTAGGATTTCTGAGAGTAAAGCAAGCATTTTGGAGATTACACTTACTCTTTCTTAAGGTAGAAGACTCGGAGTGCTCCAGGGGAGGAGAGGTTGTGGAAGGTGCCAGGACTCCACCAGCAGCGGAACGTCTCCTGGTCCCTTGATATACACTCAGTAAAATGAGGCTCAATGAGAGCTGAAAGACAGAGTTAGAAGAGCAACGATTAGAAAGGAAGTGAGACTGCATTAGGCTAATGAATCACCTTTATTAACATCTATCAGCGTCTGCAGGGGCTTTGCTTTATTCGTCTAACAATACAGAGATACACGGTCTCCTAGGGGCCCACTATCAATTTGAAAATCATTGCTGTGTTTTCAAATCATCAAATGCGCAAGATTTTCAGAAAGCTTACTCTGAACTTGAGGTCAAGCATACTGAGATTCAAAATCATCTGAGATATTTAGTAGATGCACCTTTAGTATCAATTTCATATGGAGCCCTTCAAAGGACATTGGAGAAAAAAGTTTAAGATGTATTTTTGCGAGAGCCTGAGTTACTTGTGCGAGATCCCGCAAAAGTTTTTGATTGAACTCCAAACACTTCCAGGTCAGTAATGAGACCTTGGAAACCACAGTTATGGAGGACACACACCCGTGGGACAGATGAATAGATTTTTAGTTTGAGCTTGGCCTAAACTATGAAATTAGATCAGTGCTTGACAGTAGAGACCGTTTTTATAAGTGAGAGACATCTGAAGAGAGTTCTTAGTGCAAGAGGACACACTCATCCGAAGGAGTACTCTGACCTGGCAGTCTTGGCTGAATTCATTAACAGCCAGCTGCAGTACTCGGGTACTGATAGATGTACGCTAAATGCGCGGAAAAAGTCTTTCTCAGGATCTCGCAAAACTTTTTCAGGACTCTGCAAAAGTAACTTGAATTTTCGCAGAAGTACATCTTCTTTTTTTTCCCCCACCAATATTCCATTCCTTGAAAATCCTACTTCGCCTTGTTCTCTAGTTATAAACTTCACGAGATATTCAGAAACCTTGACCTTGAGGTCACTGAGGTTCTAACTCATCTGAGATTTTTAGTAGATGCACCTATAATATCATTTTGAAGCTCCTATGTCTCCTTGTTCTCGAGTTATAACATTCACAAACTTTGCACCACTTGCCCATCCGCCCTCTTGCCCGGTAGTGTGGCACCAATACTGCGTGAGCCTTTTACAGCTTAGTCATCTTTAATTGCACTAATATCATGACTTCTGGTGGTGTCAGACATCACTTTTTCACAGAAAGGCTGAGTAAACTTGCTGAAATCTAATCTTAACCTCAGAATTGCAGAAACTTGCCACAGTTGAAAACAATAAAAACACAACAGATAATAGCACCTTAAGGTTACAATCCACATTTAAAGACTATCAGATGAGCTCTGGGTATTAAGTGTAATCCTGCATTATTTATACTCAAAGAGTTGCTAGACAAATGGAAAATGCTTCCATGGCATGCTTCCACATGATTTCTGAAACAATGCACAAATACAAACTTGCAAATGTGCCAGAAATATTTTATTCCTTTCTTTTAACAACCGCTGCTGCTACCCTGTGAATCCCATGAATATCATTGCGCGCACATACCAGTAGAAAAAAAAAAGAACTTGCTAAAAAAGTATTATGCTGCTAACGTTTCGATGTGTCCAAACATTTCGTAACAACCTAACCCCTCCTCCCTCCCAGCCCCCCCGCTCCTGTCGGAGATCAGTTTCTCGCCCAGCAGAATATAGAGTCCCAGAGTTTGGTGCAACCATAAATAAGCAGCTGAAAGTACCATTGATTTCTGCTCCACTGGCTCTCCGCCAGCTCTCTCTTCTCACTGCCTGCATTATAAATCACACACAGACCTAGAACATAAACATGCATCAAAACACAGGGGAAAGAAATTACAGACCAACTGGAGCTGATAGTTTCTAAACATAAAACCAAAACATATCTCCACACAGACTCGTTAAAGATTGTTCACTTGTAAAAAAAAAAAGAAGAAGAAGAAGAAGAAGAAGAAGAAGAAAGGCACGTTACTGGCATCTGCATACAGACATACACCTACCAAGCATGCATCCTGATTCAACTTACACACATCTAACTACAACAAGACAAGCTATCAACAAGACCAACTCAGGCAGGGCAGTCAACGCACACACCATTTATTCACGTGGAATATAAACCTACTTTGTTTCCATGCTATTTGGTGCCAGTATAACCTCATAATTCTCTGCATTCCTGTGCAGTTGTGCCTTTCCCACCTCCCTTCCCTTCACCTTTTGCACGCTGTTGTGCTTCCCCGAGGTTTGCTATTTCAGCTCGGCTTCCCTTCCCCAGCCAACAAATTCCAGCTGCAACCATCAAAGAGCTTTCTGCAGACGCTGAATGCAAGAAGGCCTTAGAACTACAGAAGAATAGGATACTACAGAAGCAAAACTTCTAAGGTCCTAGGGTTTTTATATGGGCTGTAAATTTGGGGGGATAATAATTTGTATTGATTGGTACTTACACGTCTGAAAATGTTTGGGGTTACTCACAACTCACAAGACTTTTTATGATCATCAATAATTACGTAATAAGACGTGCTTTTTTTTTTACGCGTTTCATCTTCCAGTTGTTATTCTTGTCTGCGAGAGAAGAAGAATCTTGAGGTCAAAGAGCAATGCCGTATTTTTAAAAAGCTATTTGCATTTTTTGAACTTAAAACCATGTCAAAGGTGAAAGGTTGAGCCGCAACACCTTGAGGGTCACACTCTAATTTTGTCATTCTCTCTCATTTCCTCCTTTTCAGTATTTCAAAGGATAAAAACTGGACCGTTCCAGCTGTAACTGACTCACAAGCCAGGGGTAATGTTTTGACAGGAGGATGTTGATTACCTGACTACATAGGCTTGTAATATTTTTTTAAGGCTGTGCTCACATTATCAGCATGTAGTCATATATAACTACATATATAACTATACTTGAGTTTCAGTAATGGAAAGCTAAATCCTGCCTGCACCTGCCAGGTACTAAATGAGCTGAAAGCCTGTGGCTGGAAGAAGAAAACTAATTTGAACATGTGTGTGCGTATGTGTGTGTACATGTGTGTGTACATGTGTGTGTGTGGGTGTACTGCCTCATCCTGGCTGTCCATATGTATCTGTCTGTCCACGTGGATGTGCAGCTGAGACTGATAAACAGCTCTTAGCTTCACGTCCTCTCTTCATCAGTCTGTGTAGAGGAGCTAGGAAACCATTTATCTACCTCCATGTCAGCTTTAGCCATTAGGGTTTAAATCCACTAAGAAACCTAAATAAAGCACTCGGCCCTAGGCTCTCACATCGGCTGGCAAACAGAACTGAAAAAGGCGAGAGAAAAAGGTGCAACCAGCATTTACCAGTTACCGCACTGCGAAATGCTCGATTGTAATGAGGAGTGGAATGATCACCTTTTCCAGCTCATTTGCAGATTTAAGTTAATGTTGAGGTTAGTCATGCTCCAAAAGGCTGACTAAAGGAACAGCGAGATGTGATGGAAAACGAAGAAGGAAGAGTGACGCCACTAAAAAACAAACATTAGCCGGTACTACAAATGTCACTTGATGAAAAGAGATGTTTTGAAATTAAATCAGAGCAGCATTTTCTTTTAATCGATATTTCTATTAATAAAGGCAAACTAAGTCAGTGTAGGCGACTGTTTATACGCTGCAGATCATTTATAATCTGTCCCAACTGTCACCCCATGTGACGTTCCCCTGGGTTCAGTTTTGGGTCCATTACTCTTTGCACACTCTTCATGTGTGCAAATATTAGTAGTTACTGACTGATGCATAAGGAGCATGAAAATGAAATACATATGGTTAGCTACGATACTTTGATCATGTCATAATGACAGAAATGCCTTAGCATTTTTTTAAAAACTACTTTCTGTATCTTTGTGAAAACATAAAAGTTTATGATTTTGTTTTATCATGAATTAGATTCGCACTAATAGATTTCCATGTAAATGTTCCATTACATTTGTCAACCGTAAAGCTCTTTAGCCCTGTTTACCCCATATTGTGGGCTACATCTATTACTTGGGACTTTTTGTTCGGGCACATGTTTAGGTATTTTTGTCCACTTCTTACTTATGATCACTATAAACAATGCCAAAAAGACATGTAAATGAGAACTTCTTGATGTCTCTTCATTGTGGTTTTAGTTTAAAAATGATTTGGTTGCCCTGTACTTTAAGAGAACACACAGACCTGCCAACTGAACCTGTTGTCCCCAGTCACATTGTTCACATAACTCAAGAGTCTGCTCTCAGTTGACCACAGAAAAACCCCATAAAATGACATGACACTAAAAGCAGCCTTGTTTCTGGAAGTATTCATTTAAACCATAAATATAAATGATAACATTTATAGGAGTAAAACTATAACTTAAACAGCACAATTTTAAAATAATTTAGCATAAACCCCCATGCTAAAAATGTTGTGACAATGTGAGATATGTAAGTAAAAACAGAATTTAATGATTTGCAAACTGCATAAACCAATATTTATTAACCAAAAAACGAAAAGATATTAAATATCTAAACTGAGAAAATTTGAAAAAAAAAAAAAAGGAGGGGGGGATTCTGGCAACAAGTTTCTAAAAAAGTTGGGACAGGAGCAAGTAGAGGCTGGAAAACTAAACGGTATTACAAAGAAACAGCTGGAATAGCATTTTGCAACTAATTAAGTTCACTGGCAACAGTTTATTAACACAACTGGATACAAAAAGAACATCTTAGAAAGACGGAGATTCTCTGGAGTAGAGAAAGCAAGAAATTCACCAGTCTGCAACAAACTGTGTCTACAATGTGAAACTATTTCAGAATAAGGTTTCTCAATGTAAAATTGCAAAGACAGTACATAATGTCATCAAAACAGACAGAGAATCTGGAGAAATCTCTGTGAGCAACAGACATGGATAAAAATCAATAACGGACACCCGGGCTCTCAGGCAGCACTGCACTAAAAGCAGGAATGATCCTGTCATAGAAGTCACTGACTGAGCTCAGGAACACTTCCACAGAAGACCATCTTTGAACACAGTTCGCAGACAGTGATTTCTGTGTTCTATGTGAATAAAACATGTTTATGAGATTTGTAAATCATTTAATTCTTTTTTTATTTACATTTTGCACAGTGTTGCAACAGTTTTGGAATTGGGGTTGTGTTTGAAGGTGCTAGTTTTCCAGTCATTTCACATATGCCTTATTCTACGCTCCCCATGTCTATTACACATCTATTCTTGGCAGGTGTCGAGCCGTAGTACCTGCCTAGCAAACTTGAGACCTTTCTGGCTGTTCAGCACCAACTTCTGCCATATGATCGTTTTTTTCCAACGCCATCATTCTGTTTGTGTTTGTGTGTATTTCTGTTATCCAGATGGAGAAGTTGGCAGCACATGCTGACACTGTGCTAAGAGTAAAAGTGCCTGTCAGTCTGCACATGCCAAGTCCTACATTATATCCCTGCACCAGAGCCCAAAGACACACGCACACATGCACAGGCGCACACACGGTAGAAGTATAACTGTGTGCAGCACACAACGTAATTTTTTTTCCATGGGAACATGTCTTGGATGACGAGGAAAAGAAAGAATCAGAGAGAAAAATTTGAGGACAAAGTCTAGAAGAAATTTATTTCATATTCATAATACTCTCATACATCTTCGTCATCTTCAAATAAAACAGGCAATGAAAATTACAAGCTCCAAACTGGGCTTAATGGTGAAGGTTACATAGTGACTTAGGACATGGTGCAACTCTTGACAGAGCCAGTAAGAGCGAGAAGCAGGCCAGAAGAGAGCGGGAGAAAGGTGAGCGATTGCAACAGGATACAAACAACGGAATGTAAATAGGTGATATAAATAACTCCCAGCTTGCACATGCAGTTCCATACTCAAGTGCACGGACACACACAAATGCATATGCACTAAACTTACACCTTGAAAACAATAAGCGACAAAAAATATGCCATTGTTCTGTTCCTTGAATACATCCTGCCTCTCTGCTCAGTAACACAACAGAACATGCAATGGGGCTTCTTCTCGTTTGAAGCTTGACTGGATGTCAAGTTCTAGATTCATCTGAGCCTCATGACAATGTTCATAGCTTTGAAGTCCCTGAGACACAGCCCGGTGTGTTTAGCCGCGTAGTGACCCAGTCAGCTTATTGTAGTCACAGTGACTAATGATGTTAATCTTCTCTAATGCCATTACAGCTCACAGATTTAGCTTAGTTATGTCATATTATGTCCACGTTCAAGTAAAGAACAAGTGTTGTTCTTGCTCCTAATTTTGTTCTTTGGACTTTGTACTGGAGGGTGTCAGAGATCCTCATATGGGACAAATCAAATCTCTATTACAGTGTGATACATCAACACTGTAGGGAGGTGAAATAAAGACATAATTTCTAGGTTAGCTGGTATTCAATTAGCCTATAGGTTTTTATTTATGTTTTCTGCTATATTCACGATTGTTAGCAAACTTTCTTTAAGGCTTTTCTTACAGTTCTTTGTATCTGGGACTAGGGCTGTGCGATATGACCAAAATCTCATATCCCGATATAAGAATTCTATCGTCCTGATAAGATATAAATCACAAAAATGTAACATTATCTGTTAATTCTGTGAATCTCGGGCAGCTCGACTTGCGGGAAGTCGAGTGTTTTAGCCACAGCTGCCCTGGGGCAGACTGGCAGAAGCCAGGCTGCCATATCGCGCCATCGGCCCCTCTGGCCAACACCAGTAGGCGGTAGGGTAAATTTATTATATCATATTACATTATATCCTCTTTCACATTAGAGCCACGACAGGACCCACTAGAACATGGGAACAAGTAAAAGTGAAATATAAGAATATTCTACAGAATGGTAATATTTATCACTTATATTGCTTTTAGTCTCTTGCAAAGAGACCCTGAAATAATCTGTTTGTTTGTTTATAACAGCAACCAAGAAAAGGACAGAGCAAAAAAAGACAGGTGGTGGTCCTGCACCCCCTCGTCAACAAGTTGGTTAAGTAAATAATACCCTCACGGGAATATCAATATCTCTCTATGAGCACACTGTCGCGCTGAGCTAAAGGATCCTGTCTATCCCGCAATATACGCTGAATTCTGAGAACTCTCCTTGTCAATCTTGCACCTTCCGCAATGGGTTGCTCGCGTATACGGACAGGACATGGCTGCGACAGACTTCCCAAATCCACCTTCGCTTTTATAGCCGTGGTCTCTCATCTTGATTACACGACGTAATTTACAATTACTACTCTAAAATATGAATTACATCTGAAATAATCAAATACATGAAATAGAATGATTAATAGTACATTTCCCTTTTTTTAGGAAATGACCTGTATGTATCTGTATGAAATCAATAAAAGGATCAAGTACTGCATTATCTTTAGTTACATTGATAATATTTATTTATGGACAAACAGTGGTAAAATATCGCTGTTGCTTTCGTATAAATGAAGCGGACATACCTGAGTGGCCGCGATCTAATCTTGTTTACATAAAGTAAACCTGCTCCCGAGCAGGTTTACGCTTACGGATCTGTTGCTATGACAGCAAGTCCCGGATGAGCTTCGGAGAACCGAAGGATCCAGGATCGCGCGAAATCGTCAACAATAAAATCCAGCTAACTTACTTAGCGAGGTACGAAGAACGGGCCCCTGGTAACAGTTTCACTCCTACTGTGTGATGAATATTTGTGGTTTTCCAAAAAAAAATCCATCTACTGTATTTGTATGTGAGTAATGCAAAGTGAAACTTGGCTTTGCATTTGGTGTGAACACACCATAGCTGTCATTTTTCTTCTTAATTATTATCTCCCCTGAAAAAACACTTTATTTTCATTTAGTTTTTTTCTTTAATTGGAAGCTTTCTGTCTTAAAGCAACCTTCCCACTTTCACAACTCTCAGTCCTTTATTTGCAGTATGAAGACTCCATATAATGAGCACAATTTCAAAACAACTCTTCTGATTCTTGTGAATCAACAATTTGTCGAGTAAACGTATTTAGTGCGCAAAGTAAGACCATTTCCAATCACATTAGAGAACGAGGCACAGCGACTGCAGTTATCTATGCGAGTGTAGCGGGAGATACACCGCATGAGATGCATTCTCGCCACTGGCAGCACTCCGGTGTAGGAAAGCGTGCTTGCCTGGGTAGTGAGTGCAAAGAGTCGGGTCAGATGGCAACTGCTCATTTGCTGCGCATGCATCGGATTTACCTGCTCTAGTGTCACATGCGCTTAATCAGACCACATGGACCTTGAACTCTGGACATGGCAGAGAAAAGATACAAATACCTGACTCTGACAGCTTGGACATTAAAATTAATGTCCAAGCTGTCAGAGTCAGGTATTTGAATTCTTGTCTCTCTGCCAGGAAATGCAGACAACAGTCCAGGACTGTTGCTGATGTGTGAAAATGTTTTTTAATCTATCCTCTGGTATTCCTCCATCCATCCTGCAGCTTATGACACTTTCCTATTCAATGTACAGATATGAAAATCAGGGCAAATTTTCCTGCATGCAAAATGTTAAATTAGTCTTCTTTGCAGCATTGCTTCCATCACACAGCACTTTCCCAACCATGAATTCCCCTCAGCTTCTGCTATCTACAATATGCATGTCTCTCTTCTGCTCTTCCAACTTTGTGTTTAACTTCAGGCACCATTACCCACACAAGGCCCCAACTTTGAAGCTCACACCCACCGCTTGTCGTTGAAGCAGATGTAACTGTGGATTGTGTGTACAAGCCAGATGGACCAAACCTCTGCACGGTTACCACTAGCTACCACCTCTGTGGTAAGGAACACAGCCCTGTTGAACAGAATCAATCTATGCGCTTAAGGAGTGAGGTCCTTTTGAGCCACACAGACAATCAAGGAAGGAAGGTTGTGGAAGAAAATAAAAGAAAAAGGAAAGTGTGTGTGAGTGTATATGTGAGCAAGGATAGATAGAATGAAATGACTAACACAGCCTATAATCACTATGGTAAGCCTTTAACTACATAGGAGCATCTCCAAATGTCTACTCTTGGCTTGTTCTGTGGCTCGCCTAACAACAGACATAAATATGCTGCAGACACAGAATTCCAGGAAGACTCTTTTAAGTCCATAAGCAGAGCAACAAAATGATTTTAAACAACTCCAAAAGCATAATGCTGAGGGTGGCTCACATACTGCACAAGACTGCATTCTTACTGTAAGCGTTATTTTTTAGGTATATAAAAAAGCCCATGCAAAGCATTTTCCATTTAAGCCGTAGTGAGAAGAGCAGCTGTCCAGATTGGAAGTTGTGCAGTGGTGAGCTTGGGAAAGGCACAGGCTGCATGTGTTTGCTCATGCTATCACAGGCTGCTTTGTGTTTACAGATGTTTTAACGGTTGTTGAGGAAGACCAGGACTGAACTACCACAGTGGTCACTGGGAACCATTTCAACATTTGAGGTGAACCAAACAGAATGTTCAATGGTTTTGACATCACCTGGTTATCAGCAGTTTTTCCTGAGAGCTTATCAGAATGGTACTGTAAAAGTGACAGAGATAAAGATATTTGATCCACTTTGTTAACAACGTCAAAAGGCCCAAGGGCAAAGACACAGAGCTCAAAATGTATCCTCAGACATTAGTCTCAGCTACACCAAATTTATTACCTGAACTACGTACCTTTCCCTGCTTCCTCGCCTCCTCCTGCCACATCAGAAAATATATGAAAACAATCACGGGAAGGCATAGAAATTATAACCCGTAACACGAACCTCAACTATAAATAACAATTCAGGCCCGAGGCAAAGAAGATGGACTGATTTACAACAAAAATCTGAGAAAGAACGGTTTCTTTTGCACCAGTACTGGCATCGGGAAGAGAAATAACAATATGTTCAGCACTTGAACTTTCAAACTTGATTCCACTTATTCCTGCTATAAAAATCTACCTAGAGAGCCTGTGTACCATCCTGAACATGTATGACTGAATTGCAACTTGCCATAATTAAATATAAAGTAGTTTTAGAGCAGTGAACAGACCGTTGGAGGGGGCCTGACCCCCGCACACTAAAGAAGTCAAAGGTGGAAAGTTACTTCTAAGACATTTTAAAGTAGGAATCAATTATTTTTATAGGAAAAAAAACTTTAAATGAGGGAAAGAGAAGAACTTTAGCTAGATAAAAGATGGTGAAACGTTAATTTATTGTCACTGTGTTTCAGATTGCTGCAGATTGCATAACAGCAAATGGAAAAAAAAAAATAGAAAAGACGCACTAATGTGGACTTGATCTTAATTTGACCGGAGAAAACACGATGAGTTGGCATTCTTCGGTGGATTCCAGTGGTATTTTTCCATCTGTTTCTCATTAAACCCATACAAAGGAAGATGAAATGTCTTAGTAAATTGGCAAGCTATTTCCCTGTTTAAGAATACCGAAGATATGGCAAAATTACAAAACTAAAACTACTGCTTGATTCCATTTATTGGTTACGCAATCAATAAAACTGTGTACTGATAAATAAGTCAATCAAGCTGTGTTTTCTTGAACATAATGATCTGCCGGCTCTTTGTACTCTCTGCTTACAGCAATCTGAGTTTGCATTCTAAAAGCAGGAAAACACTGCACACTATTAAATGTCACCTACATCAAAAGCACTGTAAAAACAAGAGGGAAATAAATTGTCCAATGCTGTCAACTGCACTATTAATAACTTAAAATAGCATATAAGGCATGCCATACCTTCCATAACCATGCAGACATGATGTGCTGCGATGCTTAGGTGCTCTTTTTCAAAGGCAATCCAAGTATAGAGAGAGATTTTACTAATGCAAATCTAAGGTAATGATAAATAGTTTGCATGTAATACGTGCACGTGCAAGTGCAGGGCCAAAATCAAACAGTTTAAATTCCACTAATGTTTCTCCAGGTAATATGCATGCTTAACATTCTGGCAACAGGTGCTGCAGCAGCCAGCAGGCTGCCCAGAGATGGCCTGGAGATCTCAGGTCACTGACTCATGCTGTCTGGCTCACCTTTTAATGGCAATGAACAGATGCACCTAAGAATATACTCAGAGCACACTACCTTGCCAAAATATAACTGGTTTGCACGCTTTAAGCGTCATTAAATGTATGCAAATGTATTGAGCATCTGATTTCAATTATAGGCCTTTCTCTGGATCAAACAAAAACATTCAATCAACAGATTAAGACAGAATTAAGCTGCCTGCTGATGGTTAAGCTGCTAACTCAATCTTTTTGGACTACAATCCTTACCATAATAAACTACAGCCAATTAATTTGGATGGAAATAAAGTCTTTTCATCCAAATGTGCACAACTATAATCCCAATAGATGCCTTAAATCCACAATGTACTGATTCATTGCTTGAACAAGAGTCAATTCTGTTTTATCCAAGCTGAACCAGGTCCATCTGCAATAAAAAACTTTGATCAGAAAATGCCTTCTTATCCGTCTTCCAGAAGTAATCCTCATAAAATACGTCCAGGAATGCAGACACTGCTGCACAAGAGATTTTCCTCTTGACCACCTTCGACTGATCACTTTTTGGGGGTTGCTAGGAATTTCTCAAACCTGTTTGTTGCAGAATAAGCACCATTTTTATTTTCCAGGTTTGACACTTTTACCTTAGTTGTAGTTGTTTCTATCATTGGGCTAAAATGTCAATTCATTATTTCACACTTATTTTGTGGTTGTTTGCAAGTTTTTGGTTTTAAAAGGTAAATTATGGCAACATCAACTCATTCCCTCATCTGCAGTATTCTTTCACCTAATTATTTCAGATAGATCAGTGGCACCTGGGTTAGCTGGCTGAGCATCCTGCATCATCCTGTCCCTGGACTTTGACAGAGCAGCCCCAGTCATATATTTACCCCGAGTCTATTGATCACTATCCTGCCTGACAAGCCAGATCAGGAAAATGCAGCGTTTGCTCAACAGTGAACCTTTCCACATGAATCTGAACAAACAGCACTCTGCAACTGATGTCTGACAAAAGACGTGATAACAAGTGTCAACAACATGCTGCACGCAAAACACACTTGTTAATATTTGATGAGGTGAACATAGAAAGAGAGAAGAATTTTTTTTTTTCTCACATGTTATTTCTCACTCTAACTGGTTGTGACACAAAGCTGTAAGAACACCAGTAACTTACCTGATGATGTCGTGTGGTCCCAGTCTGTGAGAAATGTAGATCCTGGAGAGGGCAGCCAATCCAGGGAGGAAAGAATGAGAAGAATCAGGAGATTAGAGGCGAGTGAGAGAGCCATGATGCTGTGGAGAGACAGAGGATAGAATAAGAGAGGACAGAGACACTGTGATTATAATTATCAGCTGAACTCCATGGTGACACTCCCATGTGAACTAGCCTCCTTCCCCCACTAACGCCATCTTTTTCTCTCTGGCCTGTGAGCACAATTTGTGACCGCTATTTATTTCAGTTGGTGTACATGAAACCAAACACTGGACAGGATGTAAGGAATTATCACGGGAGTTTGCAGCTACGGCATTTCAAAGCTGAAAATATGAATGGTGGGGTTTACGTGTGTTGTTTCGCTTTGTGTGAACTCTAAAAGAAAACGTTTTTTATCATTTCAGAAAAGATCTCAGTAACATTTCTATTAGTTACAGCTACTTGAAATAACTTTTCCATGACGTACACGCTACCTTCTGACTGTTTAGATGGTTAAATCCATTCGTTTCACAGTCGATTACATCATTAGACAGATATATGCTCCTGAAAGCCTGTTATTAGCGCTAGGGCAAGTTTTTAAAACATTACTTAGCTCCATGTTTCTTTGGTTTATTAACGATAAATGTGTCAGTATTGGAAAACTGATGCACTATTACATTTAAAGTTATTAGTGGAAACAGATGTGAGTTAAAACTTCCAACAAATAAAAAGAAAAATTAGCATTTGTTTGGAATAGCTGTCACCATTTGAGTGAATAAAATCATGTTCCGATCCATGCTTAATCATCCAGGTAAGGAAATTCCGGAAACTTGATTCTGTGATTTGCAGTGGGAGAATGTCACATCCGCTTGAACAGAACCAACTTTCTGGGAAAATCATGTTCCTTTTGTATCAGCTGGGAATTATAGATCTTTGCTAAATTAGAGTTATTAGCATTTTCTGTAGGGTCGGTTTCTGGTGGGTAAGCAAAAAGTAGTTATCTAAATCCACAATGATGCCAAGAATGTCAAACCCAACAAACTGGCTTTTCAAGACCAAAATATTTTAGATAGAAACCAACAAGTAGTTTGACTTTGGCACTTTGGATCTAATTATGAAATCCTGTATGGCAATTAATGGCAATTTTAATGTATGACACAAAAAGGGTAAAATATCCTTAAAAGAAAAAGCTGTGGAGGCTTAACTTGTAGAAACTGTATTTCCCAACAAAAGTTCTAACACAAACTCTCCTGCCATCTTTGTAAAACATATATTTTAGTAGTTTATTTATTTGAAAATATGATGGCAGCTAATTCACAAAACGCTCAATAAGTCAGTGTTAGAGACAAACTCTAAATATAGGCCAAATTTTCAGTCCGCACCCTTGGCTATTTACAGCTGTGGCTCCACGACTTTACTGGGCAGCAAACAACCCCATCCCCACAGGATACATTTGCCTAAATTACGTGGTCCAAGTATCTTAAGATTCCTGAATCCAAGCTTATCTCATTTTATCTTATCTTCCACATTATCTTATGTAATCTTGTCTTATCTTATCTTGCAGATCCCACAGGTTACAGGAACTGCTCAAGACTGGAAAAGTCTGGTATCTTAAAAAACCCTAGCGACAAGAAAATGTCTGGATCCAGCTCACTAGCCCATATTTACCACACTAGTCATCCATTTACTTGATTTGGCTTAGATTTATTACACATTAAAACAAAGAGTCTAGATTTAAGGGAAAACAACATCTCAGTTTGACAAAAGAAAAGGTTTTCATTTCAGGCTTTTAGTCCAAGGATAGACTTAATCCATGTCAGTAAATCTGAAACATGAAGCACAACTAAAGCAAGAACAAACGGAAAAAAACAACAAAAAACTAAACATTGCAACATGGACAAAAAAAACAAGAATCAACATAATTTTGCAACTCTGGTTCGTCACATGTAGCAAATTTTTTAATGAATGTGGCAACAGACAGGTCCACTGTAAGCAGTCAGTCATATTTGTGCTGATGACTTCCAAGGGTCCAGAGGTCATATAAAGCCAAGTTACACAGTGCAAGAATTTATGGCAGAGAACTGTCAAGAGGCAAGCTCATGCAGACTTACTTAAATGTTTCTCAAATGAATTTCATATTTTTGGCTTCCGTTCTGTTGAACAATTATTAACCCGTCCGATAAACACTTTCAGATAAGAAATTTTTTTTGCTTGTTTGTTTGTTTTTTCCCCCTTGGAAAAGTTAAGTTCATTGCACTTCTTTTTAGCATAGTTTTTTTTACTTCTTTAACATTCTTCCAGTAAAAGTACTAAATTGGAGCAAAGGTGGCCCCTTTACCCCAAAATATGTCCTGATGTTAATCCGTACTTTAGTCTCACCCTTTCACATCTGGAAGCATCTGTGGACATCCTGGCAAGGCTGGTGCTTCTTCTCCATCTTGTGCAAGCCTGTCCCCCGTTTTTCTTCCTCTCTCACCCAATTACAAACTCACAGGCTGACAGGAAGAGTTGTCTAAGCCAATCAGAAGAGAGGGAGGCTAAACCCAGGCCTCTTGGGGTCCCTTGGTAAACATTTAAGGCCTGCGTCCTCAACCCTCCTCCCACTACCTCTGCCCTAAAGCATACACACACACACACACACACACACACACACACACACACACACACACACACACACACACACGTGCATACAACATGAACACATCACACATACTAAGGCACACAGATGCAGACTTTGACTTGGCACCCCTCTGCCAGCACCATGCCTCTCCTATGTTTCCTTAAATCTACTATAATCATCTATGTTTGTTCTAAAGAAGCTGACAGGGGAGGCAGAAGCCAAAGAAAAAAAGGTTAGGGGGTGAAAGGACACATCGTTTCTGTTAGTCCCTTCTATAACTGAAGAAGGACAACATGTACACAAACACTCGCAGAGCAATGTTGCAAGCTAGAGTTTAGTTTGAGCTTCCTTTAGCGAGAAAGCAAAAAACAGAAAGACTGTCTAGTTGGCGCTCTGACATTTTGTAGTCAATAAATATTTTCTATGGACACTAATTTCATACTCTAAATTTACTTATGTGCACTGTTGTGTTTTTGAATTGTGTCTTAGGGCAGGGGAGTAAAAGCAAGTCATTCCAAAATACATTTTTTCTTTTATCTTCAGTGTCCACAATAACTTGTTTTTGTATTAAAATGGAAAAAGAACCATACTTTCTTTTTAAGGACTCTACATCCAAACCATAGACTGTATATAGAATATGGGCAACGTAATAGTAATGACATTGTTTTTTGGACTACTGTGCCCTAATGTTTTGTCTTTATCATACTGGCACTCCTCAAGCTCCTTTGCAGACATAAATGTCCAAATTTATTTGGGTAAGAGGATAGAAGAGTGTTAATTTATCGGACAAAACCAGCACCCTGGAAAACTAAAAGCTCAATAACCCCAAGAGGCCCGCTTAGTTCGGTTTCATGTTAATGACATTCGCAATACAACACAGAAGTCAGCAAAACAGTCTGTGCTCATGTCCACATATAATACAACAGGAAATTTGAAATGAGATTTAGCATTTGGTCATTACAAGAAAGAAATTCTGCCGTAAGGTCTTCAAGGCCATCATGAAACACTGATTCGGATTACGAAGAAAAGAAGGAAGATTATTTTATTCACTAACAGATGGGGGGGGAGGCTTTGGGCAATTTGACCTGCATTTTTCATTTTCCCCACTTCAGTGTTTTATTATTTCGTGGGGCATTAAAGAAAAACGAATGTTTATAAGCTCTAAATGGCCTGAGGTGATTCAACTTTGACAGAATGCAAATGAATTAACATTTTCACATTTCCACAACAAAAGTGGAATTTTGAAATCATAGCTACTCTGCTAAATGCTACAAAATATTTATAACAATTGCGTGAGACATTAAAAAGTTTTTGAGCACTGTGATTTAAAGAGTGGATCTGTGTGTATCCTGCCCCAGGATGCACACACATGCAGTAAATTATGCATAATTTTATTTTTGCAATTGGATTTCTGATGTCTCCTGAGCAGAAAAATACAATCAATCTTAAAAATCTGTGATGTAAACAACGGAATTTTTGTGGAAGAAAAACGTCTACAGGGCATCTTTAACTGCATACAGTTTTAATCATGAAATAATGATAGCATGTCAGTAAAAATCATCACCCTGGGAAGCTTTAAAACAAATATAATTTAGATGCCAGATGCCAGACAACTACATCGTCTTCAAAACAAGACAAAGTAAACATAAACAACCAAGAAAAATGTGGAATATAATGTTATGGAGCCGTGATTTTTTTCTCACCAGCAACCCAACAGGCTTATTATTTATGGTTTCATAGAGCGTGTCACTGTGTCTCAACATGGTTTAGCTATACTTTGTGACTGAAGGACAATAAATAAACATAATTTGGAAAATGTTGTGGCAGAAATTATAGTCATTTTAACGAAATCTATTCAAACAATGACTGTGTTGTGCGTTTGCCCACTACTGGTTCCTGTAATACGTATCAGCAGGAGTGTACTTCTCCAAAATCATACGTCAGTTTCTGTGCCAAAGCTACGGGGTTTTCTTTAGAGGGGTGGAACAACACAAAATGATTATGGTGGAAAAAATTATTTTTACCACAGGCCTGATCGCTTGACAATCATCATCATGAAAACAAAAAATAAAAGAAAACTAAACTATGCTGTTTTGAGATATTTCCAGTTCACTTAGGCCCTGAAAAATCTTTAAACATTACAGCTTTCACCAAACTAGCATAATTTAACCAGGTATAACAACTCCACAGGAGCATCACGGTGTAGGAAAAATGGAACCACAATGCATTATTGTGGATGATTGCAGTGCAATTTCAGTCTCGGGTTCAGAATTGTTATATCTCTAGATAGCATGCAAACATTTTTCCTTAACTTCAACCCCAGCCTCAACATTTTAGTAAATGTAACACTTCCACATGAGTCTGCACATTACACCAGGTAGTGAGTGAGAGTCTACCTCGGCAGAGCCAATCAGACAAGAGTAAGGACCTGAAAACAGCAGCAACCAGCTCCTCTAAATAAGCCTTGTGCTGCTGGATGTATTTACATACATTTGTCTGGAAATCAGTATATTTGTGAAGAAGCTAGGTACATATAAATATATATGTAATTTTTAACCTATGCACATATATGTTTGTGTGTCCACTTCCCTATATAAATATGGCTACTGGATGGTTCTAACGTCCCCTGCTCTTATTTCATAAGAGAGTGCGGAAAACTCAGAGTCAGCACATTGGCATGAGAAAAGTCTCTGCTGGAAGCAGATCAGGTCACACATCTGCAAACCCCGCTCATGTCTATGTGTGTGGGAGACCAGCAAGGGAAAGAGTGGGTGTCTGTGTGTATATGCATGCATATGTGTATAAATAAAATCAAGCATGCGTGTCAGAGAGAGAATGACAAAAGTAATGAGCACAAGCACGAGTCCAGCAGAGTCAAATTGCTTTACAAAATTTCCAGTTGTGTTTGTGCGCACGCGGGCATACAGCGGTTTGTCTAAAGCTATCGACTATTAAATGTTTTATGTTTTAAAATCAGGTTTTTCATCTTTTACAGGTGCCTGACGGTGGTAAAGCTGCTACTAGTCAAATTTGGCCATTTCAGAGACAGTTTTTAAAAAAATTAATCAGAACTGGAAAATTAACTGTGCCATTAGGCTTTAATGATTTATTGTGATTTACTGAATAGTTCAAATTTAGTGGTTGAGGTTTTGGAGTTCAATCTAATTTGAAGGAATCAAGTCTCTATCCAGTCTAACCCCTTCCAGCTCTGTTATTTGGACTAATTATATCTGTGCAACATGTACCTTTCCCTTTTGGTCTAAATCTGCTGTTTCTCTCTGTATGTCAGACACACACAAGCACATTCTGAAAACCATGACTGAAGCCCAGGTGTACATGGATGTGTGCAAAATGTAATGGTTTCCAGAGTGCTGTTGAGCTGTCAGAGGTTTTGGAACATAACAGCTGTACTTAATGTTGTGTGTGACGACAGCGAGACACAAACCGATGGCTGTAATGTCTCTTAAAACTACTCGCCTCATGTTTTGAAATTTCTTTTCAGCTGCACAGTAGGGGCTGGTGTGTAATTGCTGTAGTTACACAGCTTCTCACCACATGTCTCATCGTTGCTTTTCTCTGCATTAATGCAGAAGTGATCAAATAAAGCATCCAACTGAAGATGCTTTAGCTACATTAGGATGAATATTAGCAAGTTATGCATCTATAAAAATTGATGTGATGTTTAAGACACACTGCCGACGATTTTTTTATATCTGTATTTATACAGAGAATCGATTATGGGTAAAACTTTAAAGTAAAATACTGTTTTCAAGCAACTGCACAAATGGATTTATGAGATTCTGAAGTGAAAGTAAATATGGTTCTTCTAGAAAATAAAAGGCACAAAACACACCAAAAACACACAACCTGGACTGCTCAAAGTGCAGATGGCCACAAATTTTGGGTGATGAATAAGAAGAAGCAGAGCTGGAACTCTGCCTTCTGTGTATCTCATCAGAGTGCAGTGTGCGTCCTAATCAAAACTGCAAAATGAGAAACATTGTTCTCCTGTGGTTCGTAAAACGGTCAAGCGTTCACTGATGAAGAGCAAACAAACTGAGATTAGAAGCTTGCGAAACTGGTAAATGCATGTGCTGTTAATAAAAACGCAATAAGGAGGAAAAACAAAGTCCCAGACTACTCTTTTGGCAGGTGTTTGGATGGTGGTCATTTTTCTGGAATGATATAAACTCGGTTAACCTATTAGTGCAAGGCTAAATCAATTACCATTTCTTAATATATTGTAAACAGTGAAGTCATTTAGTCAGTAAGAAGCTTGATTACATGAATGTTTGCAGTTCCTCTTAATATTATTGTACTGGTTTCATATGATATTGAGTGTCTTTGGATGGTGTTGAATCCAACTGAGCAGTTTAGGTAAATCACAGCTCAATATTGGTGGGATAAAAGAGAAAATATTTAAAAAGAAAACTGCCAATTTCTAGAGAAAATCATAATATTTGTACTCGACATGCAGTACTTCTCAAACTTTAGAAGCCAAAGAAAGCTCACACTCCACAATCATTAACAATAAAAAAGATCCCAGCTTAATTTCAGATGAACTAAAAAGTTAAGAATCGCAGCATCAGCTCTTCCTTTTGTTTATTCCCCCTTTAAGTCATATAATTCACTCCACGTTTTCCCCCAGGTGTGCCACCCCCACCACCCACATGCCCACCAATGAAGCCTGTGCAGAACCACTGTCCTAATGTCTTGCGTCTACAATAACAGATATAACTGTACAGATATCATAATCACTCAATTCTGAATTTGATGCATGCAAAGACACCAAAGAAAACAAGCACCTTCTGAGCATTTTAGAATAGCTTGATCACTTTTTAAAGAAACAGCGCTTCTGTCTCATTCCAGATGTTTGTATTTCTCCACTGAGGTTTCGGTATTTGTCAGCATGCTGTTTAACACAGCGGGACTGTACTGTACAAACACCCCGGAGCTGTAATTAACGGGACTTAACGGGTAACAATAGAAAAGTATACATCCGTCACATCCAGCTATGGCTGGCATCCCATCCCAAGCTCTCCAAATTTCTCTTGCAACGCCAATTTGCAGCACAGGAAAAAAAAAATCCCATTCGTTGTTGATTCTGCTGTAAGCTCTTAAAAGTGCGCACCAGAAGAACAAATGAGTTTGTGATGGGTTGGAAAGATTTTCTTTTTCTTTTTTTTCTTTTTTTGCGTAAAAAAAAGAAGTGCTGCATTTAAGCTAAGCCTCGAGGCGTGCATAACATGCTTAAAATGTGGAGCTTTATGGGCACAAACAACGCATTTCACTCTTTAAAAACATAAACTAACTTACTTCATCCGAAGCGTGGAGCTGAAAACTGCAAGCACGGCGCAGATTTACTTTTCAGAAGTTGCTCATCTGATGGCCAGCGCAAGCACTAACGGGTTACAAGTCCTGCTTCTTCTTCACTGCAGACTGCTCGGCCCGACTCAGTCCTCACCGGGACGACTTTTACATATCACTCAATCTCAGGATCGGACGCGTGCTTTCCTGGTGCGGTTTTTGCCTTATTTGCTGCTCATCGTCTAGACCACTTGGAGGGGTAGAGACACGCTACGTCGCTTAAACAGAGAAAGTGGGCAGTGTGTCTCGCGTAGCGATCAAGCGCCCTCATCCGCCAGCAATCCACTCTGCTCTGTTGACCACCACCACAGAGGGGGCAGCTAGGGAGAATGACTGCCGGGCCAAACTTCCAAAATAAAACCCCTTTAATACGCTGCCATGCTTTCTGGTGAGAGCAAAAGTGAAGAGAAAGTAGCGACCTGCACGAACAGCTTATTAGAGCAGACGAACTGTACTGTAGTTGAATGGGTGTGTTTAGAATAGTTGTTTATGTTAATTGTTAATGTTTTAGATATTTAGGAATGCGGTGAAATGTAGTTTTCTTTATTATTTAGATGATAAAGTCTTAGAAGAAAAAACGTTTTGCTTTTCTTTTTCACGTGAAATGTATATTCTCCCCCCAAAGGTTATATAACCATCAGAATAAGCCACAATGTATCCTGTCCTTGTGTGCGAAAGAGACATCGTTTAACTACAGGACACTTCCATGGTGGGGGGACTCTGTCCTAAACTGTAGCCTGTGGAGTGTCCACCAGAGACGTCACGCCAAGAGAGGCTCGGCCAGGATTTCAGCTGTCAATGGGCCTAAACCCCCACACCCATAAGCAACCAGTTAGTAAGGACGACCCGCCCCGACACGTGAATAACGTTTCATGCGCCAGCTGTTGCTGCTGGTTTGCTTTCCCCCCTGAGCACTGCATCCATATACGCTGTCTCATTATCGCCACAGAGCTTTTCATTTTTTCCAACGTGTTCATGATTTCACTTCCAATCGATGATTACTCAAATGCGATCAATGCAAAAAAAAAGTTCAACTGTCTCATTAAAACTACCCAAGCCTAATTTTGGAGAGCTGCAGCCTGCAACACACGAGTGTCCACATACCCATTATGAAAGTACGGATCACAGGCTGTGTAATGTATAAAGCTGAGCTAACCCTTGCTCTCTAAAACGGCAAGGAGCTTCAAACTCCAATTACCAATATCATGATTGGAGTTTTATTAACAAAAACTGAATAACCTAGGCAAGAGGGGCATTGAGACAAAGAAAAAGACACGGAGGAGGGCACAGAGGAGAACGAGTGCTTGTATTTCCTTGGTCCCAGTGCTTTTTATCTTTCTGCCAATGCACTGATGCAGTGTTGACATAATTTGTGATGTGATGAGAAAGATATGGAATTGGCCTGTCTTTACAGAGCGGAGCTGGCCTTTTATTTTTATATCCTGTCCTCTTCTTGTTTATGAGGTCCACAACTTATAGCTATGGCTTTTCCATGTCGTTCAACTGCAGTGCGCATAAAAACACTCAGTGAGAGACCAGGGCTGCTCCCATGCAACATAAATACTGTGAATTATAAACTAGCAGAGGAAAAAAGCTCGAACTGAAATAACTTTAATGAGGTTTGCAAGTGTTGTGCGCCATTATTCACTGCTGATCTTTCACTCGACACGTTGTGACATTAATTAAAGAAACAGAAAGAAGAAGAAAAAAACTGGCACTGAGCATGTACTGTATTGGTGAGTTACAGTATATGACAAAGAGCTGTGATTGGAGGAGATCGGGGGTGTTCAGTGAATTACTTGCTTTGTTGCTGAATCATGTGGAGTTACGCTGTAGTGAATGTGACAGGATAACAATGCATCTGTCCCACAGACTGATGCCACTGCAAGGGCACCGGAGGGGGGTAACAGGGCAGGAATTAAGTTCCCACCATGCAACCACCTAAGCTCTGCAGGGTGTTTAGTGAGCAGTTTAGTTTTAGTCATTACAGCAGCAATCGAAGAGATGTTACTCTTTAACAATATATATCATTTGCCACTGGTTGTTAGAATAACACTGTTGAGTTTTGTTTTATTTTAGGTTTGTACTTTACACCCAAATTGCTTTAGCTTTCCTAAAACAGTTAGATACTGAGCTCTATACCAAATTGCATTCAAACTCTGATGAGTCTGTTTCCGTAGCGCACTAATGTCAGTGGCTGCTTTGACATGTCAATAATATTTATAGTAAAAAAAAAAGTAAACGTAAGAAAACAGTGTGCGGTGCAGAAATCCAATATGTCACTTAGTGGAATGACATGGTTCATTTAGTATGTGGAGATTAATACAGCTACAGTATGTTTTGCTTTCTTTTGGATCTCTTTGAATGCCTTTTCTGGCTGTTGCTTTAAAACTGTGTTCGATCTGCGCTGACTGCCTGAAACTACCTTTGTGCAGCATGTCACAGCTGTATTCCTGTGATCGTTTTTCTGCAGTATTGTCTTTCAATAGCCATGTAATGTATGTTTGGCTGTCTGTTTTTATTTTCCCAATAATGGAAGTGTGCCCTTTGTGTCATCCCCTTCAAGTCAACCGTAATGCATTTATAGTTTCACAGCCAACTGTGGCTATATACAACTATGCCAGCTCCTTGTCACCTATTGGATTAGGATAAAAGAGAGGAGATGGCTACAGGGGGAAAACACACACACACACACACACACACACACACACACACACACACACACACACACACACACACACACACACACACACGCACGCACGTACTAAAAACAACAGAAAATATACAGAAGGATCACACTGTTCCTGGTGCTTTATCTTCTTTGGTACAGAGTGAATGATGATTTGAACAAGCTCAAAATGATTCACAAATAATTCACTATTAATACTTCTACTAACCTGCCATGCATATGACAGCGGGAGGTAGGTGGGATGGACAGTGAAGTAGGAAGGAAATTGAAGTGAATTGGTGAGATTGCATGGGTTTAGTAAAACCCACAGAGTATCAGCATGAGAACCTCACCATGTGCAAAACAACACAATTAAGAGGGACGCTTAGCTTAATCAGTGAATGCATCATGCAAATGATGTTTTTTCTTTTTTCTAAACCTACTTTAATCTTGGCTGTTATCATAGAATACAAATCAGGGACTTAATTCTAATGAAAGGAGAAGAGAGTGAAGAAGAGGGATGATAGAACACAGAGTTGCTGCTATAAAAGAGAAGTTGGAAAAATACAGCGTGTTTAGCCCGGTGATTTGCAGTTTGAGTCAAATTAATAGTAATAATAGATACTTTGTACATTAGTCTGTATGTTTGCACTGGCATGTTTACTTATATTGTTACCTATTGTGCTTATATTAAAATGCATTATTGGTGCTTGTTTTTAAGTTTGATTAAGAAAATACGACAAAAAACCATCTAACATGCAATTCAATAATTACTTGTGCACCACTATATACAGACTGGAAAGTAAATATACAGAAAAGCAAAATATGCAACATTATGATTAATACAATATGTCAGATGTTTATTTTAAAGGTGTTGCTTTTTGTGGGTCCATAGAACCGGTTTATACAACAAATTTTTTCAATTCATAATGAACACCAAATTTTGAAATACTTATTAGCAATCTTGCAGCTCCACCATGTTCTAAACAGGTTTCTCAAACTTCAGTGATTGACTAATGTGTGTGCTATTTCTATCAAATTAAATAATGAAGTTTTCCCCTTTTCTGGTTTTGTTTTTATCTTTGTCAAATTTAGTTTCTGACCATCAAAGAACTTTAAAAATGGACAAAGATGACCCAGTTAAATACAAAATGCAAAATCCAAGCAAGTTTCGACAGTAGATCCAACACATCCTGGCAGCAAAAGCACACCAAACTAAAGTAATGGTTTACTTTCGCCTGCATTCACAGAAAAGTTGTTCATCACCAGAAAGAAGCTTCCCCCCCCCCCACCCCCACCCCCCCTTTGTTCATTCAGATTGCAGTGGCAAACTGAGTTATGAACACTGATAGATCTCTCCATAAGGCAACACCAGGATTACTAACAAAGGATTCTGGAAAGTTTTTTCCTGCATACCTGCCCTCAAAACAGATCCCCATGGTGTATGCACGATTTAGATTTAAATTGATGACTTCATTTATTAGAGAAAAAGTTATCGCCCCCTTGTTAAATTGCAAATTAATTGTGATTAACCGCATTTCTTGGAAAGATGAGTTCAATTTCATCAGCCACACCCAGGCTTGATTGCTGCCAGACCTGCTGAATCAAGAAATCACTAAAACAGAATTGTGAAAAAGCAACACATCATGCCATGATCTAAAGAAACACAAGATCAGATGAAAAACAAAGTCACTGACATATATCAATCTTGGAAGGGTTACAGAGTCATTTCTAAAGCTTTGGGAATCCAGCAAACCGCAGTGTTTTGGTGCTTCGGGACCTGGATGGCTTGCTGTAATTGATGGAACAGTGAATTCTGCACTCTACCAGAAAATCCTGAAGGAGAATATCCTGCCAGCATCTCATGTCCTAAAGCTCAACAACACTTGCAATATGCAGTAGCACAAAGATCTGAAACACACCAGCAAGTCCACTACTGAATAGCTTAAAAAATAAAAATAAATAGGAAGGTTTTGGAGTGGTCTAGTCAAAGTCTGGACTTGAATCTGTTTGAGATGCTTTGGGCTGACATTAAACAGACTATACATGCTCAAAACCCTCAAATGTGGTTGAATGAAAACAATTCTGCAAAGAAAAGTGGTCCACAATTCTGCCACAGTTAACACAGAACACTAAATTGCACTAGGTTACATAAGCTAATTGTCAATTCATGAAATTAAATTACTTCCAACCATTTTTCCTTTTTAAGACTATGATATAATAAAACACTATAAAACTGACACACACTAAGACACACTTCTCTACTTGGCATTTGACCAAGCTTAAATCCCAACTGTGACTCCATTTCTACATGCATGACTTTTCCCCTTTCTCTGTGCACAGTATTTTCAAAACATTCAGCATCTATCTCTCTTCACATCTTACTCTTCACACGTGTAGTATGTCTCAACTGCCCTAGTAGTGTTGCAGAGTCTGTCTTGCATCTGTAAACTGTCTTGGGTCAGTCAATAGAGGCTTCTTCTTCATGACATGGAATCCCCGAGGCCACATGTGCTTGTAGAAGACAAGAGGCAGCTGGAGGTCTGGTACTCATTCACTCTTCCAAAACACTCCCCCACCAACCAACTATTATGCAGAGATGTGTACTAATGGTTCACAGTCTGCAGCTTGAGTAAACAAACCTTGAAAATATCCTTTCCAAGCAAGTTTCGACAGTAGATCCAACACATCTTGGCAGCAAAAGCACAGCAAACTAAAGCAATCGTTTACTTTCGCCTGCATTCACAGAAAAGTTGTTCATCACCAGAAAAAAGCTTCTTCGCCTCTTCGTTCATTCAGATTGCAACGGCAAACTGAGTCATGAACACTGATAGAGCCAGTCTGTGGTAGAGCTCTCCATAAGGCAACACAAGGATCACAGAGCAATAACAAAGGATTGTGGAAAGTTTTTCCCTGCATACCTGCCCTCAGAACAGATCCCCAGGGTTTATGCACTGTCCCCCCCCCTTGTGCAGACTGTGCAAGCATGAGCACACATATACACAGAGAAGTACATAGACAGAGATGTAGGTAAATAAGTGTGGCATGAAGACCAGAACAGCAGAACAAGAGGTATATAAAGATAACATGTCAGGGGTCCGTCTATTACCACCAGAAACAGATGAATTACACGTTTATACAGTGGCTGACTCTTCCATCATCTCCCTAAAAATAGATATCAAAAGAAAAAGAAAAAATAAATAAATCTGCACTTCAACTGCGTTCAGCACGGGTTAATGCACCCAAATTGCACCAATCATAGCCTTATTCTAACACTGCAAGCCTATGAAAATGACTACTGAGACTTTTGACGGAAGGCCTGCAGAAAAGGGTAGGGGGGTGCACTTTTGTCCATGACTTAACTAGAACAAAAGAGCATCAGTGAAGCACATTATCTTGTCAGGCCTTACCTGACAGAAAAATGATCCTATTGTTGCCAGCAGAAGGTGTGAACGTCATCACCAGGTAGACGGAATATGACAGTAATGGTAATTTTCAGAGAAAATACACACACGCGCGCACAACTTAAGCACATTAATGGAGAGACGTGATGATTTAAGTGCTGCAATTCTAAAGGAATTCAGTTTTAGAAATTTCTGCTTAAACCTCAACGTTGTCAATGCAGATTCTATTATATATGCATTTCATGTGTACCAGACACAAAATAAGCAAAATAAGCAATATGTGTGCTGCCATCGACATTGTAGGAGATGCCCATCTAAACTATTTGTCTGTAATAATACAAACTATCTCTGGGATTGAAAACTTTATGGTAAGAGAAAAAATTTGTCTTGTGTTCTGTATGTCACTAAAAACTGGATCCATTATTAGTTTGTCAGAAATCTTAAAAGTGGCATGATAGCAGGTAAAAGTCAAGATATTTAAAATTCTAACAAAATGAAAATCAAAAGTAGTAAGAAATGCTACAGTAGCACCTCCTAGCTTCCAAAGGGTATTCTGTCATGATTCAATTCAAGAAAGAAATTCAATTTTGCCATCACTTACATAATATTTAAGGACAAAATGTGACCTAGAGATTAATAAGAATTGTCCCAAAAAAGTTTATTTATCATTTGAAAAAGAAGGATTTTCATCACAACACCGGCAATTCTTATATGTAAAAGAAAAGCAAAATGTGCAATAATAACAAAAAAAGATGTAAACAATTAAAATAATAAATACAGCTTTTATGAAAAAAATATATTGCTGCATTGACAGAAATATTCTTATGAAGTAAGGCTATTGTTAGTGCTCCATTATTCACAAGGAGTCACTTCAAGTGATCTTTCACTAGTTAAGCGAATGTGTAAGCCATTACATTATGGAGAATTAACAAAATTTGAGTCTGAGTAGTAACAAAATAAATGGTATGCCAATATTTGCTGATGTAAATTGGGTGGCTAGAAACCTTTGATCAGTAGGCAAAATATTTTGTATGAAAGTTGCATAAGCAGATTTTCTATAGGACAATTCTATAGGAAGTTAACAGAAATTACCTTTACACCAAAGTCATTTTACTCCATTAAGATCACAAAAAAGCCTTAAAAATACCATTTATCAAATGTTAAAGCATTCAGCCACATGACTAAGTGGTAACTCACTATGCCACTCATGATATGCCTAAATTAAAGCAGCATTTATGGTTTTAAATGATTAAGTGGTAATTAATTTGATTTGAATGTTTTTCCCAATTTTGCAAATAAAGTCTGTCTGCCTGTACATTCCTGTTGCTTTGTTCCTTCATCCACCACAAAACCATTAATGCAACTTCATTTATGCATCGCTCTTAAAATAGTGTTAAATGAAAGTAGTTTGTCGAGTTAGTGCACAGCTCCTTCATATTGATCTTTCTGCAAATAATACCAAAGTGTCTTTTAGGTGTCCAAGATCACTATTTACCCAATATTTTCTTTTGCTTCTAGTCCATATAATTAAACTGCATTGGCAAACCTTCAGTCCTGAACCTGAAGGACTCAGGAAATGTCCTAGTGTGTATTGGTGTCAAAAAAAAGAAAAAAAGACCGATGTCTGCAGTTCTGATCCATCGTGCAACAGCAGGTGTTAGTAGAGTTTGACTCCAGAACATCTCAGCAGCCAGGAAATGCCATCCAAAAGCCCAGACAGGGATTCTGCCACTGTATCCTGTACCTGTTTATGAAAGAGAGAAACAGGCTGAAAAGCTCCACAAGCTGAACTCTGGATGGAAAAGCTTTCACCTGATCAAATATCAAGCAATTACCATCCAGGGGTTAGGCAGGTGGGGTAGGCCAAGTCTCTTTGCCATGTCAACACAGGGAGTTCGACACATGGATCTGGTGCTGGGAGTCCGAACTGTTTCTGGTTCCTCTCTTGAGATGCATGAGAGCACCAGCAGAGGTTTGGATGTGGAACCCCTACTGCAGTTTAGCACAGCTCGAATCTGGACTCCTTCAGACTTCTCACCACCTATTCACAACATGAACCATGAACCTACTGCAGATGTTCTGCATTGATCAGTCATTGAGTATGATGTGTCATTGTACTACACTACAAAAAAAGATGTGTTATTTTACCTCTCTCAAGCTCTGCATTGGCAACATAGATGAACCCATCCACCACTTGGCACACCTGCTGAACCTGAGGAGCAGGAACGCACACTGGGTCCCCTGAGTCGTCATTTCCTTCAAAGGTAAAGAGTTTATTGCTGATGCTCTCCTGTTGCACTCTGGCTCTTTCTCGCTCTGCCCTACAGACACAAAAACACAAAGATTAATAACTGCAAAAAGGATGAGAAACAACTGTGACTCATTCAGCAACAAACAAAGTGCTCACCTGTTGGTTGAATACAGAGTGAGGATGTTAAATTTGTGTTGGTTATTGAACATGTAACTTATCCCCGAGCCAATACCTGAAATAAACAAAGGTTTACGTATGTTTGTTTGTATTCTTTGGGTAGATAAGCTGTGTGTATGTAGTGATCTAGTGCCATCTAGTGGTAGACAATACACATAGCAAGTAAACTTATCTGTTGATTAATTCTGTGATTAAAATGCACTGATGTAATTTCTGTAACACATCATTATTACACGTTACCTTTAAAATAATCACATTTTATCTAATTTTATCTTTTATCTAAAGGACAAACTATGATTTACAATTGATTAAAAGGGAAAATCAGCCACTATATTATGCATTATGATGAGAAAAATACCATGAGAAGCTTATCCTTAGATCAGTGTTATCTTACCATTTATCTGTCTGTGCGGAGTGCCTGACACAGGAAGTATATCTGGAGCATGCATAAGCCTTGTGACTAAAGAGACATCCAGCTGCTCCATGCCAGGACCAAACATGGCGTAACGCGGTTCAGACGAGGGTACCAGGGACTGAAAAAATGAGGTCACCACCTCATATGCTGGTCGTGTAGGAAGCCACTGCTGTCTGGAGGATGGGCAACCTTTCAGGTATCTGTTGATACACAAGGTTTGCTCAGAAATTTTTCCAGGAAACTGACGGTAATGCAGGATAACAGGGGGATACTCACTCTGACATGTAGTCAAATTTTAGTTTTATTCCTTCATTTCCCTCTTCTCTATCATCCAGGCTCTCGTCTTCACTTATTAGCGGTGCATCCAGCAAGTCTGGATGGGGTATGGTCACATGATCAATGGAGGGCCAGTATGGCATATCCCGCAATAGGAAGTATCTCCACAGTAATGGATCTCTAACCATGGCCCTCCAGTAACGACTTGTGGCTCCAAGGTGGCAGAGATCCGCAGGAGACAGAAAGGTCATGATCAGAAACTGTACATCCACCTTCGGGAGGAATGGCGGAGCACAATTATTTTGATTTTCCTAGATCAACAATAAATATTTCTAGATTAACCTCCTAGACCAAAATACTCAATTGTGCTCTACAAGGGCCTGATATCCACTTAGGAGGACATTATACTGCTACTGTTCTATCAAAATTTTAAACAAATATCCTCATGTGGCTCTTATTTTTCTTAAAAACAAAAATAAGGTAAAAAGAAAAAAAAAATCTGGTAATTCTTTGTTTTTACATTCATCGGGCCCCAATATCTGCCCAATATATGTCCAAATATCAAAGTGAAATTGCAAATGCATGCCGTGGAAGAGTTCGGGTCTTAGGAGGTTAAAATTCCTAGTTAAACCAATTATGTGTATTTGGTTAAGAAGTAGGAAAAATACAGATTGGAAGGGGATAATGGACAATCACTAATACAAGCAATTCTATAATCAGCTGATATACTTCAAAGATAAGTCAAAGGAACTCAAAGTATGGCAGTGTTCCTGCTCAGAATAGTGCAGTCGAGGCATGCCAAATCGGGGACGGGAGGCAATTACGACTACTTTGGAAGCCTACAAGTTGAACGCGACACTTAGACTGAGCATCTATCATTTTTTCTATAAACAGCTTTCAGACTGTGTGTGTAGAACCTGAAGAGAGCAACACTATCCTTTTAGGCTTGTCCTGTCTGAATGAGTGACATATAGGCTACATAGGTAGACGTACACAGAATTCTCCTATGAATGATTCGACTTACCGGTAAGGTATCCAAAGATCCATACTGTTGTTCTTCTTTTCCCGAGTCTCCAACTGTCAAATCGGCTTCAACAACTTTATCAGGGAAATAGCGGTCTCTAAACCGCCTGAGGCTGCGGATCACCAAAGACTCCAGCTGCTGGATCTTTTCAGCCATGTCTTAATTTGTGTCATATGCGAATATTTACTGTGTACAACTAAACACTATGAACCAAGGAAATGCCAACACCGATGTTTTCCTGTCACTTCCTCATAGCAGTGGAGCATTGTGGGTATTGTAGTGCAGTATCATCAAACAAAACAGGAATACGTAGTAAAAGAAAATCTGGAAGGCAAACTAGGAAATTTTTCTTAAAACAAAGCACGTTTATTGTCAACAAGGACATTAAAAAACAAAATGATAGATTTTTTTGCCCAAACAACACAGTTTCTCTATTAATAGTTACACTATCAATGTTATTCAAGTTGCAGAAAAATGGAAGTTGCAATAGATGAAAATACAAGTGGTGCATTACAAAGCTGGTATGAACAAACCTGAACATACTTTGAATTGGTCATTAATACGTCACTGACAAACAGTTCGAACACCTTTCTTTGCCTTCTGTGTGTATACTTTATACACAAATTCAAATAATGCATATGCTATTTTAATATATATTAAAAGCATAACAAAATGGCAACAAAACAATAAATAAATGTTAATGTGCAATGTCTCATTTCCAGCTGTATTATCTTTAAACTTGTTACAATCTTAAAATGAAAAGTCAATTTTTCTTTTTTAATATTCATAACCTCTTTAGTAATATTAATGCTATTGTGACACATTCTTAGAGCAAAACAAATGCCCCAATCAACAGTCTGGAATCAGAGTGGCCACTGCTTTTTCAGCAGGCCAGGGGCAAATAATTATTCAACAGCCTCTTGTGCAGCCCTTCTATTACAATGCTTGTCTTATACTCTAACTTCTCATTCATCTGCTTTGGCCTGGGCTGTTTGGCATAGGATTAGGTTGCCTGTAGACACTGTTCCAGCATCTCCTTTCTTCACATTCACTCTCTCCCTGTGCCTCCCCATAAACTTTCACAAGACTGCACCCCATCCGATGGGCTCCATTTTTATTTGGGATTGACACATTTGAATATTGAACTTTGATCTGTTCCTGAGGGCAATTGTAACAGAGAAGCTATATTTTTCACTGTAAAATACTGAGGATTTCCTTGGCATTCTCTGTGTTCCAGCCCTGCCCTTGGAGAGGGCCCTCACAGGCAAGCACATATTTGTTGAGGATCTGTGTGCCAATGTCCCGAAACTGGAGGCGATCTTCTTTGTGCTCCGTAGTGTCAGCGCTGCAGTCCTCGTACTTGACTGCCCAGAAACACATTTCGCCAATGTACATCATTGTCAACAGGTGTGTGTCTGAGAAAATGCCTGACCCAAAAGATAAACCGGTAGTTAGTAAGACCAGTTGGCGACAAAAGAACAGATTGTTAAAAAAATTTCTGTGTCAGTTTTCAGTTATCCAGGTCATTGTAGTATTAGAAGAAGAAAAACAAAAAGTGATGGATTTCTTTAACTCTGTTGAAGACTTTTCACCTCTCATCCCAGAGGCTTCTTCAGTTTGGCTTCTGTATGTAGAGCCCCAGGTATTTAAACCCTAGTGGGGGTTGTCCCTTAGGAGGTGGTTGCTGACCACTATTAATCATGTGAATCATCAAACAAGCCAAGGTGAGCCATATCCAGTTTTTGGGGCAAGTTTTTTCCGAAGTGTCACCTGAAACTTCTGGTGGTAATGGTCCACGCCTTTTTTCACATCTATACACCTAATTCTGTACCTGTACCCATTATTACGTATGGGACTCTCCACCTTTTGGTTTTAGAATTGAAAAGCCTCTGGGATGAGAGAAAAAGCAGTTGACCTTCAATGAAGGTCAGCTGCTTTTTTTTTTAAAATTCTCCTAAGATTTTCAAAGATGGGTAACAAATTAGAAGTAAAAAACTCCTTTACTAAGGAGTTCAGCCCCCAAACCACATTTAATGATCCCTGCCAATGATTACTCTGGGATGTAATTCTCAGTAACTATATTTATTTGCCAAAACTCTTGTCTCCAAGGACAGAAGAGATTCCAGCGAAGCTGTCAGGTTTCTCCCTACCACAATATAACACAAACATCCGATCACATAACTGTGGAGGTTGTGGGTTCAAGTGTATTCCTTCATTTATCACGTCTATAATAAATAACACATTTACCTTCAGATAAGATGTTTGCTGTAGCAGTGTCATGTAGCACCACACCATCATTGAGCTTTACAGAGTTTCTCACCTGCAGCATCCGCATCAGGTATCGCACACCTTCCTGAATACACTGGGTCAAAAATGTTTTTAATGTTAAAAAAGAAACATAAAAAAGTGGTAAACTATTGGTTTTAATCAAAGTAAAGTTGTACAGCTAACAATGAATGAAACTCCTTAGATCTCTGCATTGTTTGTTACCTTAAGGAATGTTTCCTTGTTTTTCTTGATCCACTGCTTTCGCTGATGAAGGGTATGACAGTACATATACAGCAGAGCTCCACGTCTCCAGTAGAGACATTCTAACAGCTCTAAACCCAACACAGACTGCACCTAACATAAACCAAAAGACACGAATATCAATATCAGACACTCCATGATGCCTCATCCATATTTATTTCATAAGCACTTTAAAAGCATGTGTCCAAGTGTGAGTAGCGAAACCACAAATCAAAGGGAAAATTAAAGTTGAACTGACGTCCAACTGAAAGTAGGATAATTACTGGATAGTTAACCAGACCAAGAAAGAAACACATGGACACAAAAAAAAAAAAAAAAAAAAAAAGAGTGTCTGCTCCTCTTTTATATCCTTTGGGTTGTGGGTTTGTGTCCTAGTAACCTCTATAGTCTTATATTGTAATAACCAGACTACATGACAGTTTGTGATTTGATACAAAGTACACTATTCATAAAATGGAGTAGAAGACAACACCAAAATCGGTTTGAGACAAACACAAACCTCTTGTGCTGGTGCAAGCCGTGCGGCCAAAACTTCAGGTTCAGTCAGATCTTGAAGAAGCTGCTGAATTTTAAATGGTGAACAGTCCTCAGGGAACTCCTGGTCCACCAGTTTATTCTCTTCATAAAAAGTGATGTCTAGAATCACCTAAATGATGAAAAATAAAATAATTTACAAAAAAAAGTAAAACTGAATGATGTGTTAAAATTGTCTTAAACATTTTGCCTGCACCATGTATAACTTTGCAAAATAGGATAAAGGCCTATAATAAACCTGCCAGCTGTTGCTCCTTCTTTAAACCAATTAAGAAAACTATTTAGGGGGGGGACGACAACAACAACGGTTAGAGATATCTGTATCTAATCTGGAGCTGTAATACAACATAAGCACGCACAACATAAATGAAACTGAATTGAATTTAGATCACGTAAAGCAATTTCCAATAATGCAGTCACTGATTTTACTGTCCCATCAGATCAGCTGCCTACTCAAAAATATTTTTTCTGTCTTTCAAAAAGCTTTAGTATGATGGTTCTTGAACCTCCTCAGAGATACATTTAGGGGAAAATATAGGCTAAAGGCTGAAGGATAGAGTGATGAGAATGGCAGGAAGTACAGTACGCAGAATGGAAAGCACCCCAAAATCACATTGATACAACTGTAACAAATGTAAAACAAAACCACCATCTTCAACATTTCTTCTTCCCTAACTGAACCATCTCTTGTGGGTTGGTATGGAGTTAGAGGTTTTGTTTTACAGTTTATGGCAAACATTTTACTCCTAAATTTTTAAAGCAATACGCTTCAGAATATCTTTAGTAAAGTTAATCTAGACCAGTTTGCATTAGACATTATTACAATGTCACACAGAGGCTGTAAATCGTTAAAGGAACAGAACTAAAACACTCATAATTAGAGGGTTTTCATTTCAGACAAAGTTTCCATGTTTTCCTGATATGAGCTCTGTAATTATGTCAAAATTTAGATAAGAGCTAAACAGAAGACAGCAGCAACTGCAAAGACGGCCCTTTCAATGAACTCATTATAGAAGACACTATGTTAGCAACATTAGTTGCTAAATAACAATTATTTTGATAGCAGACTAATGTGCCTCATTTTTCTTTGATTAGTCAACGATTATTTCAGTAACTCTTATCTACACTTCCTGTAGGCAAACCTCTTATTCTAGGCTCCAGTACCTTACCTGCTCAAGTCTGCCCACCTATGAATACCCTGTTGTCTTGTCCCACAGCAAAAATAATGACATATGAATTTGAAAATAATCAAATGGTTCTTTTAACATTACTCAATAGAACCATCAGAATAAAAATGAAATAAATCAAAATATTAGGTAATATAAATTAATTTGCTAGTAGCATTTAAACAAAGAAAAAATGTGCAAGTAGGAAACTAAAAATAGTTTCTATCCATAAGTTCAAATAAAGCTTTGAGATCTTTGAGATGATGTTCCCAGCTGTTAATAACCATGCTGAAGATGTTCTCTGTCCTGACTTTAGCCATTTGACAGGTGCATGAGCCTCTTTATTGGACAAAGTCACCCGTATGCCTGTGCTCAACAGTTAAGAAAATACAATTCTGCGTCAACAAATTTTTATAGTCGATGGCAATGATTATGGTGATGAATTGTTGCAGCCCTAAAATTCACAGGAAATTATTTTCAGAGAGTATAGAAAATTTCTTAGCGTTTATTACTGAATAGACGGTGAATTTTGTGATTATGTCTGTGACACAACATTTATGTTACACTACTTTACAAACTTAGCTACAATTCTTGACATGTAACTAGCCTTTGCCTGCTCTATGTTCACTTACTCAAGCCAGAGTCAATATAGATGTGCAGACAGATTTACTTTTTTTTATATAAACTCCCTTATAGTACAGCTGCATTTTATAACTTGCTTCTAGCTATACATGACAATTTAGTCTGTTACACAGACACTAAACCAACAAATATGGGTATTCAATCCCCTGGACATGTGTGTACAATGCTAAACTTAAACTGTAAAAGTAAAGAGACTGGAATGTGTTCAGTTTTTACTTTGTAGAGATGATCGTTTTTTAGTGGCTGCATAGTGTAGTGGTTTACACATCCATCTAACAAATAAAAGATCCCTGGTTTGATTTTGGGAGGAGACACAAATCCCCTTGGGGTTGCAAAAAAGTAAAAACTATATGTGTGAGCAACCAACTGTGGTGACCCCTTGTGAAAATGGGAACAACTGAAAGCATCTTTAAGATATGCAGGGTTTTTATTAAAATGTAGATACAACAGTAACCTACTGCAAACCTGTCACTTTCTGCTTCCACCTTCTAAGATGATTTAGACATTTTATATTTGCGTTTAATACTGCTAAGCAGTGTAAGTAAGAAAAATTTCCTTGTGTTCAGAGCACCTTAGTTGGGTATTTTATCCTGTTTTCTGTGGTTTTGGGGACAAAAATCACTAGTAGTTTAAAAAAAACCCTCATGTTACTGACTACTTAATAAAATAACTTACTGAAACGCAAGAGAGTAAATACAATTTGATGGAAGGAAGTACCTGTGTGTAATCCTGCAGCAGCTTGGATAGGTTGCTACTCTCTCCTCCTTGTCTGTAAAAGCTTTTCAACTTGTCTAGTATGGCAGATGCATTCTGTAAATAGTCATCATCTACGGAAGAACCATATGTTAACATATTACCCAAGTACAAATCTAAACTCATGAAAAATCCCGAGTTATCGCGATTGTTGATCGGGACTTTATAATCATCCACAATTCGACTCATGACAGGAAAAAAAATATTTTAGCATAAAACATAAGCTGACTAGCCCATGCGAGCATTCACAGATAAACATAAGGCCAAAAATGCGCACTAACACGGTGGCGTTTGAGGTTCAGATACAAGTTAAAGTAAAAAAGTTAACGACACCATTTAACATGCAATAAGGACAAGGTAGATGCTTCGTTGCTTTATTGATGACAGTCGTTTAGCTAGCATTACCAGCCATCATGTGTCATACCTTCACATATGTCAACAATACTGCATTTTAGCTAACGTTAGCAGTTAACTCAAAAACCCTAGTGAAATACAAACATAACTCCGCGAGTTATGTACATTCTCCTGCAACGTTGCTAACCACTAATTATAATTAACTAACTGCATATGCACTGATGTGTTCAGAAAGGTTGTTTTGTTTTGTTTTTTGCCAAAATGCAATATTTCATTAGACAGCAGCTGTTGTCATGGTTGCAAGCTAACGTACGCTGGAAGTTAGCTTGATTGCTTGCTTGCTAGTCGATTCCTTAACCAAGACTGTTTGCCACGTACTAAATGAATTGCCGAAAGGCAAACAAATAAACAGTGTAATCGGTACCTTGCTTTTCAGCTCTGAGACTCGAACACTTGATGTCTAACTCAAATATTCTTCTCTCCAACTCGAAACCTTGTCGTCTGTAGTCGTCGGCCATGACTAAAAGTACCAGTCACGGGAGCTACGGATTTTACTCACGTGTTCAAAGAATTTTCAATTTCCGTTTCTGTGCATGCACGCGCACGGCCATAGGATTATATCAGTAAGTCGTCCCTGCGTTTGCAAAAACGTTAACTTTAACCTGTAAACATACGTGTACTTTTAGATAGTGTGGTGGTGCTGACAGCTGAAGGGAGCGTGCGTGCTATAAAGTTAGACGTCAGCTGAGGCGACTTTGGAAAATAATAACTCAGACAGTAGGAAACAAACTGTTGGTAGCCGGTTAGAATAAAAAAAAAAAAGGGGGGGGGGGTTAGTGAGTTTTTAGTTATTTAGTCCAGTGCAATGAGTCCTATGCCAGAAACCGTTTCTACACAAAGTGGAAAGATAAATTTCAAAGGACGGATGAAAAAAATGATCTGTGGGTTTTTGCTTGAAATGTCAGGGATGCATGCAGAGGAAAGATATGAGAAGTGTAGGGATGAGCTACAGATTTCTGTTTGTTGGAGGGGGCATATTGCTGGAACCTGTGGATACAAATTAAATGAGGAAAATAGAAGGGGAAATTCTGTGCAACATGAGGCAGACTGGGAAAAATTCAGGTATTGCAAGAAGTGTGTTGCAAACTGGTGTAGGACATCTGCCTTGTGCCTCCTCAACATTGTGTTTTCATGGGGCAGAAGGGGAAATAACTAATAACTAAATTCTTTTTTGAGCTGGGTCACCACAGTGGATCTTCATCATCCATTTCAATCCCTATCTCCAATTCTCTGCTGTCACACCAACCCACTGCATGTCCTCTTTCACTACATCCATAAACCTTGTCTGTGGTCTTTCTCTTTTCTTCCTGTTTGACAGCTCCATAGTCAGAATCCTTTAGCCAGTATATCCACTATCCCTCCGCATGTGTCGAGACCATCTCATCTCACCTTTCCTCTCTAACTTTGTCTACAATTGGCTCCATCTCTTGTATATGCTTTTCTCTCATTCACACACGTATTCAGTCTTGCATCTACTGACTTTCATTACTCTTTCCTCTAGCACGCACCTCCACCTCTCCAGACTCCCCTTTACCTGATCATACAGATTTGATATTGATATTTGGTAGCAAATGATCAATAGGGTTGTTGAAAGCTTCAGAAAAAAAATTCTCCTGGTGGAAATATAGGTAGCTGCAATTAGGTTGCTTTGTGCAAATTAAACACTAAAGTTTTATCAAATTAAAAGGCCTAGCCTTTTTGGCAGTTGAGTTCTGGAAGTTTCTAAAGAGTCGATATAGGCTTTCCAAATTCAGAAGAATTGGGTTTTAATGCATCATGATTTTTTTTTCTATGTCAAAATTCTAATGAAAAAAAAAAAGAGAATGCCTTCTCAACACCACTGTGCATTTAATTATGAGCTATTGTTAATCTCCGTCTCTCTTCCACAGCATGTCTTTTGTCTTGTCTCCTTCCCCTCACCCCCAACCCTGATGGCTGCCCCTCCCTGAGCCTGATTCTGCTGGAGGTTTCTTCCTGTTAAAAGGGAGTTTTTCCTTCCCAATGTCGCCAAAGTACTTGCTCATAGCACGTCGTCTTTTGTGAGTTGTTGGGGTTGTTCTGCATTATTGTAGGGTTTTTACCTTTCAATATTAAACACCAGGAGGCAATTCCTGTTTTGAAATATGGTTTCGATATAAATAAAATAAATTTAATCAAATGTGAAACTGTCTTTGTGTGCTAGCAGATGTTGGGATTGAAAGCACTGATGGCGTGGATAAGATTAGGTAGAAAATGTAGATTTGCATGTGCCATTTGGCAGGATGCTGTGCCACTGCATCCTTAGTGAGAGGCTGAATCATCAATGTGATAATGGGATGCAGTGGGGAAACAGAGATTGGAAATTGCTCTCATGCATTGCAAGCTGTGTCAGGGAAATTAATGTTTTCTTCGTGGACCTTTGAATACAGTATAGCCCTACTAAAAAAGAACAAGAGAACAAGGGTAGTATTGGGCTTTCTCAAACGCTATGACGCTACAACACCAACAGTAGGCGGCAATGCACTAAAACATGCCTAGCTTACCAGGTGGGGGAAAGATAACGAAGAAGAGCTTCTCCTTTCATCCTCTTTGAAAACAGCCAATAGCGTCGTGTCGCCGAGCTGGGCTTGCGTGTAGCCATATTTTGTGACCCTCAGCTAGCTCGGTTAAAGATCCAGTCAGCGCTCACCCTGCATCTCCGCCCACCCCAAGTTTGTATCTCCAAATCATGGCGGCCCTCAAAGCTTTGTGCAGAGCGGAAAATATACTCTTGAAAACCCACCACAGAACCAAAATAAACTTCGCCATCCACCAATTGAGCAAGGTCAGTATAACAACAGCGACGTTACACCTGTTGTAGGAGTGTTGAGATGATGTTGCTGCAAAAAAAGAGACGACAGTAGTAAAATATAATAATTCAACTGTCATTAAAGTATTGGTTACATTTGGAATGAAACTATGAACCAAGCTTCGCGTCGTTTATACTGTTTCAGTTTGCGTTTATGTGTTATTGTGGGCTGACCTCAGCCTGCAGGGCGCACAACCTTGCGGATACGCGCAATACAACACATTTGCCAATCCTTTCAAAAACTGCTGCTAAGATCTAGAAATGCATGAATAAAGCGAATCAGGTTATTTGATCTGACTAAGGTATGTGTAGTTGGATGATCACAAGTGCGCGTAACTCAACACCAAGTAATCATAGATTTAGGTCTAAACACCTGCCACACGTTTTATTCAGTGCGGAAAACTTTCAAAAACATGTTCCAATATTATAGAGTCGTTAAATGTGAAGCTCGTTTTGTTAACTAATAAAAAAGATTATTTGTAACAATGTATTTGTGTGTAATGACAAGAACATTGTGAACTTAAGCTTTCTCTTGAATGCTAGTTAATTATCACCCACACAGTGTGATTGCAGCAATCTGCGTGATAGCTTAGATTTTAACTGCCCTTCATGGTTGAACTTGCGTTTAACTACTGTCTGAGATATGAGAATTTACAAAAGACAGCAGCTCGCATTGGCCTGACACAGGGTTTTAAACACATGATTTTAAACCTGAATCCTCTGCTGACTGTTGGTTTTTGGCTCTTGGCTGTGCGCTATCATAATCTCGCCTGCATTTGTTGCAGGATTTGTTCAGCAGTTAGGTTTACTTTTCCTTTCTTCTACAGAATAAATTGGATTTGAACTGTGCAAGCAGGTCATTAGGTTTTAAGCCTTTATTTTTTTGTGCTTCTATTTAGAATTTACATGTTTGTTTGTTTTGGTGTTGCGGAAACAGCATTTTTTATGAATGCAAATTTGCTGTATTTCATGCTCTTGTGCTTTCTACAGACCTGTGGCTCTTACTTTTCCACATCAAGTCAGAAAAATTCAAAGTTCTACTCGGATCCTGTAGAAGCAGTTAAAGATATCCATAATGGAGCTACCATTCTTGTGGGAGGTAATGTATAGTACTTTCACAAACATGTTGTAACAATGTCAGATAGGACTTCTTGGTTTATGATGATTTTGTTCACCTAACAGTATGTTATGCTTTATATTTACATACACTCACTGGATGCTATGAGGTACACCTTGGTATTACTGTTTCTTATAGCTTCATTTTTCTTCATGGCATAGACTCATCAAGGTGCTGGAAACAAAAACATGCTCCACATCCGTGATGCAAATCTCTCATTCCATCACATCCCAAAAGTGCTCTACTAACTGTGGAGGCTATTTGGTTACAGTGATGAGTACTCATTGTCATGTTCAAGAACGCAGTTATAGGTCATTTGAACTTTGTGACATTGTTTGTTCTCATGCTGGAAGCAGCTATCAGAAGACCTGTGGTCGTAAAGGGGTGGACACAGTCAACAACAATAATATTCCTGTATCTTGTGGCATTTAAATGGTGCACTGTTGGTATACCAAGGGCCCTAAAATGTGACAAGATAATATTTTCCACAATATTATACCACCACCAGCCTGAGCTGTTAATACACAGGATAGATCCATGGTTATCTTTTTTTCTGACTCTACCATCCAATTGTTAGGAGACTCATCAGACTAGAGAATGTTTTTTCAGTCTTCTGTTATCCAGCTTTTGTTGAACCACTGGGCAACCAATGGATATTTTCTTTAAACCCTAGAGATGGTTGTGTGGAACAATACTGGTAGATGGTAGATCAGCCGTTTCTAAATTACTCAGATCAACCTGTCTGGCACCAACAACCATGCATTCAAAATCACTTAAATCACCGTTCTTACCCAGGCTGATTCTTGGTTTGAACTTCAGTGTGTCATCTTAAATGCACTTAGCAGCTGACATTTGATTGGCTGATTAGATATTTGTGTTAATGAGCGGTTGAACGCATGCACGTAAGAAAGTGGCAGGTGAATTCATTAGAATAAATGTAATGTCTAATTTGCAATGAAGTGATTCCAAACTGTCTGTAGAATGCTGGTTGAGTATCATCCACACACTGAGTGCAATCCACTGATCTTATTTATAGTCCTGTTCACAGTGACATTGTTAAATGTTTTCCATTGTGACGCACTTCTGTCTAAGAGAAAAGCAGATGAACCTTCCCTCAGTGCAATATAAGAATATTTCTAAACAAGTCTAGAAATACCTGGACTTGATCCAAGCTGATTGCACTTTGGTTTTTCTGTGTGGTTTGACATAGTTAACAAGATCATTGTTTTTGTATTAGTTTACTGTCCAAATCTGGCATGTCCCTAATCCTTAGATATAAATGTGTATTTAAGACATTTTAAGGTCCTTATATGATCTTAAAATGTCTTAAATATATGTTTGCGAATAAAATTCCTTCACACCATGTAGCTCAACTGTGTCATCAAAGGCCGGGGTATCTTTGGACTTTGATCCAAAGTCCATGAGGAGAGCACTGAATCACAGTTCAAATCACAACCTAATTCTCACATTGCTATGAACGAATTGGCCTAAAATATCTGGTTAACACTTAACCACTTAAGCATACAGCACTTAATTGTAATTTTGTAACTGGTCTTAATCAATTGTTCTCCAGGCTTTCTGAAGGTCTTTTAAAGTTTTCTTTGGACATCGGCTGCTTTTTCATTCGTTTTCATTTCTCTGAGCATTTTCAGAGAAATGTTTTTTATGCTTTAAGCCAATTAACTGGATTAGACATTTCTTATTGTTTCCTAGCAAAATATAAGGAAATTAGCGATGGCAGTAAATGCACAGGCATCAGCTGAACAAGTGAAGATAAAACACAAAGTCATAACATTTACTTACAACGTAAATACACTGATACATACTTTTGGCAGTTTTATTTAAAGTAGTGTTTAAATGTGTATCGTTTTTCTTTTCTCACAGTGATTCTTGTTTGCAACGCTTACTTTTTTGTATTCCACCTCAGGCTTTGGATTATGCGGAATTCCGGAGAATCTCATCAACAGTTTACTGAAGACTGGCGTTAAGAGCATCACTGCAGTCAGTAACAATGCAGGGTATGTGTGGAAGTGTACATGATTTGTACGTGCTGTTTTAGAATAGTACCATTCATTGTTGTTGGGTTGTTTTGGTAGAATTAAATAAAAACAAAAACATTAGAATTATTACTTTGGTTTAAATCTTTTAACCAAACCACATCCTTGCATATGAACTTGAACGTTTTGCTTATTGTCTTGAATAGTAGTGTTTCTTTGTCTTGATTTGAGCCTGTGATGGTGTCTAATTGCAGCATTGGCAACCTTATGACTGTAACGCCAGACAGGCAGTGTTGTGCTCGCGAGATGCCCAGAGGCTAGTAGATAAGTCATTGGATAAGGTACAAGGAAGAGGTGTGTGTGGTCAGGTGATCTTGTGTGTGATGTTTGTATTTGGTCTCAGTGCAGATTCAGTGTACACATAACAGTCAGCTGATGACCTTAATTACCTTTATTATACGTTTTGTCCTTTTGTACATTTTGTACAGTAGCAAGAACTAACTGAAGGTTGCGTTCAGTCTTTTAACTCAAATAAAATTCTAATACTGTTGATAGAAAAAAGGAAAAAGAAAATTGCAGCTTTCTTTTGTAATCAAAACCTGGCGTGTCACAATCCAGTAAACATTTAATTGTAGTGCTTATGCAGAAATAGTGAAACTTGAGTAATTCTTACCCTTTTGTGTCTTTGTATTTATGCCACATACAAAACGATTAAAGGGTAAGAATTACATGTGTATGTTTTCGTATGATCATTTTATAATAAAGCCTTCTTGGTGATCATATATCCCAGTCATGGGTGGGAAATCAATTTTCCCAAGGGGCCACATGAGAAACTGGATCTGGGCTGCACCAGGAAGCATATCAAGAGATAAAGTTAATATTGAACAGAATTGAGTTCAGCTTTTATGGTTCGGCCCTGCACAACAGTCCCAGTTTCTCATATTACCCCTTGGGAAAATTAATTATATCAGTGGCAGGCAATCAAGTACTGTAATAAAGACTCCTTTTTTTTTTTAAAATGACAGTACTGCATAAGTGTGTTTGCTTGTAAAGCAGTGTGAACAAACTATTTTTTGAATGAAAACTAGATTTACTATTTGACAACTAGGCATTGCTAACCTTATTTTGGCAGCAGTGGAAAGAAAGTGTAAGAAGTTAACATGCAGAAATATTGGTTGTGTTGTGTCACTTTATTCTTTAAAGGGATCCCTAATCAAGGATAAATCTTTAATCTTTTGACTTTTGTAGCAATATAGAACACATAAGTGTTTTGTCTCACTGCTTTTGGGTGAGAGGAACGAGACCCTCATATTTCACTTCTCATGAAACTGACACAGCTGGCCCTTTATGCCCTCGATGAGTTGAGAAGGATTCAGCTGTACAAAAGGAGATTATTGGGCTGTTACAGAACCGCCTTCCCTTGCAGCTTTATACGTACTGTGTAATCAGCTGCTTCAGAATTTGACACAAACCAAATAGATTCTGTATAAAAGGCAGTGACACTTGTGCTCAAGATCACTGCTGGAATCTGCTCTCATGAATGAGCACTGAGTATTTGCCTGAAGAGCTTATAGTCCTCAAACATCATTCCATACACACCAGCTTCACACACAAAACATTAACACGAGTTAATAGTGCCAAAACCTTTCTTTAGTGTTTCCATTGTGTGTTGCATCACCAGTGGTTTGTGTGCATGTGAAAGTGCACTTTGCAGTTATCTGTTTTTGCATTCTGATAAGGCATGGCCTTTATATACTTTAAGATAACCCGAGATTAGAGTTACAATTAGAGAACAAAGCAGTGGTAGTTAGAGATTAGAGCAGTGTAAGTGAGTTTTTAGTTGCCTGTGCATTAACATGAAGCACATGTTTAAAGTGTTTTGTGTTGCAAAAATACAGTTTGGACAGATTGAAACTAACTTGATTCGATTGCCATCTGTTTTTCTTGTTTGGTATGAAAGAGCTTTAAAGCCACAAAAAGCCAGTCCTCTCATAGCTGATCAAACAGTTGCTTGAGGGACTCGGCAATTTATGTTTGTCAAAGAAGGCTAGAAAAATGTATTCACAACTGTTGAGTCATGAGGATTTGTCCAGGTATGGTGGTCTAAATACGTGACACCCTATGTGCAGCAGGTGTAAGACACACTTCGGACCAGTGTGAGCTTCACAGCTTCTTTCAAGCACAATTATTCCGTGCGGTTTTGACAGACAATAAACAAAGACATGCTCAGAAAAATCTGACTCAGTGGCAACCCCAGGCTCAGCAGCTGTGTTTGATCAAATGTACTGTGATTATGGCTGTGAATAGGCCACAGCTGGACTGTGACTGTCTTTGCTTTGTCTTAAGATCAGAAAAGGGAGCCATATCCGTTTCAGCTTGACTGAGTTACAACCTTGAATAACCTCTCTAAGCGTTTACGTTAACAATAAGAAATGGTGGAAATTGCAGGAAGATAGGACGTTGATAGTTTCTTATGAGGAAAAAGAAGCATAGTTGCTAGAAATAAATGAGTATTGACAGAAAAGTGCTTTAATGTCAAATAAAAAATGAAAATGTATTCATTTGAAATATAATAACATGAAATGTAAAATAAAACACAACAAGACACTTGTGTGTACCCTTTAGATCAGCTTATATTTATAAAAAACTGCTTAAGTTAATTTAATAAACAAAACAAAGCTTAGTAAGTTAGTGCTGTGTGTGTTTTCCTTAGAGTGGATAACTTTGGCCTGGGCCTGCTGCTCCAGACTAAGCAGATCAAGAGGATGATCTCCTCATATGTTGGAGAGAATGCAGAATTTGAGCGACAGTATCTGTCAGGGGAGCTGGAAGTGGAACTAACGCCTCAGGTTGGTTTACAAAAAAAAAAAAAAAAAAAAGTCAAGTGACAAGGCTTATACAGTTTTTAACAAACATGCTGTGGACATGTATCTGGATTTCTCTTGTACGCCTCTCATAATCTGTCACTTTTTCCCCCCACAGGGTACTCTTGCAGAGAGAATCAGGGCAGGGGGAGCTGGGGTTCCAGCCTTCTTCACTGCTACTGGCTATGGTACTCTTATCCAAGAGGGTGGCTCTCCTATCAAGTACAACAAAGATGGTAGCATTGCCATTGCCAGTGAAAAGAGAGAGGTGAGAGTGCTGTAATCCCTGTTGTAGTTTTGGAATTAAGTGCTGTAGCTGAACTTCGCGGGTTACATGATAGTAGCCTTGAATTGTCCTCATAATGCACAGATTCCCAAGAGCTCTGGTCTGATCTGTTGTAGTGCACAGCAGCACTGAAATCCAGTTTCTTTATACAGTAAATTACACAGTGAGTTGAATAAATCTCCATTAGGTACTGGCATGCGACACATGTCTTGTGACTGAGGAAAAGAGCCTCGTCAAAATTGATATTTTAAGTGTAAAAAATATTTTGGAGATTTCACACAGGTGGTGTAATGTGTAACCCTGAATAGTAGCCATTGCAGATTTATTTAAATGCCACAGAATCTATAGCATGACAAAGTTTAGACAACTACAAAGACCAAGTCTAAAATTAAAAACAGAACTTTAAAACAGCTCACTGTTTAGTTCATCCTGTAAGTAACTTCTCACCTGGTTGTACACAGGTGAGGGAGTTTGGTGGCAGGCACTACGTCATGGAGAAAGCCATCACTGGAGATTTTGCACTGATCAAAGCTTGGAAAGCTGACAAGGCCGGGAACATTGTTTTCAGGTAATTAATGACATGGATTGTTGTGTTAAAGTTGTGTTAAGTTTGAGATATTTGAACATATGAAACCATAGTGCATTTTAAGCCTTTATTAACTTTGTCAGCTCTTGTTTGCTCTCAGCCTGCAGATCTACTTTGGCGCATACGTCGTCTTTAATTATTCAGACAGAATATTTTTGAACTGCACTGGGATTATCATTCATTACTACTAATATAGCTCTGTTCAATTATATGCATTGATGCTGCAAAAGTTAGAAAAATCTAAATAATGCTCTCAATTTACTCTTGTGTTTAGATATTGTTTTTAGTTATAGCAAAGTTTAGGTTATGCATAGGTCCCTACATGAGTAACATTGAACCAATCCAGTGCATGTCCAAATTGAATGTAGTAAAATTCTTCACCACAAGAGAGCAGTGTCCTCTGGTACTCTGAGTCTAAACAGGATATAACATAATGGACACCACATTGAGAGATTTTGAAATCACTTTCTGGTTTATATATTATATTTGCTGCCACTACATTTTATTCAATATGTATGTCTTGGTTTGTGTTAGGAAAACAGCTAGGAACTTCAACCAGCCCATGTGCAAGGCAGCCAAAACCACAATAGTTGAGGTATGTAACTGCAACATCACAGTCACATGCTTTTTAAAGCATGTGCAAACTTCCTCTTCAAACATTTCCACTAGTGGATTGGATGTGAGTGGAATATACACATAAGTTTTACTTTATTGTTTTACTGCATCCATTGTTTAAGTTTTCATTTTCTAGGCCCACTAGCTGAAAAAGGTAAACTTGTAAATAAGTTGTACAAATCAACCATCAAACACAGTGATGAGTAAACACTGTCCAAATTAAGACTCTCAAACCCTTTTGGGCTATTCACAAATCAACAATAACAAATAAAATAAAATAAAAATAGATAAACAAAAACAACATTTAGAAAAGGAAAAAATTTGATATGGCATAAAATATTTCTGGTTCTCCCTTTCTCACTGTCCCTCTCGCTCACTGTCTTTCTCTGTGTGTGCTGTCAGTGTCAGAGGCACAATTCTTCAACGTGCTATTAATAGTATGCATGTCAGGAGCCTGGTCAGTAAAAACCAGAACTATAAGTTAATGGCAGTATTAACTCTTCACTAGAATCAACTTAGCAGGTTATTAGAAAATAGTTTGAAACTAGCCAAGTGCTCTTGAGGTACAAACGGGGCCGGGAAGAGTTAACCAGTAAGATGAGGGGAGGAGAGTGGGGAGGATAACAGCCAATATGAGAGAGAAGCCAGTTTAGATCAGATGTATTTAATTAAATTCTAAATCAGTTTAAGTGTTATGTAATCACAGTGTTATTAGTTTACAGTATATTGGTTATTTAAAATCTAGTGCTTAGGTCAATAATTTATTTAAAATCTAATGTTGCTGAAGACCACTGAAATAAGTTTCGCCAGCAGAAAATGCTTCATGTTGTGTTGGGTAGAAACAAAACAACTAAAAATGTATAATAGAGGTAAAAGGTTATGTGTGTATGTTTGTGAACTGAAATTGTCCACTTGAACAGGGGATATTCTTAGAGTCCTGGCATTAAAAATAAATGCAGTTTTTAGAGCTATGTGACGAGCATCAGAGTGTGTCCACCTATTTCTGGGTTGTCTGTGACATACGTAGTTTCCCTGTATAATATGGTACGGTCTTCAAGGTGCCCTGAGATGAATTTTGCTGTGAATAAAACTGAAGTGAAATTGAATTCTGTCTGGTTACCCACCTGTCTAGCATTTAACTGTTTAGAAAAATGTTATTGCGTATCTCTTCCCTCCATGTGTATGTGCGTTTGTCTCTTTCTCCGCCTATCTAACACACAGCTTCACACCTCGCATATAGACATGGCTTGCTTCAGAGAGCAGCAGGGAGAAAAACTGTGTGAAAAACCATGAAAAAACTGGCACTTTCTGAAAATAAATTGCTAGAAAAGGGTCTCTCATAAATCTGAGTGCATTTTCAATTATTCCATTGTTGCTGGACCGGAGATTTAATCTGCTGTTGATTAGAAATGTCTGAAAACATAGGGGTACATTTTTATCACTATGGAGCTGTTATGTGTTCTATTTACCATTGCAGACCAAATTTCAGTGACCAGCCAAACCTTTGAGTATTGATAATAAAGAACCCATTTCATTTGAACCATTTACTATCCATTTATGAGTAATGCTGTTCAGAAACACTCTGGCCGTTAAGCTTTCCTGCAACATCTGATGAAAAGCAGCCAACTACCTGCTCCAGGTTGGGAAGGAGTTGGAGAGTGAGGCTAGAGTGGAGCAGGAGATTGACAAGCGGGTTGTGTCTGCAGTAGTGTAGATGTTGTAATGGTTTGTTAAAGTAAAGAGAGAGCTGAGGGCGCAGGCACAGCTGACGTTTTACAGGTTTTACAGGTTTATCTCTGTTTCTGCTGTCACCTGTGGGCATGTGCTGCATGTAGTGACTGAAAGAATAGAATCACAAATATGAAAGGTAGAAATCCAGTGGTAGAGTTAAGATTGTTCATGCATCTCAAGATGTCATGCTTTAGGCATGTTCAATCCAATGCAGAGCCTGGCTTTGGGTGCCCTATTATTCACCCAGAAGAGTAGATGCGGTGACCAAAATCTGGATATATGATGGTAAATGAACTGATGGAATAATGACCTAATATTGTGTAAATATCAGTTAATTCTTGACAATTGGTATAATGCAGTAATTACCGATGTTCAGTTCAACTCAATTCAATTTTATTTATATAAAATTCCGAGCTGAAGCCCCCTGTTGGGCAACAGAAGTACTGCAGATGGGCCGCAGTAATAACAGATATTTAGTTTGAAATTACAAGTATGGTCTTTTCTTATTTATATACATTTTTTTAGTTATATAAAAAGTAGTTGGGTCAAACATTGGCCTTAACACTTTGGATATTACTGGGTAATATTAGCAATGTATAGCAAACAACTTTTATTGTTTGTTTTGGAAAGAAAAATCACTTTCTCTTGTATTTTGATTAGAGTGAAGAGTTTAGATTGAGTGTGACCCATGGGGATTTTCTGGTTTTTAAAGGGTCGCACTCTTGACTTACGGATTGACTGGTATGACTGGTTTACTTATTGAAACATGTTTGTGATGGCCTATTACCACTAAGAAATTTACTACAGCTATTGGATTTAATAATAATTTAAATAATAATAATCACAATGCTAAGATCCAAGTATAATTGGTTGAACCGAATATTGCGACTATCATTTTGAGCCTAGAATCACCCGAGTCATGTATGAAGCTGCTGTTGTTGGCAATTATAGGTCCAGGCTACAATAGAAGTGTTTTCCATAAGATACATTTGTGACATTTTTACCAACCTTTTTGCTTACCTATAGTGATGAGTAGCAGGCATTGGATGAAAGACAGGTTGATCAACGTGAAAAATTGAATGTGGGATTTGGATCACAACATAAGCTTGCAGGATGTACTTCACATTGCAAGATCTGAAAACAGTTATGAACATGAATGGCATCTGCTAATTGTCATGAATTGAGAAATTTAAAAAAAAAGTTTACTCTTAATGTTTAGAATGGGATTATTCTAAATTATTAATATTTTACTCTTCAGCAGAGTACTTGACATATATGGGTAAGCTAAAGAAATGTCATTTGAAGTGTTCTATTTAGGTAAAGAACTGATGTCAGTCAATTAACCTCTCCTAAAGTGCTTTCTCCAATCTGACACAAATAATTTTACTTTAGGACAGAAAACTGCGCATCTGCATCTGAACTTAATTAATCTTTTTTTTAAATGGAATTTGACATTGCCTGCCAGTAGTACAACTAGACTGTGTCAAACAACTGCCAGTTTCAGACTAGTCTTTGAAGTTTTTTCTACTTTACTCCTTTTTCATATTGTGCTCTAATTACAAAACGAGTCATCCACATATCAACTTTTTTTTTTAATCTAAGAGGCATTCATTGTAATTTGTGATGTGGTCTGATAAATGATATCAAATAGAATTTACATGTTTTGAATCTGAGTCTAGTCCTGCTTTGTTTAACCATTTGATTCACTTGATTTTCTTTCTTTTTTAAATTTTTTATAATATAATAATGACACTGACCTAAAGTGAGTCCCCTTCCTCATTTCTGCTCACCCACTTTAAAATGAGTGTGCAGAGTGATAAATAATAACAGGTTCCTTATGTTAAATAAATGTCTAACTTAAAATCCCATTATGGTTCTCTGACTGCTTCGTTCTATCACAGTGATTTGTCAGATGGCCAGTTTTATGGTCCATTTTTTATGGCAGTGGAGGTAACATATTAACATTATGACAATTTATTGAGGACTATAAAGTGATTGGCCCTATTAAGAGCCTTTTTGTCTTGCATAGTGCATATTGGCATAGAGACTAATTACTTGTCTTATGCCAATACATTTCTCCTCAGGATTCAGGACATATTTGATCATAAATCTGGTGATTTTTGGAATCAATATTGACCCTGTTGTCTTGGTGTAAGGAGCAGACAGAGTGAGGCGTTTCTCAAGCCATTCATTTAACTTGGTCAGCTTTTTAGCTCACACCATTTCACCAAGCTTGTGTTGCACATCAACTACTGTATTTTTCCACTGAGCTACCTAATAATAAAACTACCCACCTAATACTGTGAAGGGCCTTGCCCCCATAGCTCTAAGCTCTGGTGCATGGACACAGGGGATCTAGGGGTGTATGACAGTGAAACTATGGGTTACGAGGTGGGACTTTTTGGGATTAGGCTTATTCTAGAAATTGCCACAGATGTTTGATCAGATATGTGCGTATGGAGGCTGTGTCAAAACTCTGAGCTCTCTGTAGTCTTCTTTCTGTATTTCCCAAGCAGTTTCTGTGGTGCATGGGAGTGTCTTGTCTGTATGGGGCCTCCTGCTGGCGCAGGGGGAGTGGGATTGTCATCATATTACACTGGTTATCAGTGTTATTTCTGTCATCTGTCAGTTGTTTTAATGTTGTGGCTTATTGGTGTATAGAAAGACCAAACTGTTAAGCAATTACTGATGAAAAAGGGCAAAAATGCAGTCAAGAGCTTGGCAAAACCCGGGGAACTTCAGGGAAATAATTTCCACACTCTGGCAGTTGTAGCTATACCTAAACAACTAGATTGTTTTATTAAATGAAAGCTAGATTATATTAGTTTAAGTCTTGAAAATACTTAATCATCTGTGAAATTAAGTCCAGTAATCATAGCCAGACTAAAACCCAAATCTTATTAATGTGATTCTGGTCATTGGCTTTAATTAGTTACTAGAACATCCACACAGTTAAGTGTTTCAAAATGAGTTTCATAAGCATAGGCGACTTTCTTCTTCAGCAAAAAGCTTATGTCCATTAAATTGTTGAATAAAGTTTTGTTTAGCTAACCCGTTCTTCTTTAATTTTCTTTCCTGTGCTTGAAAGGGATTGAACGGCGTTTAACTCGCAGACTAAAAGAAGAAACCTGAAGTATCTGGAATATCTATACTTAATATGCACATAAAATTATAGCTTTCATTAAAAGCATCTCTTTGAACTATTTACATACTGTCAGGAATCAAAGTCATCAAAGTCAAATTTACTGAGGCTCAATTTTTTTTATTTTTTAGAAATTAACGGCAGTTATGGAAAGCAAGTTCAAATGATCTCCTGGTATATATCAATAATCCCGCGGTGGTACCCGGCTGAGTTCATTTCACGCATCTTGGAGATAAATTGATTAACATCTTGTTATATTCTTTAATGGTTCACATTATTGTAACTCCGTCTCACACATAGCTAACATTAGTGCTCCACGCTGATCGTTGACCGACGATTGTAGTTTATGTGCCAGTTTATGCCGTCTACTTTTTTTAATGGAATTTATAATCCTGGAGATTGGAAGGGTGCCAGTAAACAAGATAACACAAAAGCAAATTACACACACAAAAAAGAAAAATTACCATTATCATCACTGGCTCCTTCCATGGTTGCTAGGCAACCAAACTCTTCTGTGTTCCAGGGTGTCCAGCTGGTCCGGTTATTCCCTTATCACAGGTACAGTGAAAGGCCCCAGTGCATTGTGGGATTCAGTGCACCAGAGACTGAATCAAGCAGTGGTTTCTGCAGTTGTTCAATCATCAGTCACAGTAAATGACTCAGATGTTCTCTTGTAGCAGCGCAGTGTAGTTGTGTGGGTGTTATTATGCACGCACAGCAATCCAATCATGCATGAATTAAATTAAGGTATTTGGAAGTGTGTTTTGTTTTTTTGTTTTTTAGCCAGGCAAGAGGTCTAATTGGTAATAAATAACCCCCATGCTCAGATTTCCAGGTCAGCCTCCCACTGGATGTTTGCTGAAACAAAAATTGCAATAACTAAGGGTTTAAACATTGTTTGTGTATATTGTTTTACTCTTTGAAATTTACCTTTTAATTAAAAAAGGAATTTAGTTTCAATCATAGTTTGGGAACATGTTTTGTATTGGCTGGATAATTAGATTTTTTGTGATTATCCTTCCCTTTTTTTGTAAACACTATATCTGTTAAATTACTTGGCACAAATATTCCCTTGGAATGAAGATGAATTGGCGGTTAAAGGTCAGAGATTAAGGTCACTGTGACCTCATGTCTGGCTGTTGTTGTGAATACAATTAATTCAGGAAATCGTTCACTTGGATTCGAGGGTGATTGGTATAGAATTCGTTGGTTAAAGGTAAAAGTCACTGATTATAAAATGTCTTTGGCCATAACTCAAAAATATGCCTCATATTTGTGATATGATCAATATATCTTTTATAATTAAATGATAAAGTGATTTGTTTTATTTACTGGAGGCTCTAGACAAACATGGTTGTAAACTGCAGCTTTACTGTTTTTGGAGAGTTACAAAGCTGCAAGGTGTCAGTTTTAGTTTACTACTGTGTTTTTCCTTGAAATGATAGGGATTATTGCAATAGACTGGGGACTTGCTGGTGTAACCTGCCTTTTCGCCTAAATGACAACTAGGATAGGCTCCAGGTCCCCCTCTCTCACAACACTGAATTGGATAAGTGGAAAAAGATTGATCGATGGATGCATGATGGGTATTATCTTAAGCCGCTGCTGTGGTCTTCTGTAGATCAGAATGCCTTCTGTCTCCTTTAGTAACTGTTGAAATTTCGATTACTTGATACAGGCAACATTCCTTTTAGCTATTTTGCATAACTTCTAATGCCTTGTTGAGTTTTCTAGTCTTGTTCTTGACTTGTGCCCTCCACTGACATCATTACTCAAGCTACTGTTCTCTAGTAATTAGAAACCACTTGTTTTCTCCATCATTTCCTGCCTAAGGAGGTTCATGAATTGAATTTTATGTGCAAAGATGTGCAGTTTATTCTTTATATTCCCATTTTGCACAGCTTATGGGGATTTAGAATATACATTTGCCACAAGGTGAAATGTGTTATTTGAATGCTAATTGACTAAAAATCTTTAATGTAGATTGTTGTAGTCATACTTGTTTTGAACTGATATCTCAAAACATATTGCACACAGCTCAATAGCAGCTGGCCAGCAGTGTCTTTTGTTTAGTTTTTTGTTATTGTTCCAATTTTGAAGTTTTCTCCTGAACATAAGAGAATACATCATGCCTCATTTTAAAGGCTGGCATTGACATTTCTAGGAGTAGGTCTGCTTGACATAAACATTACTTCAAGAACATTGCTGACATTTTTCATGGCTTATATAAATGCATCAGAAAATGTCACTGACAGTCTATAATATACTTTACTGATTGACAGTCAATAGGGTCTGATGAACTGGTTGAATGTAAAAGCAGAGGGAGACACTGTGAAAGTGTGATAGAAGACAGATTTGCTGAACATATGCAGAAACCGAATGTCTGACTGTAAGTTTAAAGTTTCCTCGCAACTGCCCGTCATCTGAATCTGAAGCACATTGCAAGAAGGCTTATGTGTTAGTTGAAATGTAAACATTGCCATTTGAGCTGTGAGTGCAGAAATCCATTCCAAATGATACAAGGTGCTTTGGTGAGCAATGTGTGGCATCTGAAAAATGTATTTTTAGTTCTGTAATGTTGTCAAGGTTTACATTGGCTGGCTATCTGCCATTTCCTGGATAGCATAAAATCTGTCACAGGCAAGGCAAGCTTCCACGGTGGAGAAACAGATTGCTCGTGATGTCAGTGCACTAGGTCAGGGGATATAGCCGGAGCTTTGCCCTGAAAGTGGAAACCATGCGTGGCCAAGTGCACAATAGGAGGAAGATTGAGAGGCTATAAATAAACACAGTAATGAGAGTGTGGTGTCACTGTCATCATCATGCCCTGTTGCCGGTTGCCTGTAGCCACACCTTCTTTCCCTTGACCTTTTGACTGTCACGTTTCAGTTCTTGCATCCCTAAATAAAATAAAGAGATGTAACGAAATAAAAAAATTTAATGCCAAATTTGTTTTTAGTTGTTTTGATAAGCCATTTGATTGGGGAAGTTAGTTAGGTATACAGTAGCCTGTATGCTAACTAGTTAACAAACACATGCTACACCGAAATCTCTGATCTGTCTTTTTCTTAAAATAACATTAGACATTCAATTTTAGAATCTTCTCCCTCAAGGTCTCGCAGTGCATGAGAGCACTGTGGGTCACAGAGGGGTGCAGCTGCTCCCTGGTGCAGAAGGAGCATATACTGCAGAATTTTCTCCAGCTGCCACAAATCCCATGTTTAGAAAGTCTTGGTGACTTCTTTGAGTGTAATATTTAGAACTCTGGCTGAAATGACACTGATAATTCCAGTTTACTGTGTAACTATAGTGATTTATCTATAGTTTTGCTACATATATTAGCAAGTTCTGCCACAAAAAACTCCCCAAAACATAATAACACATTAAATCGAGTCATTATCTTTAAAATGGAAGTCAAGTTGAGGTTTAAGAAAGGATAACCATGCAATCAAAATTCACCTTTGGAACCAGTCTTAAGCTAGAGTCACACTGGAAGACCATAAAAAGTGAATGATATTCAGTGACTGCAGGGTGAATAACCACTGGCTAAGCAAAGTGGGTGTTACCCACCCAGATGAATTTCCCTCAACTTCCAGGTGACAACGCAGGATACTGTTGATTGATGTACGACCCGATAATAAAAACATTTAAGTGTTACCTAGGCAACAGGAGCCTGGAATGTCTGCAAGCGATCAGCCATCAGTACGAGCATTGCTTCCAGTTTGGACGTAGCTTTAAGACAATATTCACAAGGTGTGTTCAGTTGGCAAAAATACTGACTCCAAATGTAAGTTTTCACTATGTGGGGAACAACTAAACAACAGTATATCACTACACAGCGGAATTACTGTCTCTGCTGTAGATGTCTGTAGATGCTGTTGTTGTAACTCGTATATACCGGTAAGAATTTGTATTTGCATAACAATTTCTATAAAAATGGCACAATATAAGGAATTTCCATTTATTTACAAGTTATTTCAGTAGTATAGGATATACGATAGTATCTGTTGTTTGTTTTTATTTATTTAATGATTTTTATTTCAGTAGTATAAAATTTCCACGATAGCAGCAACAGGTATCTGATGTGTTAAGTACAGAAGGGAGTGTTGTCTGCACTCTTATGGTATTCTAAATGGAGAAATTGGACCGTGCTGTGTGTGTACACTGAGGAGTGGTAATGCAGCTGTACTTGTGCACTCATCACTTAGGCTATTAAAAAGAGGCAATTACCAGTGCTCTTTGTTTATTCCACTCAGTGCCTTTGTAATCAAGGGTGTGATGAACATTGTAGCGTCTCGGACCTATTATTGTGTAACCTTTTTTTTAATACTGTGCACATATTTTCACTTGCTGCAACTATTGTAACCACTAAAACGATATAACGTAAAATCATTTCTGTTATATTTAGTTTATCTTGCAGTACTTTTTGTTCAATCAACTTAAAAATGTGATCCATCTATTTTATTTTTGTTATTCTTTTTAAATGTTTATCATATTTCATTAGCTTGGCATAGTATTTCAAGTGTCGTTTAGTGAATGAAGAGCGAGGGGTGTGCACCACATCACCGTTTATGGTTTATTCTAGGAATTTGATAGCACTGCACACTGATCAGTGTGAGATTAACGAGATTTGACAAAGCTCACAGCCTAAAAAAGCACAAACTCATGAAAAAACGCTTGCCACGTCCCCAGAGGGCACTTTGATTCCCTCTATCCTCCTGCCAGCTCACTTCATGCCTCGCTCCGCTCTCATTGATGTGAAAATCGTTCTACAGATACGGGAATATCAATGTCTGTCCATGTGTGCCTGCTTGCTAGTGTTACGCACCTGCTCATTGTGTGTGTGTTTGTGTCTGTGTGTGTGTGTATTATTTTATTTTAGTGCTTTATCCTTTCACATCCGTTGAACCTTCTGTCTGAACTACATCTGAGCAGTGGTGTAGCCGGGACACATCACATAGATGAAAAGAAGAGAGGCTTTTTTTTTTATGTACACAGCACATTTAAATTGTATGAGCTTGTTATTGTGCTTTGACTTAGCTTTGGGAGGGTAATTGAAAATGGAGCTGAATACATGGTTTGTTTGCATGTGTGAGACCAATGAAACAATATGAGGAAAGCCAGCCTCTTGGGTGTGAATTCTGTGTTTGTTTGTTTTTCGTTTTTTGTTTTTCAGGGTCTTACAATTGTATATACTTTTCTAATTAAGGGATTGATGTTGTTTTCATATGCATCTTAAAATTCTTAGAAATTTACACCCCAGATATTTGTTGTAATCCTCCTCCCCCAGGTTTCCCTTGTCATAAGACTAAAACATTTTTTTTTAATAACATGACAAGCACAATCTTGCTTAATGAAGATGTCTAAGAAAATCATGCTTCTCACCAAGACAGATCAAGCCCCCAGAGAAAGATGTGGGTGAGTGTGTGGGACTGCTGCATCAGTCTCATCTTGCATGGCCTCGTTTCCACTCTGGAGCATCAGAGATTTACCATAAACCAGAGTAGAACCAGCAAAAGAGTCTAAAATCACTTTATGGTCCTGAGTGGCCCTAGCTCATGAGAGACCAAAGCCTGTGTATCCATGACAACGCTAAGATGGGATCCACTCTCAGCCATTGACTCCTCTCAGTCAGGGCTGAGTGCTGAGGGAGGAAATAGAGATAAGGAAAGATTCAATTCAATTTGCTCTGAACGGCTGCTTGCCCCTCATGTAAATAGAATGAGCAGGTTACACTCTGAACTACACAGGAGTAAAGCACTGAAAAGTAGAAATGAGGGCGAGAATTATGTTGTCACGGCTGAGTCGTCTTTGGTTCCCAGAGGTGTGGGAACACTTTTATTTTTTTCCATTTTTCATTTTAATTTTATTATTTCAACCACTTGAAGAATCTCCTGGAAGAAAGAAACAGCACATCCGTCCCATTGAAGTCTCATCTATTTGATAAAGGAAAATTGGTTCTCAAAAAAAGGCTTTTTGTCAGTCCCAGCTTTGTTTGAGTCCTTTATTTGAAATCTCTAGGACTGTAGTGTTTAATGCTACAGCCTACTGTAAATATGGATACTGCAAAAAGACCTAGAGAAGACCTGCATGGGCAGCAAGGCTTAATGGATCCCACACATGCCGTACAAGTCTCCCTGAACACCTGTGTAACTGCAGGCTCAGTTTATAGCAAGGAGGAGGAAGCAGGTTTGTTGTTAGGTTCCTATCCTAGTCATGATGACCCAACTCTTTTGAAATCAGTAGCCATTTCCATCACTGTCTTGTTAGTCAGACAGAAAGAATCCCAGATGTATACTCCTCTTCTGCTGCTGTACACTTTCTAAATAAAGGTGGTGCACTTTCTGTCACAGTCAGCAATATACTGCCTGCTACATGTACACGATTTTTATATTGCTGTCATGTTAAGTACGACAATGATCGAGATGGTTTATTCCATATTATCAGAATAAACTGATCTGAAATTTAACCCTTGGAAAAAAGTTTTTGGAACTAACCATTGTTTTCCACGTAATGGTGAAAAGGTTCCTTTTGACCTCTATTTTTAGTTTGGCCAGCATACCCACAGCATAAATACAATCTCCTCCATACACCCCTACTCTCGCTGCTTTTGATCTTAGGATCAAGCTGCATCCCCTGGGCTTGGTGTGTCAGACGATTCCTATTTTCTGTTAGCCAAGCTGACTTTGGGTACACAGACAGCTTTCACTGGGCTCAGTGGAGTTGCTAGAAGAATAAATGCAACTTTTCCACAAATATTTACTGTCTCTTCCCTGTGAAAGACATGATAGTAGAATAATTTCAAAACCTCTGAGGCCATATTAGGACAGATGTTTTCTTCAGCATTAACGCCACTGATGTTTGAAGCTCAATTATGAATTATATTAGTAACAAACTTAAATTGTCTCATTTGTTTTTACATTTATTTACAGTACTTGCATTTTTAAAGCCTTAAGAAATTGTATAGTAACCCAAAAATCAAGAAGAAATCTTCAGATTTGCCTGCAGAGTGCGAAAATATCTACTGGATTTTTATCATTTCACCTTTTGAATTTCATAGCTTGGTAGGCAAAGGTTATTTTCTGGTGGTGTAATTCCATCTGTGCATGGTTTCTTTATCCGAACTTTAATCTCAAGGATCATGGGACACCTTGCAAGTGAAGTCAGAGCTCATCACTCTGTGTCTCTGTGTAGGTGGAAGAGGTGGTGGATGTCGGGGCTTTTGCTGCAGAGGATATCCACATACCCAGCATCTATGTCCACAGGGTTGTCCAGGGCGCCAGTTGTGAAAAAAGGATTGAGGTACAAAATGATACATTAAAGAGTTCAGAGAAGTAGACACATTACATTTGGAAGGCATGCAAAGCATTCTGGATTATGAAATTGTAATGGAAAAAGAAAAAAAGATCAATCCTGCAGTGATAGAACTGTAGAGATGAACCTTTCCCAAGCCTTTTCGCATTTCTTTCACTGTTCAGAAATAGCCTTTGTTGTTTTATTCATGTGTCGTGTTACTCAACCAGAATGAACTTTTCAAGATTATATTATATTTCCATATGTTTCCAGAAACGCACAGTAAGGAAAAGCCAAGAAGAGAAGCCCAAGCCAAAGAAGGAATCTGACATTGTTCGAGAGAGGATCATTCGCAGGGCTGCTCTGGAATTTGAGGATGGCATGTATGGTATCCTTTGATGGAAATGCAAGCAGTGAGAGGATAAAAAAATCATATACATTTGTGAAGCAGTGGCCTACTTTTAACGCCCACCAGGAAAACCAAACCAAAAAGTATCCAGCTGCCACAGAAGAATGCTTTACCTTGGCTTCCTTTATCATCAAGTTGCATAATAAATGATGCACATAATGTGCTATGCTTTTTTTTTTTTTTCTCCCTGTGGTCTTTAGTTACATTTTATCGTGACAGCTTCTGCCCTTCCTTGTGAAATCATCTTTAGTTTTTGATCGACTGATCTGTGATTAACCATTCAGTGTTTTTTGGACTTAACATGACTGTTTAGTGACTGTTTAAACAATGCATGCATTTGTTAATCTTAACACCTTTTTCCCCTGTCAGAAATACAAATATCGAAGCTACTGTCTTTAACAAAGAATAATACAAGCTAACCTTGGTATTGGTATCCCCATGCTGGCCAGCAACTTTATAAAACCAGACATCACTGTACACCTCCAGAGTGAAAATGGGATTCTGGGGCTGGTAAGACACCTACGTTTTAGTTTTTTTTGCCTTCCCTCAGGTTTCAGTGCTTTGAATCTTGACTAAACAAGCTAACGAGCTACATATTTCTTCATTCTTTGCAGAGACGTTTTTTTTGAAGTGGCAGTAAGCATGTTTCAAACTGAATAGCCATTTATTTAACCAGCATCATTCCTAGTTGGGGCCCTCATTTGAAATGTGTTTCGATTGTTACGTAAGAGATTGTAGCAATTTGACGCTTTTTTTCGTCCATTTTTCTTTCTCATTATTTGCCGGCTGAGCCTTTTAACAAAGGCTGCCGCTGCCGCTGCTATAGAGTGGCTCTCCAATCAGTTGTGTTGACAGAATGTAGGCGCCTATGGTAATTTCTTATTTGTCAATGTTATATTTATGACTACCAGTTTCAAAAAGGTACCGATCTCTCCACCTCCTCAGTCTCAAAAGATTGCTCTCTTTGTTGAAAGCAGAGAAAATCGATGCCTCATCTAATCGGAGAAATGTGATTGTGCCTCTTTCTTCAAAGACCATGGCCAGTCAGGCTGAGTGACATGTGTCCTGCCTGCATGTGTGCATTTTTTTCTTTTTACCTTTAATTTCTTTTTTTATAGGGTCCCTACCCCACTGAGGATGCAGTAGACGCAGACCTGATTAATGCTGGTAAGGGTTATCCTAATGAACATCTAATTTCCCACGTCCTCTGACAAAATTAGGTAATTTATTTCAGAGAGTTAAGTATGAAAACTGGTCTGGTAAAATATTAGGGAAAATAAGAGCATTTTATTTTACCATTTTTTCCCTGCCTGCTTCATGCTTGGCACAAACTTACTCAGATAATACTTGTTTGTTGACATTTGACAAGTGTCCAGTTATCCAGCATCGTTTTTCCCTCTCGAATTCAGCCTTCCATTAATTTTTTTTAATGCCATTGTTGTATGTTTTTCTTTGTTATTTACTGTCTTCATGTTCATCTCTAAAGTGCGTTGCTTTTTGATGTGTTGAGTGTTAAATTCACTGCTATGATAAATGAATTGCAATGCTTTGTGTTGCTTTTCTGCAGGGAAGGAGACTGTCACTGTGCTCCCTGGGGCAGCGTATTTTTCCAGTGATGACTCATTTGCTATGATCCGAGGGTAAGTCCATAACACACAAGCTTTTCAAAACTTATTTGTTGAATTCAAGTAAGATATGCCTAACAGTAGTGGACTTAAACGTAAGTCCCTTAAAAATTATTGAGTCACTTATAGCTTGGAGGTATACATAAAGTGAGACCTTTAAAAACATCATTTCTAATCTATTATTTACTGAATTTTAGAGTCGTCATAATTTCATATTTGCTTATCACCTGCACCAAACACCTGTAACTAGAGGCCAAAACCATGACTCACAATGCTGGACAACACTGTCATCAGTACAACTACACAGCAGCCTTCCAAATATTCCCAAGGTCTTCGGTTCTTATTGATTTGCCAGCTCACTGTGATTGCCCACCCAGACTCCCTGCAGTATCAATTCTTTTTGTCCTCCCAGCAAGAATTCAATATTGCTCATAAATAATACTGTCCTGTCACACTGGCAGGTACCGAATGGAACAACGCTAAATTTGTCCATGTGTGAGTGTGTCTGCTATTGTGCAGATATGCTGGGAAAGAATTACTCAACATATGGTGTGCTGTGAGCCACATTACCTCAGACACCACACTTATTATGTTACACTTGGGCATTTAGACTTTATCACTTCTTAGTCTGTATGTGTTTGTGTGTGGCCAACACCCACCATGAGCTGCTACATTCTTTTGCAGAAACAAAAAGGATTAAAGTGCTTTATGATTATACAGTAGGCAGCAGCACTAATCCGTGCAGCTGTAGACATCCTAGTGATACCCCTAACTGCCTGTTGCAGGACTTTACTTTGGACTTTAAACTCCTTATTCTGAAGCAGAGATTGCTTCTAGTGAAGAAAGTATCACACATAAAGAGACAAGTAAAACTTAATTTGCTAATATAGTGGATTATAGTGGTACCTCTAGCACAGGGGTCGGCAACCTTTCTGATGATGAGTGCCATCTAAAATTTCCTCAGAAGTCAGTGTGCCATATAATTGCATTAGCAATAAATTTAATAACGCTCTATACTAACAATTACACACTATATAGACCAACTTTATAGAATTATATTTGTCCGCAGATGTTGGCAGCTATCAGCAAATAGTTATCAGCTATTTTGAAACAAAAAAAAGACACTTTTTATCCATAACAAGAACTCCATAACAGCAAATGAACTGTACAACAGAAAATGCAAATGCTATTTATGGTCTCCTCACAACAATGATAAGAAAAATAAACTGGGCCAATATGGCATGTTTGTTAATACAGAGATACACATGTTAATGTGATCTCTGGTCTCCCACTCAGAGACACAGGTCTCCGAGTGTCCAGCGTTCAGACGGCTACCTGAGGACACTCTTCGTGTGAGAGAAAATCTGCTCACACAGACATGTAGAACCAAATATTGTCAATAAGGCCTCTGCAATGTTCTGAAGAAAGTTAAACTTGTCAGGTAGTGATGTCCAGCAGGTGAAAATGCAAGCTCAGTGAACACGCACAGCTATGGATTCCAGCTGCATTCGTCGTTCTGCAAACTTTGATCCCCACAGAGTGTGAGTCTACGGATGTATCATTGTATTTCCGTGGTGCTGATGCTGCGCTGGGCAAACAGCTCCTGAAGAATTTAAAGTGTCGGAATGTAGAAATTTCAACGTTGCTTGAAAAAACTACCAGCTAGCAGTGTCCCTCTCACCGGTAAGCTAAGTTATTTTTAGCCAATTACAAGTTGAATCTGATAGTTGGGGTTGTTAGCTAAGATACCGTCATTAAGAAGCAGCACAACTAATGTGTGTATGAAAGTTAATTTGCGATGTGCACCGCTGGCCCAGCCATTAATTTTTTTAATGCACCTTCTCAGATTAATTCACTGCGTGTCGTGCCCAGGGCTGGACTGGGACAAAAAATCAGCCCGGGCATTTTGACTAGAGACCGGCCCACCAGCCATAAAGCCTTTGAATGAAACCAAACACTGTTGTGACAGTTATGTACACTGTCTTGTTGGTATATGTATGATTTCTATACATTTTACGTCAGATAAAAACTTTGGTTCTAAGATTCAGATAATAATTTTTTAAAAGCTAGACATTTTAAATGAGAATAAGAAAGTATTTCTTTGTGCCCCCCTTTCCTTGCTAATGCCCTACCTGGCCCCCTGGCAAAACTTTGCTAGATCCGCCCCTGCACAGTTACCAGCTGTCAGCTGCTTGGAAAAGGATCCTGGTGTTATTTGTCTCTCAGAAACAGTTCATAACTTCCCTTCAACTCATTCATGTCACCTAAAGGTAAACCTGTTTCTCCATCACCTGTTCAGCTCTGATGATTCAGTAAGGACATCTCCTGGTTTCATCTTCATGTTTCCCTCTCACCACATATCCAAGCCGATATCATGACCAGCAGCTTTTACAGCTGTGGCTCTAGCAAACATCAGCTGATACTAGAAATTAATATTAAATAAATTCTAACAACAGCTGATCAAGCTTAAACGTGCTGCTGTTGTTTAACACAAATAACTAAAGCTTTGTGTCTTTTTTTCATTCTAGCTGAAGTACGGGACAAATGCGAAGTACGAAACCCGTAATATTTTCTCTGAATACGAGACAATTCCGCTTTTTACGGGACAGTTGGCAACTCTACTAACTAACCTTATGAATGAAATAAAGTTCACTATCAGTAACATCATAGCACCCACCCAGCCATTGGCTATATAGAAACTCGGTCATGCTAGTTAGTACGAGTTATTGTAACTAACTGTAAAAAGTCAGTATAACGAAAATAAACTCCACCTAAACTTGGCTTATATCTGACTCAGATAGACTGCAGGTCATAACTTCTTACCTGAAGTTCAGTTCACCTGACACTCGGACCGGCAGCCGCCTCGGATCTCTCCTCCTCCTGTCTCCCCTTTCCCTCATCCACCTGCTGGCTTCTGTAAAAGCTCCGCCACAGTCACCACCAAACAACTGAGTTATTTCTACACATCAACCAGCATCCGGCCAGTCCACCACCTTTCATTGTTTATACCGTTACAAAAACAACAACAAAAACAAAAACATCGGCCAATGAAAACAAAAAGTCACCATCACCGGTATGCCCGATGGCCAGTCCAGCTATGGTCGTGCCATCAGTTAACCCTTTGCGTGCCAGCTGTGGCACGGGTGTCCAGGTTTGCCGACCCCTGCTATAGCAGATAAGTGTTTGTTTAAAAAGATGTGAATAAAACATTGGAACAGACCTTTTATCTATGACAAGTACTGCTATCAAAAAAAGGCTGAGATGGGAAGATTATTATTGTGAAGGCATTTAATGTGAGAATCAGTCTGATACGCTTGTATGGTGTCTTGTCACAAAAATGGAGTCACTCTAGCAGTACTGTTGTGTTTTATTTTATATCTGATGGGCGGATTTGTGAGTTCATAAGTGGAAGTGATTCTGGAGTTGACAGCTGTCTTCTTCTGTTGTGTCATTCTCATCAGGGGTCACATCAACCTGACAATGCTGGGCGCCATGCAGGTGTCAAAACATGGAGATCTAGCCAACTGGATGATCCCAGTAAGTTTGCTTTTGATTGCCCACAGCTGTTAACTTTTTTCCACATTTGTTGTTTCTTCAGCACCTGCTGTGGTTCAGCACAGCAGTATAATGAGCGTGCTCCAAATGTTTAATTTGTTGAGGGTTTGCTGATAGGGTTTACTGATATTTTTGTCATTTTATTTAATTATTTTTATTTATTGAGTTTGTGTCAGGTGGGTGTTTGGTAATGTAAAAGTTGTGGTACGGTTTTATTGTTACATTATTCTAACTGTATACATACATCCTTCTGTCAGTATAGTACATATTCATACTCATTCTTTGTCTTTATCTTAGGGCTGGGCGATATGACCCAAAATTCATATCTCGATATTTTTTAGCTGGATGGCGATATAAGATATATATCTCGATATTTTTTTTAAGCCATAAAGTAAGAACAAAAAGAGTTCTTAGTCAAAGCTGTGTCCCAGATGTCACACAGGCACTTTTATTAACATACAGCACAGATGTACATGAAAAATTACTCAAAATTAAATTATGAGCATTCATTAAATAATAATGCTCCATAAATAAAAGAAAACAAGGTTGTTTTTGTGCTAAACAAAGAGCTCACAATTGTGCAGTCAAAATGTAAACTAAAAGACGCTGAGCGTAATAACAAAGACAGACAGATTTTACAGCTGCTCTGTTCCCAAGTTTTACTGTGTGACTGATAGCCTGGAGTTTGAAATCCGCTTCATAACCACGTCTCTTACAGGTGCCATTTATGGTCCTTATACACACACACAATACGGTAATATTACGTTGATGCACAGTACGTATCACTCCGCGAAGCTCCTCGGTAGCCGTAATGCGCCGACAATCTATCAAGCGGTGCAGCTCCGTAGCTTACCAAAGTCGTACTCAAACATTTTTGACAGATTGCTGAACGCCGTGTACCATATAAAATCGGTTCGCGGCCACCAAGCACAACCAGAATTCATACATAAGGCGCGCTATCAACTTTTGAGAGAATGAAAGGATTTTAGGGTTAGCGCTGTTAGCTCGTTAGCATGTTTAGCTCGTTAGCACGTTGACGCCGTCCAGCCCCACGCATGGGGCGATGCGCAGTAACTCGTTAACGGAGATTTGCCGTGTCCGTCTTGTCGCTGCCTGCACGTGAAGCGATGGGGTAGGAGGGGGAGTTGTCTTCAGTGAAGGCGAGGCGGAGTAACGTTGCGTAGAGACAAAAGTGGACGAAAGAGAGGCAAACTTGCGGCTCCACAACTATAATTATAACGTAACATAGACTATATCGATATAAAGGATATTGTCACATCTTATATCTCGTATAAAAATATATCGATATGTTTTAAAAACTCGATATATCGCCCAGCTCTACTTTATCTGGCTTTCAAGATCTAAAACACTGAATAATCCATCACTATATAAATAATTACTTGTTGTAATATTAGTTCAAACATGTAACTACTACGAATTCTCTTTCAGAATACTTGCAACGATACTTGTATCAATATTGAACCGTTCGATATAGTGGTTTCAGTTCGGTACGCATATGTATCGAACAATACAAAATTTTTAATTTACTTTATCAACTGTTCTTCTGACGATGCTGTCTGTGTTGAGAGCTCAGTGGATATGTGTTCGACTACTCCGCCTAGACTGCACTGTCGAGGAAATGCCTTTCACTCTCTTGTTTGTGAGTGCTGCAGCATAATGGGTGTACAACATTATTATTAGATATTACATCAGGTCAGTTGGTACTAAGACCACAGTGGCCTCAGACCTTGGGAATGATTACTAAGGTCAAGAACCCATTAAAAGCCTCTTTGCCATGTGGGAGTCCTCAACCAGAATGCCCCCTGGCCACAGTTTTTTTTTGTTTTGTTTTGTCTTTTTGCACTGAAGTGCTGACGTGTACGTGCAGAGTTGTTTCAGCATGTACATCATTTTATAGACACATCTCCTCTAAGCGACAAACTAGAAACGGGCACAGTCTTGGAGACATGCAATTTTACCATGCAATTTCTTGTGTTATTTCCTTTTTTAGTTTTTCCTCTTTAGTCTAGCCCTCAAAGGGTTGATGGCTTTGGTTTCCACTAACCATTGTTACATCATTTCAAACTAAAACAACGTATATCAGTAAAGATTTTGAGTTTCAATATTTCATTCATCAACAGCCGATGTCCATTTGAGTATTCCTTTAATTGTTTTGAAGAGTGTAAATGACTGCATAACAGCTTGGTGAATAGAATACTGTTGTTGATGGTGATTTGTAAATTTTGCAACTTAATTTAATTTTTACCACTTCACTCATACTTGTTTGTCCATGGTAATTGCTAATTAACCAGTGCTTGATTAAGTATGCTATGCAGATTTTGAAGCCCTGCAGTGGAGCTGCTCATAGACAAAGAATTTATTTATTTTGTTCTCTTGTGTAATTCTGGACATTTTGAAAAGCGAAACAATGCGGAACATTGGCACACATACTTCTGTCCTCACCTACGCTTCAATCTTCATTATCCCCTCTTTAGAAAGGATGGATGACGAGAATTACATTTGCAACCCTTTGTAATAATGAAAATTATTCACTATCTAAAGATGGGTGCATAGCGTGAAATTGGAAATGTTTTACGTAGGAGTTGGGGATGCAGTACTCTCAGTGAGATTATGTTGATTTCAAATGCTTTTAATATGCAAAATGCAGATGAACATTTTCCAGTTGAGGGCTTTGAAACGCTTTTACATCTCCACTCAGGCTGAAACATCTGGAAAAACAATAGATGAAGTGAAAAGGGGTAATAGAATACAGGATTCGGACTTGTTGTGCTATTTTATCTTTGGCTGCGAGAGCTTTATCAAGTTGTCCTACATGGAGAGGTCTTTCACAGGAGATACACAAAATACTTCTTGTTATATGCACATCCTTCCAGGTTTCAAAATGAGAATCAAGTTCAAGTTCAAATTTTATTCGCCACATGCAGTGGCAGGTTGCCCTGCAGTGGAATGAACCCGCCCCCCAACCTTACACACACGACACAGACATCACATGGGGTTACAAGTCAGAGAACGGTTGCATTACAGAAAAAACACTGAAATGTACACTACAATGGGAAAGTACAAGTGGAAAAAAAGAGACCTCTACTCATGCTGGGCTATAGGAGGACAGTATGAGAACAGGAAACAAAAAAACTCCTCTGCACAGAAAGCACATAAATGTCCACAGTACAACATTATAGAGCACGTGACCAGCAACAGGGTTGGGTAGGGGATAAGGAGTAATCCCAGGCAACACAGCAGCCATCCTGCCACTGCGCCGACTCTCCAGCGCGGGCCCAGACCCGCCTCGTGTTCCCAGGAGGCAACAAGCATCGAAGGCATTGGAAGGGGAGGGGGGATGAGTGAGTGCTTATCAGTGTAAGTGTATGTGTGTGCGTGTCCATAGTTCAGCTGAGACAGTGTCCTTCGCCCTATCAGGCTAAGTAAAGTCTACCAGCCAACCCAGGTGGCCTTGCATAGAGTGGGAAGAACAGTCAAACACAGTCGTTATCAGGGAGTTTTCGTTCGGCTCCAGCCTTGAGCCCATAGCTGGCGCCGAGGGGATATCAGCATTATGATGTTGATGTTGTTGATTTTTCTTTTATGCGAGCAGCTCATGAGAATTTCAAAGCTGTTCTTTAACACTCCGACACTGGTCTCGCAATCTCCTGTTGGAGAACCGCGAGCTTCTCCATGATGTTATCAAACTTGCGCTCCGTGGTCTTATCATTCTTGTGCTCAGAGAGCCGATTCTGAGAACTCACGACTGCAGTGAGCTGTTCCACGATGTAATCCAGCTTTCGCGCAGAGGTGTTGCTCTGAGCAGACCTCTCCTTGATGTAACCCAATATACGCTCAGAGGTGTTATTCTGAGTATTCACGGCAGCTGTAAGCTTCTCCAAGGTCTTAACCATGCTGCACTCAGTGAGCCCATTCTGAGAATCATGTCTCTCTTTTATTTACTTATTTTTTCCAATGTTATTTTGACCAAACTCTGTCGTTAGTTTTACTCGTTCCTTTAAAACTGAAATGAATAAACAAGCACTTCAAGGCAATCGTATAAAGGTTAACGAAAGCATAAACATTTATCTGGTCAACAAAAACATTTTAAAGTTAAATCACTCACAAAAAAGCTGTTAGTATTTGCAGAAAGTTTTTTTCTGGGTTTTACTGCAGTGTGAAGATTAATTGGATTTTTTAAATTAAATAGTTTAATTGATATAGCTTTTAATTGATAAGGCAAGAGAAACAATTTTTTTTATTAGATTTTTTTTTATTATGCACAACTTTGGCTGTTATTATTATTATTATAAGTATAGAGTTGAAGAAGAATTCTCACTCAAAGTGATAAATTGTATCTCTCTGAGTATGTGAATAAGTTCAAGAAAGAGTAATAAGGTTTAGAGTAAGTTACAGTTTCATGTTTATTGTGATGCTACATATGTTTATTTTACTAAAAACGTGCCCACTCAAGTGATGGTAGGTTATGTTGCGTCTTCATATTGAAAATAGGTGCTTTGGTAGAATGATAAATGTGTAATTTTGTTATTGTGATTTTGTCTGGAACACTACGATCTTGTTACAGTAACTAAGATGGTTGTTTGACAGAGATGTTTTTAAACTCTTTTTTTAATTTAAGGAACCAATGGCAGCGTAGGAAAAGAACCTTGTGTCAGAAGTGAAGTTTTAATTGTATTTATCTATTTTTTTTTTAATATTCATTTTATTTGTTACTAACTATGAGTCTATTAAAAGCCTATGATTATGATTTATCCTTTCCTTTGTTTGTTCATTGAAGTTTGTATTTTACAGAACAGAATTAGAATTGATCATTGTTGAGCTTAAATGGAGAAAACAGCCGCTGCCTCAGACATATATTCCAAAACCCCAGAGGCTCAGTATAAGTGCAGCTAAGTGCAGCAATATTACAAACTACTTACTATTAAAATGCAGTTACTCTCCTAAGTGCTCATAAGATCTGGTGGCAGCTTTAATGAAGCTGCTTAAGAAGATTTTTCTTTTTTATATATTTATAACAACAATTTAACTTAGACATATAAATGGCCTGCATTTGTATAGCACTTTTTAGACATGACTGAAGGCTTATAAGTTAAAAATGTCCTAATGGATATTTGTAATCTCTCTGTGTCTTCTTGTGTATATATTTTTTAAGTTTTACTTTACTTGGGCTTCTCTGCTTAAAATTTCAGCTTGCTGTCAGTTCCATCTCTCTGATTCTTGTCATTAGTTGTCTGGGTAACGAAGGCTTGTGGCAGTCTGTTGCTATGTTATTAAATAGAGAGCCGTTTGTATCAGACAGTGGAGATTGTCAGAGAACTGGAAGGGAGAGAAAGGAAGCCAGTTGGTAAGTGGGAACTCTTGGATTGTGAAGGGGGTCATTTTCTGTGGTGTTTCTGCCACTGACTAGAAAGCGAACACTCGCACAACAAATGAGAAAATTGTATGCTGTAGCCATGGCAACACAAAAAAATGCAAGCGTGCCTTAACCCTTAGATGATCCTGGGGTTTTTGTGTCATTGCGTTTTTTATTTTCATGCTATTTTGGCTTTGCTGAATTAGTATGGCTCATATTTGCCAGAGGATATTCATTTAAAAAAAATGTTATTATAAAATTGTCATCCCAGTTCCTTAAATTAGCTGAAAAATCCTAAGCGATGCAAAAACCTCCACATTTTATCCTAAGGCCAAAAAATGCCCCATTGAAAATCTTTGAAAATGCATTTTTTTTATCACACATTTATCATGACATCAACTAATTCATTCTTTTAAGATAACCTAACCCTCAGTTTTTAGTTTTTATATTTGTCTCCCAGGTGGCGCTTCTTTTTGTTATCCAAGGCATGTACCAAAATTTTACATTTTTCTGTTTTCTGCTAAAATGATAAATGCGCGAAGCTATTGATGTTGGATAATTGTGTGAGTGTGTGTGTGCATGTGTGTGATGTTCACCTTCAAGTCTTTTCCCTTAGAAGGCCACACTCTGTGTTATAAAGTAATTCAGTAATAATAAATGATGAGTAACCTTTCAGATCTTCAAAGATATCTCAGCAGCAAATAAAATAAAACAATAATTGGAATTTAATGTGGTTCTTCCTCAGGTAGACTATGCAGTTGCACTGCATTGTTAGAAGCGAAAGGAAATTAAGTGAGGGTAGAAATGACTGAAAGATTATTAGGCTCTGTTTTGAGTTTTGTTCAAAAAAGAATGACTTCATATAGAAAAAAATATATATATCACATATGCAGGACACCTTAAACTACTTTTTTAATTAAGCAGCAAGGCAGAACAAAGTCAGGGCTGTATCAAGACACAGGGACTAAACCCCAATTCAACCAGACCAAGAACTGATCTGGAATTAAAACAGGACTACAACAGTTCAAAATCAGGAGTATTTGGGACTTAACCAAGACAGACTATAAAAACTAGATGATAGTAGCACTAAAAATCATCATAGACCTGCACTACGCTTATTTTTTAATTCTACCAAAGTCCACTATTTAGATTCAGAAAAGTTTATGTAATTATTTAGCCTTGTTGTGCAAACAAGCCTGCATAACTTAATAAATATAGAATTTGAAAAGTAACAAATGGTATCTAAAAAGTTACATTAGGCACTAGATACATGTTCTGATGAGTTTTGATCCTGGGACACACACACCCTGCCACTAGCTATGCACTGCTGCTGATGGATGAAATCTTGCAGCAAATTGTGGCCATCACAAACCTGCATGGGAAACACTTAGTGGCTTATGGACACAGAGGAACTGCAGGCTTATGTAGGGATGCTTGTCACAAACCGGATCACACAGCCATGGCAAAAACCCGGATTGTCCAAAATCTATTTATTTTAAATAAATAAAACCAAAAAAAGAAACCTTATACAAACCATGGCGTGTGTAGTCAGTACAATCAGTGGTGTAGATGAGTGCATGGTTGGAAGGATTGTGTATGCAAAGTTTGTTTGTTTGCAAAACCAAACCAAATGCAAGCAAAATCCAGAGGGATGTCTCAGGGGAAAACGCCACCCAGCAACTGAGCTCTGAAAGCTTTTATAGAGCACTGGCACACCGGGCCCAGGTGTTGCCAGTGTCATTAATTGGGAATGAACCACTCCATCCCTCCAATGCCTGCAAACGAGACATGCCACACAAAGAGGCCAAAAGGACGGCAGGGTGGAGTGGGTCATCACAGTGCTCATTTTGGACAGTTTTTGCAGGTCAAAAAATTAATTAATTAATTCAAATCTGTAGGGTGGTGCTATGATGAGCCCCTCTCATCAGCAAATGTAAGGGCAGTGATTTTTGCACGGACAAAAAAAGAAGAGCTGGCAGCACCATGTGGGAAGCTTAGATTCAAAGACCTCAGTCTGTACATTTGCAAACTGTGCTCTAGCTCAGCTGGAGTCCCTCTTCTTTATACAGCTATAATCCAAAGGCTATAATTAATATTTTATATTTATATTTCAAGCTGAAGCAGTTTTAAAAGACTGTCATTTAAAGTATTACTATACAGTACTTTTACAGCCGTTGGTGTTGGGTTGAGTTTTTGTAAATATCGGACACTGTAGAAAAAAATAAGAATGCATTCAAATCAGTGTTGCTGCCAATCGTTGATGCCGGGCCTAATAAAAAGAATAAAATAATAGTCAAACACTCCTTGAAATAAAGTTTTTAGACATTATTTGTTGTTGTATTTTTTCTATAAAAAAACAGTGGAGATATCTAAACATAATGGCATTTAAAGAGTGAAAAAATAAGGAGTTAAAATAAAAAGAATTAAAATTAATTTTCAATTCATCATTCAAAGTTGAAAAATAATATTACTATGTAATATTTTTACACCTGTTTTGGGAAGAATCTAATGTCTTCACAGGACAGATGACATTAAGTACTAGGTTGTCCCATGCCCTGCTGTCCCATGTTCCTGGAGAGATGGACCAACAGTTTTGAATGTACAGCAAATCACAGTGTAAAAATGTTATAGAATACAATAGCCCTTTGTTGTCATTCTACATGTACAATTAAATTATATTTCGTTTTGTTTTTTATTTAGTTTTTTTTAGAATAGAATATATAGCCATTTCAAACTGTTCCATACTTGGTCTAAACAGCAATAGTCTTAGTCCTCTGGCACCTGGGGCTCACTTTGAACGGTGGTTTAGTGAGATAGACTGTCATTGTCTATGCTTTTACATATTGTGATAGGTGTCATCTTAGCAAAGCTTCAACTTAAGAGGTCTTATCAGGTTTCTGCACCAGTTATACTGCTCCCGGCAGCCCCACACCCTCCACCCCACCATTAATCACTCATTGTTATAGTTGTGAGATGGTTTTCGTGAGTCTGTGTGCTATCTCGTGTTAGAATATTTTTACCAGGTCTTTTGTTAAGTAAATTATTAAATGAATGAATGAATTAGCCCACCTACTCCCGTAAAGCCTGTTCCCACTGCACTGGGAAGAACAAGATAAATAACCTGCCATCTGTTGTTGGATTGAAGTTCTCAAACTTTTCATGCTGAATGTAACTTGAGAAACGCACAACAAACCTTTTGAGGGATGAAACAAATCAATATGTCGGGTTCAGCTACACTATACAGTAAATACTGCATGTGTGCTTACTGGTAGATTTGTAACTTACTTGCAAGTGAGTTGTCAGTTTGTTCATATAGGGCAAACAGTATTATGCAGCAATGGAAATGAATGGCAGGTTTTCTCCATGTTTCCTGTCTATTTTATTTTCTTACACATTTAGATTCAAACCAGTCTCTGGTTATCACCCTACATGTGACATTAGTTGTCAGTTTTGATTGGCTGTTTAATTTTTTATCAACCTCAATGACTGTACACATCCAATCAGGAAGATTCATGTTATTTAACATTCTGATCTTGTGTGTTATTTGGAACCAGGCTGACTGGCTGCTGTAGCTTTTATTTTGCCTGGATTTTATATGATGAATAACATCTACAGTTGAACTAGGCCATTAATGTAGAACTACTAAAAATCTCAAACCTAACACAGTCTGTTCCTTATGTTCATTTATGTAGAATTTGTTGTTCTCTTCTATATACAGTTGTACAGCTGTAGGGTTTTTGGGAGCTGAACATTGTTTAGAAGAGAGATGTTTCGTGTTTTTGTGTGTTTCTGCTACTGAATTGTTTCCTGACATACTTTTAAGTGTCCTAGTGGCCCTGTGGTGCTACGATTATAGCAGACAAATGGACACAGTAAGAGTGGTGAGGAAATTTAAAAGGAACCAGCCTCAGTCAGACCAACAAGGTTAATATCATTAAAGCTTTGTTAATTAAATGACTAAATTACTCTGCTCTTGTTGGCTGCTTAAAAAGAGGATATTTCCATGGGTGTTGTTCTGAAAGTATGCTTTACAGCATCTGCTGGTCAGAGGCTCAATGCTGTGTGTAGCTTTGTCATCTTCATAGCGTTGATTTTGCAAAACACAAGTCTTTAAGACGTCTAACATTGAGAGGCAAGTTATTGTGAGAGTTCAACATTCGAGTGCCACTCAAAGGTTAGGCAGTTTACCGGAACATAAGTCAACCTAACGCATATATATTAATGTAATGTCGAACTTCAGAGGCAAGTTTTAACTGAATTCTAAGGAAAACCTGTTCCAGACAAGGTTGGGCTGACCCCTGTTAACTTGGTGAATGTGCTAAGTAAGTAAAAGAGCCAGCCTCATGACACAAGGTTCAACATGCCTTGATAATACAGCCTTCTGGGTGGAATAGATTTGCTTTTCCCATCATAACTCTCCATTAATTTGATTTTTTTTTTTACACTCTTACAGATCATGTTAATTTTGAGTTTTGCTGCATGCAGCAGTTTAGATCAAAGTAGGCTCAGATAACCTCGTGCAAAGCTGTGAATGAGAGGGAAGTAAATGCCAATCCTCCTAGCAACATAGGTCACTGACAAACAGAGCATCAACCTTTCTTTAACCCTCTGATGCATAGTGGTCACTGGAGTGGACAGCTACTAAAACGTACATATCTCTTTAATGCATTGGTTTCTATGGTGGAACTGCATATTAGCCTCTAGAGTGCTCTCTGCTGCCATGCTCCATTGAGGTCAATTCAGTGTTCAGTTAGTGCAACTGCAAGTAAATTTCCTCTGAATCAAAGATGGCAGACAAACTGTCACCCCTGCCGACCACTGCTGGCATATCCTGTCAATCCTTCTATGCTAAAAGAGCCCAACAGGTAAAAAAAATATGATGATATGCAGTAACATCTAGGGAAGGATATTATCTGTTTGGAATAAGAAATTGTTATGTCTAATATGTAGAAAACTACGATTAACCATGTGTCCACTGTAGTGGACATCATGCATTACCCACTATATTTTTTTAACATAAGTCATAAATTGTCTCACTGTTTTTTGGGACTGTTTTGGTTATAAGTAAGCATATAATTGTTACATTTATAAGCTACTCATTTAAAATGTATATTTCTGTGCAGATCAGCTGTAGTTTGAGTTACTATAATAATTATTTTATCATATTTTGTAGACTTCAAATGCAGCAAAGAATAAGGCAGCGTACAGAATAGTCCAGGAAATTCCATCCAGCTCCAGTGATGATGATTTCATTGATGAGTGCAGTGATGATGAGTTCAGTGATAAGTCCAGTGATGATGAGAGTAGCTGCCAGAGCAGAACAGAGACATAGGAACTACGGACAGCCTAGGTGTGATGAACACAGAAGTGTTTGGAGATGCAGAGACTAAGATGTCAGTTTGTGTTTTCTTCCAGCATGCTACTAAGGGCTTGGTAATACTGTCCTGCATCGTTATAGAACTGTGTAGACTCAAAAATGTTTCTCTTGTTGGAGATAGTTTGCCATATTCAGGTGTAGGATTCACAGCTAGGACTGTTGATTGGTTTTGTTATTTACGTCTAAACATTGGGGCCTTATGAGTTGAAAGTTCCAAAAAAATTGCTGAGATGTTTTTCAAAGGATACAAGCAAACAAGTGTTTGTATATTTACAATAGAACACAAGGTAATTAATTTTTATAGTAAATTCACAGTATTTCATGCTAAGTGCTCAGGCGCATGTAGTCCACTGGAGTGGACAAGTTTATAACTTTATAAAAAAACATATTTTTGGGGAAAAAAGAGTTGAACATTTTTTTTCATGTCCTGAGAAGAATAAAAGCACTTAAGAAAAAAATCTTGACCAAGGCTTTCATAATTCATGCATCAGAGGGTTAATTTTCCACATCAAATCTTATTTTCTTGCACAATTTATATACAACAAGGTCACATTTTGCTATTTATCGTACTGTTTATTTTAATCTTTGTGTACAACGCTTTGCGACTACCTGTCTATGAAAAGCGCTTAATAAATAAACTTTACTTACTTACAATCATTTGTGACACATTTGACTACTTCCACAGAAAGCTGTTGATCCTCTGCTACATTTTTGGTTACAAGAAAATACATCAAATCATTTTCGCAGTTAGGGATAAATGTACTGCCCCATAGCAAAATAAAAAATTGATTTTTCCATTTTATAATTTCCTCCGGAGTCATTGTCTTGATTTTTACTAATCAAAACCATACTAGAATGTTAATACTTGTGTGGTTATGATCTCAAAAGACACACCCTTTCGATTAACAGCCTATGTTGTTAAATGGAGTACATTAGCAGATGTCTAGTTCTGGATGGTAGCTGTAAATCACAACTTGCATTTAGCAGGTCAGACAGTCTTATCCCCTTAGGCCTGTGTACCCATCACCTAAGCCCACTGGCTGTCATAAAGTGCATTAACATTGATTATATGAAAAACAACACTGTTTAATCTCAAGTGTCTGTGTAATAAATAAAAACGCTGAAGGAAAAAAGCTGGTGAGACAGTTTGGAGATTAAAAGTCAAAATGGATACAGTTGTATTAAACCTGATATTGGTAGTTTATTTGGGGGTATTGATATGCTGTTACAGCAGGCACTTTCAATTGGACGACAAACAAGTAAATGAAATTAAATGCTGCCTCTTCAATATCCAATATTCTAACCCACCTCCTGTCTCCCAAACCTCCTTTCTGTTCTCAGTTAATATCTTCTCTCCCCAGCTGGCCTTTCCCACAGGCAAACAGTATCCTTACAATGTGTCACCCTTGGCATACATACCCTCCGGTTATTGAGCAAAAAGCAAACCACGCTCTACACATGATTGATGAGGAAATGGGATTCTAATTCAGTTATTGAGCCGTCACCCTGCGGCCATATGTGCACATCAACCTTCCTTATTCGGAAACCTTCCTTATTGTGGCCAATGTTTAACTTGAAGACAGTTTTTTTTTTCCCGGCTGGCGGATCTCAGATTCCTTTTTTTTTAGCATTTTTCTTTCCCACCTTTTAAAAAAAAAAAGAAAGAAAAGAAAACGGTTTTGGTTTTATTTGTTATTGAAGAAAATATCCATTGTGACATGACAAAGCTTCAGTACACTGGATTCCTGCACAGAATCATTCAGTTATGTTTAGTGCAGTTCTAATGCAGAATGCTTTTTCTTCCTGCTCTCTGCATTGCTTACATTCCTTGCAGTTGTCATTGTGTTTTTCTGTTGAAAATAACAGACCGGTCATGAGCAGTTATGGCTGAATTATTTTAACAGCACAAGTCTTTACCTGTACTACTAATGAGACATTCTGTCTTGAGAGAATCCTCCATTCACTGCACCAGAATAATTCTTATGCTGGTTCTGACTTCAGAACATTGTAATCCTGTTGTTGCTCTGTCTTTCAGTACATTACTACAGCACAACTAGCCCCTATATATCTTCAAAGGGTCACACTGGAATCCTTTATCTTGTGCAAAATCCTAAAATACTTAATCCCTTCTCTGCCCCTTAGTTCTCTGCACGTGTCAGACCTCCAACTCTAAACCCAGGTATGGAATTTGCAGTCCTCAGGCAGAGGTTTGTTAGGTAACCTGCACACCAGCCTGTGACTAGAGGTTTCAGACCTTAGATTTTGGCGTGGTTCCCCAGCAGAGATCTGCACTGCATTATACCAAGAACTCATTGCGTCAGTAAATGGCAATGTGTGAATGAAACTGTTAGAAACATTAACATAAATGTGACCCGTGTCTGAATTTTAAAATGCTGTCACTTCAACAGATTGATACTGCTTTCAACGTTACTTATGCCGTGACTGAAAAGGCTTAAGAAATGGTCAGTGTTTTCTTGTGGCACTTGTTTGGGTTTTCTCAATAAATGTGAAGCATCATTATTAAAGGTAGAATTATTTTTACTTTGTGATTCAGTCTATACAAAATGGAGTTCTGGGGACACACATGCCGTAGGTGGGACTATCAGAAAAGGTGGCTTGGAGTACTCTGCTGGTGTTTCTTTTTCTTTTGTTTCTTTTTCTCTAATGCTGCATTACTTTTACGTTGGAAGTCAGGTATGCATTCCAATAGTAGTAGTCAAGAATGCAAGAAAAGACAGGCTTTGTTTTGCGCCCTTGGAAGGTAGAGCCATTTATCCATCACTAGCAATATACTATAATGTTAGGGTTTTCGCACTTACAAACACCAATGCAGCACATTTATAGATGGAGCGTGTTAGTACTTTGTTTATGACTTATTTACAGAGTCACAAATACACAACAGTAGTAGTACAGATTGCAGGTTTTACTTCTCAGTTTCTGCCATCTTGAATTGCAAAGTCAGGGTTTGCGGGGCTTTTTTGAATTTGAAACTTCAAACTCAGAATCAAGGGTTTCTGGCTTCCCACTTCAAATGGAATGCAGCATAAAACACATTGGTGCCACTAACTGGTGTGATCCTATAGATAAATGTAGCTAAATGGTCTTTCTCTCTCTCCCTTTTTTTCTTTTTTTTTCAACGTATGTGTAGCTGTTTTATGGTCTATTGTCAATTAAGCTTAAATGTAAAATGTTTTGGTAATCCTAACTAGGGATTAGACCGACTATAATTTTGTACTATACTCTCTAGCTAATGTTGTGAAAAATCAGTCAAGTGAAAATATCATTCTGTCCAAGATTAGATGGAATAACTAAAGTCTGTTTGTTTCTCTTCTATTCTCAGGGTAAGATGGTGAAAGGAATGGGAGGAGCCATGGATTTGGTGGCAAGCGCTGGAACTAAGGTGGTGGTCACCATGGAGCATTCAGCTAAGGTGTGTAAACATGTAGTTGGGCCAATATGCTCGCTGTGTCACGCAGTGATTTTTAAGTCAAATCGCGTGTCGTGTGACACAATCTTTGTGGTTTGTCAGCCGCCTGTGCACCTCTAGATTTGTGTAACTTGGCGTGTTGCGTTTTGGCAGTAGGAGCTGGATTGAAGACACGAGCGTATGATCGTGACACTTTTTACCGCCAATTTAAGCTCAGCGATATACAGATATACAGAGGGAGAACAGTTTAACAGTTTAAAAACTTGCAACCCCCCCCCCCCTTGACTTCTGGTTTTGACTTATTTTCCTCCTATATCAGCGCTTATGTGGCGATATTGTCCGAGTGGCGACACCTATCATTCAGGAGAATACTGCAGTGGCTTAAAGTGACTGTGAGACGAGGTTGCGGAGGTGATAGAAGCGACCATTGAGGCCTTAAGGGTGTGTTAGCATGAACTCTTATTGTGGTTTTTCTAGCTAACATTGCCTTTACGAGTCACTCAAGAGACTTGTTTCCTTTCTGTGAGTGAAATTAAATTAACAGCGTCCTTTTCCCGTGTTTATATCTTCACCAGCGTTACTTGTATCTGCTTCCTACAGTAATGAATGTGAGTGCTAGGGCTGATTAAGGATAATTCTGCTAATGGATTGCTTAATATCCTTTTACTAGAGAGGGCTGGCTCATTCTAGTGAGGCACACAATCCACCTCCTGTTTGCTCATCTTCAGTTAATTTAAATACAAGTCTAGAATTGGGCTTAGTGTTTTGAGACGAGCTGATAGTTAGACCGGGACTGCAGCAAGAGATGACTAATCCCACAGGGGTTCTGACACTTGCAGTACGCAATCCAGCTGAATTGGTTTACTTTTAGAAAGTCCAAACCAATGTGATGCAAGGGCAATGTAACATTCTGCATTTACAAAAGCATGCTGTTTTTTGCTAATGGGACTCTGTCTGGCGCCCAGCTAAAGTCCAGATGGTGCAGCAGGTGAGCATAAATTTACTGCCCTGAAGGCTGCTTTCATTCATGATGGGGAAGGGGAGTGAGAGAGTGAGAGAGGGTGTGTGATGTATGCCTCTTAGACATCGTTGGAGGCTTCTCTCTCTCTTTCTCTCCCTCTCTCCTTCTTTCTTTCTCTCTCCCTCCTTTTCCTTGAAGATGTCTGATGGAGAAACTGAGGCACACACTGTATTTGTGCTGGATGTCCTTTAGGATCAATATACATACCCAGCTGAAACACTGAATATACACATATATGTACAACATAAAAGATCCCTTCCAAAAACATCCAGATACTAAATGAAGGCAATGATGTTGTCCTGTTCTTTTTAGGGAGGAAAACACAAGATACTGGACAAGTGCAGCCTGCCTTTGACAGGGAAACAATGTGTGGATCGGATCATCACAGAAAAGGTGCACTTTTATCTTTTTGTTTCTATATGTACATAATAGATGCAGATGTGCCTCCATGGATGCAAATGTGAATAGTGGATGGATAGATGAATGGATGATTGAGCTGTTCGTCATAAACTTCGACTGCTTACTAAGGTTTGCTACATAGACGGTGCAAGTGAGTAAGCTATGACTGAACAGGACTCCTGGCCTAGAAAGGATTTACATGGGGGACATGAGAGTGTTTTGTAGAACTAGTTTTTTAGTATATCTTCTAAAAATTGGGGTTTTGGAATATACTGCATTATATGAATTAGATACCTGTGATTTGAATTTATTTTAATGTTAATAGAATAATGTAAAATTCATTTTTTAATGCCACAGAATGGTCAACCCACAAAAATCCATCTAAATCCCCTGCTCGACTGCAGCTGAACACAGATTTATTTCAGAATCTATTTGTTAGATGATGTCATGAGGTACAACTGTAAACGCCACGCTTGTTACTCAGAGTAAAAAGAAGGTCCACCTCTACTGATGTCAAATACAATGTCTGACTGAACAGAAATGTACTATGTGTAAATAGTGTTGCAGACACAGGTTGGAATCACATTTTGTGTCATTAGCAATAATGAAAAAAATAATAATGCACAAAAGTCCACAAAGCACACGTAAACTAGAAGATCTTCTCCCAGGAGAAGCTGAGTGTTGATGAAATTTAACTATTCACCATTGATAAGTGATTATCATTTTGGCAGGCAGTGATTTCAATTCCTTTTCTACCACAGCTAATTAGTATTAGTAACAACGAGGGGTACACAGAAGTCCTTAACGAATAAAACACAAGTGCCTACACTGTGCATTACATCACACTAACACACACACACTAACTAACTAATACCAAAGGACTAAAGCTGTGCCGCAAAGCACAAGCTATATGCGTTGCATGATCTTGGAAAATGTGCTTAACATAAAAACAAGAAAACACAAATGTTACCCAAAACCTATTTTTAAAAAAAATTAAATTATACTATTATATATTAGGCCTATAAGAAACTGAATCCACATTTTATACCCAAAATTGAGCTGGCACACTAGACTCCAGTGAGAAGTCAAAAATGAATCAAGCATAACATTAACCGCTTTTCATCCTCCTCATTTTAACTTATGCCGCTCTCTCTTTCACTCTGTACATAAGTACTCTTGTATTATATTCTCAGAAATAGAATGAAAGAAAACAATATATGGTGGCATTCATCCATTCCTCTTAGCAAAATTGCAGCCAGTGCTCAACTTCCTTCCTATTTGACACACATATATCAGCACATTTATATACGTCATTGTCTTTTTTGAGACGGAAGAAAATAAAATCAGTCTGGCTTGTTTGAGTTCACATTGATAAGATCAGACTAGAGTAGATGAGGTGTGTAACTTCATGTTATAGATTTCTACAAGCCTCATCTCTAGATTTCTGGTGTTGGCCAGAGGGGCCGATGGCGCGATATGGCAGCCTCACTTCTGTCAGTCTGCCCCAGGGCAGCTGTGGCTACAACCGTAGCTTGCCTCCACCAGTGTGTGAATGCGAGAGTGAATGAATAGTGGTATTGTAAAGCGCTTTGGGTGCCTTGAAAAGCGCTATATAAATCCAATCCATTATTATTATTATTATTTCATGGAACATTTTGGCCATGCTGAAACCATGAAAGCAAAGTTTATATATAATTTTCCTTTTTTATGTTTTATGGACCAAATAATACCAAAGTAACTCAACTTTCCTTATGCCTACATGCTAACAGATTGTGAGAGGGTGAGATTAGTGATGATGTGAGGATGGAGGTGCTGCAACTACCAAATGAACATCAGTCTTAAGTGACCTTAAAATGTGTCCCACATTGCAAGGTGTGGTATTTGTACATCTTGAAGGATGTCTATACTAGAGATGGCACGATACCACTTTTTTATGTCCGATACCGATATCATAAATTTGGATATCAGCTGATACCGATAGGAATCCGATATAGTGTGTTTTTTAATCAATAAAACTGTTTTTTTAATATCTTGCTGCTTTTTGTATAAGTTCATACTCAAGTTAAAAATTAAAAATTAAAAAAAAAACCCAAAAAAACACTAAAGCTATTCTGTTATATCTGTATGAAAAAAAAAATGCACTGCACCCAAAATATTTCATAGTTCAGCAATACTGATCAATCTAATAAACTTAAACCTACTCCATCCTCCCTATTCTGGTATTTTAAAGAGTAAGCAACCTAACTAATAGGGCTCTAAAACTCCCAGCAAAAAAAAAAAAAGAAAAAAAGAAAAAAGGGAACCACCCCCCCACCCACCACCTCATGATGCTTAATCGATGTGATCAACTTTAATTCGATGCAGTGTGGGGGAAAAAATGCACAGAAATAAATTATTTTTCAAGAATAATTAAATAGATTCAACATCTTTCTTCAACAGAACTGCAGACTGCACAGATGGTACCTTCCCAAAGGAAAAAGTACTATAGCTTACTAGGGTATGTTAGACTTAATAGTTACTATAGAGAATAGAATAGAATAGAATAGAATAGAATTCAACTTTATTGTCATTGCACATGCACAGGTACAGGGCAACGAAATGCAGTTTGCATCCATCCAGAAGTGCTTTAGTGATATAGATATATTACAATATATATTAGCAATAGTATAGATATGTAAGTATATTACAGAAATGGGTCTATTATGGTATGTTATAATGTACACGGTATGAAGTATGTTGTGAATATTCTATAACTATAAGTATGTACAGGCTGTATACAGTAATGGACTTCTATTCATTTTACATCAGATTAAAACTTTGGGTGTAAGATTCAGATAAATATTTATTAAAAGCTAGACATTTTTAATGAGAATAAGAAAGAAAAGTATGCCTTTGTGCCCCCTTCTCCCTGTTCATGCCCTATCGGCCCCCCTGGCTAAACTTTGCTAGATCCGCCCCTGCACAGTTACCAGCCGTCAGCTGCGTAGAAAAGGATCCTGGTCTAGAAAGTAATATTTAATAAATTCTAACAACAGATTATCAAGGTTAAATGTGCTGCTGTTATTCAGCCGCTGGTTTCCTCTTTCTGGTGCAAAGTGGGAGATAAACAAACAAGAGCGATGGACTCGCGATAGAAAAGCCGATCAGCTGATCACTGATCAGTTTCATGATTGAAGTAGCAGCAGGAGACGGAGGGGGAGAGAAGAGGCAGTCGCTCCATATATCGGTTGTTCAGCTTAACGCGGGAATGCTTTATAAACATTCAGAGATGAACTTACACACTTGCTTTGCTTCTCTCTGGGATCACTTCCTCGGAGATGAAATGCCGGATTGGTAGCGAGGCTACAAATACACACAGCCGCTCTATCACGTGAGCACACTGCTCCGACGTGCTACGGTTAGGAGGAGAGTTACGCCGTGTCGCAAGTTTTGTGAGGTGCTTTTTTGATATTTAATGGATGGGATTACATTTTTTTTATTTCTCTCCGATATCCGATCCAGTAATTTACGTCAGTATCGGGTCGGCCCATCTCTAGTCTATACCTGTGTTTCTTCTCACTAAACTCGTCTATAGACCTCCGTGGTTCTTGTCTCTTCGAGGTGCATATAGGGAAGTGGAACATCCTACATTAGAGGCAGATTGCATGAGTTAGTATATTAAAGGGCATCCATTATCGTGCACATCGTGCACAAACGTCAGCAAGACTAAGGAGCTGATCGTGGACTTCACTACAAAGCAGGCGAGGAATTACAAACCCCTCATCATCAGTGGCACGCCAGTGGAGAGAGTGGACAGTTTCCGATACCTGGGTGTCCACATCACTCAGGACCTGTCATGGTCCTGTCACATCAACACCCTGGTTAAGAAAGCCCGTCAGCGTCTCTTCTTCCTCAGAAGACTTAGAGACTTCCATCTGCCACTGAAGGTGCTCAAGAACTTCTACTCCTGCACCATCGAGAGCGTCCTGACGTCAAACATCTGCACCTGGTTTGGGAACAGCACCAAGCAGGACAGACGAGATCTAATTTCACCAGCAATAGTTGTAAAAGTAGGTCAATAGTCTGCTCTGCTGCCATTGTTCTCCATAATAATAACAATGGTTAAAAACAGCAAACACCAATTGTATATGTAGTTCCTCATGTTTAGAGACTCAAAGATATTTCAAAAAATTAATATAATTATAAATATAAGGATTGTTTTTAATATAGTACTTGTATAAAAACTTTCACAGCTGACGACTTCCTGAAGTCTAGAACTTGTCAACTTCAACAAATTCTAGACCTTTACTGCCGCCTCTTTCTGTTGCTACTTGTTTGTGGGTCTCTCTATCCTCTTTTAGGTTCGGGTCATATTGCATTTACCCTGTGAACAGTGTTGGGAAGGTTACTTTTAAAATGTATTCCATTACAGATTACAGAATACATGCCCCAAAATGTATTCTGTAACGTATTCCGTTACGTTACTCAGTGAGTGTAACGTATTCTGAATACTTTGGATTACCTAATATATTATCATGCTTTTTACAACTACATATTTGTACTATTGTTGTGATTTATTACTATTACTGAAGGTCCACGGCTCCGAACCGTAGTAAAGGAACCTCTGACTAATACGGCGGGGTCCCTGTCGGCTCGTAGCCGAAAAATAGCTTTACTTTGTTGTCTGGGTCAGCTTTGCTTGCGAGAGGCAAAGAGAGGCGTTGAAAGGCTGCTCCAACGGAACTTATTGTTTCGGAGATAAACACGAACACAGCGTAAGTCGAGTCTTAATAGCTTACTTACAACTGGGCTCGTCAGGCACTCTTCTCGGCTGCAGTGGTTATTATTATATTTACATGCTTCCAGCTCCCGTTTCTGCTCGGTGACAGCTCCGACTTTTCCACTCGCCTTTTTCTCCCTCCTCGCGCTCACAGAAACATATAGAGTGTGGCAGTCCATTCTCCCTGCAGCACGGACTACACTGCCCATGAGGCTACATTCTTTAGAGCTATACCTGTAGCATTCTGCCTGTTAGCTTAGCACAACAACAACAAAAAGCTCTCTCTCACCCAGGAAACACAGAGAGAGAGAGAGCGTCACCCTGTAACCATGGCAACCGTAACGCTGCCGCCTGGAACAACAGAACGTAGCTGTCAAACAAAACCAAACAGTCCTGACCCGCCACAATATGAAACAGGAAAGTACCGCCGTGTAATCCATTTACAGTGGGGCAAAAAAGTATTTAGTCAGCCACCGATTGTGCAAGTTCCCCCACCTAAAATGATGACAGAGGTCAGTAATTTGCACCAGAGGTACACTTCAACTGTGAGAGACAGAATGTGAAAAAAAAATCCATGAATCCACATGGTAGGATTTGTCAAGAATTTATTCGTAAATCAGGGTGGAAAATAAGTATTTGGTCAATAACAAAAATACAACTCAATACTTTGTAACATAACCTTTGTTGGCAATAACAGAGGTCAAACGTTTACTATAGGTCTTTACCAGGTTTGCACACACAGTAGCTGGTATTTTGGCCCATTCCTAGCATGATCTTTCCACCCCCATGCTTCACAGTAGGTATGGTGTTCTTGGGATGCAACTCAGTATTCTTCTTCCTCCAAACACGACGAGTTGAGTTTATACCAAAAAGTTCTACTTTGGTTTTTCATCTGACCACATGACATTCTCCCAATCCTCTGCTGTATCATCCATGTGCTCTCTGGCAAACTTCAGACGGGCCTGGACATGCACTGGCTTCAGCAGCGGAACACGTCTGGCACTGCGGGATTTGATTCCCTGCCGTTGTAGTGTGTTACTGATGGTGACCTTTGTTACTTTGGTCCCAGCTCTCTGCAGGTCATTCACCAGGTCCCCCCGTGTGGTTCTGGGATCTTTGCTCACCGTTCTCATGATCATTTTGACCCCACGGGATGAGATCTTGCGTGGAGCCCCAGATCGAGGGAGATTATCAGTGGTCTTGTATGTCTTCCATTTTCTGATGATTGCTCCCACAGTTGATTTTTTTCACACCAAGCTGCTTGCCTATTGTAGATTCACTCTTCCCAGTCTGGTGCAGGTCTACAATACTTTTCCTGGTGTCCTTCGAAAGCTCTTTGGTCTTGGCCATGGCGGAGTTTGGAGTCTGACTGTTTGAGGCTGTGGACAGGTGTCTTTTATACAGATGAGTTCAAACAGGTGCCATTCATACAGGTAACGAGTGGGGGACAGAAACGCTTCTTACAGAAGACGTTACAGGTCTGTGAGAGCCAGAGATTTTCCTTGTTTGAGGTGACCAAATACTTATTTTCCACCCTAATTTACGAATAAATTCTTTACAAATCCTACCATGTGGATTCATGGATTTTTTTTTCACATTCTGTCTCTCACAGTTGAAGTGTACCTCTGGTGCAAATTACTGACCTCTGTCATCATTTTAAGTGGGGGAACTTGCACAATCGGTGGCTGACTAAATACTTTTTTGCCCCACTGTATTTCAACAAAGTAACTGTATTCTAAATACCACCTTTTAAAACGGTAACTGTAACGGAATACAGTTACTCATATTTTGTATTTTAAATACGTAACGGCGGTACCTGTATTCCGTTACTCCCCAACACTGCCTGTGAATCACCAGGGCTATGGGTTATGGAGCATTTGGCTGAATGTGAGCAGAGAATATAGCCCTGTGCACTTCAGAATTCATCCCGCTACTTCTGTCAGCATTCACCTCACCAACTAACGCTTCCACTGGCAGCCATACATGCTCATGCCATAACATTGCCTCCACTATAATTGACAGATAATGTTTGACAGCTTCAGATCATGAGCTGTTCCTAACCCTCTGAATACTTTTCTCTTCCTACCAGAATGGTGTGAGATAATCTAAATTTAATCTCTTCAAAGATTTATTTGTTTTTTCAGAACTGTGCAGACTCTCTTCGATATTTATTGGTAAAGTCTAATCTGGCCTTCCTGCTTGTGATTGTGCAACTTGTCATAAATCTTCTCTATTCATATTTATGGAAGCATTGCTTGAGAGAAAATGCATTAGAGTTTGCATTAGAGAAAATGATGCACCTACATCCTCAAGAGTGTTTATCTAAGGAGAGAACTGGCCATGAAACTGATTGTCACTCCAATGTCTGGAGGACTATTCCTAAATAGTTCATAAAATATTTTTTAAACCCTGTGAAGTAAATTCTGCAGTTTACTCAGAATTTGCAAAATTATATATTATATCACTGTCCAAATACTTACAGACCTGAATGTAAGCTGTAACCATTGGTTGGGTAAATTAAATACCGCATCCAACCAGTAAAAAGGTGGACTTTCTTTCTTTTCTTTTCTTTTTTTTTTTTAGCCCAGAAGATTTTATAATCCTGTTTGTGGACTGTAAGAAAATCTGACGATCACAAGAGGCGATAGAAGATATGGACATAAGTAATGCATAGTATCTTTAATAAAGCCGATAATGCTCATCTGTACTTTATTGTCCATTGATTTCTTTTCATGCATGATTCTGCTCCAAATTGTTTTTAAAATAAGAGCAGAAACTAAAACCTTTAAAACCAAATACACTCCGTGCACAGACACATGCTGACCTAGCACATATATTCACACAAACACAGCATCCTCCTTGGCTCAACATGTCCAGGAGGGATAGCAATTCAAGTGTTGTCCTAAATAGTGATGTTATGATTTAAAGCTAAGTGTGGTAGGAAATCGATTGCCTCAAGCTGTGTCTCTGCTGCTGGAATCATTTTTGTACCCCATGTTGCCACTTCTTCACTCTTTACTACTTTGCTTCATTTAACAGTTAGTTGACTTACAGGAGTTTATTGCAATGATTTTGTGTGAGTAATTCTTATCACCTCTGTTCCCACTGTTGCTTTACATGCTGCCATGACAAAGGTCTCCACACTAGCTTTGAGTATTTTTCTCATCTTATCAGTTAAATCCTTCTTTAAAAATGAGGAAGTAAAAAAACAATAATTGCCCATTCATTTACCAATGAAACACAATGACTCCTGAATTATTCAATCATTTAATGGGAGCATAAAATCATTACCTTTGGCATTACCTAATGACAGCAATACCAGTGATGGCAATTATTTTTCAGCAACCAAATTGAAATTCTTTTATGGTCCTCCTGTGAGCTTTTGTCTGAAAACATCTCAAAAGCTACTTCTTGTAATTGCTGCAGTATATTGACAGGATGCTGGATAAGCTGTTGTTTATTTGTTGGAAGGTCAGGTGCTAATTTCTCCTCCTTTTCTCTTGTATTTGTCTAAAACGTTAAGCTGACCGAGAGAGTGTGCCTTAGTGTTGTTGCATGACATTCAGCCCACGTCTCGCCAGACAGCACATGGGGAAGACTACCGGCTTCTTAATGACTAACTTGCATCAATCTGGTTAATGATGGTGCTGGCTTTGAAGACTGTGAAGAAAGGTGACTCAACATTTTTATAACAAAAGGCTGCTTTGCAAATGGAGGCACGGTTGGTTATTTATTAGTATAGTGTGGCTATTATAAATGAAATCAGCTCCTAGTTCATTTTAAAATGTGCTTACCCAAGCCATTATGTGGCAAGCTTTTTTGCATTGTAAAGCAAACAGGGAGTTTCACATTGACATAGCACAGCACCTATCATACGAGTACATTAGTGCTGCATCTTATATTATACCCTTTGGCACATTTTGACAATTTTTTAATTTGCCCTAATCACTAGCGACATGTGTCACAATTAGAGATACATGTCAGTGTCTGTGTTATCCATAGACCCCTGTTCCTTGTGACATTCCATCTGTCTTGCTAATACTGGAGTGAGATATCTTCCTCCTGCCCTGTTACTGTGTGTATAGTTCTAATGAGCTGAGAGTCCTGACAGGCTTAGCCTGAATGTGAATATGACTTAGTCTGCCAGGCCCTGCTTAGGGAAGTAACAGGGCCAGCCTCGAAGAGTGTGCGTGTCTATATAAAGTATTTTTGCGTTGTTTGCATAAATAGTGGCATAGGATAATGGCATTTTGCCCTGCATCAGTTTTTAATAGCTATCATATAAACGGTACAGTACGAACCCCTACTTAAGCTGTCATCTTAGACATGTGTTGAGAAGTTGCAGTCTGCTAACTGACGATAATGTCACATTCAATTTGAAAAGACAAATTTGACACATTTTATAAAATAGCTTGTAGTACACACAAAAGAATGCACAAGTATATGAAGTTAGCCTAAAAGCTTAAGAATAGAATAGCAAGAACAGTAATATGTTTTTGTTAGGTTGTTTAATTAAAAAAAATTTACTCATTAATATACATTGTTTAGTGTGTAATTATATCTTCCAACAAACCAATGCCTTCTCATAAACGAATAAATTAATCTATTAAAAATACACAGGAGTGGGCGCCAGATTGTGGAAGCCACCATGTTGCCTCACCATCTTAAAAACATGTAGATGGGCTACATACGGCCACATATGTGGTAGACCTTATAAATAGCTCTTTTTAACTGTACCATTTAGCATTTGTACATCTCTTTCTCTCTATTTATGTCTTTCTTCTCTTCTTAATTTGCCTCCTCCACCATTCTTTTCTCTCCGACCTCATTTCCACCTGTTCCTCCCAAACTCAAACCTCATGTCCAGAAACGAAGTCAGGTCTTTAACACAAACATAAATATGCTGATTTATTCCTGATTGTCATACTTTTGGTCAGCAGATTAGACATTCGACTTTTCCATCTCCAGATATCTGACAATGAACCTGCTAAGTAAAATTACTACCTGGTTAGAAGCTATTATTATGTAGGCTTGAGGGTCCTTAAAATCACACTTCACCTCTAGTAACCAGTTTGAATACATCCAAATATAGAATGAGAGTTTATGCACAAAGTGTCCAAGTCCAACTATGTTAGATCCACTTTCAATAACAACAAAAAAGTTCAGGATATCCTCAACAACTCACCTGAGTATCGCTCTTATAGGATATAAGTGATTTTTATTGACTCATAGACTTCTATCAGACTACTTTGACAAAGTTTAACATGTGTTTTAGACATGGACACATATTTGTCTGACAGATGAACAGGAGGGGTAAGAAAACAGAATTCACTTGACTACAATCTATTGATACCTAGTGGTGAGATCTTACACATCACAGTAATCCGACATCATCCAGACTTGTGCTTGCTGGAAGGTTAAAGACTGGCTAATGTCCACTCTCATTAGCTTTGTGGCATGCACCTGTTATGAGCAGTGTCTGGAAACTTGGCTACAGTGCATGTGTGAAAAGGGTTTTGGCTTATAAAAGAAGGAAAGCTATTAATGGGTCTTCTTTTGGCTACTTTTCGGTAGACAGAACATTAGTCAAATTTTCTTTAAATATTCACATTTACTGTATTTTTCCCTTCGGCATGTAAGTTTGATGGGATTTAACATGGTTATTTTCGGTTCTGTTTTGCAGGGCCAATGCCTTTGGCTGTTACTGTATTTCATTACAATCAGATATTGACATCTCCAAGGGCCTCATTTATGAGTGCACTGTGTGCGCAAATTGTGTTGGCTTGTTTCGAAGCCTGGAGTCTGTTTATCAATTTTTATGTGTCTATTCACAAATTCTCAAAGTGCACATTCACAAATTCCTAAATGTAGACAAGTGGCATAAGTACAATGTAAAATCATCACAGCAACCACTATTTTGAACGTTATAGCAAAATTCATATTTTAATCAATAACACAGTAATCTGTTAAAAATGATGCACCAATTAAAATAAAACTGCTTACTGCTTTGTAGTAGTCCAGCTTCAGATAGCTGAGGACCGCTCTCTGAGGCCTTTCCTAGATGTGTCACCAATAATTGCAGCTATTTTGTCATCTGTTGAATGGATGACACTAAAGTGGTACTCTGGCCCTCTGCCTGTGGCACTGATGTGTTTTTCTGGAGGTTGTCTCTTCTGGGTCCTTTTTGATAAATGAGGACCCCACATCCTTGACTGTGACCCAGTGACCGGACGCCATAAGGCTCAAACCTGTCTATCACAGAAGTGCTCATTCTGCCTGTTTTGCGTTTGTCTCATCACCCTCTCTCATCTCTCTCCCTCTAAATGTCCCATCTTTTTCCCTTACCCCCCTTATTCCTCTCGCTCATTTCTATCCTCTTTCTCTCGTTTTTTTTGCCAGGCTGTGTTTGATGTCGATAAGACAAAAGGTCTGACCCTGGTAGAAATATGGGAGGGACTTACTCCCGAAGATATCAAGGGATGCACTGGCACAGATTTTGAGGTGAGTAATGTAACAGTTAGGCTACTAGCACTATGAAGTGTTTTTGGACTTGGGTTTATTAAACATGAAACTTCTACTTGTCCTCTGTCTAATTTTTTCTAGGTGTCTCCCAACCTGAAGCCTATGCAGCAAATTTAGAGGAGCTTCCACTGGCCTCAGAGATGTGTTTTTGGTTTGTCACTTCATTTCTCTGTGATAAACATCAGGTTATTTAACAGCCTGAAATGGGTCAAATAAGCTTTTAAAAAACATACCTGGTTCAGCCAGTGTTTTCTTGGCAATCAGCATGCAGCTGTCAAATATTTACCTCTGTATTATTAACTAAATTTGATTAACAGAAGTCCCTTTACACTGTTATTTTCGTGCTCTTAGAAGGAATGAAGAAAATTGCATTGTTACCTATTACACATTTAAGTTATTAATTTTTTTTTTTTTACTTACGCGAGTCTTTTACGCAATCATCAGTTTGAAAATTGCTTTAAAAATATTGATATTATTTTGTTTTTTCCAACTTTACTATTATTTTTAAAAGAAATGATGCAAAAACTCTTTTGAATCAGATTTTCTGGGAAATAAATAAGAAAGGTCAAATATTTGAACCGTGAGACAATTTCCAGTGTTTTGGCTCTCGACACTATAACAGTAGATGTTAAAAGTAGCAATCGGTGTGCAGTTAAGTGGAAACAAGCAGTAATTCAAGAATCACAATATATAATATGAAACATTGCAACTTTTTATATCAGCTCCAGACCTCTCCCGCCTGCTTCATTGGTGAAGGAACAACAGTGGAATATGCGACACCATTTATTATTTGGTTGAACGACTACATATTATCCAACTGTAACTTGAATATGATTGATAAGCTGAAAGGCATGCCTGTGTCTCACTGAAATGTAATGAATGAAAACCAATGTCCTATAGGTCAAGTGAGTATTAATTTATCGTAGAACAAATATGTATGGAGTTGTTTTAAATTGTGCTGTGACATGAAACGGAAAAAAAAGTTCGTAGATGAGGCTTCCAGTGTTGAATATGTTTTGTCTTTTTTTTTTTTTAATAATGAAGATGATGAGCCATTATTTTACTATCAACCTCTGCCGTAATGTAGACTTGTCTATTTTTCTCAACTTCAGGTGTTTTGAAGCAGGTGGGCTTGTCAGATATTTCAACCAGAAAACATGAAGCCTTAATAATTTTTACAGAGACATTTGCTGTTCAGATGCAATTGTGTGTAAAATAAAATACAAGCTGGCGTGCAGAGTGAAGCAAACTACGTTTTTCTTTCTTTTTGAATAAGAATCTTGAAACCAGCAGATGTGTTTTCAAGTGATTTAGCTCATCGAGAGTTTTTGACGCACTACAGGTTAAAGCTTTGTGTGTATGGATGGTGGGCTTAATGTTTACATTCTCGATTTGATTTTTCCACTCGGGCAGAGAGGTGCTGGCATAACCAGAGGCCCGTTACATAACCTGCGAATTCAGCCAGTAGGCTTTTGGGTTCAAGGAGATCAACTGGGTTGGATCATCAAGCAGAAAAATGGAAGAAAGTGACAGGGGCTCCAGCCACCGGCTGTTGATGTTAATCCAGCACACTCCTTCATGAGTCAGACCAAAGCAATACTCCATAAGCCTACATTTTGTAACCTAGTTCTCATACTTGTACTTGAATTCACTGAAGAGGGAATTTGAAGAACGCAGCGGGTTTTAGTAGGAACATGTTTCTGAAAAATACAAATGGATGACCTTGCTTTTGAGGTTTTCAAAAGGGGATATTAAAATGGGTTTTCAAGATTTAGTTAAAGATAAGATAAGATAACCTTTATTAGTCCCACACGTGGGAAATTTGTTTTGTCACAGCAGGAAGTGGACAGTGCAAAAGTTATGAGGCAAAAATTAGAATACAATAAGAATAAATACAGTACACAACTGTACAGAATAGAATAAAATAAAATACTATATACAGTAGAATAAAATAAAATAAATATACAATAAGATAAAAATAGAATACAAATACAAATACTATATACAACTGAGTAAAAATACAACGATGACAGAAAGGATTATTGCACTTAGTGTTATTGCACATGTGTGGATGTGTGTGCTTGATCAGTTAAAGTCTTTATTATGGAGTCTGACAGCAGTGGGGAGGAAAGACCTGCGAAATCTCTCCGTCCCACACCGTGGGTGCCGCAGTCTCCCACTGAAGGAGCTGCTCAGTGCTGTCACAGTCTGCTGCATGGGGTGGGAGATGTTGTCCATCAGGGATGACAGCTTAGCCGCCGTTCTCCTGTCACTCACCACCTCCACTGGGTCCAGAGGGCATCCTAGAACAGAGCTGGCCCTTCGGATCACCCTGTTCAGTCTCTTCCTGTCCCCAGCAGAGATGCTGCCGCCCCAGCAGACCACGCCATAAAAGATAGCAGAAGCCACAACAGAGTCATAGAATTTCTTCAGGAGTGGGCCCTCCACTCCAAACGACCTGAGTCTCCGCAGCAGGTACAGCCTGCTCTGCCCTTTCCTGTAGAGGGCGTCTGAGTTATGAGTCCAGTCCAGTCTGTTGTTCAGATGAACACCAAGGTACCTGTAGCTGTCCACAGCCTCAATGTCCATACCTTGGATGTTCAGTGGTTGCAGTGGAGAATGCTTGTGCCTGCGGAAGTCTACCACCAGTTCCTTGGTTTTACTGGCGTTGATCTGGAGGTAGTTCAGCTGGCACCAGTCCACAAAGTCTTGGGTCAGACCTCTGTACTCCTTGTCGTCCCCATCAGTGATGAGGCCGACTATTGCAGAGTCATCAGAGAACTTCTGCAGGAAGCACTGGGTGGAATTGTGGGAGAAGTCTGCAGTGTAGATGGTGAAGAGGAACGGAGCCAGAACCGTTCCCTGTGGGGCCCCCGTACTGCAGACGACCCTGTCCGACACACAGCCCTGAGTCCTCACATACTGTGGTCGGTCGGTGAGGTAGTCCAGGATCCAGGTAGTGAGGTGATGGTCCACTCCAGAGTTCACCAGCTTGTCCTTTAGAACCGAGGGAAGAATGGTGTTGAAGGCACTGGAGAAATCAAAGAACATGATTCTCACAGTGCTTCCAGCGGTCTCCAGGTGAGCGAGGGAACGATGTAGGAGGTGAATGACGGCATCATCATTAAAGGGACAGAAGTCCTTTTTTAAGGTTCAGGTTTGTGGCAACCAACCCGGTTTGTGGCAACCAACCCGAAATATTGTTGAAAGCTGACTCTGACATTAACAGCTGTCATGAATTAGACATTTTATTTTATATGATGGCAATTCAGATCCCTTTTTTTCTTTTTAAATATGTATATTGTTCATTTGAACACTGGGTTTAAGGTCAACCAAGGCAAAGCCTATTATTTGAGAGACCTATGTTTATATTGGGAGACATGGCAGTGATTAGTGATTATGCACAGTATTTATGACAATATTGATCTTTTTTCTGTGCTTTTGCTGGCAATGGTTTGATAAACCGTTCCTCTCGTGACACTCCTCCAAACACATAATTGTAGAAAACACAACCAGATGGGAAAACGACAACAACAAAAAAACCTGATTTTGGCAGAGAAGTCAGTCATCTACTTTGCTGTCATTTAGGTAATAAATTCCGTGGAGTGTCTGGACATGATACAGACCATGAAAGAAAAGGTTTTGTATATTCTCCATCTTTATACCATTACAACCTATTTTCTGAATGACTCGTGTTAAGCTGGCCAGCCAGCTGATTGTAATCACACTGATTATGCAGAATGGGTCATTTTCATATAGCTTTCAGTGATTCAAGTGCATGACCTTAGCTCAGACATAGGTTAACTAGGAATTAGAATTTAATCTGTGACCATCTTATGTTAAAACCCTACACTAACTGAACCTTTTTGGATAATGCACATATCCAGTCCTCTAAAAAGATGGCTTTAAATGTCCAAAATGTTCTAACCTCAGTAAAAGCATGTCTTGAATTATGGAATCAGCTTGGCAGACCTTTTTACATAGGCTATTCATATCCAACTATGTGGTTCCAAAATATTTAACATGCTGCCCTCATGTGGGGGTGTTCTGGCAACCTTATGGGTTTGTGTAGTCTAGCATTCATGCTCTGTGCATTAATGCTAAAAACATGAGATGATTATATGTTGCCTTTTATTTTGTAAGTGACTAGTACTGAAACATACCCATTGCGGCGTTTAGGCTATGTTACTATTGGGCGACTAACCACCGAATGTTGCCATATTTAGATCCATCCAACCGCATTTTCATAAATGTGCAACACGCCTATGTGTGCTGCTGGGGGGGCTGACTTCTCGGTCGCGCAGTTGTGTCTGTGTGTGTGCGTGAGATAGGGATGCTGAGAGAAAGTGAGGCAGGGCGCGAGTGTGTCTGTGTGTAGAGAGAAAGAGAGAGCGCGCGCTCCAGGTTGGCGCAGGCACCGGTCAGGGAGAACGGAGCGTTGTGCAAGGTGGAAGCATGGCTTCGTCTCACGGGAGAAGCGACCTGCGGTTCGCAGACTGGATGGCAAGTTTACCGCAGAGCATGCACACTATCCCGCTCACCAACCTGGCTATTCCCGGTAAGTGTTTTTTTTTTTTTTTAAGACCTTGTCCAAGTGTAATCGGATGAGGAGGATGCCCGTGTCTTTTTAACCTCGCGCATTGCGTACAGCTTTTCTAGTAGATTAGAAATGCACAAATTGACAGTTTCAGATTTGTGTTTTACCGCTTCCTAAACTTGAATTGTGCATTTAATACAACCGTCACTTTCGTTGCACCTCGTTGGAACAAAGGGTAAGACCTGTTGCGCAACCAAAGAAGTACTATGTATTTATAATAGTTCAGTTGCTTGTGTTGCGATCACCTGTCTAACGGTTATCAAAATACCCAGCTGTCGTGTTCGTTCTCCGGCCGAGTAAGTATGCACTTAGAAAATAATGATAATAAAGAAAAGGGTCATCTAGAACCACTCTATAGGTTCAGAATAGATGAGCCACGCTGCTCTGTTTGTGCTTTTATGCTGGGGTGGTGGCCACAGGGAGACGGAGTGGGATGGGTGCCGTCTGCACACTCAGATGATCACAGCGCATCCCATTGAAAATGTGCTGTCGGACCTTTATCCAATCAGTGTGCCGGTCTTTTTAACTCCATTCAAATGGGAAATGCTGGTTGTATAGCCCACCACTGATCTGACTGATAGAATGTCTTATTAGCAGCCAGTTAAATCCATATTCACTGCCTAGCGATTATCACACCTCCACACAAAGCGATTCGATTCTTCATTCTTGTGAATTTCTAATCCTTTGTGCTTCATTCCCTTTCCCCCTCCTTTCTGTCTCACTTTCACTCTTCCGCTCTCTGTCTTTTTCTTGCTGAACTCCCAATACCTGAGGTGTTTATTGGTTGGCATGTGCAACATTGCATTTCACATGCAGATGGATTAGTGGTTGATGTCCAGGGCACGGCATATGACCAAATATGATCACAGCTTTTAAGGATGCCAAGACACATGCAGTCAAATTAGATGTAATGGAATACAAATAAGGACTGGAACAACATAGTATGCATAATCTATGCTTGTAATTTTGCTGAATCATGTGCTGTGCGGAATCACAGTTCATCCATGCCAAGACAGCATGGGAACATGCTCTGTCCCTTTTAATTAGGCATTAATATCTCTCATTGGTTCTGTGGCCTGCAGCTCAGCTGAGGATAGCTCAGTTTATCCTTCATTTGGATACAGATTCTGTAAACATCCACCAAATCTTTGCACTTTCTTGTGTTTGCCTACACATATTTGCCAAGAAACTCCAGAACACACAGGATTTCTATCCAAGCTCATTATAGCAACAACCATGTGTTCCTATTGGAGTGTACGTCCGAGTTCTTTCAAAAGTGTGCATCTCATATCACATTCTTTTGTCTCATCATTGAACGCAGCATTAAGCCTTTGTTCAAGCAGGAATAAAACTGGGACAGACAAGAAACAAAAAGGATGGGCGATTCATTTCCTCAAACAAGTCTCATAGCTCCACTTAATTGGAAGAATATTATTTCCAGGATGTTACTGGAAAATGCTGCTGTACAAAACTTATTATACAACCGCTGCTGCCTGTTTCTTAGTTTGTTTTTCTGTGCTCACTTTTTCAAAATAGCAATTCACCTACCGCAGAGCTTGAAATATCCAGGGAAAAGTAGTACTTTACAGTGTAGGATAATGTGATGGCTGCTACTCCGCTGTTGCCAGAAAACTTCACAGTCTAGCTGTTAGCACACATAACCATCTGAATGATTGACAGTTTATTTTAGGGTACTGAGGTGGCAGATTCATTACTGTCGGATTTTTTTAATATATATATAATGTTTTAACAGCATTTGCTGTGCTTCAAGTAACTAGTTAATGAGCTAATGCTGCCAAATTATTTGTGCATATAGCACATTAAAGATACTCAAAGTAGCAGGTGTTTGATGGCTACAACAGCTGTATAACAGATGTGTAACAGATTGCATGTGCTTACCTGTTACATTTGAGTGGTTCAACCTGCAAAATCTTGTTATGAAAGCAGTTTATATGCTACAGTACATATGATGCTGACTGTGGTTGTTCACTCATTTTAAATTCCTGCTATTTCTTGTTACTTTGTGTGATTGATGGACAATTCAAAAAATTACAATGAGACTGATCCAGTGACGGTAAACTTAGCAATGTCACCTACCTCTGTCAAGTGAACTTAAATACAGGTTATTTACAGTATTTAAATATGAGAGATATTAACAGATAAAAATCTGTTTTCATTTAGAGACACTTAATGAGATTGCACAGCTAGATCCATATAGTTTTGGACACAGACACAATTTTTGTTCTGTCCATCTGCACTGTAAAGTGTCATCCAATGAATTTTGCTGTGCAACGTATTCCCATGCATAAGGAGCCTCCAACATATTTAATAAACGATGTTGTATACTATGAATCTTGGACAAAATATCAGGTGTATGTTCTCAGAGCAGCCAGAGTAAGAAATGAGGGTTGAAAAAAAACACAGCATTTTTTTTATCCTGAGAGATGGTTGCAAAGGAAAGTATTCCTTAACGTTTTGCTCTTCCAGGTAAGGGGCAAAACACTGCAAAGTCTGATCCTGAATGCCAACAACATGGTCGAGACAATCTGAAATAGAGGAATGATCAATTTTGTCAAACTTAGCAGGCCCAGCTGAATTGAAATTGCATGATTTACCGAGTTCAAAAACACATGTGAATCATTTGACACTTAAAGGAGAGCTGACTCAGTGTGGTTGTGAAACCTGGAGAAGATTTGTCCAGAAAAAAGAAATGAGCTGTGCACAGAGCTTTTTCTTTCATTCTAGAATTACAGTATATAACAATAGTACTGAGGAAGGGTGTTATCTGAGGGAGTCAGATTTAGATGTTTTTAACTGGATGACACTGGGACAGCTCTTGTCCAGTTTATTTGGAATAACTGCACATTTCTAATTTGTTTGTTTGTTTGTTTGTTTTATGCTATGACTCATGACTGAGCACAGTTGCGTTGTGGCTGTTTGATTAATTATGTGAGAATAATACATGCTCTCATTTTCTTAATCCTGCTAATCCACTGCAGACTACGTTGTTTGAGACCTAAGAACATGGTAGCACTTAGGCATGACTCAGCTTTCTGCATTGTCCCTACATGCCACTTTGGCCTCCGGCTGTGCCGACATATCGCATCTATAAAAGTCAAATGGCTTGTGCCTATACTAATTGGAACTAGGTTGAAGGGCTGTGCAGGAGAGGAAAGAAAGACGTAGTAGAATATTAAATATTTGGGTCATTGAAGGGAGAGATGGTGAGGGAGAGGGAGCAGCTACCTTTCTTGTTTTACCCAGGCTGATTAGTGTTTGACTCTTTTCCTGTGGCTACTGTTAAATCTGCCAGGTGAGGGCTGCAGACTGGCTGGCATTCCTCTCAGCAAGACGGTCAGCAGAAAGGTGTGCCACCAGAGATACTGTGAATTTCTTTCTCTGTCACCATGAAACGAGCTTAAGAGGGGGAAGGGAAGATCTGTCACGTTTTTACTACCATAGTAATTAAATGGATTTTCAGTACTTTGTGTGGTGGTAGGTGTATAATTTGAACTATGTGCTCACTGGCATGTACAATATCTGTGTCGTGCAGGTGTGCATGACAACTAAATGAATCAGCACTATAGTGGCAACACAGTATTAGTCACTTATTATGAAATGCTTTTTATGGGTTTATTTAAGCACCTAAAATATTCAAATGTATTGTCTTAATAAATTGAACTGGTGAGTGAAACCATATCGTTCTGGATCGTTAAAGCTACATTAATTAATATTCAGCGATTATGAATCAGAAGAACTGCAAAATAGACTGCTAGCATGCAATTTATATACATTATACATTTATTATTTATATTATTTTTGCCTTAAACAAAGACTTTAGAACTAGCAGCTGTAACCCGTTTACATAGACTTTCTCAGTTACTTTAGAAAGCGATGCAATCTCAACTTTTAGGTTTTTTTTACTGTTTATTTCTTATTTCAGAGTACAATGATTAAATGGTGCATCATTCTATTGTGATAATTTGGTCAACACACTTTTTAAGTACTTTATTTACTTCACACCCATGGCCGGTTTCAAATCACCAATTAACCTAACGTCTTTGGACTGTGGGAGGCAGCCTGGAGAAAACCCACTCAAACACAGGGAGGACATGCAATCTTGTCCTCCCTGTGTCCTCCCTTGCTGTGAGGCAAAAGTACTAAGCACTATAACACCGTGCCGTCCCATTCCATTCCATGCAGATAATATTGATTATTTTAATACCGGGGAAGAAGGCTGATTTACACTTCTCTATACTACATTTTCAGGCTCAGGGGAGCCATTCTTCACCTCCTGAGTAACAGCTCAAGGCTTTAGGTAAGCAATGAATAGCATGAATTACCAAGGGGGATGGGTGAAGGCAGTGGTATTAGGTTAAGATAGTCTTGCGAGAAATAACAACTAATCCACTGTAAGAAGAGGCATCTTGAGTTTCAGTGGTTCCCTCTGGATAGAGAAAAAGGCTTGCCCTGGACTTTTAGCTGTAAAAGGCCATTAGTCCCCTGATTAGATCACTTTGACGCCACTTAAACCCCTATAGAGCAAGATGGATGAATGGTATTAGATGCCAAGATAAACACTGGTAGTGCGGATGTTTGAAGAGGGGGAGTCAGTCAACTCAAAGCCACTGAAAAACAGGATATAATGTGCAATACAAAAGCAAAAGGGGGGTCTTTGTTAGAGAGAGAGAGAGAGAGAGAGAGAATGCCCATCTTAGAGCTATTTCCTGCTATGGCTCTTTATCTGTGAATCAAGACCCTCCTTAATCTGAGTGAAATTTTGTTTTGCCAAAGATATTGTGTGCATCTTGCTTGTTTGGAGCTCATGAGGATTTTACAGTTAGCAGTTTTGCAAAAAATTCCCTCGTTTGCAGTATTGTATTATGCTGATGCATGATACTCATAATTAGCCACTCATTAGCCAACATCATATATTTGTGGAGTTTTCACTTTTATAAGTTGCTTAAAGAAAATTAAAAAAAATATTGTAGAATCCAAAAGAAATGGTTCAGTGTGGAATTCTCCACTGGCTCGTTTTCCCACCATTTGCAGTTAATTGCATTTCCAGCAGAGACACTTATCTTAATAGTCACATAGTCTCAAAGTCAAATAATTCAGCCTCATCAGAAATACAGTGTGCACACTAATGCTCAAACAAGATGGAGAAAATAAAGTGTTAAGACAGGAGAAAAGGAACTGGAGAGTTTGAAAAATAGATGCAAAGAGTAACACTTGCAGAATTACTGTAAAAAAAAAAAAAAAGAAGTGTAAATGACAAAATTATGTAGAGTCAGAAGCCTATATCTATCTTGTAGTAACATTTAGCTCATCTCCATCCTGTCAGTTTTCATTCTCTTCTCATTTTTTTTCTTCTCTTCTCCTCTTTCCTCTACTCAGCATCCTAAAATAGATCTAAAAAGGGTGGAGAGTGGTAATGTTTTGTAATGAAAAAGGGCACAAACCACCAGTGGTTCTCTCTGAATGCTCTGCTCTCATTCAGTCAGAATGACTCAGTTAACAAAGGTCAATTCTCTAAGGTAACAGTAGCAGCACCCAGCACCACTGTCATCAACATTGTCATCATCATCACTCTGTTTCACCTTGTTTAAGTCTTTTTTGTTGTCTCTGTGGCACTCTTGTTCATCTTCTCTCTTTGCAGTTTGAGACTCTTCTTCTTGTGTGCGGCTGATATTTACATGTCGGAGAAAAGAGTTCCCTAAGTTTGCTTTCCAATGAAAGTGCTACACAAGTGACATCTACTTGTATTATTCTGGGATATGTTTTTTTTCAGGGTGCTTTAGTTTTTTCTGTGTACACATCTTCAATTTTATCAAAGTTAAAGTGATCAAACAGCTTGACAGTAGTTTGTTTGGATATTGTTTGCGGTAGGTAATTCATATCAAACACTGGACTCTATTCCCCATTAATGCCTTTCCCAGTAATTGCATATTTTAAATACAGAGAGGAATGTTCATTCTCATGGCAGTAGCATGAAGATTTTGCGCATTTGTATATTATTGTAATTTACTGTCTGCATTTGGTGACAAAGATTATCCGGTCAGTGGTCTTTTTATTGATTTACCTGCTGCTTTTTTTTCATTCATCATGACACTCGATAGAAGTATCACAGTCACCGCACATTTGCACTCTGGTAAAAGCTAAGAAACAGCTGTACTTCTTAAGCAAACTTAAGTGGGCTGAATTCCTGTGTCAAGTTCTTGATAACATTTACAGAGGATCAGTGTAAAGCCTGGTAACTGGAAAAATCAGGAACTGGCACGAAATGTGCACATCCCAAGACCTGGAAACTGCAGGTGATTAATACTGCTCCGAATGTCACCAGTACCAATCTATGGAACATAAATGATAAACTATATAAGACAATCCACCCCAGTCACAACCTGTTATGTTGTATTTGCTTCTAAAGCTAAAATGAGAAGTATAAGAAGTTTAAAATCTTACACTTTGAAAGGAGAAGTTTTTTTTGTCTCTGTAGACAAGTTTGAAATGACTCAGTTCTGAGCTGCTGTTGTTTGTTTTTGTGAGAATGAAAACTAATTGTGTGGATTGTATATTTCAAAAACTGAAATGCTTCCACACATTTCCAAATGAATGTTTTTCCCTTGAGAAATGGCAGACCATCAAGGTGGAGCATAAACAATAATTAATCACATTCAGGGCTCAGGCATCATAATAGTATTGGAGTGAAGTTCTCACATTTCTGCAAATTCTCACAGATGTTCTGCACATTTGGCAAAAGATTTGGCCCTCCAGGGTTGATACTGTCTCAGCTTTTCCTGTGAGATTGTTTCTCTCTGCAACATGGCATCAACCATGGGCTTTTTGTCATACATATTTATAGAAGTATTTGTTAGCAATGCAAAACAAACCTCATTAGTTTCCCTCAGGTGCTAGGCTTTCATTAAAAACTAATAAAATATAGTTTGTTGCTAGATCCTTGGGGACTGTTAGATTTAATTTATATCTTATAACTGTTCTTCTTTCCCCAAACAGAACAACGCGTATCTCAAGGAGAGTGGCCTATGCAGCTTGATGGGTGTGTAGCTATTAGAAGTGTGTGTTGCAAAACTGAAACAATTATTCAGGTTATTGGTTAAAGGGCAGCAGCCACTTCAAGTGTAAATTAATTGTTTCAGTGATTTTTTTTCTTTTTAATTAAAGAAGGCCAAACTTACCTTTTCAAACATCTCATATGTGAAGATTTGCTTACTTATTTTTACTTGTATACATTGTGAAGAGGTATTTGCCCCCTTTCCTAAATGTCTTCTTCTTCTGTTATTCATATTTATCAAACAGATGTTAATTAGACAAAATTAAGTTGTAATAGTTGTAAACTTTCCCAAGACTGGCCAGCCTAAATTACTCCAAGAGGTCATCAACAACTCATCCAGTGGTCACAAAGAACCCAGAACAGCATGTAAAGACTCAGTTATGGTCAGTGTTTATGCTCTTTGCCAGAAAAATCCAGAAGGAGAATGTCCAGCTTGGTTGTGGAGCAGGACAATTTATTATCGTTTTGTTTATTCGTATTGTTGCCCTTGCTGCTTAACTAATTTCTCCTTGCGGGACCATAAAGTATTGCATTGAATTGAACTGATCTGAAACACACCAGCAAGTCCACCTCTCAGGGCAGGGATAGCTCAGTAGGTAGAGTGGTTGCCCCATGATCGGAAGGTCGGGGGTTCGATTCCCCTTAACAGCTACCCTGAGGTACCCCTGAGCAAGGTACCGTCCCTACACACTGCTCCCCGGGCGCCCAATGGCTGCCCACTGCTTCACTGAGTGAATGGGTTAAATGCAGAGAGCAATTTCCCCACGGGGCTCAATAAAGTACAATAATGTACACACTTCTTTCAAAGGCTCAAAAACCAACTTTGGCCTAGTCAAAATCTGGATTTAAATCTAACTGATATGTTTGGCATGACCCTGGTTTCATGTTCAGAAACCAATGTGAAGTCATTTGAAAGAGTCATTGTCTATTATCACAAGTGGCTGATCAAATTTCTTGCTACCAAGGGTGGCATCGCCAGTTATTACGTTTAGGGGGCAATTACTTTTTTCACATGGGGCCATGTAGGTAGGGGTTGCTTCTACCCCGTGATAGATGAAATCATTATTTAAAGACAGCTTATTGTATTAACTCAGGTTATTGTTGTGTAATATTACAATTATTTAATGATCTGAAACATGTAAGCATGACAAATATGCCAAAAAAAGATGTCAAGATGGGGGCTTAAATAAATTACTTAAATTGTTTGACTTTTTCACCACACTGCAAGGGTCATTTCAGTAACAAGCGCCCTAAAGGCATCAGCAGTAGCGTAGTTTTCAACATTGACTGAATGACTGGATAATGAAAATAATTTTGCGATGATTATGATTTGTTGTTGCGCAACTTTGAGCCCTAAAAAGCAAAGATTTTCTGCAGAGGCAGCTGTTGGAGTCGGTTAAGGTCATGCTCTGCTACGCTGTGACCCTGGTGGTGCGGCTTAGCCAGTAGTGATGCGACTGCTGCCCTGCCCCAGGATTCAGCTGTCTACTCAGCTTATGGTCATTCGCTGTGCTGACTGTGAAGACCTAGCACCGCTATATAGATAGCTGAAGGTCAGTTCAGGCTCTGTGTCAGAGGGGTGGTGGTGGTAGAAGGTGAGGATGTGAAATGTAAAGGGGATAATGAAGAAGTCTCAGTGATTATGAGAGGAGCAGGAGATGTTAACTGCTCAAGCAGAACACACAACCTTCAGGTCTATTTTACAGCTGATCCTGAGTTTGTCTCAAGGAAATAGTTAAATGTCACAAAGGAATCACCATTCAGTGTACAGACTGGCTTACACAAATGTATTTTTTTCACCATTTCAATTTTAATACAACTAAGAAAACATCAACTGTATCACTGTTAATAACAAAATAAATATGCTTTTAGAGGTTTTTCACAGATTCCACTGCCTGTATTCATGTGACTTGTTTTATTTCCTGAGGCTTGTAGATGTCTGTATCTAAGATTTTTGCTGCCACTCCAAAATGATTGTGATCCCCAAGGCTCCAAAGATGACATTTGGAAGATTTCACAGCATGTATCTTTTCAGATACGGTTCCAGAGCTTGTCGGGAAAACTCTGACAGAAGACATAGACCTTTAAATTTTGATCATTCAGAGATATTGGTGAGAAGCGTAGTTGTTTGGAAGCAATTTAATGGCAGGTTCACTTGTTAAGCAAGTGTGTCTGAATTTAAGCAGGAATCCAAAACCAGGCATTTCACAGTTAGAGGTCTATCCTAGTTTAAAGCTTAGTTTAAAGTCTTCATATCCAGAGTGGATAAAATAGTTGTCATCCAGGTTGTAAATTTGTTAAGTCAAAGGCTGTAATTTTTCTTGATTCTTTATTTTGCCTTTAATTTACACCAAAACTCAGTTTTATCGGAAAAGGATAATATGTAAACGATAAAACTTTATTAGAGAATGACCATCAGGAATCTGATTTCCTTGGGAAATATATATATATATATATATATATATATATATATATATATATGTATATATATATATATGTATATATATATGTATATATATATATATGTATATATATATATATATATATATATATATATATATATATGTATATATGTATATATGTATATATATATATATATATGTACATACACACATCCATCTTACTTATACTCTAATAGTTCAAAGTTAAATCCAGTTATGTCCCTGTCAGAATCCCAAGGAAATATATTTTCTTCTTCAAGCTGTCCGAGTTCATGATTTGCAACCTTGGATGCTGTTTTTCGTGTAGTTAGTTTTGTTACCTTGGTTTTGGGCTATTTCTCAGTAATGACCTCAACTTTCAGTCGTCTCCCACCAGAAACGACACCTGCAGTAGTCAGTATGCAGACTCATGTTTGTGTTTCCCCCAGGATCCCACGATTCCTTCAGTTTTTACATCGATGAGGCGTCTCCAGTGGGTCCCGAGCAGCCAGAGACGGTGCAGAACTTCGTTTCTGTTTTTGGCACGGTGGCCAAGAAGCTAATGAGGAAGTGGTTGGCTACACAGACTATGAACTTCACGAGCCAACTGGAGGCTGGGATCCGGTTCTTTGACCTGCGCATCTCCACCAAGCCCCGTGACCCTGAAAATGAGCTGTACTTTGCCCACGGGCTCTTCAGTGCCACGGTTAGAAAAGAGTAGAGTTTTGATGGTTTTTGATGTGATGACTGTTTAGCAATGCTTGTGGTTGCTAAGTGATATCTAACCATCTCTGTGTGTGTGGCAACATATTTATATTTGAGTGTAGACTGAGAGCCTAATTATACAAGGTCCTTCAGAGATTTGAAGTACACAGTTCACAGTCTGTATGTCTACATTTAATATCATCACTAAAGATTTTAATAATGTGCATATTTTGTTTTTTTTGTTGTTGTTTTTTTTAGGTCAGAGAAGGCCTAGAGCAGATCAGCAGTTTTCTGTCAGCTCATGCCAGAGAGGTGGTCTTCCTGGATTTCAACCACTTCTACGGCATGCAGAACCTGCACCATGAAAAACTGGTGACCATGCTAAAGGAGGTGTTTGGAGAGAAGCTCTGCCCTGTTGTTTTTGCTCAGGAGGTATAAATACACTTAACTTTTAACAGGGAGGAGGAGGGGTACGTGAAGTAGGAGCAGCTGAACATTTTTCTGATGCTTCTTTCGTCTTACCAAGAACATCTTATTTAGCTGAGTTCAAAAGACCTCAAGCAATTATTGTTTTCTCAGCACCGCACAACAGTGATTTTGTGTTTTGATCAGTACCGATGTAGAATTATGGTTATTACATCTCTAATCATAGTTCATTTTTTCACTCAGAATAATAATAATAATAATAATAATAATGGATTGGATTTATACAGCGCTTTTCAAGGCACCCAAAGCGCTTTACAATGCCACTATTCATTCACTCTCGCATTCACACACTGGTGGAGGCATGCTACGGTTGTAGCCACAGCTGCCCTGGGGCAGACTGACAGAAGCGAGGCTGCCATATCGCGCCATGCCCATTTGCTTAGGAGACAAGTAGAAAAGTCTCCCTAAGATGAGACTTTGCTCTTTGAAGGTTTTTCAGGGGTTTTTTTGTCTTTTTTCCCATCCAATTGTGGCCCATCTTCATCTCCCACCCTCCCCTGTAACTGAATAACCTAAAATAAGCAGTACCAGTTAGCCCTACAATTCATGAACTACCACAGTCGCTGACACCACTCTAAGATGAGCACCTTCCTGTCAGGTGCAGCAGCTGAGTGAAAGAAAAAGAGGGCAAAAAGGCCAAGAGTGACTAGTAGGTTCTGAGAAAACAATGAGCTTCTCCTCAGTGTTTAATTTTGTAGACGGAGACCTGAGACTGTAAGTTTATCTGCCATTCCCTTGTCATCTCTATAGCCCACATTTGCTTTGCTATTCAAAGTTAATCCACTTCAGCACTGTTTTCCAGCACTTGTTTGGTCTATTTTAAGAACTAATATTCAGCTGCAAGCCCATTTTTCAAAAAAATAAATCAGCTCAAATAATCAGCTGGAAAAGAAGATGTGAAGTGTATGTGTCTTGGGATTCTGATGAAAAGGTGTATTTTTGCTGTAATTGACACTCCCTGAGGATCATCTAGCTCATTGCTGTTACCGGTTGCTTACGATTAATTAATATTGCTATCCAGCATTTCTTTCATCGGATGTAGCCAACAAAATGTGCTGCTGATGTCCAGCTATACACATAAGCATGTATTTGTAAGAATGCAACTTGTGGGAGACAGTCTCACTGTTTTTACGTCTGCAAAAATGCTTTCAGAAATGTATCATCACGTTAGAGTCAATGCAATTCACTTAAAATAGATTTTATATGTAGTTTGGTTCACTTACAGCTCTCTGTTGGTGTTTTATTGAGCCACTGACTTCAAAAATAACACATCTGACACCTTCTGTGATAAGTCAGTACTAAATATTGAAGATGCATCACTCTGAGAGAAATTCATTCATTCAGAATTAATTCAGAACTAAGCTGTCAATAAATCAGCTACCTGTTCAGGTTGTTTTATGTTCCTCAGTTTATAACCTCTTGCTACTATGAACACCTCCCTCCCTCACTCAGGTGAGTCTTCAGTATCTATGGGAGAAGGAGTACCAGGTGCTTGTCTTCTACCACCATCCCATGGCCCTGGAGGTGCCCTTCCTGTGGCCAGGCCAGATGATGCCTTCTCCCTGGGCCAACACCACTGACCCGGAGAAGCTGATTCAGTTTCTGCAGGCATCTATCACTGACCGCAGGTACATTTCATATTCATGAATCCAGTGTCTGCTACACAGAGGAAGAAATCAGATAAAATCTGTTGTGTTCCCCGCATAAATTTTTTTAATCACTTTAATTAATGATCCATGTTTCATTAACTTGGTTTTATGTTTTGTAACTTTGCAAATGAGCCATAAGGATTAAACACAATGGATCTTTTTTATCATGATGTAGATATATTGCAGTGCTTAGAGGTCTGTACAAATAATTTGACTTGCTTTTGGCTCCTTTGCTTAACTTACTGATTTCATCAGCATGCTGCTACAAGTAAGCAGGCTTTAAAAAGATTAATTGCAGTTAATGCAAAGTAATTAATTCAAAGGTAAAGCAGTGAATTATATAAGAAGTAGCACTTCTGTAAAGCAAATATATTATGGTGACTATTAAAAAGGAAGAAAGTTACAGCAAAGATAACATGTAAACCCTCAACGTTTCTCTTGCAGGAGGAAGGGGACATTCTTTGTCTCCCAGGTGGTTCTGACACCAAAAGCCAGCACTGTGATGAAGGGTGTGGCTAGTGGACTGAGAGAGACAATTACAGAAAGGTGTGCATGCTCATTTATGTGCATGTTTTTGTGCTCATGATCGCTATTATGCTAGGCCTAGCAAAAAATGCATTGTTACCACCAGTGGTGGCACACAGTCTTCTTCCACACATACACAGACGCTCAGTTTTGTGACCAGAGTTATGGAAACACCTCAGGCACCAGAGCCCACAGAAGTGATTTAGCCATAACAGCTCGCAACAAAAAAATCACAAGCGTGTGTACCCTGACAGATACACACTTTAGGAGTCAAATGTGAGTCATTGTGGCATTTTGTAACTACAACCAAAGGCATGGTGGTTTCTACAGGTATCCCCAGGCATTTGACACTGGCCTAATTCGAGTTATTGTTTTTCTTTCATCTTTTTTTTGTCTGGAACAACTGCCATAAACCAGAGGCAATTTTTCCTCACGTTATGTCTCCTCTTTTCAGTTATGGTACACAACTTTTTTTTAAATTATATTAATTTACCCTTAGCTTTGTCTGTGTTTCATTCCCTCTTAATGTCCCCAGTTTGTTAAAAGCATCAACAGCAAAAGCATCAATTTTCCTGGCATGAATTATTCATTTGATAATTCCACTATCAGCCTCTCTCACCAGGCATTTAGTTACTTTGATGTAGGCATCCTTCAGAATCCCATCCAAGCGTTTTGCACATAGACTGCCAGCGTTGGACTCAGCATAACAAGAAAGCAAACAACGAGGAGACAACGCGTAGATTTTATTTTTAATTTTTATGCAGAAAGCTGCTCTTCTTTGTTGCTCAGCTCACGTGTCCGGCATGTTCAGAGTGTCCTTCACGCAGCTGGTGTCTGGCTCGCAGACATCACATGCAGCATCACAGGGATCTTTTATCTCAGCACGCCCCTCTCTGTGTTTAACCAACTGTGAATCATCCCTTCCTCTCTTCCTTTTTTTGACATCATTTTTTTCCCCTTGCACTCTTTCCACTAACATGCTTTTTCTTTTCATTTCTCCCAGGGCTTTACCAGGTATGATGCAGTGGATCAGATCTCAAAGACCCGGGGAGAGCGGCATTAACATCATCACAGCTGATTTCGTGGAGCTTGGAGAATTCATCAGCGCCGTCATCACCCTCAATTATCACCTGGATGACGAAGACGACGATGCGACCTGAGAACCCGCAGCAGGCGTCAAGGAGTGCAGTCACCACCACTGATACTAGTGGTTGCGTCTGTGCTCTCACTCTTTTCTCTTTGGCATTTATTTCAGGAGGGGGAGCTAAACGGCTCCTTTCACTTTATTTAGGGCTATAGTGAGATGAGCGGTCAAATGGAAAAAGGAGATTGAGGAATTTCAAGTTGAGACTGGTAGACATAACGCTGATGTTCGGTTGGAGCACTTTGAGAGTGAGGTTTTGTTTTGTTTGTGTCCAGTTTTAGGGGATCCAAAAGATTTTTGATTATTTTGTTTGTTTGTTTTTTCAGGTAAAATGTTTATTTTCTTTACTCCCTGTGCTGTAAAAATCCCTGCTTTGTCCACTGATCAAATGCACTGTTTTCAGGCTTACCACTTCATCACGGGTAGGTTCCTCAGAGCATATCAACCGTCTGCTAAATGTATTGGTACATCAATCGTGGTATTCTAGTGACAGTGACAGTTTTTTCAGAGGCTGTTTATAATAAGTCTGTGTATCTCAAACTTTAGGCCGGTGTAAGTAGCTAGCAGTTGTATGTCTTGTTTGGCAAATCTGTCCAAGTGAATTCTCTCTCTTTTGTTTTTAACAATATGCATCTTTGGTCAGATCACTGCGGGTGTTTTTGAAAACGCCTCCAGCAGCTTGAATGCAGAGTGTGATTAAAAAGTGTTGTTCCAATGTGTTTATTCAATACATAGACAAAAACGAATCATTCCCATTTCTTTTTGAAACTGTATTCCCTCGTGGGATTTTCACCCAGTTAGTCTCCACTGAAGCCAGCTTGCAGCAATGGCGTTTATTAGACACCTGTGTACTCTAAAACTATTTATCGATAGATTAAAATGATTCATGCAGTAATTCAAAACCATATTGCAAGAGAGAGTGAGAGTGCAGCTTGGCTGGCCGACAAGTGTTCTAATCATGTAAGATGGATACACAGCGGTCTCTTGTGCATGAGCACTAAAACAGTAATTTTCACATTATCTGTTTGATTCATATTGCAAGACAAGCATCAGTTCTCACTGTTGGAAATGAAGTTGATGAAGCAAGACATTTCTAATGAGAAGGCATTCAGTGTGACTTTTTTTTTTTTGCATTCTGTCGTGGGTGTTGAGTCGTGATAGCCAAGTATAAAAATACAGTATATCTGGGTGCCACCGTCTGCATTTCCTTTGCTCATTGCTTGCCCCCAGTCTGCATGTATCTGCAGATATATGTCTGCATATATATATATATATATATATATATATACACTGAACAAAAATATAAACGCAACACTTTTGTTTTTGCTCCCATTCCCCATGGGATGGATGTAGAGACCTAAAATTCATTCCAGATACACAATATAACCATCCCTCCCAAACAGAGGTCACAAATCAGTCCAAATGTGTGGTAGTGGGCACATCTGCTATATTGAGATAATCCATCCCACCTCACAGGTGTGCCACATCAGGATGCTGATCTGACATCATGAGTAGTGCACAGGTGTACCTCAGACTGCCCACAACAAAAGGCAACAAAATTACAAATTTTGTATTGTTCGATACATATGCGTACCGAACCGAAAGCACCGTATCGAACGGTTCAATATCGATACGAGTATTGTTGCACCCCTAATATATATATATATATATATATATATATATATATATATATATATATATATATATATGAATGAGTCACCCTGAGCTCCATCACTATATCATGTATTTCATAATACTAGGTGACTGCTTCACAGCCACTCAGAGACTTATTGTATTTAAAAAAAATAAAATAAAAAAAAATCATAATTTAGAGTCAGGGGTCCTGATTTGGCAATGATGTTTTATCACTAGGAAAATAATACAAGAAATATTCAGTTGAGATATATGTGCAACTCTTTAGCATCTTCTTATCGCTCATGTTTATGAATCCCTCAATTTCTGCTGTGTCAATGTTAGGGCAATACATTAATTTCTTATTTATATTTGGTGCATGTCATTCTTTCACTTCCCGGGTTTAAATCAAGATGGAAAAGTACAAAGAAATGAGATTCAAAAAGACATCTTTTGTTGCAAGGTTTTATGCATGGAAAACACACACACACACACACACACACACACACACACACACACACACACACACACACACACACACACACACACACACACACACACACACACACACACACTAGTCAAATATCCACACACCTCATGGTCTGTGTGGTATTTTCTGTAGAGAATGTATTCTGCCAGGACAGTGTTAAGAAGTTCAGTAATGTAAAGCCAAAAACAGAAAACTTTACTCTTTGGCTTGGTGAATGTATGTGTCTCGTGCGTATCTGTGCCATTTCTAAAAGTTTCATGTGAGTGACTGAGTTTCAGCTAGAAAGTCATGTTTGTATTATTATGCTTCAATGTGAAAATGAGTTCAAGTTTTAGAGTTTAAAGATGTGGTTTCATGTTAAAATGTTTTATATCGTGGAGAGTTTCTACATACTGTAACTGCAAATAGTATACTGCCGATAAATTGTAAGATATTTAGATTATTATATCGTCACTAACAACATTTTCTTCGTTTTAGTGAACTACCACACCGCCCGCGTTTGTCATATTTATTTTACACTTTACTTTTTTTTTGCATGAACTGAAATCTTCTACATACTATACTGTTTTCTGTACACCTAGAGGGTCCATGAGGTTTGTGCATAAATTTGATTATTTTCTGCATATTGTTGTTAGGAGCATGCGTGCATCTCAGCTGGAAATGTTCCTTCCCTTTAAGACAAATGTCTAAATTAATTTATTTTTTAAAGGTTGCACTCTTACTAGCCCATGCAGATCATGAATGAACCCACACAAATGAGCAGACTTTAAAATGCTTGCAAACCGTGTTGTAAGGACATTTGTGTCTCTCCTGGTCCAAACTGTTGTCACTGCCTTTATGTTCTGATGTGAAGAGTCCTTTGCTGTTGTAAAACTCGGAAACCTTTGTTCAAAGTGACTCTGTTCTAAGTGGAAAATGGCAGATCAAATAAAGCTTCTATGCCTATTAAGTGAAGTATCATTTCCTCAGGAGTGTCTGGCTTGTTGAGTGGTTAGTGGTTGCTTGGTTGCTTAATTGCTTGACTGAAAAACAAAATCATTATTATGGCCATTATAATAAAATTCTAATCTAATTCAATCACTAAATGGCGGTACTCTAGATCTAATGTAGATTTTCAGCTTTTAAGCCAGCATAGCTGCATTTTTTTACTCGATTTGTGCAGAGGAGCATCTTAAAATCATCCTGTTTCCAGGGTGATGTGGATGGAGGTGGGTGGGCAGCGGCACCCAGGGTGACCTTACTGAGACTGTGTTTTGTAATTCAGCATCTGCCATTCTGCAGTAAGGCGTTGCTCATGAAGAGGAAATAAAGATAACTTAGGTGGAGAGTAGCCCCCTGCATCTGTGCACCTTCGAGAGTATCTAATATGATGACTAATATGATGCACTTATTAGTTATTACAATCTTTTTTTGTTAGGTTAATGTTTTTAAGCATGTAGTTATTCGCTTAAAAAAGGTTAGTTTTGATGCAGTTCTCATGTTAATGCTGTTTTACTCTTATTAACAGAGGTTAATTGACTGAGTGCACTCACTGCTGTGAGCAGTCATCAACCTTCTTTGGAAGCTGCGGTGTGCAATAGCAGAGTGGTTTTGATAGCCACAGACTAGCTCAATGAATGGATATTAAGTGCTTTGATTGCACATTACAGTAGTTTTGGGAAGGAATGGCACAGCTACTTCCCTTTCTCTGTTTATATTCCTTTCTATGTGATATGAGGATTCTTTAAATGTTCTTGTAGTGTGCTTTTTATTTGTTTTCTAAACCATGTTAATGGACTGATGGATGACATGCCAAGAAAAAAAAATGAACGGAAATAGTCTTGGATGTTATTGCTGCAGTCATTTTCCCCCGAAGAAATGATAAAAATGCCAATGTGTTGTTGTGCTTAAAAATGTGTGCATGTTTGGGTCTGTCTGTCTTTTTTTTTTCTGTCACGCACGCACAAGCAAATAGACAGATGAAGAGGAGGTAGAGGTGTAGGAGGTAGAGATGATGGCATTCAGACAGTTTAAAGAGGGGCAGCAGTGAAATGCACAGTTTCAGAAAAGTTTGAAATGTGTGGAGGAGGAAGAATAATTTTACCAGCCACTCTTGTTTCTAGTTCTGAAGTCCTGATTGCTGTTTCTCTGAGGCATATGTATGTATGTATGTGTGTGTATATATATATATATATATATATATATATATATATATATATGGTAATGTATAGTAAATCCTTTGAATGGAAACTGTTCTCACAGGCATGAAGAGGAAATAAAGAATGAAGAAAAGTAATTGGAATGCTACAAACAAACTAAACACAATTTTTCCTTGTCCTAAAAACGCAAGGAATTAGGAATTGGAAGATATATTTCTAGCCTCAGAGATAAAAGTAGACATGTATCCTAACTCGGTTTTCACAGCTGAAAAAAGGAAACAGAATATGTGGTCAATCGTTTATGGGTGAGGCTGAGATGCACTTCACCCTACAGTGTAAAACATGCAACGGAGTAAAGAACAAGTTCAACACTGGGGCAATGGCGGGACGGTAATTAGTACTGTTGCCTCACAGCAAGGAGGCCCTGGGTTTGAATCCACTGGCCAGCCGGGGCCTGCTCCCTCTCACAGCCCAAAGGCAGGTATGTTAGGTTAACTGGTGGTTCTAAATTAGCTGTGCTGTAGATGAGGATGTAAGTCTGAATGACTGTGTGTCTCTTGGTGTTAGCCCTCTGATAGATGGTGACCTGTGGAGGGTGTGACCAAACTCTTCCCCAGACAGATGGTTGGATGGACAGATGAATAAATGTTCAACACAAATTTTCAGGTTTCAGAGAACTTAATGACCTTTGAAATGAGACAGAGGAAGCAAAGCTTTCTTAAAAGTCTTGTGACAACCAAGAGAGGGGGCATGAGAAAGAGAGAGAGAGTTGGTCCGTGGCCACTGGTGGTTTATGACCTTTTTAGTCACAACTCATTTTTAAACAGTCTGCATATAAATATGCCACATCAGCAGACAACCCATATACTATAGGGTGTTTGCCTTTTTCCTCCATCTTTATTTGTATTTAACAATTCTGGTTAACATTAGATGGATGGATGGATGAATGGATGATGGATGGATGATGGATGGATGGATGGTGTTCAGTTTCTTATTACCGCACATGTCCTTGGATTTATCTGATGACCCCTTTAGTCACTAAAGCACCAGGCTAGGAAGCTCCAGCACATGTATAGTGGGCCTAATTCTTTTAAATAGAAATAATTATGGATGATTTGGGGTTTTTTGACCATTCAAAATCTTGTAGTATACTTAAATATGTTTGTAACACAATTTGGACATTCATCTGGAGATGAGTATGGATAAAAGCTGCATATTCATTGACTGATACACCCTGTGTGTGCAGCTTACTAACGTCTCTGGCAAGCCAAACTTCCAGGGCAGATGGCGGTCAAAGATGGCTCTCTGAACATCATGAAAACCACACAAGCAGAACTAATGAAGGAGGGCATGGTCTGGTGGCATATTGTCTGAGCCAAATGTTATTCTAGCCTGAGGTGCTGGGATTTGGCTTGCTGCTGTACAGTAGCTGAGTCATTTAGCATTAGGTGGTCATTTCAGAAATACTGGAAATTACTTTTACATCCATTATTGAAGTCCAGGGGAAAGATATGCATGACTTCAGTGTGATTGCCTTGAGTTTATATCATAAACTGAGGTGACACGCTCAGACTAAAGTATTCTCCTAATTATATATTTCCTTTAATGGTTATTACTACATAATTACCCAATATAATTTCACCTTCTTGTGCGTGAAAAATAAAAATCTTGGGTGGTCAGTTTAAATCCAGCCCACATCTGCAGTAACCTTCTATGCATAGAGTTGGCAAAATTCAGATAGTGAGGCTATAGCAGCATTTGTAATGGATGTTTCACCTTTGCTAGCCACAACCATCACCTTCATCTTAAAACTACATCCTAAGAATGACAAAAGCATGGACTAGTTTTTCAACATTACTCTTAGACTGGATGTTTCTTTTTTTCAATACCGATCAGATGAAATAAGGTAGTCCTATAGACTTGTTTCATAAATAAATATAAATTTCAAATGACAGGGAAAATATATAATAAAGATCAGTTCATCACATGTAATTAATAAAGCATTAATTGAGGGTAAGACATTTTGCATAGTTCTGTAGGTATGGTATTTGCATAGACATGCAGATTAAAAAAAACATTATTAGATTTTTAAATGAAATAATTACCAAGGTTGTATGAGGGTGTTTGTTTTTTTTAAAACTGATGTAAACTCCTCCATAGCAACCAGTTTTAGGATCTAGAGGAAAAGTTCAAATATGTACTTGTGACTTCTTGACTGACAAACACAAACAAAAACACACACTAGCTTCTTTGGATACTGACCAGGTGCAATCATAGAGACAAAATCTTAAATATCTCGGATACATTTGCAGAATGGATACTGGTGAGCTGCTGGAACAAATTGCTTTTGACATCAGACCGACATCACAAGTGATGTGGAAGAGGTTTGTGAATCTGCTGGGACCAGGTGTCAAACGGATCAGAAGAAATTTGATGTCTAAAGCAGAATTAGAACTGCTGCGGTATAAGATAATGTCCAGACAGTAGTACAACAAGAAACAAGTGGCTGAAATGAAACTGATGATGAAAGAGCAGATCACTCTGATCAAATAACAGTAAAATTGTGTTTCCCTGCCTGAACAGAGAATCGAGACTTATTCCAAAAAGGAAACTTAGTTTAAGTATCCCTTTACACACAAAGATCCCACAGTGTGTTTTAAATGACAACATTTCATCTGTAACAGTACCTAATGATCGGGCATTATTACACATGGCTAATAATCTGTAATGCTATTGCAGATAAAGTAATACAAGGCTCCGTAAAACATATCATCTGTGTCACCGCTGCCTGCTCTGCGTTGTCCTGTTGCTGCTGCTCTCCCTGCCTGTGGCTTTGCAGTATGCACGTGGAAATGCAGGGAGGCCTCACAACAGAGAAACAGCAATCAGGACTTAGTGGTCCTGACTTCAGTAGGTAAATATCACACAATTTCTACTTTGTTCTAAAATTGCTGCACCTGGAAAATGACTTCTAAATAAGGAGGTTACCTTGGGGGAGCTTTTGAGTGGATAAAGGGCTGAGATTTTGGGCACTAAGTGTTTGCTCAAGCTTTTTTTTTCTGCTTTATTCCTCTGCTATTGCTATATTCTCATCTCCAACATGTCTTTCCCTTTCCTGTCATTTTACCTCAGTTTCAATCACACTATGCGTTCATTTGACAACCTTAAATTGTAATGTGGGTTGGTTATTGCTAGAATTGATAGGCAGCAGGAATCAATGCACAGCAACACAACCTCGCCTGCCCCGCGACTGCTAAAAAGCATTTCGATGCAGCACTCAGTTTTTGCTATTGAGCTGCCACTATGTGATGAATATGAAGCCGTGATTGCCTGAGACAGCAAATATATATTCATCATTAGTGAGAACCTTGACACATATAGGAACAGCTTTTCATAAACAGCAGAAAATCTCAAGTTTGGCCGTGAGATATGTCTCCTTGAAGCTGCAGAGCTGACTGTGATGGACATCACCCAACCTCTCTCTGTCTCCCTTACCATGCATATATGCCAGGAATATTAAGATATGAAGATATAAGATATAATCGAGCTCAAGCAGAATGGCTGTGTTGCAGTTTTCCTCAAAGGTGATAAATACTGTGGAGATCAGAAACAGTCACAAATTTGCTTGAATCAAATTTAACCCAAGAGGAAACAGTTCTTAAATCTCTGTTGCCCTCCAGTGTTTGGTTGGATAAATCACATCTCAGTATGCATCACTACTGTATGTCTGTTTTTACTGTTTCAGAGCTGTAGATGCAAAAAAATCACTCATCTGAATAAGTTAAAAATGATAGTAGTCATTTAGATAACAGTTTACAAGGAGAAACACTGAAGCGTGGTTAGTAACTAAGGAACAGTTGATAAATAAATCAATAAGTCATTAATCAATGCTGCTGTAAATCGTAATACAACACAAAAGGGTGATGCTATATTATTGGGTGACTGGTCAATCAGTGTTTCATAAATATCAACGAATAAATCTAAATTCTCAGGCATTAATTAAACGATTAATGACTAAATAATTCTGAATGGCACAAAACTGTAATTCATCATTGTTTCATTAATTAATATGTGTTGCCTTAAGTAATGAAGCATTTTCTTAAAGGAAGACTAAGCAATGGTTAATTAATCTTGTGGTAATGTGGAACTATTATGTAACTTGGTGGTTTTCTGAAGACGGTTTGTATTAAACCCTTGTTTTTCCTCCACTGATGAGTAAAAGCATCTCTTGTGAGAAAGGTCATTCTTAGTAGAGGAAGCTTTGTTCAGTTTCAAAATGACTTCTCTGGAAGAACTTTTTGGCATGAACTTCCAACATATTATTTTCTTGCCTCTTTCACAATATGGACAGGAAGACATTCCTCTCTCTCTCTCTCAAACACACACATGCTCATAAATTTTCCCTTGAAACCTGATAAGCTCCATGTGTTGTATTTACAACAGCTGGACTCCCTAGGAAGAACGAAACATAGAAATCTTGCTCATTATCCATCTGTTGCTGTGCTTCTCTCAACATGAAGGCAAGTAGATTTTGCATGGATACATTTTTCAGTTTTCTGTAAAATATGTCACTGATGTGATTTCAGTAAGAGTAATTTTGTATTGTCATTGCTGTGATATTTCCGTGGGTGACTGCTATTACCAAAGCTTTTCTTTTGTTTTGCTTTCTTTAACTTTCTTTTCTTTGCTGTGCTTTTTTGTGTTTTCATTTTCCTCCTCAGAAAGTTGCACAACTCTGTGCAAGAGTCTTACCATGGCTCCTTTTCCTGTTCACTGCCAAGGGGTAAATCTGGTTTTCGTTTTGTGCTTTAAAGCATAAATATATTGTGCTTGTTGAACTTTATACGTTGTCATTTATATCGTGTTATGTTGATTTAAACGTCATTTTCAAGAATGTGTAACCAGGAAGTTCATTGCCAGTGGGGTCCTTTTGGCAGTTGGTCAGAATGTGATAGCTGCACCAAATTACAGGTCAGGGAGATTCATTGGTAACTAATTTCTTACCCATACAAATTTGCATGCATTTTCACGTACTGTATACAGTACAGTACAAGAAAGTGTATTCATAATAAAGATTTTTCACCATCAGAAATACTCAAGATTATGTTATTTTTAAAACTTGTGAAGATATTTTGCCATTAATTAAATTATTATTACTTTATATAAATATTTCTTTGTCATCCTGTGGATGCTACAGACAAGAACCCGATCCATGGTTGTCTACGCTCAGTTCGGTGGAAACCGTTGCTATGGAGAGCGAAGCGAGACGAGGCCCTGTGAAACCACACAAGGCTGCCCTATAGAGGACGGATGTGGAAACAGGTTTCGCTGTCGATCGGGTAGGAATCGAAACTGCCCTCACTTCCTTAATCCTACTGAAGTGGTTAAACAATAACTATCTATCTGTCTTTTGACTTGCAGGGAAGTGTGTTAGCCAGTCTCTGGTGTGTAACGGAGATCAGGACTGTGAGGAAGATGGACTTGATGAGAGTAACTGCGACATTTCAGAATACATTGTTTGTTCAAACTCAGTTCCTCCGCCGAACATTGAGATCCTAGGACTCGGGTAAGAGAAAAGTCTTGATCTAGATGTTTATTTTTTATGATTCATTGAGACATTAATCTACAATCGCTGTTGTTTCTGTAGGGTTGACGCTGTGTCAGGAAAGAGCAGAGAAAGTGTCATCAATACTAAGAGCTTTGGTGGCCAGTGCCGCACCATCTTCAGCGGCGTTCACAATTCTGTTTATCGACTGCCCCTTAGTACTCTTCAGTACAGCTTTTTGGTTGGTACCTGTGGAAGAACTTGAACTGTAGTTCATACTGATACTTCTTTGGTCACAATTTCTTTTAAAGTACCCCTTGGATTTGTATTCTAGAGTTAAGGAGTGAATATAGCAATATTTTCTACCTATTCTACTTTTTTAATCTATTCAATCACACATTATTACCATTGGCTTGCTGCCTTTTGCTCTTTTTTTTTGTTGCATTAGGCATTTGGCCATTGACTCACATTTGGTGCCCTCAACTTGACATACATTCACATCATCTGCAACATCTCATCATCTTCTCTTTATAAAGTTAATCAGCTCGTTAGAGTTTGTCTTGCTGCTGATGGTGTTTTCTGATTTGTGGATTGAAAAGAGATGTCCAAAGTCCTCTCTGGAAAAACAAACTAACAAAGTGTAAATATATATGTCAACACATTGAAACAATAATTTTAAACCTGTTTTTATTCAAAGTTCAGATTTATGCTCATTTTTAGACATACAGTGACTCATTTGTATGACTCATTTTAACATAAGATTTCTGTAAACACAAAAAATTCACCTGTTTCATCTTATTCACCTGTAGGGTCTTCCCCTAAATCTAGTTAAGTTGTCCAGGTGAGCATTTCATATCTCTAAACTAGAGGAAACCAGACATTGTAACCCCTGTCCCGATTCCAGGTTAAAGTCCAGAATGACTTCAGTGATGAGATGTACACCAGCAAATGGCACTATGCAAAGGATATTGTCAAGAGGCAGACAGTAACCGGGACTACCACGGGATATCGCAACTATGATTTTCATGAACAACACGACAAGACTCAAGTGAGTAGAAACCTAACACTTTAAATAAAAAATGCCTTTGACAAGTCATCTCATGTTGAAACGGAACCTTTTTTTCCTCTTCTTACAGACCAAAAAGCTTTTAGTTTTAAAGAATGACATCGAGGTAGCTCAGTTCCAGACTAACGCTCCTCGGTACATCCCGATATCCGAGGCGTTTTGGAAGGCACTGGTCAAACTGCCATCTGTCTATGACTACTCGGCCTACAGGAAGATTTTGGAAAGGTTTGGAACGCACTACCTGTCTGCTGGAAGCTTAGGAGGCTCCTTCAAAGTTATTGCCACAATTGATGAAGAAACTGAAAACAATATGGGTAAGGATTCATAAAACACTAGTGTAATGGAAGAATTTAAAAATATGGTCTTAGTGGTTAATTCTACCCAGTGTTTTAAGGTGCTAAACAACAAGCCACTGCATGTGTCTATTGCTTGTAATAGTTGTAATATACATTTTTTAAAAATGCATTTGACTAAAAATGCTCAAAAATTTCTAAAATGTGTTTTTAAATGTAATCAGTTTGTAATGTAATTAAATTATATATATATATATATGTATGTATGTATGTATGTATGTATGTATTAATATGTATTTTCCTTATAACATAAGGTGGTCCGATATTATTTTTTAAAAAATCCAAGTTGTAATTGCAGCTGGATTTAACTATATCACACAGCTGTAGTGGTAGTATTTTTCCAATGCCAAGTAAAACATCTGGCTGATAAAAATGCTGCCATAAAGCCCTGCTTTAGTCCTGCCTCACTTTTCTGACACTGACTTTACGTTTTCCTTTGTTTTCAAGTCAGCGAAAGTGAGCAGTATGACGAATGTTCAAGGACTAAACGCTGGATTCTCATATTCCCCATCACCACAGTGAACTGTAAGCGAGGCCAGAGCACTCACTCATCAGGCACAGGTACAATTTGGATGATAATTTTACAGATACCAGTACCTATAAAAGCACTTTACCTCTATAAGTTTTTCTGCCATCCACTATCTCTTCAAACCTTTAAAAATAGGAACCAGGAGGAGCAATAATCTGAAAAAAGTGGATGTGGAGGGAGGAGGTGTCTCACATATTGCAGCGCTGAATATGATGAACCTAGATAATCCAGAGAGAAACTGGGAAATGTACTCAAACTGGGCAGAGTCTGTTAGGTCGTTTCCAAAGGTCATAAAACAAAAGGTAAAGAGAACGTAAAATAAGCTATTTGTATGTTAAAAAGCAAGATCATAATGTTTAATGAATCTTATATGGATTTCATCTTATCACTTAATGCAACCTTGCATCGCTTTTATTTTACTATTGTTTCTCCAGCTGCGGCCGCTGTCAGAGCTGGTGAAGGAGGTTCAGTGTCCTGGTTTGAAGAAGCTCTACCTTCGCAGGGCCATAGATCAGTACCTTGCTGAAAGTGCCCCCTGCCACTGCCGGCCATGCAGGAACAATGGAATGGTTGTCATGGATGGAGATGAATGTAAGTGCATCTGCAAGCCTAACACGTCAGGACCAGCCTGTGAGCAAGGAAGTGAAGCAGAAGGGCAGCAGGGTGTGTATTGTCTTTCATACAGGATCTTTATTACTGTAGTTTTTTAAGCTCACCAATGTTACTTTTAAAGTCTAAAAGGGGCACATTGCAGTGAAAACCCCCTTTAAAAAACAAGTGTTCTTTTTCCTTTTAGCTTTTAGCTTTTGTGTTGTGATTATGCTTAGAAATGCCAAAATAGCCCTGTGGGGCTGGCAGATGTGAGATTGGTGTCAGGCTTACTTTCAGGATGAAAACAAGGAAATTAACAAACTGTTAAATTGGGTTAAGTCACTATCATGGGTGGGGGTAGGATTTAATCGAGGCTAATATCAGACAGACTTTATTATTGTCCTTAATTTCTTTCTATTTCTTATTTTCCATTTCTGGTCATTAAGGAGTGATCCATGGTAGCTGGACCTGTTGGTCTGCCTGGTCATCGTGCTCTGGGGGCCGAAGGTCTCGTAGTCGTTCCTGCTCTAACCCCTACCCTCAGAATGGGGGACAGCACTGTATCGGAGAACCAGCTGAGACGTCCGACTGCGAAGATGAAGAGCTGCAATACTTAAGGTGAGAGCTTAAGTTTGTTTTGTGGGTTTTATGAGTTTTTTGTTTGTTTGTTTGTGCTGCGTGAATTTAGTGACATATTTGTAACAAGCACTGTGTTCATTGCATTGAGTTTCCAGTAAGAGAAAGTGTCAAACTGATTTTCATCAATATGTAGTTATGCAACACATACTTTTTCTACAGAACTATGGAGCCTCAGTGCTTCGACTATACTCTCCCAGCAAGTCAGAAGTGTGGAACCCCACCTGCTCTGATCAATGGCTACATTCTGGTAAAAATAGAAATTTTCACCATGGTGTGGAACAAATGATTACAAACATTTAGTATTTATTAACCAGACTAACTGCTACTTTTGTAGTGCTTGAACAGTGTTTTGCACAAAGTCACAGTACAGTGTTAGAAAAAGAGTTACGGGAAGAGACTTGAAACTGAAGCTCTAGTATCTCCTAGAGTCAATGTTACTGAGTTTATTAGTTATCTTTAAATATTTTGCTGAATTTTATATCTTCTCTTCCCCATAATAGAGATGTGTTTTGTCCTTGTGTCTCTATGTTCTCCTCTGTGCTCATCCTCCAACCATTTTTGGCAAATGGCTGCTCTTCCTGCTGCCACTTGTTCCTCATAGGGGAACTACAAGTGGTACTGTCTTATAAAGTGCCTTGAGGCAACCCTTGTTGTGAACATAAATAAAACTGAACCGAGCTGAGTTACATACCCACATCAAAGCTAAGAAGTTGAACTTGATGATCTTATCTTTATTACATGTGTCACAGGATCCAAAGGACATTTATCTTGTGGGTAGTAAAGTTGAATACACCTGCACTGAAGGTTTTTATCTTGTTGGTCACAGCACCATAGAGTGCACTGCTGATCAAACCTGGTCTGCCCGGCCTGGATTGTGCACAGGTGAGTAAATAAAGTTTAACATTTAGTGTATCATAATAATGAATTGCTGTGTCACATTGTAAAATTACACATTTTCTTCAAGTTACAAGTTGCCAGATTGGACTCCTTGAAGATGGTGTCATAGCCTCTCCTTTAAAGGAGACCTATGGCATAGGAGAGTTAGTAACATTCTCCTGCCCAGCGGGTAAACGGCTAACAGGCGAAGCCACGGCTATTTGCAATCCCAGTCTGGATTTTTCACCAAACCCAGCAGACGTCAGGTGCATCCAAGGTAAATTTTACATCAAGCTTTATAATCCTTTAGCTCTCTGCTAAAGGACTGTCCTGGACTGCTATGTAACAAAATGAAATATGATGAGCTCTATATTTAGTCATTCAGTGTAGAGAATCAGTAGACAATGTGGAACAGTGATTTCTGTGTATTCCACAGACAGCGCACCAGAACCAAGCATTGCTCCTGGAGTGCAGTGTAAACTGTGGGAGAAGCCTTCCAGAGGAAAATGTGTTTGCAAAATGCCTATTGAGTGTGGGTATGTTTATTCTGCTAATAAATAATTTGGTCATGTCAGTTTTGGCAAACTAGCTAATGATACTGATTTACTGTGTTTTTTGTGCTTTGTGCCCACCGGCCAGTTCATCTTTGAAGTTGTGTGCCACAGCTGCTGTAGGTAGAAAATCGGTCCTTCTGGATGTGTGCAAAATGAATGCATTGCAATGTATGGGGAAGAAATATATGACAGCAGAGGACAGCACCTGCATTTGGCCACAGCGTGATACAACAGGTTGCACCGGCTGCCACATGTGGGAGAACTGCGATGGTATGAACATGTGAAGTGACAAATGATCTATTATAATGTACAGCAGTTTGTAGTAATTCATGCTGTTTGTCTTCACACGATTTTCTCAGATCAAGCCAATGACTGTCGCTGTAAGGACTCTGCAGATTGTGCGAACCCTGGGTATAACGTGTGTGTCCGTGTTGGAGAGGATGAGACTGCGGCCACACAGACCATGAGTGAATGTGAAGCAGGACTTCGGCGATGTAAGGGAGAAAAAGTGTTTGTTGTCAGTATCCAGCCCTGCACCTCCTGAGCATTCAGGGCAGGAGCTGATTGACTGACCTCTCTTATTGGACTTCTTTTATTATCCCACTTTGAAATATTCCACAAATTTTTTTGTGTAGCCAATGTTTTTTGTTTTTTTTATGCTAAGATTTAGCACACTTTAAGGCACATTTTTTGCATGCGTAAAAATAGAACAATACTGTATTAACAATAAATAAAAAGCACATCAGTCATGTTTGATCTTTCTTCTTTTGTATTACTAATATTGAGACCAAGAGATATGTAATATTCTCACAGACAAACATAGCATAATGGACTGTTGGTTGGGTTTGAGAGGTAATGTTTGGAAATCTGTTTTTCAGGCTCGAGAAAGTGTAGGGCTTCTCACAAAAGATGTCTTGTGCTTACTAAACCCGACAAAGCTCATCCTGCGAAGCAAACCCCTGCTGACAGTCTATTCCTGCCTCTGGCTTGCAGCCCTCGCACAGTGTGACTGCACGTCTGCATGTGTGTCTGAACCTGTCCGTGAATAGCTGTGAAGACACCAACTACTTAATGTTTTATCATCAATTCAAGAAATACTTATGGTCAGCAGAATGATTTTCTAGGTTTGAGATGTTGATCACAAAGACTGATAGTTGGGGGAAAGGTGTTAAAAGTGCATCTGAGCTGCCATTCTTGAAGGGATAATGCATACAAATTGATGGTTTTTGGGTGAGATGTGGTAAAAAAAAAAATTCCTATCTATCTATCTATCTATCTATCTATCTATCTATCTATCTATCTATCTATCTATCTATCTATCTATCTATCTATCTATCTATCTATCTATCTATCTATCTATCTATCTATCTATCTATCTATCTATGAAAGAAGGACAGAGAGAAAAAAAAGCACAAATAATGGCATACATGTTTGTTCTTTGAATGCAAACCACCTAATTTGCATTTAACACAGTCAATTTATCTAATTAATTCAGTGTAATTTTACTGTTTGAGCTTTACCAGAACGTGCTAGACAAGTTTGTCTCTGTTGATTGTTTGTCTCCACCCGGTGGACATTTCAGTTCATGCAAGACAATGACAAACACTGGTGGATGAGTTTCAATAACAAAAGTTTTATTAACAATGTAAAATGACCTATATCAGCTTTGACTACTGTACCTTCAGCTTGCCATAAACAGTGATCACTATATTTAATAAGCTGCGCTCTGTCTGCTTGACTGCCCAAGAGAGAGAGATGCTCTCTGCTTATACCAACAGCTTCTTTACTAACCACCTGCAACCTTGAAAATAATTCAGAGAGCATTGCGTAAAGAGTATGTGTATATACAAGTCTAATGTCTCGATTTATAGATAGATATTGTGTGCAAAGAAGTTTTCTTTTGACTATTGTATCTTCTATTCCATTTTGAAGCTGGAAAGTTTAAGTTGGGTACAGGTTCTTGTTTTATGGAAGACTAAATTAAGTACATTGAGAAGAAAAACAGCAAGGAACAGAAAACGGAGACTGTAATACACAAACGTATTCTTCACAAACCTGTCATTTCAGCTTAGACAAACGACAGTAAAACTTTGTCATTGCAAGAGCCGTCCTCAGATGTGTGAATGGCATCTGTTCATAAGTTATCACATTATTTCTGACAAAATGGACATTTAGATTCCCTTTTTTTAAAAAAAATAAAAACATAAATCCACATCATTCACTCAGGCTTGTGGAAGTAACAGAACATTGATATTATCATTTCAGACAAACTCTCATTCCCTTTTACATCAGACAAGCAGATATCGCACTTCGTTTACCAAAAAAGGGGAAAATCTGTTGCAAAATATCTTAAAATATATGTTCATGACTTTTGTTTTCATTACACTGCAGTTACAATTCTTCTTCGTATTACAAAATAAAATTATAAAATGGGCAGCCGTTAAAAAAAAGAGAAAGAGACAATTTATTTGAAAATGGCAGTAATAGATTGGTGGGAGACACAAGTGGTGAAGGACAGTGGGTAATGGTGTCTTTGTTGCCGCCTCCTACCCACAAAGGCGGGGCCCTTAGCTGGTTACCAGGCAACAGAGCCCAAAGAACCGCCTCTTCCTCTGTCGGACTAGTGGGTAGGGAGTCAGGTTCAGCAAACTGCTGTCATCTGGGCGAAAGAACACACAGACACCACAGCCAAGTCATGCATTTTTCCTCATTTGAGCTACGATGCAGTCCACTTAAACCAGTACCTCTGCTTCACAATGAATAATTCTGAAAGTGTTACTGCTTTTTGCATTTTCTTTCTCACCTTGGTTCTTCAGTGGTAAAGGCATTGTCTCCCTGAGTTTACTGAGAAGGTTCTTCATCTCCCTCATATCCCTGCAGTAAGGCAAATGGCTTTTTATGTTGTGTACATAAAGTATCCATAATATATGCAGTACATACTCGCATTCAGAAAAGCACAAAATCAGGTTTCCATTATTGGATTTTCTGGAGACTTTCCTCCCTAACTCGAACTCTTAACTTAATGTTAACCTAGGGACTGTATTTCAATTTATTTCATAATGTATTTCATAGCAGGAGTCGTAAACACACACGGTGTCTAGAAAAATAAGTAGTAGTAGGAAAATAAGTGTGTATACTTTTTGTTTTGAAATGTTGAAGCTTTGACACAAATATCTGATTATTTTTGGTATACTTTTATTGTTTTGTAAACTCAAATCTTAAATCCAACTGTGAGGTAAAACTATAGACCCACACAAACTACATAAATGTAATTTCAAGAAAGCCTTAGCTGATAACAAAATATAAACATCCCAATGAATCTTATAATACAACATGTATTCCCAGTGTATTAAAATGCAATTTAATGTGATACGATACTTTGCATTATGTTCTTATAGGAAATGTAACAGATTACCCACCAAAATATATGTGAAATATTTGTTAAATCATAATAAAAACGCAAGTGCAGACACAGCACCTACGTACATCCCGAAGGACACAACAGAACACACTTTGTTTACCTACTTTTCTATGTTTTCTATGTCAGTGGCCACCAGCCAGCAGAGCTGAGGACAGTCAGTGGGGGAGGAAGAGGTGTCCTCCAGAATGGGGATGTCTGAGCTTTCCTCCGTTTTACCATCTAAGCCGGGAGGGCCACACGAGTCGTTACCTAAAGCACACAGAGAAATGCCTTAATCGTGTTTCCTCACTAGATACTGACCTAAATTATTTATGTCATTTGTACACAGTTATTTGAGTTTACTGATCGGTTTAGTGATGGCATTACTGGAATGACGGTGACGTTAGAGATACAAAATCCCATTTGTCCACATGTTTCTTTAAAAAAATTAAAAACAAAACAAAGCATACTATCTATAAACTATCCATGAGGCTTGTCTGTGTATTAACCTTTCCTGTGGAGCTGCAGCGATCCCAGCAAGCACACAGATTTGAGCATCTCTGTGATGTACATCTCCAGACAGCACTGCAGCTGGATGAAGAGCCTACAGATCTCAGGGTGGATTTCCCCGTCCTCTGGCCTGAAATGGCACATGAAGAGAACAAAGCTTACCAGCCAGGTGGAACTTGGTAGACAAAATAGTCTCTGCAAGTCTCTATGAGCATTACAGTAGTTGTTAATTCATCCGTGTATGTGCTAATCTTGAGTCTGAAACCAGCAGCAGCTTAAATAAATATTAGTACTAAACCAAAAAGTTAAAACGAAGAAAAATATATTCCACTCTAAGGATGTGTTACTGACATGTCTAATTTGTTTGACTCATTTAAACTGTAAATGCAATATCTGTTGAAGAAATATGATCACCTACATTGGTAACTTATGCACTGCCTGTTCTTGTAATTTGAGGGTGCACATCTGTGTCACATCTGTGACAAATGCGAGTCACATGCTTTTACTTGGAAATATCTTTACTTAAGAGAATAAATGAGGGCTGGACCTGGTGATACTCGTGGTATTTTCTGTGCGTGATTACAGAAAATCTGTAACCTGAAGAATAACAGCAAATTCTTAATACCAGGTTTTAAGGCCAGAGAGGTTTATGAACTCAAATATGCATTAAAATGTTTGAGCAGAGTGTTTCCTAATCAAAGCTTAAAGTAAGCCTATAGAGTCTGCAATGATAATAAACATACTGTGCTTCTTATCCATGTTTTTTACAGCAAAGTTCAAATTGCTGCTGTCTCTGTGATTGTGCAAGCGTCTATATGTAGTGCTTACTTAACTCCCTGAGAATATATAAATAAAATGCACTGAAGAGATTCAAGCAACACAAAAGCCCGTCACAATATTTTTCATTCAACCGGAGCTGATCATTAGCTTTTATGAGACATCGCAGTAGCTTCACAACTATATTAATCGGGTTTTCAAAGGGAAACAGCAGGTGATATCCAGTGGGTGTAATATCACATGGGAAAGTGACAGCGATAAAAGGCGTGAAACTTGGTACAAATCTTTCTCACACAAATCATGCTCTAGAATTCACCTCTTCCAACAGCAAGCTTCTCCTTGCCATCACCGTTTTGTCACAGTGCCGCTTTACTGTTGCTCAAGCACAGCTGTCACCAGTGCTATCCCTCTAATCAGCTTTCCCCCTGCACATCGGAGGGACCTCGCATCATTCAAACCATTCTGACACACTGGGTTTATTTTATTAAAGGGGAATGAACTGGTTTAATTCAAGCTCTGTCTCTAGTAGCGGAGACAGACACTTAGATGGCCGAGAGAGCTTTTAGGGAAGGAGTTTTTAGAATATGTGCTGGTGATAATAATGGCAATGATGCAGATGCTGTTATCAGTGAGAATTTAAGAGTTCTCTCTAAAGCTACTGCACCATCTCCATTTAGCAGCAGAAGCTGGAACATTTAAGAGCACAGTTTCAATGGCTAATAGTCTTTTTTCTGCAGATACAGGTATAACTGTATTTAGGTGTATAATTATGAGCCATGCAGTTGAAAAACAACAGTGAAATGGTTCATTTTCCACCACTGCCCTGCTGCATTAAGGTATATTATTATTTAAAGCAACTAAATGCTCCTATTCAAATAAAGTTACATTCATGATTCATGCATGTGCACGATGGGAGATGTGCACTGAACATATTCAGTGTCACGCATCAAACATGTAGTTTTAAAACCCCACTAGAGTGAATTAAAATAGAAAAGAATTCAGCTTAACACTTTTTAAAACTGGACCTTGTAAAAAATATGGTGACAAATAATTTCTAATAGAAAAGGATCTCTCGTGGTTTAAATATACAGTATGTCCAGTGGTAGGAATATGCCCCTTCTGCAAGATAAATCATGATGCTGTTATTGTTCCAGCAGCACCCAGGCTTTGGCAAGCAGCTGGCACTGCAGACGTCCTCAAATCTCTCTCACCACTGGCTTCAGTCTGTCCGATTGTTATTTAAGTAAGTTTGAGTGTGCCAAGTTGGCTGGCATCTTAGCCTCACTGAGGATGTTAAAATCCCAAGCCTCCCTTTGCCCTTCTTCTACTGGCGCTATTGTAGAGGAGATATTGTGGGCCAAAACAGCAGTCCTTTCAGGCTCCTAAAACAGCTGTTTTCCTGTATCTTGAATCAAAGCTTTCATCACAAACAAACCACTTGAAATCTAATTTAACATGAAAATCTACTCAGAATCACTAAACAGTGAACAAACTTTGGATCCAACCACTTTAATTTACTGTTTCATTGTGATATCATTTGTTTTTGATGAGCAAAAGAAAAAAAAACTCCCAAGGATTCCGATTCTTAAAAAAAATCTGTACTGAAGAAGCCACTCTCTCAATAAATTACAAGAAAAAGAAGAAAAAAAAACGTCATTGGCTCCACATTATTGATACTATTATCTCAGATATTAGTCCCGGGAAGCATTCCACTTTCCCTCCACTTTGTGCATTAACGTTTTAGGTCAGCTAATGGGAAGTGATCAGTTACAGTATGTTGTTGTGATTGCTTCCTGGTAAAGCTCTCCTTCTAACAAATTAGAAATGTCATGATTTTTAAAAGCTGATCTCATGTTCTGTTTTCCCACATACTTTGCCCACCACGAAAAAAAAAAATCAGTCCTTTAATGGGACAAGCATTAGATGGCCTATCGAAAGAACATTCTTATAAAAACACACACAAAAAAAATATTCAGCAGCTCAAATGTTGATACTTGTGCAGGTTTACTTTGGTAAAATTAGCTACTTTTTTTAACTTCCGGCGCTGCAGTGTTGCAGAGCGTTCAGCCACTGATGGCTCTTCATTTTCAGGACCACGGACAGCGTCTGTGCCAACTCACCCCGATATCAAGGAGAGACTATGGTGTGCCGCTCGCGCCATTTCGCAGCCTTTGGTTCGGGTCCTCAGCATTTCGGCCCGTAACGAAGGACAGTCGACAGTGATCTCGCCAATTGAGATGACCAGCTCACGGTACAGAGCCACAAGTGTATTGAATTCTTGGACGATCTGCATTACAGTGAGATAATAAGTCACACAGACACAAAAAGTTATTACCTAACGAACCAGACAAGTAAGCATCACACAAATAAATTGCAGGATAGTCTTTATCCTCAGTCCGACCTGTCAACATGAAAACGCGTCAGCCAAGAAGGAAATGCTGAGCAGCATTTTACAGCCCCCCCCCCCCCCCCCCCCCCCCAAAAAAAAAGACTAATGGGGACAAATAATGCTCCATGTGCAGTTAGACTGTCATGTGCTTCATTTCGAAAATTGCAGCCTTGCACATGTGCAGTCACCGATCCTTGCGAAAAACGCGGAAAGTGAAGCACAGCCCGCAAAGTAAGACTGCACGATAAACCAGCTGATTGTTGAATTGGTTGGTTTTCCATCATGCTAAATTTGGTTGTCTGCACAACCACGAAATTTGAGCTTGGGGCACAAGTATTCTGCTCTTTTTGTGCACCTCCTGCATAGCATCCTGCTGTAGTCCTGTAAACGAACAGCGAGGCTCCATGACGATCACTGATGTATGAAAGGGTGAAGTAGGCTTTATCATTCCTGTCAGCTTCTGTCAAAGCACATATGTGCCAAGATCATGCACTCCACCATGGGTAATCTTGTCATTTGGGCAATGCTGAAATCATTCCAAATCACCAGCAGCTTTCCACACTTTAAATGCAAATCACACAGTCAATCTGCACGCCGAGGTGTTCTGTTTGGCTTCACTGCCGACAAAGCAATGCAAATGCATAAAGCTATTTTTAGGCTGCTAGACCGGGTTAGAATCTTTTTTTTTCTTTTTTTTTTGCAGCTATTAAGAGCTGTCGCCTGTGCGGCGTGCATGCACGGGGTATTGGAACATCCTTAAACAAAGAAAGGTTGCGATAATAGCACAGCACTCCTTATCAGAGGCACCATGCAGGCACTAACGTGCCGCAAACCTACCATTCTGCAGTCGGCCACGGCGCGCTGGGCTTTGCGGGTACTTTCGGTGCTCTCCCTCCTTTGTGAGTCTCGATAAGGAGGCTTGCCGATCTGGAAGATGTTCCCGGCGGATCTGGGGCGATTTTTGCGCCCATTCGATGCAGAACTCATGCATACACATCCACTATTAAAACAGCCCTAAGACAGAACGATTTGGTCTTATCCCCCCAAACTCCACCACTTTCTCTCTTCCTGCCTTACCACCCTGCACCTTACTGTTCACCTTATTCTCTCCTCGATTTACGCTCAGCTCACCTTCGCCAGCTATTGGCTGTGTTGAAACTCGAACGCTATTATTGCTCTATGTCTTACGTTCTTTCCCCCTAATGTGGGAAAGGTAGCAATTTTTTCCCAAGAAGAGCCCTAGAGCGCAGGTAAAGTACCGGATGAGAGCCCGTGACTCCTCTCCGCATTGCCTTGACTGCGACGGGGCGCAAGTCACCTTCACTCCAGCAGCACACGGTGCACAGTGAAGACTTCACACCCAACCCGGACTCCAGCTAGCTGAGGTGTCTTTTCTGACGCACCGATGTCAAGAGGGAACGATCGCATTCACGGATATTCTCCAAATGCAACCATTTTTTATGATTGCGCGTTTCCATTAAGCACCAATAAGACGGACGGTAACAGTCTTTTCTTAGCTATACAACCTATTAAGACGAAATAACACGGCCAGTGTCCACGGCGACAATTTCACAGCGTACAACTGTGCCGGAAAACGTCGAAAAACTTAATTCCTGCTCTCGCGGTCTCAAGTCGGCTCCCAGTCTGTTTCCTTGAGTGTTTCCAGCTATTAGGAAGGGCCTATATCTAACCTTGGAGAGGCAGTAGAAGAACAGTTGCTACAGGCCTGACGTGGCTGGCAACACTGCGCACCCAAAGGACGCGAATACTAATAGGGCCCATCAACTCAACCCCCCTCCTCCCCCATGCTGACATATCAACTCCTGTACGTATGAAATTGAGGTCACTGGCCACTTTACCTCCACCACAAGTACCGAGTGGAGACAAAAAAGAATGAATTGAACACTTCCGTTAAAAATGAGCCTAAAGTGATTCTCTTTAGTTTTTAATATCACAAATTATTACTGCGTTTATACTCACATGCAGGTTAACTTAACAAGTGCTTAAGTTTCTGTTGTTACATGTGTGTCCGTCTACCTTTACAAGAATATAATTAACATAAAGAATGAAAAGGGTGGGCTATAGCTATATTACCGTTACTTAACTGGAAAAAAGTGCACGTTCAGCTTGTAGATAGTGTATCGTTTATTTTACATTTTGGATAGTTCAAGATTTAGCTTCGTTTCGACTAATAAAAATGCAGTTTTATCATCAGACCCTAAAACACAGTTGGGGTTGAGATATACATTAAAGTTAAAAATGCACAAAGACAAACTATTTTTTTACTATATATATTATGAGTATATAGATGTGTAACTGATCAATAAACGTTTTGTGTGTGTGTGTGTCTGATTACACCACAAAAGATCATCCAGGAAATACGTTATTTCAGCATGGGCACCGCTTTACTATAAGAGTGCCAGAATCAATTACTGGCTGTTGATGAGTGCTTTTCTCTCCTTGCTTTTCACAACCACAAATAGAAAAGTTTGCAGCAGATATTGTGAATAAATCAGTGAATGTGTATGGAGTGCTCTTCCTGACATGCATTACCATGAACACAAAGGAAGACTTGCGTGTGGAGTTGAAGACGCAATCACATATATTAGTGGCACAAAAAAGGCAAGGCAGAGAATTAGTTTGTGATATTTACTGTATAGTGACAATTAGTTTAAAGTAAGTTTTTGTGATCAATGTTTTCGGACAAACAAAAACCCATAAACATATCAGTAGTATGAACAACTACAGTAAAAGTTCAGCAAAAAACAAACAACCAAAGAGAACCATAACAGCCACACACAAAAAATGTAAAAAAAAAAACAAAAAAAAACTTGTCCAAAAGGAGGCAAGACAAAAAATGGGAGATGAACGGCTAGAGAGCAGAGACCAATGAAGCAATCAGTTCAGTAAAGATTTAAGATTCTCCACAGCTTGGGCCCAAAGTTTAACTACACCTTCTTTAGCTCCACAGATTTAGGCTATGGAGAGTTTAAGATAAGCACATCCATGAAAGTGAGCAGCCATTGCTGCCAAATGAGCATTTGAAGTTTCCATCTTGTGGCAATCAACTTCTTAGCAGCTCTGAAACCAGCTAAAAACACTTGTCTCTGAGCCTTATGCAATGTAAGTTGATCTAAATAATTTAAAATTGAAATGTATGGGGAAAGTGGACCAGAAGTATGTAATAAACACAGATTTTCTTAAACCATCATTTACAGCAAGCTAAGCGGCACTGACTAATGTCTAGTTTTAGAGCTGTGAGCAATGCATCCACACTGAGATTAAAAGCCTGGTGCATACTTTATATGAAGCTGCTATAGAAATAATGGAAACTTGTAGAAAAAGTTCAAATAAAGGAGTTTTTTATATCCCAAACTAAAAGTTTGAAATGTGTAAGATGTGTGAGATGTGTGAATTCTTTGGCAAAAAATAAAAATGACCTAAAATGTCTTAAATAAAAATTTGTTGCATCTACAAACCTGTATGAAGTTTAAATGTTATTTCATATAAATTGTAATAAGTTAAACTAAACATGCATGTAGCCAATATAGACTCACCAGTAACCTAACATCCAAATCTGTGGAAGGAAAACCAGAGAGAAGGGAGGGAGCATGAAGGGAAACAGGAAGAACATGCAAACTAAACAGAAAGTCCTCACCTGACCAGACCATTTAAAACCAGAACCAGCAGTACTGAGCACTGCACCACCATCATGGTGCCCCCATCAGGTATAAGCATTATTAGCATTAGTAATATGTTGGGGAAAGCATTCATGAAACCACAAATGAATGTTCCCATACCTTAAAGCACATTTTTTAGTGTGTTTTTCTAACGTTTCGTTTCGTTTTTCTTATTGCGATATCCAACCTCTACAGTCTTATTAGACCCTCATCAGTCTGTTTTCTTTTAACTAAGATCTGCTCATTATTTTGGTTAATTCCACTTACAGGAATACAACAAGGATGCAATTTAAACTTATTTTGCATTGAGTGTTTGCTGCATTACAATATGTTTAATCAACAGTAACACATCTTAAAAATGAAGTGTCTGCAGTGGATGGAAGTTGGTAATTAAAAATTTCACATTGAAATTAATATGTCCTTGGACATTAGAAAAGTAATCACACTGGGAACAGTTCAAGTGGCTGTGCTGTTAAACAAAAGTTTAGGCATTGAAAAGTGTAATGGGATCATGTTGAAACACTGCAGCCTAACATGTTATATTAACATGCTGTTCGTGTTGTTGAGACACAAAACTGAGAACACTGGATTTTCCTTATTTCAGTGATTTATTAGAGATGTGAAGCTAGCACACTGATGGTTTTCCTCTACTACACCTCCTCACCTGCTTGAAATTCACTCACTGCGTTTTCATTAAACCTTACAGCTTAAGTTGACCCCCCTTTGCATGCTCGCTGCATCATGTTTATGTTATGTCCTCACTCCCCTTTACCCCCACCCACCCCAAATTTATCTTCAGCCTTACCTTATTTCTATGTTACCCCAAAATTGCTGCCAGGGCATCAAAAAGAGGGGAAGAAGAAATAGCAAAGAAAGCAGAATATGAAGAACCCAATAACCCAGTTCACTGAGTAGATGTAGATGATGACCATGTCCATGTCAAATCGCCAGCCACGAGTGTCATCCTCGAAATCCATGGTGTCCAGAGGGTAGCCTTCTCCGTGGGGGAACTGGCGTCTAGCAATAGGACTCGACTGCCTCTGGAAGCCTGGTTTAAATGAGAAATAAGTCATTTTGTGTAGTTAAAAAAGCAACAATTTCCTCTGGGGTAATTAACACACATAACCTCAGTGTTTTGATAAATGTTAGACGACAGATTTTGATACAACTAGAGCTGCTATTGAAGACATTTACAAATTCATACAAATGAAAAGTGCACAGGATTATTTTTAGTCTTCTGTGAGGCCTTGAGGTACAATTACGATAAATAGGTAGCACAGCATACACGCGTCATATTGTCAAAAGTCACAAAACAACAGCGCTCTTTAAGTGCAGCTTCATAAAATACTAGCTATGCTTTATCTTTATATAGTTTTGCTGTTGTTGCAGATGACGTTGCTTAAATATGACCCCACTTTAGAGGGAATTAAAAACTTGCCTCCAAAGATGCGGAAGAGTTTTCTGCAGCTCGGGAGAGGCCACTTTGCACAGCTTGCTTTCTGAAAGTTCTGTTTCCGGGAAAGGTATTCCTTTGGAAAGAATGTTCTTGCTGTTTGGTTTAGCTCTATATAAATACATATTTTAAAAAAGACACAAAGTTAATGCAATAAAAAAAACCCGACCATTTTAATCACTTCTTCATAGCTTGGCTAGATATGTTTGATTTACTCAACACATTCACTAACAGCACATATAGCGTCACTTGCTTCTCTGATTATCTCCTTGTTCTGTGACCTTGGCTCTGGTAATCAACACGACAGTCTAATCTTGTCATCTAATCATTAACAAGAGCCCTCAGTGTTTCTACAGTCCTCCTCACCATCTAATCCATGCTACTATATACATCTAGAAATAGGCTGGGATGAATAATAAAAGTTTTTCAGTGATTCATAAATTTGACCAAAATCAAACCAAAATTGTATCTAATAAATTATCCCAAGGTGACAAAATACATTTGTTAGCACACACCACAGAAATATACACAATACATATATTATTACAGTAATAACTACTATTATACTGCTTAACATTGTGGTGAAAAGGTTTCCCTACAGCTTTAGGGTTCCACTTTTTACTGGTTTAAAGAAACCCTAAAACATCTGCTCCTATTATTACAGTTCATTTCCACCCACGGGGAATACTACTTCTTATTTCCATTAGAAAGCACGGAATCAAAGTGCTCAGACTGTGTTTGATTTTGTCTTCTCAGTCTAAGTGACTCATCTGGTCAAAGCTGAACTTAGGTCTACTCTGCTCCCTGTGGGACATCTGCAGCTGGGCCCTCTGAACAATCTGCAGCTTAGATGTTGTGTAGCAGCCAACACAGGAATAAAAATATAGCTGAAATCGTTTGTCCTTAATGTCAGATTTTTACATGAAGTTGTTTTTTGCTTTATTCAGTCTTTAGTGCTGAGGAAGTTTGATTAAGTGATTATACAGTAAGTGGTCCTTGCTCATCATCTCACCTTTTTGGAAGAAAACATGTGTGATGATTGTTCTGCACAGGGGGCAGGGGGTATTAGTGGGGCTGTTCTTAGCCAGCGTCCTAAGACAGGGCTCACAGAAGATGTGATTGCACGGGTGGCACATGTAAGGACTGAAGTACACATCCAAGCAGACAGCGCAGATGTAGCCCTCTCTGTCCCCGGTAGTCAGGGCCTCATCGTCCTCACTGCTGCTGCTGGATGGGTTTCCTGTTGAACTCTGGGAAAAAACAGAAGTAGAAAAGAACATTTTAATTGTTAAAAATATCTTTTCTTGTGTGACCACAAACCTGCTTATGTTTGCATGTGTGCATATTTAAAGCTCCAATATTAGAATGATAAAACCCATTTTTGCACAGTTTTGGCTATATGGACTAACCTCTGAGACAGTTATATTAGTATCTTGCCTAGGATTGGATAACAGCAATAAGAGAGAGCAATCCAGAGATTTGACCCTTCACGTATGAGATGTTAAGTATAAATTATCACTACAAGATGCTACCAGTTAGCATTAAATATAAGTGAAAATGTCCTCTTTCACAGTTCTCTTCTATTTGAATTTCTTTTCTCTTTTGATGAATGTAACCCTCTTTGACACCCATCCAAACAGCATAATAATATGTGTGAGGACATGAGGGTGTCAGGTGTGAGTTCAGTCAAGTGAAATGTCTGCCTACCTACATTTTCACACATCTTACTGTAAAGCATAAACATTGTTTGTTAGAGAGAGCATTCTGACCCATCATAGGCATTAGTTCAAACTCCTATTACTTCATGGAAAACCAATAGAGGTGCATCTTAGGATGTGTCACTTTATATCTGTTGCAGTTTGTCAGTTAAGCCCTACTATGAGCCCTCTTAACCTCTATTGGATAAAAACAGAAGGTGGGTTTTGGATCTGGTTAGTATTCTCTTTCATCATGCAGAGCATCTGCTACACTCTTTCCTTACTTCCTCTTTTCTCCTCAACAGTTAATTTATCCTCATCACTCACTTTTTATGGTTCCAAATTCCAGCTATAACTCCATGATGTAACAAAAGCTCTTTTTTTAAAATAGTAGCTAGGGCTTTCCAAGTCACCCACCGCCTCCTCAAACACGTGTTGTGTTGGCAGACCCCTGAGAATTGAAGCTTCACTGTTTAAAAAGAATCCTGGGGGTGTTTCCAAAGTAATTACTATTTTCTCACCCTGGGGGAGCTCCAGGGACTTCCCAGTCACATCAGCCCATCCTCCCAAGGTGTGTCATTAAAGAGAGGAGAGAACACAGAGCACAGGGTGTCTAAGTAAGCATAGATGCTGAGGCTCTCCTGGCAACATGTATGGTGACATGCCAGTTTTGTCTAGGTTACAATCATATACTGGTATATAAATGAATAAGAGTGTGCTCTATGACATACAGAACCAAAGTTTAGACTAAAAAAAACTGCTAATTTATAGATAAACCTATAACTGAGTGAAGCTCTATTTGATAGCGCTGCTGCACCACAAACAATTTGCATTTCCTTCACAAAATGTGTTTCTGCAGAACAGCAGCTAAAACCACATTTTAGCTTTTTTCCAGCAGCTGGAAACAAGCCAACACTAAACGTCTCTGCATTACTCAGGATGAAATCACATCCTGTGGTTTGTTTTTATACAACAGCATCTCCTCTAGCTTTGTCCTACGACACTTTTCTCACAAACAAATTCAAACAAGCCAGCACAAACCAAGAAGGCAGCCACATGAATGCAGTAAGTTAAGACAGTTTAAAAAGGGGATTAAAAAAATGTAAAACATTCTGTATTGTACAAAATATTGATAAAACTTATTGTGAAAATCCAAAATCTAAACCAGGGTATTTGACCAGTGTGCCCAATAGCAGCGTGTGTTCTAGGTTTTTATATTCTCCCAATCGAGAATAAGTGCAAAATTTCTGAAATTCAATTTTCACAGAGCTGATAAATGGAAATAAAGATTCAACATGATAAATGAGCAAGAAATGGGTACTGGGTAACAAAAGTAATTGTTTAAAAACATATTGAATATATGTTGGGTTTTCAATGTCTTTATCAGTCTAAGGAAAAAATGCCTTTTTCCTGAAAGTTAGCTGAGAACATCAATATATAAGGGTGTGCTAGGTGTGGAGCAGGAGCAAGGTGATGATTGGCTTAGCTTAGGATAAATGGAAGCAGAAGGAAGAAGCTAGCTGGCTTCATCCAGTGTACACCAAAATGCACCCGCCTTCAAACCTATTTGAAAATCCGTTATTTTTTTTTATTATTAGGACATAATAAAAAAAAAAGAAGAAATCATTTGGTTTTTGCTAGAGTCTATCAGCTTCAGATGAACGACAACACATTATATGCTACAGTATCGTTATCTATTTATCAAGCCTATACAGCAATGGAGACACAGCGTATGAAAAACCAAGCATACCCTATCATTCAGTAGTTTGCAGAACTATTATTAGCGGCAGTAAGTTTAAATAATGGCTTTCTGTATGATTTTATCAGTCTCTCAGATCAACCAACTCACAATGTGCAACATCGATCTTTATAGTGTTTTTTAATATCCAGTGTCGGTGCATCTACACGCCACCCATAGCAGCACCACCCTCACCCTGGAAGAGCACGAGGTGAGGCGCATGCTGCAGGCTGTTAACCCGAGGAAGGCGGCGGGTCCTGATGGTGTGCCAGGTCGAATATTGAGGGATTGTGCAGGACAGCTGGCTGGGATCTTCACCAGGATTTTCAACAAATCCCTCGCACAGGCGACTGTCCCACTCTGCCTGAAGTCCTCCACCATAGTCCCCTTGCCTAAGAAGCCCCACATCACCGGCCTGAATGACTACAGACCGGTGGCACTCACCCCAGTGGTAATGAAATGCTTTGAGAAGCTGGTCCGCAGACACATCACAGCAGCCCTGCCCCGCAGCCTGGATCCACACCAGTTTGCCTACAGAGCAAACCGATCCACGGAAGACGCTGTAGCCACAGCACTCCATGATGCATTAACTCACCTGGAAGAGCATGGTAGCTATGTGCGGATGCTCTTCGTGGATTACTGCTCAGCTTTTAACACCATCCTTCCACACAAACTGGTGGCCAAGCTACAAGACCTGGGGCTTCCATACAGCACCTGCATGTGGATCAATAGCTTCCTCTCGGGCCGTAGACAGAGAGTCAGAGTTGGCCATCACACATCCTCAGCCCTGAGTCTCAGCACTGGCTCACCCCAGGGCTGTGTGCTCAGTCCACTGCTCTACTCTCTCTACACACACGACTGCACTCCTCGCCACCACAGCAACATCTTTGTGAAATTTGCAGATGACACCACAGTGGTGGGGCTCATTTCCAAGGGAGACGAGTCTACGTACAGAGACGAGGTGGAGCAGCTGACGTCATGGTGTAAGGCCAATAACCTCCTCCTCAACACTTCAAAAACCAAAGAACTCATAATAGACTTCAGAAGGAAAAAGGCAGAGATCCAACCACTATTCATAAATGGGGACTGTGTAGAAAGGGTGGCAAGCTTCCGCTTCCTGGGAGTCAATATAGAGGAGAACCTTTCCTGGAGTGTGAACACCTCCGAGCTGCTGAAAAAGGCCCAACAGAGACTGTACTTCCTGAGAATTCTCAGGAGGAATAACATCACACAGAGACTGCTGGTGTCCTTCTACAGAGCCACCATTGAGAGTGTTCTAACTTACTGCATATGCATCTGGTACACTAGCTGCACAGGGGCTCAGAGGAAAGCACTCCAAGGGATCATTAACACCGCCCAAAAGATCACTGGCTGCCCTCTCCCCACACTGGAAGTTCTACACAACGCCCACTGTTTTAAAAAGGCCCAAAACATCATAAAAGACACCTCACATCCTGGCCACTCCCTGTTCGAACTGTTGCCCTCAGGCAGACGGTACAGGGCAATCAGAGCAAGGACTAATAGACTCAAACACAGCTGTTATCCAACTGCAATAACACATCTGAATACTACAAAAAAATGTCCATCACGCCACTCTTGTGTTAATCTATGCACGGTCTGAAGCATGTGTGTGGGAATGTATGTGAATGTTTTACTGTTATATCTTATTAGTATTTTAAGTATTCTATCTATTTTATTTATTGAATTTTATTGTTTTATTTATATTCTGATATTGCTAGGGATGATGCAATGATCGGGGACCATTCTTAATTTCGTTGTTCTCATGACAATGACAATAAAGTTTCTGATTCTGATTCTGATTCATTGTGGGGGAAATCTGAGCCATTCTTTTTTACAGCGTTGCTACAGTTCACTCAGATTTGCAGGCATTTGTTCATGCACAGGTCCCACGACAGCATTTTATTTGGGAGTAGGTCTGGACTTTCTTCCTTTCTTTTTCAGCCATGCTAGCAGATTTGCTGGTGTGCTAAGGTCCTGTTGCATGACCCAGTTTATTTACACACCAAGTCCAATGAATAACAGATAGGAATATCTTAACTAAAAACAGCACAGTCTGTAGGAGGACAAAGGATTAGGAAATCGATCATACGAAAGTGTCGAAGAAACTAATTTGACTTTTGGTAACAGAGCAGTCAGAGTAATTTCAGTCTGCCAACGTGACTGCAGCTCTGCAGCAGCCAATCAAAATGGAATCTGCTCTTTTGTCTGGTCGGTTTTGAAGGGCTCTCTGCCCAAGCCTCATCATGCAACTAATTCAGATGTAACCCCACTTTAAACCACGCACACAATGGCTATTGAAATGAGCTGGTTGCTGATATAGCTTTCGAGAGCCAGAGTCTAGATGAAACAAACAGACACACACACGTGTATGCTGTAATATAAAGTACCATGAGTAAAAACAGTGAAAAATAGATGCAGTGCAAAAAAAACAAACAAACAAAGCCCCAACAACAACAAAACAGAAACAGGCCTAATGTTTGTACCTGTTGTTTTGTACCACGTGATTATGTGCATGCAGCCTCTGTTTCTTTCTTTCTTTACTACATATACCTGCCATGTTGTGCTATAAATACTTCTTTAGTAAGAGTAAGTCCTGAGTATAAATCTCAGGACTTACTCAGTTAAAAACATTTGTTATTTGGTGTGTCTTTAATCCTTAAAGTCCATAAAGACTACATATTAAAAAAAAAAAAATTATCCTGGGTATTAATTACTGGATCTAGTAATTACTAAATCATTTAGTGATCTAATAACTGCCTCTGTGACTCATCTCGTGGTGATACTTAAACCTCTGTGATGTCAGTGTGCAGTGCCAGTCACCTGTCTGCTCTCTTGCTGTTGATTTTGTCTCCATTTCTCCCTTCTTCGCTGTCTCCTCCTCAGACTTTTAATCCTGTTCCTCTCCCTTTTACTCATCCTCCTCTCACAAGGAACACAAGGTTGTGCCACTGCTGAGGTCACGCTTTGACTCATCACCCTTACCACCCCGCTGCCTCCTTCATCACCATCCTCCACGTTCTCTTCATCACCCTCATCCTCTCCCTCCCCTCTTAGCTCATAGAAGGTCAAAGATCGCCCAGGTGCTGACCCTGGTCTCACCTCCACCCAGAATGGATCTGGCTCCCTGAATGAACTTAGTGAGTAGAGGTGCAAGTCTCCTGCTGCTGGTCTGGATAAAGGTCTCTGAGGTGACCGGGGTATGGACCTGGTATGAGCAGCAGGCCGATGGGACAGTGCGTTTGAACTGGAAGTGAAGGTCCAGTTGCAGCCAGTGCTCTGGAGTCGAGAGCAGGTGTGTCCTCTCTGCAAGTTGCTCGATCCTTCTCCAAGTTCCAAAATGTTGTTTAACTGATGATCAGAATTATTACTTGACAAACTTCCAATGCTTTCTCTTCTCTGTCTATACTGTGCTTCATCTCCATGTGTTTCATCTCTTTCCGCCATTCTTCTTTCCATACTTTTCCCTCTTTCTCTGCCTTCCAAATCTCCAGCAGTTATTGTCTCCTCACCCCTGTCTTGGTTTTGCTCTCTCCAGCTTCCTTTGTTGTCCTCACTGCAGGTCTTTTTGCGTGCTTTTCCACCTGACAGCGCAGGTCTCACCAGCACATTGCTTGACCTTCCCTCGCCTGCTGGATTTACACTCCTTTGCCTAGATCTCTCCACTTTTGGTGTGTGAGTCTCATTAGTACTGGTTTCCTCACCAGCATCCTCAGCTTCGCTACATCCAACTCTGTTCGAGACATTTACACTAGAAGCTCCCACATGGGAGCTCATCATGGCTCATTCGAAGCACCTCGCCCACCAGTGGAAGACATCTGAAGCAACTTCACCCAGTTAGCCTGGTTTTTCCCCTGTCATCCTTTTCCTGCTCTTCTTTCCCACTTCTTCTGGATGTATAGATTGAAGCTCTTTTTAAGAGCTACAGGGACTGTTCGAGTGCAGAGGCGGTGAGCAGTGGTGCTCTCTATCCTGCCCCTGTTAGCCCACTGGGGCATTCCACTCTGTTAACAAAGACAAAGTCCCCATAGTGTGCCCCACTGCAATAGGTGCACTGTTAACAGCCTTGCTATTGTCCTTCATGACCTATAGAAAGCACACCACTATGGAACCAGCAGACTCACAAAAACCAAGTGAAATAGCCAGAGCCACCTTTTTTCCCCTCATGCCCACAACCGTGGTGTCAGCTTTTTTCACTTACTGGTTGATAAGCACAGCACAGTGTGTGTGTGTGTGTGTGTGTGTGTGTGTGTGTGTGTGTGTGTGTGTGTGTGTGTGTGTGTGTGTGTGTGTGTGTGTGTGTGTGTGTGTGTGTGTTGCTGCTGCTGCTTCCTTGTTAAAGCATTTCAGTGGTCTAGCATAGCAGAATTTATTTTTCCTGAATTCAAAAAAGATCTGCATGAAAAACATTCAATTAAATGCATTTTTATTTATATAGGCAAAAATCACAACAACAGTTGCCTGAAGGTGCTTTATACTGTAGGGTAAAGATGTGACAATAATACAGAGGAAAATCCAACAATCAGACAAAATCCCAACAATTTATCAGTTCTTGGTTACTGGAATTTAAAGAGCCTGCTTTATAACTGAGGTTCTATTAAAAAGGTTATTACATGAAGTTTTATATTAGTATTTATCAAAATAATCATCCTTTCCACCCTTTCCCATTGTGAAGGTGGCTCTTCACACCTCCCTCACCTGTTTTCTATTCCTTCATTCTCATTGTATTCTTGACATTTCCTCTCATCTTTTGCCAAGTTGTTTTGTCAGTTTGTTGCGTCAGTCTAGTGTCTTGTCTCTTTAATGTATTTATCATTTCCTGGCAATCTGATCTTTTATCCATCACTTATAGAGCAGTTAAATGAAAGCACTAAATTTATCCTCGTTTTTTTTCAGCACTTAGCTTTTATTACATGCTTTTATCATTTTTGCAGTGACTGTCATGTCTAATTGTTTCAAAGACAAATGACAAGAAAGGGTGATTTGTATCCCTTTAAAGGTGTCTGTCTGTGATAAAATTGTCATTTTAATAAGTACTTCTGTTACTTAGATTTTGGTTTCGCTGACATTCTGAGAAAATTGAGTGGCTCCCTCAATGCCAAGCAGTCAATCTGGAATTACATCAAGAGACAAATAAAAGTCAGATGTTATACAAAAGAACAGCGGCAAGCACTCAAAGATGCTTTGTACAACCTACCTGCCAAGTACCTTGAAAAAGGAAGAGAACAAGTGCCATTTATGGCACAGTGACAACCCCAAATTTTAGTTTGATTTACTTTTTTGTTCTTTCTGATTCACCACTCTTTGGTTGAAAGTGGTAATATGTTTTAAAACATCCTTGCATACCCTCCGCCTTCAAATTTAACACAAGGCTATATTTACCTGTGTCGTGTCAGCTGATTTCCACACACTGGAAGTACTATACAGAAAGAGCATGAGACTTTCTAATCTAATCATTGTACTGGTATTTCAGAAGCTTCAGAGGGATGGGAAAACAATACATCCATTTTGATTTTAAACTCCAGTATAACCAACACAGCAGATTCTCGCAGTTAAAGTCAAAGTTAAGTGTCTAAAAACTGAAACCATCCAACAAAAAGAATGCAGAACAAGGTTTTTTTTAAAACAGAACTTTGGAGTTTTTTCAAACATGTTGAGTATTATCTTTGGTGGGGAGGAGGGGGGCACCTGGAGGCACAGGCTGGGATGTTGGATGAGTCTTATCCCAAATTAGGATTGTAATTGTAATTTGTAGGAAAAAACGTATTTCAACAAATAGAGAAAATATAAATTGCCCACTATGTGCTCTGTTTGTACACATTTTGTTGTCCATTTAAGCTTTTGTCATTTCTAGCTTTTGCAATTTTCACTTCATGGCCCTTTTCCTAAATTGACATTTTGCATCTAAATATCTTTTCTTTTTCAATTTTTAATTATCACCTGGCCTTAGGGCCTCTGTGTGGAATTCCAATGAGAACTTTTAAGATTTTTTTAAATACGTTTTTTAGACTCACTCATCTTTCATACAATCACCTCATAACAGACACTCACCCACAGCCTCCATCCCTCCCCTTTGAGAAGTTCCTCACTAACTGCGTTTATTCAGACTCCACTCTGACTCATAGCTGACATTATTTGTTGGCTCGAATACACTTGAACACAAGGCAACGGCTACAGCTGTTTTCAAGGGAACCCCCTCCTTCCTGTAATGTACTCACACAACCTACCCTGAACTCATATGCGCTGATGGAGCAACGTCCACCATTTGGTGCAATATCATTCGCGTACAGCAGAGGGCAGCAGCATTCCTTTCAGGACTGCAGAGGAGCTGTTCCTGGTCCTGAAACTATTTTCTCTCAGCGCTCTGGACATTTGAACTTTTCTCCCTTTCACATCAAAATTGCAAAGCTCCACTCGTAAGCACGCTTTACGAATTACTCGGTTCTAGTTCAAACTGTTTTAAAATATTTTTTAAAGATCCGTTTCAAACGAAGTTGCTTTACACAAAAACTTCATGGGAACCGACGATAGATACTCTTTTTTAAAATGTATCCGTCTTAGGTAGCCCAACGACAAATTTGCTTCATTTGATAGTTAATTTTCTGATATCTCGTTATATTAAAAAAAGAAAGGAAAAATTCCTGGTTACTGGTTCTGGCTGATACCAACCCTTTCCGATGAAGGCTAAAACTAAACTTTAAAAAATGAATAAATAAACAAAATACTTTTTTCAGTGAGTCCAAAGAGTAAAATAAAGGAGATACAAAAAGGACAGTAGCTCTCTGCACACTCGGCGGCGGTCTGTGATGAAAAACTGAGCAACAGGGAGAGTAAAGGCACAAACCTCCAGGACGACCTCCTCCCGGTCTGACGTACCTAAAGCTGTTGGTATAAATGAATTCACGGCGTCACCAAGCTCAGATGATTCGCAGTACCAGTGTGCGCACCCGGCTGTCAACACTCATGGGCTACAACATACACAGCCCCCTCACACGCACTCACAAGCACGTCTGCGTCATGCGTCCTGAGAGCGACAGCACGAGCCCGGTAACTCCGATGGACCCGGTAAAACGCACAGCGGCAGCAGCAGTCTGAGGGGGCTGACTGACTCCTGCTTATTCTTCCACTACTCCCCACTACTTTGGGAAAAGTTTCGCTCTGAGTGTGGTTGCATTATGGATTTTATAACCACAAGCAACAACGACAGCAACGCGACCAGTGTTTACCCCGGTGGGGGGGACGTGGTTGCCGACTGGAACGGGGGTGAGAATGGCACGGGGTCCGGGTCTCTTCCAGATCTGGTGCTAAGTTACCAGATTATTACCTCAATGCTCCTGGGGGCCCTCATCCTCTGCTCCATATTTGGCAATGCGTGCGTCGTGGCAGCCATCGCCCTGGAGAGATCTCTCCAGAATGTGGCCAACTATCTGATCGGATCCCTGGCCGTGACAGACCTCATGGTATCTGTGCTGGTCCTGCCAATGGCGGCCCTGTATCAGGTTTTAAACAAGTGGACTCTGGGGCAGGAGATCTGTGATTTATTCATCTCTCTGGATGTACTGTGTTGTACATCATCCATCCTGCATCTGTGCGCAATTGCTTTGGACAGGTACTGGGCCATAACGGACCCTATTGACTATGTAAATAAACGGACACCAAGGAGAGCTGCGTTCTTGATTAGCGTCACTTGGCTAATTGGTTTCTCCATTTCTATTCCGCCTATGTTAGGCTGGAGAAGCGCCGAAGACAGGGCAAACCCCGACGCCTGCATGATCAGCCAGGACCCGGGCTACACCATCTATTCTACGTTTGGAGCTTTTTACATCCCTCTTATCCTCATGTTAGTTCTATACGGACGAATATTCAGAGCTGCTCGGTTTCGGATTCGAAAGACAGTGAAGAAAGCAGAGAAAGCAAAAGTGTCAGAAAAGTGCTTGAGTGTGTCTCCGGCCATCTTTCACAAGAAAACCAACGGAGAAACCGGCGGCAAAGGCTGGAAGCGCGGGGATGAGTCTAAATCCAGCTCTCCGTGCGTAAATGGCGCGGTGAAGCATGGAGACGAGGGCGAATCATTGGAGATCATAGAAGTTATCAGCAACTCAAAGACGCACTTGCCTCTGCCCAACACTCCTCAGTCCTCCTCGCACGGCTATGAAAACATGAATGAAAAGAACTCGGGGGCGAAGAGAAAGATCGCGCTGGCCAGGGAACGTAAAACGGTGAAAACACTCGGCATCATTATGGGAACTTTCATCTTCTGCTGGCTGCCCTTTTTCATCGTTGCACTGGTACTACCTTTCTGTGCAGAGAGCTGCTACATGCCCGAGTGGCTGGGCGCAGTCATAAACTGGCTGGGCTATTCAAACTCTCTCCTCAACCCCATCATATATGCCTACTTCAACAAAGACTTCCAAAACGCTTTCAAGAAGATTATAAAATGCAAATTCCACAGACCATGACCAGAGTAAAGAAAAAAGAAAAAAGAAAAACGTTTACGTTTATTTAAATGCGGATACGTTAATCAGAGAGCGGGGATGTTCAGTGACTGTATAGAAACAGCAAAAAGACAAAAACAACAACAACAACAATACACAGACTTTCATTCAGGGACAGTCCCTTTTAGTCGTGTCTTAAGGATGGTGTAAAAATAATCCACCGGTGAAACAAATCAATATAGAAACTTTCGCTGTTAATGTACAAGCTCATGTTTATTCAGTGTTGTAGCTACAGTATATAGCTTATATGCGACGGCAGCCATCGTTGTATTGCCATGCAAGACGTGTCCTGTGCTGTTTCCATGCATTTTATCATGAGGCACGCGGGGTTTCCGTCCCATGTCATGAGCTGTGTAGCACTGAAACAATAAAAGCAATCAAAGTTTGTCACGAAGAAATATGAGTGAATGTTTGTTTAGAAGCAAAAACGAGAAAAGAAGAGAGCAGAGGCCCATTATGAAAAATCACACTTTCACTTATAGGACATGGCTCGTCATATATCTTCATATAGATAATAAGGAATGAGTGATTTTCCTATGTTCTTGAGCACTCGAAGCAGTGGGCAACTTATCAGTTTGCTTTGACAGGCCAACACACTGATGATGATGAGTGATGCTCAGGTTATCAGTGCATGGTGTATTTAAGGTCTTAAAACAAATGGGTATCAAATGAAGCCCAGTGTCTAGCCATCAAATCCACCTCAGAGTTGAAAGCAAAAGAAGATGGGCATTTTTCTTCTAAAATGGGAACTGGTATTGCATTTATGATACGATGCATTCTCAATCTCCCTGTGGCTCTTCTCATTTTGGCCTCCTCTCTTCTCTATTTCTGTCCCTTGAGTGTTAGAGAAAGACAGGAAAAACAACAGACTGACAGTGAAAGTAAAATTACTCAGAGAAAAACCAAGAGAGGGAGTCTAACTCGTTTCTCTTGTATAGGATTGTTGTGCAGTTCTCCATCGAGGCTTATTGAGAACTACATAGACAGCTTGTTACATCATCAACCTCAAGAAAATCTGTGCTAAATTTAGTCCACACACACGCACACACGTACACACACACACATACACATGTGTGCACACTCATAATAGCACATAGTTTAGAGGGTTACTCAGAAAAATAGGCCACATAATAAAAAGGGTTGCAGGAAACCTCCTCACTGTATAACTGCTATCATCTATCAAGCAAATCTCAGACACAAATCCACTTACAGTTGATAGAGAGATAAATGCTGTCAGGCATTAAAAGAGGAAGGAGGAAAACAACTTTCAGGAAGAAGCCCCAATCAGGCCCGCTTCCTTCACAAGATGGGTGGCTATCTGAAGCATTGCCATGGCAACACATCAAGCCCAAGGCATCAAGGTTGGTCAGATATGAAGGCAGGCTGGCTAGGGACAGACAGGAATGTGAGACATACAGTAGCATGACAGTTTACAGGTGACACCTGTGGCATGACAAGTTAGCTCATACTCTGCTGGGTGATCGTATGTGAGATAAAATTACAGTGTATCTAATTTTTATCACTGCAAGGAGCCTTTTCACCAAGGATTGCTTTTTAAGTTGGGATTTTCACTTTAAAATATCTTGAATAATTCCAGTGAAAATTAGAACTTTCTTTCCTCTACCTTCTCTTACATTCTTCTCACAAACTTGCCTCTCTTTGAGACTATGTTAGTGATTCAAAAAAGTTTTATTAATGTTTTAATACCAATGCAAAGAATGCTGGTGTATCAACAGCTAATGAATGAAATATAATCCATTAAAACAGCTGCAGTCCCACTTGAGGATATTTGATCACATGCATGGAAAGAAGCAGCACATTGTTTTGTAAACCCCCATTTTTACACACGTAAAAGTAATAAAGGTCTAACGTATGGGCCAATTGTTGAATTTAATTTAAGGCTTGCAATTACATCTCACGACCTTCATTAATTAATGTACATTGCAGTGGTAGTACTATGGTACTAGTACAAGAAAGCAGTAGTCAAATAAATGAAGACTCTATCAAATAATAATGATTATAAGCAATTAATAAATATATTTTCTAGATATAATAAATATCTTGCAAAGAATTAATAAAAACAAAACAAAAATGCACTTTATTTTTCATTTTATTTGAGGAATGTTTTATATGAGGAAGCGCATATCAATACCGCACACCTACTGCTGCACTGTAAAGTAACAGTTACCAGGCTTGTTTATGAGTAAGAGAAAACACACTCATAGTGTGGAGAACGCTGCTTTTGCTTGTATGTGTAAAATCTGGTGGTTTTTAAAAGGGAACTGACAACACAGGCCAATAAAATTTATTTCACATAAGTGATCAAGTATTAAATCAAAATTGTGAAACAGAAATGTATTCTCAGTCTCTTGCCTGTCTCTGTGATGCATTGATTACTGTTCTGATAACTGATATTATGTCATCATAAATGATGATGGATGATTAAGGCTTGTATGCCAAAAACACAGGGGAGGGCTTTGTTGTAAGTTAAAGATGAGAATAAAGCCATTTAAGATATTATTAGAAAAGAGAGTTCCTTGGATTCTTTGACAATTTCATTTCCAAAGAGCACCTGAAACAATAAACTAATAGGACAGGAGGATGTCATACAACCCCTCTGTCTCTCCATGCCCGGGTTTCTCCATCTGATCACTTTGCTCTGTGGCCGGTTAGAGTACCATGAATGCACTTAAAATGCTTTTGGGAAAATTAATCCTCTACCTATGACCTCTAGGCTCATAACAGGCTCAGAGAAACACATACAGATTGTGGTGTGAGCCAATGAGCAGAAATGAGTATATTTCACAACTATGAGTCACACTGTGTGTAAGACTATTACTGTATAATCATTACATTTTGCTCCTGCTGTATGGGATTACGAAGTAGATGACCTTCTTTGAACTATGCTGTAATATCAAAGGAATCGGTTGTGGAAGTGCATTAATCCCAATCACTCTGGGAATCTTAAATGTAATATAGGTATGTGGGTGCACTGTGATGACGCAGGAGCTTTCCTTCAACCCAGCAGGAGAGGAGAGGAGAGGATGCTTATATAAAATGCTAGCCTATCGGTAACAGGGGGATTAGCCTTTACTGCTTTAGCTGCCCTCAAGACTAAAACTGTGAAATTTAGCTGATTCTGGTTTATTTTGTAGTTTGATGCTGGTTCTATAGAAGCATTTCAGTATACTGTAGGTTAGAGAGTAGCCAAAATCAGTTGTTTCAGCTCTTCTTAAACAGAGAAGTACTATGACCCATGTCCTCTAACAGCACATGCTATATCCAACATTTATAGAGTTTATATGGAGCGTTAAGCAAAAAAAAAAAAAAAAAAAGGAAAGATAGATAGATCAAGACAGGTAGATCAAACATCTGGCACTTAAAATTGAACATACATTTATTTAAACAAGTTCTTTGAAGGTGGTACAGTAATTTGGAAAGTGCATAAACTGTAAACAAAGAAGTAGACCTGCTGTTAATTATTAATTACTACCTCTTTTTTCTTCTTTTTCCCCCTGATATTTAAGTTGTTTATTTTGAGGCAAAGCAGCAAAAACACTGGACATTTAAAAGGCTAAACAGGGGTTTGGTCATGAGAAAAGAGGTGACCACATGACTGAAAACAGCAGTCCCTTTCAATCACCCAGTGGGAAAGTCTAAGCCTGGACTGTGTACTGAGAAAAGAAACATTTTAAACACACAATTTGCACTAATAAATATGGACCATTATCTAAGGTCAGTTTATTAGCTTGTGAGGGATTTCAAAATGGAAAACGGAAAATAAACCAACGTGTTTAGGTTGCATTCAAAGGAAACCCAGCAGTGAATGACATGAATTAAGCGGAAATAATTTTACCACTTCAGGTAAAGACAGCAGTTCGGTGTTTGATCTGTTTATGATCATTCTCTCAATAAATTCATAAAGTACATGAACATCATTTGATGTATAAACACACATGAAGGTCAGCGTTATTATATAAAGCCAATCAAGCCGTCAGAGCATTCTCCTTCTGATTGACCTCATTAACATGAGGATAACACCTCTCCTTCCTGGAAGGATGTAGAAACACCTCTGGAGTTGAGTCAGGAAGGGCATCCGGTGTAAAAAAAAATAAAAATAAATCTGCCAAATCAAACATGTAGAGCTACCCACTGTGATAACCTCTTGTGAACGAGGGACAAGCTCAAAGTGGCATTATATTAGAGTATAACACAAGGTGGAAAAATGTATAGGCTCTACTGCATGTTAGTTCTGGTGGTGTGTTTGCTTCTGTAGGAACAGAGCGAAACAGTGTCTAAGTGGATTGAAAGGCAAATTATAGAAAGAAAAGCATGCTGAGTTGTAGAAACGAGTGGATGAGCAGAAACTAAAATAGAAAAAGAAGACTTACATAATACAAAATCTAATATAAGCCCAAAGATATAGAAGACTGGGTGAAGGCTTAAAAGGGAATGGTAACAGGAAAAGACAAGGAGAAAGTAAGAGAGACATGGATATGACTGAGCACTCAGCACAACACGTTTCTGCTTCGCCCCCTCCTACTTCAGGGTCTTTTTGATCTGTCATAGTTTTTTCAAGGATCTCACATCCCACAGCCCATCACACACCGGAGGCTCTGAGAAATAACGCCACAAAACCCCCCTCTGACGTGGAGAAATGAGGATTTGGGTCTGTTAAGGTATGGGTTTTCTTTTCTTTTCTTTTTAGAACAGAGGTTAGTTAAAAACAGAACATTCCTGTTTCATAGGGTAGTCCAAATGTTGATGGATGAGACTGTCTCTTGCTCACGCTAGCACACTCACAATAACTCATCACAGTGATGGAGGACATGTGTTCAAGGACAGCAAACACAAAAGAATGTAAAAGCAAACAATATCTAATCCATTCTGCCACTTTCTGCTTTAAAAAAAAACAAAAGACCCAAAAGTATAAGAGAGATGAAGAGTCGGACCCCATTGTTAGTATTACACACTTCACCTCAGCGTTTGAAATTTGAAAGAACTCTTCTGTCTCTCCTTCAGCAAGCGCCAAACATTTGCTGCCGCCACTTCATTTGTTCTCCTTTCTGTTTGCTCCTCTTCTCCCAGAGGATCGCGCACTCCTTTTCAATAAGTGATGTTCGGCTAAAACTCTGATAAAAAACAGTGGACAGACTCTGCACCAAACATGCCTCAGTGACACAAACAGTGACTGCGTGACACAGTCTCTGAAGAAGGCCACTCTAAACAGAACAAGCCCCTCTTAGTTTGCCTGGAGGCAGTTATGACTTTGCACTTGTTTGTGTGTATGTGTGTGCGTGCACACGTCTACTGTAGCAGGAGGAATCACAAAGGCAGTTTTGACTTTAGCAGCTGTATCTGTCTGTCTGTTTGGAGGTGGATGTGTGTCACAGACACAGTCAGTCTCAGGTACAAACATTGACAGGTGTCTACCAAATGCATGAGTTTAAAGAGGGATTTGGTTTGAGGAAAGCGTGGCAGTAAAGAGGTAGGAAAGTCCTGGGGTCTATAGCCTCTGAGTGTTGTTGCTGACCATGACCATTCTTTTTATGACCAGAGTACAGATCGTTTGATGTGCAGGGTAACGTGCCATGAACATGACTTCAATGTATTCAAATGGCCTCTGCTATCACCATATCTCAGTCCCACAGAACACATTTGGGATGTTGTGGAACTGGAGATTTCCATCATGGATACTATCATGTCAGTATGGACCTAAATCTCTGAGAAATGTTTCCAACACTTTGTGGCAAACGGGGGTTCAGCCCAGTATTAGCAAGCTGTAACTAATGAAGTGGTCTGCAAGCATACTCACAAAATAAATAAAATAAACAAAACAAGTGTAAAAGCGGGGACTGATTTCTATCTATCTATCTATCTATATATATCTATCTATCTATCTATATATATATATATATTTTTTTTAACCCAATAGATATGCCTGTCAAGTCAATGTCTTGTTAAAATAATGTGATTTGAGCCACTAATAATCCAAATACTAATATTTGAATTTTGAGAGACAGTTGAAGGGTCTTTAACTCACTTCCACAAAACAGGAGTTTTTGGACCGCACACTACAGGAGATGAACTCAGCGTCAAGGCACTTGACACCCACCATTCACCAAACACAGGCGTAGCTGCCATTATCCACCAACAAAATGTTATTTATCATTTGAAGAGTTTTTAAAGGTAGAAATCATTCAAAAAAATTGTCTGTCTTTTTGACTGATGAAAATAAATGCTCACTTCCTTATTTATGCCACAAAGAAAGCACCTTTTCTCTCTACAAACAGTTTGCCAACAAACTTCACTTCCTTAAATCAGAGGGCAGGAAGACAAGCACAGAAATTATTAATTGTCCAGTAAGTTCTATTGTGTTAACCATCCTCTCCTCAAGAGAATTACAGCTGTATTTCATCAACCCTTTTAATAACAATCTCTAAAGGTTTTTTTTCTACTAATAGCTACAGCTGTCAAAGCAAAAAATATTTCCCTATTTTTACTTAAAACGGCACTTCAGCTGCCCGACAGCTCATGGTCTGCTTTTCACCATGGAGGATGCTGTTGGAATTCATGCAGATAAATGCTTGGCATTGTCTTGCTGAAATCAGTAATGCCTGACTTGAAAAAAAAAGAGTTCATATCAGGCATTTCTCACTATTAATATTATGCATTTTTAGGAATGCCTGCTAAGGTGTCCCCATTGCAACTATTAATCTATTAGCGGGACAGCTGTGGCTCAGTAGGTAGTAACGGTCTTCTACCACTCAGATAGTTCCCCATTGGCTACCCGGTTCCTCCAGTCTGCATGGCGAAGTATGCCTGGGAAAGTACAGAATTCCCGATGCATCCATCGGATTGTGAGTGTGTGTGTGTGTGTGTGAATGTTCGGCAAGACGAGGGAATAGAACCAAGCTCTTGTATGAATGTTGGTGTGACTGGCTCATTGAGACTTGTAGTAAAAAGAACTTTGAGTGCTGGGTAATAGTAGAAAAGCACTAAGCAAATCCATTTTATCATTTTTCTTCACACATGCTGGATTTTCGCTGGGTGCATCCTAAAAGAGGTGGGGGTCAGCGAAAGCATTGTTTGGAGATTTAAAACCCCAACAATCAGAAAATCACCTTGAGGTGACCGTTGCTGTAAACTGGGAGTAAAAAAATTAACTGACCTGACTTGAATTGACTCACAATTAGCAGAATCAGACCTGTTTGTAATAGAGGGCCCTTTGAGGGCAGAAGTTCATGGACGTTCAGTATCGGTTTTTAGCCTTGTCCCTTGTGTACAGAGATTTCTCTGGATTTACTAAATCGCCTAATTATATAATGTAGATGATGAAATCCCCAAAGTCTTTGCAATTTAACGCTGAGAAACATTCTTAAATTGTTGACCTTCACTTGCAGTCTTTTTATTTTTTTATTTATTTTTGTTGAGCTTGGATTTAAACATCAATACTCGGTTAATTATCTCAGAGTTCTTCATGAAAAATACCACATAGATGCTGTGAGAGTATTTCTCCCAGCGGCTGGATGCAGCAGTAATTCCCACAGAAGATCACGTTAATATACAGTAGGTGTTAATTTGGACCATGCTGCCTGTGGCACCTTGTTAATGGCAACTGAAAACAGAGCAAGAAACAGAGAGTGATAGACTGAGTGAGCGAGAGCTCTTGGAGAGGAAAGATTACTTGGCTTATTGCATCATATCCAGCGCCTGTCAGCAGGCAAAACATGTTGCCAAGAGCAAGATCTATTGCCTTAAAATGAACCCTTTCACACAAAAAACCCCCAGCGCCCACCGTCTTCGTTTCATCTGCTGCCAACTCTTGCGACGCATTTTCACAGCGTCTCTCCGTGTGTCCTGTAAATATGCTCACAGTCCAAGTAAAAATAACTTAACATGTCAGCTTTTTTGCTTCAGGGACAACATTTAACCTGAAAGACAACACTGCTTTTTGGGGCTTAAGTGTCTCTGCCTTGAGCAACAGTGGCTCCACGGCTGCTTCACAGATCTTTAATAATATCATCTCCGTGCTCGCTGCTCTGGGTCCTCTGAGACAGCATCTTTGCTTTCAGTCATGTTGTTTTAATTGCCAACATGATACTGACACTGGCAGAAGATGTGCACATTAATTGGGCACTTACAAACACACATGCAGACACACACACGCCAGGCAAAAACACACAGTAATTCATTTAAGCTCCACTGATAGTTCAGATCCCATCTAATTAGGTGTCTTTAGAGCAACCTTTACCTCTTATTGGTCACAACTTAGCAAACTGCTGAGCGATTAACAGAGCGGAGCGAGCTACTGTCGCTGATAACTGCAAGAAATATTACTTGGACTACTTGTGTGTGTTTTGTGAGTTTGTTTCTCTTTACTTGTATCAGCCTGCCAGATGAAAACTAGCCTTCAGGCTAAATCTGACGGTGCTGATATATATGTTATAAATAAATTAAGAAAGTAATGCAGTCTAGATGAAGCAGCCTCAAAGCCTGATTTGGGTTTGATTGATTTTATGATGGTCAAAAAGATAAATAAATAAATGAAAAGTAAAAAAAAACCATTGAAATGATTCAGTGTCAAAAATAATCACAGATGAGATAAAGCTTCATGCATAGAGAGATACATATAATCGCTAAAGTATTTGTGTTTATAGTTTTTTCTTCTGTTTTTGTTTCCACTAAGCTCCAATCGAATCACATCTTTTTATTACACAGTTGTTTACAGGTTTATTGTTTAGATTGTTTAGTGTGTGTGCTTGCTGAGCAAAGAAGTTTAATGATTTTTGAAGGAGAGATGGCTGGCTGGCTGCCTGAATAATCTATAGTGAGAGCTACATTTCCAATAACCACTATTAGAGTCAGGTAATGTATTCTCTTTATTTACTCAGTGCTTTAAGGTAGTTATTCCAATAAAGTACACACTGAGGGTGGCGAACAAGGAGTCATATATGCCTACATACTGGCAAAAAAAAGAAAAGGTGGGTGGAGGGACTGAGAGAGAAACAGAAATAAAAAGACATGATTTTTTATTTTTTACGTGTGTTTTTTCCCCCTGTTCACTTCTTCATCAGCATCGATCATGTGGATTATCTGAGTCTGGACTCGTAGCTAAGCTAAAAGCTGCAGATGAGGAAGCTGCTGCAGTGTAAAAGTGCGTATGTGAAGTTATTTCTTATCAAGCTGTATTGAAGTGTGTGTGCTTGGTAATCTACGCATGAGCAAGCATCCTCGAGGTGTTTATATACCCATATGGGGTTGCTGTGTGTAGTATATTTGTGCTCTCTGTAGAGGTTTGCATCGTGTTTAGATTTTTATGTATGTGACTGTCACTGTGTGTGATGTGAGTGCATTCATGCATGTTGTGCGCTGTACTCTAAGGTTAGTGGACAGCAGCAGAAGTACCTGTAACAGAGTCCATCCATTTGTCTCTGCCACGGCCCGACTGCAGTTTATGTATCTAAAGGAGCGCTCAGTGACACTTCATCATTCACAAACAGGGCCTTTAACTGAGGCCATTTAGATACATGCAGTAACAGCAGACACCGGGTTTATCTTATGAACAGCATATGAGAGTATATCCCCAGACATCCCCAGTCAAGTATGGTTGTTTGTACAAGCAGCACCAGGTGTGTATTTGCAACTGTGCAACAGTGTTAGATGAGAGACATGTGGAAGACCCAGATATGAGGAAAAATAAACATTGACAATGACAGTGATACTAGTCTGTGTTCAATACTCAACCATGATGTCAATAATTCTGGGATCTGACCCTGAGATGTTCCCAAATAGTATGTGTATACCTCCAGAGTGTGCTGGGTCTGCCCAAAGGTTTCTTCCCAGTAGGCAGAGGTCCAGGAAAACCTCCACAGGGAAGCATCTTAGAGGCATCCTGATCAATACCTGCTTTTCAGTAGAAAAACATCGAATTCCTATCCCAAATCGCCTGAGTCCCGATCCACAGAGAGTTTCTGTTAGATTGATTTAACAGTTTTTTTTCTTTGTTCATTTGTAATTTGCTGCTCATTTACTTCCATGACATAATAATGTGATGAAGTCTTTTAGTCGTCTACATCCCAGCCTAACCCTCGTGTTTTTCTCATCCTTTCCCCTCTTCTCCTTCCCCTTTGTTGTTCTCTTTTTTCTGTGCACTTCAGTTTTCACCTTTTCACTCCTCTCTCACTATTCAGTAACTATCCTCTCCTCTTAGCTTTTCACTGTCTGTTCATTTTCCCAGTCTTTCCACTTAACATCAAGAAGAAGAAAAAGCAGGTCAGAGAAGAGCAGCACCCACTTGCTGTCTGGCTGGCAGAAATCCTTGACCTTTTGCTCCTGCTCCATTTTTCTGAGCAGTGGAACCTGTCAGATGACCTCTTGTCTTGAATGTTGAGAGACCCTTTAAATGTTATTGGGAGAAACAGAGATCAAGATAGACAGAAGGTGAAAGATGTCATGAAGGGAGGTATGGTTATTTTGTACGAAATTATCTACTCTTGATGATCATTCTAACACCTTCATAGTGCTGTCTTTGAGTATTTTACAGTAATGTGCAAAAGTCTTGAGCCACCCATTATTTCTTGGTATTTACTGTGAAAATGGGAATTAGTGGCAATGATTTTTTGAAACACAAATATGCAAAGAGAAATGACAATACAGGATATAAGGATATATAACATATCAAGACTGAAAGTCAGTATTTGGTATGACCACCTTTATTCTTCAGTACAGACTAAACTCTTGTTTTCAGGAATAGTTCTCCAGGTTTCTTGGATGGCTTAAGTAAACATCCAAAGCTCTTTTTTTTTTAATGCTAGCTGCTTTACTTGCATTCTCTGTCAAGATGATCCCACTCTGCATTGGCGGTGTGTTTGTAGACACTTCACATTTACATGCTGTTCATCCGCTCTAGATCTAAATCATCTTTTTGTCATCCACTTTTCCAGTTTCCTCAGATTTTTTAAGAACTCACTGCACACTACGCCAGTTTTTTGCTAATACTGATTAAGCAGGTACATTTTGTAAGCTTGAATTTTTCATATGTCAGTGTTAAGTGGCTTAACAAAAAAAAATCCTGTTACAATGTTCAGGTATAAGGACTTGACTGATAATGAGAGAAAAAGCAGCTAAAGTCCAAAGAAAAAAATATGAAAGGCATTTTAGAAAACCTGGAGAACTATTACTCAAGATTTTATTTTTAAAGTACTAGAAAGTCTCGCTCTGGGGAAGCAAAATATAAAGAAATGAGGGGTAGCTCAAGATCTTTGTGCATTAGTGTTAATGTGTTTCGGTTCAGCTGAAACACCAATACTAGAGAAAATGAAAACATCGCTTGTTGGAGATTTAACAATCAAATCCATTTTTTTTTCCAATTTAAAGTGTAATTTTTCTGCAGCTTTTTATAAATCAGTGTAAATTGGGCAAAAATTTAATTGCAGGTCGAAAATTAGAGTGTTTCAATGAAAAAACGATGACATGTAATATGTACTAAACTATGTTTATCCAAACATCATAGCAATTTATGATTATCATCAAAAGTTGTCATCACTGAGAGTTATCTAAAATATTGGTGTTAAAAGTTTTTTTTAAAAAAAGGAGAATATTATGATAATTTAGTCAGAGTTAATAACAACACACGAGAGATAATGTGTGGTTCAGAAATACGCGGAATAATGATTGTGATCAAACTCCATCAGCTTTTTTTCTGTTCATTTATTTACTGCAAATGTTGTTTCTATGGGAGACATGAAAGCCTTAGTTGATCTGCAGTCAAAAACACAGTGAACTATTTTTGTAATGCTCATTATCAAAGCCAGTTTAAATTTCAACGAAATTTGATTCTTCGTTTCAGTCAACAGAGTTTTCTGCAGAGCTGTTTGGGTGAAATGTTGTATTAAAATGTTTCAAACTTGCCTACTGAACAAAAAAAAAGTTGAAATTACTGTCATTGTGAGTTGCTTGTCTTTTTCTGAGTACTGTTCATTTGATTAAATCCTTTTTTCTGTGCATGCACAGATAACCTTTTTTATTATTATTAGTAAAAAGGCAACAATGTTTTTTCAGATAAAGCTTTGTTTTGAAAATTGAGCTATGATTAAGCCATCAAAGGCTGAAATTATTAATTTTCCAAATGGGAAGAATGAGTTAAGATGAGCAAATTTGATTGAAGTGGAGAGAAAGATTCCCGCTGGGAAAATGCTACATAAAAATGGGAAAGGATAGGGTTTATACAGTATAGTGATAATATATGCCTGTCTCAGCTGTTATTGATTGCGCAGACCCAGGAGAAATATACTATCAACATTTGCAGAGTCAGTACAAATTCTGCCTTACCAGTAGAGTGATCCTTACTCTTAAAGCATCCCGAAATATTTTCAAATCTTACCCCTCAGTGGAGATTCACAGCTAAAATCGCTGAAACAGCACTTTGTTTGTGAATCTATAATTATAAGAATCCATATGTGCATACTAATAATGAAATCATATTAAAAATGTCCAGTGACTTTGAAACTTTCATTGATTTAGATTTCATGCAGTCAGTTTGTCAGACAGCTGGTATGTTAATGCTTATGTTACTGCTTTTCTCTCCAGGGTATTGTGATAAAGTGAGCAGGCAGACGGTATATAATTTGGCGAAAGAGGTCCTGTGATCAGCTTCCAGTATGAACTTCAACATGTTGCCAGAGATTTATCTCTCATCAGCACACAGGCAGCATTCAGAGGCACTGGATTACATAAGAGGAAGAGCTCAATTACCGAAGACTGTAAAATATGGTGCTGCATTTTTGATGCAAAAGGCCTCGGGAAAAAAACAGCAGTGGATAACAAGAAAATGCAGACAAACAGCGAAACCGCCAGTTACCGCGAGGAGGTGATGAAAGCAGCGTGGAAAAAAGGGTCATGACCACATTTAATGAGAAATGGCAAAAGTGTCACAAGAAAACAAAAAAAAAAATGCTTTTGGAAAGACTGCTGAATTTGAACTGCAGAAAAGTCAAAAACATTTTACTGCTTCTGTTCAGACAAAAACACACCGGAGGGTTTAAGTTCACACAATCTTCTGAAGGTTGAGCCGCTTTGTAATAGAAAGCATTTTAACTGAAATCATCACAAACTGGTATGTGATGCACTAGCCCAGCATCCAAAAGGCTTTGCGGTGGGTGATTAAAACTCCCAAATACATCACCAACACTTCGACGGAGCATCAGGATGTCGATGAGGTGAGTGTCTGTGCAGACCCCAAGGATACTAAAGACAATACCAACGGGTTATAAATATTATGGGTTTGTCATTGTGGGTCTTAGTTTTAGTCACTTAGTCAATCACTTAATAAGTTTGCTAAATATATTTTGACTCATGAGGAGTTATGTTTAGCTCTCTACAGTCAATAAGTGGGACAACTTACAGTTCTGTTGCTTACCTACGATAAAACTAGTTATGGTTATTATAAAAATAAAAATCTGGCGACCGCCAGTGCTACTGCTCATCCTCTCCATCTATGGTATCAATTTCAAAATCCTACGTCGACTTGTTCTCAAGTTATCACATTTACAAGACTTGCAGAAGACGTAAACTCCGACCATTTTTTTCTATACTTTGCGTTTTTCTTAGTGACCTTGTCACTGCAGACAGCATGTGACAGCACCTGCAGCCCGTTAAGGTTACAAAGGTAGACCAGCAGATGTTGCACACAGCACAACATTTGCAGCAACTGAATGACAATATTTTATTCTTCCTAACTGACTTCATACTGTGATAATTAAATGTTTTATTTATTTGTTTGCCTGTTTTGTTTTTCTTTTTGTATTGGGCAAAAGGTATTATTTTTATCTGCACATCTGTTTGTAGCTTCATTTGAACAAAGGGCATGGGTTCCCTCTTTTATTCTGCTATATTTGAATGAACTGAGATTAGTGCACTACATAACATTGCATGGGGAACACGAGTATGTTTTATATTCTTTCATACTGTAATGTCTTTCCAGTTGTTTTCCCTTGCCTTACTATGTGCCTAAAATGATTGGATTCACCAAAATTGCATTTTAAAGCCTTCAAATCCCTAGAAGTGAGAATCAAATAAACAGATATATTCAACTACATTTCAGTAAATCTGGACAGAGACATATACATGTTTGGAGATCATCTATGTCCCTCAGCAGAGAGGAGAATTTTAATTCCCGGCACACAGACACTGTTAAAGTCTTTTTTGCATATACAGTGGATACAATATTCAATCTGACAAAATATGAATTATGCAGAGTGGTTTCCTGACTGGTAATTTATTACAATTAGTAATACTATACATCTTCTTTGATTGGCTTCCCTTCATGTAAGCCTGGATTCATATTCCCTTACATATAAAACAACAAACGCTAACATTTCTCATGTCATCATATAACAGATTTTATGTTATGCTAAAGAAAAATTGCAATACATCAGGTGGGATTAAAGTGACGGCGACAAGTTAATGGAAAAAATGTACAGACAGTGGAACAATATCTGATTCTCCTCCTGCAAAACCAGGACATTCTCTCTCCCCCTGAACAACACTGAGTATCAATAAAGTTGAGCCTCAAGACCCTAGAGGACTCGCCTGCTCTAATCCACCAGGACTAGGCTAGGATTAACAGAGATGTGTGAACAATACACTGCACTGATTGCAAAACTCAGCCTTGCAAAATGACAAGAATTCCCTGAGTGAAACTCCATGGGGAGTGAGACTTCTGTAAACTGGAAAGCAGCTATGTTAGGTTTTTAGACTACTTGCTGGCTGTGTTAGTGCACATTATCCATGGATTCATATGGTGTCTTGGAAAACACACTCAGATGTATGGGCCCACATAACACTGAGGCTTTTTTCTGGTTTCTCTAAAATTCCTTCTTCTGTTTTTTTTTACTGGCCTGCTTTCATGTGCCCTTGCTCCATTTACCCTCCAATCATTATCATTTACTGTTTCTCCCTGCCTGTAATTCTCTTTCAGGCTGCGGTCAGTTTGCAGTGCTTCATTTTTTCCCCTCTCTATCACTTACTCTGTCCTATTTTTCTCCCCTCTTTGCATCTCAAATCAAGTCAATTTATGCAGCCCAAAATCACAACTCTGCCTCAAAGGGCTTTACAAAGTGTACAGCATACAACACTCTCTAAACAATGTTTGATGACGCACACATCCATTCTTGTCTATCTGCAAAAAAATTTTTGGCAGTTAAACAATGTCAACTGACTGCAGATGCTTTTCTTGGGGGTACAAACAAAAGGCAAAGGTAGAAAGATCCAAAAATGAAAGAATGAAAGAAGAAATTATGATTTAGAGATATAAAGTTAATATATAATACACATTTATATGTAAATGTAAATGTGGATTTGGATCAAATTCCAGGGAGACAAAACCGGTACAATATGGAACACATAATTTCCTCCCAACCATAAAGACTGGGAGGGCAGAGTACACAAAAATGCAATACACAAAACAAAAGGACGTGGATCTGAAATCCAAAATGTTCTGAACAAGCACTGAGAGCCACTATGATTACTTCCATTAGTTGAGTTGTTAGAATTTTTTATTTACTCCTTCTCTGGATAATTTCCTTTCCTCTCCTCCACATCCTGCTTTAAACCTAGTCTTTTCTCTTTAGTGCCATTAACATGCAATGCAGGGAAAGAAATGCTGGACAAGCCTCCAGAGATATATTCAAGGGTCCATGTATAACCAAGAACAAAAATGTCTGCAGAAAGGGAGCAATTTCACACAATATGGCTTCATGCTCATTTACTCAAAACGTGTAATAAATCCTCTTTCTACAGAGTGTGCATTCCTGATAAGTTCTTATATATTTTGTCAACAAATCCCTCACCATTTTACTCGGCGTTAAAAGTGAACCCTACTGTGAACAACACTAAACATTCTCTTTGTATGAGCAGTCTCATAGTCCCAGTTATGTGCTCATCTGTTTTACCGGAAGCTGTTCTTCCTGTATCATTTCAGAACATTAATATGCCTGACTCTCATCACCTTGTAGATATACAATAAAGTTAATTCGGCAGCAAGTCAAAGTCAAACCTTCGCTGGAAGGCCTGCATTCTCTGCCATAATTGCATTTGGCAATATCCACTGGTAATAACTGCAAAACGTGGCCTGGCCAATTTCATTTTTGCATTGGAGTGTGAAGAAGATTGTAATTCAAAGTGCTTTGACGTATAGTGGAGTTTAGCTTGGTCATCAAGTCTAATATAGGAATAGAGGAGGGGGACTGCTGAGCTGATGGATCCAGCAGAATCACAGGCCCTGAAATAATTCACATTGTTGTTCTATGAATTTATTACTGATAAAAAAAATTGTGAAATTGTATATAAAGCGTGATTGCAATATATGAAAAATGATAGAAAACTGGCAGATTTGAACAGAAACTGTTAAAATGTTCATTTTATGAAACTTTTGGCTGCATTATCTGCCATCTACAGGGATTGTCTTTCTATCCATGTAGCCAGTGTGGGCATTTATATCTCTCCTGCATGGTTAGGATCAGTGCTAGCACATAAAAACCTTTTGTGAACACAGGAAACAAAAACCCACTGATTTGTTTTTTTGTTTTTTTCCCTACATAAGCCCCCACCTCGCTTTCTTTTCAGTCCCTGAACAGTTGGAATCCATTTAAATACCTGTCTCACTCTCTCTATGTCACTAACTCGCACATATAAAAATATGATCCTTCTAGTTTGCCTCTCATCTTACTTTCCAATCTCCCTCACCATGTCTTTCTTTCCTTCTATTTCTGTCTGTCTCTCTCTGCCTCCCTTTTCCCTCAGCACCAGATGTGCAGTATCTCCACTCAAAAGCGTTTTCCTCATCCAGGGTACAATAAACAGTTGTTTGCAGTGTGGAATAACAAAGATTGTCGCCATGGATACTCCTCCATCCCGTGACTGCTGAGTGGCCCTTTCCGAGTTCTAAAAGGAGCAATTATCTGATGACATCAAAGACAGGTGACGACATAAAAAAGCAAAGCGAGGGAATTGGTTCCAGGCCATTTATCAGACAGGTGGAGTGGAGAAGGGGTCTAGTTCACCTCATTCAGTTGGGACAGCTGATATAAGGCAACAAGCCTTCACCTCAAGAGGCCCAAGACAGTTATGTAAACACAGCCATTCTGCTTGAAATGACCTGAATTTCATGAAATTCAATAAGAAGGACCCACAGCTCCAGTGTATTCTATAAATGCAGGCTAGGAGGGGGAGGATTACTGCTTTATCTGCATATTGCACCAAAGCTTTGACAGGATCACACTGCAACAGCTTTATATTATTGCAGTACACATAACTACAAACAACAATAGCTCGAGCACTGTGCAAACTTCTCATGTTCAGTAGATGAGCTCAGCCCATCCAAACAGAGAACTCTTTGATTTCAATACAAAAGACATGATCTAGTTTATTTTTAGATAAATGCATTTTTGTTAAAGCTCCGTTAATCAAATGATCTAATGATGTGTAATGTGGAAGGAACAAAACCAAAGACAATTTGTACTGTGTCATGCAGCTTGGAAAACAGTTTTCAGCTCATACACAATTCCCAACTTCAAGTTTTGGGAATAACTTTATATCTCCAAAGCATATGGCTTCAAGTCATTTTTATTAGTTTAAATTCTGCCACTTTTCAGTCCAAGATCAAAAACAATGTTGCCATTTGCTGAACATAAAGGAGGATTTAGTGGCAAAACAGAACAAGATTCCCTTTAAGAGTTGGTGAAGAATCAAAATCAGAACTAAAGGACGTTGAATAATGGAGCTGCAATACTACATTATCATTTTAATGCAGTGTGGCCGGCATTAAATCGGACACCAACACATGTGTGCAGTGCGTCATTAAAAAATTTGAGGAAACTGCGTAAGTGAAGGACAAAAACTATTTATGATAGTTGAACAGAGGCATGCCAAACACAGGAACTGAAATGAAAAGGCAACAGGTCTCATATACTGGTTTCAAATTTCTGGTGCAAACTGGCAGTTTTTGGTTACCCCCTCCATGAATTGCCACCTAACCATGGTGGAGGTGTCTGTGCGTCCCACATTGAAGGCTTTTGCTTTTGCCTCTTGGCAGTGACTCCCAAGGAAAACTAGTCCTGGGTGAGGTGAAAGACAAAGAGCAAGTCAGTCAAAGACTATGAGAGGAGGCACTGTAGGGGTGGAGAGAAATGCTGAGAGAAATACTGACTTTCAAGCACGTTAGAATTGTACAAACTGTTTTTGCTTGATATGTTGTGTTTACGTGTCCACACATGTTTCATATTTCCAGTAAACCACTGCACCTAAGAGCTCAAAGCTCAATGCTTTTGCACAGTCGCATACATGTGACTTCACATGAAGTCAATATTGTCATTATCGATTATTATTAATCATTGCAGTACGCTTTTTCTCTATGTATATTTTAAGTTATAGAAACTGTAAATATTTTAAAAATTAAAGACTATCTAAATTAAATGAAGAATGAGTTAATTGCATTGGCAACCACCATGATATTAAGCATAAATTATTTAACATTTTAATAATTATATATATACTGTGTTTGAGGTAATGATAAATAATCCAGTCATTAACAGATTACATTAGATTTTGAGGGGATTAAAGGAAGATGAGATCATTTTCAAGACTGAAGTGAATCAAGTGATTCCAGTGTTCATCGCAAACATTGTCAAATGTGTTTGTGAATAAGGTGTTATCATCGAATGCATACATTTTCCAATGCATATTGATTTATATGTATTTCATTCACATTTATGTGCTCATCACCCCTGCAAGACACAGAGGAAGAAATATTGGACAAAAATTGTAGGTGCACTCTGATGTGTGTTAGTATTTGACTTGGACTTCCTACCAAAATGAGGTTTTTGAGAATACAAAATGCCACATCAGTTCATACATGTATCTTGGTTCATCACCTTTCTATTATCCTGTTGTGTAAAGGCAGAGCTTGCGGAGGATCAGGGCTGATGTTTTTGGTTTAAAAATGACTCCTTGAAAGCAGTTCAGACAGCACTGTTATATAGAGACTTCTTACAGTATATACACTTAATGATGAGCTTCAGCTAAACACCAAAGGCCTCAGGGGCAAATCAACATTGAATGTTCTTGACATTTTCACTTAGCATTAGGAAATTGATTGCAATGTTGCTTCCTTAAGAGCCAGACTGGCATTTTCATATCATGGGAGCTGAAAACTCTCAGAAATAATTTATAGTCCATGGAGATGCAATCTCATTATAACCAAGAGATGTTGATCTTCTGCAAAGTTCAACATGAAATATTAATTGCATTTGGGTCCCTGAAGAGTTTTTCAGAATCAGAATCACTTTTACATGTGTGACAGAAATAGTTGGAAAGCGACTTAATGGCACACTATGCAGAGAATTATTAAAAACCAAAATGATCAGCGGTGTAAGGACATATTAAACTAGAGAAAGGAGGACAGCTCGAGTAGCATTGTGTGGCACATTGCAGAAATGAGGAGGATATTAGAATTTGGATGGTGGAGTCACCTAATAGAATGACAGCCTACAACTGAAAAAAGTACAGAGGATTTCCCACTGGAATGTGAAGAGCACAGATGAAATGACACTGTGATTACCATAAAAAGGATCAGTAGTTGCTTTGGTATGTACACATGTGTACATACTAATGTCAATATTTCTCTAACAAGCCACTTTTTGTAGTGGTTAGAAACAAGGCAATTTCATTTGGAGGTCAGGATGCTCGGTAATAGAAATTGTTGATATTTGAAACACTACTTTCAGTTACCTCGAAATTACAAGAGGTTTCCGTCCAGAAGCTTCTTGAATCAGAGTAATTTACACAACAAATTGGTCAAAACAATTGAGGTATGGGAGGCATCAGGGATCGACCTTCTGTCTCTGGTCCTCCTCTTTTATTCTTCATATTACATTGGTCTTCTTTGTATGTGTGTACAGAAGTCCAACACCATAAAAGTCATGAAGCAGAGACTAGAAGGCTACCATTTTTCCCCTTTTTACTCTCCCTATGATTGTTGCCTTCTTTCAAATGTGTTGGCAATTTTGACATCAACACTTCAGAAGCATTTGAATGATACATTGTACAAACAAGTTTGCTTGGAGCATACTGTGACAGAGAATCTTAACCACACAGTACATGAGAAATGTGTAAAAATGCAGATATATAGATTGTCAGCGGTCTATATCCTTTCAGTGCTGCTGTTTTGATATGTAATGGCAAAGAAAACTGTTCTTGAAGTGAAAGTGTGAATCCAGGCATCCATCCATTCTCTACTCGATGTAAAAAAGGAAAAAAAAACTGCTTGTAAAGGAATCATTAAACAGGAAAATTACATGACATCATCCAAACAGTCTAAAATACTTTAATCTTTGGTCGTCCACCTAAATGTTTGTGTGGCAGGGTCGGTATTTTATATTTCAAGCTGTAAAGTGTAATATATTGTGCCATGGTCCAGTGCACCGTGGAGATACTTCACAGAGTGGAATGAGGCTTGAGGAATAACGATGAGGGATGGGTACCTCATATTTTTGTAGCTGTAGAGAGTCATATAGTGCAAGGTCTGGAATTAACAGGGTTGTGCAGACGCTGTGGATTTCAAAGTATGAGCAATATCCACCACACTCATGACAAATAGCATGGTAATAAATGGTGACTGTAGTAATGTCTATAACAAGGAGTTTAGAGATTGTAGACGGCTGTGGGGTTTGAGTCACAGGAAAAGTGTGATAGGATCAAGACAGCGTCTGCATAATTCTTAGCTATGGACTTCTAATGTACAAGACTAGGCCACGAATCCCACCATCAAATGCAAAGAAAGTTATATATTAAAAAAGAAAGGAAAGAAATTATGTTGTTCAGTTTCTTTAACTATGGGTAAATAAACACTTTACTAAGTATTTCAAAAAAGTCTTTACTACATGCAGTTAGTGCATAAAGCATTTCCTAAAAACCAGGAAATTACAAGTCTGTGTATGTTGAAATCATTAAGTGCAAATAGTGGTATTTTTACTTGTGCAATCTAAACTAAATATCATTTAAGAAAAGATTACGTTTCTGTTTTTCATCTTTATAGTTCAAATGAAGCAAAATGAAGCATTTGTAATTCATTTATTTTTTAATCAAAGGGTTTCTGTGTTTCACATTCATGCAAACCATCCTATTTAGTGCTGTTGAGAAATGATTCTTATTTCATTTAATTTGTTTATCTTTGAGTGTTTCATCTTGCATAAGTATTTCAAAAAGTTGTAAAAATAATACAATTCCTTTGAAATACAGGATAGAGACCCAGAGCGTCAAATGCAAGTGGTTATGTTGCAACACAAGGGCCAAAAACAATGCATAGAAAGATGTGCTTTTAGTACAGTTGTTCTTAAATACAAGACTGAAAAACTTGAATTCTTGAGCCTGAGAGCTGAGACCACATGCTGCTGGTAATGATGCCCATGCTGACAGAGTTCACTGTGTGGTTTCTTTCATTGAAGATGGTGCAGTAGTTCTCACATTTTATACTTGCAGCACAAAGGCCCTTACTACCCAGTGGATTTGAACCCAGGATCCACTGGATCCATCGGCTGCTCAATCTCAGCAGCCAATCAGTGTGTAAATGTGGGTGTGTTTGTTATAACTCTGGTTGTGTGTTTCAGATTAGGGGCCTAGCTGCCTCTCCCACTTTTCTTGCTGACACACCTGGAAGCAGTTTGGTATTGACCACCTGTCAGCGACTCAGTGATTACTTACATGTTACTATTTACTTTTTTTAAAAAATGTTTTTGATTTTGATCTTTTCGATCATATACTTAAGCCCCTGTCCTTGATACTCAAGTGAACAAATTGAAGTACTTGCAGAACTAATAGCCACAGAAGAATAGGCAAAGGATGTTAAAATGATGCAAGCTCAGAAAGCCAAACTACATACACTTAAATATGAAATAAAGCCAGACAGAAATGCATCTGAAGCGCCATGAAGATAATACAGTTACAAAAGTTACAACTGGACAGTGACATAATAAATAGCAGCATCTGGAGTACAAACATATAGTAGTAGGTGATGATGGCATGATGGTGAAAATAATCGTGAAACAAAATCAGGCTCTTGAAATAACAATGCAACATGTATTAAATCCATGTGCTGTGCTATTTCAAATTCAACAGCCAATCTCTATGGCCTCTTTAAGTCAAGAGATGATCAGCCTAATTCAAGCAATTACAAACTCACCAAGCTTAAATTGCCTACTTGTTCCAGAACCCACTACATTTACTGGTGATCCTCAACAATTTGTGGAATGAAAAATCTCATTGATGGTTCTTATAGGTCATAAACCTCTCCCAGCGAATGAGACAATGCTTTATCTAAAGCATTATCTTGCAGGAGAGGCACATAAGGATGTAGAGGGATTCTCTTACACAAAGACAGAGAGCACCTATCAGAGTGTTTTTGCAATTCAAGAAGGGAGGTATGAAAGTCCATTTGTCATATGAAAGGCTTTCAAAATCAAGTTGCTTAAATGGCCCAAGATAGCTCCAAATGATCTGTTAGCACTTTGCAGATTTTTTCTAAGGTTCTTCTAAGGTTGCGCTGAAGCTATACCTCATGTCAAAGGTCTTACCATCCTTGATTACTGTGAAGAAAATCACAAGTTACTTAGGAAGCAACCAGAACGTGTTTTGTACAAATGAAGCCCAGTAGTTGTGGAGGAAATAGAGAAATTTGTAAAGTCATTTGTAATCCAGTAGCACCTTCATTCTTAATGAATACCAAAACCCAGAGGAGAGATTGCCTAAGAGAGCTAGAGCACTAAATACAAACATTCGATCACCTGCAGTTATGAAAGTCATGGTATTGCTAAGTGTTCAACCTTTGCAGCAAAGAACACTGATGATAAGAAAGCTTTGATTTATGAGAATCACTTGTGCTTTGGATGTTTGAGGAAAGGGCATATCATCCAAAGCAGTACAAGGTGACATGGATGTGGTATAAGTAGTAGGATGTCATCTACCTGGATTGCATGAGGAAAGAGACAGATAGCTTGTGGAAATTCTCACCTACAGTATTTGATATTCAACACACAAGTGGTTCGACATGATTTATTGGCAAACCTTAATGTTGAGGCGCAATTCGTCAAGCTCAAACGAAGCCCAGTGACATCTGTACAGAAGAATTCATAACCGTCGATCATATGTCCCAGCTAAGAAGACATCAGTTCAGTGGCATCACCTCAGATATCTCAAAACTATCAGTGCTATTTAGAGCTGGGCGATATGAGATTTTTTCATATCACGATATGTTTTTTTCATTTCAGGCGATAACGATATCTATCACGATATAAGCCAAATAACTATATTTGTAAGATTTAAATGTGCCGTTGCTCACAAGTAAAATGTGAAATAATCAGCAGCTTGTTTTTATTTAAATATTTATTTCCCATAATAAGTTCAACAGGGTAGATGTACTTAAGGAACATGAGACTTTTTCAGATAAATAAAGGCAAATATTGCAAACTACACAAAAGGCAGCCGCTAAAGCGTTTAAGTTTCAAAACAGAACAAACGAAACAGACTACTAAATTGTCAATTCCACTTAGAAACAAAATATTAATTCTAAAAATAAATCTTAGTTTGTGTTACAGAAGATCAGACAAAACTGACCAACTTTTGTCAATATCAAATAAACTGAGAACTAAAAGGAAATTCTCAATCTCTCCTTGTTGTATAGCTTAGCTTTTCAAACAGTTTTAACAGTTACTTTAGTCTGACAAAAGCCGAATGACGAATTAGCGCTTCCAGTCAGAGACTGAGGCTACGTCCACACGTACACGGGTATTTTTGAAAACGGAGATTTTCCGTTTTCGTTTTAAAAAATAATCCCGTCCACACATAAAGGCAGAAATGAAGGAAAACGCTGCTATGAACATGCCAAAGCAGCAGGTGGCGCTAGATTCCTAACCGTGCAGAAATGTTGGCCAATCAGAAGTCTAGAAGCCTCGGTGGGAAAAAGTAAACAAAGCTGCGGCATAGAAGCAGAACCGAGTCGTATGTGTGGAGGGACAGTAACTGTGTGTATATGTAAGCATTTAAACACTGCAGAGAGTAGAATTAACAGTAACAGTATTGTAGAAGTTAATTTCACCGAAACAATAACATGGCGCACAGTGTGACGCATGCACCAGTTTATTGTATTTCCAGACTTGCTTTCGGCACAATTTACAGTGCACGCTACTCTGTTTTTTGTCAGACTTGAAATAGCCGAAATACCTTCACACTACGGAACTTCTATGGCTCTTCCGTTCGACAATCTCTCCGGCATTGCAACCATCATCTGTTTTCTCTTCGGTCACGCTCGGTTGATTTTTCTAGTCGGCACACTCATTTCCTCCATTACCCGCTGGCTGCTTCCCAAACAAACACACGTGCGGCTTGGCACTTGTGCTGTAGTAACAAGTCACGCGACGTGACGCTGCGGCTGTGATTGGTTCGGCTCTGCGCTACTTAATTTGGATTGGCTGACCTTTTTTTTTTTTTTTTTTTTTTTTTTTGAGGACAAGAGCGGCGAGGTCTATCGCGATAGCTTAATTTCTCTATCGAGTAAAAGTTATATCGCGATACATATCGTTATCGTTCTATCGCCCAGCTCTAGTGCTATTATATTAGAGTGGATCTTCACTCGACAGTGCAGCCTAGGCGAAGTAGTCGAACGCAGATCCACTGAGCTCTCAACACAGACAGCATCGTCAGAAGAAAAGTTGATAAAGTAAATTAAAAATTTTGTATTGTTCGATACATATGCGTACCGAACCAAAAGCACTGTATCAAACGGTTCAATATCGATACGAGTATCGTTGCACCCCTACTAGGAAGGCCCATAAAGAAACTCGTTGTTCTTCTACAAGCTGAATGGTTAGCAACCTACCTTGGACGTTTAAATACACATGATGCATTTCAGTTATTGCTCTACTCTACCAACTACAACTACAGTATATTGTAAATATACTAATGCTAATTTGAAAGTTTTTTAATATGTTCATTTCTTATTCTAAATGCCTTCCTGCAAAAACGGATGTCTTATTTCACCTCTGTATCAAAAAAATCTACAGTAAGCATGTGTTGTTCATCTTTTTAGAGAACAGGATTATTGTCCTTTCTTAAGCTGTGTGACAGTTTCATTGTATGCATTTAAGCGTTCATTTATTTTGTTTACAGTTTTCACAGTGTGTCCATGGTACTCCATGGTGCGCAGCTTGCTTAAATGATGTTGCAGTCCAGAAATAAAGAGGTTACAGCTGTGGAGACTCTACTGTTAATAGTTATTCCAAGGCCTGCTAAAATAACTTTTGATGCACTTCTCTGCATCACATTTTTAGGCTCTTGCATAAGTCTTTATAGTCATCGACTATTGTTGTTCTTTCTCTTCTTCTCCTGCTTAATGAAACATAAAAACATTTTTTTTTTTTTTTTAAAAAAATCATATTTGATGGGGATGGGTTAGATAACGTCTTGGACTAGTTAACTTTTACCCACAGGGCTTTCTTCTTTTCCTGCTTATTTCTCATGATGCAATTTCTCATTCTTGTAACCGTCTTTCTCTTCTCCTTCTGCTTAATTAATCTACTGTGATTTCAGTTTAAAACTCAAAATATAAAAACATTCAGGAGGAAATGAATATTAGGCTCCACACCTTGGGAAGGAAGGAAACTTTCAACCAAACATACTGACAATATAAAGTTTGAGTTGTTAAAAGTGTGTATTTTGAAGAGAAAGAAACCCCTTTTTTTTAAAATAAATAAATAAAAATAGGATTTTCCATAAATAAATAGCAACTGCACTGATTTGCAAATCATTTAAATTCTATGTTTAATTGAAAATAGACAAGAAAAAAAGCTGATATAAATATTTTCCCATTTAACCAAAAGTAAAATGAGCACATAATGAACCACACAAACCTGAGTTACTATGGTTTGTGGCAGGCAATTTACTGCGAACTGGGTTAAATTTAACATCTAAAAGCATGCCTTAGGGATGGGGATTGATAAGAACTTAGTGATTCCATTGTTGATATCACTTATTGATTCTCATTGACTCTGCTTTGAGAACCACCACCACCACTAAGCAGCTCATCAAAGATATTACATTCATGCAAATTAATTGCATGATGTGTGGTCAAATGTTTGTGCATGTTGGAGGTATTTCTCCCCTTTCTTGTTAGCAGTGTTGCGGAGGTACACAAAAAAAGAAATGAACAAAACACTCTTCTTAAAAGTAATGCAGTACGTTACTTATTTCTTCAGAGGTGGAATTTCTCACCATAAAATGACCTTAAGAACCAGTTATCGATTTCCATCCCTTGTTATGTGTTTTGATGTGTGTGTGATAGTTCCCACTGTCACATCTGGATGGCTCAAAGCTCATGGCTCATCACCATCTTGAAGCACCACAGTCAGTTTGAAGGCTGCAGCTGACTGCAACAGGTCTCAGACTTAGTCCCGTCCTAAAAAAAAAGACTAATTCAAAGGCAGGGAGATTGCAAGTTCATCACACAATAATTTTGATCTCAGAGTATCATTTTCCATAGTGTGACTGTAGCCGTACCTGTATAACAGTAACTAAAACTATGAGTTACTTGACTGAGGAAAAGCATGATTGTTGAAAATAATAGGGAGCCAAAAATAGTCTTGTGTTCCACATCACACTTAAGAGGACATTCTTCTGCAAAACCTGGATACTGTTCAACATTAATGGGGCCTTCACCAAAGTGAAAGCATGCAGTAAGGCCTAATTCACCCTCATATTATCATGGATGCAAGCTTTTGAACTGTGTGCTGATAACAAGCGGGATGGTCCTTTTAATCTTTTCCCCGCAGCAGTCCACCTCCATGACTGAAATAGAATTTCAGATTTTGTTGGACAAGACCACAGGGCAGTTTAAAAAAATAATAATAATAATTTAAATTTTGCCTGAATCCATCTTAAATCTGCCTGGGAAAAAAGACAACAGCAGGATTTCTATTTATATAGGTTTTTCTTTCTTTGTATGGTAGGTTTTAACATGTATTTCTGGATGTTGGAATGGACTGTGTTACTGACAGTGACTTTCAAAAAGGGTTTCTGAGAAAATGCAGCGATTTCCTCGACAGAATCGTGTTCATGTTCAATGCAGTGCAGCCCGAGGTTCTTAGCACCATGGCCAATCAGTGACAGCTTATCTCATATACAAGAAAATCTCTGCACTCTTGGAATATTTCTTTGACTTACTTTAGATCAAATCTCCAAATTCTTTGTAATTTTATGTTACACGCTTTTATATATATAAACCAATATGTATTTATACATATATTGTATATAGAGTCTTTCCTCCAACATTTTTAAATTTATGTATTTATAAATGTAGAAGCTTCATTCAGCCCAGCTTTAGAATTTAGAAACCCGGAACCATGTATACAGCCACTGCTGTGACTGTGTTATAACTGTGTAATCCTGCAGCTCTTCATGTTTAATCCATGGCTTATTCATGTCTTTGCAACACACATGAAACAAGCAAACAGCTATCTGCTGCAAGTTCTTATGGACCCCTACTATGCATGATGCCTCATGCTAATTAATTTTCCAACCACCTCCATGTTTCTACATCTTCGAGTAAACACAAAATTGTAAATAATTCAGAGGCTAAGCATGATCTCTAGAGAGGTGCTCTGATTATCCTGTAATTTACATGTGGTATTTTTTATTATTATTATTATTATTTTACCTATACTCAAATCTAACTCTAATATTAAGGTCTGTATAAACAGAAATAAACAAAATGAAAAACATTTGACAGTGTCTCTCCGTATCCTCAGATTTATTCTGGTGAAGAAACACAAGAAATACTCACTGTGGGAATTCTAAACACGTCATAGTCACAAAAAAGTAGACCTGTAGATCTTTGTGTATTTAGAAACAGCTTTATAAATAGCTGTGAAAGGAAATGATCCATATTGAGGTCTTGCTTAAACCTCAGCCTTTCTTTAATAAGAAACTGTACACTAGCAAGCTGGAAGCTCAGACCTCCAGAGAGCCCTCAGGGAATTTTTGCAAAGTGTTCTATACGTTTGAAGTGCATACAGTTGTTCTCTAGATAGCATCTCTTCACTTTTATGCAAGCTATTGCATTCATAATTCATACATTGTAGATGTGGCTTTAGGAAAAGGGGGTGAATAAAACACATAATTCTGCTCCATTTTCACACTCTTCACACTTTAGTGCCTTTTAAGTATTATTCAGAAAACATTCCCCATCCTGGTCCTTCAGTTTATGAATATACAGAACTGTGTCATCTTTATGACTGTCTTTACATACATGCCTATTTTTAAGCGCTTTAACTTAAAAGTAAAGTGTTATGTGAAGATTCAGCAATACACAAAATATAGCCTGACATGTGAACGTATTTCGTTCACATGCATTCACACAACACACATTAGCTCTTCAGGCTCCTTTGCCAGAGGACTTAATTCACCATTCCATCCTCTCGCCTCTCAATTAAAACCTATCCATAATCGCTCTTCCTATTACTCTTCCTGACTAATCCCTTTGAGAATACTTCTTTAACAATCCTTTCATCTTATCCATGAGTTAGTCATGTTTTCCTTTATCTCCTGTCTGTAATCTTGGCTCCGGTTGCACACCGTATTGTATCCTCGCATCTCACTCTCGGCAGCTCAAAGAAAGACAGAAAAAATACACAGAAATCACAAATTCAGGTTACTTTTCTCTGACAAACATCCTTCTAAAGCAAATGCAGATGGAAAAAGTGGAGACACAGTTAGCTCCCAAGTACTATTCCTCTTAGAGAATGTGTTTAATCAATACATTCATCTAAAAGCATCAACCAAATGAAAAGTAATCTCTGAATGCCCTTGGGCACTAACTACCCAGCAAAGTATAATGAATCAGGTTTTTGAGTTCATTTTACTACAATATCAATGCCGCTGCACTGAGGATAGTGCTTTAAATGATTTTGCACAGCAGATACAGTTATATGCATGTGTCAGTCTCACCTGTTATCAAGTTAAAAACTAATTTACCCCGAATGAAATTATTTTCTAATTGATCACGTATTTGAGGCTCCCTTTTAACGTCTTCTGCAGTGTGCTTTTCAGATAGAACAGTTTTCTGGTCTGTAACATAAGCAGGCTGTACTGTCCTCCCTCTTCACAGCAGTGTTAAAATGATTTACTGCCTGACTTGGTATAGCCCAATTTCAAGGCTGGCTCACAGGCCCAGCTCATCTGATTATTCAGATTATCAAAGTCCTGCCAAAAATCAAAGGGGACTGTGTGGAAGAAAGTAAGTGGAGACAGGTTTGAAAAAAAAAAAGCAAAAGAGAAATGAAGTATTTTTAAACCACCTCCCTAGATAGAGTCAAGAGGTTGACAAGTTTGAGGAAAAATTGATGTTTAATCAAAAAATACATTCTTTGGTCTAAAATTGTAGGTTTTTTTTAAGCTGTTTGCTTATAGAATAATAATGACTTCAATTAGTTTTGAATGCCGCCTTTTTAACTTCTTATCTCTCACGGTTACGGCAGTGATTGATTCTCAAGTGGTTCTGTGAAACTCAGGATACCATTGCTTGTCCTCTTCACCATCTATTTTTAAAGGCAAAGATATTAAAAACATAAGAAGACCGGCAGGAAAGTATGTGTATTCTGTTGGTTTGGGAATGTTATTTATGTTGAACAAACACAGTAAATTATTGAAGAGATCTGGTTCATGTAGCTGTAAATCTATTACAAAAATATCTCTGAACAAAACATTTAGCATTTAACCCTTTTAAGCCTTTGAAGAATTTCAAGTTGCTATGGATCAATACAACCTTTATATCCCAAATTTTAATAATATGCATGTATTAAGTCCATATAACTACATAAATTGCTACCAAAAAAGGGTGCAATAAACAACAAAGAAAAACTTTTTTTTTTAAACATATTTTCCTAGTTACAGAAATGTCAAAGGTATATCCCTCCAAACTGTAAATCCAAAAGAGTTGCACAAAATAGTTCCCAATCACAGGAAATTTATTTTGAGGGTCTTCATAATTTCATTTTGGGATACGCTAATATTTATAAACTGCATCAAAAAAACAAAAATAGATATTATTGCGTACTATTTGGAAAAAAAACAAAACAAAACAAAGCAGCATTGCACTGTTGGAACTATTTCCAACAGTGCACTCAAAGTTCTAAGTGTCCCAGGAACTATACAAAAGTCAAACATGACTATAGATTGCCGAATCTACGAGGTGCACCTAAAGGCAACATGAACCGTGATCGGATATTGAACCGTACACAATGCTGTAGTTGCACAAATTTCTTTCAAGCATGGATGGCACGATTGCAGCCTTTTAGGGGTTAACCCCAATGAAAGTCAACAAGTAGCTTGTTGGTCAATAAAGTGGTTTTTATGGTTAAATGGCATTTTCTACGTTAACTAATTGTGAGGGGAGCATTTACAAGGTCGTAGTTTACAGACATATTTAAGGTCATCTTAATGCCAACAGATATATTCAGTATACTGTATATTTTAAGCACAAGCTGATGTAATACATGCAACGTATCTATACCTGTCATACTGTCATAGCTCTATCAGTCCCACAACATTTTACAGAATGACATATTTGATGAGCTTTTAAGTTGTTGACAGCTCATCAGATACTGAATTTTCCTTCTAAACTTTGCACATAAATATCAATAAATATTCAAATGATCCATTTTTACTCACAAAAAAATCAAACTAAAGAAAAAACAAAAACTGAATTGTGTTTTTTTCCCTTCTTTCCTGGCTCATCACTCATTTTCATCACAGCTCAGATTTACATGTCTCTGTATATAAAACTGTATATAAAGTAGTTCAAAATAGCACTGCCTACATTTGTATGCTGCTCACACACCAGTGCTTGAGTGTTAACAATCTTATGATGTCATACATTATATAATAATAATGCAGTCATCCTCCCAGAGCTAGTAGTATATCATGAATATACTACTGGTTACTAATATCTTTGCATTTCATTGGATTTTTCAGACAGAATTAACACTTGGAATAATTGACATTACTGCATTGGCACGTTTATTTAATTGAATGCACATCTTTCACCACTAGACTGTTATTGCTGCTAAAATGATGTGTTAGTAAGAGGTCATATCTGACCATTGCAGTGTCATGGATGATAAAAAAATAAAAACTGCCTGAATAATACAATTTGGACCTGTCCATTATGAGCCTATTTAGCATTCCTCTTGAGTAGTGTGCCAAATAGGCTGTAACACGCCGCTGTTTTTGTTGAGTCAGCCAGTCCTCATCTTGAATCCTAATATGCTAAAAGTTACCAATGTTATAACAGATTTATCCCTTCTCCAGAGATTATATCTCCAGTATGATAGCATAATATTTCCTGCAGTTCAAAACAGAGATGTTATATATGTGTGTATATATTCACAGCCAACAGGCAAATATTGTTATTATCAGTCTATGATATTTCATACCATTTCTCTCACCCCCGTGGTAATTTTTATTTATTTTTTCTGTCTTTAGGTCTTTTCTCTAAAAGTGGATTAGTACCCTTTTCACAAAAGCTCCATGTATCTGTCCGACGCTGTCAGGGTTGACGGATGCACCTCTCCTCTTTTTTTGTGTGTATGAGGCAGAGACAGATGCCCACGCATCTGCACCAACCAAGCATGGAACTTGTGAAAATACCGGAAAACTGATCTTGTGCAATTGATTAATTTGGTTTGAGAACTGAACCAGGTGTAGTTATTAGCTTCAGAAACACAACAGGTGGTGAGGCTGAAACTACAACTTGGCTTGTTTACATTTGTTTTCTCTTGTACTTTGCTGTCATCCCTCATTATTCAACTAATAACTTCATATTATGTCAGCACTCTATATCAATATCTATTATTTCTTAAGATCCAGAAAATGCATTGCAGCAGCAGCCTTGAAGGAAAGTGTTTTACTTTAAAATCCAATTACTTCTCCTAGTTATCATTTTGTGTGCGCGTATTGGAGTTCTTCGTCAGGAGGGTGAACCAATTTGAAAATGGAATGGGACCTTGATGGAATTGTTGATGTGTGTATGAATGCATAGATAATTTAGTGCTGATTTTGCATGTGTATGTGGGTGTGTTTATGCAGCAGTCTTTACAGTCTTTATCTGAGGTTCCCAGTCAGATGCATGTCCTGCTGTAGTGGTGACTCTCCAACTGCCTGGATGGTTGGCTTGATTCTGATCAGTAACCGGTGGTGTCACAGCGGATTTTTCTGGAGTGTGGAAAAGGTGGTTGGGCTTGGGGATTTGGAGGTGAACAGACCTGTTAAGATCATTCTGCTGTGACAGACCCTTTGCGCTCATCCTCTCTACTCTCAAGTAGTCAACTCATTGCGCTCTCATTTCACACTTCAGGGCAAATGGAAAGGGGGGAAGGAAAACCAAGAGTGAGGGAAAGTAAGGATGAGGGGAAGAGGAGACACTTTTGTACAGTGAGGCAGAATGATGGGATCGAGAAGGAGGTCCAAAATGGGGCCATGGACTTGTGTGTGTGTGTGTGTGTGTGTGTGTGTGTGTGTGTGTGTGTGTGTGTGTGTGTGTGTGTGGACAAGTTTTATACTAAGCATTACCCACAAATCATATCACTCTGCAGAACAGAGAAGAAAAAACCCCCCAATATGACAGGATGCAAACGTTATTGTCATTCTCATAGCTGCAAGTTAGGAACCTGCTCACAACAGCCTGGTCACGTTTTCAAGAAAGAGGTATTAATGCTGAGTTTTCCAAATGCATTTTTTGGCTCTCTGAGTACTACAAGCCAATGTCTCAAAAATTGGAAAGGCCAGAGGAACAATATATTAACTTGATTTACGGGTAACCTGTCAACTTAAAACGAGACATTTGCTTTTAATCAGTGGTATGCAATGACTTTGACAGAAAGTCAATGCACGCCACTTCCTCCAATGTTTAACAAGACAAATTGGCCCAGATTAAAACTCCGATTTTGCGCTGCCTGCCTTATGTATTTTGCACTCTTCCTTGATGTCTTCACCTTTCTGCACTCCTCCCTGGTTGAAGGAGGGGATTTGCTGCAACACAGCTGAATAAAATTAGTAGGTCATTAGCAAGAATCTATAGAACTGGACTGCATGCTGAGGTGGCAACCCGTAACCCTACTGAAGTAAATTAAAGTGAAGTAAAGTCTTTGGAAAAATGTACTTCTACAAGTACTTTTTTTTTTGCACCATGTTCATTCACTCATGAGCTGCTGTACCATGAATCAAATGGCTGACTTGCCACCTCAGCATGCAGTCAAGTTCTGTTGAGTCTTCCTAATGGCCTATTTATGTTATTCAGGTGTGTTGCAGCAGGGATACATGGAAAAGTTTCAGGACACTGGCCCTCGAGGACTGGAGTTTGACACTTGTGCTCTATAGTCTAAGAAAAAAATATTGTCCTTCACTTGGTATGAATTGCATCAATTTGGCCCACTTCCATTTGGCTTGTTTAAAGCCCCAGTCACCTTCCAACTGGGTACTAGGTACACATGCTACATGCCCTGCTGCCTACCTGGGTGATGTTATTATCCGGTGTGACACCTGGGTGCAGCATATGTGGGGAAAGGTCCTAGAGTCCTGGCTCGCCAGTCCTTTAAGTTCAAGGTGAGCCATAGGTCGGGGCACAGATGATTGTGGTGACTTCCTCTCTCAGTCGTCAGGGAAGGGATAGTAGGCTAGGCCGAACAACTCCCCGGCCTAAGTCAGGCAAAGGGGTATTTGGTACGGTGTAGTTTGTGGCATTGGAGGGATCGAGCAAAGGTTTCACGTGGGCAGTGACAGGGGAGGCTGGTCACAGGTGGTTTTCATCTTCTAATCATGCCTCCCATATTTCAGTAGGATGCCAGGAACGAGAAGAGCGGAGAAAAGAGGGGGAGCCTCTGTGGAGAGAGCAAGGACATGAATAAGAAAGTGCATAAACTCTGTAAATAAAGCATTCGCTCATTGGCTTCATCTCTTGGATGCGGAAAAATTATTTGGCATTCTTGTTTTAGAGTCAGTGGTCAGAGGCCAGAGGTTTAACTAAAATGCACATGCGCAAACGACCAGAACAAATTGCTTGTTATCAGGATACAGACACATCAATGAAATTTGCAGACTCCAGTACTGTAGTCAAGCAGAGTTAATCCTGCCTCCAGAGCAACCAGAGCCACACATAGGCAGTTATTTAAGTGTGGGTGCAAACAGCTAAGAAACTGTCTGACAGAATGCAGTTTGATATTAAAGAAGAAAGTTCCTTTTGATGCATTTTAATTAATTAATATCTATTTTTAAATTTCACTAGACCAGCACTGGTTGCCTTGTTTGCCCTGTCAGAATGCCAATGCTTTTAATTGAGCAATTTCAGGCCTTTGCTCAATTAACTGAATCTTTCACCACAGTGTCTCTAACACTCAAGCACGGTCTTCTTTTGTTTACCACTTGAGAGCTTGGGGTTTCTGAAAATCAAACTTCAGATCAACAGCCCTCTAGCAACATGCCCATTTTTAACCTTTTGACTTGAGTCTGTCTGCATGAATAACTTTGCTTTGCTTTGCTATGCTAGATATCTTCAGAAGGTGAAAAGGGGCTGTATTTTCTTTGGCACACAAAACAAAAAGGGAAACCGTGTTCTCTCTCCAGGGCCTTAATTAAGCATCTGACCAAATACTTTTCTTTTCTCATTAGATTTGCAAACTGGACTGTATGAAAAGAAAATTGCAATCTAAGCACGTTCAGAAAAAGAGCTGTTCATTTCAAAGGCAATGCACTGCACATTTCATATTCTGAAATTAAGATAAGCAAAAGAATAATCACAGTAATTATGTCATTCATAATTGTTTTTCACCAATGACCTGTTTTAATTTCTTCACTTGAAACCGCCTGCCTAATAAGATAATATCTGTGGGCTGCAATAGAGATACTCATACATTTTTATTCTAATAAATGAATAGTTTACAACAAAAGCTACAGTTGAAAAGCAGCAAATCAATTATTATTATGAATAGTCTTTACATCAATATCAGCATCTGAATGAATCATTTCTTTCTAGAAAGACCACTTGTCTGTAAATACGGAATATTTACAGCAGACATTTCTCAATAGACATGGCAGCTCAATGTTTTCACAAGCTCATCAGTTTCTGTTGAAACACATCACAAGCCATGCTTTGCATGATTATATAAAGGTATTTGTTATTGAAAAGAAAATGGAAAATGTATGCTTTAATCCATTATTTACTGTAAAATGAAATTTTAAAGAGCTTACAACTTGTATTCTTTAAAACACGAATGGGGTAACCCACTTACATTTTGAAGCAATAATTCAGTTTCTTTAAAAAAAAATAAAAATACAAGCAGGATTATACATTTTTTATGCTCAGACAGGAACAATTTAAAGTCACAATAATTGTTTACTCACACACTTTGAATGCATTTTTAATCACAAATAGTTTAAAATTTCGCCTTGATACCCACACTATGAAATTCATTTGTCCTGCTTTAATTGGTGATGCCCCCATAAAAAATAATAAATTTAAATTAAATACCATTTAATACCAGTTACAGTATAAATAAAAAAGACTTTACACCATAGACTCACATCTGGGGTGTAATTTAATTTTGAACATTATTTTAACAATCATGCCCCTTGGAAATTCTCCGCTATCAACAAATTTGAGCCAGTGTGGCTCCTAAAATAGGCACATTTCTGCAGTCATTATTTAATCTTAATCTCTTCTAAAAGACACATTTTTTGAAACAGTGCCATTTCCCATAAGTAACATACTGACTTAGACTATGAGCTGTATACTGCCTTCTGCTGCAAAGTGGGTTAGACGGCATGTATTTCAGATGGATTCTTTGTGTCTTGACAGTGGCAGTTATCCATTTTATTTACCCAACTGAAATCATTTTAGCTATCTTTCATCCCAGAATAGAAGGGTAAGGCATGTCAAAGCTGCTTTTGTGTTTGGACGTGGTGACACATGGAAAGGACAAGGCTGCTGTCTCATCTTAAGCTGCTTCCTTTTATTTTGTAGAACAGACAAAGTGTATTTTGGCAAAGTGGAAACCATCAAGATTTTTTTTCCCTCGTGAAGCTCTTTTTTATAATGAACTTATGTATCTATGGAGAAAGTCAAAGATGAGACCAAGAAAAAGAAGCAGAAGGAGTAAAGGAGAGAGATAAGTGTGTGTGTGTGTGTGTGTGTGTGTGTGTGTGTGTGTGTGTGTGTGTGTGTGTGTGTGTGTCTCTACAATTTTTCCATAAAGAAAAAAAATATAGAAGAGGGACTGTTCCAAGCTTCAAACGACAGGGTCTGCTCTTTGTTCTGTGCCATAGTGTTTGCACTTTTTATGAAAAGTCTCTCTATGACTCAAGAGCTCCCAGTCTGCTCTCTGCCTCCATCCACTTCGATTTATTTCAGGGTAGACTGACAGCACTCCACTCGATCAAAGGGATTAACACCGAAACAGAGCAAATCATAGAAATTAAAAAAAAAAATCAGCTATTTTTGAGCAATATTAACTTGTAGCTATGTCATCTACTAATGCCACTTTACTTCTTGCACACCTCCGGGTGGAAGTGTGAGATATGAAAGCTGCATCTTTGTAGTTGAGAGATACAGACACAGACATTTAGACGGAGATACAGAGAGGGACGGAGATGCGGAGGGGGCTGCTGCTTCCCTCAACCAATGCTTTTAGTGAGAGTGTGCTATAATTTCCTAAAACAGGGAGAGTGACTGCATCAAGCTTCAAACAGCAGGACCTGCTCTTTCATCCATATCTTTTTATGAAAATACTTCTCTGTTCTTTAAGAGTTTTCAATCTGCCTTCTGCCTTTATTTAGAGAATTTAAACAAATAGACCAAAAGTGCAAAATGCCTGAGATACAGCATTATAAAGCACACAATTACATTTTACGCTGTGCAATTAGAAGTGCACTCATTTGCATGTTTACTAGAGGCGCAAAAACTAAGAGCAACTGAGTTTGTCATCTGCAAAACAGGAAGATGCGAGTGATAAGAATGGACACAAAGGGATAGCTGAGGTTGGAGTGAAACTCACCGCTTAAGTCTCATAAAATTCAAGGACTAGGGAGTAGCACAGACTGTGAAATTGTCAGTGATTGCCTTTTGCAGAAAAACATTGTTGCATGTCAGTCAAGTTCCCCTCACTGTGATTAGTGAACAAACTAGGGCTCATCTGCATATTACACAAAATGTGAGAGAGTTCTGTGGCAAGATGCAGTGTCCCAGCAAGTCGCAGTGAACTATTCAATAAAAACAAAAAATATATGCTTCCAGATATACTAAGAGGCTCTGGGCATTTTGGCAACAGATGGAACCAGTGACATCAGACACAATCCATTTATTAGCTGTAGAGAGGGTAACTGGGGTAGCTTTCTTCTGAAATAACAACTATACTTTTATTTGTAGGCAAAGCATGTTATCAATGCTCCTCTCCCACCCACACACAAACAGCCTATAAATAGCTTTATCAGTATTAATACAATATTATCTTCTATCTAATGTAGTATAAACCTATTCATTTACTTTTATGTATTCAGTGCATATATAGCAGTAATAAATGTTGCTTTCTAAGCTATAAACTAAAGTTTTGTAATTTTGTGTTGTTTTTTTATTTTGCCTACATATAAAACAACATGCATTCCACAAATGCAGCTATGAATTGTTTCAGTGATTTTGCACAGGGCAGCATGTATCCACACAGATCTATACAGCCTATATAGGCTTTACTCTTAATGTGTGATTTATGAGAGGTATTAAAGTGAGGATGATGGGAAATCAGCTATGTAATTTACTTTGTCAGAGTGTGCGAGACTTGTAATATAGCTGATTGATTATAGGATCACGGTCAGGGGCGTGGGATTAATAAACAGCCTTAATCACTCTGAATTACACTCAAGAGACAGGTTGTAAATCTGAGAGTAGAACAAAGGGGGTGAAAATCATGTAATACTGTGGTACAGTTACATTTGTCAGTTGCTGATGGACTGTAATTTAGAGGCAGTCAAGCAACAGAACACATTAGTAATGGCACTATGTCAGCACTCAGGCATATGTGGCTGAAATCAAGATTTAAGGGATGGCCAAGGGATCCCATGTGGAAAAGATATATATAAATCTTATAAATTTTGCATCTGTCTTGTGTGAAACTTGTATGAAAAGCATACAAGAGTGAAAACAGATATAAGATTATATAAATGACACTTGTATGTTTTGGATACTTACTAAAACAATATATGAAAGTAATGAGAAAGTGGCCACTTTCATGAGTAAATAAGTTTTTAATATTTCTTTTCCATATGGGATGTGTCAAAATAGAAAGAAGTGAGATAAATTGTCACTTTGGCTAAATGTCATTTGTGCTAACAGTGTAATTATTTTGACAAAAAGATTGCATCGGTAGCTTTTTTTTTTTTCCTTTTTCCTTATGTAAATATAATTTTTTACAAGAAAAAGGAAGATATTCCATCCTTCAAGGGGCTTAGATGACACTAAAGACATGTCAAGAGTAACAGAAGAATATTTCTTAATATATGGAAATAGAAACGATGTTGCATGCTTACAGAGTGAGCATTTTGAAGTGTCAGCGGCATCCATCAGCCACAGACAGCTGATTATCCATCAGTGTCCAGCATTTGCTGATGAAGTTGGAAGAGAAATAGTGGTGGCCAAAGACAATTTTCATCCTAATTATTCTGTCTGTCAATCTGTCAGGCAAGGCTTCCAGGTTTAACGCTGCAACTGCACTGAGGCACTACTTTCACCCAGCTCAGTGCACATACAAAAGAAGTGCACCGGTGGAGCACAAGCATGCACAGACTTATATACACACAGGAATGAGGACACACAAGCTCCTGACAGATATGCCATCCTCAGTGTGTAAAAGTACAGACAAGCAAAGGATAAGAGAAACAGAAGGTAAGCAGTGAAATGACTGACAGATTTGGCTCTCTTACTGACCCACACACCAAATCGTTTTACGCGTAACTCACATCCCCACAGGGCTTTTATCCAAATCATATCCACCCTACCACAGACTCATCATAAGAACTCAAACATTAAATCTGTCTGGAAAAGACGGTCTTACAGTACAAGGCGTCTAGGTAAAAATCAATAGGGATCAATTGCAGTGTGGACACAGTGTGTGTTTCACAGTACCTGAGGCAAATTATGGAAGAATGTGTTCTCTTTCCAGAATACAAATGAAATGCCTAGGACAAGATTTAATAATATGTGTCCCGTTGGCCGTCTGCCTGACACAGGAGCTGCCACCATTAGATCATAAGTCTATATCTCAGTAGTTCTGGCTCAAAGCTGGCCAACAGCCTGTATCCACAGGCTGTGAGGCTCCTGAACTCTCTGCCCCCCTCTCACGGACAATAACCATATCCAACTTCTTAATAGCAATGAACTGGTCTGCATTGGTGCATCATATCTTTATTCTCTTCCCCCTCCTGCCCCCCCCCCTCTTTCTTAAATAGATAACTATCATATCTGATATCATATCTCACAGTACAATAATATTGAATGGGTTGCATTGTTGTATTTTGTCATGTTTCTCAGGTCTTTGTCTGAATTTCTACGAACATTATTGCTAAGGATTGTCTTATTGCATTGGAGTCACACTGGGTTAAATATGTACACTTGGGTTTTAAGGGGTATTTATTATTTTCTTCTTTTTTTTTGGGTTGTATGGAAGCCCCAAACGCAATTTCATTGTTCTTGACAATGACAATAAATAAATAAATACTAAAATACTAAAGCTTTAATTATGATTTGGTGGGGCAAAGGTGAAACTTTGAAAAAGTTCAAAAGAAGTTGGTTTTCGATTTTTCGTGGAGCTTTATTCAATAATGAAAAGGTCCTCAGAAGTCAAACCCTAACAGCAAAGTCCTGGTCATTGTAATTAGATTTTTTAGCGATGCTTCACCTCATGACTAAAAATGGATTCATGCCTAGAGGTGGACCTTTGTGCACTTACATTTGTAGGGGGGATAAATCATACATATTTATGTTTTTGTTCTGCTCTGCTTCATGTTAACACGGAAATTTTCCAAACAGACCAGACAAATAAATATGCTGAACAAACTTACACCGACTGCACACTTTTGGTAACTCTCATCCTGTATTAGCAGCTAATTTTTTCAAGACTCACCTAGAAAATCAGCTGACACAGTTTATGCAACACTTTAGTGCAAACACAACATAACTCTGTGTTATTATATATAACTGGATTATGTGTACAGTTTAAGTATAGCATATCTATAGATTTAGGCTTTGACTTAATTGTTTCTTCTACTCGTGTAATTCCAAAGTGACACAACAACACTCACCTCAGGTATGGTCCATCAACACCAGAGTCTGCCTCACAGATAAAAAGCCAGTAAAGGAACTTAGAATTGACTCAGTTGGGTAAATGTAAGGGAAAAAATCATGAATTTCATCTATTGCCTAGAACAAGCCCCAGGGTTTGAATACCTTTAAGAAGTTCTGTGACAATGATCCGTTAAAATTCTGAAATGACCACTGTGGCCATAGGGGACTTCAAAAGGATTGTCAGGAGACCGCTCAACCGCTGGGTCGATTTTTGGTCTTATAAAAAACAGACTAATTTAATTTGACGGTGATCACATTAGTTAATCTGCTCTAAAAGTAGACATTCCATTTTCTACAGCTGTGCTCTAGTCAGATACACTTTATTTTATATTCAAAGTGAAATGATTAATTAATAGATTAGAGATGCTGAATCAATAGCTGCTCAGACAGTCTGACTGTTGTATAATGTATCTGCTATGGACATCTTACTTTTCAGTATCATTTAATGCAGAGTAACCTGATAATGAGATAAGACAAAAGGAAAAAACGGACAGACACGCAGCGACCAATAAAAACTGTACCCCTGAGCCACAGGCAGATGATAGTGATACTGAGGAGATAGGATACTAATAACTGAAATTCATTTATCTAATTGCTATGAAAAAAGTAGACTGGTTTAAACATGACTATTGGCTTGAAAACTATCTCTAGTGTTGCAGTGAGCCAACATTTTACAGCTTCTATGTTTTTATCCTCAGCACAGGAATAAAAATGTACTTTTCTTCTATAGTATTCTAAATAAAGTGAGTAATCTTAAATATGAAAGGACCTAAAACTGATCCGTGTGGGATCCCACAAAACAGAAAACAGTATGGAGCAAATGGGGCAAATTCAGTCAAATCAAATTCCTCATTTAACTGGATTAAATATATTAATTTTAAACTTGCCTAGTGATATATAATCAGCACTGAAAATGCAAATAAGCAGAGAAAAATTAATATGTATTCCAATTTTGCCAACCTCAGTTTAAAAAAAAAAAAAGCAGCAGTTCATTAGGCTACACTCTGGCATCTAGCAAGTGTCATGATATTGCCTAGCAGGCTGCTGTTTGTAAACTGCAGTGGGTTTAGCACCGCTACAGTCCTAAACCCTTTGATCTCCCGATTTCAAAACTGAAGTCAAAATGAGAGACTAGGAAATAAAAACCTAGAAATATTTATAACTTCAAAATTGTGTTAGATGACAGTGGGAGCAGTTTACAAAGAGTGTGTCTAAAAAACAAAAGCTGGCATAAAAACAAAATCCAATTTAAGATTTAGTTCAGCAAATTACAGCAAACGCTGTATTCAATATTTTCTGCAATATTGCATTTGACATATTATCTGTAGGGACAAACTCCTGTATTTTTTATGGCAAACTAAATTATATGGTGTTCTTACTGAAACACACCCAATATGCTGAATTAGTTGAGAAATAAAACCCAGCTCATTAGTTTCATGTGAATATTGCTCCAGAGGTCTTGTGGTTTGTTCAGAAGCTGTACTTCCATGTTCTGTTTAGAGAGAAGAGGCATTTCCCTGGCAACCTCCTCTTCAGTTCCCAAACTCAAGCAAACAATGTGGCATCACCGAGAGTTAAAAACTGTCTTTAATAAAATGATCAACATAGCTGCTCAACCAGGTGTAACATTAAAGATAAACATCCAGGCATCCATGAAAAACAGGATTTATAAAGTTTAACAGAGGTAGAAGTTTGGTGTCTGGCAAACCGTGAGCCAATGGGCGGCAGTTACATGGTAAGGTTTTAAAAACGTAGCTTTAAAACGTGCTGCGGATGAATAGTGCTAATAAAAATCCAGAGAGGCCAACAGTGATCACTGACTATTTTTAGGGGTTTGTTTTTAAATAGAACACGATACAAAGCATTTAAACACGTTAAAAAGACAACAGCCTTGATGAACGCAGTGTAGTTTGGACACGGAAGCATGATCATACATCATTATCTTTTTCAAATTGTACTGTAATGAACATGAACATTAAACATGATGAATTTGCTGGAATGTCCCAGCTCTCTGGGAAGAATCTCTGGGAGGATTGCCAATTTGTGAATAATCTTCCTCAGTGTAGAATGATGGACTTGAAATTATTTGGAAATGCCTTTCCAAGACTCATAGGGAGCAACAATTTCTTCTCTAAGATCCTTGCTGAAGATTTTCCTCCACAGTACCAGAAAAGCAGACTCCCAAAACCTCCCAAAAGGTGCTCGCATTTGCTGGTCTTCAGCTAACCAAGACACCAAACAAATGCTTTACTAATTCACATTATAGATCCATTTACCCAAGAAAAATGAAGTACACAACAATATCCTGTCAGTGAAGCTGTTGTGAATCTATACTGTGTGTGCATGTATTGGTGAAACAACATGATGGATTCATGCGTTTCAATTTAGATGTTGATTGGCTCTTTGGTGAAATAGTTAGGAAAAAGGCCCATTTTAGCGTTTCCAAATAATCCATTATTTTTCTGTTTCTGTTTCAATTTCCTTTTAGGACTCCTGATTCCTGCAATCTCGATCACTTCAAGAAGCTTTTGGAAATATTGAATAATAACCATCTCAAACAAAAATTGACAAAAACCAAAACAGCCTACTTTTTGTTTTCATCTGAAGCTACAAAATTGCAGCTGCTAAAGAGCAATTTCAAAGGCAAAAAAAAAAAAAACAGATTTCAGTAAGACGTCTTATCTTGATAAACACATCCCCAGGTGTGCGACTTCCCTCAGCTTAGCACAAGAGGGTCTGGTTTGCACAAGAAAATTACCAAACAGACACAAGCACACATAAGTGGCACTGCAAGCATATTAAAGTTAATGTTGGCATTGCAGCCTGTATCTTAAAATGAAAGGTCATCGCTCGCTCGCTCGCACGCGCACACACACACACACACACACACCCAACTATATTAAGTGCAATCACATTAGAGGAAACAAATTCTGTTTGAACCTGAATATGAGATGAGGATCTTTCTACATCTATTAGGAGTCTTATTAGGTTGAAAGGTTGCAGGTGAAAACACTAACCATTAATGCAGTGGTTCTAATGTTATGAGGCAGGTTCCAGGTAGGTTGCTGATGATAAATGCTAATCCTTATTTTAGTAAAATTCAACTCAATTTCTTTCTTTCTTTTTTAATTGTTAATGAATGATTTTAAAAAAATATGGGACGTGAGGCGTGTGAACATGGGTGCCTTTGTGAGTCTGAGCAAGTGTGTGTATGTTTGTCATGAAGGACTGCTAGAACCCACAAGTATGAAAACACCCGTTTCTTCTACACATTTAGACAGTTTAGGTTTGAAGAGTGCATCAGATGGGTATCATGCATCACAGATAATAAACAGCAGCAGGTTCCCTGCATCAGCAGATAGATGGGCATTGTTAGCATGTTTATCTAGAAAGTTCCTGAAGCTGTCTATTACCATTTAGCCACTAAATTCAGGAAAACGTGGAGCGTGCAAACTGGGGAAACTGCCTTCATTGTCATCATGTTTGCCATCAGTGCTGCAGTCATTCACAAACATCATTTGTTTGCCATAATCTTTTGACCAGAATAGCTTGCTATCTGACAGAAGGAAGTGACACAACACTTCATAATTCTAGGAGTAGCACGGAGCCATACAAGCATAACTAATATTAAAAAAAAGAAAAAAGAAAGCATTTGGTTGGTAGGTGATGGAGCATTTCCTGTGATTTACAGCGGTTTGCCACCATCTATCAATCAGCAGTTACAGTGTGGACTGCAATTGCATCTAGCCGGAGTGATTGTGAACAAACTCTTCGATCATTTCAGGAAGGAAGGATATTTTATGCTCTCAGCGAAGGTCAGCTTGAGGTGTGTGGCTTTTTAGTTCAATAAAACTACACAATTCTCCTTTGATGTCAACACCATCCTCTCAGAGGAGGTTTAGCTCGAGATGTGTGTGTGCTTGGGAAACCCAGAGACACACATACCTGAGCTGCAGTTTATGTTAATATTATAAAGACTGTGACAGGGCCAGAGTCTCCATTTACCATCATTGTGTGCTGTGAATGTGAAGATGATTAGACAAACATGTGTGCCTTCAGACTGGACAGGTGTAAACACAGGGTAACTCGTCATCTTCTCTCAGTCTTTAAGTCTTAATGCAATGTACACCTAATGTTGCTGAAGGCTACATACATTTCCCAGAGGAACCCACCCGAGGGATTAATAAAGTTCTATCTTATCTTATCTATTATAACTATTTTACTAAGGCAATATGTTGATCTTGCCTTAGTAAAAGAAAACAGTAAACAAGAGACACCGAGCCATGTTCATGTAGGAAACATTTTTCAGCTGTTGAAATTCAAAGGCCCTTCATGCAAATCGCTACCTTACTGTCCTGGAGTGGTTTGTGGACTATGTTGTAGTAGGCTTTTGCCCTTGTGAGGATCTTCCAAAGCAAAATGGTTTTGGGTGAGGGGCCATACAAAGAGCAATTCAAAAAAACCCTTATAAGGAAAGGATACCAGGCACACACCCTGGAGGCAGGCCTGGGGAGGAAGCTCAAGGGAGACCCCCTGATATCTGGGGCTCAGCCCATAGGGCCCAGCTGGGCACAGCACAATGAGGAGATTGGAGTCCGCCCTTTTGTGGTTTCAGCACCTGCAGGTGGCACCACAGGGGTCAGCTGCAATCAGCAGTCAAGGTTCATGGCAGTCCCGTTCTGTTGAAACTAGATCTTGAAATGTCACCTCTGTAGTAGGTATTGTTCAGCCAACCTGTACATTAGGAGTTTCCCCAGTAAATGAGGAGGTTGATTCCCTGTGGCTGGATGTTTGTTTGCACTAATGTGTGAAATGACAGATCCATACCCAACCTTCTTGGAGTTGCAGGTTGTAGAAGAAGATACTGGACATTCCTGACAGCCCCAAACAGTGGGGGTGTGATGGGAATGTCTGGGAGAGGCCCCAGTTTGTGAAATCTTTAATTTGCACCTTCAAGAGAACTTTAACAACATTTTGAGGGATGTTGAGGGCATTGACTCTAAAATGACTGTGTTCCATACTGAGGTGGCTGCATGGAGCTGATATGCCTCTGCAACACTGAACGGAGATCGTCTTCTGAAAATTTCTGTTACTTCTGAGCAGAAGTAACCCTAAACCTCCGAGCATATGCTGGAATATGCAGAAAATAGTTTTAAATGTTAAACAAATTTCTTTAGTGCAACATCAGAGAATGTTGCATATAATTTAATGTTTGCTTGATGCATAAAGTTAAAAGATTAAAACTAATAAAACTAGTTTCAAAAAGAGACTTTTTCATTTGATTACATTTTATATGATGGGTTATGCAGAAAAATTAGAACTGGGCTGAAAGATCTATTGCTTTATTACCTAATCAGGTTGTAAATCATTTTTTTAAGTAACTAAGTAACTAATTACTTTTGAAAATAAGAAATCAGTAAAGTAATGGGATTACTTTTGGGGGAAGCAATCAGTAATTAGTTACTGATTACTTTTTTTCAAGTAACTTCTTCAACTGCTTCTGAACTGACTGGAGTGTGTTCTCCAATTATAGGGCGATCACACTACATATGCCAGCCTGAGTGGGATCCCAGTAACTTTGGTCCAGGCAGGGTGAACTGGTCCCTTTATTGCTTCTTACCTGTACAGTGATGCGAATGTTGCACTGGTCCTTTTATCTGGTTACTTTGGGTACTGGCCGAAAGAATGAGTTCATGGATACAGATGACAGAAATATGCTTCTTCCAAAGGATAGCTGGGCTCCTCTTTAATGATAGAACGAGGAAATCAGTCATTCAGGAGGGACTCAGATTCGAGCCAGTACTCCTCCATCAAATGAAGCCAGTTGAGGTCGTTTGGGCATCTAAAAAGATTCCCTATGGTGGTCTTTTGGGTGAGATGTTCCTGGCACGTCCTATCAAAAGAAGACCCTGAGCTACCCACTCAGGAGAGATTAAAGATTACAGAGACATATTTCTCAGCTGGCCTGGGAACACCTTAGTGCTCCCCTTGATGAGCTAGAGAAGGTGGGTGGAGATATGGAGAGGAGGTGGGTGGGGATACGGAGAGGAGGTGGGTGGGGATATGGAATCTGTGGGAATCTCTGCTTATGCCTTTGCCCCCCATAGCCCAACCCTGGATAAGCAGTAGAAGATGGATGGAAATATAAAGCTGTGTCAAACACAAACAGCAAGAGCTCACAGGAAACAGTGAGATTTTCATTATTCTGGTAAAACATCCATTGCCTAAGGTTAAACTTAATTTGTAAAATCAGTGAGGAGTATAGTTTAGAGGAACCATTAACCTCCAGTTATAAACACTTTAAAAAGTTTAAAATCTGCTTTGAAATAACTTTTGGAAATAGGCTTTTGTGGATGTCTTTATAAATTAACCTATTTTGCTTTGTCACAAGGTCAGATGGACCTTTAAGACCATGTCATTGCAGATCAGATCACATGAGATGACCTGACATATGAGTGTCTGTGGATAGTCTGAAACAGTCATTCTAGTAATTTTGTCTGTATCCTCAAATAGAATAAAGGATTACTGTCACAGGAAAATCCCAGGGGAGAAATAATGCATCTAGAGGACAGCAGACAATACCAATCCAACTAATATTAACCAGTGATTCATCTCAAATCCCTTGATAATGTGTGTATAATTTTTCTCCCAGTCCTGTGCTTATGTAAACTGATTATTGTTGCTATTGCTATTTTGTGCACTATGAAATAAAGTCAGTATATACCCTACCCATCTAAACACTGGAGCACACACAGAGACTATATACTGAAATCTACTCCATCTACCACATGCATGTAAAAGTACACAATAAGCCTCTATGTGTTATCAAAGGAACAAATTACTTGAGACACAAATCTGGACAAAACGGGGGGGGGGGGGGGGGGGGGGGGGGGGAGAGAGAGAGAGAATACATGATTCAGAAATAAATAATAAACCTTTAATCTGTGGCTGAGTGTTAGCTTGACATGAACCAAACATGTCAAGCTAACATGACTAACATGAGAACAAAACAAATTCATGTAATCTCAAACCTTGGCAATGAAAATGTGTTGGATTCATAATATTTTGTGTATTTTAAGAGCAACAGGGCCCGTCATTGTACCCCTGCCTGCCTGATCTTTGTGTCATTTCTTTCGGGGAGAGCTAAGGGTGATCTTGAGCTGACAGTGTGATTCACATTTGGTGTGTACAGTGGCCTACGGCGCTCAATGTCAAATCGATTGTTCCCGTATGACATCGACCTACTAATCACAGTACAGCTTTCTGCTCCATCCTGCATGCTGTGCCAGTTTGACCATTGTATCACCACATCAGAAATTCCAGGTGTAGGATTTGAGTGTATTTGTGTCCTCTGGGTGCGTGTGTGTGCATGTGTGTGTAGGTATAGGATTCTGTATAGGTGTACCTAATATAAAGTATGATGGTGAGAAATGGGTGATGATAGAAAACTTGGCCTATCCTTGATACCTGCTACCTTAAAAGGGTTCGTTTACTGTCAGTGTCAATCCTTACAGCAAGCCTAGTCTGACTACACACAATAAAAAGCATCAGTGACCACTCTGCTCTAAACAGATTTAATGGGCTGAAAACTCAATCATGACACTTCCAGCTCCACACAAAAAGAGTCAAGGAATGATTGGAAAGCACTTCATGCATGTCTGTGGACTGAAGTGTTGTTTTCCCTCAAAGGCTTAGTTTCTGATTGTTCCTTAAATCCCCTAAAGCTGATTTGACCTCATGCTGCCCAAGAAAGACCAACTGCTGTTAACCTTCCACTGTGCATGAGTGTTTATGTAAGTATCAAAGGAGAACATTGATGCAGGGGATTACGTGTGCCTGAGCAAACAGACTAGAAGACAAGAAGGAGGAGGGGTGGTGAATGGAGGTCGTTTTGTGTCCGTGACTTAGTTCGCGTATTTAGCAGTTCAGAATACGGCCGCATATTTTCACAGCGTCTTCTTGCATCACTGAGAGATCATCGACAGTCCCGTGAACATAGAGCCTCTATTCTGATTAGCCTGCATTCAAATCCTGGCAGTTCAACAAAAAGCATTTTTGTTACTAGTAAAATGTGTTCAGTTCACTCAAAATTGCAGCAGATGGTCAACTACAAATCTCCAAAATTATGGGAATCACTCAGCGGGAATGCATGCTTTTGTCACTCAAAAAAAGAGGATGCTTCACATAAACCAACTCTAACATAAAATAACACCATTAGCAGTCACCTTGCTTTTGTATATGAATCTGTTATGATAAGCAGAACAAAGAGCTGCAGCTGCAGAGCTGTTCATTGTTATGTATTTCATAGCTTCTGACAACTTTCATCAGCGTACTTCAGCTTTTAATGTATTCACTTCTGAGATTGCTTTTCCTCTTATCTCAGCCCTCCTTCTCCTTCCTCCGCTCGCATCTTTCCACAGAATCACAGATGACTGTCAATGAACTTCCTACTTACAATTTTCTTTGCCTTCTAACCTCACTAGGCAGAGCGCAGTTAAATCATTTTAGTTTAGTTTTTTTTTTCTACCCCCTACTTGTCATTAGTAGAAGAGGAGATGGAGGAACAGAGTTTAAGGTGTGATGATGAATTCTTTTACAGAGAATGTAATCAGAGAAAGGACTTATTGCTTCTAATTGAGCAGCACATAAGCTCAGAGGTCATTTGGTTTTAGTCTCTGCCACAGTTCCTTGCAACAAACTCAACTGCAGTAATTCCCCAGACGTGTCACACAGTTTTTTAGCAGGTGGGTGGCCAGCAAATATGCACTCAGTTAACAGTTCTGCTAACAAAAGGCTTCAAAATAAAAGGCAGTTGCACAGAGGGATAGGAAGAAAGACAATGAAAAGAAGGGCAAATGAATGCCAGAGAGAAGTGGGAAGAACAGAAGAACCACAATATCAGTATTCAACACGTAGAAAAGCATGAATGCACATAAAGACTGTGAAACAGAAGCAAGCAGAAGTGGATTTAGTGTTGACAGAGGACTGTGCAAGAACATGTTTCTTAGATCATTTACAATTTGGCAGAAAATTGAAAATTACTGTTAGTTGCAACTGTGAGCTCCCCTGACCCCTTTATATCTTGATAAAACAACTCTCTTTCATTTTACAAGCACTTGAAAAGCACAAGTTTAAGAGGATAAGGTCATGACAGCCTACATCATAAATCTGAGACATATTTCCAGAAAGAAATTCTCTCCAGGATGATAAAATGAACAGAGCAGCTGAGTATATTCTATGTTTTTGCCGATTTTCTCAACACTTGACACTCTCAACACTTAAAGAATATTAAACCCACAATTTTCAGGCAGACAGATCTATGTGTGTCTACAAAGATGACAGGCTTCGCAAATATTGCACTCTCAAATTATTGTTTTCATTGCTATTTTTTTATGTATAAGTCAGTGTTTTAGATTTGACTGGTTTCCTCTGGACGTTTATCTATTGACTGTAATCATCCGCACTGAAATTGAACTGCAATGTTATGTCAACCATTTTAAATACAACATAAAAATGAAGCCTACATACATTGTCCATGATAAAATAATACATTTTTTATAATAATCTATAATGGAGGGATGGTGGTTGCCTTTGATAAATGAAGCAATATATACGGACAATACACCAGGTTTATGGACTTGTCATGGTTATGTATTATTCATACAAAACACATACTTTTAACAACGAGTTCTTTCATTAGTGCATCACTTGAGTTATTATTTTTCTGATTGAAAGTAAAATACAATATCATAAAAAAAGTACTATTTTGTGAAATATTTATTTATCCTCACTGGTCACTTTGTTAGGTACACCTGTTTACCTTCATGATTATAGACAATCACGTGGCAGCAAATGAATGGATTTAGGTATATGGACACGGTCCAGAAAGATAAATGGCAAAGAAAGGTGATTTTGATTTAAGGACTTTCAGCGTGGTATGGTTGTTGGTGCCAAACCGAGTGGTCTGAGTATTTCAGAAACTGTTGCTCTCCTGGGATTTTTCCACAAATCTGTCTCTAGGGTTTACACAGGAATGGTGTAAAAAACAGTTCTATGGGTGACGAGGCCTTGTTGACATCAGAGAAGAATGACCAGACTGCTTTGAGCTGATAGGAAGGCGACAGTAACTCAAGTAGCCACTTGCTACCAGGAGAGCATCTTCTACTCCAAGTATAGCCTTGAAGCAGATGGTCTACAACAGCAGGAGATCACACCAGGTGTCACTCCTATTAGCTAAGAAAAGGAAACTAAGGCTACAATTTTCACAGGCTCACCAAAATTGAACAATAGAAGATTGGAAAACATTGTTTGGTTTGAAGAGTCTTGATTCCTGCTGCAGCATAGTGCACAATGGTAGGGTTTAGAATTTGGCATAAATCGCATTAAAGCATGGATCCATCCTGCTGTCCAACATGTCCAACATGCTGGAGGCATTGTGGACATGCAACAGCAAATCATTTTCACATTTTTTGGGAATGTCCCTGTGTGGTTCCATTTTGGAAGGAAATACATAAGGTCATGGAAACAATCTTCCAAAAGAAAATACAATTTCATTTTACATTATTGTACCTAGGCAACCTAGAGAGTCTTAATCTATGCAAACCGGATAAATATTTTTTCAGTGTGCTGTCGGTAGCTTGCAAAAAGGCCATAACTCGCCTTTGGATTAAAGAGGATATTCCTACCATAGATGAATGGATTGATGTGATATATAATATTTTTGTTATGGAAAGAATAACTTTTAGGCTAAAGTGCTAGGCGGACTCATTTGAAGAATATTGGTTGAAATGGTTGAAATATGTACAAAATGGGAGGCCCGATTTTGTATAATGTCATTGTATTTCTTGGTTTGTTTGTTCTTGTGTTTTGTTTGGTCTTGTTTTGGTCCATTTGTCTCTTCTGTTGTTGTTCGGTTTGGTTTTGCTTTCCCCCTCACGGTGATTAAATTGAATTTGTTGTATATGTTGTATAAATAAGAAAACTAATAAAACATAAATTTAAAAAAAAAAAAAAAGCATGGATCCATCCTGTCTTGTATCAATTCAGTCTGATTTGATGGTGTGGGGATATATTCTTGGCACATTTTGGGCCCCTGATTACTCCATGATGCCGCAGCTTAGCCAAGTATTGTAGCTGACCATGACCACAGTGTGGACCTCTTCTAAAGGGCTGCTTCCAACAAGACAACACATCATGTGACAAAGCTCAAATAATCCCCAACTCATTTCTTGAACATGACACCGATGCCAGATCTCAATTAGTGGAACGGCAGATTTGCATGGCTGTGCAGTTGACGAATCTGAAGCAACTGTGTGATGCTATCATGCCAGTGATGTGAACCAAAATATCTGAGAAGTGTATCCAGCATTGTATTGGTAGCTCTGACAGCAAACATGTGCACACTGTACCAAGAAAACCTTAGTGAACGCCCTGACACCAAATTTAGGCATCATAGATCTAATACTTACCAGGTAACACTTTAACATAAAGCCCATGTGTCTGGGGAAAGAGCTAAAAGTAGAAAACAATATGTCATTTACACATGATGCACCATCATGTAGGAAACACAAAGAGTTCATACTGGTACAATAATTTGCTAGAAATTATAAAAAAGCTAAACCTATTCATGTATAATGACACCTCTACTGTGTGACACACACATCAGCCAGACAGCACACCGAGCCATAATATCATAAGCAAATGCTTTCACAGATCAAATCCTTTCCTGAACTTGTAAATCTCCTATAATGCGAAATTGAAACCACAGGCAATCAGGTAATCCAACAAGGCGTCTGGACCTCCAGGGCACCCATAAATCTCTTGTTGAGATTCCTCCCTGTTGTGGGCGCACTACAACTGACGTGTGAAAGCCAGAGGCAGCCAACAGTTTTTAGAGTGATGTTCACTATACTGAGGAGAAAGCTGGAACATTTCCATGTTGTGATATTAAAAAGGTGACAATGTGAGGTGCTACACCACCGTGAGCACGTTCTCTTTTGATGCTGCTGCAATTACAGAGGAGTTCTACCACACTATTAACATCGTTTTGATCCTGGATTGTGTACCTTTACAGAGAAATGCCTGCATAATATTCATATATGCAACCTTGTAATCTCTTTCCCTGGTAGGAAACATAATGACAGATTTGCCATCCAATATTAATCAGCCACCAGTAGAGAGAGACAGAGAATGAGTAAGAATAGAAGGGTCGAAGGGAGACTGGGATAAGAACAGGAGGACGCGGTGAGCGTGTGTTTGTGCCTGTGTGATGGTGATTGCACACCCCACTTTCACTCTCTGATCACGCACTCCACTTACAGGTACTTCGGTGAACCTGAAACCACTCTGTCAAACATCTGTCAAGAGGCTGTCAGCGTGATTATGGGGAGCCACATCAAACAAAAGCTCGCAGTCATTGCAGCTGCCGTGTCACAGTTAAACTTGCAGCCCATCAGATGTGAAATTAGCCAATGACAATTTTAACTCCTGCTTGAAGAGATGTCATTTAGCTAATTACCACCAATGTATCCCTTCTACGGTGGAGATTAAAGTCTCATTTTGACTATAAACACTACTCCTGATACGATACATGAGCAGCTGCAGTGACAGAAGAAAACTATCCTCTGAGTTTCTCCACAGGGTGGTCACTATAATAAGAACACCTAATGGTAATTAATCAGTCCAGTACAAAAGCACTGCAGAAAATATTTTGGCAATGCTTACAAAGTCAAATTTGTGTTTGTGATTTTGACTGGGGTATCACTTCACCTCTAATTTATCACGCTGTGTAACATGTTTCAGAAACTGTGAGCTTCAAAGACCTGCAACATCACCACATTCTCCAGGGGGATTTCCTCGTTGTTGTGAACATGGACAGGGGATTCCACTGCCGATGTCTATATCAAACAAAAAACTGTACAAACACAGCTTTTGCTGTTACAGTAAGGCTCTTTGCTTTTCTTTCCCACTAACTGCATTTGTGACAATTCACAGACACGTCTCTTGGACTGCGAATCTATTTTGTTCATGTGGACAGTACTGCCACAATACCTGAAAGATCACAGCACACGCAAGTGGCTTGCCGCTGCGCTCGGCTCCACTTCTGTCATGCACAGCTGGAGCTGAACAGGCTCAACACGAGAGAGGGGGGTCATTAATCCCATGGCAACAGCTTCCTCACGTTTACTCACAGGAATGTGATTCTCAGTCATTTTTCTGTGATTATGCGCTTCTAATGTAAGTGCTTTTTTCTTAATTTATCTTGTTTTACTAATAGTCACTTAGTCCATGAATACCCTCCAATGAAAATGCTTAATAGACTGTGTATATATACACACTCAAGTAATCCTTCTGTTCCCAAGAACGATATTACTCTGACTTCTGTGCCTTTTTAAATTTTTTTTTTTTTTTACTTTATTCACCTTGCTCTGAGTGCCATTAAACAGCGAATAACCGATAAGAGGACATTTTAGTTTATAATACCACTGATAAGGGCCTGTCTTTTCAGATACAGGCCTTATCTACTTTCCTTTATGGCTACCACTTATCAATGATTCCTTTCCAGACATTTCAGGGGATTACTTTAGAATTATTTCACTTCCAGAATTCCATTCGTTTACACTATCTTTTCATGGATAATACAATGACATTGACAGCCTGAAACATCTATTTATGGGGAAAATGAACTTAAATAAATTTCTTCTTTAGGAAAGCACTGGTCCATTTGGTTTTTTCATGTTTAGAAAAAAGGGGTAATGCTCTAGAGTAGTTAGGGATAGTCAAAGTGTCTAGTTTTGAGTTTCAGCTGTGGTGTCAGTTCTTTTTAACTTAATGCATACAAACAACCTAAAAAGCCTGATGCTTTTTAGGTTGTTTGTATGCATAACATGCATTTTGATTGCATCTAATCATCTCTTCCTATTGAGTTTCAACACCCTAATTTTAAGCCTTTGTGAACAAGCACATTTGCCAACTGTCTTAAAGTCAAGACTGTTTTTTTGCTTTGCTCCACACATGGCACAAATCTGCTGTGGGAAAATCATTGTTCTTCTTGTCGTTATTACTCTTGCTGTATGTTTGCGCTGACGTTGGAAAATGATCCCGCCTGATGTTGTGCGGTGGGTAAAATTCCAAACATTCAATGCTGAAGCACTTCCACAGTACTACATATGCGTTTTACATTAAATAGGTCATAATGTGTTGCTTTTCAATGACTTCTCTAAATGAAACGACTCTTTAATACAGTGAGGAAAAAGGTAGTTTGTTATCACTGTGCCCTGGGCGCTGGACTCAAACTAAAATGTTGCTTGACATCAACATTAATGTGCAGCTATTGGGAGTCTTTTTGTTCACAGCTGAAAATGGATTACTTCCCTCCAGAAACCTTGACTAAAAACATTTTCATATCATCGCCTTTCCTAATTTTCTCACTAGCGTAAGGCGAGAAACACTCTTTTGTTTTACCTTTAATGTCAGCCGATGCCATGATGGCTTGCGGAGACGGATTAGTTTGTCAATACCTAAGTCAGGAGAAAAGAAAGAAAATAGCCTACTAATGCTGTACAGGTCACAAGAACCCCCTGGCTTTACAGATGATCGATACAGTGGTCAGTTCCATATATCACTTATCTTCAGTTGAAAGAAAACCTTAACATAATGGATCTAAATCCATTTCAGGCCACAGGATTGTAAATTGAATGAATAATAATTGAATAATAAATAAACCATTAGCAGCCCAAATGCAGGTTTTCCAAATAGATTCACCTGAATAAAGACTAGTATACAATAACATTTCCTAATTTAGATAATAAATAATATACGAAATATACGATGAGCAAAAAACAAAAACTGCTTTAATATACGAGTTGTTTCTGGCACTTGCTAAGGAAATATTTTACTCTCATAAGGTACTGAGGGTTGATAACCAGCCAAAGGCAAAAAGTCTTGAGTCATATCCTGAGATAACTGACAATGTGTTGATAAGAGAGAGAAAGTGTGGCAGTAATATGACTGCAGTATAACTACTACTCTATTCTATATGAGCAAGAGGGAGGCAAAAGATGAAAACAAGACTGCATTATTACTGGAGTCCCCACCTGTGGGTTTCACGTTGGCTTCACTTCTTACAGCCTACAGCGTAAAATGTACTGTGATACTCTGAGGCGTGAAGTAGAACAGTAGAACTCCATTTCCTGCGTTCCCGTCTCTGGTCTTTGACAGAATTCCTGTGACATTTTGTCTTGTAGTTTCAGCTCTCATTAAATATTTATTTGCATTATGCTGCCGTACTGCTGATGAGTAGCAGGTTGTGAAAGCCTATTTTTACTTGTAATGATGATCTAAGAAGGCATGTACTCGTTTGCACAAGTGTCAAATAGTGGCACAATCCTGCAAGATTTCAGTTAGCGTAAATGAAAAACAAAGACAGAAACATTGTGTTAAACGAAATAAAACACACACACGGCTTTAGGAGGAAAAATGAGCTAAAAGTACTGAATAAAGAAAATGTGTTAAGAGTTCATCTCTGTCAGTTTGGTCAGGTTTGTCGTTACAACAAGGATGATGAGGTTTTGGTGCATGTTTGTTAAAACTGGGATGTCTACATAACTGAGTGAGTTGCCTTCGTGAAGCATTATGTTTGTATAGGAATACATATTTTGAACCTCTTAAATCCCGCCCCAGATCAGGGGATGAAGGGAGCTTTAATTATCCACAACAGCATTTTTGGAGCCTTTAATTATTGAGTAATTACAACTGATAGGCAGGTTAACGCATATTACTGTCAAATTAGTTCATTTTTTTCATGCTCTGCAATCTGGTGTCCCTTTCTTGGACAGTATGGAGATATGAGTTATAGAAAATAAGTACATCCCACAGCTGCTTACACTTCAGAACATATAGTTCTCCTTGTCTTTGCTGTAATCCGTTCATGGTGCAGATGTAAATAAAGCTCTGGTAACATTTAGCTAGAGCTCCAGAACAAGACTGAGCATGAAATGCAAATTTTCAAACAGCTCTACAAATATCACCAAACACAAAAACTACCTCTGGGCAGTTTGTCACAAAAGGTGTCTGCTAGCTAATGTATTGCTAGCAGACAACTGCTGAATTTGCCAGTGAGAGAAAAAAACATGTTGTTGTGTGAAACAGAGGTAAAGAAAGATGCAAGACAGAGAAGACAGGAGAGGAAGAAGAGAGATTTTTTTTTTTTTAAAGTCAAGTTATAAGTTTTTAAATTAGATATTGGATCTATACATAACATGCTGCTGAATTATAGCTTCTTTTTTTTAAATGATGCACATTTTTGGACTGGAGCAGAGCAACCTATAGTAATTGTGGTGAATGTCTGGTCACATTACAGGTGAGGACATCAACTTCTAGTTAAGGTGATGATGCTGATTACATTCACTCAATGAATACTATCTTTTCTGCTAGCTTTATAGCGTCTAGGCGTTTGCCATCATCCATACAGCTTATTAAAGATTCGTTTATATCTTGTCGACCTCAACTGGGTAAATTCACAGAGTAGTGAAAGTTAAAAAACAAATCAAAATTGATAAAAACTAAACCAGAAATAAAGTTTTATAAACAATAAAATAAACATAATTAATATGAGCAAAATAAAATTCCCAAATTGGTAATTAAAATGACTTGATATGACAAACTACAAATCAACAATTATAAAAATACAAAAATACTTCAAACTGTGGAGCTTTAATTGCATCGAAGTAGGCCTTCATTAATTATTCTGTTTTGCTTTAAAAATCTAAAGCGGTATTATTAAATTCATTCTTCAGTTCAACCATCACTTCAAAGATAGTCACTCTGTTATTCAAAATGATTTTTGCCCATTAACTTAATATATTAATTATTAATTTACCAAAATAATAATTTGGTCAGGATGCTAAATGGCATTATCATTGCTGTGACTAATGTGACAGAGTCATGTCCACTTTACACACACTCCCCCCACCTGGCGCTATTTCTACACGAGGTAATCGATCTCATGTCAGTGCTCTCTGAATAGGGAGCACTGACTGGTTGGTTGGTTGATTGGTAGGTTCCATACAACTGTCACACTTGCCTAAAAATCTCATTAATCAGTGGACCAAAGTGACACTTCAATCAGCAAACTTTTCATATTCCTGTAACAGAAGCGAGATTTCGAACACACACAGATGCGCACACAGGAGCACACGAGGACACTGAGTCATCAATACGATGAGTGCACATACACCTACTTGAAAGACATGCAGTATGGCCACATAATGATGGCACATGCCAAGAACTTCAGGTTTTAATTACAGGCTTCCACTGGCAGACAAGAACCGCCACTTCTAATCAGAATCAATGCATAGACAAATGGGCGCTCACCCACATGCTGTCACTGATACTTTTCTTCTACATAACCCGCACACAATCAAAATGACACAATCAGGTAGCTGTTGAAGCATGGCAAAGGAAGGACATATTTAAAGTAAATATATTTTGCACATAGTCAACGTCCACTAAATCCAATAGGTGTTCTATTAGAGTTATAAACTATAAAACTATAAACTATAAAAGTGTGATATTGACAGATAGGACTACCGTTAACTTTTCAAGGCCACATTCAACAAAGTGCTATTCTTCAGAGATTTTGGTCCACAGTGATGACAGCCTCGCACAGATGAATCTCTTGTTCCACCACATCTCTAAGGGGCTCTAATGGATTGAGATCTGATGACTGTGGAGCCCATTTGAGTGAACTTTTATAATACCAGTTTGAGATGATCAATGTGAGCTGGCATGTTATTCTGCTGGAATCAGCAATCAGAATATGGGTACCCTGTGGTCAGTGCATGCATCTTTAGAGTTTTAGGCTCTAAAGTGGAACATGGCTTTGAGGGATGTCGAGTGTGTGAGCAGACTTGTCACGAATATCCAAGTTATAGACAAAAACAGGTATGTGTAAAGAAATAAACATGATTCTGCAATGCATTTCAGCAGTTTGACAAAAATGTATCAAATAGTTATATTTTATTTATTTTTAAGCTAATACAATCAAAGTGTAAAAATTGTACCCTTAGGACTGTGCCAGGGCTGCCCCTTCAGTCATTAAGATCAGGTAAATGTTTGCTGGCTGTGGCTTCATACTTACTATGATTAATGAGACTGGATATCATTTCCAGAACCAACTTGGAGCAAGGAAAAAAGGTAAAAAAAACAAAAACAAAAAAACATTAAAGCTATTTAAACTTCGCTTGCTATCTTTGAAAAAGCCTTCAACAGCATTTTTGTAAGTTAATTGCTACCAAATGTGCAATGCAAGTATTAAAACAGTCTACACTGTAGTTTTTGTCTCTGAAGAGAATTTTTTTTTTTAAAAAAAGGTACCAAAACAGTGAAAATAAATAAAGTGAAGCAGAAAACTTCACTGCACCGATTAAACAGGGCTTCTAAATTTATTTTGCTTTTTGATATTTTACCTCTTTTTCCTCATTCAGAAAAAATGAATATCTAAAGGATCCCGGGTAATGAAATGATAAATGTACATAAATTAGAAGACTTAAATGAGAAAATTAGCAATTACCAAAGTTTTAGAGTTAACATGCTGCTGTGTAATGATAATCTTTGAAGTGGGAAGCTAATCCAATGAAGAATGCAAATTATTGATTAGAGCTAATCCTCCCTGGTCTCCTGCCATGCATACCACAGGATAATTAACAAAATGCTTTGCGGATAAGTCTACCTGTGGTTCTTATCCGTTTCTACAGAACTAACTAGTAGCAATAGGATGAAAGAGAGTGGGAGAAGAAAGATGAATGGCCGAGTCCCTTGGATTAATAGTGCTGGCAAGGAAGAAAGGCAGGGTGGGAAGTGAAGATGGGTGCAGAATCCTTAATCACCCCTTCTGCACTCTATAAGCCACTCAAGTGACCAGTAGCCAGAAGTACATTTATTCTCTACCAATTAAGACAAATGGGCCAATTCCTGCCACTGCTGCCTTTTAGCATTAAAAAATGCATATTAAAAAAAAAAAGCAAAAAGCTGTAGTGCTGTTTTAAATGCAACTGAAAATAGAGTACATCAATTCTCAAATAATTTAAACCCTATATATAGATAGAAGAGTACAAAGTGGGCGTATAAAAATGTTAAATTTCTTGGCATGTACAGATGAAAACAGAATTAATGGCACAAGTATTTTCAAAGTGCTGTTAAATAGAGCAAAGACTTTTTAACACCACTTTTTCAAGCATCCTAGTTTTTTTTTTTTTGGACGTCCTGCTTCTACTGATGATCAGTCAGATGTGATGCATTTAGTTCGCTAGACATGATTGGAAAAGGCATGTCTGTCTATATGAGGTCCCATATTTGACATTGCATGTCGGGGCACAAACCAAGCCATGACATCCAAGGAATTGTGTGTAGACCTCTGAGACAGGATTGTATCGAGGCAAAGATCTGGGGAAGTGTACAGAAACATTTCTGCAGCATTCTGAAGGTCCAAAGTGTGGCCTTCATATATAAATGAAAAGAATTTTGAAAACAGGACTCTTCCAGGAGCTGACCACCTGCCACTCTGAGTAGAAGCGCCATAGTCATGGAGATGACCAAGAACCCGTCGATGACAGAGCTCCAGCATTGCTCAGTGGAGAGAAGAGAACCTTCCAGAAGGACACCCATTTCCCAGTAATCCACCATTCAGGCAAAATTCTCATGTCGGGTAAAAACGAAAAGTCTTTGACCTTAATGTCACACGTAATGTCTGGAGGTAACCAGACGCCACTTATCACCTGCCAATACCATCCCTACAATGAAGAATGGTGGTGGCAGCATCGAGCTGTGGGGAAAGATGAATGCAGCAATGTACAGAGACATCCTGGATGATAACTTGTTCCAGAGCGCTGTGGACCTCACACTGGGGCCAAGGTTTGTCAACAAATTTTTGTCTTTATTTTTTAATTTTAAATATTTTTAAATACATTTGCAACAATTTCAACCAAAGTTTGTTCACTTTGTTATTATGGGGTACTGCATGTAGAATTCGAGGTGAAAAATGAATTTAATCCATTTTGGAATGAGGCTGTAACATGACAAAATGTGGAAAAGGTGAAGTGCTGGGAACATTTTCCAGATGCACTGTAATCGTTCTCCAGGTTGTGCTTTGCATACAACAGTTTGGCTTGAACGTGTCAATGTGTGCAGGATTCTAGTGATTGTCTTCTTAGAGACTTCAATTCCCAATAGGCTAAGTCATTTACTAGTGTCTCGGAAGTTGTTTTGGGGTCTTTAGACACACTTCACTCCTCTTTTCATTACAATCTTTCAGAATCTTTGACTTCCTACCTGCCAGGCTCATTGTTATGGCTGAATAATATTGAATTCCTGATTATACTTGTCACTCCAGCTCTTTGTATATCCACCTGTTTTGTGAGCGTCAACAATTTCCACCCCAAAGTTTTTCTGAAGTTGTTCTTTTGCTTTTGATGCTTTTTCAAGTGACAGCTCAAACACTTATTGATGTTTTATACTGTGTCAAATAGAATCCTCAGTTTTTGGTTGATTTTACAAGCTTTAAGCATTTCAAAGTTAAAGTGTAGCCATTCCACAGCAGTGGTTTGTGCTATAGGTCAATAATGATAATGTGCGCAAACATTTTAAAATAGTATGTTGAAAAAGTGTAATCAAATGCTTTAAACCCATCGTTGGGGTCACCACTTTTGAAATCTTGTTCGAATTTAGTCAGCTAATTTTACCAGTTACCTGAGATTTTCAACCTGGTGTTTGTTTTTAAGTATTACAGTTTTGTCTCACACAGATCCATACAGTATGCACACCAGTCAAAAGGCATATCGTGGATGACTTTCTAATAATTTTGGTGAGGGTGAACAAATTTTGTACAAAAATTTATTCAATTTATTCCCCAGAATGAATTGTAATAATCTCAGTCATCACTTGAACTCTCTCATAAAACTATCATAAAGTCATATTTATTCTGTGCATTGGCATCACTGAGCCTGCTTCTGCCAGAAGTTTCTTCCTGTTAAAAGGGAGTTTTTCCTTCCCACTGTTGCCAAAGTGCTTGGTCATAGGGTGTCATATAATTGTTGGGTTTTTCTTTGTATGTATTATTGTAGGGTCTACCTTACAATATAAAGCGCCTTGAGGGGACTGTTGTTGTGATTTGGCGCTATATAAATAAAACTGAACTGAATTGAACTTTTTCTATTGCTCAAACCAAAGAGCCACAAGCATGGCTGTAGGATCTAGTTCTATTTCCCACTAATTGCCAGTTCATTTCCTTGTACTTTCTCAGTAGTTATTGCCCCATTTTTCTAACTGACAGCTTCCTTTAAAAAAATGAAAAAGAAAAAAAAGAGCGTCTACCAAACTGACTTGAGTTTGCACATCAGTCATGCTGTACTCTCAAGAGAGGATGCATCTAAACCTTATGCTTACCATCATATTTCAGTGTCCTCAGCCTCTCCCACTCGTGCTCCTTTTCACTGCAATCAGTGGCTCAGTCCTTGAGGTTCCAGAATTAAGGACAACTTCCAAGTCCATTGCATTATCTGCAGGACAATTATGTCTGATCTGCTAGAAAAATGCACTCAATAGAATAAGACTGCAAAAAACAGAAAAACAAAACAAAACAAAAAAAGTACATCAAAAACTCAATAGGGACTACTGTTTTCAGTTACACAAAATAAGCACTGGGAATACAAAGACAACTATTCTGGCTGATTACTGAATTTTATTGAAGGCTTTGGAATATAAGTATTTTTCCCCATGAAAACATAACCAAGAGTTATAGCTCCAGAACTTCCTCTACTATGTCGTTTTGAAAACAAACTTAATAATTTCAATCAAGAGTTAACAAGTGAAGAAATCTTCTACTGTTGAACTAGTTAAGTAGTCAACATAATAGTAAAAAGGTCTTGTGTTTCACGGGCAGGTAAGGCTGAAAGCATAAGGCTGTAATTCTGACTGCTACTCAACTCTTATCACAGTGTCAAAGGAGCTAATGTCAGGGCCATCGCTTTCTCGAGAAGGTTAACACGCACCACGATGAAAAAAGAAAACAAATTGTTAAACCATAAAAAAAAACTTATGTAAATGAGTCTAAAATTGCGACATAGTTTAGACAATGTTTCCTACTGTGTGTGTAAAAATGCAACTATTAAATACTTAAGTGCCAATATTCAGTAATTTATTACTTTTCTTTATCAAATAGGTTCGTTCCTATTTATTAAGCATTTTAAGATAGAACACAAAAACAAATGACTCCTCTCAAATCAAATATATCAAACTGTCACGCCAATTACAGGCCAATTCAGAAACAAAAATAAAAAGACTGCAGGACAGCTAACTTCTTTTCCACCAGTGATGCATTGTGATTCTTTTCAATGGCTCTGAAAGCCACTTGATAACAGCCGCACAGGCCAGAATTAAATTCTTCCAAATTAAAGTGAGGACGAAACCTAACAGCATGTCACATTTGGAATAAGTCAAAATGAAGATGTGGCACCAAATCAAGATAAGGCTCTCAATGCGCCTAATGCAACTTCAGCCTAGTATGCACAATCCTGTCGCACTACTCTGAGGTCTTCTACAATTGTGTTTAAGTATACTGACGTGAAAAGAATGAAAAAGATGTGACCATTTTGGTTATTAAAGTGCTCCAACACACCATCAATTAGCAGCGGTATGTATATATAAACATAGTTCAGCACTTTTACAAATCAACCATTTAAAAAGCCCCCATTCTGCAATCAAAAAACAAAAAACAAAATTCTAAGCCACCATACAAAGAAAACCAAAAAAACACTTTAGTTCTCTCAGTAGTTACTTCAATTTGACCTCAGGTTATGACAAAATTATTATTAAAAAAAATAGCTGTAGAGAAATTAACATGATGTAAAAACAAACTACAAATAATGTCAGGCAGAATATCATCCATACTTTACATACATACAAAATTACATTTCATTTTTTTCTCTTTTAAGAATAGATTCTGTAAACACTGCTTCAGGTCCTTCAGGTTTGATTTATCCCCTTTTCTGCTACAATCTGTATGTTTTTCCATAGAAAATAGTCCGAGGCTCCTGTTCTGGCACTGCAGATGATTCTTCCCCCACCCCCATACTCCCCAACCGTCACAACATTAATTTAACTTTTTCAATTTTCTACCTATTTCACAGCAAAACCAAAAAAAGTGAGGAAAAATATAAGTATTGAGTGGAAGCTCTAGTGCGTTGATGTTGTCATGTAGGTGTTTTAAAAACGTGAAGATACTCTGACCCACATAAACCCAGTCTTTATAAAAAAGGGAAGGACAAGAAATAAGATAATAGGTAGGGCAGCGGGGGTCGGTGGGGGCATGGGGTGTTAGCTGAGGACAGTTGACTAGGCTAGGTTTTGAATATAGATAAGGCATAGCATGGGCAGAGGTTGGGGAGGTTTGAATTAGGAGTCCACATGTCAGGCAGATTGTTAGCCTTTCCAGTACATTTTCAAAAATGGGGTCAGAGGGTAGCATTAGGCAAGGACGTTTCTGTAAGGTAGTGAAGACTTTAGATGTGATTTAGAGGCCTTGGAGGAACTCCTGGAGCTGCCTGACGAGCTCCGTGTCCACAGTTTCCATCAGGGCTCCAAAGCCCTGGTCCCCCATCAGGGCCTGCTGCGCCTTCAGCTTTTCATAGACAAACTGCTGGAGAGAAACGCTGTGCACCGGATCCTCCAGGGCCAACTGCAGGAGGACAAAGAAAATGGAGAGTGGAAAAATTAGTGATCCCACCTGAGAAAGGGTCTGTTAGGCAGCGCTTTGGGAGAAAACAAAAACACCAGCAAACCAGCTGCTCATGGTTGTAATGTAGGTCTTAACAGTTCCCATACATTCATTTCAGAGGCTGTTCAAGATACAGTAAGTAAATATCCAATTTTGAACTGAAGGGAGGATTAATGTTCTGGTACAAACTCAGATCTGGATTTTTGATTTTTTCCTCTCAGACTCGATTTCATTTCCATGATCTAATAACTTTTGGAAGAGATGCTGCCCTACACCAGGCTATTATTTTTGGTTACTGTCTCGGTATAGAAGCTTTTACTCCGGTTTTCAGAATTTTTAATGGTTTAGATGAATACTTAGCACTCTGAAGGACAACTACACATTTCCTTTTTACGACGCAGGATTATTGGTATTGCACACTATAAATAGTGGAGAGATACAGAGCAATATATACAAAGTATGTGACAGGAACAAAACAGGATGAAACACAAAAATTCATGACTACAGAGAGATACTACACCTAGAGAATAAGGAAAGCGTATCTTAATTAGAAAAGAAAGTGTAATCTTGATTCACTTAAAGAAAGAATATCAACATAATCCATAAAATGACCTGCCTGACAAAAAAGGCAAATCCACTAATTACTCTTAATTTTATTAATGCCTGCTATGTGTTGCAATGTGTGTAAGTAGGTGTGTAAAGGACTTTCACTGAAAATGCACTGTGGATTTTTTTACAAAAAAGGAGGAAAATACAACAGAAACCTTTTACGTGTGGCGACTCTGACATATATAACTAACAGAAAACGTACACAAGGAAAAATAATTCAGTATTCACAGTCACTGTCATTCATCTTATACCGAAGAAAGCGCTGGAAAAATAATAATTGACAACAGTGTAAAAAAAAACAAAAAAACAAAAACAAGCACAGAAGACTTGAATGGTGGACTACAGCTAACACATCTCTGTAAACCTGCACACTGTCATTTATTTTCTGTGAAATGAAGCAGAAGCAAACACAACAGATGGCAAAAGCCTGAAAGCCGGGACTCGGTCTGCAAATAAATTAGAGAGGTATACAAGTTCTGTTAACACCACTGCACAAACAAAACTTCCACGCATGCAGTCAAGTTTTGAAGATTTCTTTTTGTGTGCGTCTAATAAAATGTATAAAGACAATTTTAGTCACCCTTATATGTTTTTAATCAGTGTGGGTACCTTACTATATCACCGTTTGTAACATTTCCACGTATTCTGGCTCTTTTTTTTTTTTGCTATGATTTCCCCACAGATTAATTATCATTGTTGCTTCAAAGCAGGTGAGTATCTTGAATTTAAAAAAAAAAAAAAAAAAAAAAAACTCTCCTTGTGATCTCCTTTATCACCTAGCACAAACTTGACATTTTGGCGAGCGTGTTCACTCTTAATCACATCAGCCCACAACTGAAAAACAACTCTGGGTCCTTAGAGAAGCACAATATTGCAGTGGCAAATCTTAGTCTCTAGCCAATCACTGGAAACAATACTTGTCATACTAATTTGGTCTTCGTCATTACAATGCTATCAAACTAGTAAAGAGTGGATGTTGCAGAGTGGCTTAATGGAAAAGCTTTCATCTGAGCTGCATAATTACCTTCTCTCTGTATACCACAACATCTTTAAGGTCTTTTTTGTGTGTATGGGTGTGTGCGTCAGAAGCCACATATCATGGCACTTGAATACATTTTTAATCACCATGGTCCTCTTAAGCATCTACTATGATCAAACTAGGGAAAACATTATTAATGCAATTCTTCATATGTCTCAGTAAATATCAGATTAGTTTGGGTTAAACAGGAATAGAAGCAATTAAGTCTGTATGTAGAGATTACAATATTTCAGCAGCAATGTAGCCCCTTATCAGGACTGCACACTTCATATATACTAAATGAGCTTTTTAGAAAAATGCCAGAAAAACAATTCAAGTCTTTGCATATGATAGGGTGTGGATGAAAGTTTGCTGAAGTAGTGTAAATTATTAATATTATAATTATTATTAAATTTTTATTATTAATAAAGATTAAAGAGAAATTGATAAGTGAATAGAATTAAGAAAATAAACAGAATGTACACTCGCCAAGGTACTTCATTAGTTAACCCTGTTCAACTGCTAATCAACCCAAGTATATAATCACCCAATCACATGGCAGCAACCTTATGGATTTATGTAGATATGGTCTTGATTGTATGGTTGAAGTTCAAACCAAGCATCAGAATGTGTAAGAAAGTTAACTTAAGTGACTTTGTATGGTTGTTGGTGCCAAACAAGCTGGTCTGAGTTATTTGGAAATTGCTGATCTACTAGATTTATAATAACCACTCGATATAACCAAGGTGTGCAGAAGAACAACTCTGAACCTACAACACACTGACCCTTGAAGCAGATCAGCTACAGCAACAGGAGACTACACAAGGTGACACTCCTATTCCTGTCAGAGAAGAACAGGAAACTGAGGATAAAATTTGCAAAGGCTCACCAAAATTGGAGAACAGACGATGCCTCTGATGAATGGAAAAAGAGAGATACAGAGAAACCCCTTTCCCGCATCCAGCACAAAGAGGAAGTAACACAAGTGATATGAGCAGAAGAATAGTCATTTTCTGTTGTAACAGAAATTTGGCATAAACAACATGAACTCATGGGTCCTTCCTGCCTGGTATCAGCAGTTCAGGCTGTTGCTGGTGGTGGAATAGTGAGGTGGGGGGCGGGGTATTTTCCTGGAACACTTCGGACCCCTTTCAACCAAGTGAACATTGTTAAAATGCCACAACTAACCTCTATTATGCTGCGATCATCATCTCTTTATGACCGCAGTGTATCCATCTTCTGATGGTTGCTTCAAGCAGGATAACACATCCCTGACAAAACTCCTCTTAAGCTGGTTTCACAATGAATTCATCACAATCACCATGTCTCCCATCCAATAAAGCACATTTGGGCTTTGGAGAAACAGTAAATCAAATTGTGGATGCGCAGGAATAGCACCTTGTTGAATATGTCCCACAAACGAAACAAAGCCGTTCTTAAGGAAAATGGGGGGCCAACCTGGTAATACTGAGGTGTAAATGTTTCTGTACCCCAAAAAATAAAGTTCTGAGATAGAGCAATGGACTGTATTTAGGACATGCTGTGTTGAGACTGTGCACATAGCAACACTGATCAAAAGCAGTTTACAATGTTGCCACTATCAGTATAAACAGTATGCACGACCCATTGTCAACACAGGGGGAAAAACAAGGGCGGAGATGAGAAGACAAGAGAAGAGGAAAAAAAATAACGGTGACACGAGGCAACAAAAGGTGTAGATGTGATGGGTACAAAGGAATGAAATGTGATAAGGGAACGAGGAGACAAATATGACAAAAGAGGGAAAGAATCGTCATGCATGGGAATTAAGTACCAGGAACTGGCTAAGTAATGTGGTTCAAAGAACCCCATAAAGGCAGCGAGTGATAAAAACAAGATGACGTGGGATGCAAGAGTGGGCAATCATAGCTCTACCTCATTGTTCAGGACAGAGAAAAGAGATGAGTGGGAAACATGAGAGAGTTGAAGAGAGACAGCTGAAATGACAGGGGCTGTAAAAGCCCTCATCTCTAAAGTAATCCCGAGACTACTGTTGTCCTTTTCCAAAGCAAACGGTTCTCAGTTATTTCTATAAAACCATCAGTGTTATTTAAAATTGGCCAATGAGGGACTTTAAACACACTTAATTCACACAACATCATGTGTACCAGGGACCAAGATCCTTAAAGCTCTCTGAATGACAGGCTCACACAAAGACAAATGGTATTAGTACAATGATTGCCAATATTGGTTTCGGGACTGGGATTAGCAAGGACATATTGCAAAGATAATAATCTCACAGATTTCACAATAGTAAGCCTTTTTTTTTTAGATCCTCAACTTTCTGATCTCTCAGACCTGCTCTCCTATTTCCACTCTTACAGTTTACTACAACAGACTACTCTATTCAGTCGAAAAACACATTTGTACTGTAGCAGAGGATATGAAAGGAAACTAAGTCAGGCAGACAAATGCTAACTGGAGTTAATGATGCAATAACCTGTACTTTTCCAGCTTTTATCTCACATCCCGTGGTGCCTCATGTCTAACTGCAAACACACAAATACCCCGCAGGAGCGCGAGTGTGTGAGCACATACACCGACTTCTGTGTGATGTAATGAACTGTGGGCCTGCATGATGTATTGAAGTGTAAACTAAGAACTGTATTGTGTAAGGAGATGCTGACAGCACCGGGCTTAGTGGATTACACTGCGGGCAAATGTTAATTTCATCAGCTAATTTACAACACATCATCTGCAGCCTCGCCAGCTCATCGCCTTTAGAATCTCTAACTAGACATGTAAGCTGCTCTCAAGTGGTCAAATTTGACTCAAAGCATCATGCTGTTTAAGAGAAGCTATTGTCAACTCAGGTTTTAATGGCATCGCCGTCTTAAACAAATACCATCATATACATTAAAAAAAAGTAAACTTATATTCTCTTATTTTTTCTGCATGTAAATTTTCTGTCATGCATTATCAGTGTTTGGGTTATAATGTATTATGCATAACACTTAAAAGCAAAAATAATACAGTATTTATTTGGTTCAAAGTGAGTAATCCATTGGACACGTTTTAGACTTTTGCACTACTCCGAGAGGTGCGCTGTCACACACTTAGATTGATAATTCTACCTTTAAAACTTACATTTTCACACACATCAGCACAAAGCAGTTTCCTAATGACATATGGAGATCTTTGCACTTCCTGATTTGTAGATACTTTGCCATTTCTATACAGCTTTCTGTGTTAATCAAAGTTAGGTGATTTTTACACCATCTTGCATAAAAAGCAAGAAACAAAACAAAGACACAAAACCACATTGTATGACTTTCAATATAGAGATCATTTAACTCATGCACTGCAAGTGACACATATTTGATTAACATTTGCATTTTGAGTGCTGAATTTAGGAGCAGTAATACGTTAGACAAATGTAAAGTGATTACATTAATGTGCTTCCCCAAACATTGAGGATTAAATGCATTTTTCATAAGCAACATTATTTCTCTATTCATTATTTCATTATTTTTCTCTTGGCAGGTAGTCCAAATCTGGTGTATAAACCTTAGCATGGCAATTTCAGCCATTCTGTTAATAAACAGAAGGGAAGACAAAAACAATCCCATCAGGACACAAATACTGCATAATGAAGGTGATTTTGTAAACTGGAAGCATTTCTCATTTATGTCATTTGTTCAGTTGCTTGATGGGAGTGAACTATGTGAAATATGATTGGTTCAGGTCATTTGAGGCAAGGTTTCAATTTTGGAGTTTGTACTGTGAAGAAGATAAAACGGCAAAGTAATTGGGGGCTCTGGATAAGTGGGGAAAAGATAAAGTAAGAAAATGATAGAGTAAGAAGTGCAAGTGCAATAACCAAAAAAGTAAACATGGTTTGCCAAAACAATAGGTATAGTAAAAACAACTACAAGTAAAACTGACTGAAAGGATGAACTGAAAGAAAAAAAATATGCATCTGTATTAATATTAGGTAACCTTGCGCACAAGCCAAAAACAAACAAAAGAAAAACCCCAACAACAAAAATCCCTCCACGACATAAAAAGTAGGAAAGAAATATGAAACCAGTAAAGTTTGAGGGGAAAAGAAAAGGAATAATGATGAGAGAAAAGGACAGAGGGAGAGTGACATGCTTCCTGCTGCAGCTCACTGATAAAGAAGCAATGGTCGCCATGCCACAGAAGAAGATAAATGAGAGGGAGGATGAATAGAAGAGACAAATGAGATGTGAAGGAAGTGGAAAAGGTTTGGTAGATGTCTAGTGAGAAGATATAGAGGGGAAAAAAAGAAGGAGAAAGAATAGAGAAGTAGGCGAGATACGCTCTGAAGGAAAAAACTGTAATTATGACGATAATGATAATAATAATGATCCTAAGCACCCACGGCAGTCCGCTTTTACCTCATGCAAAATACCCAATAAAAAGCCTACATTTGTTCCATCTGTTCTGACATTACTTAGAGAGGTTGCCAAACACCTTTTTGCTTGCATCTTTTTTCTGCAACCAGTGTTGTCACACGAACAACTGTTTTCAAGGTGGCACAGTTTCACAAATCCATGCCAAAAACATGTAATTTAGCCTCTACTCAATATTTGCTTGGAAGTTATTCATACACCTTTGTCTGGGAAATAAGCTAATCTGCGCCAGCAGGCTGGAGAAGAATATAGCCTCAGCACACCTGAGAGAGTTTGGAACATGAAATTATTTGATCATGTCACCCCACTTCTAGGTGTAAAGTGGCTTACCTAAACAGAACAGAGGGCTACTTAATGTTATTGTATGCAGCTGTTCTTTAGTTGGAACAGAGTGTTTTTTTTACTGGGAAAAGGGCTTTCCATACCTGACACATTGGACCACCCTAACTTTTGGTGGCATTGATTAAATAAGATGCTTCTCCGCAACGATTCTGACATGATGGCATCTTATGCTTGTTGCAGATTTGTTGGTTGGACACTGATGATGAGAATCTCCCATTCCACCACAATGCAAAGATGCTCTGCTGGATTGAGATCTGGCAACTTTGTTGTCCGTTTCAGTATAGTGAACTCACTGTGTTCAAGAAACCACTTTGAGAAGATGGCTACATTTTGGTCCATAAAGGAATTTATGAGACACTCAACTGGCCCAAAAGTGTCCCAACAAAATATTCCCCACACCATTAAACTACCAGCACCAGCCTGAACCATTAACACAAGTAAGGATAGATCCATGCTTTTACAGGTACACTGTTTACTCCAAATTCTGACACTACCAATCAAATGTTGCAGCAGATATCAAATGATTTAGTACTTTCCTGCTTATATACAGTACTTTATGTGACAAGACATAAGTTTTTAACTCACTGTGTGTTCACGCGCAACTTTTCTTATAATCATTAGTTGATATTAATCTCTGGCTCTCTTCAATAGCGCGTCGTTATCCTGTCTTCGTTCTCTCACCTGAACTGGTCGCAGCAGATGGGCTCCACTTCCTGAGCCTGGTTCTGCTGGAGGTTTGTTGTTATTAAAAGAGTTTACATTCCCACCAATTGCCAAAAAAAGCTTGCTCAAAGGGTGTCATATGATTATTGGGGTTTTCTCTGAGTTTTTTTGTATTATTGTAACATCGTTATCTTACAGTTTAAAGCACCTTGAGGCAACTTGTTTTAAATTTGGAAATATAAATTAAATTGAATTAAATTGAAACGTGACATATGTTACATGCGAAATACTTTTGTCTCTTTTTTTGTTTACGTTCATCAGTGTCTCTGGATGAACAGACCTATCACTGGGCTTGTCTGTGTCAAACAATATGTGTTGCATTAGGCATACGGTGCAAACAATGCCAACCACTTGTAGTAAATTATTCACAACTTGGCAGCTTAAAAGTTTTAAGCCATACATTTTAGTATCTGTGAATAATATCTGCATACTTGGGCAGGGATAGCTCAGTAGGTAAAGTGGTCGCCCCATGATCGGAAGGTCGGCGGTTCGAATCCACTTAACGGCTACCCTGAGGTACCCCTGAGCAAGGTACCGTCCCTACACACTGCTCCCCGGGCGCCTGCTTAGTGGGCTGCCCACTGCTTCACAGAGTGAATGGGTCAAATGCAGAGAAAAACAAGTAATTTCCCCATGGGGATCAATAAAGTATCCATTATTATTATTATTATTATTATCATACTTGTATATGATCGAATCTATATACAAAAAAAGTCCCCAATTTATCACAGGCATATTTTCTTATGTGCTGCAAAAGATATTTTTCATTCTATAGTTACTTAAAACCAGTGGGTGAGCTCATGGAAAACACCATCAATCTGAATAGACAGTTTAAAAAAAAAAAAAAAAAAGATGAACCAGTTTACATTAAAAGACCAAACTCGAGATTAAAATCATTCTATAAAGTGTAGCATAATCATGATGTGTCAAAAACCTTCACTGCTGATAAAAAAAAATGCTGCCATGAATGATGGTCCTTCAATACAATAATCATAGGCATTGTGGTTTAAGTAAATCCCACTTAGAAAGTATGATGCTTATAAGCACGGAAAGACAAAATCACGTAAAGATTAATTGTTGAATTTGCTCTTTTCATGGGATTTTTTTTTCCAGTAAAAGTGCAGGATAATGGGGCATTGCCCTAATGCAAGGCGTCACATCAGATTGAAGTTGAGACTGATTATGAACATCAAAGAATAAGGATAGCAAAGAATTGCTCCTATGCCAGTAATTATGGAAGCATATATAAGAGTGTGGCTAATGGATATTATGCAAGAGAGGGGGTCTATATGTGTGCATGTTTTGTTGGCAGAGCTACGCTGGCTTGGTGGGAATGGGCCTGCTGAATATCCGAGTCTGACACTAATCCTATTACCTCTACTCCAACTGCTGCAGATATCAGCTATTGACTGTTGTCCCCACATACACTGTCCTGATTAAAGGACACCTACATACTTATACACGCAAGCATATATCTTAAGTTATTGGGCGGGGATAAATAAACATACATAGAACATGTAAACATAGACATGTTAATTCCACATTTTAAATGTAAAAGATGTAGCACTAAAATCTTCTTTCCACAGACATTCCAATTCGATGTGAATTTTTAAAGCATAATTTCAGCTTGACGATGACTAACACAAACTCATATGTGTCGTTATTCACATTCAGCTCGAGAGCAATTCAATTCCAACATTTTAAAGCCCACTACAGGCTTTTTATGCTCTTAAAGCATAAACATACAGTGGCTGGAGGGGAGTCTCTTAGCATCGGAGCAGCCAGTCCTTGTGTTTGCAGTAGCACATTTATTCTTCCTGTGAAAACCTCCAGTACAATCTTTCTGTCTCATAAGTGTGTTTTGATGCATATAAAACACAAACATGTGCAGGAAATGTCCACTAGTCCCAAAAGCCCTAAATAAATCCAGGACAGGAACAAATGGCACAGTAGATGATACTGAAGAAAAAAGTAAAAAAAAAAAAAAAAAGGTTAAAATAACTAATTAAAAATAAATTTTGCATAATTTGAGAATTTTGTGTATCCAAGTATGGGAACAAAACATTCATAAATAGAGTGTCCAGATCTAATGATCAGGTTAGCTCTTATTTACAGAAGAAATTTAAGTGTGAGGGGGAAAAAAGTATTGCTTGGTGATATAAAGTCAACTCAGTCAGTATAATAATGGCTATAGACATCCTGATCTCACCAACCTTGCAGCTGAGCAGAAGCAGACTGTCCCTTTCATTGCACCAATGGCATTTTGTCTTGACTTGTATTAAACGATACTGACTGCACTTGCACCACTGGACTCCCACAGCTCCGTTTAGAAGTGATCAGTACCTTGCTTTTAGTCAGTTGGGTGTTTTTGTGTTGCCTGCAGACTCTGTCTCCTACCACTTACAATGACAAAGATTGATTTTTTGTAATTTTTCTGTGTACCACCACAGAAGAGTTTAAATGAAATAATCAAGAAGTGATTGAAGTGCAAATTTTCAGCTTTAAGGGGGTTAACTGTTTAAAATTTAGACCGACTTTAATCAAATCTTTAGACTAGTAAATAGGAGAAATTTCCTGACCAATTGCTTGTTTACGTCTCGCTCAAAAATACAGATGAATTTATGCTAATAAGGCATTTTCAGTCATGCGTTGCCCAAAAAAAAAAAAAACCTTTGAGACCGCATTGCTTTCTACTACTTTAGCATACAGTATTGCTAAGCTAATGAAAACCTCAGACAAAGAATCTGCATTACTTACAAAAACAAAAAAAAAAGATCATATATGGCCAATGCTATAATGCTCTCCAAAGGTAACAAACTATAGACAACTACAGACAGCAGCCTTTACGGAAAAGCGTCAGAGCCATTAAGCACTTTACATTTAGTCATCCAGTAAGCATTTGCAATGACGTTTAATACATAATATCAGAAAAATGACTGAAGACATGTATGGCTGAAATCTGAGTCTTGGGGGATTTTAACACTCATTGCTTGACTACTGCTTCTGACCATTTAAAAAGGGTTCTCTACAGCCTTATTATATCTTAATCAGGGAGCCTGGCAGACCTAATCTAAAGAACCCCTCAGGATCAACGCATAACTTCTTAATATAAATAATATGAATGTAATTTCAATTTATATAGGTATTCTAAATGATACAGGCATTCATCACACACAGTGCAGTTCCTTTCAGGTTTATGTATATAATTCCATATATCGAGCCTGAGTCGCATCAAGGGACTTTAGGCACTAAGGTAAGAACTCTACAGTATTTTGGAGAAAAAAACCCCAAGAACCAGATGACCCCTATGAGCAAGCACTTTGTAATAGTGGGAAGGAGAAACTCCCTTTTTAACAGGAAGAAACCTCCGGCACAACCAGGTTCAAGGAGGGACAGCCATCTGCTGTGACCGGTTGGGGGCTAGGGGACAGAGAAAAGATATTAAATGCTGCGCTGGGGTCGAACATGACAAGCATAGAGATGAGTCCACTGTCAGAGGCCATAAGGTCATTGGTAATCTTCACTAGTGCTGTTTCAGTGAAATGCTAAAACCTGACTGAAACTTCTGTTCCTCTGCAAATGATCAATTAGCAGTTTCAAAATTTTTTGAAATAGGAGGACGCCTGAAGATTGGTCTATAATGAGCAAAAACAGCTGGATCAAGTAACGGCTTTTTAAGCTGTGGTTTAATTGCAGCCACCTTAAAAGCTTGTGGTACCTTATCCAGTGATAGAGATACATCAATCATATTTAACATTTTAGCGTTAATTAATGATAAGACTTCTTTGAACAGTCTTGTACCGAGGTGGTACTTTTAGACATGTTGAAAATTTAAAGGAAGAAATTATTTAAGTTAGTTTGCAAAGACTGACAGGAAAGAAAGAGTCTAAATAAATGGCAGCAGTTATTAAAGTTGCTGTACATGTCTGCAGGATGGCTGTGAAGGTTGTGGCAATCCACAACAGCAGCTGTAATGGCAGGCTATATTAGTTTTACAAATAACATTTCATTACAAGTGTTTCAATATATATATCTAGCATTCACTAATAAACAAAGACTACAACAAACTATGCAATACCCAACACATCTACATAATTTAATGTAGGAGATTCTTATGGAAAATTAAACCTGAGGCTTGGGTAATGGACATCATTAGTTACACTTTTAAAATGAAGTATAAAAACTGAGCTCTCACTGTAAGCAGCTAATTGCCTACATTTTAAAACAGACACACAGTTAGCGACAATATAAAGAATTTATTCTTTTTCTTTATAAACTTCAGCAGTTCTCTCCAAGTATGTATTAGATCATGCATGAACAGAAAAGCATGCTAGTGTGCATACTACAAAATCCAGCTGGAAGCAGGATTGTGTACCCATGTAGTTTCACAAACTGCATTTGACCTTTGTGAACTTTATACCATACCTTATAGAGTGAGGGTATGGTGTTGGAAAATAACCATAATTTGACCAGTCAAAGGAGCTTGCAAAGAAAAGCGTCTGGGCTTCTTTAAGTTGCTTGAAGATGTTTCACCTCTCATCCGAGAAGCTTCTTCAGTTCTAAGGTCAAATGGTGGAGAGTCCCAGATATAAACCTAGTGGGAGTGACCCCACAGAGGGACAAAAGGACCCCCTGATGATCCTCTAATCGCCTGAGCCAAGGTGGGAAACTGGGCGTGGGTCCCAATCAGCCAGAGTTTCGGGTGTGTTCATTGTGAAACCTGGCCCCACCTTATCATGCGAATTCCTGAGGTCAGATGGCCCAGGATGTGAGTGGGCGTTAAGGCGTCTGGGAAGGGATCTCAAAACTGGATTATAGATGGCAGAGAGTTGGTGTCGTAAACCCCCGCCTCTGTTCAAAGATGGTCGCTCACGGTGGACATAGATGGCTTCTTTCACTCCTCTTTCAAAACCATCTGTCCTTTGATGGTTTGAAAGAGGTTTAAGTCCAGACGCTTTTCTTTGCAAGCTCCTTTGACTACGATGACCTGGATGACTGAGAACCTTCACAGACACATAATTTGACCACTCACCTCACCACTGAACACCCACCGCCTGACAGCAGCAGCTGTCCACAGCAAGGCATGATGCCCTGCCACATTGCAAAAGCTAGCCAAGAAGGGCTGGAGGAACAAAACAAAGAGCCTAAGGCATTATAACTCTGCCTCCCAAGAGATCCCAAGCAAGGCGAGTATCCACTCGTGCACTGGAACGCCAATCAATCCATGAAGACTCAAGCCCCTAAAACAAGTCCCTAAGACTTCACTGCCAAAGTTCTTGTGCCAGCCACCAGACAACACAGCTAGAAATTCTGTATCCATGCCTTAAAAGGAAAAGCTGTTTTGGTGGCATGATTGGAAAAAACAGAGTTTCAATATTATGATGGCTGTATGTACATTCAAACATCACACAGGCAATCTAGTTAAGAAATTAAGACAGAAATGAAACTTTCCTATCGTTTGCAGGAGAAAAAAAAAACAAAAAACGAAAACAGCTGAAGCTGTCTCTCTGTTTAGGAATACGGTGATATGATGTATAGGGCATCAATTCCTAAGGCCTTGGATGTTGATTATCATTATGCCCTTAGGCTTACTAATAGTCATGTTTATAGTGCATCATTAAATCTTATAAGAAAGACATGACAGGCATATCTCATTGTTTATCTGTAAGCCTCTCAGTGGGAAACTGTGACTTTACATCACTAATGCATTAAACTTGTGCTCAAAGCTATATGTCCATGAGCTCAGTTTATTAAAAAAAAGAAAACAGAAAAAAGGAGTGCTTTGGAAACCCCTCGGTGCATTCATTACTAATAGCTATGTCCCCAGTACCAGGACGTATACATTGCACTGACAAATTAGAAAACTACTACAATAAAGAACATAAAAGAAACCAAACAACATCAGGCAGAACAGAGTTGAGACATGAGTAGAATAATCGCTGTAAAGAAAAAATAAAAACAAAGATAAAAACACCACATACACAAATGTACACATCTCTCTCTACTTTTCATTAGGGCATGGCCTCTTGACTTCGAGAGCAGATTATTCCTTGATTGCAGTAATTTCCTCACCTAGTGAGGCAGCACGAACGGCAATATCGTAATTAGTACTGTACTAAAGGGCCTAATGTAAGAGTTCCTCAGCATTCTGTCATACAGGTGCATACTAGAAAATGTGTAGCTTAAACAGGCATGAGACTCAACATTTAAATCATTATTGTGTGATTTTTCAGAAAATCAAAGGATTTGAAGAGCAACTCCGAAGAAAACAGTAATAACAATGGCCCGCTAACATGCTCTACCAAAAATTGTGCTTTGGTGTGTATCTGACGGACGAAAGCCAAACCAGTTCCACACCACTGAAGTTGCAGCATTTTTACAAACCAATTCTGGTTCATCTGTTTCATTCAACGATCCACTTTCGCCTCTCTCATTCTTCGTCGCCGCCAGGCTTTTTCTGCCATGTGCGTATGAAAACAAAGGCACTGCGCATGCGTGTCTTACCCATATTCTATCGCGATATTTCTTTTTCCTATCATTGCCTAACATTATACCGGTATTACCACGAACGGTATGATATGGCCCAGCCCTACTAGCAGGATCAGAAAAACATTTCTTTTTAGTGCTCTAAGCAGAAGGCCATGAATTAGAGGAATCTTTGAACCAGGGCTTTGAGTGACAAGCTTGGTCAAACAGTGATATGAGACATCCTGTCTGAAATCTGGTGTGCCATCTGGTATGCACTAAAAGACCAACTTCTGCATTTGTAAGATGGCACTAAGAGGGGAAAGATGCAGTCAGCAACTTTTTCTGTTTAAAACTTTGTAAAATGTCATTAATTGAGGAAGCGCACAGAATAACAAATCACCCAGACCAAAGTTGAGTATTTACAAGGAACTTTTTCTCTTAAGTGGTTGTAGGCTTCTCACATGCATGGAAAACAACAAATATTTGTATTATTGTTATTACCGCTACCGAAGGAGGTATTTGATGTTTGTTTTTTTTAATCGTGTTGCCTTAAAAAACAGTTTTTCTTTATCAGTGTGTTTTGCTTCATGTTCTGTATTACCCTGCGAACAAATTTAAGTGTAATATCACCAGTGTTGGGACTAATGAGTTATTAAATAACGCGTTACAGTAACTACGTTATTATTGTGGTAACGAGCACGGTAACTAGTTATTATGCCAAAATCAGGAACGCGTTACTCGTTACTGGGATTTAGATAGGGTCGTTACTCGTTACTTCGTGTGGTGGCATCGCGGAGCTTCCACAGATTCAGTAACATTAGCAAGTGGTGGAGGCCAGCAGGTGGATGAAGGAAAAAGGAGGCAAGAGGAGAGACCCGAGGCGGCCGCCGGTCCAAGTGTGAACTGAACTTCAGGTAAGAAGTTATGACCTGCAGTCTCTCTGGGTCAGATATAAACCAAGTTTAGGTGGAGTTTATTTTCGTTATGCTGACTTTTTCCGTACTGCGTGATAGCTAGCTTGACGGAGTTTCTACACAGCTGGGTGGGTGCTATGACACTGATGTTGAACTTTATTTTGTTCATAAGTTATTAGAGTTGCCAATCGTCCCGTCTGGTATTCAGAGAAAATATTACGCGTTTCTTATTGAGGTGAAAAGGAACAGTTTGTCCCGTAATTCAGCTACAATGGAAAAGGCACAAAGCTGGAGTTATTCTGTGTTTACGCTGCACAGCTGCCCCTTCTTCTTTCATTCTCCCCCCTCCCTCACCTGTTGCTACTTCAATCATGAAAACTGATCAGTGATCAGCTGATCGTCTCTCTTGTTTATCGCTCACTTTGCGCCGAAAGAGGAAACCAGCGGATGTCGCGCTAAACAACAGCAGCACGTTTAAGCTTGATCAGCTGTTGTAAGAATTTATTTAATATTAATATTAAGTGCATATTAGAGCATGAGGGTGGGAATGGATGTTTGTATATGTGTGTGCCTGTATGTCTGTGTCTATATGTCAGGTTGGGTATCAGACGCCACCTCTCTGGGGACATCTCAGGCCCTCCAAGGTTTGGAGGCCTATCTCCACCCACCACCACTTCCCCTGCCAGTGGCGGACTCCCTCAGGTATCGGTGCGTTGATGGTTCTTTGTGTGTGGGGGTGGGCGTCCGGGTACACACCGGCTCACTCCTTGACGGCCGCTTATCGGGGCCTGGAGCCTGGGACTCGCTCGGGCCACTTCGGAGGTGGGGTGCCCCCGGCCTCTCGGCCTGGGGCTCGGTCACTCAGGCACAGCTGGCTGCCGGCGGAGCTCACGGGCGCGTCACTGCAACTCCCCCTGGCTTCTGCTCCGCGGCTGCTGAGTGAGCCCTCATCTGGGACTCTCCTCAGCTCTTACTGGGACAGTGGCGCGGCTGCCCCTCTGTTGGCCTTCCTTGGTCTCTTGTGTTCTGGGGGCCTCTGGATGTCTGGAGTTTTGATCTCCTCCATACCTGCTTCATACCCTGGAGGACGGGGCTGTGGCCCCCCCACACTCCCTAGCAGATCGTTACATGGAGAAACCTTTGGAATGCAAGCATGCTGATCCACACAGGTATGCACACGGGTGTACACACGGGTATTCACAGACGCGGACTACAGCTTTCTTGGCTGCTGCCTCAAAGCACATTGTGCGCTGTCTATCTTGCGTGCTGCACAATATCGTTTGTTATTTAGTAACTACTGCTAGCTAGTTTATTGTGATGGTGCCATTTTTTTTTTTTTACTATGTTGCTCTTTGTTGTTTGCTTTCTCTTCTGTTTTTTTTCTCCATACAGGTGACCCAGGTGTTTTGTTTTTTTTTGTTTTGTTTTTTTTTCTGTCTTCCCCCCCTTCTCACCGTCTCTTCTCCCCTTTGGTTTTCTTTCTCTCCCTCTTTCTTTCTCCCTGTCCTGTCCCGTTTGTAGCAACTGAAAATAAAATAAATTCATAATTATAATAAAGGTCAATCAAATGGACCAATATGGCAAGGCCATAATGATCCACTTGGTAAAATAAATCCGCTTGGCATCTTTCTTGGCCTTAAGACAACAATTCTGATGGCTAAAGATCCAAACGGGACACAAAAAAAAAAAAAAAAAAAAAAAAAAAAAAAAAAAAAAAAAAAAAAAAAAAAAAAAAAAAAGAATTTATTTAATATTACCGTATTTCCCGGACTACAAAGCGCACCTGTATATTAGCCGCACAAGCTAAAATCAGGGGAAAATCCTGTTTTGTACATACATTAGCCGCACCTGACTAAAAGCTGCAGGTGTTTCAATGTTGACTTATCATATGTAAGAGAATATGCACAAAGGGAATTGTCAGGAAAGAGATGGCTGTTTGGAGACATCACTTTTATTAATATTTTGAAAAACAAGTTATGGGTACATATTTGCATAACTTTTTAGGTATATGTACAAGTAGCGGTAATTACAAGTACGAAACATGTACTGTGCTTCATAAATGAGTAACAAATGTAGTACATAACAATAACCTACAGCACACCAGAAAAATAGATTCGGACTACCTTTTAGGCTCAGGTGCAGCGACACGGCTTTAACAAGAAGAAAAGTCAGTCATTCACCACCATCTTCCCCAGTGTCGAATGTCACTTTCAAAACCAAAGAAATCCTCGTTGTCAGTGTCAGAGTCGAACACCCTCTGAAGGGCCGTGGCGGTGTCCTCCTCTCCATCATGCAGCAGTCCAGCCCTTTGAAATCCGTTGGTGATCATGGATGTTTTCACACTTTTCCACGCTGTCAGAATCCACCGGTGGAGTTGAGCACAACTTGCCTTTCGCAAGTTTATGGCCGCTTGTCATCCACGCCTCCCACTGAACGTGTAGCGCTACTTTGAAGTTTGTTTTTCGCGCTACTTGTACGGCACTATGTTGCCTGGCGGATGGACATGTGACCAACATACTACTCTTGAACCCCGATGTGTGTCCGATCACATGCCCTTCTGCCAGGCAACGTAGTGCCGTACAATAGCGGAACAAATAAAACAAATCGTCTTACGATATGACAAAAATCATGGACAATCCATAGAAAAGCCGCACCTGACTAAAAGCCGCAGGGTTCAAAGCTTGTGCAAAAAGTAGCGGCTTATAGCCCGACAATTACGGTAATTTCTAGTATCAGCTGATGTTTGCTGGAGCCACAGCTGTAAACCTGCTGGTCATGATGTCGGTTTGGATGTGTGATGAGAGGGAAACATGAAGATGAAACCAGGAGATGTCCTTACTGAATCATCAGAGCTGAACAGGTGATGGAGAAACAGGTTTATCTTTTACACTGTAAACCCCAACAGTCTACCTGACTTATAAAGTTTGTGGATATAACAATTAAAATTCCTCACAAAGTTGAAACAACTTAAAACTTTTCTGTTCGGTTAACGATTCAAACAGTTATAATTGTACATGGCTTAGAAGTTAAGAGTAAATACTGCTTTCTTAATTATGATTTTTGAGTAAATGTTTTTTTCCGAGCTCCGCATGTGGACGTCATGACGTCATGACGTCTTCTCTCTAACCTGAACGACGTTGACAGAAAATTCTGTTCAATATGGCTGCCCTTCTCGAGCGACTGGAGAACACATTTGGAGAAACTTGTAAGTAAAACTGAACCTTCGTTATGTTTATTTTTTCCGTAAAAAAGCAAGTATATTAATATGTTGCAGCCAATAACTTGTTTTCGAATGCGCTGTTGTGTTAAAAAGCACAGACCCAGGTGGTGAATAGTTGTTCGCGGTTGTTCGCGCTCTTTTTCAAACATAGATTATGTCGTCAGTTTTACAGTTTTAACCGATTAAAACACAGTTTTACGAAGAATCACACATAAAGAAAGGGTCTTAGTGATATTTTAACGACCCCTTGCCAACGCAAGAAAGTTGGCGTTTTTACAACAGCAGCCTCATTGTTCGGCAGGTTTTTTTCTTTTCTTCTCATTAGCATCATTCAAAAGTGACTTAGCTAGCAGTGGCAACTTCTATCTAAAACAATTGAAATATAGCAAGGTGTTGTATATTTAGTGTGCTGATAAGGTTTTCAATATTTTTATTTTTTCTTCCAAGGCTGAAGGCCAAAGACAAAAAGACAGAAGAAAAAAAAAAATTCAGACTGCAATTAATTTCAGGTGGAGACAGTAAACACAGGTGAGTTGAAAGATCTATTGAAGAAACCATTCATTAAGTCCCTTAAGGTGAAGATTTCATATATTGATAATGATAAAATTAACACAAATTAAAAGTTTCACTGATAAACACACAATTTTTCCTTGCTTTGAACCCCATGTTCTATATAGATCACAGCTCTGATCTGGAGAACACTATTTTAAAATACTGTGTAGGGTTTTTGTCAAATGATTAAGAAACATACTCTCTGTCACAAGAGACAGAAAGGTTGTATCTTAAAAGAAAAGTCTCCAAAATTTAGTAGAGTCTGATGTCATGCAGTTTCATAAACATGTATTCTCCCCAAAGAATGACACCTGAAAACTTTGCGTTAAATGAACTTTTCTTTTCCCTTTTTAGGAGGCGCCTGATATCAACGTGAAACGCACTGCAGTACTTCGTGCCCTTCCTGTATACCTGCGGGAGGAGGACCCAGAATTCTTTTAGACATGTAATGTAAGTGTATTTTTGCATTACTTAAATTCTGCCAGTAAGATAAAATGCTATGGATTTTTTTAAATACAATTTAATACCCTAGCAGCTACCAAATTGTACAAACAAAATACCCTCTCTGTAGAAAACCCACACACACACAGGTCAGGAGCAGGGCACAGGCGTATCACAGCACTATGGCTATGCTGCAGGTGGCCCAAAAACCAGGCTGAAGTCAAGATTTAGTTTCTTTTTGAGATAAAGTCATGAAATAAAAAATTACTTTTTTTTTTAGAAAAATAATAAAAATACAAATTATGTAATGCAAGAAGCTAACACGTTAATGTACATTTTTCAAAAAAAGTAGAGTACCCTAACTCGTTACAAAGTAACCCACTACACTGCTGAATGTTTTGCTAGATTACAGGTCATGCTTGTCACATTCTCTCAAACCAACCTTACTTATTTAATTGGGGCGATCGTGGCTCAAGAGTTGGGAGTTCGCCTTGTAATCAGAAGGTTGCCGGTTCGAGCCCTGGCTCCGACAGTCTCGGTCGTTGTGTCCTTGGGCAAGACACTTCACCCGTTGCCTACTGGTGGTGGTCAGAGGGCCCGCTGGTGCCAGTGTCCGGCAGCCTCGCCTCTGTCAGTGCGCCCCAGGGTGGCTGTGGCTACAATGTAGCTGCCATCACCAGTGTGTGAATGGGTGTGAATGTCTGGATGACTGAATGTGTAAAGCGCTATACAAATACAGGCCATTTACCATTGATACTGTGTCTATTCCAGGCGGACGCATTGGATGAGTCGACCCTCATTGACACTCCAGTTGCCCTTCTCACAGTGGTTACCGACGGCGCTTCCCAGTCCAGTCCATTTTACTTCCTCAAGCATGGCTGTTTTGGTGAAAGGCGACTAGGTGATGCGTGATATTCCCAGATTTGCAAATGCATTTGCTTTATTGTTTGGCTTGATCTATGCTCTGCATTTAGACTACCCCAGGAAGCTGGTTCACACATTTGCCTTAGTCCAAAATATCTTCATGGGGCTTGATGACGGCAAACCCCTGAAACCCCTGCCTACATGCTCTTAAGGAATATAAGGCAATGTTTGTTAGGACACGCACTCTGTTACTGAGCACTTTGTTTGAAGCACTTTAAGCACTTTAAGTTTACTACAGGCTTTGGGTGGATTTAACTCCATCAGTTTACCTAATTTTCCTATACTTGACTGCCTTATCTGGTTATTTGGAAGCTGATCATCTTTGTACCCATTTTAAAAAATTGTTTTTCATTTCTATTTAAAAAAAAGTGATTAGTATTTGACTTTTTGTTTTGCATTTTTGTGTATTTTGAGAAAGATGCAATTAGGACTGATGTCGTCCTTTGTGAGTTTATAAAAAGATAAATGTTCTACACAGAATTTATAATGCTCACTTTATGGTGCCGATGTCCATGTTAGTTGTTTTATAAAAACATTTGTGATGTTTTTAAATTTTCATGAAAAAATGTTAAATAAACAAAATGTAAAGTAACTGAATTTCCGTACTTTTTTTTTTTTAGTAGTCTACACTCACAACATATCTTTTAATTAATAATCAGATAATTTGAGTTTAGGTTGTAATATAATTGCATTGTGTTGCATCAAAATAATAAACTACAAGAAACACAAAAATATTGAAATTAAAGTATACAGTCTTTGAGTAAAGCTCAATTAATAAAATATAAAATATAATTTAAAATTTTTAGGTTAACAATAAATACAAATTTTGAGTACCCCATACTTAGAAGATATGAGTTTTTGTACTTAAATCTTTTGAGGTAATCAGTTTCCACAAAAGTTTTAAGTTCAGTCAACTTGTTCGGGTTTACAGTGTAGGTGACATGAATGAGTTGAAATTATGAACTGTTTCCGAGAGACAAATAACACCAGGATCCTTTTCTAAGTAGCTGACAGCTGGTAACTGTGCAGGGGCGGGTCTAGCAAAGTGTTGCCAGGGGTCCATGTAGGGCATTAACAGGGAGAGGGGGGCACAAAGAAATACTTTTCTTTCTTATTCTCATTTAAAATGTCTCTCTTTTAAAAAATAATTATCTGAATCTTACAACAAACGATTGATAGATTGATGCATATATACCATCAAAACAGTGTACATCACTGTCACAACAGTGTTTATTTTCATTCAAAGGCTTTATGATTTTTCCTATAATGGTGGGCCAGTGTCTAGTCAAAATGCCCGGGACGATTTTTTTTGTCCCAGTCCAGCCCTGTATGCAGCTCATCTGCAGTCTGGTGTTGCCTACATCTTCCTATTCAGAAGGCAGAATTTCCGAGTTCTGAGTACAATCGAAAGCACCACGACTGCAGTTTTTGTGTTGGATGTAAAAGGTGCACATGACGCTGTGACGTAGGCTAGAATCATGGCAGCAGTCAATGACTGTCCAGGCGTGGGATTTCTCTCGTGGAAATATGCACATTATCTTTTCCTTTCTATTGGTAGGTGGCACAGTGCACTTGTGGCACGTAAGCAAGCTAGAAGACTGGCAAAGTTATGGAAGCAACACATTAACAAGAGAATTCTGAGTAAAACCAAAGTTACTTTCCCTAGTAACTAGTTACTTTGAAAGTAACGAGTAACTTGAAGTAACTGAGTTACTTTTGAGAGAAGTAACTAGTAATGTAACTAAGTTACTATTTTAAAGTAACTTACCCTACACTGAATATCACATATGTCTAGTTTAATCTCCTAGGACCTGGGTCCACATATGTGGATATCACATTTTGGGTTGTCTAGACCAGAATACTAAATTTTGCTCTACAAGGGCCTGATATCCACTTACGAGGACATTACACTGCCACTGTTCTATCGAAATCTAAAGCAAATATCCTCATGTGTGGATCTGATTTTTCTCAGAAACAAAAATAAGGTTAAAACAAAAAAAATCACGTTCTTTGTTTTTACATTCATAAGGTCCCAATCAGCCCAAATAGCAAAGAGAAATTAAAAATGCATGCCATGAAAGAGTTCGGGTCTCAGGAGGTTAAACATCACCTTTTTTTTTTCTTTTTTTTTTTTAAATCCCACTAGAGCTCAATTCAAAGTTTTTAAAAAAGCACACTAGTGTTTCTAATAAAGCCTTTGTTGTGACAAATAATCTTCAAAATCGAGCTAATTGTTTAAGATGCCTGCAAACTATCTAAGGAGAATGTGCTACACTGTACCAGACACTTCATACTTAGACCGTGCCCTTTTAACAGCATCTGTTGTGCCATTACCCATCTTAAAATTGTAGCTTGTGACAGAAAGTATTACATTATAATGGACAGTCTATTCCTCAATTCCAGCTTCACACATAATGGCAGCATGATTTTGTTAGCAGCATCATGCTGTAAATCCCCCATTCACTTTATTCAGTGTTCACTCCATAGCTTAACAATCTTTAAATAATTTGTAAAACACTCAAAACAGCTACTCTATTCACAGATCATACTGTGTATACAGTATACTAGATCCATAAGTGCTGTGCTTTAGCTAGCAGAGGGCAAAACATAGTATCTGTCACATTATACTGAGGGCCTTTGCATTTAATTAACGTCATTGTGTTAAAATTTGCTAAAATACACAAGATGACACTCGCAAGATAGTCGTCAATGAATAAGCATTCATGGAACTAAACGGCTAAATTATTATTTTTAAAAAAAAAAAGATAATTTATATATTGGTTCCCTTTCTTTAAAGCTTTTTAAAAGGATTAAAAGGAGGACTTTTTAATACTTCTAAGAAAATCTTCTACAGTCAAAGACTAGTACCCGTTCACATCACCAAATATTGCGTTTCCTCACTTCGGATGCTCTGTTAGACCTTTAGTGCAGCCACCTTCAGTTGCTGGTTGTTTGTGGGGTTTTCTGCATTCATTTCAGTCTTCAGGAACTGAAAGGCGTGCTCTATTGGGTTGAGATCAGATGGCTGACTTAGCCACTGCCGAACATTCAATTTCTTTGCCTTTTAAACTTGTTTTGGGTAATTATTTTCATTGTGAAGTGCTGTTCTGTTTTGCTGTATTTGGCTCAGTCTGAGCAGCGAATATAGACCTGTACACTTCATAATTCACCCTACTTGTATCAGTCATATTATCAATAAACATTAGTGACCGGCTTCCACTGACAGCATAGTGCATTTAAAAAAGTATCAGTTTCTACAGAAAGCTACAAGTGAGAGAGGCAAAGAAGGCAGAATGGCAAATTAGGAAAAAAGATTTAGAGCAGTAAAATCATCAATTAAAATAATAAAAATAAGAATTACAATTGCATATAAAAATAAAAGAAGAAAAAATGAATAAACAGCCAGAGTTCTTTGCATAGCATAGCATTAACATGGTGATTGGTGAGAAAAGTGCAATAGTGTGAATTACACTGTATTGTTCTCATACCAACCAATCAAAATCATAGAGATTTGTTAGCGCTGTAATGAGCCATATGCAGAATGAATAAGCTTTTCACTGGTAATTAAGATACATAATGATCGATTTTACAAGTGAATTGTCAGAGCAAAGATCAATTATCCTCATTATTTGAATCAGACTAATTAACTCCCAATAAATGCAGAGAGCTGACAGGTTTAAATACTCAACATGCTTTTGGGTGCATCATCTGATTAGCAGAGCTGAAATGTAAAAACAAAGACTGGCAGAGATGTCATAGGGCAAAATCATTCTAATGTTCCCTGTGGTGCATGCATAACGTCATAATATCTGGCTTCTCTTTTTAAGAGCACGGTCTTATTAAAATGTTAAAATGGAGTAGAGTCATCAGTATGCCAACACTAATGATAACTGTTTAGCACTAGTCTAACAGGGATCTGCGAATCCTTTAAAGTCCTGAATAGCATTACAGATGTAAATCATGCTGTCAGATTTGATCTCTGCTGAGGTTGAAAATTTGTGTATTTATGCTGCAAATGCACGAGGTCAGACCTCTTGATCTAATTAGAGTGATTAAAAAAAAAGTCTGTTCAGCCCAAATATGATGGCATTTATGTTTGTTTCATGCATCATTTATAAGAAACATTACAGGTAGCTCATGGATGAAAAAATCTCATGTTTTTATCTGCTGTTTTAGCCTCATTAGTCGAGCAGAAGCTTGTGTGGATATCTAAGAAACTGATTTAATGCAAGTCATGGAAATGGAGGTAAACTGCCTTCTGGTTACCTTCCTAATGCTTCTCATTTTCTCTGTGACATTCAGCTGAGTGTCACAATAGAAGACATATCAAATGTTTAAAATAAGACATTTGACTGTTTCACAAAAGATTCATGAAATAGTGAACTAGGTCATGGCAGCAACATGCTGGAAAAAGGCCGGGACAGGGGGTAAAAATAAGTGGTACTAAACAGACACCACTGGAGGAAAAATTTGAAACATTTTGCCACTAATTAGGTTAACTGGCAACAGATCAGTAACAAGATTGTATACATATAGATAGCATCTTAGAAACGCAGTTTTCTTCAGAAGTAAAGATGTGCATTGGTTCACCAATCGGAAAAAGAAAAAAAAATCTCAACACTGGACGCTCATGATCTTCAGGTCCTCAGCACTCAATTAAAAACAATGAGCCTATGCAGTGATTTTTTTTAATCACTGCATAGGCTAAGAAGAGAAGGAAATCATTGTGTGTGTGCCAACCGCAAATGCAAGTCAAAGCTCTACCATGCAAAGAATAAGTAATATGTGAAAATGACCCAGAAATGCAGTCATCTCTGACAAAACTGATTAAAAATGCACTGAGGCAAAGTGGGAAATTGTTCTGTGGGCAGATGGATCAAAATTTGAAATCCACTGTAGAAAACATGGACGCTGTACCTCTGATGGTATGGGGGCACTATCAGCAACATGTGGTCCGATCCAGATGTCTTGCATATTTCAGCAAGATACTGCTAAACCACATACTGCATGGCTTTGGGGTTGCAGATCAATCTGTATATTTACTTTAACTTACCAATAATAACTTACTCTAGTCAACTATCCAAACAGAACACAATGACAGCATTCCGAGTACTGCCTTACAGACACAATGCAATATTCTGCATATGTCTCGATAAGCCTATTAGCTTTTCTATATCGCTTGCCAATTAAAAAAACAAAAACAAACTGCAATCATGTCAACTCCGACTACTCTCATGGACAATAAAGCTGGGAACCGACAGAGATGAAAACTAATTTTGATAACTCTGTATGTCTTAGGCAGTACAAAGGAAAATCTTTATATCTTGTGCTACAAAATAACAGAGGTCTATTATTCAACAAAACCAAATTATGCTGACACCAATGGTCTGCTTGAGAACAGGAGCAATAATAAAGCAAGAATGACAAGTCTTCATTACTAATGCTTTGTGTGACTCAGAGTGAATTGATAACACACTGAAACTCATTTCCTATAAATATATACCTCTGGAAGACCTTTGGAGGCAAGTTGATTGTTCTTTAAAATGAAATAATGAAAAACCGTTGAATGACAAGATCAATTCAAAGATTCATTGGTAGCTCATCAAAGCTTTAAATAATACTTTTGGTTAACTCTGAGAAATGAAAACCTGTAATGTGAATTTTAAATGCACCAACTTTCTTAATTTATCATCTTAATAACTCAAGCATGTTTAATTAAATTTTTATTTAAGGAGCCAAATTAGTTACTTGGCTAATCTGCACAAAATAAGAAAACGTTCAATATTAATAAGTATTCTCTTGAAAAACTGTTTTATATTCATTTTGAGCAATACCAACCACAGTGCAACAATGTGATAGGAATATTTTTTCCTTATCTACGATTTTAAACCACGCTGGACAATATGTCAAACTCCATACACTTTAAAATTGGCAGACTTTAGCTAATTCAATTTTTCGCCTATTTTGTCAAACATAACAAAACAAAACAAAAAACAAACACCAACTACATTTTCTCAAAAATGGCAATTTGAAAAAATAAGTAAAGAAAGAAAGAAAGAAGCCTGTATGCCAACTTGCTGTCCCACATCTGAGTATGACAAACTGGCATTGGCTAAATCTGAAGGTGTTTTTTGTAAAGCAAAATCTTTTGTTTTGGTACAAAGATGCAATGAATGCTTCTTACCTAAATACAATATATACAATTTTATTTCTATTTATGAATGTAATTGCATTTGTGTAACAACATTCAGGTAGAGCTGCAGTCAAACTTCTGCTGGCCCGAGATTGACTGTAGCATTGTCACTTTTCACATTCATAGAACAACTTTGAAAATAATTGTTATATCACTATCATTTTTACCAAACCCTTCCAATACCAACTCCAGAATAACGCGGTACTGAAGATCAACTCATTAGCCTAATAGCCTGGAACAAAAATCTCATCAGTTACACATCTTGAGCAAATGCTATAAATGACTAAACCTAGCATTCTGTTCAAATAAATCGAAATTACATCAAACAAAACATTTGCTGTACTCCTCAGTAAAGCACACCACATGAGACTTCGAAAATGAGGATATGTAGCTGGTGTGAACCTGGGATGCTACAACGCAGCTGTCATATAATTACCCATAAGAAGTAATGTGCATAGTGATATGTGGAGTCCAATTCCAAGAGCTGTGATGTCCAACATCAATTTTTCACACCGGGGGGGGGGGGGGGGGTGTCAGGGGTCTGTTACAAATGGGGGGGGGGGGGGAGTGGAATGTGGAAAACATGCAGGGGAACAGGTTTTCCGAGACTATGCAACATGTAACTCTTATTGTGGCCTCCTGTGTGTGTGTGTGTGTGTGTGTGTGTGTGTGTGTGTGTGTGTGTGTGTGTGTGTGTGTGTGTGTAAGTGAACACACTTAAAGAAAAAAAGAAAAAATTAACTTCGCCAACTTTTCTTTTAGTAATGTTATGTGTGTAGTATCCCAGATTCTCTAACTCTGTGCTTTCCCTATAACAAGTCCTATTTAATTGTACTGTAACTGGGTCACAATTTTTTTGGCAAATCATGTAGTCTGAAAAAAACAGAAGAAACAAAAACAAAGAAAAAGAAAAATATGAATAAAGTAGCAAACAGAGCATTTCCTTACGTCCCTTGTCCATTTCTCGAGGTCAGAGCTATTTTGGCAGTAGGAGAGGAAGCTACACAAATTAATGTTGCGGCTCATTAGTGTACACATTCCTTCCTTAGCAATTACTATTGATTTGCCCTTGAGAAAGGTACCTGCCTACAACACACACTATTACAAATAGTACAAGGGTTGCTTATTTAAGCAGTCCATAAAGATGGAAATTAAACCTTGTGGTATTTTGCTATGTAAATAGGTATTGAATTTTTTTTTTCCAGTTCTATGGTCCAAACACTACAATGGAGGCAAATGGAATTTTATTTGCATTGCTCAAAGTATTCAATCGAGTGTGACCTTCCTGGATCACTATTCAGTGACTAGGTTTGGAAAACAGCCAGCTCACTATATACCTACTTATTGCTGTAGATTTGTTTGCAAGAGGGCAGACGTATTTTTTACTTTTATGTTGTAGTTCAATCAGTAATTGACATTTACTTACATAAATGCAGCACAATAACCTTTATGTGTGCTGTGCACATACATTAGCGTAGTGTAGTTTAAAAAAAAAAAAATAGACGAGAGAGAGTAATTGGGCTCAAGTGTGTGTGTGCCCCCATAACACAACAAACAGAACCCATGTCATTAGTACCCACTGGACTAAGTCTTTGATGTTGCCTATCCTTCTTGTTGTTTGATGGTACTGGCCTTGTAGATGAAGCACAGGAATCAAATAATGCATTATGAACAGAAGCCAAAACACAGCAGCAGTTAGCTTAGTCTGGTTGTCTAGAATACATGTTCGCCCATGAAATCTGAGTAAGTCCAAGGTTCCATCAGTAAGAGTTGATCTCAATGAAATTTAACTTCGTTGTGTGTTGCAAGTGATCCCAGTTTCCAAAGTGACAGGTCCACTGGGTGAGTTATTAGGCCGATAGGGCTGGAAACAACTATGGATTTTTTTCCTTGCCCATCGGGATTTGTTAACATATAGAAGGCCGGTACACCGCTGATAAATGCAAGATAATGCAAGATATTTAGGTTTGGTAAACATATTGGCTGCCTGACAAAATAAGAGAGTTTAAAATAATTTTTAATGTTTCTCTGGGTTTTTAATGTGAAACGTTTTCATTTTTATATGCATTAAAAAGTCATAAATTAGTAAATGAGTTATACTTTTAATGTAAAAAATACAACGGGTTCAGTTAGTTTTGCTCACTTTGTCAGTACAGGTAATAAATTGGGTCTTCCTGAACTAAATGGCAAGCAATACATTAAGGATCGGTAGAATCAGTAGGAGATGAAGAGATGGCAGGAGCAAGATTTGTTGTTATAGTCTTGTGCATGTGAAAGAAAGAAGAAGGAAGTCAGAATACAAGTGTGTAAATGTGAGGAAGACAGGTGGAAAGGTGAACAAGCAAGGAGTAGATATAGTGAATGCTGATGAGTTTAAATACCTGGAGTCAACCACCCAAAGCAATGCACGGCATATAAGAGGGATGAAGAAGAGAGTGTGGAGTGGGTGGAAACAAGTGTCAGGGGTGATTTGTGACAGAAAGACAGCAACAAGAGTGAAAGAGAAGGTTTGCAAGGCAGCGGTGAGATCTGCTATGATATATGGTTGGAGACAGTGGCAGTAACAAAAAACAAAACTGTGAATCCGTGTTTGGAAGCAGCTAAATGTAATTTGACAAGACAAAACAAAACACCAAACCAATACCTGCAGGCAGATGTTAAATGGCTAACTATACTATAATGTATAAAGACAGATAAATAGCAAAAAGATGTGAGAAGAAACACCATTTAGCAAAAAATAATAGTTACAAAAATGAGATGAGATAACTGTAATGTTCTTTAATTATTCACTCATTTTTTATATTTAATCTTTAGCATTTCCACAATAGTATATTCATTAAATTATTCCTTTTAAGAGACACTGCTGACATTTCCCTTAGTTCGCTAATAGTCATCACCAAGCTCAAGTACTGAAACTTTCACTTTCTATAATGGGCTGACAGGGGCTGGTGTGAAATCAAGGGTCCCCTGCACTGACAGCAATCAGTCCAATCGAGACGCTTCATGATTGTGATTTGCTTCAATGAAGAATGAGGAACCCCTATAAATAACAAAAATTACAATACGACTGGTCCTGCCATTTACTTCTATACTATCCAGTTTGAATTCTAATCTCACTCTCCATGGGAGATCAATTTAGGTGTGATAGTCCAAGTCAGAAGTCCAATTTTTATTCGCACTCTGCCCCTGTGCGGTGACTACTTTAGAGAAGTACAAAGCTTGACTACATTGCTCAAAGTCTCTTTTTCAGGCACTTTGAAAATTAAGAAAATAAACAGAGTTCTTTTCATCCACATAAAAAGGTAATGACTCAAACATAAGCTCAAAAGTCCAAGGAAAAGAAAAAAGAAAACTAAGAAAAAAACTAAAGTAATTATTTTGTTTAAAGAAAATACTTGTCTATATCTGCTTGAAGAATTACTTAATCTTCCTTCCTGGTAAACAGGACTAATCCTAAGCCAACTCTCATCTCTTTGTATTGTTTCCAAAGAGAGACTGACTTCTTTTTCACTCATTTCCAATCCAGTCTTGTACCTTACCATTTTTATAGAAATATTTTTTTCTTTATTTGTTACTGTGATCACTCAGGTGATCCCAATAACCCCTACTCAACACTGTTTTTGAATTATTCAAGCACAAAAAGGCGCCTAACAATTGGATGAACCAGCGTTGTCTCTAAACAATTTTAGATTGTATCACTAGCCTCAAAAACCACGTTTGTTCCCATTTCTTTAGATTAATCTATAAAAATGCTAAACATATGAATTTGACAGTCATCAAATAAATTTTTTTCACCAACAGAGTAATTCTCAAAGAACTGTTGGCTGAAAACTTCTATTTTAGCATGGTGTGCAGTTTGCATCTAGGAAAATTAAGGAAACTGGACAAGTGGAGAATAAAAGATGAAGTGGCAGACCTAAAAAACTATAGTTTTTATCTGAAGTTTTTATCAGTATCTGAAGAAGAAACCAGATAATATACAGAATGAAAAATCTAGCAAAACAGGAGAGTTCAGGCTGTGTTGAATAAATGTGTTCATACCAAATATCAACTTTTAAGCGCGTTAGAATTGCTACAATAGAAGTCTGCTTTTCCCTTATAAACTCCATTTCCATGTCCTGCATAGCTCCACATGTTTAAACAGGTGCAGAACTTTTCGTTTTTCTTAACAGAATAGAGAAATAAGGGATGTTTCAAGACTTTTTCACTATACTGCAAGAAACACTAGAAAATGTGTCAGTGGTTTAACAAAACAGAACTCATTCTGCATTATATATTTTCCTGTAATTAACTGACAGCCACTGTGATAAATCAACACTCAGTATATGGTATTGGAAAGCAAATTTATCTGCAAAGGTTTTCTATGCAAAATGGTCTCAATCAATTTCTTTTAATGTACTTTATTAAAAAAAACATTTTATTCAAAAGGGAAAATTCTAAATTAAGGGCTAAATTTAGGAAAACATGACTATCCACACGCCTGCACAGGGTGGCAGGAGGAGAGATTCCACCTCTCTATCGGACTTCAGTTCCAATAAAACATGCATGGAGGTGTGTTCAGATCTATTTGGGCCTGCTTCACCTCCTCCACTACCTCAAGCTTCTTCATCTCTAGAGATGTGACATTTCATGTCTTAAGTGCCAGTATCCAGGGCTTCTACCCGTACCTGCACGGCACTGTTTATGCGGCACTGACCCAAACAAACCCCTATGCTACCCAGTGATGCAGATGGCAGACATATGAAGCAGCTTCTGATGAAAGCTGGAAAAAATAAATTCACTCAGAAGTGGACCTGAAACATAATCAAGCCACATGGAGATAACGATTTTAAATTTCAGCAAAAAAATTATGGTTTTTCACATTAGCTGATCACTGATTTTCAATGTCAACTGATGAGAAAGAACATGAGAGAGAAAACAATGTAAAAAAAATAAATAAAAATAAAATAATAATAATAATGATACCTGTGTCTCACAAGATCTTTGAGACCAGCAGAAAAATATAGACATTTATGCACATTTCTGTTTCATACAGATGCAGACACAGTTGCTAAAAAGTGTCACTAGTCTCCTTTCTCATCAACTTATGCCTCACATAGAAAAGTCCATCATGCAGGCACTCCGATTGCTTGCACACATGTATTCATGCACGTCTCCAAGCACACACACTCACAAACATTAAAAAGCAGAGAGAGGTGCGACTTTAAGTCTTCTCTCCTCTCTTCCCTGGAGCAAAAAGTCAGGGTCTGGGCTGAGGTGATAAGTGCACTGGGATGCTGCCAAGCAAATAGCACGCACACACATGCAAAGAAAAGTAAAACAAGAATATAAATATAGCTATATTTACTCAAACACAAATAAAATCCCATTTGTACAAAAAAAAAAATGTAATTTTGCCTAAGCACACATTTAGAGAAGACCACTGATACCAACAATATAGCTAAACAATAGTGTGAATGAGTGAAGCAATTCGTGAACTTTCACAGTGTAAAGTGGTACAGGAAGCATCCTCAGAGGATGCATGCTCATACATACATGCACCACTTAATTGGTGTACATCTCCCACCTAGGGGCCACATATGGGTACTCACTGACATTCATGCTTATCTAAAGACTTGCAGGAGGCTTTGAGCTTGCTTTGAACTGCTGTCTGACAACATACTACATAAAGTGACCGTTTTCCTTTTCGCTGCCTGGAATGAACCCTTTATGCTCTTCTCTGCATCTACTCTATGAGTTCCAGAGTGGCATAAACTATCACAAGAACAGATGGGTTTTTTTTAAATTCACGGGACACAGAAAGACACTCTGATAAACAGACAATTAAACTCAAAACAATAAGAAATAAATTCATTATTAAAGTTATTTGTCTATTATCCAGTAATGGAAATGAAACAAGAGAAAAACTGATTTAAAGATTTCAAAATTAGATCTGTACCGTGTATGAATTACACATTTCACTCACCAGTTTCTTCCTCTTGTCCTGCTCAGTTGGTGGCTCCTCATCATCACTCAGCTTGGGCTCTTCAAAATGGCTCATCAGCATGCAGCTGCAAACACAATAATATTCAACTCAATATTAATAACCGCAAATAAACCTACACAGTAGGAGACAATTTCAGAACAGGCAGCATGCATACACAGGCACTCCAAATGCTGAACCCTCTGGCACCCCTTTTTTCCTGAATGCTATTAATATTGGTTCATCTGCATGCAGAGAGAATTACAAGTAAAACCTTTGTGCACAGTATACAGTCTGTGTATGGTCTTTTATTTCCTTTGTCCTTACTTAAGCCTTATTGTGAGTAGAGATAAGGTGGGGGGGTCCTGAATGTCACACTGTGATTGTGGTGCGTAGCTACTGATAACTCGTGATCAGAAATTTTAACTCTATTCCACCTAAACCAATGACATTCAAAGTGACAAAAGTTAATTAACTCACAATTCTGGGTAGACAAAAATGCAGACTAGTAAATGGTAACTCTTCTGGGCACGTCATTAAAGAAGCTACAGTCAACATCTTGTACTGTTAACACTGAAAAACTGTAGCATGCCAAATTGACTATGTTATTTTACTGAAATTCATTCATGGCCGTAAGGACTTCTCATTTCACACTATGCAAGAACAATTCTAAACCACTCACGAAAACACAGGTCTGTTCGTTTAAAAGTTTACGTAATTCCAAAATAAAAGGGGAATGATTGTATTACTCACTGTTTTCTGTCTCAGCTGACTGCATTTATAAACAGCAAACAACGCTCAGAGGAATATGTTCATCTACAAATATATTACTGCTCGTGTCACACCCAACAGGGACCCAAAACGATTCAACATATCACTGGCAAACAAACGCATACAGTAGACTTTGCTCCCAGCTTTTCAGTTCATTTCACACCATTAGATCTTAGTATGGTGCTGAGCATCTTTCACAGCAGTGAATAGGTGTCTATGTTTGGTGAACATCTGCTAAGAAACTGCTGAGAAAGAGACCAAAAATATTGAAATATGTAGAGGAGGTTCAAAGTGTAAGGAGCGCTGTACTCAGTAACTTTTCCCACAGTGAGAAAGTGATGGTAACTCAGACACGGGCATTACTGTGAGGCTTTATCAAGGTGCAAATACAACCAAGTCAATCTCTCATTTGCTTTCCTTGTTTTCCCTGTAGTGAGCCGCTGCCCCCATGAAATTAATTTTTATCTCAAAATATTTCTTCTGAGGTTTGCATTTGATAAATTCCAACTTCAGCATCGCATCTGCATTTGTAGTGCTTCAAGCACTTTTGGGCGTCTTCATTCATTATGCATGAGTTTTGTCAAAATTACAAACTCCATTCATTTGTGAAAAAAAATGATGGGAAGGTTTGGACTGTATAATTTCCACGTTTATAAGCACAGTTTTTTTCTGCTCTTCATTTGTCAGGGGAAAAAAATATGAATACTTACTCTTTGAAAGTGCCCGTTTCAGGATCTTCTGTCATTACATCATGTAATGCCTCAACACAAATGTTGACGATGCCACAGAACTTGTCCTGAATCACGCTGATAACAGAGAACAAAGCTTCATTACTCATGCTGATCTCACCATCGCTTTTGACATCATCAGTACATTTTCACTGGAAAAAAAAAATGGGACAGTGTTATTTTGCTTTTACTTTATTAGTTACACAACAAAGCCTTATCATGTTGTCCACACAGTTCTCCAGAGGAAACAATTTTTTCACATTATATGCATTTCATATGGGCAAAATTCATAGTAATTCTATCTTACAATAAAAACTAGCCCAGTTGCTACTTCTAGATAAGACTATCTATCAACTATCCTATCTGATTATTGGTTCACAGTTATCACTTATATCACTATGTCTGTATTTCTACATTAAAAGATATATTGTATCATAACAGCCATTTGAAGAGCCTCTAGTTGAACTACTCCGTTCCTAAAACTAGCAATTAAACTCCAGAGTTTAAAACCCCTTTACATATAAAGCATTTAGAGACCAATCACACAACTACTACATGACTCCAACAGAAAATTTTATATCTCATGAGTTCACACTTGCTTGTAGTTCCTTAGTTTCCAAAATAACAATTCACTACCATGTACCCAAGACACTGTAAGATTAGGCCTAAACTCTCAAGTCTCATATAATTTAGCATGGTTTGCTGAAACAGCCTCTTCCTGACTCACTTCACTCTTAATGCACTCATAAGCCATTATCGATTTAACACTCATTAACTGTGTCTTCTCTTTCAGTTTGTGTTTTTTTCACTCTGTTGTCATTTGTTGCCTGCCATTCTGCAGATATATCTGGCTGCAGAGGTGTATTTTCCCAGTCCTCACTTACCAGCCCGGCCAACCTGTCAATAGCCTGTCGTATTGTTTCTCCTATTTCTACACTTTTCACTTTAAAATCACCCCAGTCGGTTGTAACAAATGAGAGTCCTCCCAGAGCCTGGTTCTCTTGGCGCTTTACTTCTGTTAAAAGGGAATGATTACTCCCGACTTTTAGAAAGTCTTTACTTAAAGTGTATCGTCTTGTTTATCTCTGTAATACTGTTAGGTCTTGACCCTTCTATCTAAAGTGCCCTGAGATAAGTGACTGGCACTTTGGGCTATATAAATATAACTGACATCAACAACCTTTAAAAATAATATAGTTTATGAAACCCAACCACACAAGCTTGGAGACTTGCCACAGTCACTGGTGAACTATTTGAGTGAGTCTCAGTGGTTAGTGGTAGTGGAAAGAATATACTTGGGGGGTTTTTCTCCCCTACATCAACAAGAATGAGAAAACAGGGAAGGAAGTGTTAGTGTGAGTGAGTATAGGCACTGATACATCAACTGTTCCTTCTTCTGTCAGTTCATATTCTCAGCCAGGTAGACCCAAGGCAATGCTACATAAAGTTCACTAAGCATTAGGACAAGCCATAACCTGGAAAATCAGAATGAAAGAAGTAAGTATACACAGATGTGTCCCTTATTTTGTAAGTGTGGCAATTTTACACATACACATGGTACCAAATCAGACTAAATATTGATATCAGTGCTAAATAATCTGAAATGTGCTCAATTACCTAGTCACCATAATATTAATTAGGAAATAAAGATTACTGGCCTGATGGTTTAGGCAACTCTCGCACACACACAAAATCATATCTAGCAGTGGCTCTACAGTTGATCCTTTTGGTAAAATATACCTACCAATATCCTGGGAGGGTAAAATAAAATCACTAAACATATGTGCCCCTGGTTATGAATAACAGTCTTAAATTGGTGGCCATGGCAACAACTGGAAATAGGCTTTGCCTTTAAGATCATTTTAACATGTCTGTCAATTCTAATTCTATCAACCAAAAACAACTCCCAAGTGAAAAACTAATAGCTGATTAGTGGTGCTGCTCAGTGCCTGTCATTTAAATCACCCTTAAGTGAAAAACTTCACAGTGATTACATGATGGCTTGCATGCCAAAACAAACTATTTACAAACTAGTTCGCAGAGATCTTTGAGAAGTAGTCACTACTCTGTCACAGTAAATCCCATTCACTTTTCTTTCCCCTAGTGATTTCTTTCTTGTAAATCATATATAACATATTACATATATAACACCAGCCACGTTATTAGGTATCCTTTGCTAGTGCTGGGTTCAACACCTCTTGCCTTCTCAGAACTGCTTAAATTCTTTGTAGCATAGATTAACTAAGGTGCTATAAACATTCCTCAGAGATTTTGGGCCATAGAGAGATGACAGCATCAGAGAGTCGCTACAGACTTGTTGGCTGACTATCCATGATGCAAATGTCCTGTTTCACCGCTTCCCATTGAGATCTTTGAGTTTCCCAAGAAAACATCCCCCAAACCATTATATTACCGCTAGCATCTTCAACTGTTGATCCATGGCAGGCCAGAACCAGGTTTTTAAAATTCTGACCGTCCCATCTGAATGTTACAGTAGAAATTAAGACTCATCAGACCAGGCAACTTTCCTCCGGTCTCAAAATTTGATGAACTGCAATCTGTATTCTCAGTTTCCCGTTCCAAACTGATAGGAGCAGTGTCTTTTGTGGTCTTCTGCTGCTCTTGCCTGTAATAAGTGGTTGCTTGAGTCATTGTTGCCTTCCTATCAACTCGAAGCAGTTTGGCCATTCTCTTCTGACCTCTTGCATCAACAAGGCATTTGTCACTTGATATTTTCTCTTATTCTCTGAAAAACCCACACATGGTTATGTGGGAAAATCCTAGTAGATCAGCAGTTTCTGAAACACTGGGACTAGCCTATCTGGCATAAAAAGTCACTTAAAGTTAGGGGAAAAGCTGCAAAATTGGCTAATTTTTTATTTTATTTTATTTTTTTTAAAGGAACTTCACCATAAATTCCATTTTGGAACCAATGAGTAAAGCTACAAAGCCTAAGTACCAAAAACTGTAGTACCCTGAATGGTATGGAGAGAAATTTGACTGCAAAATGCTGCAAAAGCATCCGATATGATCCACGAGTGTAAACCAAGATTTGTGAGCTAAACTTAATGAGTTGTGAGTAAATGATTAGCATTTATTCAGCTTTATGATGTACGTATTTGCAAAACAGTTTTACGTGTGGTCAGATTGCTTCATATTTGTGCTTGGATTGAACCGCATGCTTGTGAGTCCTCATAAGTTACATACAAATCATTGAACACAACAGTAAATCTTAGTTTATGCTTGTGGATCTTATCGTACGCATTTGCAACATCTTTGAGGCAAATTTCTATCCAAAGAATGGCCTGCTCCAAAAGCAAGTAAATCTCTACAGGCTTTCATATGAAAATGCTCAACGTTACATCGGGGGGGGGGGGGGGGGGGGGGGGGGGGAATTAAGGTGACAGCTTAATAGAAAAAAACAAAAACAATTAAAAAAAAAAAAGACGGCTTGCACATATAAACATGTATCATTACCATCATCCTTCTGTCAGTACGGCACAGAAAATGTTCAAGTTCAATGTAAGAGGGCTGGTACTCTGTGTCTGTAAGCACGTATCCACGTATTTATCTCTTCATTTATCATAGCGAGAGGTGTTGCCCAGAAAGTGTTTACGGTCGGGACAATAATCCACCAGAAGAAGAGAGACATAAACAAATGTGTTTCATGCTTTGGCTAAAGGATGATGAATTACAGATTTAAGTAACATCGCTTACTATAGCTTGTGACATTAAGTCTTAAAAAGAGATGGAAAGTCGTTTCATTTCTGACAATATATTCTCGCCCCCATATGCAAGTCTGAAAACCCAGCTGTCTGCATTGGCCTGTATAAGGTGTGTATATCAGTATCCGCATTTGTGGTGCTCGGCTGACATATAATTGGCACCCAGAGTGTTAAAGCAGGCGCCCGTTAAGCTGTTGTGCTGTTCTGCATTTTATGGCTGTAAGGAGAAATATATACAGGATAATTTCACCACCTATATCCGTAATGATGAACAAGAGTCTACTAAATAATTTTCCAAGAACATCATTACTTTCCCCCTGTTGTGCCCTAAAGTCAGCTATGCAGTTCAACCCACTTTTCATGAGCTTAAAGCAAAATCAACACAAAAAGAATTCAAAAATGATTCTCACCTGTTGTCAGAAGGCAGGAGGGAAAGCAGAGCCAGCGACGACAGCTTCCTCCTCTCAGGCTGAGTGATGTTGTCCATTCGGTCAACCCACATCTCTATAACATTGCCCAACAACTGGTCCATCTGATGAGCGGAGAAAAGGAGGAAGAGAAATAAGGAGGACAGAAAAAAGGGTTATTAAAAAAAAAAAAAAAAAAAAAGAGCAGCAGCAATTTGTACGGAGATGCGTCTCAACCTTCGCTATATTTCTGATTAAACTTCCTGTCTTGTCCTCTGTGGTGAGAAAAAACGAGCATAGTATGATGAGAGACAACTTAGAGAGGAACATCTTTGCATTTATTCAGATTAAGGCTGCAATCTCAGAACTAGGCACAATTAATTTCTTTGCTCAGAGTTTCACAGTAGAGGAGGACAACATTTTAGGGCTTGAAAATGTTACCATTTGCAATTCCTTGGCTCATTACTTTCAGCCTCGTTCACACTGATTCCCTTTTAACAGGCACTTTGCATTTATGTCTCCCACAGACATTCATCGAGTCTGTGCTGAGGAGAGAGAAATGAAGGGCAGACATCAAACCTCACCTCCTGGTTACACTCAGAAGCCATTTGACTTAGCAAAGACGAGAAAAAACTGAAGTTCTGGAGCAGGACACGACCCATGATGCCCAGGTAGGTGGACATCACCACGGGATATCTCTGTAGATCATAGACACGCAATCATGCATACAGATGATGAAAAATAACCACGCATAAATGGTTTTACATAAAACACGAGTCATTAAGCTTGATAAGAGGGAAAAGATGGACCCACTGACACAGCAGAATCCTGTGAATGTGTAACCTTTAACTGAGCTGACTTATCAGTAATTGCCACTATACAGTCTTTGAAGAATTCATTTCAAGTGACAGTAAAGGACAAATTAGAAGAAGGGCCGGGACTATTAACACTTAAGAAAGAACTGAAACCTTAAAAGACAAATTTAAGGTTAAATATGTGGTGAATAATGAAAAACATATTTTTACAGGTTCCTCCTTTTACACAGTTCCAGCGTAGATTCGAGCAAGATGCAAAGGTAAAACTCACCTCACCATCCACAATACCTCTGAAGACAGCTGGCAGCAGGGGCTGAAACATGTGGGCTCCCAGCATGGGGCTAACCTTTAAAGCTATCTCTACCACCTGCAGGGACACAGGGCGAGGAAGGATGAAGGGCGACCCTCAGAGGGTGGAGTAAGCAAAAGGAGCAGAGAGAAACTGACAGGAAAATCTCAGGAGGAAGCCAGAAAAGGAGCACAAAGGGTCAGCCACATAAAAATGTAAAGAAACTTCTGTCATTATGGGAAAATCCCTCTTTTTATAGATGGTACAGTACGCGAAAGACGCAGCGTTTTTACATTTTGTATTACTTTCCCAAGAAAACTAAATGCTGCTTCTTGTATTCATAATCAAAGACGGTGATGCTGCAGGTAAGAGGGTCTAGAGTGAGCAGTTTGATATTCCTTATGTGCCATTTCTCAAATTCTTTTATTAGTAATGAGAAGTCATAGCTCCTCTTGCATTATAATGGGGTGTCAGTTAATAAGCAGCAGTGCTTGCGCAGTTTGTGTGAGTAAATGTTTATGTGTCTCCTTTTACTGGATATAATGGTGCTTTCAGCGCACCTGCTCTTCAGTGGCCACACAGGCACAACAACCTCTCACAGTGGCTGAACTCAAAAGCAATGAAAAATAAATCCAGACAATAAAAGAGAACGAGACACAATCAGCTGTGATTTTGGAAAAACAACATCTACGTGACTTGACTTTTTGTGAGAGGGGAGGAATGGGAGTACCTTGAGCACCTGCACCCGCCCTTCATTTGTGATGTCTTTCAGCAGGTCACAAAACGATCGACACAAGGATTCTGCGTAGTTCTGGGGAGGGAATAATCGGGGTAGATGGTTCAGTTCTGTAAAAACTTATGCAGATCAGCATGCCAACATGTATTATGACAATATAAGAGTTATGTGAAGTCCAAGTGTTCTTTTGTTGTGTCTCACCTGCAGAAACTCTGTAGCTGACAAATATATGTAGCCATTAACAATGTGGAAGCAGGTACGCAGGTTCTCAGAGCTCAGCTCTAAAACAGAAATGTAAATGTTGCACTTTACAAATTGGACAACAGGTAATTTTTGGAGCATTGCATAACAAACAGAGGGATCAAAGACACTGCGAGAATATGGTTTTTGTTTCTAAATAATCTGAGGTGATACTGCTGAGTGAGACTCTTAATTCAGTTCAGTTTTATTTATATAGCACCAAATAACAGATGCCTCAAGGTGTGACTGGCAAAGACCCTACAATAGCACAATATTTGCTGTGGTTTTCTCTATATTGTGGGGTCTTACAGTATAAAGCAATATAAAGCACTCTGAGGTGACCATTTTTGTGATTTGGTGCTAACAGAATTTTTGTGTATCTGTGTGCATGTTTAAGTAACTATGTTTCTCTGTAAAGTAACATCTGGCAATAGCAAAGAAGCAAAGCATTCAGCCATCTCAGGTATAATAGTAAAAAAAAATCATAATTATAAAAATTAAATTAAAAAACAACTTTATAATAATACAATTAATCTAATTTATTATTTTAGAATAATTTAAATTTCTATAAATAAATGTGCTGTAGCCCATGCCCCCACTTTAGACTCAAATCTGCTTGCTGCAAGTATCACTGGAACAACAAGTGGGATTGCTGCAGTCAGCTTTCAGCGAGCTACCCAATTCAAGCAGTGTATTAACAGTTCATTTTATTTTGACTTCTGTAGCTTTATTGTAGATTTTTGCTGATTAAAACAAAATGTAGCTGCTTCCATTCAACATTAAGTTCGCTTTTCTTAATGTTGAAGCTTGCTGAATAGGTGGTTTGAGTAAGGACTCCCGCTAGCTTTTTCCCAGTAAAGTTTGTAATGATGGTTACAGTAGCAGGCACTGCTGTTTTAAATACTACAAACACACTTTGTTTCACTACACCTGAGCTAACCAGTTTGGAAATGGCTCTGCATCTTTGCTGTTCACCCTCTTTTTAGACAGACACTGGTTCCATATCACTCACACACATCCCCTCATTAAATTTCTCTTACGGGTCTGTTTTAGTCGCAAACCCTTACAGTAAATGAAGGGTTGAAGCAAAAAAATCTGCTTCTTTGCGATAAAGTTATTTGAGTTACTTGATGAATCGTCTAAGGCGTAGTTTACAAGATGAGACAAACTCCTTAGTTATCAATAGCTTTTCTTTTCTGTTAAATTAAGTGCATTTAGTTTAATTTAAGACTGATGAAAACAATTTCAAGGATATCAAGTTATATAAGGTAAAGACAAACTGTTCAAACAGAAGTCTTGTACAAAAATAAAGACAATTAATTTATACTAGCAACTTCAAATCAAAATAATAAACCACCAGTGCTATCCCCTCTGCCTCCTAGTACTCACACCAATGTATCAATTTCAAAATTCTACGTCGCCTTGTTTTCAAGTTCTCGCATTCACAAATTTTGGTTTCCATGCTGCTCGCCCGGCAATTGACGACAATACCCCATCAGCCTTTTACGGTTATAAACTGTAACACAGTATTGTTACAGTTTTCCTGTGCAGTATTTCCTAGTACACATACTTAAATATAGCGTTGCTTAGGAGGCTGTGATTCCTTGTCCTTTTAAACAAAATCCTACCTTTCTTTTGATTACATCAAAACACCTAAACCTGATGTGTTTACTTGTCAAAGTTTGTCTGCAAGAAGATTATAGTAGAATCTGTGATAAACAATGATAGCGGGCCCACTATGAGCGTGCCTGTTTGTAAAGATGATATTTATGCTAATGCATGCAACATGTTTTCTCCAGCCAACTGTCAGACATAATAAAGTAATGACGATAATATATTCTGCCATCTGTTATCTTCTCAGGTACATTATGTATTCCAGGAGCAATTTAGTCACTGCATCAGCCAAACACAGTATAAGGCTATACTATGCCAAACACATGTAATGAGAATTGATAATGAGTAGACAATTATTGAATATAACACAAAGGAGACACAGGTTAGTGCAAATTATAAGGAAGGAGCAAACAGAGGAATGTCTAAATAGTCAAAATAACTATTTTAATATGTCATTCTGTGTAGAATTGGTACTGGAGGAGAGCATTAAGAGGAAAGAAATGCATTCGTTTGGTCAGCCCAAGTCATAAAAAAAAGAAAAGAAAAGTCAAGGCAACAGATTTCTTAATAGTGAATGAGCAAGGAGACGTCAGTTCATTGAACATTGCGAGCATGGCAGGTCCGCAGAGAATGGATAAATGGGTGTGAATGTCCAAGCTTACTTAGAGACTGGATTTACATATTTTGACATGTGACAGTTTTTATGCATATTCTTTTTTAAGTTAAAAATATATATTTTAGTAAATGTGCAGTAACTCTATAGTTACCTCTAACCCAGTAAAAAACAGATATTGTGTTGCTGGTTTCCCAGATACTTCACCAAATGACCGAAAATGCTGGAACTTTTCCTCTCCTTCAAATTCCATTATGCAGTTATTTAGTAAAGGACACAAAAAGAGTTCATTTGATGGAAGCTATTATTTTCATAGCCTAAAAGCGAGCAAAATCAATATTTCAAAAATAAATGTATTCAAATAGATTTAACTTGGACAGAAATTCTTTTGTTGTGTCTAAATCATTTTATTCCCATCAAGGTAACCTGAAAGGAAAGGAAAACATGTGGGTGGCTAATCCATCTCTGTGCTGTCAGTGACACCAATGATTTTATTAAACATTACTGAATCAAATTCAAAAGAAAGCAATACCTCCGCTTTCACAATACCTGCTCCAGCTGCAAATTATAATTTGTGCCAACAAGACAATTACTGCATAGACGTTTCTGTACACAAACAAATATAGGGTAAATAGAATAGCCTGAGCACATGCCAAACTAAACATAACTCTTTAGCAAGTTTATTTTGTTGTGACTGCAAAAATAAAACTACTAAGTAAGCAACTATGTTCAAACAATTGATGCAATACATGAAACAAGACACAAAATTAAGGTTGGCTATAGTATGTACTTAAATATCTCATACATGTTTCTCCAAAATATGCCTCAACTCACACTGCGTAACTGAAAACAGTTACAAGTTGCCAAAAATAGGTTGATTTAAACTACTGGTGGGCTCTGGCTGGTGGCAGAGCTCTCACAGCAAACCTCCAGTGAGAACCGATCAGCATCTAATATAACTGCTTTGAGCTGAGATTCTACCAGCAGGTCTCTAAAGGCCAAGACTGGAACAAACATGGAAAGGGGCTTTTATGAGTGAGCTTAGCGTGAATACCCCAGGCGCAGTTTAAAAGCTATTTCAGTTCATATGACAGGGAAACTAGTGGGGTGTACTAAAAATGTGGCAACAAGGTTAATCTGGTTTGATATGTAACCTTGAAATGAAGGGCTCTGAGAGGAAAAACAAGTTTTCAGAAGAGACGTGAATGTTACATTAAGCATTTGTCTGTTATTTTACAATCCACCAAACAGAGTAACTTTGAGGGGAAAACCAGGTTGTTTCACCACAAATCTTCCCCAAGAGGGTAAAAAACAGAGTTGTGCATTGTAGGCATTGATTGACAAGAAATGACTATTATTTGGCATTCTGTTTGATCAGTCGGGGCTTTTTATATTACTTTAGCTGGTTATTACTAGCATTTCATTCCTCTTCTTAAATGTGTACTTTCTGATAAGATAGTACCTCAAGTGTATACAATAGATCAGTTATGCTTACCTAAAATCTTAATTGAGTGAGCTACATGATACTGGAAGGACCAAAATACCCACACAGACAAATTTGAAATGCACACAACACAGGGCAGGAAATTTTTCAGGAAACTTAGAAAAATTATTTCATATATTTCTTAACAGTTTTTTTTTTTTAATATTAACTGTTTTACTAAACTGTCTTTGAAGTGGGACTGTACAAGGTTCTACCAGTAGATATGACCTCCAAGCAGACAGGATCACCAAGCCGTGATCAGCAGCACGCATATTTTAGTTGCCAAAAAGAAATCATTATCATTTAAATAAACATATGCATGGGTCTGTCATCAGAACGTTTACAATATGAAAGAAGGACACAGACACCATGACATCACTTATTCATTTTGTGCTCCAAATTTTGTTGCTGCCATTTTTTTAATTTATTTTTTTGGAACCAGAAGTGATGAAGATGACTGAGTATTCTACCCTAACTAGATGGTTGATAAAGCTCAACAACCAAACTGTACAAGTGAAATGCAGATATACAGATATTTGCTAATCAATGCTAATTAGTAACAGACTCATTTCAGACATCAAAAAGTACAAACTTCTTGGGAGGTGTGTGCCAACAAGCAAACCTATATTAGTCAGTCCAGAGGTGTAATTATCTCACTATGCCGTGGAGGCGCCACCTAGCAGGCAATCAAACATAACAATCATAACAGCACCAATCCATCTGCCTATCTACGCTCCCTTCTCCCCTCACTCGTAAACAAGACCCCAAGATACTTAAACTCCTTCACTTGGGGCAGGAACTCGTCCCTGACCCAGAGTCAGGACTCCACCCTTTTCCAGCTGAGGACCATGGCCTCTGATTTGGAGGTGCTGATTGTCATTCACACTCAGCTGCGAAACACTCCATTGGGAGCTGGAGGCAGTCACCTGATGAAGCTAACAGAAGCACATCATCTGCAAAAAGCAGAGATAAAATTCTGAGACCACCCAAATGGAAGCCTTCTGCCACTTGGCTACACCTAGAAATTCTGTCCATCAAAATTATGGACAGAATCGGCGACAAAGGGCAGCCCTGGCAGAGTCCAACACCCACCAAAAACTAGTCCGCTTTATTGCTGGCTATAGGGACCAAGCTCTTGCAAAGGCTTTATAAGGACTGAATGGCCTATAGCAACGGATGCAACGAATCCCTTCACCAAGTCCACAAAAGACATGTAGACTGGTTGGGCAAATTCCCTTGCCCCCTCGAGGATCCTCGAGTGGGTAAAGATGGTCCAGTGTTCCACGACCAGGACGAAAACCACATTGTTCCTCCAGTATCAGAGGTACTACTGACGGATGGACTCCTTTCCACCACCCTGGCATAGACTTTCCCAGGGGGGCGGAGGAGTGTGATCCCCCTATACTTGAAGCACACCCTCCGAACCTTTTCTTGAAGATGGGACCCACCATCTCGGTCTGTCAATCTAGAGGTACCGGCCCTGATCTTCACACAACATTGTACAGGCACGAACCTCATCCAACCCAGGAGATCTGCCACTAAGGAGCTGTTAAACTGCTTCAGTGACCTCACTCCCGGAGATAGACAAGTCACCCCCCTCTACCCCAGACTCTTCTACGGAAGACATGTCAGTAGGATTAAGGAGATCCTCGAAGTACTCTTTTCACCACCTGACAAGGTCCTCAGTTGAAGTCAGCAGCGCTCCATCTGCACTATACACAGTGCAGGTAGAGCAATGCTTTCCTCTCCTGAGTCGCCTGATGGTTTGCCAGAATGTCTTTGAGGCAGTCCAGGGAAAATAAAATCAATTGATGAAAAACTATTTCTTCTAAACAGTCTAGTTCTAATATAAACAAAGAGTAGACTGTTCTTTTTTCTATGCCTGTGAAAATACTGTCACCCCCATTATCAAACTTCAGTGACACCATATGAGTACACTCAAAAATACTTAATCTTACCTGCAAGCACAGTTACACATGCTGCATTGTCTTTAATGCCAAAGGCAAAATAAGAGGTAGATAAATGCTTGTGACATCTCTCCAGTCCCTGTCCCTCCATAATGAAACCACCACAAGCACTCCTGCCATGTCAAGCTGATAAGATGTGTACATATTCTGGTAATACCCTTTGAAGAAGAGTTTTGTGTAGCTATCAACATAAGAGGAAAACACACAAATTAATATTAAAAGAAAAAATAAACAAAGAATGTCATTCTTATTCTGGGCAGCCCAGAGTACCAAGGCCTGGACTTGATAAGACTTTCATCATTCACATCCCTCACGATTGCAAATGAACTCAGGCCACCCCCAGTGCCCATGTATGAATACAAACAGCCTGACAAAAATAACACTGCATCTTTCTGGTTATTGGAAGTAAATTCACTTCCATCTCCACACACCATCCCCAGACAATTTCGGTGTGACACAAATACGGCAGGAACAAAAGGATGGAGGATTTAGTGTGTCAGCTTCAACATATCGGCTTCTTTTTACATCAACACAACAGCCCGATAAATGCTATTCTCTACCTTTGTTGTTCTCTCCTGGGTTCTATGTTGTGACTGGTCCTACAGTGAGATATGAAAAGTGCAATCCTGAAAGCACAATTATGATGGTCTGGAAATAAACACTCAGGTTCCAAATGAACAACAAAAAAATGTCTGCAGTTGATAGTAACCAGTGGTAACCCTCAGCCTTCTAGCAGGTAGACCTATGGTATGAATTTGAAAATCCTAGGTGATTTCCTTCTGGACTTATCCTGTTCCAAAGATTTTCAGAAAAGTTGACCTCTGAGTAGGGATGGGTATTGATAAGATTTTCACGATTCAGATTCTATTTTCGATTCTGTTTAACGATTCGATTCTTTATCGACTCTCTTATCGATTTTTTTTTTTAAAAAGGAGAACACTAAGTTCAATTAGCTTAGAACTTTGTTTTATATCTTCTCTTTGAAGAAGATAGAAATTTAGGAGTAACATGGCCTTACAAACCCAACAGTGAGATCTTAAGAGATCCAGCCTACGGCTCTTCAATGGGGTGTCACAGGGTCCCCAGGAAAAAAAAAAAATGTAAATGTAAAATAATAAAATAAATATTCTTCTGTAGCAATAACAAAGTATAACATAAATTATTCAGTAGCAATTACACAAGAATATCCAGTCCCTGCCTACAATTAAACACATTCAGTTACCGATAATCGGGGGCATCTGCTGTGGCAAATGGGTGCAAGCCTTTACCACAAACTTAGTCACTGCTGGGTGACATTCGTCTATCCTGACCTGAAAGGAGACACTAACGGTAGACTGCAGCAAGAACTGCCAGCATCTGAGCCAGCCAGACTCTGTTTGTCTCTCTCATCATGGTCACCTAAATGCAGCGCACAGTAATGGCAGGTTTTGTAATAAGGCAGATCGTGCTAACATAATATGCACTGTTAGTTGATTATTTACCTGCCGCATTAACGGGAGAAGACGTGCAAACGTTACCGCCGCTGCTGAGATTCACGAGTCCGGAGCGGAATTAAAAACACGACATTCATTTAAGGTCATCGTGTGTTTTGTGAGCAAATGCTTTTGCGTATTCGTAGTGTTTCCTCCCTTAAATGAAATATCTACTTTTCAAGTATTGCAAGTTGCCCTGTTGTCATCCGTTCTCGTAAAATATAATCAAACTTTTGAGCGTTTGAGCCACTAAGGCGCTGTGTTTCCTGCCAGGTAAATGACGCTCCGCAAAGTGGTGACGTCATTCGGGGCGACTGGAATCGATAAGGGAATCGTTTGCAAAAATGGCAAACAATTCCAAGGAATTGAAACATACCCATCCCTACCTCTGAGTCATGGTCAAGGTCAGTGAGATCAGAACTAGTCTGGGACATAGGAGATACACCTATACTATTAGTTTCAAACTCCTGCGTTACTTCGTTCTCGAGTTATCACATTCACAAACTTAGGTGTCCATGATGAAGGCCGCCTGTTCGATACGATGACGCCACTATCCCATCAGCCTTTTACAGCTAAGGGGTAAAAAATACCCTTTCAAATGTTTTTGAAGAGGACAATGCACTTCCTCAGGTTTCCAGCAAAGCGCTCACCAAAAGTGCAGAACACACAGCTGGGCACAAGGAAACTTTTTTTTATTAATTAGTAAGATTTGGATGCAATTGAATTATAGAGAAATTATTTTAATATTTTCTCCTTCCATGCATAGAAATGCCCATGGACAAAATATTTGAAAAGCCTAAGGAATACAAATTAGTCTAAATCAGAATAGGCTGTTTTGCCAAACACTATAAAAGCAATTAAATTTTAACAAAGATGTGGGAAGGGAGGACACAATCACCCCCTCCACGCACACACCGTCATAATCAAATAGTCACAAAAACAGATGCTAAAGCACTGATTAAGCTTTAGTGAGTACATCCTTCATAGCCCTGGGCATATGCTGCAAAATCCGCTTCAGTTATCAACATTAGCTGGGAAATGAGACTCACATCTGACTGCGATAACAGTCCCTGAAGTACCACTAATGGTTCCTGGGTACTTCTAAAACGTGGTCATATTCCACAATTCCACTATTCCACAATTTTCAGTTTATAATCTGTGATTAGGGTGAAAATGTTTGCAAAGTAAGGAAAGTGAACAGATAGCAAAAAAGCTGTGCCAAAATCTGCAATGAAGCACAACAAGAACAGATAATGTTTGTTGGGCTTATTCTAGTCAGCCAGCTACAAAAAGTTGGAGATCAGTAAAGCCCTAGGCTCAGGGGGTTTAACAGCCTTCAAATGCATAAAACTTCACAGAAAAGTGACAAGTCATGATATGTCTGTTATTTCAAAGTGTTAATAAATACTAGACCTTGTTAATGCTCCGAAATATTCCAAGGTGAACGTATGAGAAGCGCTCTCCAAGCTCTATAGCCAGCAAAAAAAAAGTCTCAAACATCTCACACTGGTTAATGCATGAGGAACTCCAGGTTAAACATGGATAGTATATCTGAAGTTATTAGACTGTAAGAAGAGCCCTTGTGGAGTATGACATCAAAATGGAAGAAAAGATGATAAGATGTTACCGTTTCCTCTATTAATGCATCAAATAAGGCGAAATATTTCCAACGTATGTGATAGCTATAATCAAAGCCATTACTTACAGTTAGGAAACCTGTAATAAAGAGCTTGTCGTCTAATGGGGTTGTTCAGATTGATCCAGGAAACATTAACAGGGCAGTTAACTGTGAGTCTACATTATGAGAAATGTTAGCAATTCCCTCAGAGTACTTTCATAAGCCCTTAGCAGGATTGCTTTATTCGTCTGTGGCTGTGCCTGGCCAATATTTTTGCACAACAGCTATGATGACACTGGATAATTGTGCCCCCCCCAAAAAAAACCCCAACAAAAAACAAAAACAAACAAACAAAACCCACAGACAATGATATATCTATAGAATATGTTGGAAAAAAAAATGATACCAGTGAAATTCACTTTCATCTTTGTTTACTGTGTCCATCTATCTGTTCTTTTCCGCTTATCCGATTCAGGCTGGTTGGGGGGCGGGGTTGGAAACTACTCGAGCTACTGTACAGAGAGGGGTAGGGTTCACCATGGATATGCTGCCCGACAGTCACAAGGCTAACACAGAGAAACAGACAACAGTTCACACTCACATTCATGGATGATCTGATATCCTCGTGTCGGTGTTGTTCCCACATCATAATAAATGTTGTTCCAGGTTCAACATTGCAAGTGACCAATCACATTGTTGTGACATCATACTTTTGCAAGCCAAGCCATTCATTCATTTATGACATTCCAGTGTTGCAAGGACAATATGTATAATGCTTACCGTTTATTAAAGAATAGTATCCTGAAATGAAAAGAATTCAAATTGCTGGATCGGCGGACAGAGGCGGTTTCTTGCACGTTAATTAGATTCTTTTTTTAAGGTGTTTTTTTCCAAAGTCGCAAAAGTATGATGTCACAACAATGTGATTGGTCACTTGCAATGTTGAACCTGGAACAAAATGTATTATGATGATGTGGGAACAACACCGACACGAGGATATCGGATCGTGCCACATTCATACGTAATTTAGAACCAATAATTAACCTAACACCACTTAGTGCACATCTTTGGACTGTGGAATGAAGTGGGGGTACACAGAGAGAACCCACGCAGACATGGAGATAATGAAACTCCACAAATAAAGGCCCCAGCCAGATGGTGGATTCAAACCCAGGACCTTGCTGTGGACAACAGTGCAAACCAACATACTTGAGAAAAATTAATTACCATATTAATATAATCAAAATATGAGTGTAGTCGATAACAATAACTGTATATTGGTATCCAAACAGAATAACTACACTAATAGTTAGTGCCTAACAGCCAAGAAAGGAACTTTTAAGCCATTACCAGCTAGGTTTTAACAGAGACCTAGCTGGGTCTTTAATATAACATGTCTTTTTCATTTTAAGGCCAAATTAACTTTTTTTCATCACAATTTTCAGAATGATAGAAGGCAAATGTGGGGAACTGGTTGGTGCCATTACCCCTTTTTATGCTTACTGCTGGCCATCACCTTGTACAAACACAAAATGCCCACAACGGTGAGCTAACACTTATCAAGTGCAAACAGATCTTTCATCTGTCAGCGTCTCTGACTTGACTGTGTGCAGCAGTATGTTATTACTTCAGCAAGGTCATGAAGCAGTTCTGTTTCAATTTATCAACCAGGAGGCAGGCTAATATTATACTGACACTACTAGTTTGATTACCAGTCACTCATCTGGCAATGTTTTAAATATAAGGCAAGACATGAAGCATCGCTGAATATGTTTCCAAACCAACTTCATTCTAAGCCAAAGACTAGAAAATATGGTGAAGCATATCTGCCCTTTGGGCTCCCCTGCAGAATTGGTTTTCCCTTCGTTGGGAGCACGCACTGGGCTCTTCAAATCATGGACAAACAGTATCCCACATTCTTGATTTTTAGTTCACAAACACTTGTGATGACTAACTACTGGTGACATTTTGGAGATGTTAGCTCTTTATACAGTAAAGTTACAGTGGGATACAAATAATATCAGGCTGATGCTGCCACAATTTGTTCCCCCGGTTCAAACCACAGACAAACAGTATCCCACAGTTGTTTATGTTTTTAAACCCATTTTGCACAGAGAGGCATTTTTTGAAAAATGTATTGATAGCAATGTTGAATATTATTACACAGGAAAAAAACAACTACAGTAAAATAATCACACCGTGATGCCTCTGCCTTTGTAAATAGAGGGACAGTAACTGTGTGTGTATATGTCTGTGAAGGTTCTCAGTCATCCAGGTCATCGTAGTCAAAGGAGCTTGCAAAGAAAAGCGTCTGGACTTCTTTAAGTTACTTGAAGAAGCTTCTCGGATGAGAGGTGAAACGTCTTCAAGTAACTTAAAGAAGTCCAGACGCTTTTCTTTGCAAGCTCCTTTGACTACGATGACCTGGATGACTGAGAACCTTCACAGACATATTGCCTTAAATTTTGGGAGGAACACCCTTCAACTGGTGCGGGAGTATGAAAGGGAAATAATCCAGTTTTTGAGATCCCTTCCCAGACGCCTTAACGCCCACTCACATCCTGGGTCATCTGATCCCAGGAATTCCCATGATAAGGTGGGGCCAGGTTTCACAATGAACACACCCGAAACTCTGGCTGATTGGGACCCACACCCAGTTTCCCACCTTGGCTCAGGCGATTAGAGGATCATCAGGGGGTCCTTTTGTCCCTCTGTGGGGGGTTACTCCCACTAGGTTTATATCTGGGACTCTCCACCATTTGACCTTAGAACTGAAGAAGCTTCTCGGATGAGAGGTGAAACGTCTTCAAGTAACTTAAAGAAGTCCAGACGCTTTTCTTTGCAAGCTCCTTTGACTGTGTGTGTATATGCAAGCGTGTAAAGCCTGCAGTTATCAGCATTTTGTCTCTATCTGCCATTCTGCAATTCATCTCATGTAAACAATAATGTGGCGCACAGCATGACATGAAAAAAGGCACATACCTTTGACGTTGTGTGACGAACTCTGTATTCCTCGTCCACACGTAAACGCAAAAAAGGAGTTTTCAAAAATCTCCATTTTCGGTGATTCGAAATGCCGTTTACGTGTGGACGAAACAGCTGCGTTTTCAAAAATACCCGTGCAGGTGTGGACTAATAGTAGACATTAGTAGTTTATTTTCCTACTACCTGTAATTTATTGCAGATTACTTGTATTTGCTTAATTGTTTACTAAATGTTTGAGGTGTGAAATAAACCGCAATGGAGCAAAATATGGGTGTGTGTGGTTGGAGGATGTGTTTGTGCGTGTGTGCACGCGCGCGCGCGCGGGGGGGGGGGGGGGGGGACATTTTTCTTGTAAAACAAAGGGGGGCCTAGCAAAAACAAAGTTTGGGAACCACTGATCTAACTGTACATTCATCATCTTAGAATTCAATGCAACCATCTATTTTCTTTACTGCTTATCCAATTTAGGTTTGCAAGGGAGCTGGAGCCTATCCAGGCTGTCACAAACAGGGACACAGGGTACACCAAGTCTATCACAGGGCTAACACGGAGAGACAGAAACATTCATGCTCACACTAAGACCTACGGCCAGTTTAGAATCACTAAATACATGCATGTTTTTGGACTGTGGGATAAAATCGGAGCACCTAGAGACAACCTACACAGGAACGATTGATGGCAAAAAGCAAACACTGCAACGCCTCATCGTACAATTTTGGATGACCATTTGGACCAAAATAAAGCTATTTGAAGACACAGGCTAAAATAACAAAAAGATTATGAAAATTAGCATATATGGCTACAAGAGCTACACATGACTTCCATATATCTCTTGTTATGAGAAAATAAGCAATCACTGGTTTTTAAAGATCTCTACATTTTGTGATTTTCTGTTTTATATATATTTTTAATCCATCCATTCGCTACCGCTTTTCCTTTTCAGCGTCGCGGGGGGCGCTGGAGCCTATCCCAGCTGTCGTAGGGCGAGAGGCGGGGTACACCCTGGACAGGTCGCCAGTCTGTCACAGGGCTAACACACAAGGACAGACAACCATTCATACTCACATTCACACCTAGTGACAATTTGGATTTTCCAATTAACCTATCCCCACAAGCTGCATGTCTTTGGACGGTGGGAGGAAGCCGGAGTACCTGGAGGGAACCCACGCAAACACGGGGAGAACATGCAAACTCCACACAGAAAGACCCCGGCCTGATGGTGGAATTGAACTCAGGACCTTCTTGCTGTGCGGCTATTTTTAATTTTATTTTTATTTTTAATTAATACAACACTAATGTGTTTGTTTCCGACCAAAACTACGAACCTTTCGACCAAAACTTTGAACTGCTGAGTTTCTCAACACTGAAGGGACAAAGTAAAGTACATTAAAATGGCTACTTATCTCTATTTCTTGCTGACATTAGTCAGTGTAACGCCAGTAAGAGAGAAGAGAGAAACTTCTGTGCTTGTGCTCCATCATCACAAGTCAGAGCACCACACACAGTTGAAACGTGTCCTAGTTCAGAGTGTGGTGGCAGTGATACAGAGCGTAGTGCTAGTCTAACAATTTAGCCAAAGCAAGGCTCTTGACATTCTAATTAGGGAATTTTCTCCTCCAGTTCAGCAATGATGGAGCAGGGCTCTTTATCAGGCAGGCCAGGCCACATACCTGGCAAGCTCCAACATCCTAGTGAGCCAGACTATCTCAATGGCCCACATCCCTCCATTGCTCTCCATGGGCAAAATAAATGAACCACCAGATGTTCTAGTGAAAACTAGCCAAAGATGATGACTAGCTGAAGACTGATGAAAGAGATAGATTACAAAACACAGGCAACTTTAGTTCTTGTATAAGATTTGTCATTGGTATGTGGAAATAAATGCATGTTTTAAAGGAAAAATGTTTCTCTATTTAACTTCTTGTTCTTCCCAGCGTTAAATCACAGCTTTTCAAAGTGTTTCCTGATTTGTTCAAACCTGTGATCATACCTCTGAGCTATCATCTTTGAACATAGCAGCTTTGAAATTTCTATCTGACACTTGCACTCACAAGCACATTGAATGCAATTAATGAGCTTTAAACATGCAAACATAACCTTGGGAGAAACTGATTTTCACAAGAACATAAGACAGAGACAGCAACAAGCTGTAGAGAAAGTACTTAGGGCTGACAAGTGGCAGTAATTTTAAAGTCTTATCATCTGGGTTATTCGACTCATTAACGTAGCAGCAAGCATAGCCTAAAATAGCGGCACACATGCACAAATGCTACAATAGTGAAAACATCTACTGATGGCAAAGTACTTAAAACCAGCGCGCTTGTTAAGAGTTTTTGAAAATTTGATAACAGCTAAGATAACAGGGGCCTGACTAACTGAGGCCCACTGATCACTCTTGACTTTAAAGACAGCAACAGAGAGAAGACAAGTTCAGATTGCTTAATCGTGACATGACTGAAAGACTAAAAACTGGATCCTTTATCTCATAGCAGATGCAAGAAGAAAGAAGTTGTCAATGAGATGTGGCTGAAAGCTTAATAAGAGCTATTAAACAGCCCTTGTGTTAAGAATTATCAGTCCTAATATGACAAAACGGTAAAACAGCTAATATGTGCAAAATCAATACCTAATCTACATCTATTTTAGATACAGAAGCAGTTTAACATGAAAAGATGATTGATTAGAAACTTACCAACACCTTTTGATATTAGACATACGTATAGAAAACTCCAAAGATTTAGCCCAGATCTTTTTTATGAATATACAAACATGACTTGTATTTAAAAAGCAAAAAAAAAAAAAAAAAAAAAAAAACCAAAAAAACACAATGCATTTGCCCCTCATTTATTTATTTATTTTAATACTAATGGACTCCAGTTTCCTTGTACCTGCAGAAATGTGAAAGCTTTTTTTTCCTTTTCCTTGCATTAATATGTGTCTGGCATGGCCAGAATAAAGTGGCACTCATCATCACTGAACCAAATATTGACAGAAAGGCGAGCAAGGTCTCCGAAGTAAACACAGAAAATGGGAATAATTATAAGCATATTTGGGTCACAAAATGAGTCACATTATATTGACCAAGATGGATGTTGGCAAAGCAGGATCTATTCTTAATCTATTAAGATCTATTCTTAAGGGAGAGAGATTGTTTCTCTATTGCAGCCTCTGATGAGAAAGAATTATTATTTGTTTTCAGCGTTTTAACACATGAGGCTGCTGTTGGATCACTGGGAGGATGGACAGATGATATAATATGGCATTTCTTCTTGCAAAATCACTTTAATAACCAATTTGTTATCTAAATAGACTATTAATTTCCTAATTTGAAACTAATTGCTGTAGCCCACATTTGAGCCCTTATGAGTTAAACTGCATATTAGGGAGATAAATGGTGCTGAATGGAATTGTGAAAGTAAACCTTTCATCTAATGTGGAATACCATTGTTAGGGCTGCGCTTCGCAGGCCGCGCTGGTTTAGAGACTTATTCCCGTGAACAAAGCAAGACAGAGCTCAATCCATTTTAACTTGCGAGGGGAGCTGATTGGACCAGGATCTTGGAGCTGCAAGCTCCTCACCTGATGTGTCTATGAGCATGTGATGTGATCAGTGATATGTGTATGTGTGTCTGTGTAGGAAACAGAAGTCAGCCTTCATCCTAAAGATCTAATCATCTTGCTAAAGATCTAATAATTTTGCACAATGACAATCATATTCATCCACAATTCTCTAACAACCATCACAGCATTTTCTCATATACCTTTATGACTGAGCTAATTTTTCTCCTGGAATTTGTGTTTCCACTTCCATCTGTCAATCTCCATTTCTACACAACCTTATCTGTCCGTGTGTATCTGTCTCTCATTTCCCACCATTAAACCTTCAATTTTTTGCTGTTCTTTAATCTGACACCCTCTTATCGATATTACAGTCTGTCTTCCCTCCTTCGATACACCCATTAAGCCCACTTAAACCAGTAATATGGCAGCTGATCAGCACGCGCTGATTATATGACAGATCTTCGTCAATCAAGTGGAAGCAATCAGGGCTGACGTCTTTCAATCACACAGTCAAGACTTCTACAAGTGCATAAATGTTATTTGCATTATTAATTCATCTTCTGTGCTGAAAAATGTTCAGGAAAATGTTCCTGAATGATTGGACTCATTGTGATCACCCACAAACTTTAATCTGAATTTAAAACAGTTTTTCTATCACTAGGATTTGGTATGCTTTTTCACTTCTCTTTTTTGGTTTCTTGGCAACAGTAGTTGTTTTTGTCACCTTCCTGCCACCTCTCTGTAATTTTCTGTGATTGGTCTAAAATTTAACATAACTAGCAGTGATGCCTTGAAAAAAAAAAAAAAAAAAAAAAAAAAAAAGCATCCCTTTTCCTGCCGTTTTCATCTCCTTGGTTTCCTGTTTCTGTTCAGCACTAGATAAGGCCGTCTCTTATCTTTCATCCATGTCCACGCTCCTCCAATGCACAAACTTTCTTTTATGTGACTTTCTCTTTATGAATTTTCCAGCAATCACTTTTAAATAATTCCTTTTCATTCACCACCTCCATGCCAACTTTTATCAAGCTTTCCCCTTTCCTCATCCTCTCTAATTCCCTCATCCTCTAATACATCAATCCATAACTGTCAACCCGAGTCCTTTGCTCTTGTCTCATGATTCCCCAGCCACACTGTAAGTGATCAAATGCTCCACCAAGCCAATCAAGCTACACTAGTGGTCATATCACTCATTATGTGCAGAAGCACTAAATCAATACTATTCCTCATCGCACGCAAGGCCACACACATACACCACTACAGAGTAGAACATGTGAGGTGTGTCCCAGTGCTGTGGGCCCGTGATAAATCATCCAGCCAGTTCTATTCAGTCTGCCACCCCTCGCAGCTGCCTACAGACCAAGAGTAGTGACTCTGATGCCTTGAGGCAACTGCAAAGCCGCAACTCTGATCTTTACAAGCTACAATAGCCTGAGGTAATCAAACTATGAAAATTAAGTCCACGGTCATGGATTGCATCAACCTTCCCCATTCTCTGTGATTCTCAACTATTTGATCTGACAACACTGGCTTGTTTTGGGGGGGGGTTGTGCAGCAATTTTACATCACTGTTATGACCATTTCTGGAGTGAAATGTTTTTTGTCTCTCTCTTCATAACAACACATATACAAATAAATATAACCATTATACAGGAAACCCACTCTAAAATGCATTATAGTCACATTATTCTTCATATTATTGTGACAGCTTCCTTTCTAAACAATACTGTGATCTGCATATAAAATGCCATTAAGTTATTTTGGGGAGTTTGTGTGTGGTCATAAACCAGGCCAGGCAAACCAGCAAACAAAGAAACATCATGTGAGCTCACCTAGCAAAGCTGACATGTTCTGGAAAATTCTGAGCAGCTCTGGAGTGATGGCTGGACTGTTCTCCAAAGTCACCAACCTGCATGATGACATGATGAGAGGCAAACAAGGGCAAAGTAATGAGATGAGAGAGAAAGAGAAAAAAAACAAGAAGTAACAAAAGAGATGTTCATTAGATTAGAGATGGCAAAAGAACATGGGATGAGAAACAGCAACACGACAAATATTACAGGAAGAGAAAGAAGGTCACGGGGATTTAAAACGGAGGAAAAACAAGGAATTATGAAGGTTGTGTACAAAGAAAAAGACAAAATATCATAAAAGCAACATCGAATGGCTAAATTTTGGCTATAAATGAAGTCCACTAAGAAAATGGAAGTTGTAGTCTATATAAAAAGAACTAATATTAGGGATCTAAAAAGAAAATGTTTGAATACACAGTTCATTCACATTTGTAGCTTACTAAATGTGTTATTGACACATCATCAGGATATTATAAGCACAACATAACCTTAGAAGCAAACAATAACAACAAAACAACCCAATTTCGACTGTAAACCAAGCAAACAAATATATAGGGCACCACTGTTTATCAAGTAGACTAAAAGATAGGAAAATAGATATAAGACTGAGGGTTTCTACTGCAAGACAGACACGGCATGCTGAATGCTGAACAGTGAAGCTCTCCAGCGCGGCAGACAGGAAAAGAGATTAAGTAGGACGTTAAAAAGCAAATGGATGATAAAAGAGCAATATAGGGTAACCCTGACAAATTCTCTTCTGCTGAACTGAACCTTTTGGAGGTAATGCATTTTCAAAAGTGAACATAGTGTATTGTAGCAGGCACCTTCATTAAAATGGTACATTCCCAAATATTAAGATAAAGTTAAGATTGTGGTTGAGCTGCATGAATTAACAACACCTGCATTTAACTCAAGAATAGATGCCTTTGAAAAAGAAAACTGAGAGTCAGTAAATGAGGCTGATGTTTAACATGAGAAAAGGACTCCGGTGAAATAGAGTGACAAAGACAGCTATATCCAAAGTATCTAGTGTCCTGATGGGAGTGTGTACAAGTCATAAATGTTAGTGTACTGCATATGTCTCTATACCAAAGCTCCAGCCCATCCTCCAGCAAATACACATGTGGCGGCTGCGAAACATCAGTGCTCAACTGGATGACAGGAAGAAGAAAAGGGTACAGGTTCTTGCTTTCTGCCCCGAGGCCCTGTGAGAACACAAAGATACAGGAAGTCAGTTTGTGTGCTTCAGTTTAGTGGGTTTTCCTTGCAGATAACTTTAGCAGAACGGTGTGGAATAGAGACACATCGGCTTATCCAAAACCTGACACACCCTTCCCCAGCAACTAGTGAAAGACCATACCTCAGTGAATCAGGTTAACAGGGAGGAAGCTCTTTGTAAGCACAGAATGTTTCTTTGGCTGCAAAATACTTGCCTTAGGGTGCAAGAGTTGTTTATGGATTTATTTTTTAAAATCCTCACTTTATATCCCTTTAAAACACTATGGACCTATTAAGTTCGATTTCTGGGAAAAAAGCATGTCCTGGAACTAAGTCAGAGGTCGTTTCTTGGTCGTTTAGATTTTAATGACGTTTAAGATGACACAAGAGTAAGAAATGACGCAACTTCCCCTTGGGAGATTTTTTTCTTGGCAAAGTGTACTTCACAAGCCCTTTGTTACTAATGCACTGGACATCTGTATGTGGCCATACTGTAACACAGAAAAGGGGAATGAGCAACCGAGTAGTGTGTCATTTTGACCTCAATAGTATCGCACTGCTTTTAACTAATAGGGGGCATAAAACAGTGCTACTGGAAGCAAAGATGAAGACTTTAAAACCAAACTCATATTTCAAGGTACATTACCGCAGCTATAATGCTGGATTTGACTGTAAGAAAGGACACAGCTCAACACACATTCAGCTCTACATGATTGTTAGTGTTGTTATTGTTTCTGGAGGAAAATCTGGTCATCTAGTAAAGATTCTGCATCCCTTTTTCCAGATGTGTTTGGGTCAAATGCAACAGCAACATATCCAGAGTATGACCAACCATTTGATTAATGTTTCAACCAGGCTATAGACTATATCAATTTGGCAACACATAGTATAATTGAAATAGCTAAACTGAATGCTTCACTCAACATATCACAGAGAAACAGAGTTTGCATTTTCAAATTATTAAAAAATAAAAAATAAAAAAATAAAAAAGCAGATTCCCTGTACACTTTCCTGGCCAAAAAAGTCACACATGTCAATATTTAGTTGAACCATCTAAAGCTGGCATCGTTTCAATAAGCAAACCCCTGCAGTCTTTATCTTTCAAACTTGGGCCGTCTACCAGAGGCCTGGGAGCTTCAGGGTCCTGCGAATTATCTTTGTCTTTTCTAAGCTGTGTTCTTCTGGACGAATCTCAGATGTGGCTCTTGGGATCTGCTGGAGCCATTTGTCCAGTTTGGGGATCACTGCCCTGAGTGCTCCGATTATCGCAGGACCACTATTACATTCTCCTTCCACATCTTCTCTAGCTCCTCTCTCAGCCCTTGGTAAATCACAAGGTTCTCATCTTCTTTCTTCCTGATGTTGGCTAGCACTTGGGAGTGATACATCTATCACTATAGCCTTCTCCCTCTGCTGTCAGTTTAAATATTTAATCGCAATTAATTGCGTGATTCCCTACAGTTAGCTCGAGACTAATCATAAATTAATCACAGATTTCTTTATCTTTTCTAAATGCACCTTAACAATAGTTTTTTCACGTTTCAATATCAGCACGGAGGTGGACAAACAGACCTGCTTTAGTCACATGTATATTTATGTAATACTGCTCAGAATATTCTCCAGAAAAATCTCAAGGGTACTGCATGCTCAAAAAAATATGCCAAAAGTAGACTTAAGCATATACTTCCTCACAATATAACTGCCTGCAAGACATAGCCACCCATGTAGCTATGGCTGTTGAAAGTTTGTCCCTTGTTTTAGATTGTTCAGGCGCCTCAGTTGAAAACTGTCCAGCATTGTCTGCATCAACATGTTATTATCACATTAACGTCAACAGCCCTTATCTCTGTGTGCGTGTGTGTATATATGTAAGTATATATGTGAATACACTGTCTGAGTGACTTCAAACAATAACACGGTTATTGAACTGACAAGAAAAAAGTCATCCAAATTCAGTTCAAAGTTTGTTTCATAAAAGGCAAAAGACAACCTTCCTTTAAGCAAAACTGTCAGCAGAGTTAGACAAGTACACAAACACGCACACACAGCAAAAAAATAAATACTTACATAAATCAGAATACACACAAACACACAAGTCAAGCACTCAAAGTTACCAATTATAGTGCCAACAAACACGATTGTTCTAAATTATGGATTATGCCCTCTGAAGCATTTCTCACCCTTGATACCTCACTTCCATCTTTCTTCACACATACACACAAACTCCTCTTGATGAAAACTTAACCACTATCTGACACCATGGCCTTTTAAAGCACTCTATCACTTTAAGCTTTACACATCCACTCTGTGTATTTATAGAGAACACAAGATCATTTGGAAGAGGATAAGGGAAAGATGCTGTTGATGATGCTAAGTGCTTGGGCACAGTCCCACTTTGGGGGTGTCAGCTCCTTTTATGCAGTTAAAAAGCAACTCCCCATAAAAAAGATCAAATACGAAGAGCCTGACTTAGCATGAGGTTGTGGTAAAGTTAGGATTATCGCAAGCTTAAAGTAACTGTTAAGATTAGGCAAGTACTGGTTATGGTTAGAATACATCTTAAAAGTCTTCAGAAGTGCTGAAAAATGACTCTGTGCGTGTAGCAGGGGAATAATCTGTGTGAAGGACGACAGGATCCAAAGTAGCATTCCAGATCTGTCAGCACTGTTTTACTGATAGCATGACATTAATTTGGTCTAAATATGCCATCTCTTACATTTATGTGGGTGTAAAACGAAGACAGCATTTCTCAATCCCCAGATGGTGCAACCCTTCTCTCTCCATCAAACAAACAACAACAACAAAAAACCCTCCTACAGGCAAAACTGAAGTTTAAAAGCAAGTAAGCCAATACGCCGGCTATTATGCTGTTGGATCACTGACTGGCATGAGTTGGTTGTGCCAGTTCCAGCTGGTCCTAAGCCAAACAATCCATACACACTTCTTTGCAGGTACAGGACTGGGTACATTAGGACAGGTCCAGGTACAAAAGGGTTAATAACACAAGATACTCTGCTGTACCTTACATTTTAACTTTTAAACATTAACATTTTTCTGCATGTATTAAATGAAAAAAAAGAAATTAGCATGTGGCAACACAGTTAGATAATCTAAGGCCCTTCAGCTGCAGATTTTCATTTCGTTTGCCAGATGTGTACTCTTGTTACTCTCCCAGAGGAAACATGTTTGTATCACCAGGCATTTCATTTCCCACCATGAGCTAATGCAGCCACACAGGGGTCCAAATCTTATTCAAGTCTGAGATAAGCACCTTCAGTCCATAACAGCATTCTTCTTGGGACAAATGTTCTTCTCACTATTTAAGTTTATGGGGTTTCTCATTACTGATATCTCCAAATTAAGTTGCAGATATTTGCAATCTGCAGCTTAATTCTCACAACCCACAACTCCTATTATCTCCTGATATCTTTAATTCTAATAATAATCAAAATCAGGTGGATATCTTCTGACTTTGACTCTGCTCATAGTTGAAATGTAATTAATTATTTGAAAGAGGCACCAGCTGTGACCCTGGGGTCCTTTGGGAAATTAAACAACAGACCACTGAATATTAATATTGAGATTTTTGCCAAGAGTGTTTTGAAAGGATCTTGAGAATGTGTACCTACAACAAGGATTAAAGCTCTGGGGATTGTGAAATCCACGACTAAACTGAAATTTAGTCAATCCTGATGTTTTGGATTTTTGTGTGTGCTGTTGTTGTTTTTTTAAGAAAACTGTGAATCACACTTATAAACTTAATCACTGTAAAGTTGATATGACAGATCAACTTGTTGTTTAACATTTTGACTCCTCATACTAATCAGTCAATTCACTCAATTTATTTGAATTGAATAGTGTGTGAATACTCGATTTGCAAAAACTGGACCGACTAATGCAAAAATAATAAATTGTAAATTTGAGATGCACCATACCTGTACCAGTTGGATAAGTGTAGTTAGTATGGCACACCGAAGCATGTTGTGTTCTTCAGATTGCTTCCAGAGCAGAGGCAGGTATTGAACTAGACAGCCTACATAGGGCCGTATCTGAAAAAGAATCACATTAGATGGCAAATAAGAAGCAAAGAAAATGCTCTGCAACTTAAGTTGCAGGTTTCACAACAGTTGCAACTCATGTTCAATTCACATCAGACTCCCGTGGATTTGCAGAAATTAAAAGTCTCATTTGGGAGCAGAAAAAGCGACAATGGTGAATTCTGATTCGCTGCTGTCTCAGCAAAGTGTTATGCATATTTACTGCATGCCCAAACAAACTTTGAGACTACTCGGGCATATTTTCTCTCAAAATTTTCTTAATATTGTATACAAACTTGGCATAAGAAAAACAAACAGCCATCCAATAAGAAAGTTTTGGGGGGGGTGTTTAAGTGAGAAATTGAGATCCCTTTCCTCTTATCCTCCCCGGCCTCCCTAGAAGCCCAAATCAGTCACTTCAAAACACATTTCAGAGGAAAAGCTGGGTACATAAAATACTAGACAGGTAGGTGAAAATTCATGATATTTTTTTTCTTTTAAGTCTGTTTGTCAGCAATGCGAAAATTAAATGTGCCAACTTCATAATCTGCAAAACCTCTTATGGAAGCTAATTTTGTTGACACATGTTGTCAGTGTCTGTAGCTCCACAGCAGCTAAGGCATTACATTTTACCAAACTATAGAGGATATGACACATGCACAGTTCATGAAAAAACTTCTCTGTCCTCAATCATCCTTCACAAAACACTGTTCTAATACCAAAATGGTATCATATCCATTTCCGTTCTTAGATTACATCAAATCTTTTGTTTAAATCATGTAAATATCTGGGTAGTTAGAGACTAATTGGATGCCATCACTGTCATTCCTGTGTGAAATTACAAAATGTGATGGCACACTGTGCAATTTAGGTGCAGTTACTTTGGAGCCAGCCAACTCCAGGACATTTGAGTATGGCACTGAATTAACAACTACAGAAACTATTCTGCCTTTTCTTGTACTGACTTGTGCTAGCCCTTTCTATTCCCTATAGTGGCTATGTGGCCGAGCTGAAGACCCCACACTGGGATTTTTTGCTCGATTACACCTTTATGAGGAGCCACCTAGGAGCAGAGAGAACAGTAAAAGAAAGAAAGAAAATGCTGTGGAGCCTTGAGGAGAAAGATAAAAAGCGAGAAAAACAGACCCACAAAACCACCCTAGGATGACATTTGTGAGACTGACAGCATAAAAAGTAGCTAAATCTCATATCTGTTATCATGTTCATTTCAACTCAACCCATAGTCGTGGTTTCATTGCCTAGTTCCTCAACTGCTGCCACTCTTTGCGGGTTCAAAATCCCTCATGAGAACGGTTAGAATATTAATGGGATTTCCAGTGACATTAGAAGTTTAGCCAAGACCAGTGACTGGGGGAAGTCTTAACCAGATTGACAGTTTGCTAGGATAAAAGCCATTTTTGTGACAGATTTAAGTCAAGGAATTATTTAAGGGATGGCACTTAAAATGGATCTGAATAGAACGTAGGGGGGTCAAAAGGAAAGGCATTTTTTTCCAGGGCTGGCAGTTAAATGGATTAAAACAACTTAATGGATGCTCAAAAAATCTAATCCATATGGTTACAAAAGCATTGCAGTGGCAGAGGAGAGACTGTATCTTCATTGTAAATGAGAGCAGACATCAGAACAAGCGCTGCTTGAGGCTTTGTGATTTACAAAGAATCAAGATTTGGGCTTTATCTTTTAAGACAGATGGCCGTTTTACCTTGGTGGTGTGGGTATAGTACAAGGTGACTGGTGATTTGTATCTGTGATTTGATGTTTTTTAACAGCTTCACATGTCCCCTGCAGAGTCCAAGTCAATAAGTACAATTTGTGGAGTTACACTTCAAAGAGCACTGCCAGAATATATCTTTTCAGATGTCGAACACAAGGGCTCCTTCAAAGACACTTTGGAGTTTGCCTCAACTTTTCATACCGTAAATGTCATCGTGCAGTAATATAAAGATGCATATTACTTAAGGAAAACTTCTATCTGATATCAAACATCTTACCTGGATGCCTACTCTCTCGATGACGCAGGAGATGACATGGAGCACCTGCATTTTAGTGTCGCACTCTGTTACCTGCTGCAACAACTGGAAGAGCAGCCCAAAGATGGACTCAAGATACTAAACAGGGAGACAGAATTTAAAATGTCAGACATAAATACTGATGTCTAAAAAACCTTTTTTGGTGTTTTCTAAAACTTGAATTTCAGAAACTTGTACTCACTGGAAGGAATTGTTCTGTCCGGAACTCAAAGTCATCGACAGGTGATCATGAGTTAAAGAAGAAGTCAAACTTTAGGGTAGACAGATGTTAAAGCAATTCACCAAGATACACTCAACCATTGTACATTTGCTTTTGCAAGGTCACAGTCAGTTTACAATAACACTCAAAAGAATGATAAATTCATGTGCTGCTGAAGTTAACTACCCTTATTTTCAAATAGGCCTATCAAAAGGATATTGAGTTTAAGAGTTGTAGCCGTCTCAATCCGCACCTATAAGAGGGGGGAAAAAACATGGCTCAGCAGGTAAAATTAAGCATCACATTATCCATCTAAACCGATACAAACAAACTCACATCGGGCGAGAAAAAATAGAAACCATAAACCTAAAGTAAAACAACTTTTCAGAAATAAACAAAGCTAGTTTGCAAGGTACCATGTTAGCCTAATAAAGGCCATCGAAGTGGCTGCTCAGCTTTCTGTATCACAGCAGCATAATCTGGCAATGAGTATGATGGCAGAAGGTTAAAGGTTAGCAAAAAAACTTAAATGCCAGTCTACTAACATGTCTCAAGCTTTAAATTCACATGCCTGTTTGGGTATATTCAGGTAAGATAACCCAGAACAGTCATAGGTCATACATCTAATGATCAGTTACAACTCTCAGGTTATTGCCTGTAAACTGACAAATGAGCACAATTTGGGTGAAGAACCCTTAGGTGATCAGTGAGAATTTGCTTAAATCTGTTACTGTAGGAGGAAAAGAAAATCTTGTGAATTATGGACAGATGGACTGTGGACACATCAGCATGGCATGAACTTATTGGTCCTTTGGCCAGATTTGCTAACCCAGATCTGAGAAATTCTTTTAATACAACAAATCAATATGTGTGATTTTGACTATTTTGTTACGGTTGGAATGTTATCGTTTTTAGCCTGCAAACATTTTTGCAAGGTCTGCATAGCAAATTTCCCCAAAAAGGTGCTTAAATTGCATTTTCCCTTCCACGATAATACAAATGGGGTTTCAAATCTGGATCACAGATCATTTCATATTCATACACTGACTGGAAAACTCAATTGGCCTCTGTCTTTCTGTTTGTGTTGTACAACACACACACACACACACACACAAAAAAGTTCTTTATGAATATGGAGCACCCCATTGATCTGATCTTGACCCTCAGATTTTCTCTCAATACTTCTTATCTTGACTAAAAAATATTGACAGTTTCACAAGCATTACCATCATCATTTATGCACATAACACAATCATTTTCAAACAACACGAGTGCAGAGTTAAATAATCTTCTTTGATTTTTAGAGTTACTCTGTTAGGGTAAAGCCAGAAAACTGCAGAAATCAAAATTTTAACGAACAAGATTTGTGTTCTCCATTCTTATGACACACACACACACACACACACACACACACACACACACACACACACTTTGCTTCCACCACGTCAGTCATATCATAATTTATCCTCCTTATTTTCATGCATATTTCTACATGTATAAAATACTGCCAAATCCAAATAAAATGTAAAATTGTTCTGTTTTTTTTAAAGGACAATAGTAAAAAGAAAAGGCGTTTGCATTTAATTTTTAATTCAGAAATCACAAATATCTATAAAATCCTGAGCCATTTTTACTGAAAATTTTGGTCTCCATTTATTCTGCCTCATCACATCATGCCAAGTCAAGGTTTTGGAATTACTGGCACCAAACCAGTGGTATGATCACACTCACACTGGCACATTTTCCTCAATTATTAATTGACTTACTCAAATAAGCAGCATAACAACTTCTCCAGCTTGTGGTGTTTATACTTTTCTAACACTATGAACAGCTCATATTTCTGAAGCACAGAAAATAAACTGATTCTCATATTATGTTTTATTTTTAAAAAATGACATGACAGCAATAACTGTAAGTAAGCATAATCTAAGGTCTGCATCTCTTTGGTAATTAACTTACAACACACACACTTGACACTAGGCAGCAGCTTAGTCAAAATATAAGCTGTATGATATTTGTCCACTAAACAGATATGATACATTTGGCCATTTTAAATGAATACAATCATTTGTATAACAATAATAATATGGGCTAACAATATTATAAATCCATAGACAAAAATTTGAAGCATCTGTTCTATACTGAAAATACAGGTGACGAACAAAACAAATGGGAAAAAGTACATTAATGAAAGATAAATCTGAAATTCAGACAGTCTGGTTTAGACACGAAGAAAAAACACAGCCCTTCTGTCTGCATGTTCATAAAATACTGAATATGGTTTTAATAATTCCGCATACATTAACCAGCAACAAAAGGAGTATGTTGATGAAGTGGGCTCTGCAAGTGCCATCAGCACTGGCCTTGTTGGCAATTGGAATACTTATGAGTGAAACTACATTCTAATTCAACAAAGCATAGAGAAAACCATGGGTTAAAAGATGGAGATAAAATACTCAGATGGGTCTTATACAAAAACATACGTATTGTCCGACACTGTTACATGAAACATTCACTTTAAAATGTTACTGATGTTCAAAATATCTGAGGGGTTAAGAAGCCAAAAATAAAAAAATAAAAATAAAATTCATCAGATTTATGCCAACTATAAAAGTAACTGAAGGTCTAACCAGGGAAAACTTACATTTAACCAACTCAGTGAATCTGACTAAGATAAAAGTAACGTGAAAAAGCAACACCAAATCCAAAACAATCATCTGGAGTAAAATGATAATGAGCATCATCTAAAAAACCTACATGCATATTAAGTAACACAAATGCATATCCTCTTCTGGAAAATATTTCAGCCAGTGCTCACTGAAAAATTCTAAGTGTTAATTTAAAAAAAAAAATGCTGGCAGATAAGCAACAGCCATTTCCACAATTTGTAGTTACCGATGAGTTAAGTTGCTTTATAATACATCATTATAATACAAATTAATGATTAGTGTTCACATAAATACATGTATGTTGTAACGTGCGGTGGAGATGAAGCCAGCCGCGGAGATGTGCAGGTGGATAGCGAATGAGCAACAGCTTCTGACTTTCCAAAAAGTACTCATTTATTTACAATATCAAAAATAAAAGTGCTACCTCTACCACACATTACTAAAGAGCACACTAGTCCGCGTACACACGGGAGCATCCATTACAGGAGGAGTGCGAAGAAGAACAAAAAAAGGGGGTGACACCAGTCGTGAGACAGGAGGCGCCGCCATGTGGTGATACACTGCATTACAATAGCAACTGTTACAATGTGTATGTATGTGTAAAAGCTTAAGGAGTTAAAAGCTTAAACTCACCACAAGACTATTTTTAACCTTTACTAAGACTCTGTGAGTAAACAAACAAGAATGCTGCAAAAACTAGAACACCTTGAAGAAAATGAGGAGATAAAAAAAAAAAAAAAAACTGTCACAATCCAAGTAATATGCATCTGTGATTTAGCTCATGAATGCCACTGATGGATGCTAATAAAGCATGTGCATGGATGGCTGTCTCACATATAAAGCTCCCGGAGTGTGCAACACTACCACAGAAGTCTGCGGAAACTATTTAAGAGAGCATGCTTGTGATAATCAAAATGTTAATCTGATCAAGACACCGAGGGCCACTGCCTTATCACCCTTTCTAACAGTAAATGGCACCATAAATTACAAAAAAGCTCATCATATTGCATTCAGTACAATGACTGAGGCCATTAACTCATCGGGAAAGTATTACAGGTCACAGATCATGTTGTTTTGCCCCATAGACTTCTGCACAATTAGACTTCTTTATGCAACCAAATGGGCTTCCTTTTTCCATAACAATGAAGAGTTTGCTGCACTGCAGCATGAGCTCCTACATCTATCTTTTAAATACAATGCGACTATGACAAGGCGCTTCAGTCTAATTTTTGGACACAAGATGTCATAATTAAATAAGTGAATAACTTTCCAGGTTAATAAGGAAAACAGAGCAGCAACAAGGATATTAACAACTTAGATTGTTTATAAGTCTCGAGGTTTGATTAACAATTCATTCAGGTAAAGACTTTCTAATTGGCCCCGAAAGATACTGATCAGGAACTACAACATGATTAGTGAGCTGGTCAGTTATGTAAATGCAAGTTTGTACGAGGAAATGCCGCTGAAATGGTAACAGCACTGAAATTAATCTCTACTTTATATCACAAACGATTTACAAAACCCATTTACCTACACAGGGTGTAAATAAGAGTAAAATAGATAATACTGGCATGTAACTAAATTATCACATTAAGTGCGCATTCTTTTAAGTGCAATAAAAACCATCTGTGCACAACATCTGGATCAAAGCAGCCAAACGTATATAAGGTAACACCACACAAATTATGATCAAAGTTCAGGCTGGACCTTTAAAAAGCAAAAATCATTAGTGATTTCAATTAGGCTAAATTTGATATAGTGGCGCTACACATTTAGACTACCTAAGAGGCAGAACAAGACATGTCTGTTTGAACTATGACATGCTGCCTTCAAGCTACAATCACTGAAAACATTATCAAGCTATTTTTTTCCCCCTCCTGTTTTGCCAAGAATATCACTATAGCAAATTTCCTTGATCTATCATGACATCATTTTGAGGCTCACTTCACTACAACTTAAATTTTGTTTCGGTAGAACAAAGACAAATCTGAGGCCAGCAGATTGTGCGAGTGTGAGTGGTGGGGAGTTGAAACTGTTACAACTGTTTTGATATTTGTACTCCCCAAGACATCTGAGGGATTACAGCAGTGCTCATCAATTGGCATATGAGATGTGCCTTTATTAGTCAAGAAGACTGCAGGCTTTTGCACGGCATAGATTTTTAGGTTATCTAAGTGACTTATATATCATGTTTAACCTGAGTAGCGAAAGACGGTGGTGGGTTTGAAAACGATTTGCCGGGAGTCCGGTGTTCTCACCAGCTCTAGTGAGCTTTGCCCCCGGCTAGCTATCGAGCTCGTCGGGACGCTTTGGAAAATATGTGGTGTCTTGATAAACTGAGCAGATATTTGAGGTTTACACAGCTACATTCTCGCCTGAAAATATGTTAAACGTTTATTTTGTGACCCAGAAAGAATAATAAGAGTAATATTAAAACTAACTAGCTGCCGCCATTGGAAACTGAGCAGGGCAGCGCTATGAATTCTGGGATAGGTTGGGCCACAAAGTATACACCCGACCCATCCTTCAAATCTGGGGAAACGAAGGCCGCATTTGTCGGAGTCTTCAAATTTGGACAGTCTTTGTCATGTCGCTGTAACGTAATCGGCCTACAATTGCACAGGAGGATGCGGTTCCTGAATTTGGACACAGCTACGATACCGGACACTGCTTCTTCTTCTTCTCTGTTTCAGTCCGTTATTACACTCTTAAATCCTACTACTTATTCCTACGTCTTACAAAGCTTCAAACGACGCGTCGACTATTAAATTAGTCGTCGATGATTTTGATAGTCGACGTAATCGTGACTAATCGACTAATCGTGGCAGCCCTAAAGTACACACGTTTTTATTCTAAATTCTAACCTATAAAAATGACTGACAACTCCTGTTGCATGTACAGGAACGGATAGAAACACTCAGTTCCACAAAAAGTGAGCCCGTTTGAATGACATGTTCTAGATTTGTTCAGTGTCTGCTATTTGAATTGTATTTGAACCCTGAACAAACTTCTCTAAGAGCATTAAATAGTGTTTCACAACTTAATAGAAGGTTGTTGAAATTCAAATGCGCAGTACATTTTCCAGTCTACATACAGACACAAATCTATCTCTGTTAATAGTGAGTAACTATCCTATTTAGCCACCTACTGGCAAAGAAAAGTCAGCAACCTGCAATGAATTTTACTCAATATTAGAGATGGACCGATCCGATATTACGTATCGGTATCGGTCCAATACTGACCTAAATTACTGGATCGGATATCGGAGAAAACTAAAAAATGTAATCCGATCCATTAAATATCACGAAAGCACCTCACAAAACTTGCAACACGCCGTAACTCACCTCAGAACGTTAGCACGTCGGAGCAGTATGCATCACGTGATAGAGCGGCTGTGGCATGCGGGACCTGTCGGTGGTCTGGATAGCATTTGGAGCTTCGCTAGCAACCCGGCATTTCATCTCCGACAAAGTTATCCCGAGAGAAGTAAAGCAAGTGTGTAAGTCCATCTCTGAATGTTTGTAAAGCATTCCTGCGTTAAGCTTAACAAACGACTGCCTCTCCGGCTGCTACTTCAATCATGAAACTGCTTAACGATCAGCTGATCGGCTTTTCTGTCGCGAGTCCGTGTCTCTAGTTTGCTTTTGGCCCATTTTGCACCAGAAAGAGGAAACCAGCGGCTGAACAACAGCAGCACGTTTAAGCTTGATCAGCTGTTGTTAGAATTTATTTAATATTACTTTCTACTCGAGGATCTTTTCTACGTAGCTGACGGCTGGTAACTGTGCAGGGGCGGATCTAGCAAAGTTTAGCCAGGGGGGCTGATAGGGCATTAACAGGGAAAAGGGGGCACAAAGACATACTTTTCTTTCTTATTCTCATTTAAAATGTCTAGCTTTTAATAAATAATTATCTGACACCCAAAGTTTTAATTTGATGTAAAATGAATAGAAGTCAATTACTGTATATAGTAACTATTAAGTCTAATATATATATATATATATATATATATATATATATATATATATATATATATATATATATATATATATATATATATATATATATATATATATATATATATATATATATATACACACCCTAGTAAGCTATAGTACTTTTTCCTTTGGGAAGGTACCATCTGTGCAGTCTGCAATTTTGTTGAAGAAAGATGTTGAATCTATTTAATATTTCTTGAAAAATAATTGATTTCTGTGCATTTTTTTTTTTCACACTGCATCAAATTAAGGTTGATTACGTCGATTAAGCATCATGAGGTGGAGCGTGAGGGGTGGTTCCCTATTTTTTATTTTTTTATTTTTGTTGTTGCTGGGAGTTGGAACCCTATTAGTTAGGTTGCTTAATATTTATGCTAAGTACTCTTTAAAATACCAGAATAGGGAGGATGGTGTAGGTTTAAGTTTATTAGATTGATCAGTATTGCTGAACTATGAAATTTTTTTTTTTTTGCATACAGGTATAACAGAATAGCTTTAGTGTAGTTGTTGTTTTAAACTTGAGTATGAACTTATACAAAATGCAGCAAGATATTTAAAAAACAGTTTTGTTGATTAAAAAACACTATCGGATTCATATCGGTATCGGCAGATATCCAAATTTATGATATCGGTATCGGACATGAAAAAGTGGTATCGTGCCATCTCTACTCAATATACATGAAATGTATTTTGTATTCAACGTCATACCCCCACAACATGACAGATGATAATTGAGTGTCAGTTAATGGACACAGAAAATGATATTTAACTGCTACCTCTTGAGTGAACCAATCCCTGATCACATTTCTGGCTGTTTGGAGATTAAGTATTAAAATCTTAACTTTAATTAAAATGTTATCATATTACTAGATATAAATTATGTTAAAAGAAAACAATCAAGTGCATGAGACAGAAAGCATATCAGATGATTAAACTAATTTTACCTTACGGTGAAACTCAGTCCAAATTGGGGTTATGGTTTTGTCAAGGCCACAGCTAAATAAAAATGTTAGTGGATAGTAAAGGAAAAATTCAAAATATAAAATCTACAGTAAACAGTAAGTTGAGAAAAAAAGATGGAAAAAGCTTGTCACAAACTCTGATTACATTTGGCTTTTTTATGTAGAAAGATGGCAGCACAGTGGCTGTGGTTTCACGCTATTAAGCAGAAAACTGTGTTTGTGTAGCCAGCTGTGCACTTTCACTAACAGCCCATTTCAGTCATTATGAACTGAACAGGAGGGTTTTTTGTAAGAGAACCTGGCACTTTAATCACCAAGCACTTTTGAGTGGGGGAAAAAAAACTGTATGTAGCTGCCTTACCACCAAGTCGGGATCTTGCATGAGACTTAAGATGACCTCATAGAGTAAAGGTCGAAGGTCAGATTTGAACTTGACAGAAATCCACTGCCCTATTAGCCAGATGACTCGTCGACGAATCAACTTGTACCTGCAGGACAGAAGAAGACAAAGTAACTTTTAGCTGAAAACCTGAACAGATGACTACTCTGTGCTCTTCAATTATATCGTAATATGGAGAAATTAACCAGCTGGCGCTATAATCTTAGAACCATAATGTGAATACACAGCAGTAGTTAGCAGACCATTAAAAACTGCTGGGCCTATTCAAATAATGAAATCTGCACTGTCATTGTTTAAAGCTTATTCAGAATTGTTTCTTGTGTTGTGTTTTTTTTTTTTTATTGTTGCCTCCTGTATGCTGGAGGCTATGGCACAATTTGTGCTCTCGGGTAAATATCACTGTCACTTTATTACACCCTACAGATAAGTCTGAACTTGGAGTGTAAAGAATGTATTTGTTCAGACACATTCTACTGTATGTGCATTTGTTTAGCTGAATTCATATGAGCAAGAGACTGAAAGCCTGAGGGACAATGAATCTTGTGACTAATGACAACCTTGCATGTGTGCATTACAGTCGTGCTGATGGAGGATGATGTCAGGGATCGATGGCGGTCAAAAGGTTAATAGTGATAGCTCACCAGTCAAGGCTATTTTTTTCCAGTTTACCCACTGATGCAATAAATCGATAATATTATCATTGTTCTGAGATTCATAATAATTTTTAAAAAAGCCAAGCTACAGTGTCCCACTTCCACATATAACCAATACCTGCAACACAGAGGGGGACGATATAGTAAAACCACAACAGGGTACATATTATATCGAGTGGATACACATGGATACCACAGTGGTATGATGCTCTGGCACCCAGCAGCGATGCCATCACTCACTGGAGATACCATGAGGGGCAACAGGACGACTGGACTATGAAGCAAATCGTCAGCTCTAGTGTGTATGCACAAAACAAGCTACAAGTCTTGATCTTAAAAATAAATAAATAAATGTATAGCAAATAACATTAAATTAAAGGCCTGCTGCACAGGATCACAAAGAACTGGAGCATCAAAGAAGAATGAACAATCCATCAATGACCTTTAAAGTAAAATAGAGTTAACCAGACAAACTGGATTTTCACACGTTTTTTTGAGGCAATAACACGTGATGGTTCCAAAATGAGAAAGCAGGTATGCCAATGCCACTGGCAGTAAACAGGCAACTGGGAACATTCAACCAGCTCTCAATAAATCAAAATGCTAGCATCTCTGATCCAAAGAGAGAGTGACACTGCATGTAAATTATCCCAAGATCATCTGTTACTATCACTCACACAAGTTAAAATCTGTGGCTATTGCTAATGTTTGATGTTCTTAAAACTCTGAGAATATAGTACCTTTATCCTTTAGACTTGCATCGCTTTTCCTTTTCATGTTTGAACCCTACTTACTTTCCACCAAAACCTTAATAACGGTCCCTTCAAATCTTGGCCCCAATAAAATTTCCATATTGCTTTCAACTCTGGAATAAGTCTAAGGGCAAGCATTTAATTAACGAATAAGCACACATATGAGGCATCAACAGGCACATCCAAGAATCAACAGGCAATGACATTGGCTTTAATTAAAGAGTCTGTCTGCATCCAAAACGAGGAACCAGCCAGAAAAATTGGCAATGTGAAAGGAGATGCATGATACTCAGACCACAGATGTCAGGAAAGTTTAGAGACAAAAACTGCGACCACAGCAGCATTGCCACACAAAAATGAGACGGCATCGTGAGCCAAGATTGGTAAAGACAATTTTTTAAAATCTGCAAATGCTAATATGTATGCATTTTTTAATCTTTAATTCTGTGGCACAGGAATTTCAGCAGAGTTCAGGGCTGAATTTGAAGAGTTATGATTAACAGACAAAGAAGGAAAGTCCATGTAAGGAACACATTTCCTGATTTGGTGATGATTTATCAATGTTTGATTTTTGGCAAGTATCTGCAAAGAAATAAACAACATTTCTGTATATAAGCAATATTTTTTCTAGATCATGTTGTAGAAAACCAGTTGCAAAATGTCTTTGAGTATCCAACAAATAAATCTTTAACCTTCTCAGCATTATTTCTGACTTTGTACTGACGTGACTAACAGACTACACATTTCCAGGGCTATGTTGCATCTGTGCATGACTGGAAAAAAATACTGAATATCTGCTTCAGCAAGGGAGATTACAGGTGGTACAGTCTATTATTAGTGCAGTAGCAAAGTGGAAGAAAAGATTAGAGAAGCACATGGACAGACAGGTTGACAGAGGTATTTGTCAAAGGTCAGACATGACTCATCCATGCTAAAGCTGTTTCCTCCTCCACAACTTCACACAGCTGTCAGGAACCCTGTTCATCATTTCTGGCAAGCCCATGGGAAATCCGTGGACAGAAATGAGCCCAAAGGAATTTTACATTATTGCCGAGAAAGAAATCTTGCACAGTTCAGGCTACATAAATGTAATTTATTTCATACATTGCTGTGTGTATGTAAAACTTTATTTTCCCAATACTTAAAATTCCTAAGCAATGTAGTGTGAGACTTCCAAGTCAGAGTATGAAGAACCTTTTACACAGTGGCACAAAATAATTCCCTTTACCATTCCTGCAAAAAGCGATTCAGCCTGGATCTAAGGTTCGAGTGAACAGTTCCACATCACTGCCGTAAAGATTTAAGCACCATTTTTAGATTTTAGGACTCAAATTTAATTCACTTAGTCAATACCAAATGGAAGAGCTTGTTAGTCACAATCAGAGCTAATGCAAAAGAAACTAAAGAAAATGCAATGATATGACAAGTAGTATTAAAAAAAATAAAAAAAAATAGCTGCTGCCAGACCTACCCCTCATCTTCAAGTAAATGCACCTTTAGTACAAATGTGAAAATCCTACATCACCTCATTTCAGCTACTGTATTCACAAGACTTTCACAAAACTTGACTTCTGGTCACCTAAAGGCCAAGGTTACGATAATCGAATGCATCCAAGGTTTTTAGTGGATGCACCTATGGAAACATTTTGAAAATCCTAGGTGTCATCTTTCTCGAGTGATCCTTTTCACAGGATTTACAGAACACTTAATCTCAACTAGTCCTAAGATTTTTAGATGTATGCCACCTCATGAGTTACTGTATTCACAAAGTTGGGTGTCCAAACTGCCTGTGATAGCACAAGACTTCACGGTTGAGGGATAAAAATGGAACCCCAATACAGGCCCAATCAGTTCAAGACTACTTGAAAAATGGCACACACACACACACAAAACATAAAAATCACATTTCGCATGGTTGGATCTTAACAACTTCCCAAGCAGAACTTCAACATGTAACTAGGAGAAATGGAAGTGAGTGAATGCTTTAAAAAAAACAAAAAAAAAAAAAAACAGAAATCAAACTTCCAGGAATTGGAGTTGGATCGTCTCAGTGTCTTGACAGACAGCCAACTGGATCCTCCGGCTTAGTGCTGGTTAAAATTTTTGGGTCTTCCACTTGACTTTTCATAACCCTCAGGATCATTTAAGAAATTCCAAATGACTGCCTTGCTGCGTCCCACCTCAGCAGCAATGGTGCGCTGTGAGAGATCCTGCTTATGCAGTTCAACAACCCAACCATGTTCAAAATGGAAAAGTTTTGGGGGTTTTTGCCTTTGCCATCAGAATGTCATGACACTGTGACTACCTGACAGAAGGTAACAATAAATCCACTTTTTTGCACAGATTTGACCTTTTAAAAGCATGTGGTCATAAACTTTTGATCAGCCTGTTTCAGTTTAAGCCTGGTTTTCAATTAATTGCATGCTCAAACAAATGTTTTGTCTCCCTCCCATTTCTTCTTGTCACATGTTGAAGCTCTACTTGCAACCTTGTTAAGATCCAACCATGCAAAATGTGATTTTTTTTTATTTATTTATTTTTTTTGCCATTTTTCAAGTGGTCTTAAACTTTTGATCTGGACTTCATAATAAGCCCAGTTTTGTGAGTGCTTGTTTTCCCCAAGACTTGACCCCATGTCAACGTGTTTGTATCACAACGTGCTTGTGATACAAACCTAACAAAAATCAACCCAATGTGTCTAAAACTAGCAATAAGAGAACACCAAGACTTAAAAGGTAACAACTTTGAAAAGTCTCTTGGCTAACCAACAGATGCTTTTTACTCCAGACAGACACATCAAGCAACAAAGGGAATGTCAAAGTGCCAAAGTGTTTCACAGCCTTCTATGCTGGCAAAGCCTGGAAGCAAAATAATTGAACACAAACCATATCTGTTTAGGTTACAACAAAAGGTGTTTTTTAGGCTAGTCCAAGTAAATACCACAAAAAAAAAGCTCTCAGCTATGTCCAAATACAAGTCATGTGTTAGTTCTGAATATGTATGAGCTTCAAGATGCCTCACTATCTCCTCTGTTCTTGTCAGGCACGCTGTCCCGTCACAGGTAAGACAGCTGTTTTGGCTTAGGCAGAAAAGGGAGGAAAATAGTGACAGCAAGTTAAAAATTAAAGTACTGTTTCTCATGAGGGTGACTGTACACAATGTGCATCTGTGTAGTCATTATGCCAAATACTGACAAACAACTCACTGGCTGCCTGAGGCTCAGCCATAGGTGTAAGCCACACACAGCAGCTTTGCTGACAGATTTGGGTGCGAATACATGCACTGTTACTACTTCACACCAAGTGATACAAGCAGACTTATCCAGGGCCTAAACTTATCATGAAACCTGCAAACTGCAAGAGGTGCAAGGGCCTTGTAAGAAAAAATACATTAAAAAAAAAAAAAAAAACGCAAGCTAGCAAATAAACATCTACATAGCTTCTACTGGATGAGCGGCTCAGAAGCATTAGATGGAGGGTGATTTGAATGCAAATTATATTCAAGTTGTTTTTAAGTCTTGTAAGTAACTCAGATCTCAGTTGTAAACACCATGAACTGTAGACTTTAAGTTTGCATTCTTAGGCAACACTTTGCTAAACGGTTAGGGACCCACAGCCCTGAAATGCTGATTTGTTTTAAAATGGAAAAAAAAGTTTGGCAGATTTCTGATCTAAAGAATATATTCAACCCTAAAGAAACAACTCAAGATGATAAGTGGCACAGAAACTGTATCCAAGCAGGAAACAGAAAATCCTGTGAGTGAAAGGACTTTGCCAAAGACATTATCATTGCAATAGCTGAATCAATGTTATTTGCAAGAAACGGGTTTTTCTTGCATTAATAACAATTATACCTGTCACCTGAACATATTACTGTGGATCTCTGGGATTCTATTATGTGTGAAAATGTGAGATCACAATATGTACGCCATATTAAACACTCCAACCGTGAATACCCAAAGGGCCAAGGAAGGCAGACAGTGCAGCATCTGGGAATGTTCTGGTAACAGTGACAAATGTGCATCGAGCAAGTGTGTCAGCCAGAAAACCTGCTTTGAATGTGACGTCTGCAAATACCAAACAGGTATTGTCCCCTCTGCTTCTTTCTTCCTACTGACACTGCCAAGTTAGAGAGCTATTTTAGCTATTCTGATGCTGTGCTTTATTTGTTGCTAGTAGTGGCTGGTGTGTGTGTGTGTGTGTGTGTGTGTGTGTGTGTGTGTGTACTGCCCTAATCTCTTTACATACTCAAATTATCACAAGATGTAAGGCCCCCGCTTAAATAAATGGATACATTTTAAAGTTTTTAGATGTTTAGGTTAGGTCAAGCATGCTGATTAAAATTGAGCAAGTACATGTTATGGCTGGTTAAAGTTTCGCCCAAGCATTCATAAGATGAACTGCAACACAGTTCGGTGAAACCAAACCCTCTATTTCCTAACGAGTCCCTTTCCCCGTCTAATTACTTTACACCAAATAAAGTGTATGAAGCTACTAAAATGAAAAAGTGAGTTCTAAGTAGGGCTGCCACGATTAGTCGACTAGTCACGATTACGTCGACAACTAATTTAATAGTCGACGCGTCATTTGAAGCTTTGTAGGATTTTCTGAGATTAAAGTTATCGTTTTTACACAGCCGAATAAACGTCAAGCAGACAACTGATTATCAGAAGTGTGAGATGCTCGAGAATATACTCCGGTGTCCTGTTATATTTTAGATAGCAAGGAGTTTATTAAACTTCACCGAAACAATCTGCAAATTTCATTAAAATTTAATAAACTATCATCTTGTCTTCATTTTTAGTTAGCACATACCTTAAACACTTAAAGCTGTAAGCTAATGATAGTTATATAAGAGCTGATGCATGCTGGTGCAATAAGCTGTACGTTTTACGTCCAATGGATGCATGATCTGATTAGTCGACTAATCGCAAAAATAATCGGTGACTAGTCGACTATCAGAATAATCGTTTGTGCCAGCCCTAGTTCTAAGTGGCATGAAAAACACAGAAATATGACAGTGATGGAAAAACTTTGCTCAACTGGCTAGGTGTTGCTATTCAGGGAAGAAAAATGGTATACTACACAATAGTGTAAACCTGCATGGAAATCAGAACAGAAGATGATCTAAGAACCTTAGACTTTAATTGCTTGTTTTTGTATACTCGGTCACTAGGAGGAAAAACCCCTTAGTTTAGCAAATAAAGTGATTATTATCATTTCCATAAGCACAAACATGTAATTAGTAACAATATCAAGTATTAAATATAGTAATAATCATATCAAAAATTGTAGCAATACAGTTCTTTAACAGAAAGGACTATTAGAACATTTTAAAGGTGTGATACGTTCAAAAATGTCACAAATCACAGAAAGTTGAACAAAGCAGAGATAAGTCAGGTGGCACAGGCCACTACAAGTAATTACAAGTCTACAATAGAACACTTCATGATCTGGACCCCACAATTCAGCAGTATCAAATCCACCTACACACCTTTGGGGTGAACTTCAAAGCAGCATCAGTAAAAAAAGAACTTCCACTTATAAACCTTGGGGAGCTGTGCAAAGCACTAATGTTTGCTTGGTTAGCTTTGATACCAAGAGCACGACGGCTCTGTGGTTCAGTAAGTGCCACAAGGGTGACAACTCTTTCAAATGTGGGCCTTTACTGTATGGAACAGCGACTTTCAACTTTATAGCCACGGAGTGCATATATAGATACACTATATAAAATGAGTAGTTCAGATCCACTGTATATCAAAAAACCTGCGGATCACACATATTTGGAAGTTTAAAGTGTTTGGATTGCAGTCATAATAAAGTGTTCTGAATATACAGCTTTAACATCAGGTGGCTTTAGATCAACTAGGCAGGAACGTGTGCATACGTGTGTGGGAGGGGGGTTAGCGGGCTGTGATAAGGCAGGTTACAAACAGCAAGTTAATTGCAGTAACATTACACAAGTGTATTCTTATTTGTAGTACACCCCACTGAGAGCTGAGAAATAAATACTACATTGCAACTTGAAAAACAAGATAATATACTGACAGTGTAAAGACAAGCATCACGAAGATGAAGTCCTTTAACAGATGTAGGCAGTCATGCATGAGCACTTGAAAACAGAAACCTCTGACTGCTACAGAGAAAAACTCCACACACCAAGGGAGATCATCAAGCATGTCCCTTTTTAAACCATCCATGATGAATACACATTCCCAACTTCAGAAGCCCCATCAAAGTACTGTGGGAACCATGTGACAGCAACACAGCTTCATTTGCACACCACAACAGAGAAATCAATGAGAGTTGAAAAGTTTATCTGCTGTCCTGGATGTAACTAACCTTGGCTTTGCTGAATCCGAGTACAGCTCAAGGATATGTTTTATATGACTTGCTTTGTTTTGGTGGACCACGAGTCGGAATATTGACTGACTGATTGATAAGGCCAGTGTCTTTTTATGATCACATTTTTACTGAGAAGATAAAAGACAATATTGAATTTTATATTGTAAGCAATGAACAGGCTGTTCCACTGTGTGCCACTCTTTCACCATCATCATGAAACATTGAAAGTATTTTATTTTAAAAACAAATACAAAGACACATTTTGTAAAATTTATGACACACATTGAGTGTCATGCTTCTTTGAGTAGCCATACTGCAGTGTCTACTGCTTTGATTGTGCATTCACACAGTAGTGCAAAAAGAACTCCGAGACTCATTGCTTCACCACTTCCCAGCAACTGAGGAGCACCACATATGACATGTTTCCAGAGTTTTAGCCGAAAGGGAATTTCTTACTGGCTTCTAATTACTGTTCTACTTTGCAGTTTTAATTTCAATTTGTCACTTGCATCAATTTTAATGCCTCTACACTAGCAACAGCCGTAGCTTCAGGCACTGAGTTTTCAGATTCAAGTTGTGCCTCTCTTTCGCCCCTATCGCTCTCTAGCTCCATTAATTTTATCCACACCCTTTATTGGGACGGCCATGGATAAAATTCTTAAAATTTGGAAGAAACATTCAAGTGGATTAAAAGATGGCCACTGTGGCCTTGCAAAAAATGTTTTGGACCACAACTCAAGAATTTATATGCCAATTGTGATCAAATATGACACAGAGTCTATCAGGTAAAACTCATGCCATGCCCAAAAGGTCAGAGGTCTAACGTTCTTTGACAGAATCTTGTGCATAATTATTTTATAATCATCAATAAATAAAATGTAAGAATTTTGATGATATTTCACATTTGGTCAGATGATGAACTGTAATCTTTGTTAAGATGCAACCTGTGTGTTTTCTGGTTGGTGCAGTAATTCAAATAGTCTTCGACTAACACCATTAATGTGTGTATTTGCATGAGTGCACAAAAAATTGAGAAAAATTGAGAGCTGGCATTTGACTACATAATGGATTTTGGGTTTGTTTTTTTTTTAATCATCTTCAGTGTTTTTCCCAGGAGTCTCAAAATTTAAAACCCTCCCTTAGAGTAAAACTGCATTCTGTATTGTTTCTTTATAGACTGGATTAAGCTTTAAAAAGAGATTAAACCCCAGGTAAAAGTGGAGGGGTTATCTGCACTTGCATAGCCTGGAGGAAGAATCAGTGCGACATCAAATACCATGCACTGTGACGTCAGCACCAACCCTCGGTGACCAACCTTCTGAGTGCTGCTTTGATTGTGTTTCGTGTGTGTGTGTGTGTGTGTGTGTGTGTGTGTGTGTGTGTGTGTGTGTGTGTGTGTGTGTGTGTGTGTGTGTGTGTGTGTGTGTGTGTGTGTGTCACTTCCATTGTCCTTCATCTCCACACCATCTCACCTCTGGTCAGTGTCTCCCTTTTCTAACACCTTTTAAATCCATCCATGTAGCAACTCATTGTAACTTTAGCTGACTGCCTGTAGAGCCCTTAAAGAGTTCTTTCACAGTTTAAACAAAGTTTTTCTATTGAGTGCTGCTGATGTCCGCATTTGTCTGCTGCTTGTAAAGTGATGTGAAAACTAGCAGTATTTTTTAACATAACCATGACGGAAAAAACACCCCAAGTATTTGTTACTTATGAGCTTTTTTGTATGCATTCAATGTGCTACAGGCTGTGAGAAAGCTGGAGAGGTTAATAGTCAATTAACTTGAGTGCACTGGAAGGAGTGTTAAATATGCAACATAACAGACATTGAAACTGAGCTTGCATACAGTAAAACACCGATTACAAAAGAACTGCTAAGCTGCTTCACTATTATCATTTCAACCCTGAATGAGACCGATGTGGTCAAATGAGACATGTTCAAAAAAGGTAAGTATCCCCCCTCCGAGCCCCCCCCCAAAAAATATAAATTAATAATAATAATAATAATAATAACATTCCTTTTAATAATTCAGTAACCATGTCATACAAAAATAAAATCCTTACAGAAGGCTAATAAATTACTTAGATGTGGTATATTTACCTCTGTGAGGCCATTAGTGATTTAGGCCAAAAAATAATTTTATTGTTTAATGTTATCTAACCAGTAATAATTAGAGTGAAATTCCAAAAACTCATTTCACGGTCAAGTGGTCAACCTTTTCTAATTTAGTTAGATCTGGCTTTTTTTTTTTCATTAGTGCGTGCTTTAATATTAAAATTAATTTTTTTTTAAAAAAAGAAGAAACAATTAAAAATAGAATATTTAGAGAAGACAAAAAGAATACCTGTGATGGCTGACTTGCAACTCTCCAAGAAGCTGATTCTTGAACCACTGGTCAAAGTCCACATTGTCAAACAGTTCATAAGCTGCTAATCCCACTGCATTGTATACTGCAGAGAAAAAAGTTACACTGGTTACAATATTCACAATACGACTGACATGTTTCCCCTACAACAGGGGTGTCAAACTCAAATACACAGTGGGCCAAAATTCAAATCTGGAACAAAGTCGCGGGCTAACATTAATATTTATTGAAAAAAAAATCTTCCTCCAGATTTAAGAATGAATCTTTTCTTATAGACTCGAACACGTTTTGCTGAAAAACTGAATATGGAACAAGCAAAGCTTAATACTAAACAATATATATATTAGCTGTATAATACCAGTAGGCCAGCTCTAATAGTCATTTGGTATGGCTTCGCCGGCCAAATGTAATTAGGCTGCGGGCCAAATTTGGCCCGCGGGCCAGAGTTTGACACCTATGCCCTGCAAGAACCTTTTCATTTAACCATTGGTTAAATGCTTGTGCAACACATGCACAGCAGCACAGACAAACAGCTCTTGAGGCTCTTTGACGCAAGTGAAAACGCAAAATTTGATAAATTAAACTGCAGGGGACCATCACAAAAATGTAACTTCATCCAACTTAACATGGACATTTTAAAGAAGCGAATAAAAGCAAAATGGCTCAAGCTAAAGCTACAGAGCTCAGAGCCAGTCAGGCTCTGCCGGCCTTGACCAAGCTTGAGATGTTATTAGCAAACTTGAAAACTGGTAAGGTAAAACATGTCAGATAAATGCCGGTGTAGAGTCATTTGGGGTTACTGGAATGTAGCTGTGGTTTCCAACAAATTAATGCTTGTTGTGAAGCTTTCATTCTGCTAACAGTAGGCTGAATATGCTTCAAATATGCAGGCAAATATTAACATACAAAACAACAAAACAAAAAAAGAGTACATGTTATAGAAACATAGACATTATAATAATGATACTATAGGTTATGCTTCAGGCAGAAATTGGTGTAATGGTGACTAAAGGGCAGGGATGGCTCAGTAGGTAAAGTGGTCACCCCATGATCGGAAGGTCGGGGGTTCGAATCCACTGAACGGCTACCCTGAGGTACCCCTGAGCAAGGTACCGTCCCTACACACTGCTCCCCGGGCGCCTGCTTAGTGGCTGCCCACTGCTTCACTGAGTGAATGGGTCAAATGCAGAGAAAAACAAGTAATTTCCCCATGGGGATCAATAAAGTATCCATTATTATTATTATTATTATTATTATTAAAACGAAGAAGAGTGCAATAAAAGAATAAAATAAAAGATGATTAGAAAAAGAGTGACAGAATGAGAATATAATATAATATAAAAAGGGATAAAAGAACACACAATACAAGAAATAGTGGCTGTTACTATTTATAATTTATCTTCAGAAGTAATGAATTTTGAAATGGCAAAAAGCAGAGAACAGGACTGATAAAAAAAAAAACAAAACGAAGATAGACTGATCCGATTTACGGAAAAAGAAACAGACTTTTTCCATTATTTTAATTCTCTTGTATTATGTAAGGCTGAATATGGGGCAACTTGTGAAACAAAGAGCAAAACCATAAACCAGCAAAAACAAGGGAAATATAATCATTTAGGTGTCTATGATCAGTTTCAGAGGAGTTTAACACTTTAGATACATATTCTGTCATTTATTTTGAGAAAAACCAGGACTAATGATATGATGTACAGATGGACAGTGGAGTGGTGCAAAAGTAGCAATCTTATATTTTACTACTGACAAGGGAGGGACGTCTCAATAGGCAGCTAAGAGCTCTTTGGAATTGGTCTTTTTTGTTGGGGAAGATTTTTGTGTTAGAACAGTCAAACTCTGATACTCCCAGCATGACAGAGCAATAATTACAATGGAGTAAAAAGTACGTGAGCTTTTGACTGACCTGCATCCTTCATTAGCAACTGAACAGAGTCTTCCACATTGGTTGGGCCTGAAAAGACACAAATATACACTGGATTTAATTTCAGTAACAAGGCAATAAAATTAGCAATATAGCAGCATATCTATTGTCCCAGTATTGCTCTTTGACAGCGGAATGTATGTAAGGTATGTAACTGACAACTGGAAATTAAACAGGCACGTCACATCGGTCTTGCTTAAGCCATTTTGATGGGCTGTTCTTGCTCTCTAGTTGTATACTCAGGTTTCAAAATCAATAGATGTCTTCTTTCAACCATAGAATTACCCAAACTGGTGTTTTCCTTGCTCCAGCAAAACCAATTTCCACTCTGACACTTAAAATGAAAAGTAGCTCGAGAGACAGGGCAGAAGTGGACCTTGTAATCCACCCAAGCGAGCAATAGCACGACCAATTCAGCAACAGAACAAGAGCTACACACCAGTACCCCCATGAGATGAGGAGCAGTGTGCCAAATTTGCGTGTGTACATGACCGAGAGTTTAGAAAGGTGGACGTAATGACAGCCAATAGCAGAGTTCATACTGACTGTTAAGCTTAAATATTGAACTAAATCTGTGTTTCATCAACAGATGTGAATAGACTTGTTTGTACTATGCAAACTGCCTCAGACCATGTGTATGAGCAAATAATATATACTTATTTATGTTTCCAGACTGATGTCACCTAAAATTTGGTCAAAAGTAAGAATATTAATATTTATTATTATATTATTATAAAGACTAAAAATATCTTCTTCCCATCAGCCATCGGGCTACTCAACACCCACAATAAACTCCAAGCTGTCACTAAACACTGCCGATACTTGGGTGGGGATACAAAAAACCATGTCAAGTAATATAAATATTCATATGAAAGGGCACGGAGAAAGCTCTACAACAGACATTTTATTTTTTCAATGCAATGCCCAATCACGTCACAAAGATACCATAACAGGCCTACATCATGTTGTAATATAAAGATTATAAAAATTTTAGTATAGCCCTTGCCCTTTGAGGGGAATTACGTTTTTTTGTCTTCATCCTATTCTTATGTTAAATGTATGAAAATTATTAAAAACACTTCATGATGTCATTTATCACTTGTCACTCTAGTTTCAGTTACAGCAGTGAGTTTCTTATCTTGACTGATACATGAGCCATACCTTCACCTGCTCCCTTCATACTCTTTTGGTCTACCTGGTAGCCCCCCCCCCCTGCACAAACTTTGATGTCAAACCTTTTTTTTTTTGTGCCTTCAATATCAGCCACAGTGCATGTCTCAGGGGATACAGAACTCATCTCCTCTGTTACTGGAGCCTGAGCCTTGCTTTTTTCTTTCCCATTTTTACCATTGTCATTTCAGAGGAAACACGGTGGACAGTTGAACCTTCTCTGGCACTATTTTTTAATCTTTTTATTTTTTTTGTCAGAAATTCTCCTGCACAGAACGTTCCAAAGTTAATGTTTCTTTATTTAGAGAAATGGAGGTGTTGCAGATTGTGAGCCAATCGCTAATATAAGCAGTGCAGTAAGAACAAACTCCAGAATATTCCATGAATCTGATGGTAGTTTTGTGTGTTTACTTTTTCTTCCACACTTTAAGTAAAATTTATATGCAAATATTAGTGACTCAGGGCCAATTTCTCTACTTACAGCTGCATGAGTAAGGGAATATACTGTAGCTGAACAGACGTATTCAACACAGTCTTTACACAAGTATAACTTCTTATGCAAACTTCTTAAATTAAAAAAAAAAAAATCACTTATTTTGTAAAAAGTTGAAATTAAGATTACTTGGCACAAAAATTATTGTTAAAAAAAAATTCTTAAAGTTTGTGTTTTGTTTCTGTGATACTTGCACTTTTTTCCCCTAAAAAGGACCTCCTGGGATATGAATTGTCACATATTGGTGGGAGAAGTTGCACGTTGTTGGTTTCATTTTTGCCTTTTCTATTGTTTGTTTTAGTTTTTTAAGGTTAATAACCAAAAAAACCCACTGTTCACCACAATCAGGCTACAAAATGATTTGTACAAACAGCCTCTAAAATGATGATAAACTGAATCTATTTATGCATTATAAAGATGTATGAGTGTGTTATTTTTAGCTAAATGTGTCCAATTGACTGGCTCCTGCCTATACAGTTTTCATTTCCAAGGTGTTAAAAATTCACTGGAATGAAATTAGACTATGTGATTTGTAGGTATAATGCTTAAACTGACCCTGGAGATTCTGAACCATATCCAGCAGCACTGGTGTCAGGGTCTGGCTGTAGTTGTGGAAGATATCCAGGAACAGTACTTCTGTGCAGGGCTAAATACAGAAATAAGTTAGAACAAATAAAAATAGAGACAGGTAGTTGACAGAATATTAACACATGCAGCATCACATTTAGCGCAAGTCATTACAGTTACTTTTTATAGGATCACAATTCTTTAGTCTCAACAGCACGTTGGGTTCTGCTGGGCATTTAGAGGTGGGATAAGGTGAGGAGTGCAGCTATCGCATTAATATTTGATAAGGACAAAAACAAAAGTCATACAAAAAGGTGCGACAAAAATAAATAAACAATACATTGTGTTCCCAGTTCAATAGAAATGCAATCAATATAACACTGTTAGGAGATTTTTGTGGGTGTTTATGCTCAATAAAGAAACGGCCTAGACAACTTCATTAGTTTACTGGGTTAGAAAAAGCATATTAAAAAGGTGTAAGAAAGAGGTCATGGTCTGTGCCGTTTGTGAAAACATCCCATTTGCCACAATATCAGTGAGAGCTTATATACTGGTAGCATAACCGGTCCTCTTACACGGTACTTCAATCAGCTTCATGAGAATAGGACAAACAGAACAGATTCTAACTGATACAGAAACGATCCGTCCTGAGGTTCACAATATGCTAAAAAGCTGTTCAAATGAGTTTTGAGAAAAGAACAAGTCTGCCACTAAGCTTAGTGGTTGCTTATTTTAGCCTATATTTACATGCACAATTTTTAAAAGTAAGTGTTCTACTTGGAAAGCAGCAAACTCTTTTGTTCATTAAAAAAACAAAAGTTTTAAATTACATATGAATCCATTGTAAATCAGCAGTTGCAGCATACATTTGTGGATCCTGAGGCTATGAGCGTATCTGTGGCAATTTTAAAACTTCTCTCAAAAACAGAAAAGCTTCATAATTAATTGCCATGCACATGTATGAATTGATGTGTGAATTCAGAAGTTACTAGATTCCAACATATATAAATAAAATCATCCTCTAAGGCATTCCGTTTTATAGCGCTGCATTTTAAACAAAAAAAAAAAAAAAAATCAGAATCACCGATGCATTAAAAGGTATGGAAATTCACAAAATTGTTGTTTTCTAGAAAAATTCAAAACTGAAGTAATTAGATGTTTAATAAGTTCTTAGACCATAATGCCACTTTTCTTCTGCTGCTGGATGCCTTAAATGCATAAAAACTTGTACAAGGCTTAGAGTTCACTGAAAGAATGTGTTACTGTACTTCAAAGAAACAGCAGGGCAGACATTTGTCATCTGAAGTGATGAAAGTAAGTGGAATGGGGCACAACACAGGAGAGGGATAGAGAAGAAATAGGACCATGGATAAAAGATTATGTCATGCATCAGCAACAGCCTCTAAAACTAACTAGACTCATGACAACCTTTAAAACTCCAGGCGCCACTAAATGTTTTATGATGCTGCCATGTATACAGTCAACCACCACAGAACTGCACAGCATTTCTGAAAATACAGCACACATAGAAATATGTAACAATACCACTGCAATTAACTTTAATGAAACTGGCTGTTATGATCATTTAAATCTACATTTTTATGATCGTAAAGACAGACATAATTGATTTCTGTCTGTTCTCGACATTCAGTTTTACCCAAAAACACAGGGGATCGATTTATTTTTGCTTTATTAATTCCTCTAATGCTTATTTTTTTGTATGATGAGGCAAATATTTAATTTCCTTCTTTTGAGCATAAGATCGAACAGACTGTTCTTCCATACCAACTCAGTGTGCTATATATGTAACAGTTCAAAGTACTGGTACTCATATAGCACTTTCCTATTCTAACTGAGCACTCAAAGCAAAGCAAAACATTCACCTATCCATAAACGCTCATGAACGTACTGGTAGAGGGGACTGAATCACTGATCTTCTGATTAGTGGATGACCTGGTCTACCCTCCTGAGCCACAGCTACCCTATTAATTTACAATTTCTCTGCACATATATATAGATGCATATAAAAATATACTTACCCGCAGACTGTATTTCCAAGAGTCACCACCTGTCTCTTCCACAGCTGAAACAGTTACAAAAAATAATTATCTGTTAGAAAATGTTGATTAGGAGGTGATGGCTGACACTGCACAACAGAAACATCATATATATTATGACAAAGCCCTGAAATTGCAAGTGTGTTTTCTCACACACACTCTAATATGTGGCTCTGACTGACTATAAAATTGGATTCAAATGTCAACAGACTGAACTCCCACACTGGGCCCTTGTGGTTTTAGCTTTATGAAGTGTTATGTCTGAGTGGTCAGTGTCATTACATAAAGCTTGTGAGGACACTATGATGTTTTGAAAATATAGCAAGATCTCAAATGCTGCCTATAACTACAAACGCGCACCAAGAGCTATACCCTATAAATTATGTCAATTGACAGTTTTAAGGAGAATCAAAAATACGTATTATAAATCACAAAATATTGATTTAAATTGCTTTAAATCTGCAAACTGTCCAATTTATGGATGAAGGGTATTAATATAATATGGTCATATGATGGTAGCAATCATTTACCTAATGCTGTAGATTCTCCCTAATACATCAAAATTTAAAATACACAAAAAAAACAGACATTGCAAAATCCATACAAGTTCAAATTTGCGAGCATATTTGTAGATGTGATATTACCAAAGCTCTCAGGGTCCTCTTCCCACATTGCTAGCTCTTCCTCTGTGAGAAGGAAGTAGTGTGAGACAAGCCGACGTCCAATCTCTGTCAGTGTGGGGTGGGTGAAGAATGCCGTCTTGATTTTGTGAGCTTCCAGGCTCTCTGGTTTACTGTCTGAAGGATGGAGAAATACAACAATAAATAAAGGAAAAAGACAACATTTCAGTCGTAAGTCATCACAAACACAGACACTTTTCTTCAAAATATTGTTACTTAATACAATACAAACATTGTATTATAGCAGTAGTGTTGCTACAGACATTTAGTACGTAAGATTCCTAAATATAAATAAGGACTGCAAGGCAAAATCTCTTAATTTTAGGCAACGAGCAGCTGAAGTAATCCTCAAGTGTGACTCATTTTTGCTGTCTGCTCATTAACTTCAAAATCATAATTCATTTTAATAGTGTTTCTGGTAAAAAGAAAAAGAAAAAAAATCTGCTCTGTTGCTCATTTTTTATTTTGTATTAATTGTGCATGATTTAAGGTTACAGTACAAGAAGAAAATTAAACAGCCCTTTAACTTCCTCATTTATCTTCTCTGTTATAGGAAAGCAAACCTGAAGTCATGACCAACTCTGACACAACAACACAGTCAGATATTCGAATGAAACCCAGAACCTTGGATTGTTAGAATGGGAAAGTTCTCGAGTAAGGAACCCCAGAGATTATGCTAGCTGACACAAGAAAGGCCAACTGCTGTGCCATTTGCTAATGAAGCACTAGAAACCTCAGACCGCTTGGGAAAAGAAAAAAGAAAAGAAAAAATACATGGAGCTGCGATAAAGTACAGTGACACCGATGGCGTTATAGCCCTGTGCTATTGAAACTCGCTGTCAGTGACGCGTATTCAAGGGCTTGTGGCATTTCTGCTGACTTTTAAATCACAAACCTAAAATGAAATGTTTATTACCTACAGAGAGCATCATTTTCATTTTTAGTATTATCACGTATATTTTTCAGTTATTCTCCAACCCTTCAGACTCCTCTTTCCCCGAGACACTCACAACTTACCATCAATGTTCTTGGCGGGTTTGTAGGCATCATTCTTTACAATCATCTTGATGAGGTTCATGCACTGAACAATAAAACGTTCAAAGGTCACTCCCTCTCCTGCAGGCGTGAACACGTAGGTAACAGCAAACTCCAGGGAACGCTGGATTAGCGGTATAAATGCGCATGGATGGTATTCCAGGAAATCCAACAACTACGTGAGAGGAAGGGGTAGACAGAACACAAGGACAGATACATAAAAACAGTGGTAAATTTAAATATTTTAAAGAAGAAGCTATAACAGGCCAGCCTCAGAGGCAGAATGCACAACCTATTCATGAACAACTAATGCAGTCATTTATATCATCATAAATTAATAGACGGGTCAACTCACAACTTTAGTGTACAAAATGATGGTCTTTTCCAGCTTTTCTCTGCATGTGCTGTCTGAACCAACCTGGCGACCTGATATAAAACAATCACATAGCTTTGTTACTTAAAGCAGTATTACACTAAATATATGCATGCAGCATTCTAGGAACTCATTTCATTTAGATCCAAGATACTGGACTAAAAGGTAGGAAGCAGGAGCTGCATCTCCAACTCTTATTAAACTCTTATTTAAAAACAAAAACAAACAAAAAAAAGAAAAGAAAGCAAGCAATAATAAAAATTTTAAGAGCTTTATAATCCTGGATATTCAATGCACAAATGACAAAAAGGAGGAGGAAAAAACTGAAAACCGAATCACTCTGAATTAGTCGTTAGCTCTATTTTGGAAGAATTTATTTAGGACGTCTTTGAGATCAGTATTAGTATTTTATTCTAGTATTTTCCACTTCAAGGCCAACCTCTTCAGTGATTACAAGTTTATTACTTGCATCTGAAATAAAAATGTTTACGATCTCAGAGCTTAGGCAGAAAAGCCTTAAAGATAAAGACTGCCTGCTAGATGACAGTGATAGCGACCTAACATTAACAGACATATCATCTCTAAAGATCCTGTGTTGGCAGTATAGTGGCATTATTTTTTATAGAGGGTTTACTCTATTGTGAAGGCAAAAAAAAAAATCTGAATTTTTAAGCAAGATCTTCAGTTTGAGGATTTAGAAATAATCAATATAAAGATCAGAAGAAGTCTCAAAGTCTGACAAGAAAAGCAAATAAGTAAGTGTCCGAAGTCTTTATAATTTCTAATGGCCATCAATTGGTGCACTTGATTTTAGTAAACATTTACCTAATGCATATTAAAGTACCAACCACATTGGAAATGACTTTTTCAATGATGCTTGACAGTCACTTTGTAAATTAATGTTTTAGATTAAAACAAAATAAAGCAGATATGATTTATGGCTTGGCTACTTTGTGACTGAAAGTTCCTACTGCATGTGTATGGTCTCCTCAGGTTCTCAGTCAGATTCACATTTTTGCTTCTTAAGAGCTTAGAAGGATTTTATATTAAAATCCAGGTCTGAATATCTTTAAAAGTATCTTTTAATTCCAGTGACATCTATGCATCAAATACAATTTCATCAGCATAAAAATGGTATTCTCATATGTGCAGAATGAACAGCAGAGTGCCCAATATCTAGGGACACATTCATCAATCAACTTGGAATATGAGTTAAAATCACTACGAGATGTAATACACCAAAAAGAGATGCTTTTAACCGATGGTAGAAAACATAACTGACATTTTACTTATCAAGAGATAGGGGAAAACCCTTTCAAGGATCTCAGACTGATGGACAAAAATTTAAAAAAATAAATAAAATAAATTGCAAAAACATGTTGCTCTTATTGTCCCAAGTGAGCTAACAATGCCATTTACATCAATAGCTGCAGTACAAGGAAGACAGGAAAGAAAAGAAAGGGGGGCAAGAAAGTTGACTCTCCAGCTGAGACTTCCTTTTCTTTAAAGTCAGATGCCCACTACACCTTGCTGACTGATAATCCCATGAGTCCTTTACAAGCGCTGATGCATATAATAAAGTACAGTAATATTAAAAATTAGAAAATAAATGACTCGCTCCCTCTGATGTACATTTTGGCTCCATAAAACCACTCCTGATTCTAGAGGCAATAAAGATGTCCTCTATAGTATACATTCTTGCCAAACCCATTGATGAAATCAGCTCTGCCAACAACAGTCTCATACATTCCTCCAACCACTTGTGAGCATGCAAGGTCATTGTTTCCTTCAGCTTCATACACACTAAAACTTCCATCAGCATGTACTAATTTGAAATGACAAAAGCTTCACTAAAAAAGCAAAATAGGTTAATTTTGCTTTGTTTACTTTTTTGGCCACATATTCTTGAGCCATACAAATTTTCAGAGCCCACTGCATTCTAACTGAATTCGTGCTCATGCTATTGTTTCTCTGATGATATGCAACAGTTGGTAATGTTAGATGTGCAAAGTCACCCACGTACTAAGGAACCAATATCTGAGCGATCAAAAATATCTTTAACTAAGCAAAGAAACATATTTGAAGAATTAAACATTTATTCATTGTTATTAAAAGATAAGCAGCTAAGAAAAAAATATATACATGTATATTACAAGAATATAGTGACTGACAAAAATAGACGGGCCATCTGAGTAAAAACCTCAAAGATAAAGAGTCTGACATCAGAATGGACCACAAACATCGTCCCCAAGATACCAGTGTATATAGCTGACCTTATCAGACTGTGCAGAGCTGATATTTCTCACCACAAGCACTGAGCTGTCTTTCCGTTTCCCCTATCTGTCAGGCCAAAATACCAACAGGACCATGATCCTGTCTCCACTGCCATCAGCAGGGTGAATATTAGAAGTGATAGTACTGGCTGATACTGCTAATGATATTTTTCAACATCTGCTGCTACGGCAGATGGTGGAGTTGTGCCTGAGATTTATCTCAAACTGATTGGATGCTATGACAAACTTTTATACAAAAGAAAAAGAGACCATAAATAGCGAGATGAGAAGAAAAGTAAGCTTACGCAGCTGCCAATGACCCAAGTAGTTCCCAGTGGATAGAAATCCAGCACAAGGGCATGAGAAACCTGTTTAACTGATGGAACTGCACTGCTCAAAAAAAACTTAAGGAACACTTGATCATCACAAGAAAATCAATGGCTCCATAAACAGGACTTTATGGAGTCTGGTTCTGACAGAAGCCACGACTTCAATTAGGTAAAACAGGCGGCCAACGTCCATGGTGCTGGGCTGTGAGCACAGGTCCCACTAAGGATGTTGGGACTTCATGAGTGTTGCATGAAGTCTTTTTCTGACAGTTTGGTCAGGAACCTGCACATTAGAAGTCATTTTGTCACCTTTTGTTGAAGAGCTGGGTTGATGCCGTTCTACAATCCTGTCCTACTCTCCTGAAACTGCTAGAAAACAAAGCGAGTTTTCTTCCAACACCATGCACTGGCTCCATGTACATTCTGGAGGAGCTAAGCTACTTGTGCAACCTGAATGGGCTGCAGATACTGTCTTATGCTATCAGTAGACAATTTATTTACACAATAGCTAAGCATACGTCAACTCTAGTATTAAGGAGGGAATATTAGTATTCATGGTTTATTGTCCACAGAGCCAGAAACTTTTTATTATCAAACAGAAAATAATGGAAAAATACACATTCCTGACAAAGAAGCAACAGGCTTTTTGTCTGCTGATCACAGACTAATCGTGAACAACCGTGTAGTCACACCTCACAGGCCCATCGTGATCCAGATGAAAGAAAACCAAAAAGGGGTCTTTGGAGATTAGATTAAAAGTAGATTCTAAATTCCTGGATGAATTTCTGTGACACTTTAGTACCTAGAACAACATGACCCAAAATTGCAAATACCTTCCATCAAAAGAAGTCCCCACTCAAAGGCTGTGATTAATTAAAACACAGGATACATTCCACTCACCCTCAGATTGTTTTGAGCAGCACTGTTGAAACTCGTTAAATACACTGTTAAATAGCAATGTTGTCTTTTTGAGTTTAAAAGTTTGTGAAGTGAAAGAAATACTGTTTTAAATTCAACTGCTGCTCATAACCAGAATATAAAACTACAGGTCAGGAAAACGTTGAAAAACGACACAGTAAAGAACTATCATCACAACTAAAGCAACATAATATCAAGGAAAAGAGGCAAATAATAGGATAGGAGCGGCTGATAGGTGGGATTATGTCGTGCTTTTTTTATTCCGTGAACTTACTGTATGTTCACATGCGCACGCACGTGATTATCAAAGACAATTCATTATGTCTTTTAATTTTTTCAAGACATAAAATATTCATAGATTAGGATGTCTTTAATTCAAACTATTTTTTTAATAAAAAAAAAAACTTGTAATTAGACATGTTCCAATACTTCAGAATATAAATTAATGAAAAACAAGGCTCGTTAGGATGACTCTCTCTGAACTTTTCATTTTCAATGCGACCACCTAACTTCAGAAATTATAAATTATCGGAGACTTTTCAGGAAATGCCTTCTGCGTGCACTACATGAAGCACCACTAACACGTTTACTGAAGTGTGAAGCCTACAATCATATACTTGAGGAAAAAGAAAGCAACATATACTTACAGCATTCCAAGAACTGTTTTAGCCTTTCAAACACTGCATTCAGGAAGCCCTAAAAAGGAAGAGAGGGTGAAAAAAAGTTTAATTTCTGACATTTTTGCATTTGAATTACTGATGATGGCTTCATTAGTATTGCTCCAGGGGATATATACTGACAAGGGAATAACTTTTGGTATCTGTGTAGGTGGGGATGCTTGCAGCTTTACTCAGGAGTATACATATATATATATCGTTAGCTTCATAGCATAATTGCCTAAGTCATTTGACTAAGTCAATGACTTAGGCACTTATGCTATGAAGCTAACGATATATATATATATATATAAATAAAAAGGTGCCAGCTACTCGGTATGAAAGAGAATCAATTTTCTGTAGCCTGGTATAGTCATGGCTTAGCATGGGAAATTAGATGATAGATGGAGACACAACTGTTTAGTTCTGCAATAATGTGCACCCTTGAGGTCAACAGCAGTGGCATTAATCACGCGTTCAGCCAACACAGTCTAGTCAACAACTAAAGGTCCTAAAAAGAGTGAGTGAAGAAAGGGGGGGGGGTCACAAGTGGAGCACAGAAGACAGTGTGGAAAATTACAGAGAACACAGTTCACAGCAAGCGTTCGATATGCTCATGGTGGGATTTAGACAGAGGGGTATAGGCAAGGTGCATTGGGAGGATATCAAAATGGAGCATGTAGGAAATTACAAACTGTGAAAAGGGGGTGGAAAATAATTTTCAATCAAATCAGCCATGTCAAAAAATATTCTAGAACTAAAGAGGAAGGGAAATGAGGCTAATAGCAATGCCAGGGAAGAATGCACAGGATGAGGAGAAAAGCAAACAAATGTCAGCAAAATGAACAGAGATGGAAAATGGATACAGAGTGATAGTCATCAAATGGGTATGTCAGCAGTAGTGTGAGAAGTAGGAGATGAAAAAGGCAGATGAGTGTCAAATAGGCTAGTTCGCTTTGAGAAAAGATCTAAGGGAAAGGCAGTAAGTGGCAATTTAAGTAGTGAATGTTTTAGCTCTGTGATCAGGTATATGGGCACAGACCAGTTTTACAATGGCACAAGTGAATGTGCCTTTTTTTTAATGCAGAACTTTTTGGAATGGAGTGACACCAAGATGCTGGAAAGCTCCTGGATGTTATTCATCCAGCTTTAGTGTTTTTTGTCTATGTCGAACAAGCTCTATTGAAATTCTATTGCATCCTCACTCTTTTAGTGATTGTTTGACAATCAAGCCAGGAAGATTATCAACTGTAAAATGAGTTTTACAATTCATCACTGTGGCAGCCTGTGTGCAGAGTGACAATGTTCTTTATTCTTAGAGACAGTATTTTCCAACTCACTGCAGTTCTGCAATAATGCAGTCACTGTGGTGAGAAGAAAACAAACGTAATCTTTTCAGAACGCTCATGTCATGTGTAAAGAGATTCATTGTAAAACAACTTTTTAATGGGACCACAAGTATGAACTCCATAAACGATGCCATAGAGCTGTGACACACTAAGCAGAGTTCAGGGGAAGTGCCAACTTAGAAGAGATGGCTGCACAGCTCATTCTTCTGAAAATGTGGAATTTGAATACACTGGACACTAAAATCAATGGCATATAGTAATGTGCAAAAGTATCAGTCCACCGCTTTGTTCCTTTAAAAGTTTGCTAGGGAAATGGGAACAGCAATATATTAAAACATGTACACAAATGGCAATGTAGTCTATAAGGCAAAAAAGGGAGCTTGCACACTTCTAATGAGCTTGAAGGTCAACATTTGGGATGACCACATTTATTCTCCAACACAGCCTGAACTCTTATGCAAGTTTTCTTGCAGCCTTCAAGTAGTTTTAAAGGACAGTTCTCCGAACTTTATGTCGGTTTTATCACACATTGCTTCAGTGATGTTGAGGTCTGGGCTCTGGGGAGGCCAATCTAGGATGATTGGTGTTCCATTGTTCTTATGCACCAAACTGGTTATTATATAGTTCTTTCCTAATCCACTTGAGCGCTCAATCTGCTTTAGTCACTCACTTATACATGCACTAGAGCTGGGCGATAGAACGATAACGATATGTATCGCGATATAACTTTTACTCGATAGAGAAATTAAGCTATCGCGATAGACCTCGCCGCTCTTGTCCTCTTAAAAAAAAAAAAAAAAAAAAAAAAGATCAGCCAATCCAAATTAAGTAGCGCAGAGCCGAACCAATCACAGCCGCAGCGTCACGCCGCGTGACTTGTAACGTACAGCACAAGTGCCAAGCCGCACGTGTGTTTGTTTGGGAAGCAGCCAGCGGGTAATGGAGGAAATGAGCGTGACCGAAGAGAAAACAGATGATGGCTCCAACGCCGGAGAGATTGTCGAACGGAAGAGCCATAGAAGTTCCGTAGTGTGAAGGTATTTCAGCTATTTCAAGTCTGACAAAAAACAGAGTAGCGTGCACTGTAAATTGTGCCGAAAGCAAGTCTGGAAATACAATAAACTGGTGCATGCGTCACACTGTGCGCCACGTTATTGTTTCGGTGAAATGAATTTCTACAATACTGTTACTGTTAATTCTACTCTCTGCAGTGTTTAAATGCTTACATATACACACAGTTACTGTCCGTCCACACATACGACTCGGTTCTGCTTCTATGCCCCAGCTTTGTTTACTTTTTCCCACCGAGGCTTCTAGACTTCTGATTGGCCAATATTTCTGCACGGTTAGGAATCTAGCGCCACCTGCTGCTTTGGCATGTTCATAGCAGCGTTTTCCTTCATTTCTGCCTTTACGTGTGGACGGGATTATTTTTTAAAACGAAAACGGAAAATCTCCGTTTTCAAAAATACCCGTGTACGTGTGGACGTAGCCTCAGTCTCTGACTGGAAGCGCTAATTCGTCATTCGGCTTTTGTCAGACTAAAGTAACTGTTAAAACTGTTTGAAAAGCTAAGCTATACAACAAGGAGAGATTGAGAATTTCCTTTTAGTTCTCAGTTTATTTGATATTGACAAAAGTTAGTCAGTTTTGTCTGTTCTTCTGTAACACAAACTAAGATTTATTTTTAGAATTTATATTTTGTTTCTAAGTGGAATTGACAATTTAGTCTGTTTCGTTTGTTCTATTTTGAAACTTAAACGCTTTAGCGGCTGCCTTTTGTGTAGTTTGCAATATTTGCCTTTATTTATCTGAAAAAGTCTCATGTTCCTTAAGTACATCTACCCTGTTGAACTTATTATGGGAAATAAATATTTAAATAAAAACAAGCTGCTGATTATTTCACATTTTACTTGTGAGCAACAGCACATTTAAATCTTACAAATATAGTTATTTGGCTTATATCGTGATAGATATCGTTATCGCCTGAAATGAAAAAAACATATCGTGATATGAAAAAATCTCATATCGCCCAGCTCTAACATGCACTTTTTGCAATCCTTTTCTACCCAAGAGTTTTCTATCTAACACTCCACACACTCCAATGAACAGATTGGAGAGCAACTTGGGTCCAGTATCTCAACCAAGGATACTTATCGACTGGAGCAACCAGCCATCGAACCACTAACCTTATGCAGATATGCTTTTACTACACTGGCAGTGTGTTTAGGATAACCCCCATGCTGAAGAATGAAGCTATTGCCTACCAACAACATTTTCCAGACAGTATTTGATGGTGGATCCTCCACAAAGCCTCCACTGTGTTTTACTGTACACACTCAGTGCTGTACCTCTCTCGGTCTCCCCTGTAGATACTGACATCAATCTAAACTAAAGAAAATTCAAGTTCGCATTTATCACTCCATAAGACCTGTTGCCAGTTAGAACTCATTTTCAGTATAGTTCTTGTGTAATTTGTCATACCTCAAACCTTTTCTTCCTATTTCCCTTCCTTTCAAATGGCTTCTTGATTATCACCCCTCAACTGAGACCATTTTTGTTGAAGCTTCAGTGAACAGTAGATGGATCAGCTGAAAGGTCAGATCCATTTCTCACTTCTTTTATCATCCACTTGAACCAGTTTTTTGTTTGTTTGTTTTTAGGGCACTGCACACCATGCCATGATATATCATGTTTTCAGCTAATTGCTCTTTGGGAATCACCTTATTGGTGCAAAAATATTAGTTTGTCATCTTTGGTGGGGTGTTTTATGCACTGAACTAAATAAATGGAAACAAATTATGTGCTTTCAGTAAAAGACACAATTTAAAATTTGTTCTTCGCTATCCTATCTGTCATGTGTAGACACAAATCAAATCAAATTTATTCGTATAGCACAACACTAGTTGATCCCTTGAATTAGGTGTTTTTTAAAGCTTGAATGATTCAGAGGTCAGCGTTAAGTGGCTTTAACAAAAATACCTCCTCTGAAAATGGTCAGGTACAAGGACTGGACTGAACTGGACTGAAAATGACCAAAAAAGAAAGTGTCCAAAGAAAAACTTTCAAAGACCTTCACAAAGCCTGCAGAACTATTGCTCAACACCACTTCGTTTTGTTCCTTGGAAGCAAAAACAAATCCACACTATTGTATGAGGAGAACAAAGAAATTAGTCTCTATATTCAGTGAGCACTACAGCAAGACCAACTAACCAAGCCTTTTAGGATCATTCTATGTAAAGTCAGTCAGTTCCTGACCACTTCATAAGTGGCTAACTGTTTTATTTTGTTTTTTTTATACCAACTTTTGTATATTTAATAAAACAATGCAGAATTATAACATCAAGCTATGAATGGGTTGAATTTTTGCTGTATTTCATTTTTTTATTTTTTCAGTATTTTTGAGCCCTCATAACTTCATAAGAAGAGGACCTAGTTAAAACCGAGTGTCACAACATATTAAAAAAAAAGAAGTCTTTTTTGGTTCATAGCTATTGTTGGGTAATAATAATGCCTGAGCAAAACAGTACAAATTAAATGTCTAGAATGTAGACTGACAGGAACGAGCAGCATTAGTTTATCTGTTACTGATGACTTAAAATCTGAAAGAAAACTAGAAATTTTCAAGGGTTACAGATTTATTATTATGTGAAAAGGTGCTCAATCAACATAAGTTATAGCATATAAAAGGTGTCCTTTATACACATAATATCAGGCTCATCTTATAGCATGATTCTTATTATTTTGTTATAGAACATTTGACACACATCAGCTATCAAAATCAATGAAGCAACTCAAGCAACCCAGTAACCTACAGACACTTCATTTCAGTTCCTGACAGAAACATGACCTTGAAAGGGAACTGGAAATTAGATCATGCAGTATGAATTAAAAGGGTTTTCTTCATCATCACACCCATCATCAAAGGAAGAGCAAAATGAGAGGTGACAACTCATCAAATTCTTAAAGAACTAATCAACACATAAGCATGACACATCCATAAACCATCACAACTCTCTGACAAACTTCAATAAAAAACATGGAGCAGTAGCTAAAAACATTCAAAACAATTTAGACTCCTGTTACTAGATACAATTTAAAAAATACTGGCAACTGCCAGTGCTACCCCTCAGCCTTCTAATAGACACACCTATGACATCAATTGAAACTCCTCAGTGCACTTATTCTTGAGTTATCACACTCACAAACTTGCGTGGTAGTGACAATTGCCCATCAGTCTTTTGAGCTGAGGTTTAAAAAGTTTAACACATGGCAAAAGAGTGAATAACTATAAGTTTTCTATTCAGAAAAAAAGGTAATTTCTTATTAACTGTTTTTTTTAATTGATTTAAGAGACATTACCCACTCTGAATCAGCTCTTTTCCCCCAACATTAACTTTAAGTTATGTCCAATAAAAAGAAAGGAATAAAATTTTGGAAAAAGGAAACTTTTTCCTTTGTCTCCAAACAATCAAGGGTCTGACTCAGACTCACTGCAATCACTCTCAGACAGCTTTTCAAATAATTGCCATTGCCAACACATTGCAATCAATGTGAGACAGTCTGCTCCAATAAGCACAACTTGGCTATGACGCATCTCTGTGCAACAGGGGAGTCGACTCAAATGGTTGCTAACTGGTTGTTTTCCGATTATATTCCTATATACTGTAAAAGCAAGACTGCTGAGTGCCCATATCATTCTGTAGATCAATCTCCACCCACAGCAGCTACATCCCTATCAGAGGAGGGAATTCTCTTTGAGATCTACAAGACTCTGGCTGGACTCTGAATGTAAGTAATTAATGTGGTAGTTAATGTGAACTTCTGCGTATGTAGACGGCAACACGTTTACAAAGGATTTTGCCAATTTTACTTATCACAAGCAGATTGCAAATTTGACCCCATTCAATCGCAAGACTGCACCTCACTGTGAGTAGTTGCAGACCTGGTCCCCATCTTTTCAGCAATCATTTGAAAGGCAACAAGATCATTGTACACAATGGCAATCCTTTTTGTCATGTCAGGTTCGAACCACTGTTTTTCCAAGTGTAAATACAGCATTAAACAGTTTAAGATAGTTACTCTGTGCTTAGTCATAATGGCATTATGTTGTTTACTTGTTTCTGTGAGAACCTTCAACGCCTAATTATTTTTAAAAGATTACAGAACTTCTTCCAGTGCACACTTGGAGCCTAATATTAATATTTTTAAAGAACTTGATTTTAACATAGTGAGTTATATTAAAACATGGTTGCCTAAGTAGATTCAAGGTAGGCATATTCCTGTGTTTATTCAGCACCAGGAGAATGAAAACAGCTATTAAAGTAGTAATTACTAAGAAAAGCAACAATGTAAATTAAATATGAAATATTTACTTTAAAACACTACAATGAGCTGGAATAACCAGTGAAAGCATGAGGCAAACATCCGTTTAATGAAAATATTGTGACCATCTTATAACCTTCAGCCTGGAGGCTAAGTTGTCGTCTCATTAGTGGAGAAACAGGGGCGCAGTAAACATTTTTTTCTGTCATAAAAATGTCCTTGCCATCTACAAGCATAAAAAAAGCAGGAAAAAACAAATAAAGCAATAAAAATCAGAAATGACAGAAACATAACAGCAGAAGCACAAAGACAGAAACGGCACAGCAACAACAGACCACATTTTTAATGTTAATGACTCGTTGACCTTTTGTGACGACTTACATTGTATCAAAGACAAAAGGACAAACTGAATTCCCCTTTGGCAACTAACATTTATTTTTAATTTTCAGTTGTTCTGGCTTTAATATATTGACAGAACCTATATATATGTGTATCATAAATTACTAATAGCCAGCAATTCTGGATAGCTTCAAGCATATCTTTAATGTCAAAGTTGTTACTGACTGCCTTTACTTTCACAGAGTGCAACAACATACGACCCGCACCTCCAATCTAATCTACTTAATTGGAAACCCTGACTCCAAATAGCTTTTGGGGAAGTCATTAACACAGAGGTTCACTAACATTTTCCAGCCTGTACCATAGGTGATTACTCAGTGCTTTCAAAAAAAGACCAGAGAACAAAAATACAACAGTTTGGGATCTGTCAATTTAATCACACTGTGTGTATGACTATGTAACAAATGTACATTTTACTATGAGTTAAAATTCACAGAAGATAAACAAAAACTGAGAAGTTTTGTTGTTGTTGTTTTTTTAATGAAAAATCTGATGAGGTCACATCTGTCCGAGGCTATATTGTTATATATTTCAGCCCACAGGTTATACCAGTGCTGGCATCCTTTAGGTGAAAAAAGCATAAATCCAGGAAAATAAGAAATACTGCTCATCACAGTTTTACATGGAATTCATTTATGTTCTTTTCACTTGCCTACATATACAGTATAGCGATTTCAGGTAATTTTTTTTCAGACCCTCAAGAGCACTTACCTTCACTGAATGTTAAGTAGCACCTGAAAGCTTTAAATCAGTAAGCCTAAAAGGTTTATATCTATTTTTTCACTGCATTAGTAGATAATTTAGTTCTAAGTTCATTCAATTTGCTATACTGAAAAGGTTATCTGATAAAAAAATAATTATCGTCAGTATAGTTAGCAGCATTATAGGACTGTACAATGTGCTCAAGATACAATTCGTTTAGGTACAGAACAGGTAAATGCACCAAAATGTTTTCCATTTTATTTTGGTACTTAAAATACATTAAAATTCCAAGCATGAATTTTCTTGGCTAAAATCAAATTCAAAAAGCCTTAATCCTTCAAAAAATAACCAGGAACATGGTTTATCAATTATTCTTGTTCAGCATTCATTATTATTCTTTCACCAAACAGGAGATACTCAGAATATGAAACTGGAGTTCAAAGAACTGGGACAGTTTGTGCAAATGATTCCATTAACTCTGAGCCATGAGGAAACCAAAGCCCTATCCAGGCACATGCTAAAGATTTTTTTTAAACCAGATTTAAACTAAATTGAATTAACAGTTTCATGGAGTCAAACTTTCTTCACACTAGAAGTGAGAGAAGAGCTCCGGACTCTTTGAACCGAGACAAGGCTCAAGGCACTTTCAATCATCGTGGCCATCCATATTTTGCACGCTGTGATTGGAGTCGTTTTTGACCCAAAACACCAACAGAAAAATATCAGCTTTTCCCAAATATGAGAGGTACTAAAGCAGCCACAGCTGAAATAACTTGAGACTCACCATTACTTCCATATTCTGTTGTGGCTCTTGAAATCCATGGACTGTCAGTTTGCGAAGCACTAAAAGGAGCACAAAAAACATCACTATGCAGGATTTTCACTAATTAAAAATTAACTATATTCAACATCTCCTCATAATTAGTGTTTCACTAAGTAGCTGCATATATTAATACTTCCATGTTTGCATGTTCAATTATCTATGTTTTTAATCAAATGGTGGGATCATGACGATTAGATTACCATGTTGTGCTAATAGGTGATTGCATGTCTTTGCATGATAATGCAGGTTTGTGGCATGCGTGCATGTGTCTGTGCAAGTGTTGCTACCTTTAAGAGAGAGTAGTGTCCTCTCCAGCGAGCTGAGTGCCGCAGCCTCATCTCTGGCGTAGATCTGCTGGAGGAAGCAGTCTGTGTGATGGCTCCACAGGGAGCATGCAAAGCTGTAGATGCCCGATGCCAGCTGCCAACATACACATTAACATTTTGGTCAGGCACACCTGGGTTAATCTGGGTCTCGAAAGCATTTGAGGTCATTTCACTCAACATAAATGCGCAAGAAATTCTGGGCTAATATGAGTGTAGCTTTGTACAAGAACCTACTTTTGTTTTTATTTACCTGTTTTTATTGTTTATTAGTTTATTAACATTAAAAATTTCCCTTCAGCACACCATCTTGGATCACTTTGCCAGTAAATTAATGTGACCACAGGTAAACATCAGCCACTGACATCAGAAAATGTCATTTTATTTGTTGATATGGTGACAACAAGGTCGGTGTTGGCGAGCGGCTATTAAATCGGCGTGTCCCTACATGGAACATCAGAAACTCAATTGCTGGTGATACACTCAAACAAACAGGAAGGAAAGATGGACCTAGGGCTGCTCGATTATGGCAAAAATGATAATCACGATTATTTTCACTGAAATTGAGATCACGATTATTTGACGATATTTATTTAACCCTTTAAGACCTACTATAGAACCAAGTCCACCAGAGCTTATATTATTTTTATTTATTTTTTGTACATGCTGTAGTGCCATTTGTGGGAGCATTTCAAGTTGCTATACATCAATACAACTGTTATAGCCCATATTTTAATAATATGTATGCATTAAGTGCATAGTAATTACATAAATTGCAAAAAAGTGCAATAAACTACAAAAAAAATTGAAAATCGCTTTTGTTTTGTTTACATATATTTCTACTTGGAGAAGTTTAAGAGGTTTATCCCTCAAAACTTTAAATACAATAAAGTTGCAAAAAATAGTTTCCCACCACAGGAAATTTATTTTGAGTGTCTTCATAGTTTTATTTTGGAGATACAGCAATTTTTATATACTGCAGGAAAAACAAAAAACAATCCTATGATGCAAATTTGCAAAGAAAACAGCATGTGCATCATTTCACTGTGGGAAGTGTTACGAACAGCTGATAGGAACGGCAAAGCGTGTTTCTGGAATATTATGTTTTTGTTCCTGCAAGCGCTTTTTATGCAATTTTTGCAAAGCTATATGTGGAACGAAACCGTGACCGAGGACAAGCTGATGGCATCAGATGTAAGTACAACTCCTCCGGTTTCATATGCAAAACAAATTATTGCGCTAGCTTACACGGTTCAGGTTCTACAGGGATTTTAAAAAAGTTACACAAAACGGAGCGTGCTGCTCTGACCGGCTTTAAAGGGTTAACAATGACTTTTAAAAATTAATGTAAAATGGTGTGCAACACCACTGAAGTTTTTTTTTTTTTTTTTTTTAACTCTTTTCAACCAACGGCAGTCACTCTCCAAATAACTTCTGCTTAGCTTTCCGAGCTTCCCTCGGGTCCTCTTAATCAGCGGTCTCCAACCTTTTTTGCGCCACGGACCGGTTTATGCCCGACAATATTTTCACGGACCGGCCTTTAAGGTGTCGCGGATAAATGAGGGAGGGGCTAATAATCGGCTCAGTCATTTTTAATGATCATTGAAAGCCCAGATCGTAATCGTGATTAAAATTCGATTAATTGAGCAGCCCTAGATGGACCTGTGAATAACAGGTCTAATTTAGCTCCAAATGAACTTCCAATTATAGTCTCAGTATTATTTGGGCTCAAACCAATTACACTTTCGCCCTCCATGATAGCGAAACAAGATCATCAAAGGTAGATAAAAAGCACTCAGTTCTATCAGCCAAGTGTGACAATGTCTGCTTAGAACATCCAACAAATCTGCCAAAGGAAGAGAGTAAGTGTGTGTGTGTGTGTGTGTGTGTGTGTGTGTGTGTGTGTGTGTGTGTGTGTGGGGGGGGGGGGGGGGGGGGGGGGATTCTAACCATTAAATCTCATTCAAAATTGACAATAACATTGCAGTGGGATAACAGTCAAGTCTTTGCTATTTGATTAAGATAAACAACAAACCCACATTAAAATTACTCTGTGGAAAATTGTGAACACCATATATCAAACAAGGAAAGCAAGCAACTTCTAGCCAGAGGAACTTTGCGCTCTTGGTAACACTCAAGAGTCAAGTGGGAAAAATCTGAGAATCAGTGGTTAAGTTGATGTTCGGCTGTTCAAAGAGAAATCCCTACTTTGACAGCACAGCATAGGCTTTGATATATTCTTTAGAGAAACCGCAAGATTGGCAAGTTTCTTCTTTGGAGAGATTTCTCTACAGCTTGTCGTTTTCCATTCCTCAGATCCCAGACTAATCCAACCCATGGAGCCTAAAAGTGATGAGCCAAGTTCAGAAAACAACTTCATATTGTTCTCATGACTTCCTCAGTCTTGGTGTTTCAGTAGACTAATACGCTATTGTTTATATGGGTTTTTACAGTTTCATTACATTCTGTGAATGCACAACAGGTAAATCGCATCAAAGCGTCAATACACGGTTTCCAAATGTTACAGACATTCAAAAAATATAACAACCTACTCCAGTCGACAGGTGCATTGTAGTCTACCTTCTTATCCCCCTTTTTATTCCTCGTTGTGCTACATCTGTGTAAAAAAAAACTAGTACATCCTTGCCGTTTGCATTTTCTACCCCATGAATCAAAAAGAACATAAAAAAATTAAAAACTATTAAGGTGCCTTTAAGTAAGGTCCTAAGGCGAACCCGATTTCTGAATTAGTCCTCTCCCTAATGGCCCTCCAACACTACAGTGATACTTTTAATCTTTCAGCAGCGTTACCAGTCTTAGAATTACTATCCAATTACTATCCGAGAATATAATTACAGCATAAGCAAAATGTTTGTATGACAAAGTATACACATGATTATTAGAAGAAGAGAGGAGGAGGAGAGGAAAAAAAGAGGAGAGGAGGAAGAGAGGAGATTCAGTGTCAAAGTCATCAGTGCATCATTAAATGAGTGCGCTGTTTAATGGGGGCTCAGGCTGCCTTTGTTTCTTGTGTTGCCTAAGGGCAGAAATTTTGGCATACAGGACGCCTCTGCCTGGCATCCAACTATTTGGTCTCAGCCACTGCTCTCATGTCCTTTCACCCTCTGTTGGTCTCCATCTTCCCTCTGCTTGATCATCTCATTCCTCTAAAATCTTTCTCTCCACAAATGGCCTTTTTTTAAACTCAAATTTAAATCAAGCATGAAAGAAAAATATTGTATAATGTACGCTGTGTTCACCAGAAACACCAGAAATACTTACTCAAAAGTTAATTTGTCTCAACGCAATATCAACAAAGACACGGAAACGCTGATAACCATTTCTAAACAAGTCAACCATGCTTGAGTCATGTATGACAAGGGAATATTTTTGCTATAAATCTTGTATTTAACATGCTTCTAACAGAAGCTAAACAGCATCTCGTAGAGACAAAACCTAAAAAGTCTCAGGATAATCTTAGTATTCATCTATTCATTTTCAAAATCTTCTGAAGGAGGAAAAAAATAGCAACAAAGAAAAAAAAGTTATATTGCAGAGAGCAGGAGTCTGCAACCTGCAACGTATAAAAATCCAGAAAGTTTCACTGTTTACCTAACATAACCTTTTATTCAGGTATATACAACTGATGTATAAAGAGCAAAACACAGCTAAAAAACACTAAGAATAAGAATAAGAAGCAATGGAGAACAAAAAGGTTGTAATAGAATTTTGTATCAACACTGGACCAGCTAATATTGTGGACTTACATCCTGAAAAAGCCGCCTGTCCTGCGCCAGTCGTTTGGATGCTAGAGTTTTGGTGACATGATAGAAGGTTAACAGCGCTCTGTGCTGCTGCAGGCCATCCTGACCCTTCACAGACTCGAGCAGAATGGGGATGAGCTCTGGCCATTGCCTGGGGCAGTCCAGACGGGCCACCTTGGCTATCAGTACTGCGATCTGGGTTGCTATCTGTTGAGGAAAAAAAAAAAAAAAAAAATACATGCAGGAAAGAGAAGTTGACCAGGGGCAAAGCATAAACACAGCAGAAGGTGGAGCAAACTTGATGGGAATTTTATTACGTAGTTCTCTTTTAAAAATAAGTAGCTCGAACAAATAGGACACAGAATATCAAACTTTTTACAGTCAACACAGTGTACATAGTACATGCATCTGGTGACAGATAGGGAATCAGTTGCATGGATTAAGTTGATTTTTAAAATAGAGTGCTTGTGCCTGAGCTATATCTGCAATGTGCATCACATGATCTGGTAACAGCTTCACTTCTCATATTTTTTTTTTTTAATTGGCTTTCCACTGAGCCCAACAGCTGAGCAAATATCGCTCAAGTCTACTCATTACTCCAACACAAACTGCCGGTAAGACACTCAATACTTCGAGATTAATTTCAAGCTCAAAATGAAAAAGACACTTTATACCTCAAGACTTAATGGACATTTTATGATAAAAATCAAAACTCTTTATATTATTTGAACACACTCCAAATAGCTTCTTTTTTTTTTTTCTTTTTTTTTTAAATGTGAAAACCTTGCGTGAGTTTTTGTTCTTATGGTTGTATAAAAGATTTATCTCAGAACGTCTTGCAGTACACAGTTCAGTATTTAAACTTGCATCCTCACGCATCAGTAAGTCAATTTGTACACAAGTTACACTCACTCTCTCATTCACAAGCATAAAGCACCCTCATGAAATTTGGACTCCACGAGAGGCTGTGACTAGAGAGACATATGGTGTCCAAATCGTATTCATTGCTTGCCATATGGACCCGATCAGTCCTGATGTTCGAGAGCTGTCCCACAGGGACATACAACCTGTAGAAACCAAGATGGATGGCCATCATTTAGGGCCAAGTTCCACGTACCCCCTGGGACAGATGTATTACGCTGCTTGACTCCTGAATTATTTGTTTGTTGTAACCTTCCCCACACAGCCCCCCAAAAAAATGTCTATCAAGAAACTTCAAATTAAGTCCCAGTATGCAAAATTAGCAGCTTTCATCACTTTCAAATCTCATTCTATGGAGTCGCATTGTGACAGCCTAAAAAATCTTAATGCTGTCAGTCAGATCCTTTGTAACTTATCTGGTTTTGATAAAAGCACTTCAATCAAAATCAGTGTTTTATTCATCAGTATACAATGATCAAACATGTTTATTTCACTCTCCCTCTTTATTTTCCCTGCTCACCTGATTGACAGGCTCGTTGAAGTTTGTGATTAGACCAGCACGCAATGACGTCTTCTCCTCTTCTGATAATGCACTGCGAACAAACCAATCAAAAAGCTGTTCAGAGGAAGTAGAGAGGTCGAAAGAGATGAAACAATAAAGCTGACAAAAAGACAAAGGCAGCACTTAATATAGAAAAACAGACACATTTGAAAGCGTCTATAGATAAATGAGTACAGTATTTCAGTATTACTTTAAAACAATCTTGCCCCACAGTAATTTTGCTTTCACAGTACTGCGCAAAAACCTTAAACCACCTTTCATTTCTTACTTCCAAGCAGCCAGACGTTCTTGCACATGAACAGTATCTGATGGTCATGTTCTTAAGAATCATGCAGTACCATATGGAAAGCATCAGATTGGCAACACCTTCATTTTTCAACATGACAATGATCCCAAACACCCTGCCAATGTAGTAAAAACATTCCTGGATATAGGGGTATGTCACCAGGGTGCAGAGGAGGCTGACCTTTTTTTTTTTTTTTTGAGGACAAGAGCGGCGAGGTCTATCGCGATAGCTTAATTTCTCTATCGAGTAAAAGTTATATCGCGATACATATCGTTATCGTTCTATCGCCCAGCTCTAGTACAGCGTCTCTTTATGTCTGTCTCCACGTTGGTTGAGTGTGGAGTAAGTGCATATGAGAGCATGAGGGTGGGAATGGATGTTTGTATCTGTGTGTGCCTGTATGTCTGTGTCTATATGTCAGGTTGGGTGTCAGGCGCCACCTCTCTGGGGACATCTCAGGCCCTCCAAGGTTTGGAGGCCTATCTCCACCCACCACCACTTCCCCTGCCAGTGGCGGACTCCCTCAGACATCGGTGCGTTGATGGTTCTTTGTGTCCGGGGATGGGCGTCCAGGTACACACCGGCTCACTCCTTGGCGGCTGCTTATCGGGGCCTGGAGCCTGGGGCTCGCTCGGGCCACTTCGGAGGTGGGGTGCCCCCGGCCTCTCGGCCTGGGGCTCGGTCACTCAGGCACGGCTGGCTGCCGGCGGAGCTCACGGGCGCGTCACTGCAACTCCCCCTGGCTTGTGCTCCGCGGCTGCTGAGTGAGCCCTCATCTGGGACTCTCCTCAGCTCTTTCTGGGACAGTGGCGCGGCTGCCCCTCTGTTGGTCTTCCTTGGTCTCTTGTGTTCTGGGGGCCTCTGGATGTCTGGAGTTTTGATCTCCTCCATACCTGCTTCATGCCCTGGAGGACGGGGCTGTGGCCCCCCCCCCCCACACCCTCTAGCAGATCATTACATGAAGGAACCTTTTAAAAAAAAACAAGCGCGTCCATGCTCACAGGTGTACACACGGGTGATCACACCCACAAACTACACCCTTTTTGGCTCCTACCTCAAAGCACACTGTGTTCTGTTGATCTTATGTGCTGCACAATAATGTTTAATATTTAGTATTTACTGTCATATTCCCATATATCATTGTGATGTTGTTTATTCTATTACTCTTGTTCTCTTCTGCTTGTTTTCTTTTTTCTTTCTCAGCAGGTGATCGATATATGCATTTTTTTTCCTGCCCATTCTGTTGGTTTTTGTCTTTTGCCCTTCTCCCCCGTCCCTCTTCTCAGCTGTTTCTCTTTCCCTCTTTCTTTCTCCCCTTCTTTCCCCCAGTCAAGTCTGTCCCGTATTCAGTAAGTGAAAATAAAATAAACAATAAAAGGTGAATCAAATGGACCATTACGGCAAGGCTGGGATGGTCAGTTTGGTAAAGTAAATCCGTTGGGCATCTTTCTTTGCCTTTAGACAACAATTCTGATGGCAAAAGAGCCAAACGGGACAGGCAGAAAGGAAAAAAAAAATAATAATAATAATAATAAGTCACTGACTGGCATCCCCAGAGCCCGGACCTCAACATTATTTAAGCAGTGTGGGATCATCTTGATAGTAAATGAAACTAAAGGCAACCAAGATCCAAAGAAGAGCTTTGAATGTCCTTTAAGAAGCTTGAAAACTATTCGTTAAAACTACTTGAAGATGTCATAAGAAAGCTTGCATAAGAGGAGAGACTGTGATGAAGAAGGTGGTCATCTCAAATACTGACCTTCCATACTGTACTTCCATGTATATTTGAACCTTTCAATAAATCACTGCAGATGAAGAAATGAGGAGTGGCTCAAGACTTTTGCATACTACTGCACATTAATTGTAGACCTAATATAGATAAACTGTTACTTTTTTGCACAATGTCTTTATTCATGTACCTCATGTTGCAGATTTATTTAATTCATTTTGATCTTAGACACAGTAATCAGACTGTAGTGTGCAGGAATATTCATTCAAATTATCCACAATAAAACAGGACCAAGTGTTAAACCCAGAATTTTCTAGCTGAAGGCAAGAATGCCAACTACTGAGCCACCATGTTGCATTACGAGGAGCGAGTGCCAGCCGCCCTGGCATTGTTGAATGCAGCACATATCCTAAGAGACCCCTATTATCTCAATTTGGATTCTAGACGTGCAAATCACAGACTTTAATTAGGGGTGTCAAATTATCGCGTTAATTGCGATTAATTAATTACAATGCTATTTAGCGCGTTATGTTTTTTAATCTCGTTAATCTAATTTTTAATCTCTTGACGTCATTGATTTTGTATGAGAGTTGCTATGTTATAAAATCCGTTTTTATGTGCTGGGCTCCTTGTGCTTGACTTGTTGGGGGTGGAGTCACGTCGTGAGGTCAAGGTGAGAAGTGGTGATTAGCTTACAGTGTGGATATGGAGGCGCATCTGAGAGTTGTTGGCCCAATGAACGGGAAATTTGTATTTCATAAACGCCCCGACGGCACCATTGACAAAGGTAAAGTGGTCTGCCTAGAGTGTAAGAAGGAGTTTGCTTACCACCGAAGCAGCTCAAGTTTGGCCTATCACCTCAACGCAAAGCACCCAGCCGCGAGTGCAGCAACAGCTAGCAGTGAAGACGTTAGCAATATAGCAAGCCAGAGCAAAGCTTTTCGCCAAACAAAACTAGAGAATACCCCTCGTATGAGCAAGTCTGCGACCGACAGGCTGACTAATGTTATTGCCAAGTGGATAGCGATGAACTGTAGGCCGATAAATATAGTAGAGGACGAAGGATTGACAGAGGTGTTGCAAATTGCGTCCAATGACCCGTCATACAAGCCGCCGTGCAGGACTACAGTAACGACCAAAATCAGCAAAATGTACGACGGCGAAAAGAAAAACAAACTTGAGATTTTGGCGGAGGATTCTCCCAACTGTGTTGCTATAACCGGAGATCACTGGACCTCAGCTGGCAACCACAGCTATTTTGGGGTGACTGGACACTTTATTGATAGTGAGTGGAACCTCAACTCATTTGCACTGACCGTCATGAGAACAGAAACTAGGCACTTTGCTGATAAATGCGCCGAACAGTTCCTCAAGGTAGCAAATGACTGGGGTATTGAAAACAAGATATCCACCATTGGCACAGACAGCGCAGCAAACATGCTGGCTGCTATGAGAGCACTTCCATATGAGCACATCGCCTGCAATGCTCACATTCTCCAGAGGACCATCACGGTATGTCTCGATAGCAGTGGTTTTGTCGGTGTACTGGCAAAGTGCCGCAAGATTGTTGGTCATTTTAAACAAAGCCCTGCGAGTACCACAGAACTTAACCAACAACAAGTAGCACTCGGAAAGAAGAGCGATCAACTTATACAGGATGTACCCACCAGGTGGAACTCGACTCTCGCAATGGTCTCACGCCTCCTATGTAACCGAGAGGCTGTCCAGGCTACGTTGGACCAACAGAACCACAGGTTGGTCTTGCCAACCGAAGCTGAGTGGGCGAAACTGCAGAGGCTGGAGCTCCTGCTTGAACCATGCAAGTAAGTTCAAATAAACACCTTCCCATTTTAATTATATAAACTACTGTTACATGTGTAAAATCAAAATTAATGAACATAACAAGGAACTTTTAAGGACAATTAAATTGGAAATCAGTTACACTTTGATTTAAATGAATCCAGCTAGGTTTATTTAGCAAACCTCTCCACCTCTGCAGGTATGTGACAGAGCTGCTGGGTGGTGAGGCCTACGTCTCTTGCTCTGTAGTGCTGCCTGCTTTTCGCCATCTGTACCGTGTCATGGACATTACTGATGATGATCCTGCCTACGTGGTGAAGTTCAAGAATGCCTTCCAGAAGGATCTGGCAGCACGACGAGCTAATGGCAACGAGATATGGTTCGAGGTGGCCACAGCATTGGATCCACGGTTTAAGGATTTGAAATGTCTTCCAAGAGAAAAGAGGGAACAGGTAGGACAATAAGGTTAAGCTGGACTAATGAGTCCAATTCATTATCAAATCAAACTTTTATTTATTATATGGAACACAAAGTTCTTTACAAGATTAAATAAAATAAAATAAAAAAAGCACTTAGTTTTAATCACAATCATTCATTCATTCATTCATTCATTCATTCATTCAGGTGTGGACCATTCTGGAGAATATGCTCCAGGCAGCAGAGCCCAGAAGAGCAGATAGTCTCCAGCCCTCCACAGAGGATGATGGACAAGCTCAGAAGAAGAGGAGGAGCGAACTCCTTCTGGGGTCTGACTCTGACTCAGAAGATGGAATTGAGTCTGGAGAGCTACAGAGCAGAACCCAGCATCAGTATTGATGACTGTCCCCTGCAGTGGTGGTATGCTCACTCAGGAGTCTATGAAAAGCTGTCAGTCCTAGCACAAAAGTACCTGGCCTCCCCAGCTACCTCTGTACCCTGTGAGAGACTCTTTAGCCTTGCAGGCCACATAGTGCAAAAGAAAAGGGCAGCCTTGCTTCCAGAAAATGTTACCAGGCTGGTGTGTCTTAGCGACTGGCTGAGGAAGAAGAAATGAGACACATGTGGTCAGCATAGCTGCTGTGTCATTTGTAGCCTACTAGAATAGATTGCTTGATGTTCAGCACTTTTTTTTGTGATGGAAGAATACTTTGATGTGCTAACTTGCAGCACTGCAATGTCAGTTTTATTTTTCATTATCTGAAGCAGAGGAATTTCAGTGCTGTATTGCTCAGAAAAGAGCAACTCTGATGTGCTAACTTGCAGCACTTAATTTATTTGATTTTATTTGTATTTATTTTTCCATTTATTTTACAAAAGAATACAACAGTATGTAAATGGTTGCATCTGTTTAACGTTTGTTAAACAATAAATGACTTTATAAAGTCACTTTCTTTGTTATATCAGTCTTTTGGTCTGCCACAATAAGTTGAGGGCTTTCCTCAGCTATTTTTAGGTGAGATTAAAAAAGAGATTAATTAGATCAATTAATTAAAAATCATAATTAATTAATCTCTATTTTTTTTTAATCTCTTGACAGCACTAACTTTAATATTATGGCAATAATGAATATGACAAAACAGCCAACTTGGTAAGGGATTTATTAAAATCAATTAAATGTGCTACATTATTAAGTGAAGATCCTGTGAAATGCATTAATTAATTAGTAAACTTTGAATAAACCTGCTGTCCTCCAAACCAGATATACTTTGGAGGTCGCAAAATAGTCACAATTTGTGTGAATATGCAAGAAAATATGTTGTTTTATGATGAGTTACCCTGTTCTAATTCAGCTGCTGCTGAAGTTAGGCACATTGAAAGCATCTGATTTGAAGAACCGTGAGGAGTGACTCATGCTGTAACCCGTGGCAGAAAGAGAAGCGAGATGGGTGGAAGTCAAATTACTTGCAGGGAGATTGCAAATTAGTAATACAAGATTTGCTACACACACATATTTTGGGAATACGGGGGTGAGGCAAGCTTTAAAGAAATACAGGATGAAAGATTAAAAGATATATTAACGTAAGCAAGTATGCTCCTGAGCCCCATTTTGTCCTTGTAAGTCTGCAAGGAGCTAGAAAATCTGATGATTTGAGGGTGGAAAATATCAACCAAGTGAGAGACACAAAAAGATTTAACACAATGCACAGACTGAAAATTTCCTGAAAGAGAAACACTCAACTCCAAATTTTATTAGGTTGTTCTGGCTATTATGTGGGTGTTTCCAGCCACATAATATGTTGCAGGGAGATGTATTTTCAAAAATGCATTTGAATAAATGCAGAACAAGAAGCAGATTTGGTGTAAAAACCTCTCTAAGAACTGCAGGTTGCTCAAGTGAGTCACTCCCTCAGCAACAGTGGAGAATATAGGCCAGCTTTCTATTGTTTTACAAGCAAATTACTTAAATCCTACTTTAACAATATTTATTCATTCATTTGCCAAACTAGGGCACACTATAGTACAACTCCATAAAATTAACTCATCATAACAATTCAGCTAAATCAACCGAATTCCAACTAAAAATGTAAATCACCCGGTTCTGCATAAATATCCTTTTCGTTTGTACAATGTTGGTTCTGGTTGCATCGAGGTCAGCGGTTTTCCCAAAGCTGACAGTACACCAGGGATGGCATAAATGTAACAAATAGATTTATCAGTTTAACATTAGGTTAAGTAAGAATTCTTCAGCTTTAAGTTTTTATGTTGTAATTTGAAGTCACTGGAACATCTGTTGATCAGAGCGGGAAACTGTAAACAGGTAAATTACTGTATTATCCATTAATGTCATATTTTTAACTGTATTAATCTCTGTAGTTTTAATATTTGATTATTATTTGATTGTAAAGCTGCTTTACCTTTTACATTTGTACCATCTTAATTTAGGCTTTTTCATTAAGTCCATTAAAAAGGAAGTTGACCTTTTTCATAGGAGAATTTCTGGGCTTGTCACAGCAGCAGCACATGTGTTACATTAACACTGATGACGGCACTATTAGCTCCAAGTGGCACAGTCGTGCTAAAATGAGCCAGGACACAGAGCCGAGTTGGTGCGGCCTGTAATGGTATCTAGTAACACCATTTTGGATGGAAATGGGCATTAGCTTTTTTAACAATGACTTGTTAAAACTATTTATCATCATCTACTACTCTACCCAGTACTGTAACTAAAAGTCCCTTCAGAAAGTGAGACAAAAATCCAAGGCTTGCTGTTCAATAATTGCTTATTTAAAGGACTGACGCAAAAATGTGGCTTTGCTAATGACTTAGAAACAATAACTATTGTAAATGTACCTGGACAAAGTATTTCAAAACCTCAAGTTAACTAAATCTGGCAACACACTCACAGATTAATTTTTTTTTTAAACAATTTTTAAATTAATTCAGTTAAAGTCTATTACTGTAAGCTGCTGTAACAAAAATGTTATGTCATGTTGCCTACACTTCATACACTGACACCACATGAACTGTGCTGAGTCACACACTATCCAACCTCTGGGTAAATGGCATTGTCCAAAAGTAATCGCATCAATAATCCACGGACCACAGCACTCCAAGTAAAATTTAGTTTACAGAACTACTGACAAGAGTGACTCAACTTTGGTAAGAGCAGAAAACTTACCAAACTTACAACAACAACAGAAATGAACTGCAACAATGCGAAGCAGTCAAAGAGTGGCCACAAGTGCTTAGGCAGAACCGATTACCTCCAACCAGCTCCTCTCCTGTGAGTTTAACAGCAAACGTCCATTCAAACCTTACAAAAGCCAGCTAGTCAGGTACCCGAAGAAAATTTGTAGGTTTTGACTACTAAAATCCGATCTTACACCAGACAAAAGAGACACAAAAGAATAAACAGAGCATAAAATCAAATCACAATGATATGAATAATCAGGACAGAAGGTAAAAAAGGGGGAAAATGGCAGCTGTGAGAAGTGATGGAGAGAGAAATGCAGATGTAAGCTAAAACTAGTGAAGGAAAGACAATGGGAAAATGGAGGACATGGAGGCTGTGACAAAACAGAAAATTGCAACTGCAAATATGAAACAAAAAGATTTGAAAATAAAGCCTCAAAATCAGGCAAAGAGATTAAGACCGATGAATAGACATGCTTCAGGAGTGGAAGAGACAAGAAAGGAAACGATGAGCTGCAGGAGAGAAAAGAAAAGGTCTAAAATGGAAAGGCAGAATAGAGAGGCTGATTAGCAGCAGAGAACGTGACACAAGCAAGCACTTACTGAGGTGCAACTCTCCTCCAGTATCTGTCGATGCCATTTTTGAAGTACAGAACCGCAAGCCACCTGACATTCACATCCAGCATGTGGTTATTGAAGATATTCTGTGGGAAAGAAACATAATCAGCTCAGCTCACAGTGCCTTGTTAGCTCAAATGAGTAGGACTACACAGTACTCTGATGGCTACAAGCCCTTTAAGATACAGCACCGTTAAAATCCAGGTCACACTGACTTTATGTTACAATATGTCTCAAGTGACCAAACTAATGCAGCTTTACTTATCATAAATGCCAAAATCACTGAGATTTAAAACGTAACCACAGAAAATACTGCTGTGTAAAGTCATTCTTCCTTACACGGCAAAGGCAGAGGCTCCATAAAGAGAGAACAGTAACATCAAAGATTGGAAACTTAGTCCTTTCAAGTTTGGGAGATAAAATGACAACGTGATTTTTCAAAAAGCATAACTTTTACTTTTGCTTTAATGCAAACCTAAAATATCCATCTGTTTTTTTTATTTAACTATGCAAGTTAAGAAAGAAACAAAATCCTCATCAGATTCCTCTCTGAAACAGTAATTCAGCTGCTTTGGTTCCCTTGCTCTTTATTTACTGACACCTTCTGTACCATCTCTGAGGTGAGAGATTAAGAGACCGCTATCATACTAAATGAGATGAGACAGCGCGCACACAGCACACCATGGCGTAATTGCCAGGGACCGTGGTATCAGGAACATCTCGTGAAAATTTAAATCATCTGTGACTCCAGAGATAACACTGAACTCAAAGCTAAGGATGACCCAAGATGGGATTTTTGAGATGGGGTCTAGCAATATGACCCCACCCCCCAATTCCACAAAACATCAAAGCACACACGCTTTTAAAGTGAGTTAAAGAAAAAGTTTGTGGTGATTTTCAGTATTACAAATGTAATAATAAATCACCTTGTGATTGTATGTCCCCACCAATTATGCTACAGTTTGTACCTATGTCTAAAAGTTCACACGGGGGAAAAAAAATGTGTTTTACATTTTTGCAATGTAAGGTCAAAGTTAACATCTTGGCCATCCTACACTTGCAAATATGATGGGCCATTAAAGGAGAGAAACAAATGTCACATTCTGATGTGCATTCTCCTCCATTAATCTGAGGCCATCTGAATGCATCAGTTTCATGAGCAACATTTATTTCCTTTCCATAAAAGTTACAATCTTATTTGGCTGGCTCTGCTAGCATTCACTTATCACTTTTAAAATGGCACAAGTCTGAACTGCATCCAGGAAGAGACAGGCTCACAGAACTGTCTCACACATCATTAGTTGCTCAGCTCACTCAGTCAGGCTTGTTGGAGAATGCCCTGAACAGCAATAATGTTAGGTGGGAATTTAAAACAAACAAACTAAAATTAAAAATAAAAAAAAAACCTCCATGTAGGAGGAACTTTCACTTTGTGCCTCGCCATCTCTCTATGTCCTAACTAACCTCAGGGAAATCTCGTAGTTGGTCCTATACATATGAGATATGCAAAAAACCAGCTTGTTATTATTTTACAAAAACTACCAGGGTCAACTATTACTATTAGCCTCCCTGTTACTAATAGACAATTGTGTATTGTGTATCCTTTTTTTCTGGGTAACAGCCCGCTGTGACTTGTTGTAGCTTTAAACAAGTCTCACACGTTTCCTGCAAGGTTGCAAACCTTTCTTTGTCCATTTCTGTGCAGGATCGTCTTCTTTGACACTTTGCTAGTCATCCACTAATGTCTTGGCACTTGTTCTGGGGTCTTTAGACACAGCTTTCACTAGTTTTCTTTCTAGAGTCCTTCAAATCTTTTGCTTCCTTCCTCTGCCAGGTTTGTTCTATACTGTGTGGCTCTCTCTTCAATTTTTCAATACTTATACACTATACGCTCTGATAACTTTGTATATCCATCTTCTTATATGTAAGCACCAACAACTCTATTTCTCAAGTCTGATTTAATCTGATTTCTTTTGTTTTTAGTATCATATTTTTTCCTCAAGTTTTTATACTGTTTTTTAAGATAACCTTCAGTTTTAACTTGATTTTACAAGCTTCAAGCATTAAAACATCAGTTCACAGCAGTGCTTTGTGCTCAATAAAAAGTTTAGTTTTCCAGAGAGCTGATAATATTGCCACTGGTAATATTTAATTTTTCTTAAATAATTCTGTTAATGTGTGTAAATACAAGTATTCTATGCTTTCTAAAGAAAACTAGTATTTCTAGAAATGCTTCCCTTGTTTTGTTGAAAAAGCATTTGGGAAAAACCAAAAAAACTTCAGAACTGCCTAAATTCTTTGTGGCACAGCTTCAACAACATGACCCCATTCCTCAGACACAATAGTATCACACAGTTGCACCAGATTTGTTGGCTGTACATCAATGTGACTCTCCCATTTCACCACACCCAACAGGTGCTATGTTGGATTACGATCTCAAGACTTTGAAGGCCTCTGAAGTACAGTGCTATATCAAAAGAAATCTTTGGATCTTTGTGAATTTGAGTGCATTACTCCTACTGGAAGCAGCAATCAGAAAATGAGAACGAAAACAGCCTTTACACAAAAAAGTGTGGTCAAAAAGAGATGGAGATGGGCAACCACATTACTCAGGTAGGCTCGGGTGTTTAAACAATGCTCAATTGGTACTAAGGGGCCCAAAGTATGGGGCAACCTTTTATTGTCAATTTTGGTGATGTCGTGTGAACTGTAGGTTCCTATTCTTAGCTGGCAAGTGTGTCACCTTCATATTGGGTGTTCAGATACTCTTCTGCATACCTTGATTGTAACAAGTGGAGCTATTGTGGTCTTCCTATTAGCTTGAAGCAGTGAAGCCATCTCCCCTGACCTCTGGCAGCAACAACGCATTTTTGTCCAGAGAGCGGCTGTTCAGTGGATATTACAAAGTTTCTGAAATATTAGGCTGTCTAGCACCATCAACCATGCCAAGCTAAGTCACTTGAAATCACATTTTTTCCCGTTTTGACATTGAGTTTGAACTTCAGCAGGTCATCTTGGTCATGTCTACATGCCTAATTGCGCTGACTTGCTGTAATATAATTTGCTGATTAGGTATCTACATTAGTTGCATCAGTTTAAGTGCTGTACCGGTAAATCTAAAAGTTATTTTCCTGAGCTAACTGGTTACTAAAGAGATGGAAGATCCAGCAACACCTGTAGTATACACAGTGTTGGGGAGTAACGGAATACATGTACCGCCATTACGTATTTAAAATACAAAATATGAGTAACAGTATTCCATTACAGTTACCGTTTAAAAAGGTGGTATTCAGAATACAGTTACTTTGTTGAATTAAAAGGATTACATGGCGGTCTTTTCCTGTTTCCTATGTTAGGCTGTCCCCTCTCTATTTTTGGTAATTCTACGCCAGCGGAAACCCAAACAAAACACATATTAAGAGGCTCTAATGCCTGTGTCTCAATCTCGCGGCCCATGTTACCCCCACTTGCGGCCCGCATAATTAAAAATTATTGTACAAAAAGTGATTTAATATGAAAGCAATAGGCAGAGTGTTACAGGCATAGCCCTAAAGAATGTAGCCTCATGGGCAGTATAGCCCAGTTCTAAGTAAGTTCTTAAGACTCGACTGTACTCTGTGTTCGTGTTTTCCTCCAAAACAATAAGTTCTGGTGGAGCAGCCTTTCAACGCCTCTCTCTGTCTCTCACTAGCAAACTTGACCCAAACAACAAAGTAAGGCTAGTTTTTGGCTATGAGCCCGACACGGAGCCCGACACGGAACCCGACGTATTAGTCAGAGGTTCCTTTACTGCGGTTCGGAGCCACGGACCTGTTTTATATACGCGCAGAATAGTTTTCCGTACGAGATCGCTGCAAAAAGTGCAGCCTTACCTAATGTCAACCTACTGTTACTCATTATATATTACAATTTAAAAATCTAGTTGGTATTGGTATGGCGAGTAGGGCTGCTACGATTAGTCGACTAGTCACTATTACGTCGACTGTTAAAATCGTCGATGACTAATTTAATAGTCGACGCGTCGTTTGACGCTTTGTAAGATCCCAAAAGACGCAGGAATAAGTAGTAGGATTTAAGAGTGTAATAATGGACTGAATCAGAAGATGGCAGCACTGCATGTACAAGGATGCCAGCTGCCATTAAACCCCGAAGAAGAAGAAGTAGCTCTGTCCCAGAATTCATAGCGCAGCCCAGCTCAGTTTCCAACAATGGCGGCAGCTGGTTAGTTTTAATATTACTCTTATTAGTCAAAGGAGCTTGCAAAGAAAAGCGTCTGGACTTCTTTAAGTTGAAGACGTTTCACCTCTCATCCGAGAAGCTTCTTCAGTTCTAAGGTCAAATGGTGGAGAGTCCCAGATATAACCTAGTAGGAGTAACCCCCCACAGAGGGACAAAAGGACCCCCTGATGATCCTCTAATCGCCTGAGCCAAGGTGTGAAACTGGGTGTGGGTCCCAATCAGCCAGAGTTTCGGGTGTGTTCATTGTGAAACCTGGCCCCACCTTATCATGCGAATTCCTGAGGTCAGATGGCCCAGGATGTGAGTGGGCGTTAAGGCGTCTGGGAAGGGATCTCAAAACTGGATTATAGATGGCAGAGAGTTGGTGTCGTAAACCCCCGCCTCTGTTCAAAGATGGTCGCTCACAGTGGACTCCTCTTTCAAACCATCTGTCCTCTCTGTCCAAAATGTGAACATTGGCATCCTCGAAAGAGTGTCCTTTATCCTTAAGATGCAGATGGACTGCTGAGTCTTGTCCTGTGGAGGTGGCTCTTCTGTGTTGTGCCATGCGCTTGTGAAGTGGCTGTTTGGTCTCTCCAATGTAGAGGTCTGAGCATTCCTCGCTGCACTGTACAGCATACACCACATTGTTAAGTTTGTGTTTTGGCGTTTTGTCTTTCGGGTGAACCAGTTTTTGTCTGAGCGTGTTGCTGGGTCTGAAATGCACCGGGATGTCATGCTTGGAGAAAACTGAGTTTTTCTGATACACCGACTACATAGGGGATGACAATGTTGTTGCGTCTGTCCTTTGCGTCTGTCCTTCTTATCCTCCCTCGCTGGTGTCTGGTCTTCTTTTCTGTGCCTCTTTGCTGACTTTAAGAACGCCCATTTAGGATAGCCGCACGAGTGCTTCCTTTACATGTGTGTGTTCCTTCTTTTTTTCCTTCAGGCTTAGAGGGAACATGTTCTGCCCGGTGGTGTAGGGTCCTAATTACTCCAAGTTTGTGTTCCAAAGGGTGATGGGAGTCAAAGAGGAGGTACTGGTCCGTGTGTGTGGGCTTCTGGTAAACTTCGATGTTGAGTTTGCCGTTCTCTTCAATGTGCACGGCGCAGTCCAGGAAAGGCAAACAGTCGTCCTTTGTGTCTTCCCAGAGCTAATGATAGTTATATAAGAGCAGATGCATGCTGGTGCAATAAGCTGTACGTCCAATGGATGCATGATCTGATTAGTCAACTAATCGCAAAAATAATCGGTGACTAGTCGACTATCAAAATAATCGTTTGTGGCAGCCCTAATGGCGAGTAGCCTTCAGTAATAGTAATAAAAATCACACAATAGTACTTTCATGTAGTTGTAAAAAGCATGATAATACATTAAGTAATCCAAAGTATTCAGAATACATTACGCTCATTGAGTAATGTAACGGAATATGTTACAAAATACATTTTGGGGCATGTATTCTGTAATCTGTAATGGAATACATTTTAAAAGTAACCTTCCCAATACTGAGTATACAGAAGACCTTTATTGCTTAAGCAGCACGTTTCCGCTTGTAGCCTTCATCAGGGTCATCATCAATTTAATACTGCAGCACTGATTCAATACCTGCAGCATCATCATCCGGAGGGATCCATCCTTATGCTTCTCCAAAGAGAGAGAGCTCAGCATCTTTAGTCACATAGCACAACAGTGGTAACTACATTTACTGCCTTTAAAAAAATAAAAAATAAATTAAAAAAAAACCCACCCCAAAATAAAGACCGGAATAATCAGAAGCTAACATCAAATTACTTTGTGTACCTCACCTCACAAAGCTGTCTTTACAAACTTACACATTACTAATTGCTGTGACTTACTAAAGGTTACTAAAGTGTGCATGGATGCATTAGCATAACTAGATAGATAATTTGCAAGATGACACCCTAAGTAGCTGTGAAAATGTTTTATTCTAATACGGTTAAAAGAGGAAGTCTAACCTAATGCATCTAATATTACGTGATGTACTGTTAGACCTCACCCATAGTACTCATTGTGCAAGAAGCATGGCTCATTCAGTAACTGTTGTAACATCAACAAATATCATCAATGTTTGAATAATAAGATCATGTCACTGTAAAACCCGGAATGTAACATATCCCGTGTCTAAGACGCAACAGGACTACGAGAGGAGACAGACAACAAAGGCTATCGTTAGTTTCACTATATTTCACATCGTGGAGAAGTAGTTTCAAAAGGAATTTTCGGAGAGACTTCCAACGTGAAAAGGAAATCGCATGCAGTGTTGTCTCACAAATCTACAGTGTATTATTGGCAAATATAAAGGAAAATAATAAACTGTTCCATGAATGTAATAATCATTCGAGCTTACCCTTGCAGAACACAACCTGAGCCAATTTATTTACAAAATGCAGAGAGAGATGAAAGTGAAATCCATCTCATTGTATTGTATTGTATGGTTTAGACAGCAAACAAAAATGTGTGAGGATCCACTGTGGATCCACAAGGGCTTTGTGGTGAAAAGACACCAAGTGGCAGGTGCCGGTCAGGGCATTGTTTACCAGCTTTGTCACCACACATGCTTTTGCATATTGACAGTTGATGTGGTTAAAAAAGAAAAAAAAACTTGTTAGTTACTTTCGTGTGAAGGTGACTGGACAGACTGTTAAAACAGAAAATATCTTACTCCTCAGTGTCCTGTTCTAATGCAGAGAGAAATATTTCCATCCATCTGAAAACAAAGAAGCCCTAAAATGATACGTTTCAGCAGATAAATTAAACCCGGTGGCATCTAACTTTCAGCAAAATACCCTATTAAGATCTTTATTAGTTTTAGTGGTTTTGATGTAGACTTTATTTCTCTTCTTTGATATCATGGCCTCACCAGAAGGACTGAGTAGAAGCCTGGCTGGGTCTCCCACTGCCGGAGCTGCTCCTCCGCAGGCTTGAGCACAGCTGTGTCCTGACTGGTAGCTTGGGTTAAGGCCTGCAGCACCACTGAACTGGCACTGTCCATATCCATAGCTGGATATATCTGAAGGAAAACAAAAGGGGAGGGAGAGAAGGAAAGACAGACAGAAAGCAGAATTTATTTTTTCTGTCCGTGAAAAGTTCTGGTTGAGCTGGGAGTAAAACCTTTCAAAATTGTTTCAGTGTAGCTAAAGCTGATGCAGTCAAATTACATCTACAAAAAAAAATGTCAGTACAAGGAATTTCTGTTGCTTTGTCTGTGGCTGCATCTTTTTCCATCTTATTTTTATTATAGATCAAGCAGTGCTGAAATCACTGTCAAACTGACTGGGAAAGAAACAAACCCATCCGAATAAAGAGAAGCGCACCTAATAGAAACACTGACAGTCATCTCGGCTGTACAAAGAGCTGTTCTGTCCCAGATAGAATTCAAGCACCCCAGCTTCACACGTCCAAAGGTGTTTTTCAGTCTCAAAGGAAGTACCCGAGTCACTTTCACAGTCTGAATAATGAACTGTTGCCTAACCAGGCCTACACTGATAACATGAATCCTTCATTATGAGCTCAACCTTTCATGAAGGGATTAACAGATTTTGTTTCCCTTTTTTTAAAACACTCTCCTCAGTACAAAACAAAATGAGCCATTTACAATATGAATAAAAAAATACATTTATTAGTGTTATTCCAAATACATTACATTAAAAACGTTTTTAAATAATCCTTTTAACAAACCAGTCATATTAAATTGGCACCATACTACTAAGTGCCATCCGTGAAATCATTAGTAGTATGGTGGCTGACTTTTCATGACTAGGTTAGAAAAACAGCATAGGGAACAACAAGACTGCCATCTACAGTCCAAAAGTAAATATCCTGCACCACAAAACACTGTGTGCGTCTGTAACTACATGTGCATTAAGAATGCATCAGGAGCATTGCGGCCGGTGCAATTTTCACATTACAAAGTATAATTATTGTAGTGCACAGTCCATGCATTATACATTACCATTATTAATTTTGATTATAGTAAGACTAGTACCAGTCAATTCTTAAAGACATTAATGAAGGTCGACTTTGTGAGCACAGTTATCTTGATTTAAGATAAACATTCACCTACAAATTGATAAGCGTTTCCTCACAGATAAACTTTACCTTGGTGGGCCACCCAGACATAATAAGAGTTACCAAGTATACTTTAAGTAATTCGAGCTTATTCCCCCCCTTATTTGCCTGTGTAAATGATGCTATCTGCGATCAGTGTCCAGGTTGTTATTGTGGCAATGTGGTTTCTGCTTTCTCTGAGAGTGGAAGCAGAACTGCTGCGAACTGGAGGGTCAACTCCAACTGGAAACTGCAGAAAGTGACTACTGATTCAAGTGCCGCTACAGTGAGTTTACTGAGCCTGCAGACCAGAATAAGGACTGTCACCAGCTGCAGTCTAAGACGGTGGAATTCGAAGTTCATCTGCAGGATGAAAGGCTCATTCTGCAGAGCCAACTGATTATAATATTCACTTATTTTTCACAAAGCACTTGACAAATAAGATTTTCTCCTTTTATTTACAGGGAGGGGTACTTCTACACTTTCATTTCCAACTCACATTCCACTCTTGTGACTGTTGACAACGCTTTCCTGACCATCTCCATGCAAACTGAATCAGAAATGGCAAAAAAGGATTTCACTCCAAAGAATCCAATAATTCAGTCCAATAAAAATCCCTTGTTTTGACATCTGTAACTTACGTCATATTTTTATTTCTATTTTCTTTCCTTAAGTATGGCGTCTTGACAGTCACCCTTCTATTAATACTATTTGCTAATTTTTGTATGTTTGTTTCACTTAAATGTTTAGATCATCAAACAAATTTAAATATTAGACACAAAAAGCAGTTTCTAAATGAAGGTGTTTATTATTACGGGGAGAGAAAAAAATCCAAACTTATATGGCCCTGTGTGAAAAACTGATTGCCCCCTAAACCTAATAATGGCTGGGCCACTCTTACCAGCAACAAGTGCAATGAGTCTTTTACAGAGAGGAATTTTGGCTCATCTCAACCCCATTGTAAGATTTTCAAGCATGAACTGCCTTTTTATTCAATATTCAAGTTGAGGTCAGAAACAGATGGCCGGATATTCTACTTAAGGATGTTTTGGTAGACAGCAGAATTCAGCAAGTCTTCCAGGTCCTGAGGCAATAAAACAGCCCCAGACCACTACACTACCAGCACCATATTTTACTTTTGGTGCGATTTTCCTTTTCTGAAAATCTGTTTCTTTTATGCCAGATGTAATGGGACAGACACCTTCCAAAAAGTTCAACATTTGTCTCATCAGTCCACAGAGACGAAAGCGGATCGTTGAATGAAACGGATGAACCAGAATTGGTTTGTAAAAATGGTGCAACGACAGTGGTGTGGAACTGGTTTAGCTTTCGTCCGTCAGATACACAAAGCACTATTTTTGGTAGAGCATGCCAGCGGACCGTCGTTATTACCGTGTTGTTTGGTAAATACGGCACACTTAAAATCAAACCTTTGATTTTTCTGAAAATCGTGCCCCTTATAATCCCATGTGCCTTATGTATGAATTCTGGTTGCGTTTACTGACCTCGAAACGATTTTATGTCGTACACGGCGCTCGAAAATCTGTCAAATGTTTTAGTACGACTTTGCTAAGCTACGAACCCACACCACTTGATGGATTGTCGGGGCATTACGGCTATCGTAGGCAGGAGCCTCGCGGAGTGATACGTACTGTGCTTCAACAAAATATTACCGTATTGTGTGTGTATAGCCTCTTTTTAAGTTTTGTGGATATTATACATGGTTATGCTGAGGATATGTCGGCCAATTTCCACTGGAAATGCCTTTTGGTTAAACTGTCAGCAAGGAATTTGCACTGTTACGTTTTTATACAACTTTAATGTAAAAAAACAGCTGCTTGTTTAAGTGAAAATACATTGATGGGGTTTTTTTTGCACTAATAAAATTGTGGAGTTGTAAAGTATTTTCTCTAGTGTCAATTATATCGTCAGTTATATCGTTATCGCAAATTTTCAAATCTATATCGTGAGAAATATTTTTGGTTATATCGCCCTGCTCTACCAGTCACTTTCTTTGAATCATGAACTCTGACCTTGACTGAGACATGTGAAGCCTGCGGTTCTTTAATGTTGTTCTGGGTACTTTGTGAGCTCCTAGATGAGACGTCGATGTGCTCTTGGAGTAATTGTGGTAGGCCGGTCACTCCTGGGAAGCTTCACCACTGTTCCAAGTTTTCTCCATTTGTGTATAATGGCTCTCACTTTGGTTCAATTGAGTCCCAAAGCCTTACAAATGGCTATATGTAACCCTTTCCGCCTCACAGATTTCAGTGACTTCGTTTCACAGGCGTTTCTTCAGATCGTGGCATGATGTGTTGCTTTTAGAGCTCTTTTAGCCTGTTTCACTTTGTCAGACAGATTCTATTTCAGTGATTTCTTGAGTCAGCAGGTCTGCCAGTAATAATGCCCGAGTGTGTTTAGTAAAACTGAACTCAGCTTTCCAAAAAAATGTGGTCAAAGTTAATTCATGATCTAACAGGAGGGGCAATTACTTTTTTACAGGAACAGGTAGATTTTGATAACTTGCCTCCCTTAATCAGTGAAATCATCTTTTAAAAACTGGATTTTGTATTCATTGGGGTTATCTTCATCTAATACAAAAAAATTGATGATCTGAAACATGCAAGTGTGTCAAATATGCAAAACACAGGGGAATCAGGAAGAGGGTAAACATTATTTTCACACCACTGTATGTAGACATAACACTGCTTTATCCCTTTAATTGGGTGCCTCTTTCGACATGAATGCTTCATAGGTCATAGTAAGTCGTTCAACAAAAATACCCTCCTCTGAAAATGGTCATGACAGACAGACCTGTAGCAATACTGGGGAACTATCACTCAAGGCCATGAAGGAAAAAAAAAACACTAAGAAAGTCCGACTCATTGGAAGCAACAGAAATGAAGGTTGGTTCAAGAGTTTTAGACAGTACTGTATGTTTACTGCAGAAACTAAAGTTAAATAGTGATTAGTCAGTAAAATAAAATAAAAAAATATGATACAAAAAAAGAAAAATGTGTTTTTGGTTTAATCTTCTCTTGTTTAAAGTTTAGTAGAGTTTAAATCCAGTCTAAAAGCTTTAAAAAAAAAAAAAACAGGGTGCAGCAACAGAAACTCAGCTGGTACCGAAATGACAATGAGTGTTATGTGGAGCATTCAAGCACTGAAATGCTTGCAAAGCAGAGGGAAAAAATTAGAAACTTGGATAAAATCCAGTTTTTGAAATGTTGTATAGAAGGGCGGATTTGGCAGAGAGCCTAGTCTTGGCTCCAGCAGTAGCAGCTAATAACGTTACACTCAACCCTCTGAGAAAAGCACAGGAGGACAGGCTCTGTCCCCAAACTCCTCCCCCATGCAAGACCAATACTGCTGAGGTTTGATCAAAAGGTAAATAAAGATGTTCCGCTCTCTGCAGTCAAATTTAACAACAAAACAATAAAATTATACTAAAATACAAAAAGGTTACATCCGTTGGACTTGGGGTTACCAAGGTAGCCCACACATAGTACCTAAGGTATACACCAAGTTTACCTTAGGTACTAAAAAACCATGTCGAGCACTGCTGAGCTGACCTGAGTAGGTACTAATGGAAGGGCTTTAAGTGAGCATGTAGTGGCAAATGAAATAAGCCTTTGGATGAACAATGACGGCATTGTGATTTTGCCAGGCAGTTCCTATTAAATACCATCTATTAAAAATGTTTATTTAGGTAATATATGCTTTAATATAATAACTTATTTTCCTATGGTTAGTGATGTTATAGGACAAATTTCTGGTGAGGAGGAATACATTATTAAAGCATTACTGAAACAAATTCTGATAACACAGAATCTGCAGATTGACTTCAATCAGTAGCATTATGAGTTTAAGTCGTGCTTATCTTTTCTGTAATGTAATAAAATATCATCCATTTAGAAAACTGACCTGTGTGAGCTGCCTGGTTTGCTAGGACATTGTCTACTGATATACTGATAATCTCACTGTCGTGGACGGTTTCAGGATTATCTAGCTTACTCTTGGTGGGTATTTTAGTTAAAGACATCATTAAAATGGTGGTAGTAAGTAGACCACTGTAATATACCAAAATTCTTTTTCATGACACATGCTTTAACTTTTACCAGAAAAAAAAACCCACCACGGCCCAAAAAGAAACAAAGCACTTAAGACAGTTTTTTGTTTTCCCTACAGTGACATACAGTATGAGAATGTGCTCTGTTCTGATCACATACTGCTTTTTTTGTTTTACCACTGTAAGAGTCACAACCTTAAACTTGTTCATCCACAATCCAAATCTGCATAACTATTCACGGTCCTTGGTGAGTGTAATGAGACAAACCTGGGGCAAGTCTGACTGCAGGAGCAAGACCAATGTGTCAACCTCAAATTGCTATTTAGTAGCTCAAAAGGTAGCTACTTCAATAATCTCCAACAAAGCACAAAAGAGGGAAAGAAAGCTGTTCCCGCTGAAGATAGAAGAAACAAACTTGTTTTGCCACTTAAGACAGAAACAGGCCACTGAGTACAGCCAAGCTACAAAGGAAGATTATACCAGCACCTAATGATGTGTGACTCAAACAAATCACTCCAATTACCACTGTTGTAGCCCTCACTAGTTCACATGAAGAGCAAAAGATGGACGTAAAATTGCACGGTGGAAAAGCTGGGCGTTTCGCATTCTGTTAAAAAGCTCAACGCAGGAGAGATCATCCCACGCAGAAAATATTTTCTAGTTTTATTATCTGACGATGCTGTGCAGTTTCTGAAGCGTTACAAGGTTAAGATACTTTATTTACTGTTAAGCTAAAGTGTTATTTTATACTTTAAATCATATGCTGTGTCACTGGATTTAAGGCTGCTGGCACCTTCTTTCAGTAATCACTCTTGACAACAGCTAATTGGAAAATGATAGAAAATACCCCTTAATTTACATACATGAAATGCTACTACCTGAATATCGTGATATGATTTGGGGGTTATATCACCCACGCGTAAATTGCCAACACATGAGGCTAATCCAGCGGTAGGCAGCTAAATATTGTTTTGCACTTGCCGTAGCTTCTGTCGCTAACACTAGCTTGCTGTCAAATGTTGGCTCGGTTGACAAGAAAGCTAGGGTGGCAACTGCAGGGGCTATCGGTACATTTACTGATTTACCTCCAACTAAAGCTACGGTAACACACGCCTGGACATTTTACACTATATATAGCTATATGTGTCTACAGGCCTTTAGTCAAAGCAAGGATTTGTTATGATTGTACAAACGCAGTCGCTAGCATGTCTACGCAGTGGGTTAGTTTGTTTCTGAAGCACAGAAGGAACCAAAACAAGCTCAGTGGCGTGGGGTAATAGTGGGGCAGAATTTTTAAACTAATGTGATTCACATTTGCCTTTTACTACTGCTGTAGGATTATATAGTCCAACTTGCTGTAGTCTTGCCCCAGTGCGCGTCATCTATAATCAAAATACCGCTCACTCACTAAAGAACCGGGGTGGGCAGAGTTCATAATCGTGCATATACCCCAAAACACCAAAGCTAACTTTAGGCTGACTAGCTAGCAAGCTTGAACTTATTCTATCCAAACCAACGTCCGTCAGTAGTATTTGTCCTGGCAACCAATTAAATATTTCTACAAAGACATATGAAGCTGGACTCACCTAAAAGAAAAGCAGTAGAAAACAGAATCTGTGCTTGTAACAGTGGCTGCTAAAGCGCTGCCAGTGGTAATGTAATGAGAGTTGGAAACACACGCTTGTAGGAATGGCGCGGGGAGAACAGCAGGCGCGTGTTGATGACGTAGGATCAGCGGCAGGCTGCTTCATCATGAGTAAAGAGAGCCAATCGCTGTTTAGAATACTGACACCAAAAAATCTGGCTGCTGAATTTTTGTATTTTGTTTGTTTTTGTAGGAAGTATTTTAAAGTTAATTCCGTCCTGAACTGGAAACCAGTGAAGTTACTTCAGTACTGGAGTAATATGTTCAAATTTCAATGTGCCTGTAAGGACTCTGGCCACTGTATTCTGAACAAGCTGAAGTAACCCTACTAATGATTTGGCAAACAGTAGTCTAGCCTGCTTGATATGAATGCATAGACCCATTTTTCAAAGTCAGTCTCAGAAATATATTTTCTAACTTTTCATACACTTGTTAAGTGGTAGAAAGCTGTTCTGGCGACCTTATTTGTATAATTATCCAAACTGAGTTCCAAAATAATGCCAAGGTTCCTGACTTGCTCACTGTGTTCAGAGAGAAGAAGATAAACATGGACGAAATTCTGTTTCTGACATTTTTGGTGCAATCACAAATATTTCTGTCTTGTCTCTGTTCAGTTCTGAAAAGTTTCTATACATCCATCAGTTAATGTTATCAGTGCAGCTTATTAAACTGTGAACAGTAGTTAGATGATTAAAGAAAAATAAAAAGCACAACTGTGTATCATCTGCATAAGAATAGTAGGACATATTATTATTCTTTTTGATAGTGCCAAGCACATAAAGGACATTTTAGTATCTTGTTTAATATTTGTCTATTTAAACTTGCATAGAGACCATGCATTATTCAGATATACAGTTTCATGATTACTTAATTTCCTGATTTACTTTAATTATCTTTTTTTTCCAGTTCAGTACATTAGTTCTAGTATGTTTCCAGGGTGGGCTTTCTCATTTCAGTTCAGTTTTTGTTTGTTTGTTTGTTTGTTTGTTTGTTTGTTTGTTTGTTTGTTTGTTTGTTTGTAAGTCCCAAAAAGTTGATTCTGTTCATCTGGACATAGCGTTTTCAGTGGGAAAAACATTCCATCGCTCATCCAAGTGACGTCTTCAGTCTTAGCGATTTCCCTACCAGGATGATTGAGCATGCATCAAGACGTTTGTTTGTAAGTTTCTTTTTTATATATAATTTGACAATATGGTCAGTTTTCAGGGGTGATGCAAACACAGCACTTTGTGAAGGTGGCTTTGTAATATAAAATTCAATAAATAGATCAGTGTGTCCTCTGATTTTAAGTGTCAACAGATTTGACTAAAACTAAAGACACAGGTATATATATTTCTTTTATTTTTGTGAGCAATATTGTTTTGTCTGTTTTTTTATTTTGTTTAAATATCTATTTGTTTACATCTACTGTTTGTTAAGGTTTAATTAATTATTATAATCATGATACCTTCTGTACTGTTTGTCGTTCATTATGATTCCCCAGGATCTCAAGCTGTTTTCTCAGAAAAGGCCGGCTGTCCTATAAGGCTTGTGTTTATGTGATGCTGTTTCATTAAATAGCATCGCTAATTTCTTCACAATTTGGCCTCAGTCAGAAAACCAAAGAAAAACTTCATTTTGTATTTGCTGAAAAACTCTAAAGGGCTACGACTCATCATTTTCTCGGTGGAACAACGCACTTTTGGGTTGAGTTGTGCCAAAACTTGATTTCCAGCATTTTGCCAAAAAGTGATTGCCTGTATTTAAACTGCTATAAATAACTTTTTGGCCTATATGTCAATTGTGTCCAGTCCATCATGAATGATATCAAGTCATCTTGAGCCACAAACGACATTCCTATCACAAGGTGAAAGCCGCAATCACTTTTTTGCAAAGCGACTTTTATATATCCTTTATTTATCATGTTAAAAGGTCTCACTTACATTAAAAAATGTATTTTAAGAGTAATCTGGCCAAGAGAATAGCAGAAATTGCAACAAATATAACAATAGGTCTATAAGGATATTTTAAGTGGCCTTAAAGGGTTGGATTGGTTATAAAGTAGGTACAATAACACAAAGTCATCACTTGAAAAATGTTAATTTTGAAATTTTATATATAACCCCATTTGTAAATCATGCTCATAAAGTCTATTTCCCAATACAAGTAAAGACATTAACGTAAAAAAATTGAAAAGAAAAAAAGAAAAAAAAATAAACTGGAAAAAAGAAATTGAAAAACAATCACTTTTTTGCCTGAAGGGCCACTATGCACCGGCCGAACAAGCAGTGACAGCAGTCCATTGGTTCATTTTCATGACTGACACTGGATTGCCCAATCAAATCTCGTAACGTGACCGGCCCCTCCCATAGCTATGCTGTGTGCTCATGGATCAAATGGCGAGAAGGTGGAGCTGGAAAGCTGAGAGAAAATAGTAAAAACAAAAATAGATGCAATAAAATGTGCCAAACTAACAGACATGTTAGCTGTCGGGGCTGCTGCACCGTGAACAGTAGTACCAGCAACAAGTAGTAACCAGGCCTCACAGTCAGAGGAGCGTGCTGCTGCTAGCACCAGCTGAGGGGAACACACACATATATACATACCAAAAAATAATCCAAGTCCAGTCCTGTTGACATCTCTGATCCCTAAATGTGGCTTGTATTCAAGGAATTCTCTAATCTTGCACATGGCATGTGGTCATTCACTGGGGGGAAAGGCATAACCCAGAGTACACAGGATAGTTATCTGTAGAGTGTATCTGTAGAGTGTAGACGAGTTTATCTTCTCACATAATCTCGAACTGCTTGATTTAGATTTTCTTACCACTAGGTGGCAGAGATATTTCAAAGCAGATGTACAGGCACGCAGCCTTTAGGTTATCAGGTCAGAATCTTGACCAATGTATAAATGAAAACTGCTTATTTTAAAAACCTGGAAGTTATACAAGACAAAGTGGACCACATTTCTGTCAGTCTATCATCGGTGACACCAGAGATAAACAAATCATGCAATCACACATTTATGTTGGCTCCCAAGAGAGTATTCATTCCTCTCTGTGGTTTACCACACAATAAGTATTATGCATTTACTGAATACTGATCACATCAAATAAATATAGTTTACCACATAAAGCAACCTACTCAGTGCAAGACACCAACTGACTAAATGTGCCCTATTTCAGTATTTCTCAAAATCAGAGTAACTTGATATTTGTGTGGAAAATGCTGGTCAAATAGCCTTTAATGTGTTCTGGGCAATAAGCAGACATATTACAGACATATCACTTAAGTATCTGAGAAAGTACAAGTACTGTGAGAAACTAGTTCGCCTTTTTGCACATAGCCCATTGTCAGGTGACATGCAGAACATGTTTTTCCACACAGTTATCTAACTGTAAATCATAGTGACACTAATCCCTATCAGTCTTCGTTTGAATTTCGGTGGCCATTTCACTGAAGGCTGTGTATTAACTGGGATAACTTACAATTATGGTACGCATGTCAAGAAAAAAGCTTTCTAGACATTATAACGACAAGAAAGATGATCACTTTTGACAAACAATGGATTTGTTGATACAAACAGAATAGAAGAGAAATATCCTTTATTGTCCCTCGTTGGGAAATTCACGTGTTACAGCAGCAAAGTGAAAGGCAGACAGAACTTGCAGATTCAAGTAAAGAATATCAAATAAAAAATGAGAAATGACAATTTTACAAATACTTGATCAGACATTGCAGCGCTAAAGGTGAGTGAGACTTTTTTTAAATGAAAATGAAGTCATAATGCAGCTGCTCAGAACACGATAAGATTTAATTACACACTTAGCACTCTTCCATACCTACCAGCCTAAGTTTGTGTGTGTGTGTGTGTGTGTGTGTGTGTGTGTGTGTGTGTGTGTGTGTGTGTGTGTGTGTGTGTGTGTGTGTGTGTGTGTGTGTGACTGTCTGCCTGTCTGTGTGTATATTGAGATGTTCTTTAACCCTTGTGTGGTGTTCGTATTTTTGTTACTCAGCCAGTGTTCATGGGTCTGGTGGACCCGCTAGAGTTTTGGCTTTCCAAATTAACACTATCAAACAATTTTATGTTAAATTACTCAACAGATGTTTACTTCATCCCAATTACAAGACATATGAACAGCAAACATGGTTAATTTTTTCCCTTTACCTTTGTTAGATCACATTTATGAATTAATGTGCTTCTCGTTTTTCTTTTATATAAAATGTTATAAATAAATCAGTTATAATCAAGTGGAGTGAGTGGAAAGACACAACACATTTACACGTGAAAAAATAATTAATTGTTTAATTTTTCTTTTGAAAAAAACTGAACACGGGTCTCACAGACCCGAACACCATACAAGGGTTAAATGGGAGGATCCTGTTCCTCGTTCCCTCTTTGTGTCAGTCTTTCCCGCTGAACAAAAACGTTTCTCTCACAGACTCACAGACACTTGACTCCTGAGCCTTCTGTACCAGAGAAGCATGGATTTCATGGAACTCTTTTTCATTTCTCTTGGTACTGGAGTTGTGGTGTACTATGGAGTGAGGCTACTGCTTTTCAGTAGGATGCTTTTTCCAAAACTGTGGTTTCCACTGCCAAAAACTTTCTTCACCTCAATGGGAGAGTGGGCAGGTGAGCAGCATGTTTATGCATGTCCACATGTATGCGTTTGTGCTGTGCGTGTCTGTGCCATGTGTAATGAATACCATACAATCTTCAGTAGGTCATACTATGATAAATAAATCCTGGAACTTCAGTAGGTTACGTAGTATCAAGCCAACATAGGTATCACGTTTTGTGATACAACACTACATTTATGTGTATACTGTATGTAATTAGAACTTTTAAATGACTACATTATTTGAATTAATTAATAAGCTAAAGTGTACATGGCAGAATCTGCAAGTGCCATGAACACTAAGCAGTGAAAGTGATTTAGTTGATCAACTTGTGTGTAAAAGTGCATTTAGTAGGTCACAATAGCGTGAGTCCCCTGCCCAAACTTGTTTTAACATTTCATCGTTACACAAGATTGCGCTTGTGCGCTGATATACCCAAAGGAGGCAAGTCCCGACGCTTAAAATACTTCTTTTTTTATATACTTGCAGGGCAGCTGATATATGTACAGAAAACACAATTCAAATTCAATATCAAAATGTATGGAACATCAAGCATAAACTGCATGTTTTTCACATAACATCCATTCTGAGATGAGCAAAATGATCCGCGTCATCATAGTTGACATTGGAAAAAAGCTGCATAACAACAAGTCATACCTGTGTGACTAGTTTAACAGGAAGAACTTGGTATAGTACAGGGAGTCAGAAATATTCCTCTACCTTACCACACTATAGCCTACTCTTCCGAAAAATGTAAAGAAAACATAACAACTACATTTATTTTATACACAATTACATGTAGTGATAAGCTTACTGACAAAATGCACCATATTCCATTCATTTTCAAACTTGTAATAATTTAGATTGGCATGTAGTTGTGTAAAAAGGGCTGTTAAAGTGCAAATTATGATACGCAAATTATATATGCAAACTGTTTCTAATTAAGAATAGGAAAAACATTTTCAGATTTCAAGAACAGAGAAGTAAAGCCAAACCTTCGGGTTGAAAATGGCAAATTACTGTTGAAGGTTTGATTTAAACCAATCATGTTTTTCAGTGTTTTCCCAAAACATTTTACCCTGAAGTGTTTTTGTAGTGAGTGGATATACAGGATTAAGAATAATAAGCAGGAAGCTTTTACATTCGAAGTGGGTACAACAAATCTAACATAAACACTCCAAATGAAACTACAGAATAGAGTCAACTTAAAGGCGGCTGAGGAAATGAGCAAATACTTGCTCTCTTGTCAATCTCCTTGTGACATTCCTCTGCAGGTCCAGAAGCAGTTTCATTCACTCAAGAGGTTTGCTTTGGCATCTTCTGAAGGGGTTATTCTCTCACAGTGCTCAAAGAAGCCTAATAAAAACACTGGGCTGATCTTGCTTTTCTTCCCAAAGCCCACTTTCCTTCCCACTTTCATTCCAGAGGAATAACATCTGAACAGCACGGCTGCATAAATGACACCCCTCTCCAATTATTTCTCCCAATAATTGGAAAGCCCCATTTGTATCCCTCTTCAGACCTTTTAAACATTTTTAGTTTCAAGAAGCCTAAGCGGTGTTGTGCATGTGCATGGATCTATTGATAACAAAGAATAAGTTACTCAAATGGCAATGCCCCATTTTTTAGAAGCTCACAAATAATTAGGACAATTAACTATTTCACTATCAGGTGAGGCATTTTCTTTTTTTCTTTCATAATAATTAGGCAGATAAGAGATGTGGGCTTTTCAAATATAAGTGCTGTACTTGTATTTGGTAGCTGTCCACCAATAAGATGTCAGTGCAAGTGAAGGAGGGAATCACTAGGCTGAACAACCAAAACAAGCTTGCCAGAGAGACACTAAAAATGCAGGAGTAACCTAACCATCAGTTGTGAAGGCACTGGGCAGCTCAGCAGCACCCAAACACAACATCTAACCAAGGTAAGAACACTTTTAAGGTGGTACGTGAATCATCATCAAGAGGTACAATCAAGAGATGCTTTCATGAATGTAATTACAGAGGGTTTACACCGAGATGCAAATCACTGGTCATACACAGAAACAGTAAGGCCAAAAAACATCTAGCAGAGCCTGCAAACCAGATAGATGAAACTCAACTTAACTTGTACCAGAACGATAGCAAGGGAAACTGCTCGTGATTTGAAGCATACCGCCTTATCTGACAAAGATGGTAAATGGTAAATGGCCTGCATTTGTATAGCGCTTTACTCAGTCCCTAAGGACCCCAAAGCGCTTTACACTACATTCAGTCATTCACCCATTCACACACACATTCACACACTGGTGATGGTAAGCTACATTGTAGCCACAGCTGCCCTGGGGCGCACTGACAGAGGCGAGGCTGCCTGACACTGGCGCCACCGGGCCCTCTGACCAGGTAGGGGCATTATTACGACATGTGTGTGTATGGTTCTAATTGTGAGTGAATCACTATTGTTTACTGATAATGTGACTGATAAATGTAGAAGGATGAATTATTTAGTGTGCAGGGCTATACGCTCTGCTTAGATTCAGCCATGTGCTGCATAACCTATCAGGCAGTGCAAATAGATAATGACCCAAAGCATGTTGCAAAAGCAACCCAAGAGTTTCTCAAGCCAAAGTAATGGGATACTCTTCAATAGACAAATAATTCATTTGATATTAGTCAAATAGAGCATGTTTTTTAGTTACTGAAAATAAAATCTGAAGGTAGAGAGAAAAGCAAACCGAATGTAGTTGCAGTTAAGGCCTGAGCAAAGCATTAGCATCTGGTGATGTCCACAAGATTTCAATATAACTTAAAATGATCTTAGTTTGTCCAGCTTTTTGAGTTTCTAAACACAGGGAACTATGCACAATGACGACTGTGATTCCTAAAAGTTAAACCACTTGAATTAAAGATGAAATTCTGCCCTTAAATCACATTTATGTTATTTGATTTAAAATCCGCTGCGCTGGTGGACAGAGGCAACATTGCAAACACTGTGTCTAAACATTGTGTCATCCTTCAGTATTTATTTACTCAAATGGTAAATGGTAAATGGCCTGTATTTGTATAGCGCTTTACACATCCAGTCACCCACCCATTCACACACACATTCACACACTGATGATGGCAAGCTACTCAACTCTGACAATAGAGTACAATGAACTCGCTGTGACATATTAAAGTGAAGTAACTGTGGCGAGCTTTGTGAGATCACACAGTTTTTGTATAAAGTGGACAAATATGGCACTTAGAAACACTGTTAACAATGGGGACAAATAGACTTTCTATTCCCTTGTTGCCCTTGTTGAGTGCATAGGCTCAACATTAATTTAATATTGGAAAATGTCTTAAGTTGGCTTCCAGTTTTACTATCCTGCTGGCTTTTAAATGACAGTCTTTCTTGCTGCATCACTCTCACACAACAGCACATTTGTCTTTGAAGAGAAGCCTCCACAGGCTGCTGCAGTTCACAGAGCTCATTTGCATAAAGGAAAATGTCACAGTCATGTCTGGTTTCAAATTATTTTGGGTATGTTGATTTTATTCAGTTTGTCACAGAGGAATCCAATTTTTTTTTTTATAACCAAATGTTATATAACTACATAATGCTGTGTTTCTTCACTCTCAGAAAAATAATGGTTCTTAAATGGTTCTTTTTAAAGACTCTATGGTTCTTCAAAGAACATTACCAGCTAAGGACCCTTTTAATTTATGAAAATGTTGTTTCATATTTTTCATTAAATATCACAAATAGATTTTAAATATATTGTAGTGGGCTAGGGGAAAGGGCCGCTGGCTAGAGGACAACTTAGAACACGTATATCTGATGTTAACGTGTTCTAAGTTGTATTGTTGTAATGGCAGTTACAGTTATCAGGTGTTGATTTGCCATTTTTGTGTAAAATTACAGCTGCTGTGTTTTCTGTGTTTGGTGTAGCCAGCGGAGCACCGTGAGTTAGACTGCTGTGTCCGTTTACCACCTCTCACTGCTGTGGTGTATGACGGAGTGATCCTAATTAAAGGCTGTGCTCGCTGTAGTTTAGCATTACAGCTAATGCAGGAATAGCAAGTTGAATACAGAAGTCTTCGTCTACATGTCTGAGCTTGCCACAATATTGTTTTGTTTAAGTTATTTGAAGGAAATGACACAGAAGAGTGATTTTCCTGTGACTGGCTCAGGTTTGAGTAACAGTGGAAATCATGAATTACAGATGCTGCAATCTGCAAAAAGGTGGACTATAATTAAATTGTGAAGGGACAAGAAGTTGTTCTTGGGTTAGACATCTTTAATAATCTATTGAAGTAATACACTAAAGGACCAGGGGTGAAGCTCTAGTGTAGCTGTCTGTCATTTTTGTTGCAGTACATGTCATTTAGAAGCTTTCTCTTGAAATATTATGGTGCTGACCAGCAAAGGGTAGCTGAGATGTTATTCTTTCCTCATGACTTCCAGCCCTTCCAGTGCTGCAGTGTCAACAGAGGCGTTTAATCCTCTCATTGTGTTATGGGCGTGCAAAAGGACATCCTTTGAGCTGAACATTTCTGCACAGGAAGGCCGATAAATGTCCAGCTCCAAGTTGGCTCATTTAGAAGAAACATGCTCATTCTAAATGTGCGACTGTTTTTATGGTCTGAAAAACAAAGTATTTCCCCAAGCGAAAATTGTTTTTATGGATGAAATACTACAAAGAATTTCTCAGAATCAACTGAACCCGTTCAGTTCATGTTGATAGTACAGATATAGACATACATCAACAAATCAAGAAAACAAGTGATCTGCTCTGCTAGTTTGCCAAAAAATATTAAAATTCATCAGACAACTGTAGTAAGCAGTGTTGGTCAAGTTACTTGAAAAAAGTAATCAGTAACTAATTACTGATTACTTCCCTAAAAAAAGTAATCCCATTGCTTTACTAATTACTTATTTTCAAAAGTAATTAATTACTTAGTTACTTAGTTACTTTTTAAAAACACGATTTACAACCTGAGTAGGTGATAAAGCGATAGATCTTTCAGCCCAATTCTACTTTTTCTGCATAAGCCATCATACAAAATGTAATCAAATGGAAAAGTCCCTTTTTAAAACTTGTTTTATTAGTTTTAACCTTTTAACTTTATGCATCATGCAAAAATTTAATTATATGCAACATTCTCGGACTGGAAGAAATTTGTTTAACATTTAAACTTATTTTCTGCACATTCCAGCACATAAAATATATTTTTTTGTGTGTGTTTACACTCTTTCAAATAGATGCAAGTAAAACACAGCAGAAAATAAATAACATCAAAGACTAGCGGTCCTGTTGCTCTATTTTCACTTGTAAAGCAGGAGTGGCGTAAGTGGAGGTTTACCCGGTCACTGGAAAAATCCGCGAGTTTCTCTGTGAGTTTCCCATTACGTCATAGCACACTCGGTGCTTGCTTGGAAGTTTAGGGGGGTTTTTTCGCTGTAAAAAGAAGTTTTCTTCCCACGCACAACGGACACTAATGTTTTTGTCACTTTTTATGGAATCAAACTCAAAGTAAGGTCAGTATTTCCACGCTTTAAATGCTGCACGCTCATACTCTCTCCCGCACTCATATGATCCATTGTTGATCTGCACACAGCTGTTGTCACTGTCATGAGATATTCTCGCAAAAAAATCACGGTTTTAGTAACGCAGTTACGCAGCGTTCCTACGGGAAAGTAACAGTAATCTAATTACGGTTTTTGCAATAGTAATCCCTTACTTTACTCGTTACCTGAAAAAGTAATCAGATTACAGTAACGCGCTACAAGTAACGCGTTACTGCCCATCTCTGGTAGTAAGTCAGCTTATGAACGTAAATGACAACTTTGCACAAATATTACAAATACTATACTATATATAGTATATATGTACTATATACTATATACTATATTCCTTAGTGGAACAATTTCCCTACAGTGCAGCTTACTTGCAGCAGCTGTCTGACAAGTCCTTTGCTTTTGCGTCAGTAAAAACATCTGGTGTAGATACTCTGCCAAATCAAGCATGGGGAGCTACTTGCTATGGCGACCCCTTGTGAATGAGCTGAAAAAACCTTCCCTAATCCATCCATCCATCCGAGATGGCTTTCTTTGTTTTTCTTTTAATTTTAAGAAGCATCAGTGCAGAATAGTTTTGTGGAGGTTCTGCATAAAAATATGCTGAAATTATTTATTGCATCTTGTAATGTCTTGATGCATCCAGGTAAGGAAATTCCAAAAAGTTGATTCTGTTCATCTGGACATAGCGTTTTCAGTGTTATTTCTTCAGTATCAGCTGACTGCAATTTTTTCCACCCTTATAAACAGTACATTTGCGTAATGACTATAACTGTCGTGGTCCTGGGTCATTTTGACCCAGCGCCCCCCTTTTTCTTTTTTTTTTCGGTTTTAAGTTCATTTGTTACTCTAAGGAGTTAGTCTATGGGTCCTTAGTTGTTCAGTTTGGATTTCCCCTCGTGTCTTTACCCCCTTTGTTCCCCTCTGTGTACTGGAGTTCTGGTGCCTTGTTTTCCCCTCCTTGTGTTCTATTCCATGTTTCCCCAGGCCGTCATGTCTGTGCTCTCCCTCGTGCTCCTCAGTGTTCTCTCTTACCCCCAGTCTGCGTCTCTGTGTATTTCCTGTTTTATTGTGAAGGTCCGTGTCTTATGTCAGTGTGTTCAGCTCACGTTTCCCCTGTCTCATCAGGTCAATTAGGTTTAGCCCTCCTGTTTGCCATTCTGCATTTTCCTCTGTGTGTATTTATAGTGTGTGCTCATCGCTGGTTTGTCTGTGTTACCTCCACGTGTCATCCCGTGTTCCACCACAGATGTTTTCCTCTGAGTTATGGTTTCATATTTGTTTAGGTTTGTTCTTAGTTTCCGTCCATCCCATCTCTGTTCTGTCTGTATTATCACCTCATGTAAATAAAGCCCACTCATTGCATCGTCAGTGCCTGCGATTGGGTCCTTTTCCCTTCAACCCCACACAACTCCCACTGCAGCAGTGACATAAACTAGCACTACTGGTGAACAATGGCCTGTGCAGTCAGTTTCTTGATCATTAATATGCAAATTTTTACAACCAATGATCAACAACTACTGATCAAAGACCACTGATCAATGGTCATGAGTGCCATTCACAGAGCATTGTGAGATGGGGAAAGATGTACCCTTAGGCCCGCTCCTCAATTCAGAAGGTGTGAATAGACTGTGGAGTCCTGGCCTGACAAGTTAGCTCTTCTGTGGTACATAGGACCATTGATCAATCATTGCTGATCAATGGTCATTACAATTTGCATCTTAATGATCAAGAAACTGATCTCACAGCCCATTTTTCGCCAGTAGTGCTAGTTTAAGCCATTACGCAAATGTGCTGTTTATAAGGTTGGAAAAATTTGCAGGCAGTTGAGACCAAAGAACTCACACTGAAAATACTACGTCCAGATGAAGAGAATCAACTTTTTGGGTACATCTTGTAATGTTTCTTCTTTAAAAATCATGATACAGGACAATCTGTGTTTCACATAGTTTATGTTTTCATAGGGATTATTCAAATGGTTCCTGTCCATTGGCAAGTATTTTAAATAAATGCTCTCCTTTCACCTCCACTGTATTTTGGTGGATGCAAAAATTGTAAAAAAAAACCCCAAAAAAACAAAAACATACATAGTGTATTTCAGGTTTGTTGCAATTGAATTAAAAAATATTTGAGTAATCAAGGAATATTGAAATACCAGATTTGAGGTTAGTCTAGATAAAGTTTGTGTAAACTTAAATAACAGTAACTCAGTTTCTGCAGACAAAATAAAAGGACATTGACTAAGGCAGCCTATTTTTGCCACTCTACCAAGGGAACAATATAACACTATTTTTATTCTTTTGTGTTATAGCATTATAAAATCTTGTTACTATGTGAAAAGTTAATTGTTCTAATTTGCAGTTATAGTAAGAAAGAGAGCGCATGTTTCTAATATAGTGGCTTTTCTTCAATGACTCACCATTAAATCCAGAATCGAATTTAAATTTTTATGTACTCCTCACATACAAGGTCTTGAATAATCAGGCCCCATCTTATCTTAATGACCTTATAGTACCATATCACCCCCATTACAGCATTTTGCTCTAGGACTGCGGGCTTGCTTGTGGTTCCTAGAGTATTCAAAAGTAGAATGGGAGGCAGAGCCTTCAGCTTTCAAGTCCGTCTTCTGTGGAACCAGCTTCGAGTTTGAATTTAGGGGACAGACAGCCTCTGTACTTTTAAGATTAGGCTTAAGACGTTCCTTTTTTGATAAAGCATATAGTTAGGACTGGATCAGGTGACCCTGAATCCTCTGTTAGTTATGCTGCAATAGATCTAGGCCGCTGCGGGATTCCCATGATGCATTGTTTCTTCTTCAGTCACATTTTTAAATTTACTATGTGTTTATACACCCCTCTGTATTAATTATTAGTTATTATTATTATTCTCTGACTCTCTTCAACAGCATGTCTTTGTCCTGTCTTTGGCTGCCCCTCCCTTAGCCTGGTTCTGTTGGAGGTTTCTTCCTGTTAAAAGGGAGTTTTTCCTTCCCACTGTCGCCAAAATGCCTGCTCGTAAGGGGTCATATGATTTCGTATGAATATTGGGGTTTTCTCTGTTTTCTTTACAATATAAAGTGCCTTTATATTGTTGAGATTTGGCGCTATATGAATAATATTGTCTCCTGGGTGAGGTGTTCCGGGCATGTCCCATCGGGGGCAGGCCCTGAAGCAGACACAGGACACGCTGGAGAGATTACAGTGGCTTGCAAAAGTATTCGGCCCCCTTGAACTTTCCTACATGTTGTCACATTACAGCTACAAACATGAATCAATTTTATTGGAATTCCACGTGAAAGACCAACACAAAGTGCTGTACACGTGAGAAGTGGAACAAAACTCATACATGATTCCAAACATTTTTTTTACAAATAAATAACTGAAAAGTGGGGTGTGCGTAATTATTCAGCCCCCTTTGGTCTGAGTGCAGTCACTTGAACATCCCACAGAGCACTGTTCAAGCGATCATTCAGAAATGGAAGGAGTATGGCACAACTGTAAACCTACCAAGACAAGGCCGTCCACCTAAACTAACAGGCCGAACAAGGAGGGCGCTGATCAGAAATGCAGCCAAGAGGCCCATGGTGACTCTGGACGAGCTGCAGAGATCTATAGCTCAGGTGGAGGAATTTGTCTGTCAAATATGGTGGTGGCAGCATCATGCTCTGGGGGTGCTTCTCTTCAGCAGGAACAGGGAAGCTGGTCAGAGTTGATGGGAAGATGGATGGAGCCAAATACAGGGCAATCTTGGAAGAAAACCTCTTGGAGTCTGCAAAATACTTGAGACTGGGGCGGAGGTTCACCTTCCATTAGGACAACGACCCTAAACGTAAAGCCAGGGCAACAATGGAATGGTTTAAAACAAAACATATCCATGTGTTAGAATGGCCCAGTCAAAGTCCAGATCTAAATCCAATCGAGAATCTGTGACAAGATCTGAAAACTGCTGTTCACAAACACTGTCCATCTAATCTGACTGAGCTGGAGCTGTTTTGCAAAGAAGAATGGTCAAGAATTTCAGTCTCTAGATGTGCAAAGCTGGTAGAGACATACCCTAAAACACTGGCAGCTGTAATTGCAGCAAAAGGTGTCTCTACAAAGTATTGACTCAGGGGGCTGAATAATTACGCACACCCCACTTTTCAGTTATTTATGTGTAAAAAAAAAAAAATGTTTGGAATCATGTATGATTTTCGTTCCACTTCTCACGTGTACACCACTTTGTATCGGTCTTTCACGTGGAATTCCAATAAGATTGATTCATGTTTGTGGCTGTAATGTGACAACATGTGGAAAAGTTCAAGGGGGCCGAATACTTTTGCAAGCCACTGACTGAATACCTGTTAGGACCATTTGCCTGAGCATTTAGTTTTCTTTCCAGATAATCACTAAATGGATTTTGTGCTTGTGTGTGCTTAGTTTATAAAGTGGATGTGTTTACTAATGTTACAGTAATAATCCTTATCTTCTCCTGGGGCATAGTGCAGATGATCACAGTTTTAGTGCCTCTCCCTTTAAGAACGCACTCTTTTCGAGTTTTTTTTTGTTTTGTACTGATTGCTCCATGCAAACATTGAGAATCACACACAACTCACTTTGAACTTACCATAAGCGGGCTGGTACAAAGAAACTCCCATTTCTGTCAGTCGAAGGAAGTTTAACAACAGAAATTTGTATTATAGATGAATATAAAAAAAAAGTGGATTTTCTTTCTGTCATCTAATTGTTTATTTAATTATTTGGTGCAGGATGAATAGACATGAGGGACGTCTTTATCAACAGGAAACATTATAAAACTTATTTGAAAAAACTAAAACTAAAATTTCCAATGCTATCCAGTGGGCCAAATTGCAGTTTTTGCTGGGCCAATTCTGGTCCTCAGGCCTTGTGTTTGACTCTCCTGGCTTAGAGCATTTAGAGCAGTCTGAAACTTGAGCTTTTGGTTCACTGCGGTAACTTTTACTTATGTTGACTATATTATTTAAAACTTTGATCATGTTTAACATGAGCACCATATATTAAAATCAAAACGTCCACTTCTCATCACATAACCTCACCGCACATGCTCAGTTTGGTTATTTTCACTGTTTCATTGTCTTGAATGTAGTTCTTAAGTTGATATAATTAGGTTGTTTGTTTGTTTGTTTTTTATAGTTCAGTATGTATATCTACATGTTAAAGCCCTATTTGAACATACTGCTGCCTGTTTGTGTATACTGTGGTTTTCACTAAAGAAGAAATATAAATGACAAAACTTAGCGGATTGCATTTCATAAAACGGAGGCTCAATGTGAGGTTTCTTTGTCATTTGATACTTTCCTAATTAAGTAGTAAAAGTGTGAATTCAATTTATTTGTTCAGCTGAACAAATTAAAACGGAGGCTTAATTTCAGTTCCTGTTTCAGTAGTTAATAGGCAGTGTCACATTACTCATTTCCCCCCTGTGCTAACAACACTTCAAACCATGGGATCTTTTTAATGTTTTAATGGCTTTACACAATTTTCTCAGTGCTGTAAAACATAATTAGATATGAATTCTCATTTAGGTCTGAAAACGGTGATGAAAACAGCCTGTGGTCTTTGTAATAAGGGCCAGGAGGAAATGGGAGAGCAGTGAACACTCAGAAACAAGCTGTTCCTATCAGTTCTTTATCACACCAGGGGAACATGCTGTTTTAGCACAGTTTGTACAAACAGAATGGAGTGAGGATTAAACTAATGTAAACAAATAATAAAACAATCCTGGGATTTGGCTGAAAGCAGAGGAAGATGGGTAAGGCAGTGCATTACTGTACTGTTCTGTGCAGTACAGTGCCTCTAGTGGTCAGAATGGAAACTGCAGGAGATTTGATGAGGGATTCATTTGTAATTTTCAGTCTCTCCATCCTCCTTTCAGTGGTGACTGGTTCTTCAGAGGGAATAGGAAGAGCATATGCATTTGCAGTAAGTGACTGTTTAAATAACTCTGCTTGTGTTCTCATAAAACAAAACGAATACACATACTGTACATAATATCTTTTTATATTTTAGCAAATACTTATATGTATAATAATTTGAAATGAGCACACCATAGTTAAACTACTGTTCCTTTGAGGCACACTTGCTACTTTTTGCTGTGTAACTGTGTTTTCATATGTACTTTTCCACTATCGCTATTGCATCTCAGCTAGCTCAGCGGGGAATGAACATTGTAGTCATGAGCAGAACCAAAACAAAACTGGATCAAGTGGCTAAAGAGATAGGTATCTATGTGCATGTTTTATTTTCTTTGCTTCCTAAAATGTATGATATCTGCTAATATGCTGTTGATCCAGGCAAACGGTGCACAATATTTGTCTTTTCATTGTTCACAGGAGAAGCCACAGGGCAGAGGGTGAAAGTGATAGCAACAGATTTTACCAAAGAAAATATCTTTAGTGAAATTGAAGAGCAACTGAAGGACCTCAACATAGGAGTTTTAGGTGAGCTTTTATTTGTGCCTCCATACAAAATCCAGTTCCAAAAAAGATGGCATGCTGCGTAAATAGAAACACAATCCAATGATTTGCAAATCTCATGAGCCCATATTTTATTTACAACAAAACATCTTCATTTTTAAACACCATTTTAAGAAAAACATTAGCTTTTAAGCACTAAGCTGGGGCAGAGCCATGTTTACTGCAATGTAGCAGCCCCTCTTCTTTTAAGAACAATTTGTAAATCTGCTGATTTTACAGACTGTGGAATTTTGGGAGATGAATGTTGTTCCATGTTTTGTCCGATATAGGATTCTAGCTGCTCAACAGCCCTGGATCTCCTTTGTCATACTTCTTTGGTGAAAGTTATGGAAGATCGGCAGGCCTGTCAGCACCCAGACAATGCAGTTGTAGTTGATGCAGAATCGAGTTGATCAATATTTTGCTGGAACATGCAAAGATTTCCCCCAAAAAAGACAACCAACCTGTTACCGATCAATCTAATCAGCCGCAAAACATTCCTCCAGTTGTTTCTTTTTAGTATCATTTACTTTTCCAGCCTTTTGCTGCCACCATTCCAACATTTTTGAGACATGTCATTCACAGTGAGCTAACACTATTCATGAAATGGTCATTTTAAACATTCAACATATTTTTTCTATGTTCAACTGTAAATGAAACACAAATTTATCAAATTTGCAAATCAACACAGGCACTTTGTGTTTAGAGACAAAAAAAATGGGGAAAAAACCCTAATTATTTAAGAAAATAATATCAGTTATTTTCCGCGCTTTTTTCTACCCCAGTCAACAATGTAGGAACGCTGCCTTGCTTCATTCCCTACAGATTCCTTGAGTATGATGAGCTGGACAAGGTCAGTAGTACCTCAGCAGCTTATACTTAAAGGTGTTTAGTTTTTTGTGTATATGTACAAGCACATTATGTTTATATTTGTTGTTCCTTATTAAAACCCATTGATGATTAGGCTCTAAAAAAATCATCCATGCTCACCTGCTAGCTGTGATTTCTGTATGACTCTCTTTATGGCTTTGGCAGATATAATAGCATCACCTGCATATGTGTGCAAATGTATAATAAACAGATCCAGGACCTTGTGCACGACTCCATGTACAATAAGTAAAAACAAAAAAAGAAAATACCACTACAACATTATGACTAACTATAGATTGTTTGGATTGACCCCATTTGCATAATTATTACTTTTATTGGTAGTAAGTTTGACAGCAGATAGCATCCTGATGTTGAACCTCAGAGGGTTCAGTTTATAATAACATGTTTTTAGAAGAGCATTTTAGCTCCAAATACATTTCTTTAGATATAAATAAAGAAATTATCTGAGACCCATGTTCATCTATGTTTTCAGACAATTACCAAAGTGATAAACTGCAATGTGAAGACGATGGCCAAGGTAAGATCATAGTTTTATTGTTACTACAAAACAATGAATTTAAGGTCATATTGATTGTTTATTGATGAAGACAGTATATAATCATCAGTATAATCTGAGAGGGTTTGCCAGTAAAGGAAGCGCACGTAAAGGATTTTGTAGAGCAGGGTTGTCAAAGTGGCACATACAGCCCACTATGATCTTAAGTGGGCCAGATCAATGAACTTCCCCTTTCTGTCATTTTAAAGAAGTTTAAAACAGATTCCTGAGATATGGAAGTATGATTTCAGCAGTATGTCTCAGTTTTCTACATAAAAACGACATAAAGTAATAAATTAAATTACAGACAAAGTTTCGGTAGCTTCACCCAGACTGTCCTGTAATTATAAAGCACAAAGTTTTTGTTAATTTGCAAAAAATGTTCTTTGTTTATTATCTTTTTTTTACTGTGCACCCAAACATTTTTTTTTATAGTTAATAGTGAATGAACGGGGACTTTTCTGTTATTTACATACTTTTGTATAGAGTTAAAATATAGTTAAAACTCCACATTTTATGCCATCCTTTACATTTTCTAAAGCTGTCCAGTGGTCGGATTGGAGTCTTTGCCGGCCCAGTTCTGGTCCCCGGGCATTTTGTTTGACACCCCTGTTTTTTAAGGATTATTTGTATTGTTCTAAAACAAGTTAATGCTTTTCATTGCTTCATATGACTCAAGTCTGAACTTATTTTCTTTTGTTTCCAGATGTGCAAAATTATTCTCCCAGGCATGGCAAACAGGTTTCCTACCCATGTTTTCTTCATTAGATGTAATGTGTAAAGTGATGGATTATAACATGCTAATTAATACTGAGGTTGTGCTCATAAGTGTTGTTTAATTATTTATATCTGTTTGTATGTTTATTGTATTTATAGAGGGAAAGGGATGATATTGAATGTTTCTTCTGGAATTGCTTCTATCCCATTTCCCATGTACACCCTGTATGCTGCATCAAAGGCAAGTTTCACACCAGCGGCACACTTTTAAGTCTCTCTGCCCAGGCGACGTATGATCCTTCACATTTTAATTTGCGTTCTTATAGGTGTTTGTGGAAAGATTTTCTCAAGGTCTACAAGCTGAATACAAAGATAAGGGGATTATTATCCAGGTATTTTGATCCTCACTCAGACATCATCTCAAGTTTTATGAAACGAAAGCAATTATTTTCTTTAAACTAACTTTAAAGTCTTTTATTTCTTGTCCTCTTGTCCTAAATCTTTCCCTCTCATGCACTGTTTTCAGTCAGTGGCTCCATTCGGGGTATCCACTCGAATGGCTGGGTTCCAAAAAGCTAACATGATAACTTTTTCACCAGAAGACTTTGTAAAATATTCACTGCAGTACGTCAGCGCTGGAGACAAAACAAATGGAAGCATCTGTCATACAGTTCTGGTAAGACTTAGAGTCGCAAACATAATGCCAAAAACTGCCACCAAGAGACTGACCTGCAGTATTGTATGTGTGTGTGCATGTGTGTACAGGGCTGGTTGCTGCAGACTATTCCACTTAAGATTCTCTATGCAGAACCTATGATGCAAGGCTTACAAGACTACGCCAAGCAAAATCGAATGCAGGCTGGATTGGTCTAAATCAAAATCCATGTGTGACAGACATGCTGGTGTGCTTCAGATCATAAGTTCTTCTCCCCTTGCTTTTCTTTTTCCATCAACAGGTTAATCTTGGTTTCATCTGTCCGAAGACTGATATTTTTTTTTGTGGAGCTATGCAGGTTCGTTTAGATGCTTTCTGGGAAAGTCTAATCAGGTTTTCTTGTTCTTGACTGTAAACAGCGATTTGCATCTTGCTATAAACCCTCTGTATTTATGTTCATGAAGGCATGTCTTGATTGTAGACTTGGACGCACCTACCACCTTGAGAGTGTTCTCGACCTGGGTTGATGTTGAAAAGGTTTCTTTCTTCCTTTTTTTTGTTTAACCATCAAAATGATTCTGCCATCGCCTACTTTTGTAATCTTTGTGTGGTCTTTCAGGCATTTTGGTGTTCTTGAGCCGGTCAGTGTTTGGTCACTCCTGAAGTTTTTGCTATCTCTCGGATGATTTTGTTTTGTTTTTTTCAGTCTATGGCCTCCCTTACTTGTACTGACATCTTTGAAATTCCAGTGAACAGTTACTAAATCCACATTCAACACTCAGAATCCGCTTCAGAATAACACTGGAAAAGGCCTCGCCTGCCCAATTAATTTTTACAGTTGACTGACAAAACTGGTTGTGTACTAAAAAAAAAAAAGTTATAACATCTACACAGTTAATGCATTGCCTTTGTCAAACAGCCCCTGAATTAAAGGTGAAAGTCTGCACTTCCATCACATCTTAATTGTTTGATTTAAAATCCACTGTCATGGTGTATAGAGGCAAAATTGTCTCACTGTCCAAATACTTATGGAACTAACTGTATTAATATGAATGCAGTAGTACTGTCTGAACTGTTTCCATGTAAAACACACATGTCTATAAATTACATTCTTAATTTAATCTCCACGTCTTCATCTTATAGGGACTGATGCATGTTGTTTGTTCACTCAAATAAATGAAATATCACCATTGTTGGTTTTAAACAATATTGTTACTGAACAAATGGTGCTTTTCAAGTTTACTTGAGTAATTAGTGTTATTTCATGTAATACTGTGCACTCAAAAACAAGCTTTTCAATTTGCTTTAAAAAAAACCCCCTCAGGCCAAGTTATTCCACCCAAATGCAAAGTAACTGTTAACTTGCCAAAGCACTGCTTTTTGTTGTAATCAGACTATTACTTATTTATGAGTGTTCTTGTCAATAGAAAAATGATGTCGTGTTTCTCCTTCTTTGCACCTTCAGTTTTACGGTTCAGATATAAATCTCTTACTCCACACAGTTAATAATTCTGATGCAATTCAAGGTTAAAATTTACATAACTTTCTCATACGTGACTAAGCACTGATAGCAGTGACAAATGTGTGTGTGTGTGTGTGTGTGTGTCTACATATCTTGTAGAGATATGAGTAATAAAAATAATAATGACACCTTATCTGCTAAACGGAAGGACCTGTCTTGTTCCATTAATTCACTCCTACACATCCGTACGCGCGCGCACACACACACACACACACACACACACACACACACACACACACACACACACACACACACACACACACACACACACACACACACACACACACACACACACACACTTTTAACTGTCATTAGCATCCTCTATTCTCCTCTGAGATTAAGAAAACATTTGCTCGCGTGATGGGAAGACGCAATCATCTCAGAATCAGACTCTTTTCTAATCCACAGCAGGAGTTCGGGACAGAGACTTATCAGCTTCTACCTGCATCCTCAGAAATTAGTTTGAAGGGTGTGCTGCAGACAGCATGATATACAGTGTTTAAAGAAAACAAAACCTTCCCTCATCTGTGTATGTATATATGCTGACACGCACAGCTGTTTTAATTAGCATGTGCTTCAGTGATGTCTGACCTAAAAGGGTCACTAATCACACGGAAACAGGGGTGTTTAGACAACCGTGATGAATGATCCTCCCCATGAGAGATAGTGTCGGGAATAAGAAAAAAGAAGGAGTGAGAAGGGGAGGAAGGTCAGAGTGACCCTGAGCTTAGATAGTCTATTCCTAGTCTGAATGTTTAAAAAAAAAGAAAGGAAAATAATGACCTGTTCACAAATCAAAACTCTGTTCACTTCTCTTGGTATCAATCAATGACTGTAGGAAACATATACACTGATTGGTATGGATATTCATGGTAAGAGAAAATCTCAGAATCTGTGAGCTCATCAGTTTATCTGTAATTGATACATATGACTTTGGTTTTGTAATATATTAAGACAGAAAATCCTCGATTTCCACTGTGTACATTCACAGCAACTACAAATAGTGTAGGAGCCAAACTCACGTCCACAAAGTCTTTTAAAATTGTCAAATTATCAAAAATGTATTGCTGCCTGATTGATCATCGCGAATAATGGCCGATGGTAAATCAAGTGTGTGGACGCTTTTAACGTATTCCTACCTGAGCTGTTTGTTTTTGTTGCACATCATTGTTCATGGTAAAGCTTCAATCTAACCTGGCCTGGACTGCAGATGTAAATTAGCCGTGTTGTTTAAATTTTTTAATGTTTTTTTCTTTGGTTTATGTATATTCGTTTACATGTATGAAAGGAAAGAAAAAAGAAAGGAGTATTTATCATACCAACACAAACAGGGTGACACAAGAGTAACTAGTAAATCATACTTCATGAAAAATAAAGATGTGTTTTAACTGAGTGATTTGATGTCTTCTCAGAGTTCTCTAAGGTCAACTGAATTTTATTTATGTAGTGTTTTTCATAAATACTACGAGCTGTAATAAATCATTGGAGTGATTTATTATTAATCATTCATCAGGCCCCGTTAGACCCTGAACTTGAGCTGTTAAGAATACGATGGGTGGATGTTGTGATCGTGTAAAGATTCGTCATGGCCACTAGAGGGCGCGAAATGTAAAGGTTTCATCGTGCCTTGGGATTCCAGAGCTATAGCGCTGCAGCAGAAATCCGGCGATCAAATGTAGTCAAATTACCATTTTTATCACAACACTGTTCCCCGCCACCGGGGGTTTCCCATCATGCGTGCTAAATTGAAATATCTGTGTAAATGCATCTACTTTCAAAGCTGCAGTCTGAGCAACGTGTGTGTTACCTGCAGCTGAAATCAAAGGATGTTTACCTGGGTTGTTCAACAGCAGGGACTTTCCTCACCTGGGGTGATCTGCGATTTATGGGTATGGGTGGCAGCACAATTATGACACCTTTTAATTTATAGTTTCCCTTACAAAGCCTCTCTAACGTCAAGTGCGGTTCTCAAAGCTAATATCTCACTTATTTTCCAGACAGTGTGTGGGAGAGCTTTCTACACACGCAGAATGAGGGCTTTAACCATCAGATAGGTCAGATTTTGGTACACATATTAAACCCAGAGTGTCTAAAGCCTCCAGCAGATAATGAATTCATTAAGGAAGGGGTCAAGAAAAAGGTTTTATCACAGAAGATGACCATGGGTGACATGGGTGGTCAGGGCTCTTGAAGACACCTTCTTGTGTGTACGTTTGTGTGTGTGTGTGTGTGTTGAAGCACGGGTAAGAAAAGGAGAGCCTTTGAGGATGCTCCCTGTGTGACTCCTTTCTCCTCCCTGGACACTGCTTGCGTGTTGTTTCAGTAAACAGAAGGGTCCAAAGATGATCCAAGACAAGCACATTGCCACTGCAGCCCACCCAGAAGCCAAGGTCAGCACTACTAACCTTCAGACACATGCGTAAACTTACACACTAAACCAAGCTCACACACAAAAAAATTCCAGGTTAACTCAAGTGTTTAGTTTGAAACTAGAACTTTATCCACCTTTGTGCTTGCAAAGTAAAACGAAGGTAGCAATTAACCCGGATAAAGGAGTTTTGAAAAAGTCCATACACTTACATACTTGACTGGCCAAACAGCCCAGATGTATATACTATACCTTTAACTCCATGTTGCCTTTTTTGGAGTGATGCTCATCTGTATTGATGGGCAAACATTCATAGAAGCTGAAATATTTCTATGACATAATTACCAATCTTGTTTTTCAGATTTTCTTGCTGAGCCCATGAACATTTAATTCCCACTGAGCAGTTCCAGGGGGGTAATTATTTCTCCCAGCAGTTATAATACCTACAGCTTTCCTGCCATCCAGGACTGGGCTCTTTGAAACTCAAGAAGATAATTCCAATCCTTCATCTTCTTCAAAAGAGCAGGCTGTCAGGGAAGAGCTGGACTGTCAGCGAGGGAAAGCAAACAAGCTGAAAGAAGAGGGACAAACGAGACAGAGAGAGTTTTAGAGAGATGGATGGTTTGAAAAATAAAGGGCAAGTAACTTCTCTGAGGGCCCAGTGCTCACATATGGCTAGGCTTTGCTTGTATAGCCTCACTTCAAGGCGAAGGGCCCTGCAAACATAAACAGTAGAGAGTCTGCAGCTGGAGCGGGGAGGCAGCCGCTTGCTCACCGAGACCTCTCTACACTAAACAATGGATCAAGTGACGCACAGGCCTTTGGCAGTGCAACAGAGACCCGGGCTGCTTAGAAAAGCCTTTCTTCCGTGCGTTTATATCTCTACTCTCTCAATATTTACCCCATGGGAAAACACACAATTTTCCATTCCTTTTGTTCTGAAAGCAGCAAAAAGAGTAGCCCTCCCATTTCCATCTCTCCCACCTTCAACACAGGGCAGGGTCAGAAAGGATAAGTGTCCTTTTTGTGCAAATCTTTAAAAATATTATAAAATTTTTGACAACAGTAGAACCCCAGCTAAAGAATTTAATAACTAAATTATTGCAACAGCTCGATAAAGGTGCTAGGAATGAAAAGATTAAAGCTTAAAGCTTAGATTTGCACTGAATCTCCTACACTGATATTCCCACACATGGCCTATTTCCAGCCGTGATGAGGAGAAGCAAACAAAATGCGGATTAGTCTCCCTTACTGTGTGAGTCACTGCATTAGAAACTTAGTTTGTACAAGTGTGTGCATGTGTATCTGTGTGTGTGCATCTGTGTTATATCTCTTTTATGATGGGGCACAATGGGGAAAGGAAGGGCTCGGGAGCTAGTGAATTAACCCAAATTACAGCTAGCAGTTACCCAGACAACTGGATAGGAATGAGGGGCAAATGGTGTGTAATTTTGTAATGAAGGGGGAGTTCTTTTTCACATTTCGAGACCTCCTCTGCCTGTTACCGTAACAGGAGGACTCTGTATCCCTCCAAAACAGTTGTTGCCTGCTGAGTCACCTAAATGTGTGCTTTTTTTTTTTTAATAGGCCTCGGATAGAAGCTATTTATCTGTTTCCACGTTATTATCTATGATGGTCAGCTAAGTTTCTTTTACAATTTCTTAATGGTTACCTTTATTTTCAGCTTATTTTTTAAATAAGCTATAGTGTTGCATGAACTTTGACGAGAATTATATACTATGATTTCCTCTATGAGCTCGTAAAAAGCCCCAATAAGTAATTTTCTTAGCCAACCAACAAGTTAGTTTGTAGAGTTGTGATGTTTAGATGAGTTTTACTGAAATAGTGAGAAGTGTTTTGCATTTTTTCTCTTTTCTGACTCATTAAAAGTTGGTTAGAAAGGTTAAGTAGAAGTGCAAACATTAAAGATCTGGTAAAAGAGGGTAGGGTGTTTGCTCACTGCTCAAATGGGATTAATGTGCACCCACACAGTCCTAATAAGACAGATTAAAAAGATTTTTGAGCACAAAACCTTTAAGGCCACAGTGAAATGCAAGTTAAACCAAGGATGTGAGTGTTTTGCATGATCAGGAATTTTTTACGCTGTACAGGAACTAGTGGCTGGAGGGACTTAAGTAAGAAATTCTGACACCCACAAATGTTGTATGTGGCTTGGCACACACAGCATAACAAATGCAGGAACTAGCACCTACATACACACACCTTCCTTTCCCACAATATGAGGTCAGAAAACAGTGCTAGGAATAGATTAATTTAATCCAGTCTTAAGTAATGCATTTAGAGAATTTACTATAGCATTTATTGTTACAGTTGTCCATATTTGATATTTTGTCATGTTTATTGAAACAGGTGCACACATAAACAGAAAACCTGTGAATAAGGCAAAAACAGACTTTGTACAATTCTGTTTGTTCTGTTCTCTGCCAAGCTGTCGCCACACTGCTTCGGTGATGTTAAGGTCTGGGCTCTGGGTCCAGTCCATGACTGATCCTTTTGCATTGTGTTTTTTTTCTATCCAGTTATGCTTTTACCACACGGGCAGTGTGTTTCATCAGATGCTTTCTGGATAGTACTACATGGTGGATCAAAATCTGATGGTACTTTTCTGCATTTAGATTTCCATCAGTTCTGACAAGATCACCAACACTACTGGCTGAAGTGCAGCCCCATGACAGAGCCTGTGTCATGTTTTACTGTTGTACCTCTCTCCTGAGCTCCTCTGTGAATACTGACAATTTGAACCAAAAATGTCAAATTTGTATTAGTCACTCCATAAGATGTGTGTAGATACAAAACTGGTTCATCCTTTGAGTTTGGTGCCTTTTTAATGCTTGAATGATTCTTATACCGACTTAAAAACCCAAGAACTGGACTGAAAATGAGTGTAAAAGCAGTCAATGTCCACATAAAAACTTCAGAAAGCTTTAAGAACTATTGCTCAAAGAACTATTTTGTACAGTACTGTAAATCAACATTTATCACATTCATACGCTGAAGACTTGGGATTACTTTTTTTCAATGTGTATGTTTTTTTTTTTTTAAATTTCAGTGTCTTTAAAACAACAGATGCAGTTCGTAGCGCAGATTCTTTTGGTTGCTTCGTTTTATGCATTTATACATGAGCTATTTCTTAATCTGTGACAGCCTGCAGATGTTCTTCACACACTGCAGAGTGAACCTATAGAAACCCGATCCAAAGATGACTGCAGGCTGAGGTCAGAGTGGGTGACAACACTCATTCACAGTTTTTTACAAATCAAATCAAACTAGGTGTGACAGTCTGACCTGTGAAAATAAACTTAGAGGTTCAGGGCCATCTCTTCGCTTGACTGTGCTGCATTTTACAGGCTTACAGACACTCAGGTTATTGTGGCAGGAAATATAAACAGACTTCTCAACCTTCCCTCGACACATAAAGACAAGAAACTAATGAGAGGACTGGAAAAACAGTCAGCCTCTTTGGTGGGATTTCTTGTAGCTCCATCTGTGGGAAACGGCCTCCCATGGCAAGTAATAAAATACAATAATCCAACTGATTTGAGACATTGTCAGTTATAAGTCATGGCAGCAGAAGCAGATCTTTGTTATAATAATGTAGTTAGTACTAAGGACATGAAAGCTTTGTTTGCCACCGAGCCATGCTAGCTGACATCCATTAGCCTGGAACCACTGCAAGCCAGTTAGTGAGCTTCACCATTGCCAGTAAACACAAAAAGATAAAAACGATAGGGATCTGCAAATCTCAGTTTTGGATGAATCAGAAACAAAGAGAGAAAAATGTTTTGGGGACTTGGAAGAGAAAAGGCTTTTGATTCATTAAACAGGTGTGACGGATGTGTGGCTTCTAATTTAGCAAACATAGCCATGATCTACCACACACACACACACACACACACACACACACACACACACACACACACACACACACACTTTACCGACCTGCATGATTTGTTGAGGCACGTTCAGTGATGTTCCGCACTTTCTCATTTCTGCTACACAGAACACAACACTTAAACAGAGCAGCTTTCATTTACATCAACGCAACAGCTGAAAGAGGTCAAACACAGCTGTGTGTAACAGAACAGTAATGTGCACTCCCAAACAAACAAGATGACCTTTTTTTTTTTCATATTAAGGCAAAGCTTAGAGTTTGATGAATTTGACAAATGCAACTACAACGAAAATTTTCAGATGATGGGTGAATGGAAGGGCATGAATACTACCTGCCATCACTCATCTCGCTGCTCCACTTAAGTCTTGAATTGCTTATTGTTATTACACTAATAGCACAGCAGCTCTCCCCTCTGAGGGGCACAACTCAGCAGACCCACAGAGCGCTCAGATTACAGTGCAGATGACTGCAGGGAAACATCACCATCTACATTATGTAATGTCCACTCTCTTGGGAGGTGTGAGGCAGCAACGGGTGTGGAGTGACACAGACCTAACAGCCATTAAGGAGTTTTAAGTGGTATTTCTGCACAGTCACCAACACTTATTGGGTGACAATTATGATATCAGTCACACAAGCCTAGAAGCCAGTCGTTAACCCCTTAACAACCACTGGTTGGCAGAAAAAGAAAACGTGTAGTCCCAGATGCCAACCACCTACCAAATGAAAAGTTTAGTCATTTCACAGTTGCTGTATTTAGGAACAGCTGATCAGCCACTATACCTGTGTGATCGGCCAAAAGGGCTGACACTATGCAACCCTGCCTATGCTAAGTCCAAACCATAACCATGTTTGATGAGATCTGAGTCAGCTTCGCCCTGAAGTTCCACTTTTTGTTTCTCTGTTGGAAACAGTCCAGTGTAATGGAAATTATCTGTTGTCATCACATGATACATATATACAACTTACCACTGTGACGACAAAGTATAGTGCTTAGCCAGTGTAGAAAAAAAGAAAAAAAAGAAGAGCAGGGAAACTATTTTGATAAAAGTATATGCACGTTCAACTAAATACTTTCAAGAGTGATTACACTGAAGTTTATTTTAGTAACATACAAGAGAATTCTCTTTTTTAAAAAGTAAAAATAAAAGACAATTTAAAAGAGTCAATCATTTTAAACAAAAGAAAAGTACGAAAATTTGCAGACAAAGCTGCAAAACTGTTCACTAATACAAATTCAAATGCTATTTTTTCCACAGGAACTTGTCATTAGTTTTCCAGAGACTCTTGCTGTCCTTCTCCGCAGACACGGTTCTAGCTGCAAAGTTGGTGGTGATGCAAACTCTCTGCACTTCTTCTAAATCTGTTAATCTATTGATACTCTCCTCATTACCCTCATTCAGGATGTCCCAGAAGTCTTTGCGACTGCCCTTCGATGCCCGTGCTGTTGTTTCGACCTGGTGTGTAGTTTGGGTGTGTAAGGTTGCATCAGAGTGGGAAGTGAGTGCGGACGGTGAAGGCGTGGTAAGATTGGTGCTTACAGGTGCTACGGGTGGTGTTTTTGGGATGTGTTGAGTACTCTTGGGTTTGGGTTTTAGTAAGTCATCTAGGATCGAGGTGTCTCCTATCAGCTCTGTTAGGTAGGAGCGATTAGTGGAGATGGAAGGGGGCTGAGAATTTTCTCTCTGCTCCCTCTGCAAAGTTTCACTTATCCTCAAAGATGACTTCTGCTCCTGCTCTTTTCCTCGTGCTGTGGGTTTGGATACCATGGCGGAACTGCCATGGCTGAGGTCCGAAGAAGAAGGGGTATCTCTGTCTGTGCAGTTCAGGCGAGCAGAAGCCTCCCCAGACCCAAGACCACTGCTGCTGACTCGATCGCCGCCAAGACCACCACCAGCTATGTGGGCTCCAGAAGTAGAAACACTACCTCCCTTTGTCCGCTTGAGTCCTCTGGCACTGCAGTGCGTCTCGTCCTGCTCTTCTGACTCAGGACTTGGAACATCACTTAGAGGTTCCAGCACATTCCTTTGTGATATTCTTTGCTTTTTGCGAGGTTTTGGAGTATCGCCTTTTGAGTTTCTAGCCTTTTTTGGTGGCACAGGAGTTTTTTGCGATGTTTCAGGTTTAGTTCTGAAATTCTTTTGAGTGAATGTCAAATTTTTTGTGGCTTTTGAAGCATCCTTTTGTGGATTTTTGATCTCCGAGTTAGCAGCTAAGGGGGAGGCTTGTGCTGAAACAGGTTGTGGGAAGTTGTTTTTGACCGTATCAGCCAACTCAGGGAGGTTCAGTGAAGTGTAATACTGGTGAAGCAAGGCCAGCCTCTGGGTTGAATCTTTGCTCAGAATTTCAACAGCAAACTGGTGGACTGTGGGAAATTTGAATTTTTCTGCCATTTCCTCCAGCTGTTGCCTGCAAAAAAAAGAAAGAAAAGAAAAGGGGCGATAATGAAGGAAGAAAGTGCAAAAAACCCATCTAAAAATAGAAAATTGTGTTAGATACTGAAGATGACAGGATATTTTAACAACTAATGGTTTCTCCTAACCTCTATTCACAAATGCACAGTAAGATCAAGGCTAGAATCTGGCATCTGTGACCATAAAATGCCTTAAAATCTCAAATAATACCTCTTCAAAAAGCCACAAGGCCTATACTATTAACCACATATTGAGTGAGGCCTAACTAATTATAAACATCCCATATTCATGCTCATATCCAGAAAGCAGTGTAGTGTGTAGTATTTTTCATTAGCTCCTAGGCACCTATTAAAACTCTGCTCTAACAATTATTGGGGACAGAAATACCTCCGTGGTGGTAAAGCAGAATTATAGTGGTGTTACTAGCATTTGTGGCTTTTACTGAAAAAACAAAACAAAACAAAACAATACAATAAAAGTAGGAGCAGTATAACCTGATGCGCATGTGGATTTTAATCATTAAACACCAAGGTTAACTGAGGCGATAGCAATATAAGTAGTGTGTATTTGCTTCCTGGTGAGCCTCCAGGCAGGGATACAGCCCTCGGGGAGTGAGACTGGAGCCACGAACAGTGTCTGTGTGTCTGCGTTTGAGTATTTAGAAAGGGGTGGGGGTGATGCAGCAGAACAGAATCGTGTATTTGAATGCTCTGCATGTGAACGTGTGCTAATACTTGTTAGGATATGTGTGTGTACGTATCAGAGTGAGTTTGGAAGTCCTAAGGCGATCATTTTGGTTAGTCCCAGGAGGGCTGCGGTTGTGAAGGGGAAAACTCCTGCACTGTTGGGCATGGTCATAACTGGGTAATCTTTGGCACGATGCTGGGAAATAGGTGGAAGGAAAAGCTCAGAGGTGGTCCCTCACTAAATACACATACACAATTACTGAGGCCCAGGTGGGGCACTCAACACTATATCTCCGGTAGGTTTTGGCCTCATTCCTCACTGCTAGAAATTGTTCTTTCTTTTCCTTTCCTCCCCATTACTCCTCTAGCCAACCTTCCTCTCACTTATTATCCTACTTTTTTCCTCCCATATCAGAATTTTTTTTACTCTTCTGTTGCAGTTTTTCCCCTACACCTTCATCACCTCTCCCTCTTTTACCCCCCGGCCTCTCTTATCATCATGTGATTTTTCTGCCTTAAAATAAGTTAAACTCTTTTACAATTCACTACCTGCGTATGGCTTTGGGAGTCTCGCCAAAGATGAAGGTGTTGTGTTTGGTGTGATGCACACTCTTGGTGGTAAAGGTGACTGGATGATCCAAACTGAGCTCTTGCAGCCTCATAGTGGAATGACACGGCTCACTGTCTGGCAAGCTCTCCGCCAAGCTCTGGCACAATCAAACAAGAGTAAAGTTTCAGAGAAATATTGATCCACTCTCTGTCAAGTTACCTAACAACAACATAGTTTATAGTCATTACCGGTGGACCAGATTTGCAGGCATGAAAGAGCATGTAAAAAAATGAAGTACTGTGCTGCAATTAATGGACAGTCTTAAGTCACTGGTCCTAAAAGTCCTATAATTACGCTAAATCATAATGAACAGCATTTATTTACCCCATAGTTCTACTCTTTTTAAAATTAATTTCACTGATCAACTCGGTTTCAAATCAGCACAAACTGCCCAACAGTAATCTACAAGTATCACTCCCATGTAACAGAAAAAAAATGTGTTTTATAAACTGGGTGAAATGATCCTTTAACTTGCCATCAACACAGGGTTAAAGGTATGACGCTTGACTGAGGGCTCTATATCATACTATGTGAAGAATCAATGGACCAGATCAGTGTTTGACCTCTTGTTTGTACCTCTTGGGTTCCTAGAAGGTGATTGGCCGGGAGCTGCGAGTACATTTTGCGTTCAAACACGTCCCGTACAGCAGCTCGACTGATTAGCTCTTCTGCTTTGCTGCCACCCACAATGCGCTGGTTAGAGTGGGTGTACACCACCTCCTGTACACCTCCTTGAAATGAAAAAAAAAAGTCCATCAGAATTGGTACAATTTTGTTATTAAAAGTGTTTAAAGTAGCACTGGAACTAACCTAGCATGCAGTCAATAGTTCCATTCTTTTCTTTAGATGCCAGGGTTGTCTGACTTTTCAAAGTTGTAAATGAAACAGCCTTCGGCATCAAAGCTTCCTTCTCTGTTGTGCCCGTCACAGGTCTTTGCCCAAGTTTTTGCAATTTAACTCTGGATCTCTCCATGTGTGGACTTACATGTTCCTCCTCTGAAGATGAGAATGTCTCTATATCTTCTGTGTATTTTGATCTTCTTTTATCCCTTTCACTTGCACTTTGCCTCCTTTTACTGCAGTCTGTCCTTCCTCCCCCCTTCTCTGCTCCATCATGTAAATATAAAGTATCCTTTTTGGACCACGACTTTGCCTCTAAGTCGAAGTCTTCAGATTCATCTGAGTAACCACCAAACTTGTGTTTTTGGCAAAATGTAGTTTTGAGTTTATTAACTTTATTTTTTTCTACTTTAGAGTTTTTATTGCCATCTTCATCCACAGTAATTATTTCACGTATCTGCCGTTTCAGACCCGTGTCACCGTCTTGTCTCCCATTATCTCCATTATCTCTTAATTTTCTGTCTGAATTGCAGGATGTGTCCCTGGTTTCTGTTCCCAAATGGACACCGACATTTCCTGTGATGGAGGTCGACGTGTCTTCCCTTTTTTCCTCCTCAGGATCTTCCTCAAAGCAGCTTCCTTCACCTTCTGGACTCGTTTGTCCTTCTAGCGCTGGTGCTTCTTTGACTCTTTCAAAGAGTTTGGAGAAACCATGCTGTTGGAGACTCATTCGACCAGGACCTGTTGTAGCACTCCTGCTCCTATTGCAATCATCTGTACTGAGGTTTGAGGCCTTTCTCTTGACCCCCTGCTCCCTCTCATCCTCTTCACTGCTGAAGTCCAGCACCCCTGTGGAGACGTTTGATGCATCGCTGTTCTCCTTCACTGGTTTATCATTTGGTACATGGACTTTTGTAGGTGAAGAACCTCCAGCTTGCTAAAACAGTAGACACAAGGTAGAAACAGACTGAGAAAGAAAGGACAAGCAGGGCAGGCAATACATTTCTCTTATTAGTTGCATCTTGTTGTAAGTGAACTGTAGCTTTAGCTCAAAAATCCACCTGTATCACCACTGAGTGACCCAATCAGGCAATCTTTCAAGTGATACAAAGCTATTTGTTAACTTTCAATAATGTGGTTTAAAGCTTCTATAATGATAAAAAGAAAAGGGTCATAACGTGTTCCAGTGTTACATGAATGAGTCTCTGGCTGCCCCCCAACTGATTCTAATTTCAATTTCATGAACTAGGTGACCCAGGTTAGCTCATATTTTTGCAGGTATCCAGGTTCTTTGAGTATGTCTGAATTCACTATAGTGTTTCAGGGTTTTCGTTATTTGTTTTTGGATTTTTTTGCAAGGAAAAAGCTGCTCTGACTGTTCTCAGTGGAGTAGTAAAAAGGACAGCATAGTGCACACTGCAGGCCTGGCTGGGAAAAGGATGATAAGGGGTACCACTGTATAAATAAATAGCTGAAAAGTGGAAGACAGACTTCATTGTGGTATGTGCCTTACATTAGCGCAAACAAGTAATGGCACCCAGCTGTTCATATGTGGTGGTGACACAACAAGAGCCTTATGCTTCAGTTTCACTAATAGAATAAAATGTTATCTGTTATCTTCCATAGCGTACTCCAGAGTCTACTGCACTTGATGTGTTTGCAAGTATTAATAGTAATTAATTGGAAGTGTGCAGTACAAGTTGGTCACTTTCACTCTCTCAGAACAGCAGCTGAGATCTGCTTAATGAGACTGTGTGGCTGGTAGACTGACGGACAGCAGGGTTCACGTGGGAATGGGAAGACAAGGGGTCTGCTTGGAAAGAATGACAGAGTCAGGGGTGTTCTGAGTTTCTGAGAAGAGAAGACTACTCACGCCAGCTCCCTTTGTCTCCTCCTCCGTGTCTTTGCCTGTGTGTGTACTCATCATAACACCAGCCTCCACTTGCCCTTCTCTCTGAGAGGAATTCATCAAAACAAACATTTCAGTGAACAGCATCAACTCAGTTCTGTCACAACCATCAGCACAACAATATCTTTCACTTTTGGTATTTAGTATAACACTGTGAGAGACAGGTTAGGTCTTCTGCAGGATACCATTTTTATAACTGTACGTTTAAACATATCTTTAATTTGAAATGTAAAGGGAAATCCTATTTGGGCAATATCCTGCTTTTTAAAAACACAACAAGCAACCTAGAGTACTGTGACACTGTTGTATGTATAAATCAAGATTTCTGAATCCTGCTAACCACCCTTGCGGACGCAGCTACAGCCAATTATTTTAACAACACCTGAATTCAAAGATTAAGAGATGTAGTGCATTTATTATGCAGATGGAAATATGTACACCCAGTTTTCTCTGTGCTCTGAGATGATGAAACCAGGACAGTCATACCTACCTAGTGTAGTTTAAGTCTTGATATTGAGTTGAAAATCAAAGCAAGTGTTAAATGCCTCCAAAGGCCCAAGACAAGAAACAGTAAAAGTCATTTTGGTTTGTGAAACCCTGAATTGCGACTGTGGAAATAAATCAGTGGGATGATGTGAGTCCAGGCGGGCAGCAGCACACACAGTCAAACAGTAAAAGGTCTGTCGGCTATCTAACCTCTAAAATCTTGCGGGTGAGACAGGTCCCTTGAGTTTGCAGCCTAAATAGGTTTTTGATCCCAAACAGTTCATCCTTATGGTCACCATGCCCCCGCACTGCTTCGAAATACCGCCGGGAGCTCTCTTTGCCAACTACAGAGGAGTGCAATTGCTGGAAAATGGGAGAGAATGTGGAAATGCAGCATCTAATTTATATACTATAGCTTCATCTGTATATACAGTATTTAAATTGCAGATTACATTATGTCTATGAGTTTACAGTAGTCTGGTACCTGTTTGTAAATTTGTCGTAGGTATATGACCTCTTCCACAGTCCCCAGTGAGATCAGCCTAAGAACAGTCACATCCCTGCATTGGCCAATGCGATATGCCCTGAGGAGATGTATAAAAAGTATGATACTTTTCAACAGCACAAAGTGGCGCAATAACACCAAACAGTCCTGCCTTGACTTTGGATGCAGTATGCAACAGTTAGGAATTACCAGAATATTGTTAGGTTAGCTAAAGAGCTGCAGCAAAACACTACTATGAAATAATATCTAGTCAGGTGGCAGCCTACCTGTCAATAGCCTGAAGGTCATTGGCTGGGTTCCAGGTGGGGTCAAACAGCACCACAACATTAGCACCAACAAAGTTAAGACCAAGACCACCTGCCCTAATAGAAAATACACATATTAGTAGGTTTCAATACCAAATACTACCTAGGATAAAATTAATTGCTACAAGTGTTGGTATTTCCAACTGACATGGTGGAAACCAGGCAGAGGTTGACGTGAGAGGAGCTGTTAAAGTCTCTGACGATCTGGACTCGCTCTTTGGATTTGGTGGATCCGTCCAGTCTGCTGAAGTCCAGGCCCACAGCCATGCAGTAGCTCTCCATCACATCTAATAGCTAAAAGATTCAATACACAATAAATGACCATTTAGGAGTTTATTAATCAGTAGAGTTGTATAGAAAATAGATCCTACACGTGTAAACTGAAGCAGCATATCTAAAAATATCTGCTGGACTTCAGTCTTTACAACTTATACTTACAGATCTACAGTGAGGCTAAACACTGAGCACTACACTGGCCTGTATGGACACCATGATTAGCATTAAAGTAAAACCAAGGTCATGAAAATATGACTTCATATCATGCTTCCTCCCTTCTGCACACTCTGCCTGCATCCCACGCCCACATCAAAAATTAAGTACTTTCAGTTATGATGTGAAGACTGAGAAAAAGAAACTTAGGCTCAAGGTTATAACTAACTAAAACTAATATAACACCTAAAAGTGAGTGTGAAAGTGCTGTAAAATTAAATGAAAACAAAACCTAACTGAGATAACACAACAATACTTAACATAAAAATATTACTTTTAGACTTAAGCCTATGTGACCGTGTATTATCAGACTGCTCTGCACTTTAATCTCACCTACACGATAATGACAACAAATCTAAAACTATTAAAAATTTAACGAGTAAACCCACTCTAAAACTAATTCCAGAATTATAGCAGACGCAGTAGCATTTCAACAGAACCTCACAAAGACACCTGATGTATTCCTGGAGAGAGTGAAATTAAACTGAACAGAAAGCAAAAACTATAATAACTGCTGATTGATATACCTGAAGCTTAAATGAGTTATACTGTATCAGGTGACTACAACCATTAGACTGCACTCTCAGTCTAATTGTCTTCACCACAAACTTATAAATAAACATGATGTAATGAGAAAACCACGTCCTCTAGACCTTTTTTTCCTATAAGCAATTCATCTAACAGAAGACGCGATTAGCAAGGTTCAGGCTGCTCCTTTGTTCAATTTTATTTTATTGGCATAGCACCAATTCACAACAACAGTTGCCTCAAAGTACTTTGTATTGTAAGGTAAAGACCCTACAATATTAGAAAAACAATTGCATAACCCCCTATAAGCAAGCACTTTGCAACAGTGGGAAGAAAAAACTCCCTGTTAACGGAAAGATTTAGAACTGGTTTCTCAGGATCACTCTGAGACAGGATGATATTTTGCAAATGAAGGAATGCAGTCCTACACGTGTGTTTAATATGCATACAGAAGGACATATCCTGGTCACAAAGAACTCCAATACTCCTCATAGTGTTACTTAAGGTCAAGTTAATGCCATCCAGAGTATCAGGTTAGACACCATGTTTCCAAGATTTTTAGGATCAAGTACAAAAACTTCAGTTTGGGATGATTTAGAAATAGGAAATTAGAGGTAATCCAGGTCTTTAAGAAATGCCAGTAATTTAACTGGTAGATTTGTATCATCTGGCTTGATGAAAAAAATAATGCTGGGTATCATCTGCATAGCAATGAAACTGCACAGAGTGCTTTTTAATAACACTGCCTAAGGAAAATATGTATAATGTAAAACGACCCTAGAAGAAGACTCCCTATTTAAATGAACAAATTGGAATCTATCAAAATAGATACGACTCAGTATTTAATTCACTCATTGCACAACATATAAACCTGCAATCACACATCCAAAGTCACAGAAACAAAAAATGCAAACGCAGCTCTCACCTTGGTTGAGAGAGAAAAAATAAGCACTTTATCTCTCTTTTGTAGATAAAATTTGAGAAGCTTCTGCAGCACCTAAAAGAAAGCATAAACCTGTTAACCCCCTTTAGAAACTGGCAGTGAAGGGATCACGCAGCTGTTTTCGTGCTTTACCTTCATTTTTCCACTGTACATTGGGTCTGACAAGGCTTCAAATGCTTCATTTTTGCATCTATGCACAAATTCTGGAAACTTCTGGAATACCTTTGCACAAACAGCACTCACATACTTTTCCTAAAAATAAGTGGGAAAGTCATTTTAATGAACAAGATCTTGAGAGAATCGATCCAGAATCACGTGCAAAGCAACACAACTCTACCTGTTTCTTGCTGGTGCCTGGAGTAGACTGAAGGAGTGCTACATGGTTCGCAACTTTTCTCAATATGGCCAGGTAACTAAAGTACAGCTCCTTCATATGAACACCATCAGAGTTTGTCTATGATAGAAGGAAAATATTATTTAATGTAAGAGACAAAGCATCTTCTTGTTGATTTTTATACATGTGATTTTTATGCAAAAGCATAAAGTTTCCTTTCTGTTTTAATGGGATCTATTACTTAGTGTATTCTAGCAGACTATAATGAACTTTAAAACAGTTACTTAATGAAAAAAAAGATTAGGCACCTTCACAAAGACACTTTATATGAACTGCAGTTAAAATACATTGTGATATTTTGATGTGATACTTTAAAGTGGGTAAAATAAAATGTAAACAAACAAACAAAATATCCAATAAAAGTGATTTTGGTCTCAACATATAGAATCAAGTTGTGTGTCCCTGCAATTTACGAAGCACGATAGCAGAAGAGAAAAACTAACTTTATAGCAGCAGCTTCTGCGGGTGCGTCTGCTGTGACAGTCACATTTTTCTGATGACCTTAGGAGTAATGTCACATCTTCACTGCCGAGCACTGCCTGATACACTGTCTGCTGAAACTCTGTCATAGAGCAATATACCACCTTCGATGAAACAACACATACATACATATACAGAAGGGAATTAAGTCAAATAAATCTGATTGAATTAAAAAAAAATGTAATTATGAAAATGATAAAAGGACAGTAAGTGATAAAAGTGTTGGTCAGTCTGACGTCTAGTCTTACCCGGTCGTCCTTCTTGGGCAGCTGTTCTTTGATAAGAGCTTTAGTCCTTCTGAAGAACCAATGAGAAATCTTCCTCACCAGGGCTCTGACGGCCTTCCTCCCTGTAGCGAGAGCGCGTTTGGTTGCGCTGTGCCTCTGCCCTTGCTCAATTGGATCTGAAAATTTGTTCTTGAAGTGGCCTAAGCTACCAAGACAACCTGGTATAGCCCTGAAGAGAAAAGTAAACATAAATCTGAATCCCTGCATAGAAGTTAAATAAAAACATAATGCAATTCATTAAATTTAATTGAAAATGGGGCAAAGTCTACATATTAAAGTAAGATTTTTAACAGTAAGAATTAACGGTTCTTGTTAGTAAGATGGTAAGACCAGAGGCAAGCATTTGTGGAGGTGTGGGAGTGCATTAGTGTCCATCTCTGCACATTGATGGGACCATTGATGTTGAACAGTCATGGATGTTTTTCAGGGAAGGCTGAATTCAGGTGCTAAAATGGTCTAGTTAAAAATGCCTTCTTTAGGCTGCTCCTTTTAGGGGTCACCACAGTGGAGCATCTGACTACATCTCGCGCTATAACTAGCATACTGCTCTCCAACACCAACCCTCTGCATGTCCTCCTTCACTTCGTCTATGAATCTTCTTTGTGGTCTTCTTCTCAACCTCCCACCTGGAAGGTCCACATTCAGCATCCTTTGACCAATATATACATTATCCCTGCTCTGGATGTTCAAAAAAATCTCAATCTTCCAACTTTGTCTCGAAACCGCTCAACCTAAGCTAAAATATCTTAACGTCTTCAGATCTGCCACCTCCAGCTGCACCTCCTGTGGGAATTAGTGGTGCTATCTCCAAATAATACAACACAGCAGGTCTTAAAACCATCTCATAAACCTTACTTTCACACTTACTGCAACATTTTGGGAACACATCACTCCGTACACTCATCTCCACTCTGCCAGCACTCACTTCTTCACTGTTATGCACTGTCCATTGCTTTGAATGGTTGATCCCAGGTATCTAAATTAATCCACGCCACTACTGCCGCTCCTTGCCTGTCTACCCTCACTACAGATTGCAATGCCATCTACAAATCTTATAGTCCACATAGACTTCTGCCTGACCTCATCTGTCAACCTGTCCATTACCATCACAAACAACAAAGAGCTCAGAGCTGATCCCTGATGTAATCCCACTTCCAGCTTGAACTCACATTTCACCAGGTTCTCGCTGTCCTCGTACATGTCCTGTACCAACCTCAGTTTTCTCTGCCACTCCTGATTTCCTCATGCAGTACCACAGTCCCTCGCTTGGCAGCCTATCATGGCCCATTAAAAACTAATTATGAAACAATAAAAACAACAGAGGAGGCCAAGAAATGTTGAGCAACTGAAATCCTACAGTGGTCAAACACTTGCTGAGGGCTGTAAAAAGAAAGGGTATAGTGAAATAGCCTCCCATATCCAAACATGTTCCCGACTTGCATTGCTTTATGCCTCTCACATTTTTTAAAAGACAAGTTGTGATATAAATTTTAAGGTTGTAATTTTAACCCACCAATCCATAACACACCACAGCTCCTCCAGGTTGTTCTGTAAAATAGTTCCAGTGAGACCAATTCTGACCTGATGGAAATACAAAGTTAGCATTAGAATCCTGACTCAAAGTTGAGCTTGCTAAAAGGTTAATAAATTAATGTGTACAGCCTCAAAGACAAAGTGCATCAACACTTTCCACTATCAGTTATTTGATACTGACTCATTAGTAGTCCATACTAAATACAAGAACTCTGAAATAACAACACAAGCTCTCTAACCTTACATCTTAGCTCCTTCATGGCCTGAGTGATCTGAGAGTCTGGATTTTTTATCTTGTGGGCCTCATCCACAACCACACCAGACCAGTCAATCCTGTAGGGAAAAGGCAAAGATATAATCTAGGGCATAAATAGATAAGGCAAATTTATTTACGGCACAAAATTGATCTAAAATGCAACTAAAGTGCCTTAAAAATAAATAAAAACTAAAATGAACAATTTCTTAAGGAGCCTAATTTATAAATAGTACTAAATGTACTATACATGTTTTTTAAGCGTGGGTCTTACTTATTAAACTGATCCAGGCAGAGACGAAGAGTTTCATAGGTAGTGAGGGCAATTTCAACTCGCCCTTTCTTAATGCGGGCCAACTCCTCCTCTTTCCTCAGTCCGTGGACCACCACACACTGGAAGTGACCCCATGTGTCCAGCTCATCTTTCCAGTTATAAAGCACTGACAGTGGGGCCACAATAAGGAACACCTTAAACAGAAATGTCACAGAAATGTCAAAATTGTGACTGTGATATTCCACTGCTGTCACTTGTTGCACTTTATCAAATCAAAATCAAATCAAATCAAATCACTTTTTATTGTCACATCACATGTGCAGGCACACTGGCACAGCACATGTGAGTGAAATTCTTGTGTGCGAGCCCCACAAGCAACAGAGATGTGCAAACACAACAACACAAACGAGCAAAATACAAGAATGGCCAACCTGAAACTAATAAATATATGTACAATATATAATAGTGTATGCATTTCTGGATGTGTATACTAAATATTTTCCTACGTGTGTGTGTGTGCGTGTGTGTGTGTGTGTGTGTGTGTGTGTGTGTGTGTGTGTGTGTGTGTGTGTGTATACACATTTTTACAAATTAAATAGTAAAAAAATAAAATAAAATAATAATAATAATAATAATAAAATATATAAAATATACAGAGTTGAATATGTGCAAAACAAGTGGCATTTATATACAGTGTGGAGTGCATAATGTTGAAGTTCCAGTAGTGAAGCTGAGGTGTCTATGATGTGTTCAGCAGTCTGATGGCCTGATGGAAAAAGCTGTCTCTCAGTCTGCTGGTACGGGACCGGATGCTGCAGAACCTCCTTCCTGATGGAAGCAGTCTGAACAGTTTATGGCTGGGGTGACTGGAGTCCTTGATGATCCTCCCCGCTTTCCTCAGGCACCGCTTCCTGTAGATGTCTTGGAGGGAGGGAAGCTCACCTCCAATTATCCGTTCAGAGCACCGCACTACTCGCTGGAGAGCTTTGCAGTTGTAGGCGGTGCTGTTGCCATACCAGGTGGTGATGCATCCAGTGAGGATGCTCTCAATGGCACAGCGATAGAAGGTCCTGAGGATGCGGGGGCTCATGCCGAATCTTTTCAGTCTCCTGAGAAAGAAGAGGCGCTGCTGCGCCTTCTTCACTGTTTTGTTTGTGTGTACTGACCACGTAAGATCCTCAGCCAGATGTACACCAAGGAACCGGAAGCTGCTCACTCTCTCCACAGCAGCGCCGCTGATGGTGATGGGGGTGTGTACTTCTCTGCACCTCCGGAAGTCCACTATCAACTCCTTTGTCTTTGCGACGTTGAGGGTGAGATGGTTGTCTTGACACCAGTGGGTCAGGGCGCTGACCTCCTCCCTGTAAGCCGTCTCATCACCGTTGGTGATAAGACCCACCACTGTAGTGTCGTCCGCAAACTTCACAATGATGTTGGAGTTGTTAGTGGCCGTGCAGTCGTAAGTGTAGAGTGAGTACAGGAGAGGGCTCAGTACACATCCCTGTGGAGCACCAGTGTTCAGTGTGATGGGGGATGAGGTGATGCTGCCCAGTCTGACTACCTGGCGTCTGTCAGACAGGAAGCTAAGGATCCAGCTGCAGAGGGAGCTGCTCAGTCCTAGATCCTGCAGTTTCCTGTCCAGCTTCGAGGGAACGATGGTATTGAATGCTGAGCTGTAATCTACAAACAGCATCCTCACATACGTGTCTCTCTTCTCCAGGTGTGACAGGGCAGTGTGTAGTGTCAGGGCTATGGCATCATCAGTGGACCTGTTGTGGCAGTATGCAAACTGTAGAGGGTCCAGTGAGTCGGGTAGTGCAGAGCAGATGAAGTCCCTGACCAGCTTCTCGAAGCATTTGCTTACGATGGGGGTCAGGGCTACAGGTCGCCAGTCGTTCAATGAGGAGATGGTGGAGGATTTGGGTACAGGGACGATGGTGGCCATTTTGAAGCAGGCTGGGACTACAGACAGAGAGAGGGAAAGGTTGAAGATGTGCGTGAACACTCCAGCCAGCTGAGCCGCGCATGACCTGAGGACGCGGCCGGGAATCCCGTCCGGACCAGTAGCTTTGCGTGCGTTCACCTTCCTGAAGCACCTCCGCACATCCTCCTCAGACACAGTGTGCGCACTGACGTCATCCGCGGTGCGCACACTGTCCGGTCTCATGGTGTTCGCTGTGTCGAATCTAGCGTAGAATACGTTTAGATCCTCACACAGAGAGGCCGTGGTCTGCGGTGTGCTGGTTTTCCCTCTAAAGTCTGTGATCGTGTTTAGTCCCTGCCACATACTCCGAGGGTTGTCAAACTGTTGTTCCACCCTGTCCCTGTACTCACGTTTGGCTGCTTTGATCGTCTTCCGGAGTTGGTAATGTGCGTGTTTGTAGTCCGATGTGTTCGCGGAGGCAAAGGCGGTGTTCCGTGCCGCCAGTGCCGCGCGAACATCTCCGTTAATCCAGGGTTTTTGATTTGGGAAGGATTTGACTGTTCTGGATGGGACGACATCTTCCACGCATTTCCTGATAAATCCACAGACTGAGTCTGTGTATTCATCAATGTCTCTGGCGGCCACGTGAAACATTTCCCAGTCCGCGTGATCAAAACAGTCCCGCAGCGCAGACTCTGATTGGTCCGTCCAACAGTGCACCGCCCTCCGGGTTGGAGCTTCCTGTTTCAGCTTCTGCCTGTAGGCGGGCAGGAGCAGGATGGAGCAGTGATCTGATTGGCCGAATGGGGCGCGGGGGAGGGCTTTGTACGCATCCCGGAAAGAGGTGTAACAGTGGTCGAGTTGCCGGTTTCCACGTGTGTTGAAAAGGATGTGTTGATGGAGTTTTGGTGAGACTTTCTTCAGGTTTCCCTTATTAACGTCTCCGGCTGTGATAAACGCTGCCTCTGGGTGTGCGGTTTCCTCGCTGCTGATCGCGCTGTACAGTTCCCTGAGTGCACGGTCAGTGTCGGCTTGTGGGGGAATGTAAACAGCCGTAATAATCACTGCTGTAAATTCCCTCGGTAGCCAGAATGGCCGGCACTTAATCATCAGGTACTCCAGGTCCAGTGAGCAGAAGGATTTGACCGGGTGCACGTTCGCATAATCACACCAGCTGTTGTTGATCATGAAACACACACCACCGCCTCTGCTTTTCCCAGTAAGATCCTGTGACCTGTCCGCGCGGTGCACAGAGAACCCCGGCAGTTGTATTGCGGAGTCCGGTACTTTGTCCGATAGCCAGGTTTCTGTGAGGCAGATCACGCAGCAGTCCCGCATCTCTCGCTGGAATGAGATCCGTGCCCGAAGCTCGCACAGCTTGTTCTCCAGAGACTGCATATTAGCCAGTAATAAACTGGGTAACGGTGGTCTGTAAGTGCGCCGTCTCAGTCGAACCAGAACGCCAGATCTTCTCCCTCTGCGTCGGCGTTTGCGGCCTCCAGGGCCAGAGAACAAAGGCGTCTCAGGTGAGATGAATGGGGGGTCTGCAAACGGAGCGTCCGTGTTGCAAAACTTGAACTCCGGAAAGTTATAAGAAAGACCGTCTTTTATGTCCAGTAAGGTTTGTCGGTCGTACACAAGGAGACAAGTGCTGCTCGTGAAAAAATAAAGGAAAAGTAAAATTAAACACAGAAGAAAGCCGTTGCTTGGGGGAGCTCGCGACGAGGCTGCCATACTCGGCGCCATCTTGAAGCATCACATACATAGTGTGTGGTTTTTTTTTCTTGACAATTTTGTTAAAACACAGGTCACATTTTTATGTAAGCAAGCTTTAAAAAAAAAAAAAAACAACCTACTTTGCTGGGATTACTTTGCTCAGATGACTGCTGACTCTGCAGAAACTGGGGCCTGTTGTTTGCAATGTCCTCCCATGTGCCTGTTTTGTGCAATACAGCAGCCAGAAAACCAATGACCTAAGGTGAGATCCAACAGACGACAAGAATGAAAAGGAAGAGAGCCACAGGAAGCAAAATTAAAAACAAACACTGGCACTTTAACAGTTCTCACAAAAAAAATAACGTGCTTTGTACCTGTACAGTCTTTCCCAGGCCCATGTCATCTCCCAGGATGCAACCTCTGGAACGGATGTAGTTATTGTAAATGAACCTGATACCTTCCTGCTGGTAAGCTCTAAGGTATCTATTGATGGTATAGGGAACTCGGTCTTCATCAGCATCACTCAGCTCTAACGGGACACATAACTTGGGGTCTATCAGGCTGGTAGGAAACCAAGGTTTCTCATGCATGAAGTCCCTCAAACCAGGTCTCACAAGTTTTGAGACAGGTATGGCTTCCGCCTCTTGTTCGTCCTCTCCCACATCTTTATTAGTGTCTTTAAATATCACCCATGCTGTATCCTCATTAAGAGAGCTGGAGGTCAGTTTCTGGATAGTGGCTTCTCTCAGGACACCATGTCTTAGGTGTAGAGCCAGACAACTGTCACCTTCACGCCATTCTGCTGCAAAATCATTGTGACATTATATTTATTAATGATGTAGATGTATTAAAGAATTTCACATTAACTCCAGTCATTAAAATGACTGCAAATTTAAACTTGGGCAAATATAACACTAGCTATAACATATAACAATAATCTTCGCAAATACTCTTTAAGAAATTGGTCAAAAAAAGGAAAGAAACGTCTTTGCAGGAGGGGGTATTTACCACCAACTGCTAAAATATGGCTAATCACTAATTTGTGAATGTAAAAATGAACGTAAAAGCTACTTGATAGAAATATAAACATTATCTACGGAGAAAACAGACAGAATAGGAAGAAAAACAGAACAAAAATACCTTTTCCAACTGCAGAAGTTGAAGCCATTAGGAGGAAACAGAGGCTGCACTCTCTGATCTTCTTCCGGTAGAGGAAAAGGCACTGTAGCTTGTTAGCCTGCTAGATTAGCTCAGCCATCATATACAAAAAAGGAAAACGGTTAAATGGAGACGAAAAACCTATCTGTGTGAGTCACGTGATTCCGAGTAAGTCGCTCATACTTTCTCCTCTTCCAAGCGTCCTTTATTTGGGGAAAAGGCACAACAGGCTCACAGCAGGATCAGCTCCACTGCAGGCTGCTCAGTGTTTATCTGTTTTCACAATCGATACCGCACTTTCGACAAATTTCACCGACGAATCTACATTTAATAAATGTAAATATAAAAATGTCGTTTGTGCAGCTTTGTTGATTTGATTTAAATCATTTATTAAACATTGTCTGGTTTAATGATTCGATCGATTTCATCTCTTTAACCATGCGTCTCTCTTGTGTGGAAAGTGCTGCTGAGGTTTTAATGTGCTCTATTCACGAAAAAAATGATAAAATTTAAATATCAAAATGAGATAAAACATCTCAAATCTGATTTGGAGTTAACGAAATATAATATCAACTAACAATTAACTTCATATGACATAAACAATATACAGATCGGTCACATTTATCTCACCCTCGTAGTTCCCCGGTTTTTGGAGGTACTCTGAGCATCTCAGTGATTTTTTTTTAATTTATTCCTTTGCATTTTGCCAGGCTGACTCACATGTTGTGATCAGGGTTGATCACAATGTGTGAGTCACATTAACAGTGGAGCTGGTTGTAGATTTTCTGTAAGAACCCCCCCCAAAACAGCAGAGTTTGTACTTCCTGACAGTGATGAAAAGTTTAACCTGCCAAAGAGGATAATGATGCACTTTCTCCATCAGTGCCTGGTACCCTGCTGGCATGATCATTGACAAAAGCAGATGGTGGCATATAATATGTTCTCCTAAGACAATTGCTGCCTCCAGTTTCTACATGACCAGTACACCTGCAGTATCTGCTGGCAGCCAAAAAACCTTGTATCCGACCCCTCTTAAATCAGATGCAGACTCTTTGTACATGTACATGCCTTCTTGAGCAGGGGGAACTTGCATACGTTGCAAATGTTTAATCCAATATAGCAGGGGTGACAAACATAAGGCCAGGCGATCAGAATCAGTCTGTAAAAGGATGCAATACAGCCCCCTGGATGGCTTTGGAAAATGTTAAGGAGGGCATAAATTTTGGACTTATTTTTTTACTGTACTGATAAAGAACTTCCCCATGGCTATTTATACTACACCAAATTAATAAATAATAGTTAAATATTTAAAAAAAATAATAGAACAGTCTAATATAGAAATTTACAGTGAAACAATTACTTCTTTACACTGATGGAAAGGAGAGTTTCACTGGTCTGGACTTAAAGTAGGCTGTATGTAGCACATGATGTAAAATGAGTTTTACATCCCTGCATTACAGTATAGTGTGTTACCAGTGGTGTTGTTGGTGACTGTGGTCACGACTGCCATCAGATCATTAACAAACTCCTCCCATATAGTTTTGGGATGATCCTCGTCCTGTTATGATTATCCTCACCCTGTGAGGTACGATCTTGCCTTAAGCTCCAGACGAGGGTGATTGATGATCATTTTACATTTCCTCCACCCCTGAATATTCACATCATCCTCTGTCATCTTCTCACCAAGCTTCTTGTTAATGGTCTTGTCATTCTACCTTTAAATACTCTAGGAACAACAGTTAAGCCTGCAGTCTGAGAGCTCTAATGGGGTGATAAAAGGTCATTAAGATAAGATGGGGCCTGATTATTTAAGATCTGTTATGTGAGGAGCAGGTTTTTTAAATTAGATTTAAAATTGGATTTAACAGGCAGCCAGTGAAGAGAAGTCAATATAGGAGAAATATGCTCTCTACTTCTAGTCCCTGTCAGTAGTCATGCTGCAGAGATTCTGGATAAGCTGGAGGCTTTTCTGGGGTTTTTTTTTTAGTACATCTTGATAATAGTAAATTAGAATAGTCCAGGCTAGAAGGAATAAATGCATAACTAGTTTTTCAGTGTCACGCTGACGCAGGATGATTCGATATACAGGTTGAGACCAGGAGCATCTGTGATTGATTGATTGGCTGATTGCAATCATGGCACACAGCCAATCTGTGGGAACAATAATTCTGGCTGAGTTTTAGGGATGGGACTTATTTCCCTCAATGACATGCAAATCAGTTAGTAACTTTTATGTAAAGTGTTGTTTTTTTCTGGATTTTTAGTCTCCCTCCACTAAAATCAATCTTCTTCACTCACCTTTTCACTCACTGTGCATTTATACACCACTCTGAATTGAATCATTAGTTATTATTATTCATCATTGGCTTTCTTCCACAGCATGTCAGCATGCCTCTTCCCCATACCCCCAACAGGTTACAAAAGATGGAAGCCCTTTCCTGAGTCTGGTTCTGCCAGAGGTTTCTTCCTGTTAAAGGGAGTTTTTCCTTCCCACTGTCACTCTGTATTATTGTAGGGTCTTTACCTTACAATATAAATTTCCCCAAAGTAACTATTGTTGTGATTTAGTACCTTATAAAAAAATTGAATTGAATTGAATTGTCAGCGTTTTTCACAAATCTGAAAAGTCCCAAAAATCTGCCAAGAAGCCAGAAGCATTTGAATTTTGAGTGTATGTTTAATTTAGCACTGAGTGTGTCTGCTAATAATGTGCTAATAATGTGAAATGCTGATTGCCTATGGGGCTAGTTGAAACTTTAACATTTAGATATCACTGGCAATGAAGACATTCTTAAAGAGGAAACAACAACATCGTCACATCAGCCAATATTTCCCATTAAATGCCAGAATACCACACAGAGTTGGTCTGTTGAAAAGTAAAACCAAGACAGATGTCTTGCCTGTTGTCTGGGGCTGATATGGTGGCAATCAGTAAGATCTCTTCAATGTTGTCTGTTGCTGTGCAGAACTGGCTTGTAAACATACACCAACATTATCTCAGTTCTTCATCCCCAATTTGATTTTCCCAAAACGTTGGCCATGCTGCTCCAGATGAGGCACGACTGGGTCTGCTTCTTGCCATGGTACACTGCTATACAAAAATGGAACTTTTTGTTCCTGCTTTCTCAACATTGGGAATTTATAGGGCAGCTGCTGCAGATGTTCTCATAAAGAAAGCCCAAACACTGATGTCAAATGGTTTACATACGACACTACATCTCACACACGCTTGTTCTCTCACTGAATCACAAGGAACCTTTTCTGGCCCCGTTAGAAATTCACGACTCAGACAGATAGAGTTGAGATAAATAGATCACTGGCTTCTGGCAAAACCTTCTCATTTTCAAAATTGACTAATTGATTTTTTTGAGATATTGTGCCAAGTGCTGGATTTTGATTTTTCATTTCTGAAATCAGTTGCTGGTTTTCAAACTTAGCTTCTTCTTGATCAAATTGGAGGAGAAAAAATATGTACTTTATTTTATCACTGCTCTTTTTTATGTTGGAAAAACTTGATAGAAACCCAGAATATATAGCAGCCTTCTTGGGAACCTACTTGCCTTCAAGAAAGCCCATGTTGTCTCTACTTGCCTTTCAGCTTGAGCCAGCTCTATAACCAGACACATTCTAACTATGTGTCCTGATTTCTGAACTGCCAAAGAAATATAAGATGGAAGTGGTCAGATCCAGCACTGAAATAAAAATAATAAAAATGTGAAAATAAATAGTGGCAAGTAAAACAGTGTGCATAGATTATTCATTCAGGTGTGCAGAGATATTAACTAATTGTAGCCACCCGTAAAAATGTATCTTTATCTGGTGCATAAATGTACATTTATCGGCTACTGTTGTACTATTTTGTGTCTATATCATCATGGAAAAAATGCAGCACCTAAAGTTGTGATTATAAATCTCTCGTACATTATACATCACCCAATAAACCAAACAATAGTAAAATTCCAAATCGATCTAGCTGATCTATAAGATATTTACTTATGTATGAGCAGTGTTGGGGAGTAACGGAATACATGTACCGCCGTTACGTATTTAAAATACAAAATATGAGTAACTGTATTCTGTTACAGTTACCGTTTAAAAAGGTGGTATTTAGAATACAGTTACTTTGTTGAAATAAATGGATTACACTGTTTCCCTGTTTCATATTGTGGCGGGTCAGGACTGTTTGGTTTTGTTTGACAGCTACGTTCTGTTGTTCCAGGCGGCAGCGTTACGGTTGCCATGGTTACATGGTGTAAAATATCAACTCCAGTGACATATTTACATCAGGACGCTCTCTCTCTGCGTGTTTCCTGGGTGAGAGAGGCCTTTTTGTTGTTGTTGTTGTGCTAGGCTAATAGGCAGAATGCTACAGGTATAGCTCTAAAGAATGTAGCATCATAGGCAGTGTAGTCCGTGCTGCAGGGAGAATGGACTGCCATACCCGTTATGTGTCTGTGAGCGAGGGAGAAAAAGGAAAAGTCGGAGCTGTCATCGAGCAGAAACGGGAGCTGGGAGCATGTAAATATAATAATAACCACTGCAGCCAAGAAGAGTGCCTGACGAGCCCAGGTGTAAGTACGCTATTAAGACTCGACTGTATGCTGTGTTTGTGTTTTCCTTCGAAACAATAAGCTCCGTTGGAGCAGCCTTTCAACGCCTCTGTCTGTCTCTCGCAAGCAAAGTTGACCCAGACAACAAAGTAAAGCTATTTTTCGGCTACGAGCCGACAGGGACCCCGCCGTATTAGCCAGAGGTCCCTTTACTACAGTTCGGAGACGCGGACCTTCAGTAACAGTAATAAATCACAGCAATAGTACATTCACGTAGTTGTAAGCAGTATGATAATATATTAAGTAATCCAAAGTATTCAGAATACGTTAATCTCATCGAGTAACGTAACGGAATACGTTACAGAATACATTTTGGGGCATGTATTTTGTAATCTGTAATGGAATACATTTTAAAAGTAACCTTCCCAACACTGTGTACGAGAAGTAACATGCATGGTGGTATTTTTGGCCTGCGGCAGTGACTTCTTCTGAAATGTGGCTAAATAGAAACTAAACTAAATAGAAAAAAAATTCCATTTTGCCAAAGAACTCTTAAGTACAATTGCAACGAGTTAGTTTTCACTTCTGTTAAGTAATAACTTTTTTTTATAACATTCTTGCTGTCTCAGCTTTGTGCTTTCTTGAGATGAATATTTAACATTGTAATCTCTTAAAACAGAAAAGAAATATTTTCTAATTTATTCTAATTAGGTCAGAGTGTTGCATTCTCTTGCATTCATGGTGAAATTTCCCCACTGGCTTTCCTAGGAACCCACCTGTATTGACTTAAGAACATGCACTTTTGTGGACAAGGTGTTTCCTGCAGCAGTAGCTTTAATCTCAGTCGGATTTATTCGCCTCAGTTGAGGTTTGATTCAGATAAAACAGTGTTGGACCAGCCATGGGTGAAACTTCTGTCGTACGTTGTAATCAGCGCCTAGAAAGACCTGAATGGAAGTCTTGTCCCGCACTCGGGAGCTTCGGAAATACTCCTGTGTTCCACGTCCTCTCTCTCATGAGTCAGAAAGTCCACTATGAGCCAAAAGCAATTACCACTGTGCCAAAAATGACAGTTTCAACTTCATAAACACTGATTGCACAGACGGAAAATTAGGTTGATAATTCATGCTTTTCTCTTTGTCGCAGTTGTTTCATTCATCTGTTTAATTCATTCATGGTATAAGTGTGTCCTGCAAAAGCTGAAATAGTTTAATTTAAATTAAGTAAGATGTCTAAGAGCAACATATCCACAAAGCCTTAATTAAATGAGTGTGGATTTTTCAAAAAGAGGAACATTTCTGACACGTTTTCACTTTTTTTTGTACCAGTTGCATTTGTTTCATAGTAATGGTCTTTTTGCTGTAGAGCTAATCTTTCTCTAACCATTCGTGGTAGTATAATCCTAGGGAATGATCTTACTTTTATGAAGACTTTCTTTCAATTCCTCCAGTTGTCAATACGTACTTTTCAAATTAATGAAAAATATCAGGAATTCCATGAGGTAATTTCTTTAAACTGGCCACAGAAGGATAGAATAAAGAGATTTTAGATGTGAAATAGCTAACAAAACATCTTTCTGTCATAATCTTTTTAATCCTCACTCTAAATGTGTACTACTACAAAATTTGACAGAAGTGAATCATTTTAATTCAATTCAATTTTATTTATATAGCAGGAAATTTCCCTTTGAGGAAGTGCTTTGGTGACATTGGGAGGAAAAATGTCCTTTTAATGGGACGAAACCTCTGGCAGAACCAGGCTCAGGGAGGAGTCGCCATCTGGCATAACTAGCTGGGGTGAGTGGAGGAAGACAAAAAAATCATACATGTGCAAATGGTCAAAGGAGAAACTTTACTGTGACATTGAAATGTTCCGCAAAACCCCCGAAAAAAACTTCTTGGCCATTATTCAACACCATTACTCAATTATTAACATTTCATAATGTTCATACATTTGGTTGGATACAGATCTTGGGTTCCCACTCTGAACCTGCGGTGACTGTACGGATCTTTTGTCTATGTGCTATGCATTTTAAATATGAATACATGAATATAAACTTTATTTTGACCAGCGGGGGAGTTCTGCAACTCCCAGGCAGTAATTGTAGTTTTGAATACAGTTAATAAGACAATTTGCATCACAGACTTCTGACATGATTACATCCTTAGAGACTGCACCACTCCAAATCATAGGCAGTATGCAATTAAGACTGTCATCTATGTATTTATATTGTTTTAAAGATGCCAGGATGTCTCAGAATCACTTCAAATTGTGTTGTCACAGCTGCAATTTTTTGAAATCCACCTATTATCTTGTCATTGTCTCATTTATCATTATGAATGTAAGAGCTAGTCACAGTAAATAGTGTCCATTTAGCAAGGCTGGAGACAAAAGTGCTGTAGTTCTTTTTAATAAAGTTATATAAGGCTCAAATAAACTTTAATCATTATCCATTATCTCATCCAAACTCCTCTTGCTCTCACACACTCGCTCCTCCAAAAGCTGATAATTAACCTCCCTCTAAATGTCAGAGTGCTCTCAGGCCTGCGGCCACACTGAAACGGTAAAAGGTAAATATACAAAACCACTTTTTGTCATTCAGATTTCATAAGTGGAGAATCCTTCAGCCTCTGTTGAGCAGTTTGGGGCCACAGACAGATGATGACGCAACGTATTCTGCTCAGCAAATTGATTTACAACGTAGAAGCCTCTAATGACCCGAATTTGATGGCTGGTCCCCTTTGTCCTGCAGTGAGATGGAAAACTCTGCAGAGCAACATATTTACAATCACACTGCCTCTCATTACACTGCAACCCCATAGAAGAGCCTTTTGTTTGTCCTCTTTGGCCACACTACCAGAAAGCCCATCAACCAGAAAGTATAACTGACTGTGGAGTCTGTTCATGTCTGTGTGTGTGTGCTCTTGTGCTTGTGTAGCTGGCATCTTGCTACAAAATTCTCCACAGGGCCTTAAAAAAAACAAAAAAAACAGCTGATTAGATCGCTGACAACAAGAGTGTTAAACTGCAGGACAGAAACGCAATGGAAAGAGGGAAACGCGTCCGATTTCTGCCTGTGTTACTCCACTCTGGTAATAATCACACTCTTCCTGCCAGGCATGTTGGGCAAGCATGGATTGTCTGATACTGAAATAAAATAACTGGACCCTAGACAATATTTTCCCCACTTCCACTCTTCTGAACCACCCCTAACCCAACACTGACTGCAAGTCAAAGAACTGCATGACTGCACGTCTCAACAATGAGGCCACACAAAAAGCACAGATTCAGCAGAACTGGATGTCCATTTCTCAGGCGTTTAAGCATGCAATTATGCTCCCCTTTGCTCACCAATTCACAAACAGGATTAGGGGGGAGTACAACGTGGTATCTGTAGTAGTTCACTAAGTGCAGAAGGATCTGTGGAGACACTGCTATCTTGATTGGCAGGATTTTAAAGTTGTTGCACGTGAAATACCTAAGGGCTTGTGTAGTTGTGAGATTTCATTTGCGTGAGAGCTGGCAGTTTCATGCATAGTTGTATTTTTATGTATCTTGTGTTAATGTACTGTGTTTTTGAGTTTTTGAATATCTGCATGTGTTTATATATTTGTATGGGTATTCAGTGGGATGTTTTACTGTGGGGAGCAGCCCTGCTGCGGGTAGGCCGTGCATCCATGCATCCACACATATTCACCATATGGGGTCCAGAGGGGCTTTCAGGGCCAGGCCAGGCCATGCTTATGGACCATTTAGCACACATTGCTTTCTCCTTCATGGCTACACTGCATTTCTCCTGATACACAAATCAGAGGTGGAAACTTCACAGTGAATAGAGAAAGACTCCACAGAGAAAACAGAATGATATACAAATCTGTACTTATTGGAATACCAACACAATTTTCCATTTGCCTTTTATGCTGGTTCCTTGATACTTTGGATATTCTCTATTTAAATCTGTCAGCAGTACTGCGGGCAGTTAGTGTGACCTGTCAAAGCTGACTATTGTGAAATGTAATCATATACCAAGTTAAGAGAAATATGGCCTCGGGGTAGTATAGTATAGTATAGTAGTTTAGCACAGCCATTTCACCTTTTACTTGAACCCAACAGCTGATTTAAATGTGTCCAAATATACAGTGGACACATTTAAACGATTTAAACTCATAACTCATATAAAATGAGTAGTACATATATTCTACTGGATGTCACATATTGAGTTGAAAAAAATGTTTTTATTCAGTATTCTTGATTTGAGGAAACATTTTGAGATTCCATTAAGAAGTCTAAATGTAGAATGAGGCTGTTAAAAAACTAAGTACACCTCATGATTCAGTAGCTTGTAGAACCAACTGTAGCAGCAATAACTTAAAGTAATCGTTTTTTTCTATTACTTTATCATTCTCTGACATCACTGTGGACGACTTTTGGCCGACTCTTGATAATATTGTTTCAGTTCTCTGAATTTGCGTCATGCACAGCTTACTTAAAGCTGTGCCACAGCATTTCAGCCGAGTTAAGGTCTGGACTTTCACTGACCACTGTAGCGCTTTGATTCTTCATTTTCAGTCATTCTTTTGGAGATTTGCAGCTGTGCAGGGGTGTAATTTCCAAGGGGGGTTAGGGGGATTATGATCCCCGCAATAAACAGACCCAACCAATATAAGACCCCAATAAAATTATGAATTGTTCAGCACAAAGTTACGCCGATGCAGCTATGCTTAGGTTTGTTGTCCTGTTGCATGACACAGTTTGGACCAGTCAGGCAGATGGCCTCACATCTCACTCTAGAGTACTTTAGTATACAGAGTTTATGGTTGACTCATTGAAAAGTGCCAAGGCTGCAAAACAAAACAAGCTCAAATCGTTACCCCTCCACCACCATGCTCGACACTTGGTATGAGGTATTTGTGCTCATACGCTGTGTTTGGATTCCACTAAACAGGGTGCTGTGGGTACTTGCTGTGATTGATTTATATTTTAGCAACAGAAGAGCGTATAGCCTTATTTGATGTCAGAAGTGTGCAGACTGTCTAAAGAAAATAATTTTTGTTAATTTTGGGTTCACTATGTGGTGGTCTTTGGTTGGAATGCACTTACGTTTGTAATCCAAAGGTGTTATTTAATTTAATGAGTGCCTGCAGTTCAGTGATTTGATATTATTATCAGGATAAGTCATTTTCTGCCCCCAGAACAGCTTAAAATATATAATTCTATAACATTAAAACAGGGCACATTTAATCTTCTTTTTTTGTTGTTGCTACTTTTCCATATCTCCACTTTCCTTTCATCCATCCCTCACTCTTCTGATTTGTCTGTGTGTGGTCTAGAGACATTGTAAATCCCCAGCTCATGCATGGTGCCACCCAATGCGACGTTTAGGTCTCCTTATCCGCAGTATCAGCCCAACCCAGTCAAGGTCATTTATGGCTTTCAAAATTTCTCAAAGAAGACTTAATGATCTCTTTCTACATACATAAACAGACTGTATCTTAACACTCTGATATGCAAAAAACTCTTAACTTATCTGTCCTTGTGGAAAAGTTAGCTATGTTAATACAGTTTTTACAATTTTCCTGATGGATGGATACTCTGACAGTCATGTAAGATAACTTACTTCTTATCTATTTGTTCCTCTCGGTCAGTCATTGTCAGTACAAATCAGTAGAAGTGTTCATAAATGTTATATTTTATATGGAATTTATTTTAAATTATGTGTAACTCCAGTGTACAAATACCTAACGAAGCATTTGTGTTGTCTCCTAATTTATTTCCTAATTTTTTTCCACTGGAAAAATCCTTCTTTATATGACTCGACTGTTTCTTTCTTTTTGTCTGTTTTGCACATCCTCTCTTTTACCTGGATATTCCAGAAGTGACTACTATGCAAGCTATAGCGTTAGACACAGATGGTGGTGACAGAGAAGGGATTAATCTCATTCAGCTCTGAGGCCCTGGGAACAGTGGAGGCGTTGAAAAATAAAGCCTTAATTCCTGAGTTTTGGCCTGACTGGCTGGGTGGTCTCACAGGCACAAATATCATACTAAGTGACCATCCTCTCTACAGTTCACATCAGCCTTTTCAAACAAACACTGGGGCAGAACCCATTGCTAGAATGGCAATTGAGATATGCAACAGTGGGCATGCAACCTCTGCTCTGCCTGGGTCAGGCTGGCCTGAGAGAAGATGAAATGTGGGAACAGTGTGAGAGAGCTATAATGAAGATGGAGCAAAACTGAACGGGTGACCATTTAAAACAGTGGGAACGAGTTAGACGGTATGAAGGGAGGAGAGGAAGGAGAAAAAGAAAGAGAGTCATGGAGAGATCTTTGCTTGCTCTGTGTGTGGTCTGAAGACCTCCAAGCTTGTTCCGGGCTGACTGTGTCCTTCCTGGGCTCAGAGAAGAAGGGGCCAAAAAAAAAGGAGAAGACGCCTGCACAATAAAAGGGAATGTTTGCCTTTGCTTGTGTAAGAGCACGAATGAGTAAACTTTTCTTTTATGTGGAATAAGCAGGCAAACACTGGCATGTTTGGCCCGCCATGGGGAGATTACTGTGTTATTTGCAAATATATCAGCTAGCCTGCCAAACAGAGCTCTTTTCACCGGGCATTCACCCAGGAAGAACGGAGCCTCGCTCTGTGACGCATAGTAGTTTTTCGAAACACTTGTGCACCTGTGTGGATTTTGGTGGATGAACTTGACAAGATGAATTTTCCAAATAGCCAAAACATATTATAGATATCCTTATATTACATGTTGGTTTTCAAGCTAGTAAAATAAGTGCATTGTAGGCGAGCTGTTGTGCATTGAATTGCTATAAAGCATGTGCTTATCTCCATTTAGGGCAGTAAAAAAATTTCAAAATTTGTTGCAAAACGCAAAAGTAGCCAATTTAAAGATGTTAAAACTCAAACTCATTTAAATTTAAACACAGTCATGGAAAACAACAGATATCACTGCACATGCACAAATACTTCAAATGTGTCTGCAAGTCACAGAAATGTGCACATGCATGCACAATATGTAAGCAGTGGTTCCCTGGACAACCCAATAGCTGTGAGCATAATTATATAAATGCATGAATATAGTACACGCACACACACTCACAAACCCAAACACAGCACACGCCCACATACATCAAATACAAATACTTGTGTTCAATTAAAATCAACACTGACTGAGGTCTCAAACCCTGAAATCATTTCCAGAGACATTTTGTGTCTCTCCAGTGAAATGTAGGTTGTGCCTCAGTCGAGGGGACTGTAAAGGCACGGAGTGAGGAGGTCTGGCCCTGAACAGACAGGGTTACATATGAGTCCACTGCTGTGTGCCCCAAATACAGAGAACTGAATACCCTTCTTCAAATAAAGACTCTGATTAGACTCCATCAGTCATCTGTTAGCACTGAACCACAGGGTTTTTTCACCTTCAAGCTGGAGGAGAACAGATGTTGACAGATAAACACACTTATGCACAGGCACACACACACATTCACATGCACAGACAACATCCTGAGGCCAGATATGGGACCTATATGCAACCCTAATTCTGTTTAATGTAAATAAAAAACAGAATTAAATGATTTGAAAATCTCATAAACCCATGTTTTATTCACAATAGAACAGAGAAAACATATCAAATGTTTAAAATGAGACATCTTACAATTTAGTGAAAAACATTGGCTCGTTTTGAAATTAATGGCAGAAACATGTCTTAAAAAGTTGGAACGTGTGCAACAAAGGGCTGGAAAAGTAAGTGGTACTAAAAAGAAACAGCTGGGGGATCATTTTGCAACTAATTAGATTCATTAGCCAGTAATCAGTAACATGATTAAATATATGAAGAGAATCTTTGAGAGGCAGAGATTTTCACAAGTAACATTGGGCAGAGGTTCACCAATCTGCAAAGAAAAAAAAACTGCATCTACAAATAGTGGAATATTTTCAGAATAATGCTCCTAAAAAATTGCAAACAAATAATATCATCATCATTCTGAGAAACTGGAGGAATATCCATGTGCTGGGGACAAGGCTGAAAATCTGTATTGGATGATCTTAAAGCCCTCAGGCAGCACTGCCTTAAAACAGGCATGATTCTGTCATAGAAATCACTCTATGGGCCCAGTAACACATCCAGAAATCATTGTGTTTTATCCTGTCTTCCTCCCACCACCCTAAACTGGCCATGGCAAATGGCTGCCCTTTCCTGAGCATGATTCTGTTGCGGTATCTTCCTGTTAAAAGGGAATTTTTCCTTCCCACTGTCACCTAGTGCCTGTTTAAATGGGTTTGTTTGATTGTTGGGGATTTTATCTCTATTATTGTGGGGTCTTTGCCTTACAATATAAAGTGCCTTGAGACTGTTGTTGTGATTCAGTGCTACATAAATAAAATTGAATTGAATTGTCTGTGAACATAGTTCACCTTGCCATCCACAAATGCAGTTTAAAGCTCTACCATACAACGAAGAAGTCATGTGTAAACATGATCGAGAAACCCCACCATCTTCTCTGGGCCAAAAATCATTGAAAATGTGCAGAGACAGAAACGTACAGAGACAAAGATGAAAACTGTTCTGTGGTCAGATGAATGTAAATTTGATCATTATTTTTTGGAAAGAATGCATGCCATCTCCTCCAAACTAAAGAGGGGACATCCAACTTGTTGCCAGCACTCAGTTCAAAAGTCTGCATCTCTGCAGTTTAGGGGTTTATCAGGGGAAATAGATGGGATCTATACTTAAAGCTCACAGGCAATATCAAGTATGATATTCCTGTTCACTGACAACAAACGGTGTTTATGGGTTGTGTTAGGGTTTATCTGTGCTTCTGCAAAAATATATTTTGGGCAGAATCCAAAAAAACCCTCCAAAAACAAAACAGTGATTTATATTTTATGAATGATGTTATTTGTTATGTAGCATCTGGTTCAGGGTCATATCCAAAGTATTGCTATCTTCTTTTTCCCCATAGCACCTGATAGTTAACAAATTAGGGTATTTCCAGTGGGTCAGCTTCATCATCAGACAAAGTACTGGAACATTTGGAAAACACATGAGTATTTACATAGTGTTAGTATTCTCTACAGCACCTATTTCAACAGTGGGGGAAACAAACACATTAATTTTACATGCATGCAGAATCAGTTAGGATGAGGTTATCTGCAGGCAAACACTGAGGTATGGATGTAGTGTTTATCAAGTCAGGACTGCTTCTCAGAATTACAGCATGTGTTGAGGTCATTTGCCACAGCCCCACATGGATCCCAGTGCAAACAGGATGTCCTGTCTGACAGCTAGAAATAATCAGTCATTAGTCACTCTACCTTAGCAACGCACAAAGACACAAATACACAGTGCACACTGCTCACAAAGACTCTAGTCTGGTGTCTTTGTCACATCTTCAGCCCTGCTTTCATCTACAGATTCCTGCAAGTGGGCAAGCGTACAGATAACACATTATTTCTATATATCCAGACTTTACAATGGGATTGCGCCACCTGACGTAGTGAGCAAACTGGTTTTAGATTATGATAATTTACAAGATATACTTTTGATCAGCTGTGTTTTGTAGAAGAAGAAGAGTATAATGGTTAGAAGGCCATAAAAGGCATGGCTGTGAGGCTGTTACATGCACTTGTTAAATCCACTTGTCACTTTTATACACATTCAGAGACATATCCTGTGGTCCTTGGTGGGGTCATTCATAGCCTCATCTTTACTGTGGTAGTCCCTGGAGATGTAAACAGTTTGTGATGGGTCAGTGGTGTTTCTGCATAGGCACTGTTTGTCACCCAGCTATAGAGTCTAGGCAACAGCACAGCGGTAATGGTTTAACACTGCAACAAATCCTATATGCCAGATACGTTTTTATCAAATTTGAGGCAAAACAAGGTGTGTTGTAATGCTTCTATGTCATAGGAGGGGCAGATTTATTTATTTTTTTATTACAACCCATGGCTTGGTATTTTGCCATCAAACTGAATTAAAGCTGGAACAAAGGGGGAAGTCAAATTATATTATTTAGAACTTAGGAGTCTATCTATTTCCTATCTCCTACCACAATCTTACATGAGTTGAATGGGTAAGTGTTTTGGGTTGGAGGTCTTTACTTTAATGGCAAGTGGCAAATATTCTGATACTGGAAGGTAAAAATTAAAAAATTAATTAAATTAATTTTTTAATTTAAATGAACAAACTACAGAGGTCATTGTGTTTGGTCCCTGTGACTACTATGACTTTGGCCCTTTAGAAATTTATTTTAAAAAGACCCTTTGCGAGGAGTGATTTTTGACAGTAATCTGATGTTTGATAAACACATCAATGCTGTAATCAAAACCAGTTTCTTGCATCTTCAGCTACTTGTAAAAGTGAAGCCATCTCTCTGTTTTAGAGACTTTGAGAGAGCTATTCATAACTTCATTTCATCTCGCCTCAACATTTGTAATAGTTTGTAATAGGTTGTAATAGGTGTCAGTCTGTCATCAATTAGCCGACTGCAGCTCCAAAATGCTGTAACACGATTACTAACTTGCATGCGCAAGTGAGATCACACATCCCCAATACTAGCATCCTTACACTGGTTGCCAGTTGGTCTCAGTGTTCCCTCCTGCGTCGATTGGGTGGAAGCTAGCTCCAACAAACTCTCGTCCGCGACTGCACACTGAGACCAATGGAACCAGGTCTCCCCTTTTCCCTTTAGACGGACAGCACTGGTGGTTCGGGCAATTACTTCGAAAGGTCCGGTCCACCTTGGGTCTCTCCACTTTCGCTTAATGACCTTCAGCCACACCGCCTTGGCATCGGGGATGGACCTGTCCTCCGCTTTCACCCCTTCTCCAACCTGTTGTGTGAAACTAGACACAAGAGCTTTTAATTCTTTCCAACATTCAATATGTTTTCTATTACTTTTTACACTTTCTTCCGCCGGAACTGTTGTCCAAGGACCTGGAAACTGTCGTCCTGTCAACAGCTCATATGGTGTGAAACCTGTGGATTGATTAACACAACATCTTATTATCATCAATGCAACTGGCAGGGCCGCTACCCAATTTAGCCCCGTGTGAGCTGAAATCTTAGCAATTTTATTCTTCAGATTTAGATTCATTCTTTCTACCTTTCCCTGCGACTGGGGGTGATATACCGTGCCAAATCTATGTTGTAACCCCAGCTTCTGTTCTACCTCTGCCAAATCTTTGTTTTTAAAATGAGTCCCATTGTCGGACCTAATCCGCTTAGGGAAACCATGCCGGGGGATGTAATGATTGATTAAACACTTAATCACACTTTTTGCATCCTCCCTCTTGGTAGGTAATGAATTCAGCCTGATGCTGACGTACATAAGTATATCTCTTCCTTACCTTTATTCCCAACAATACAGCTCCGGACGGAACAGTCACGCGGGCGCTGGAAAATTTGAAAACGTTATCTAGAACCATGCATGAGCAATCAGGCGTGAACTCAAGGCTGGGAGATTGGTTCACATCTGTTTTTGGGCAATATAAGGGATTGTTTATGTCTGCCATGTTTTCTCTTCTAGTTTTTCTAGGTTTGTTGCTGATCGGGTGTTGTCTCATTCCTCTGGTGAGGCAGGTGTTGGGTAATCTGGTGAGCAGGGCCATAGCTTCTGGTTCAGCTGGGTCAGCTGGTCCGGAACATATGATGCCGTTGCGAGAAGCCGCCTGGACGGAGGAGTGACACAATATCTCTAAATGTTGGCCTTTTTTCAAAAGGCCAAAGAGGAGGAGTGTGATCAGGAGATATTTTATTTTGTATTCTCACAATCAGTTATCATTGATTAATCATTTACCATTGTTGAATCTGTTGACAGTAGAATCTGTTAATTACATCTGTGTTATTGTGAGCAAATATTAATGCACACTGACTGTTTATATTAATGCACACTGACTGTTTATATAAAGTTGTTGCACGTTAGAGCAGAGCAGTCACACCATACAGATCCACGAGTCCTGTTGGGCCCTGGCAGGCCTGCGTGTAGTTCTGCACGTACGCCGGCCTCTACTTACATGCACGTTCACCTACACACTTAGTAATAATAGGAGGGTCATCTGAGGACGGTTTGTCTGATAAAATACACTTTCACAAAATGCACAATGTAATACACACTTGTTTTTCTCTTAAGAGTAGCAGTTGATGTCTATATAAGGGAAAACTTTGGGATAGGCGGGGAATTGTTATCATTTGAGATCATTTCCAGTAAAGATCCAACTGTGATGTCATAAAGGCAATATAAGGAGACTGATGCTTCAGTTGACGAGAGGATTCGATTGCAAATTGTCTTTTCCCACACTAAGTGCGCAAAGTGTGTAATAAAGATCACTATTTTTGACACCTACTTCGACTTGGGCTTGCTTTCTTCTCTTCCCTAACTCGAACGAACCTTAACAATTCCCCGCCTATCCCAAAGTTTTCCCTTATATAGACATCAACTGCTACTCTTAAGAGAAAAACAAGTGTGTATTACATTGTGCATTTTGTGAAAGTGTATTTTATCAGACAAACCGTCCTCAGATGACCCTCCTATTATTACTAAGTGTGTAGGTGAACGTGCATGTAAGTAGAGGCCGGCGTACGTGCAGAACTACACGCAGGCCTGCCAGGGCCCAACAGGACTCGTGGATCTGTATGGTGTGACTGCTCTGCTCTAACGTGCAACAACTTTATATAAACAGTCAGTGTGCATTAATATAAACAGTCAGTGTGCATTAATATTTGCTCACAATAACACAGATGTAATTAACAGATTCTACTGTCAACAGATTCAACAATGGTAAATGATTAATCAATGATAACTGATTGTGAGAATACAAAATAAAATATCTCCTGATCACACTCCTCCTCTTTGGCCTTTTGAAAAAAGGCCAACATTTAGAGATATTGTGTCACTCCTCCGTCCAGGCGGCTTCTCGCAACGGCATCATATGTTCCGGACCAGCTGACCCAGCTGAACCAGAAGCTATGGCCCTGCTCACCAGATTACCCAACACCTGCCTCACCAGAGGAATGAGACAACACCCGATCAGCAACAAACCTAGAAAAACTAGAAGAGAAAACATGGCAGACATAAACAATCCCTTATATTGCCCAAAAACAGATGTGAACCAATCTCCCAGCCTTGAGTTCACGCCTGATTGCTCATGCATGGTTCTAGATAACGTTTTCAAATTTTCCAGCGCCCGCGTGACTGTTCCGTCCGGAGCTGTATTGTTGGGAATAAAGGTGCAACATAAATCTCCGAACATCGCGCACACGCCTCCCTTCTCGGCCAATAACATGTCCAGCGCCATGCGATTTTGGATTCCCATTAACGACGTCGGACCTAATTGTTCTGCAAGACCTTCCACCGCGTCCCTGGTGAGATTAGAGAGTCTCAACACATTATAATGAACATAATTAATGCGATCAACATTTTTATTGGGAGTCACCCACAGAAACACACTTTCAAACCCGGCCGCTATCTGATCAACTAACTTATACTCATCTGGAACTCCTCGGGGAACTCCTATTGAGTCTATCCAGGTTGGCGAGTCCCGTCTTGGATCATACTTGTGGATAGCTCCTGCGGCTCTCCTCCGTCTGGCTGTAGACACATCCGCACCTTGCTGTGGGATTGTCTCTAGCCTACTGCCTATGAGCATCAAAGGTGCAGCTAAGCGCACCAGAGCACACGTTCCCACACTCCCCAAGGGAACCTGCACCAAAAGGGTGTACTCCCCACAATAATAATATAGCCCACCTCTCGCCCAGGTGCCTATAATTGTGCTTGGGTCACCTACATCATTGTTAGTCCTACCTGTGATTGTCCTCTGGCACCAGCTTGGATTAATCCTTCCTAGCCTAAATCTCACTCTGTCTGTAGAAAACTCAAAACATGTATAATTATCTCGTTTTGGTGTGAATGAACCTGGTTGTGTGCGTTTATCAATTGGCGGATATAAACCTGACAAAGTGGTGCAGTTACCTGTGTCCACCGCCTCTCTAGTTAATCTCAACATGCAATTATATCCCCACTCATCCTCTGGATACAGAGGAGCGGGTTCAGTAAACAAATGTGGTCGAGCGGTAGCACAAGCAACACAATCAACCACTTTCTGCTCCTTAGCATTTTGAGCCACCCAATCTAACCAAAGATTCCTATCTCCAAAACCTGTGGCACGCTCTATCAACTCCTGAGGTCTTAACCTAGTATAATCAGTGGCAACAAACCATTTTTCTTCTGGATCCTTGTAAGTAACTGTCTCTACGGGATCCGTTTGCACCGTGAGATTCAGTGCTGAGTCATTTCCCAGCGGTTTAAACCTGGGATTAAATAAATTCACCCGAATTAACCCGAATGGATCTGTCCCTACTTTATCTACCCCTACTACTAAATAAAACGCACCTCCATCAAACCCAGGTTCAGGGAGTTCACTCCATGGTCCTAGGGAAAGAGTAATAGGGTTATTTGTAACAGAATAATCTCTCTGAATAGCTATTCCTTCAAGGGCCGGTGGCACCGTTGGCTGCCATCCTACTCCTGTCCACGCGACCACATCCTGCCAAGAACACCACTGATCCGTTACATAGGTGTAGGTGTCACTATCCCATGATGGGCCCCACACCGACTTAGGGTAACACATCATTGGATGATAACAAACCCACACATTATATGTTCTCCAGCTATTCCCGTCACCCGAGCATTTAATTACCTGACACAAATCGAATGTGAACGCTGTTGTAGATCCATTAACATACCCAAACTCGACTCCGCCACTGGCTTTGAGACACCCATCATCCCCACCTGAACCAACCGCACGCTTGACTTTTTTCGACGATTTGATCGGTTCGGGCTCAGGAGCGGATAGACCTCTGTGTCTGGGCAATTCACCTGTCTGCCAAAAAACAAAGAAACACGTTATAACACTTATTAACCCCAACACCCCCGTTATTTTCCAATTTTCCCACAATTTCATGATGACTGTTCCCAGGCTCATTTACTTTTACTCTATACTAAAAAGATAAAGTTACAAAAAGAGTATAAGGTTATGAGTATAAAAATATGCGAGTAACATACAAAACTATTACGATTCCTTCAAACTATCAACTACTTTAGACTAGAGCCCTAGCCTATTTAGGAGCCTGTAATGGATTCCTCCTTGGCGCGTGACGCTCCTCTTCTTTCTTCGCCTCACTCAGGTAGACTACTGAGGAGGACCGTGGCACAGGTGGAACGAGTATTATTCTGGCTCTATGTTCCCTCCTGCGTCGATTGGGTGGAAGCTAGCTCCAACAAACTCTCGTCCGCGACTGCACACTGAGACCAATGGAACCAGGTCTCCCCTTTTCCCTTTAGACGGACAGCACTGGTGGTTCGGGCAATTACTTCGAAAGGTCCGGTCCACCTTGGGTCTCTCCACTTTCGCTTAATGACCTTCAGCCACACCGCCTTGGCATCGGGGATGGACCTGTCCTCCGCTTTCACCCCTTCTCCAACCTGTTGTGTGAAACTAGACACAAGAGCTTTTAATTCTTTCCAACATTCAATATGTTTTCTATTACTTTTTACACTTTCTTCCGCCGGAACTGTTGTCCAAGGACCTGGAAACTGTCGTCCTGTCAACAGCTCATATGGTGTGAAACCTGTGGATTGATTAACACAACATCTTATTATCATCAATGCAACTGGCAGGGCCGCTACCCAATTTAGCCCCGTGTGAGCTGAAATCTTAGCAATTTTATTCTTCAGATTTAGATTCATTCTTTCTACCTTTCCCTGCGACTGGGGGTGATATACCGTGCCAAATCTATGTTGTAACCCCAGCTTCTGTTCTACCTCTGCCAAATCTTTGTTTTTAAAATGAGTCCCATTGTCGGACCTAATCCGCTTAGGGAAACCATGCCGGGGGATGTAATGATTGATTAAACACTTAATCACACTTTTTGCATCCTCCCTCTTGGTAGGCCATGCCTCAGGCCAACCCGTCAAAGCATCTACACTTACCAGTAGATATCGAACTCCTCCTGGACCTGGATCAATCATGTCAGTGAAGTCAATGACAATCTCTTCACCTGGTCTTTCTGGAATGGGGAACTTACCTGCCTCTGGTTTAATCACTGGCTTCGGATTGTGCTTCCCACAGATCAGACACGTCCTAGCCTTTCCCTTGATCATATCCTTCAAAAAGGGATGCCACCAATGGCACAGATGTCTCCCCATCTGGGCGACACCTACATGTCCAAGGCCGTGCGCTTCGGCAATCTTCTGTTTTGCCAAGTTGGCTGTCAACACTGGTCGACCGTCAGGTCCTCGCCAGAGACCTCCTTCTTCCCAGGCTCCTCGACTCTTCCAGATCCCCTTCTCTTCTGGGGCAGCCTCCCCTTGGGCCTTCCTGGCCTCCTCTAGCATGTTAACTCCTGATTCTTCTTCCACCGTTATTTGTACCATCTGTCGTGATGCTTTATAACCCGCTGCCTCTTTTGCAGCTCGATCGGCTTCCTGATTTCCTCTGGCCATCAGGCCGGTCCCTGAGGAGTGGCCTTTGCATTTTATGATGCTCACCTCCTCTGGATCTCCCAAGGCCTGCTCAAGTTCTTCCATTTCCTTTTTGTGGCAGATTGGTGCGTTATCTGCTGTCCTGAATCCTGCTCTTCTCCATTGGGCTAGCTCCACATGAGCTGCTCCAAAAGCATAAGCTGAGTCCGTGTAAATGTTGACTCTTTTTCCTTTTGCAAGTCTCAAAGCTCGACTTAGAGCAATGACTTCTGCTCTTTGGGCTGACTGCTGCCCTTCAAGTCTTCCAGCCTCCTTCACTTCAAATGCCGCCCCTTTTCTGCAAACTACCGCGTAGCCTGCTTTTAATCCTTCATTGTCCCTGTAGCAGCATCCATCAGTGAACCAATCTTCAGCTCCTGTCAGAGGTTCTGCTTTCAAGTCTTCTCTTATCTTCTCGTCCACTTCAGCTCTCTTTGCGCAGTCATGAGGTTCTCCTCCTGACTCCATTAAATCTGCCATGTTAATTCCTTCATGTGTGAAAGTCAAGTTAGGAGCGTCTAAAACTCTACACACTCTCTGTTGTGTAAGAGGTGTCATGGTGAAGGCTTGTGAATTAACATATGCCACCACACTGTGGGTGGTCAGCACCTTCAACGGATGGTCCCTCACTATATGTGCTGTCTTTTGTATAATTTTTGACACCCCAATGGCATGCTGAGTGCATCTCGGGTGCCTTGTCTCTAATGAATTCAGCCTGATGCTGACGTACATAAGTATATCTCTTCCTCCCCCTTTTTTCTGAAACAACACCCCATTAGCTATATTGGGCTAGCTCCACATGAGCTGCTCCAAAAGCATAAGCTGAGTCCGTGTAAATGTTGACTCTTTTTCCTTTTGCAAGTCTCAAAGCTCGACTTAGAGCAATGACTTCTGCTCTTTGGGCTGACTGCTGCCCTTCAAGTCTTCCAGCCTCCTTCACTTCAAATGCCGCCCCTTTTCTGCAAACTACCGCGTAGCCTGCTTTTAATCCTTCATTGTCCCTGTAGCAGCATCCATCAGTGAACCAATCTTCAGCTCCTGTCAGAGGTTCTGCTTTCAAGTCTTCTCTTATCTTCTCGTCCACTTCAGCTCTCTTTGCGCAGTCATGAGGTTCTCCTCCTGACTCCATTAAATCTGCCATGTTAATTCCTTCATGTGTGAAAGTCAAGTTAGGAGCGTCTAAAACTCTACACACTCTCTGTTGTGTAAGAGGTGTCATGGTGAAGGCTTGTGAATTAACATATGCCACCACACTGTGGGTGGTCAGCACCTTCAACGGATGGTCCCTCACTATATGTGCTGTCTTTTGTATAATTTTTGACACCCCAATGGCATGCTGAGTGCATCTCGGGTGCCTTGTCTCTAATGAATTCAGCCTGATGCTGACGTACATAAGTATATCTCTTCCTGGAAACGTCCTAAAGATTCCTCTTCAAGCTCCTTGATTCTCTCTTCACATTTCTCCCCTTGTCGTTGAAAGAGGGAGTGCAGAGGGATTCTGTCCTCCAATGTCTTCTGTTGATTTTCACATAATTCCTTCACTTCTTTTTCTAAATCCTGACACTGACGAGCAATCTCTTTTGAAGACGTCCCTTCAGTCATTTTAATGGCTTTCTTCAATTCCTGTATTTGCTCCTTCAGTGGCTTGTATCTCTTTCCCCCTCCAGGGGTCGCCTTTTCCTCTTCAGCCATTTTGCTTTTTGACCTCACTTACCTTACCAAAATGGCCGGTCTTAGGCTCCTCCCCTAGGGGTTGCCTCGTTGTATTTTCCTTTCGGCAGTCAGAATCTCACAAGCTGGTCAAGCCGAACTTCCGCTAGGCTCCAGCCTGAGAGAGAGAGACCGCCCACACACACACACACACACCCTCTAATCCTCCTTTCAAGCTCAAAGCTTGACAAACGTCTAATATAACAGTTTTAAGCACGCAAAGCCAGCGAAAATTCACTCTCACATTCACTTCCCTGACAACTACAAAGTTTTCACATACAAGAATAATCCAAACAATCTACCATGCACCGTTTTCCCTCCTTATACGAGAGACTCAACCAACTTTTAAAAGCTTTATTTACAAATTTTGTCAAGATATTTATCCCCGCACTCCTACCTTACTGGAGTTTTACACAAGGGCTCATTACTCATGGAATTCTATTAAACCATAATCACATTAGGAAATCACCAACACAAGACTACAAGGTTTAGTTTATTTCATTTACTGAAATCTTTTAACCATACTTCTGAGACCCCCCTTCACCTACCGAAAAGAAGCTCAGAAGGACAGAAAGGGAGAAATAGGGCCGCAGCTGTACACACCTTAAACCGTATTAACTTAAACACATAACTTCTTAACTCAAAATTCACCCCCAAAATGAACAGCAATGAATTTAGTCAGACTACTATGCCCTATTTTAAAACTAATTAGTCAAGATCACTATGGACCAACGCCAGAAGCCCAGACTGAGTGAATATTATTTAATTAAATTTAGTTTTAACTTCCAATATAGCGCCTTTGGATAAAAATCAACAGGTGGCACTCACCTTTTCTTATGTCGCCTGGCGTCACTCAGATAGGCTGCTGGCCTTCGCCCCCTTTGTCACCTTCCACGACGAGCTGCAGGTTGCAACTCCTCCCCACCCGGAGTTTCGGCACCAGGAATTGTTAAGGTTCGTTCGAGTTAGGGAAGAGAAGAAAGCAAGCCCAAGTCGAAGTAGGTGTCAAAAATAGTGATCTTTATTACACACTTTGCGCACTTAGTGTGGGAAAAGACAATTTGCAATCGAATCCTCTCGTCAACTGAAGCATCAGTCTCCTTATATTGCCTTTATGACATCACAGTTGGATCTTTACTGGAAATGATCTCAAATGATAACAATTCCCCGCCTATCCCAAAGTTTTCCCTTATATAGACATCAACTGCTACTCTTAAGAGAAAAACAAGTGTGTATTACATTGTGCATTTTGTGAAAGTGTATTTTATCAGACAAACCGTCCTCAGATGACCCTCCTATTATTACTAAGTGTGTAGGTGAACGTGCATGTAAGTAGAGGCCGGCGTACGTGCAGAACTACACGCAGGCCTGCCAGGGCCCAACAGGACTCGTGGATCTGTATGGTGTGACTGCTCTGCTCTAACGTGCAACAACTTTATATAAACAGTCAGTGTGCATTAATATAAACAGTCAGTGTGCATTAATATTTGCTCACAATAACACAGATGTAATTAACAGATTCTACTGTCAACAGATTCAACAATGGTAAATGATTAATCAATGATAACTGATTGTGAGAATACAAAATAAAATATCTCCTGATCACACCAGTTAGTTTTTGAATTGATTTTAAGATTTTATTATTCGTTTTTAAGGCATTGCACGGGTTAGTACCCTCATACCTTTCTAATCTTTCGAATTGGTACACTCTTGCAAGATCATTGAGGTCTGCAGATCAAGTGCTCCTAGCTGTCCCAAGCTCCAGATTAAAGCACAGAGGAAATTGGCCTTTGCTGTGGCTGCTCCTACACTGTGGCACAAACTGCTCCTTCACATCAGGACCTCCCCAACATTAGATACTTTCAAAACCTGTTTTAAAACCTTTCTCACTGAAGTCTTCTCATTTTATGCTTCTTTTCTTAAATTTTGTCATTTCTTCCTATTTTTATCTCTTTTGATTATTTGAAATGTACAGCACTGTCAACAGTTGTTGTTTTAAATGTACTATATAAGTAAATTTGATTTTTGACTAATTTTACATTAGTACAATGTAAAATATTAATCTAGTCAACTGAAATTTGCTTGATTTGTATATATTTAGTTTATACTAAGCACCTTAAAGATTAAGTATTTGAATAAATAAACCTCTTACTTTATACATTTCAGTTGCATTTTACTCCGAATTATCGGTTCATGTTAGCTGAGGTTGAAATTTTTTTTCTTTTAAAATGAAAACAAAGGATTTTGAATGAAAACAACGGAATTAGACTGAACAGAAAAGAATTTGAATCAAAACAATGGAATTTGAATGAACAGAACAGAATTTGAATCAAAACAATGGAATTTGAATGAACAGAACAGAATTTGAATCAAAACAATGGAATTTGAGAATAAACAATGGAATTTAAATAGAAAGAGTAGAATTAGAATGAAAACAAAAGCATTTGAATGAAAACAACAGAATTTGAGAATAAACAATGGAATTTGAATGAACAGAACAGAATTTGAATGAAAACAATGGAATTAGAATGAAATGAACAGAGTTTGAATGAAAACAATGGAATTAGAATGAACAGAACAGAATTTGAATCAAAACAATGGAATTTGAATAAAAACAACAGAATTTAAATGAAAACAACGGAATTTGAATGAAAACAACAGAATTTGAGAACAAACAATGGAATTTGAATAAAAAGAGTAGAATTAGAATGAAAACAAAAGCATTTGAATGAACAGAACGGAATTTCAATGAAAAGAACGGAATTACAATGAAATGAATAGAATTTGAATGAAAACAACAGAATTAGAATGAACAGAACAGAATTTTAATGAAAACAACGGAATTAGAATGTACAGAACAGAGTTTGAATGAAAACAATGGAATTAGAATGAATAAAACAGGATTTGAATCAAATCAATGGAATTTGAATGAACAGAACAGAATTTGAATGAAAACAATGGAATTTGAATGAAAACAACAAAATTTGAATGAAAACAACGGAATTAACATGAAAACGACGGAATTTTGATGAAAACAACAGAATTTGAGAATAAACAATGGAATTTGAATAGAAAGAGTAAAATTAGAATGAAAACAAAAGCATTTGAATGAAAACAACAGAATTTGAGAATAAACAATGGAATTTGAATAACAAGAGTAGAATTAGAATGAAAACAAAAGCATTTGAATGAAAACAACGGAATTTCAATGAAAAGAACGGAATTAGAATGAAATGAATAGAATTTGAATGAAAACAATGGAATTAGAATGAACAGAACAGAATTTTAATGAAAACAACGGAATTAGAACGTACAGAACAGAGTTTGAATGAAAACACCGGAATTAGAATGAATAGAACAGAATTTGAATCAAAACAATGGAATTTGAATGAACAGAACAGAATTTGAATGAAAACGATAGAATTTGAATGAAAACAACGGAATTAGAATGAATAGAACAGGATTTGAATCAAATCAATGGAATTTGAATGAACAGAACAGAATTTGAATGAAAACAACAAAATTTGAATGAAAACAACGGAATTAACATGAAAACGACGGAATTTTGATGAAAACAACAGAATTTGAGAATAAACAATGGAATTTGAATAAAAAGAGTAGAATTAGAATGAAAACAAAAGCATTTGAATGAAAACAACGGAATTTCAATGAAAAGAACAGAATTTGAATGAAAACAACGGAATTAGAATGTACAGAAAAGAGTTTGAATGAAAACAATGGAATTAGAATGAACAGAAAAGAATTTGAATCAAAACAATGGAATTTGAATGAACAGAAAAGAATTTGAATCAAAACAATGGAATTTGAATGAACAGAACAGAATTTGAATCAAAACAATGGAATTTGAATGAACAGAACAGAATTTGAATGAAAACGATAGAATTTGAATGAAAACAACGGAATTAGAATGAACAGAACAGAATTTGAATCAAAACAATGGAATTTGAATGAACAGAACAGAATTTGAATCAAAACAATGGAATTTGAGAATAAACAATGGAATTTAAATAGAAAGAGTAGAATTAGAATGAAAACAAAAGCATTTGAATGAAAACAACAGAATTTGAGAATAAACAATGGAATTTGAATAAAAAGAGTAGAATTAGAATGAAAACAAAAGCATTTGAATGAAAACAACAGAATTTGAGAATAAACAATGGAATTTGAATAAAAAGAGTAGAATTAGAATGAAATGAATAGAATTTGAATGAAAACAACAGAATTAGAATGAACAGAACAGAATTTTAATGAAAACAACGGAATTAGAATGTACAGAACAGAGTTTGAATGAAAACAACGGAATTAGAATGAATAGAACAGAATTTGAATCAAAACAATGGAATTTGAATGAACAGAACAGAATTTGAATGAAAACAATGGAATTTAAATGAAAACAACAGAATTTGAATGAAAACAATGGAATTAACATGAAAACGACGGAATTTTGATGAAAACAACAGAATTTGAGAATAAACAATGGAATTTGAATAAAAAGAGTAGAATTAGAATGAAAAGAAAAGCATTTGAATGAAAACAATGGAATTTCAATGAAAACAATGGAATTAAAATGAAATGAATAGAATTTGAATGAAAACAATGGAATTAGAATGAACAGAACAGAATTTGAATCAAAACAATGGAATTTGAATGAAAACAACAGAATTTGAATCAAAACAATGGAAGTTTAAAACAGACAACAGAATTTGAATGAAAACAGTGGAATTTGAATGAAAACAACGGAATTAGAATGAACAGAACAGAATTTTAATGAAAACAACGGAATTAGAATGTACAGAACAGAGTTTGAATGAAAACAATGGAATTAGAATGAATAGAACAGAATTTGAATCAAAACAATGGAATTTGAATGAACAGAACAACAGAATTTGAATGAAAACAATGGAATTTGAATGAAAACAACAGAATTTGAATGAAAACGACAGAATTAACATGAAAACGACGGAATTTGAATGAAAACAACAGAATTTGAGAATACACAATGGAATTTGAATAAAAAGAGTAGAATTAGAATGAAAACAAAAGCATTTGAATGAAAACAACAGAATTTGAGAATAAACAATGGAATTTGAATAAAAAGAGTAGAATAAGAATGAAAACAAAAGCATTTGAAGGAAAACAACAGAATTTGAGAACAAACAATGGAATTTGAATAAAAAGAGTAGAATTAGAATGAAAACAAAAGCATTTGAATGAAAACAACGGAATTTCAATGAAAAGAACAGAATTTGAATAAAAACAACGGAATTAGAATGTACAGAAAAGAGTTTGAATGAAAACAATGGAATTAGAATGAACAGAAAAGAATTTGAATCAAAACAATGGAATTTGAATGAAAACTACAAAATTTGAATGAAAACAATGGAAGTTTAAAAGAAACAACAGAATTTGAATCAAAACAATGGAATTTGAATGAAAACAACGGAATTAGAATGTACAGAACAGAGTTTGAATGAAAACACCGGAATTAGAATGAATAGAACAGAATTTGAATCAAAACAATAGAATTTGAATGAACAGAACAGAATTTGAATGAAAACAATAGAATTTGAATGAAAACAACGGAATTTCAATGAAAAGAACGGAATTACAATGAAATGAATAGAATTTGAATGAAAACAACAGAATTTGAATGAAAACAATGGAATTAACATGAAAACGACGGAATTTTGATGAAAACAACAGAATTTGAGAATAAACAATGGAATTTGAATAGAAAAAGTAAAATTAGAATGAAAACAACAGAATTTGAGAATAAACAATGGAATTTGAATAAAAAGAGTAGAATTGGAATGAAAAGAAAAGCATTTGAATGAAAACAATGGAATTTCAATGAAAACAATGGAATTAGAATGAAATGAATAGAATTTGAATGAAAACAATGGAATTAGAATGAACAGAACAGAATTTGAATCAAAACAATGGAATTTGAATGAAAACAACAGAATTTGAATCAAAACAATGGAAGTTTAAAACAGACAACAGAATTTGAATGAAAACAGTGGAATTTGAATGAAAACAACGGAATTAGAATGAACAGAACAGAATTTTAATGAAAACAACGGAATTAGAATGTACAGAACAGAGTTTGAATGAAAACAACGGAATTAGAATGAATAGAACAGAATTTGAATCAAAACAATGGAATTTGAATGAACAGAACAACAGAATTTGAATGAAAACAATGGAATTTGAATGAAAACAACAGAATTTGAATGAAAACGACGGAATTAACATGAAAACGACGGAATTTGAATGAAAACAACAGAATTTGAGAATACACAATGGAATTTGAATAAAAAGAGTAGAATTAGAATGAAAACAAAAGCATTTGAATGAAAACAACAGAATTTGAGAATAAACAATGGAATTTGAATAAAAAGAGTAGAATAAGAATGAAAACAAAAGCATTTGAAGGAAAACAACAGAATTTGAGAACAAACAATGGAATTTGAATAAAAAGAGTAGAATTAGAATGAAAACAAAAGCATTTGAATGAAAACAACGGAATTTGAATGAAAAGAACGGAATTACAATGAAATGAATAGAATTTGAATGAAAACAACAGAATTAGAATGAACAGAACAGAATTTTAATGAAAACAACGGAATTAGAATGTACAGAAAAGAGTTTGAATGAAAACAATGGAATTAGAATGAACAGAAGAGAATTTGAATCAAAACAATGGAATTTGAATGAACAGAACAGAATTTGAATGAAAACAATAGAATTTGAATGAAAACAACGGAATTTGAATGAAAACAACGGAATTTGAATGAACAGAAAAGAATTTTAATGAAAACAACGGAATTAGAATGAACAGAACAGAATTTGAATGAAAACAATGGAATTTGAATGAAAACAACAGAATTAGAATGAACAGAACAGAATATTAATGAAAACAATGGAATTAGAATGTACAGAACAGAGTTTGAATGAAAACAATGGAAGTTTAAAAGAAACAACAGAATTTGAATCAAAACAATGGAATTTGAATGAAAACAACAGAATTTGAATGAAAACAACGGAATTAGAATGAATAGAAAAGAATTTGAATCAAAACAATGGAATTTGAATGAACAGAACAGAATTTGAATGAAAACAATAGAATTTGAATGAAAACAACGGAATTTGAATGAAAACAACGGAATTTGAATGAACAGAAAAGAATTTTAATGAAAACAACGGAATTAGAATGAACAGAACAGAATTTGAATGAAAACAATGGAATTTGAATGAAAACAACAGAATTAGAATGAACAGAACAGAATATTAATGAAAACAATGGAATTAGAATGTACAGAACAGAGTTTGAATGAAAACAACGGAATTAGAATGAATAGAACAGAATTTGAATCAAAACAATGGAATTTGAATGAACAGAACAGAATTTGAATCAAAACAATGGAATTTGAATGAAAACAATAGAATTTAAATGAAAACAACGAAATTAGAATGAACAGAAAAGAATTTGAATCAAAACAATGGAATTAGAATAAAAAGAGTAGAATTAGAATGAAAACAAAAGCATTTGAATGAAAACAACGGAATTTCAATGAAAAGAACAGAATTTGAATAAAAACAACGGAATTAGAATGTACAGAAAAGAGTTTGAATGAAAACAATGGAATTAGAATGAACAGAAAAGAATTTGAATCAAAACAATGGAATTTGAATGAAAACTACAAAATTTGAATGAAAACAATGGAAGTTTAAAAGAAACAACAGAATTTGAATCAAAACAATGGAATTTGAATGAAAACAATAGAATTTAAATGAAAACAACGAAATTAGAATGAACAGAAAAGAATTTGAATCAAAACAATGGAATTTGAATAAAAAGAGTAGAATTAGAATGAAAACAAAAGCATTTGAATGAAAACAACGGAATTTCAATGAAAAGAACAGAATTTGAATAAAAACAACGGAATTAGAATGTACAGAAAAGAGTTTGAATGAAAACAATGGAATTAGAATGAACAGAAAAGAATTTGAATCAAAACAATGGAATTTGAATGAAAACTACAAAATTTGAATGAAAAGAATGGAAGTTTAAAAGAAACAACAGAATTTGAATCAAAACAATGGAATTTGAATGAAAACAACGGAATTAGAATGTACAGAACAGAGTTTGAATGAAAACACCGGAATTACAATGAATAGAACAGAATTTGAATCAAAACAATGGAATTTGAATGAACAGAACAGAATTTGAATGAAAACAATAGAATTTGAATGAAAACAACGGAATTTGAATGAAAACAACGGAATTAGAATGAACAGAAAAGAATTTGAATGAAAACAATGGAATTAGAATGAATAGAACAGAATTTGAATCAAAACAATGGAATTTGAATGAAAACAATAGAATTTAAATGAAAACAACGAAATTAGAATGAACAGAAAAGAATTTGAATCAAAACAATGGAATTAGAATAAAAAGAGTAGAATTAGAATGAAAACAAAAGCATTTGAATGAAAACAACGGAATTTCAATGAAAAGAACAGAATTTGAATAAAAACAACGGAATTAGAATGTACAGAAAAGAGTTTGAATGAAAACAATGGAATTAGAATGAACAGAAAAGAATTTGAATCAAAACAATGGAATTTGAATGAAAACTACAAAATTTGAATGAAAACAATGGAAGTTTAAAAGAAACAACAGAATTTGAATCAAAACAATGGAATTTGAATGAAAACAACGGAATTAGAATGTACAGAACAGAGTTTGAATGAAAACACCGGAATTACAATGAATAGAACAGAATTTGAATCAAAACAATGGAATTTGAATGAACAGAACAGAATTTGAATGAAAACAATAGAATTTGAATGAAAACAACGGAATTTGAATGAAAACAACGGAATTAGAATGAACAAAAAAGAATTTTAATGAAAACAACGGAATTAGAATGAATAGAACAGAATTTGAATCAAAACAATAGAATTTGAATGAACAGAACAGAATTTGAATCAAAACAATGGAATTTGAATGAAAACAATGGAATTAGAATGAACAGAACAGAATTTTAATGAAAACAACGGAATTAGAATGTACAGAAAAGAGTTTGAATGAAAACAATGGAATTAGAATGAACAGAAAAGAATTTGAATCAAAACAATGGAATTTGAATGAAAACTACAAAATTTGAATGAAAACAATGGAAATTTAAAAGAAACAACAGAATTTGAATCAAAACAATGGAATTTGAATGAAAACAACAGAATTTGAATGAAAACAACGGAATTAGAATGTACAGAACAGAGTTTGAATGAAAACACCGGAATTAGAATGAATAGAACAGAATTTGAATCAAAACAATGGAATTTGAATGAACAGAACAGAATTTGAATGAAAACAATAGAATTTGAATGAAAACAACGGAATTTGAATGAAAACAACGGAATTAGAATGAACAGAAAAGAATTTGAATGAAAACAATGGAATTAGAATGAATAGAACAGAATTTGAATCAAAACAATGGAATTTGAATGAAAACTACAAAATTTGAATGAAAACAATGGAAGTTTAAAAGAAACAACAGAATTTGAATCAAAACAATGGAATTTGAATGAAAACAACAGAATTTGAATGAAAACAACGGAATTAGAATGTACAGAACAGAGTTTGAATGAAAACACCGGAATTAGAATGAATAGAAAAGAATTTGAATCAAAACAATGGAATTTGAATGAACAGAACAGAATTTGAATGAAAACAATAGAATTTGAATGAAAACAACGGAATTTGAATGAAAACAACGGAATTTGAATGAACAGAAAAGAATTTTAATGAAAACAACGGAATTAGAATGAACAGAACAGAATTTGAATGAAAACAATGGAATTTGAATGAAAACAACAGAATTAGAATGAACAGAATATTAATGAAAACAATGGAATTAGAATGTACAGAACAGAGTTTGAATGAAAACAACGGAATTAGAATGAATAGAACAGAATTTGAATCAAAACAATGGAATTTGAATGAACAGAACAGAATTTGAATCAAAACAATGGAATTTGAATGAAAACAATAGAATTTAAATGAAAACAACGAAATTGGAATGAACAGAAAAGAATTTGAATCAAAACAATGGAATTAGAATAAAAAGAGTAGAATTAGAATGAAAACAAAAGCATTTGAATGAAAACAACGGAATTTCAATGAAAAGAACAGAATTTGAATAAAAACAACGGAATTAGAATGTACAGAAAAGAGTTTGAATGAAAACAATGGAATTAGAATGAACAGAAAAGAATTTGAATCAAAACAATGGAATTTGAATGAAAACTACAAAATTTGAATGAAAACAATGGAAGTTTAAAAGAAACAACAGAATTTGAATGAAAACAATGGAATTTGAATGAAAACAATAGAATTTAAATGAAAACAACGAAATTAGAATGAACAGAAAAGAATTTGAATCAAAACAATGGAATTTGAATAAAAAGAGTAGAATTAGAATGAAAACAAAAGCATTTGAATGAAAACAACGGAATTTCAATGAAAAGAACAGAATTTGAATAAAAACAACGGAATTAGAATGTACAGAAAAGAGTTTGAATGAAAACAATGGAATTAGAATGAACAGAAAAGAATTTGAATCAAAACAATGGAATTTGAATCAAAACAATGGAATTTGAATGAACAGAACAGAATTTGAATCAAAACAATGGAATTTGAATGAAAACAATAGAATTTAAATGAAAACAACGAAATTAGAATGAACAGAAAAGAATTTGAATCAAAACAATGGAATTAGAATAAAAAGAGTAGAATTAGAATGAAAACAAAAGCATTTGAATGAAAACAACAGAATTTGAGAATAAACAATGGAATTTGAATAAAAAGAGTAGAATAAGAATGAAAACAAAAGAATTTGAAGGAAAACAACCGAATTTGAGAACAAACAATGGAATTTGAATAAAAAGAGTAGAATTAGAATGAAAACAAAAGCATTTGAATGAAAACAACGGAATTTCAATGAAAAGAACAGAATTTGAATAAAAACAACGGAATTAGAATGTACAGAAAAGAGTTTGAATGAAAACAATGGAATTAGAATGAACAGAAAAGAATTTGAATCAAATCAATGGAATTTGAATGAACAGAACAGAATTTGAATGAAAACAACAAAATTTGAATGAAAACAACGGAATTAACATGAAAACGACGGAATTTTGATGAAAACAACAGAATTTGAGAATAAACAATGGAATTTGAATAAAAAGAGTAGAATTAGAATGAAAACAAAAGCATTTGAATGAAAACAACGGAATTTCAATGAAAAGAACAGAATTTGAATGAAAACAACGGAATTAGAATGTACAGAAAAGAGTTTGAATGAAAACAATGGAATTAGAATGAACAGAAAAGAATTTGAATCAAAACAATGGAATTTGAATGAACAGAACAGAATTTGAATCAAAACAATGGAATTTGAATAAAAAGAGTAGAATTAGAATGAAAACAAAAGCATTTGAATGAAAACAACAGAATTTGAGAATAAACAATGGAATTTGAATAAAAAGAGTAGAATAAGAATGAAAACAAAAGCATTTGAAGGAAAACAACAGAATTTCAATGAAAAGAACAGAATTTGAATCAAAACAATGGAATTTGAATGAACAGAACAGAATTTGAATGAAAACAATAGAATTTGAATGAAAACAACGGAATTTGAATGAAAACAACAGAATTAGAATGAACAAAAAAGGATTTTAATGAAAACAACGGAATTAGAATGAATAGAACAGAATTTGAATCAAAACAATGGAATTTGAATGAAAACTACAAAATTTGAATGAAAACAATGGAAGTTTAAAAGAAACAACAGAATTTGAATCAAAACAAAAGCATTTGAATGAAAACAACAGAATTTGAGAATAAACAATGGAATTTGAATAAAAAGAGTAGAATAAGAATGAAAACAAAAGAATTTGAAGGAAAACAACCGAATTTGAGAACAAACAATGGAATTTGAATAAAAAGAGTAGAATTAGAATGAAAACAAAAGCATTTGAATGAAAACAACGGAATTTCAATGAAAAGAACAGAATTTGAATAAAAACAACGGAATTAGAATGTACAGAAAAGAGTTTGAATGAAAACAATGGAATTAGAATGAACAGAAAAGAATTTGAATCAAAACAATGGAATTTGAATGAAAACTACAAAATTTGAATGAAAACAATGGAAGTTTAAAAGAAACAACAGAATTTGAATCAAAACAATGGAATTTGAATGAAAACAACGGAATTAGAATGTACAGAACAGAGTTTGAATGAAAACACCGGAATTAGAATGAATAGAACAGAATTTGAATCAAAACAATGGAATTTGAATGAACAGAACAGAATTTGAATGAAAACAATAGAATTTGAATGAAAACAACGGAATTTGAATGAAAACAACGGAATTAGAATGAACAGAAAAGAATTTGAATGAAAACAATGGAATTAGAATGAATAGAACAGAATTTGAATCAAAACAATGGAATTTGAATGAAAACAATGGAATTAGAATGAACAGAACAGAATTTTAATGAAAACAACGGAATTAGAATGTACAGAAAAGAGTTTGAATGAAAACAATGGAATTAGAATGAACAGAAAAGAATTTGAATCAAAACAATGGAATTTGAATGAAAACTACAAAATTTGAATGAAAACAATGGAAATTGAAAAGAAACAACAGAATTTGAATCAAAACAATGGAATTTGAATGAAAACAACAGAATTTGAATGAAAACAACGGAATTAGAATGTACAGAACAGAGTTTGAATGAAAACACCGGAATTAGAATGAATAGAACAGAATTTGAATCAAAACAATGGAATTTGAATGAACAGAACAGAATTTGAATGAAAACAATAGAATTTGAATGAAAACAACGGAATTTGAATGAAAACAACGGAATTAGAATGAACAGAAAAGAATTTGAATGAAAACAATGGAATTAGAATGAATAGAACAGAATTTGAATCAAAACAATGGAATTTGAATGAAAACTACAAAATTTGAATGAAAACAATGGAAGTTTAAAAGAAACAACAGAATTTGAATCAAAACAATGGAATTTGAATGAAAACAACAGAATTTGAATGAAAACAACAGAATTAGAATGTACAGAACAGAGTTTGAATGAAAACACCGGAATTAGAATGAATAGAAAAGAATTTGAATCAAAACAATGGAATTTGAATGAACAGAACAGAATTTGAATGAAAACAATGGAATTTGAATGAAAACAACGGAATTTGAATGAAAACAACGGAATTTGAATGAACAGAAAAGAATTTTAATGAAAACAACGGAATTAGAATGAACAGAACAGAATTTGAATGAAAACAATGGAATTTGAATGAAAACAACAGAATTAGAATGAACAGAACAGAATATTAATGAAAACAATGGAATTAGAATGTACAGAACAGAGTTTGAATGAAAACAACGGAATTAGAATGAATAGAACAGAATTTGAATCAAAACAATGGAATTTGAATGAACAGAACAGAATTTGAATCAAAACAATGGAATTTGAATGAAAACAATAGAATTTAAATGAAAACAACGAAATTAGAATGAACAGAAAAGAATTTGAATCAAAACAATGGAATTAGAATAAAAAGAGTAGAATTAGAATGAAAACAAAAGCATTTGAATGAAAACAACAGAATTTGAGAATAAACAATGGAATTTGAATAAAAAGAGTAGAATAAGAATGAAAACAAAAGCATTTGAAGGAAAACAACAGAATTTGAGAACAAACAATGGAATTTGAATAAAAAGAGTAGAATTAGAATGAAAACAAAAGCATTTGAAGGAAAACAACAGAATTTGAGAACAAACAATGGAATTTGAATAAAAAGAGTAGAATAAGAATGAAAACAAAAGAATTTGAAGGAAAACAACAGAATTTGAGAACAAACAATGGAATTTGAATAAAAAGAGTAGAATTAGAATGAAAACAAAAGCATTTGAATGAAAACAACGGAATTTCAATGAAAAGAACAGAATTTGAATAAAAACAACGGAATTAGAATGTACAGAAAAGAGTTTGAATGAAAACAATGGAATTAGAATGAACAGAAAAGAATTTGAATCAAAACAATGGAATTTGAATGAAAACTACAAAATTTGAATGAAAACAATGGAAGTTTAAAAGAAACAACAGAATTTGAATCAAAACAATGGAATTTGAATGAAAACAACGGAATTAGAATGTACAGAACAGAGTTTGAATGAAAACACCGGAATTAGAATGAATAGAACAGAATTTGAATCAAAACAATGGAATTTGAATGAACAGAACAGAATTTGAATGAAAACAATAGAATTTGAATGAAAACAACGGAATTAGAATGAACAGAAAAGAATTTTAATGAAAACAACGGAATTAGAATGAACAGAACAGAATTTGAATGAAAACAATGGAATTTGAATGAAAACAACAGAATTAGAATGAACAGAACAGAATATTAATGAAAACAATGGAATTAGAATGTACAGAACAGAGTTTGAATGAAAACAACGGAATTAGAATGAATAGAACAGAATTTGAATCAAAACAATGGAATTTGAATGAACAGAACAGAATTTGAATGAAAACAATAGAATTTGAATGAAAACAACGGAATTTGAATGAAAACAACGGAATTAGAATGAACAGAAAAGAATTTGAATGAAAACAATGGAATTAGAATGAATAGAACAGAATTTGAATCAAAACAATGGAATTTGAATGAAAACTACAAAATTTGAATGAAAACAATGGAAGTTTAAAAGAAACAACAGAATTTGAATCAAAACAATGGAATTTGAATGAAAACAACAGAATTTGAATGAAAACAACGGAATTAGAATGTACAGAACAGAGTTTGAATGAAAACACCGGAATTAGAATGAATAGAAAAGAATTTGAATCAAAACAATGGAATTTGAATGAACAGAACAGAATTTGAATGAAAACAATAGAATTTGAATGAAAACAACGGAATTTGAATGAAAACAACGGAATTTGAATGAACAGAAAAGAATTTTAATGAAAACAACGGAATTAGAATGAACAGAACAGAATTTGAATGAAAACAATGGAATTTGAATGAATAGAACAGAATTTGAATGAACAGAAAAGAATTTGAATCAAAACAATGGAATTAGAATAAAAAGAGTAGAATTAGAATGAAAACAAAAGCATTTGAATGAAAACAACAGAATTTGAGAATAAACAATGGAATTTGAATAAAAAGAGTAGAATAAGAATGAAAACAAAAGAATTTGAAGGAAAACAACAGAATTTGAGAACAAACAATGGAATTTGAATAAAAAGAGTAGAATTAGAATGAAAACAAAAGCATTTGAATGAAAACAACGGAATTTCAATGAAAAGAACAGAATTTGAATAAAAACAACGGAATTAGAATGTACAGAAAAGAGTTTGAATGAAAACAATGGAATTAGAATGAACAGAAAAGAATTTGAATCAAAACAATGGAATTTGAATGAAAACTACAAAATTTGAATGAAAACAATGGAAGTTTAAAAGAAACAACAGAATTTGAATCAAAACAATGGAATTTGAATGAAAACAACGGAATTAGAATGTACAGAACAGAGTTTGAATGAAAACACCGGAATTAGAATGAATAGAACAGAATTTGAATCAAAACAATGGAATTTGAATGAACAGAACAGAATTTGAATGAAAACAATAGAATTTGAATGAAAACAACGGAATTTGAATGGAAACAACGGAATTAGAATGAACAGAAAAGAATTTTAATGAAAACAACGGAATTAGAATGTACAGAACAGAGTTTGAATGAAAACAACAGAGTTTTAATGAAAACAACGGAATTAGAATGAACAGAAAAGAATTTTAATGAAAACAACGGAATTAGAATGTACAGAAAAGAGTTTGAATGAAAACAATGGAATTAGAATGAACAGAAAAGAATTTGAATCAAAACAATGGAATTAGAATGAACAGAACAGAATTGTAATGAAAACAACGGAATTAGAATGTACAGAACAGAGTTTGAATGAAAACAACGGAAGTTTAAAAGAAACAACAGAATTTGAATCAAAACAATGGAATTTGAATGAAAACAACAGAATTTGAATGAAAACAACAGAATTAGAATGTACAGAACAGAGTTTGAATGAAAACACCGGAATTAGAATGAATAGAAAAGAATTTGAATCAAAACAATGGAATTTGAATGAACAGAACAGAATTTGAATGAAAACAATAGAATTTGAATGAAAACAACGGAATTTGAATGAAAACAACGGAATTTGAATGAACAGAAAAGAATTTTAATGAAAACAACGGAATTAGAATGAACAGAACAGAATTTGAATGAAAACAATGGAATTTGAATGAAAACAACAGAATTAGAATGAACAGAACAGAATATTAATGAAAACAATGGAATTAGAATGTACAGAACAGAGTTTGAATGAAAACAACGGAATTAGAATGAATAGAACAGAATTTGAATCAAAACAATGGAATTTGAATGAACAGAACAGAATTTGAATCAAAACAATGGAATTTGAATGAAAACAATAGAATTTAAATGAAAACAACGAAATTAGAATGAACAGAAAAGAATTTGAATCAAAACAATGGAATTAGAATAAAAAGAGTAGAATTAGAATGAAAACAAAAGCATTTGAATGAAAACAACAGAATTTGAGAATAAACAATGGAATTTGAATAAAAAGAGTAGAATAAGAATGAAAACAAAAGCATTTGAAGGAAAACAACAGAATTTGAGAACAAACAATGGAATTTGAATAAAAAGAGTAGAATTAGAATGAAAACAAAAGCATTTGAAGGAAAACAACAGAATTTGAGAACAAACAATGGAATTTGAATAAAAAGAGTAGAATAAGAATGAAAACAAAAGAATTTGAAGGAAAACAACAGAATTTGAGAACAAACAATGGAATTTGAATAAAAAGAGTAGAATTAGAATGAAAACAAAAGCATTTGAATGAAAACAACGGAATTTCAATGAAAAGAACAGAATTTGAATAAAAACAACGGAATTAGAATGTACAGAAAAGAGTTTGAATGAAAACAATGGAATTAGAATGAACAGAAAAGAATTTGAATCAAAACAATGGAATTTGAATGAAAACTACAAAATTTGAATGAAAACAATGGAAGTTTAAAAGAAACAACAGAATTTGAATCAAAACAATGGAATTTGAATGAAAACAACGGAATTAGAATGTACAGAACAGAGTTTGAATGAAAACACCGGAATTAGAATGAATAGAACAGAATTTGAATCAAAACAATGGAATTTGAATGAACAGAACAGAATTTGAATGAAAACAATAGAATTTGAATGAAAACAACGGAATTTGAATGAAAACAACGGAATTAGAATGAACAGAAAAGAATTTTAATGAAAACAACGGAATTAGAATGAACAGAACAGAATTTGAATGAAAACAATGGAATTTGAATGAAAACAACAGAATTAGAATGAACAGAACAGAATATTAATGAAAACAATGGAATTAGAATGTACAGAACAGAGTTTGAATGAAAACAACGGAATTAGAATGAATAGAACAGAATTTGAATCAAAACAATGGAATTTGAATGAACAGAACAGAATTTGAATCAAAACAATGGAATTTGAATGAAAACAATAGAATTTAAATGAAAACAACAAAATTAGAATGAACAGAAAAGAATTTGAATCAAAACAATGGAATTAGAATAAAAAGAGTAGAATTAGAATGAAAACAAAAGCATTTGAATGAAAACAACAGAATTTGAGAATAAACAATGGAATTTGAATAAAAAGAGTAGAATAAGAATGAAAACAAAAGCATTTGAAGGAAAACAACAGAATTTGAGAACAAACAATGGAATTTGAATAAAAAGAGTAGAATTAGAATGAAAACAAAAGCATTTGAATGAAAACAACGGAATTTCAATGAAAAGAACAGAATTTGAATAAAAACAACGGAATTAGAATGTACAGAAAAGAGTTTGAATGAAAACACCGGAATTAGAATGAATAGAACAGAATTTGAATCAAAACAATGGAATTTGAATGAAAACAATAGAATTTAAATGAAAACAACGAAATTAGAATGAACAGAAAAGAATTTGAATCAAAACAATGGAATTAGAATAAAAAGAGTAGAATTAGAATGAAAACAAAAGCATTTGAATGAAAACAACAGAATTTGAGAATAAACAATGGAATTTGAATAAAAAGAGTAGAATAAGAATGAAAACAAAAGCATTTGAAGGAAAACAACAGAATTTGAGAACAAACAATGGAATTTGAATAAAAAGAGTAGAATTAGAATGAAAACAAAAGCATTTGAATGAAAACAACCGAATTTCAATGAAAAGAACAGAATTTGAATAAAAACAACGGAATTAGAATGTACAGAAAAGAGTTTGAATGAAAACAATGGAATTAGAATGAACAGAAAAGAATTTGAATCAAAACAATGGAATTTGAATGAAAACTACAAAATTTGAATGAAAACAATGGAAGTTTAAAAGAAACAACAGAATTTGAATCAAAACAATGGAATTTGAATGAAAACAACGGAATTAGAATGTACAGAACAGATTTTGAATGAAAACACCGGAATTAGAATGAATAGAACAGAATTTGAATCAAAACAATGGAATTTGAATGAACAGAACAGAATTTGAATGAAAACAATAGAATTTGAATGAAAACAACGGAATTTGAATGAAAACAACGGAATTAGAATGAACAGAAAAGAATTTTAATGAAAACAACGGAATTAGAATGAACAGAACAGAATTTGAATGAAAACAATGGAATTTGAATGAAAACAACAGAATTAGAATGAACAGAACAGAATATTAATGAAAACAATGGAATTAGAATGTACAGAACAGAGTTTGAATGAAAACAACGGAATTAGAATGAATAGAACAGAATTTGAATCAAAACAATGGAATTTGAATGAACAGAACAGAATTTGAATGAAAACAATGGAATTTGAATGAAAACAATAGAATTTAAATGAAAACAACAAAATTAGAATGAACAGAAAAGAATTTGAATCAAAACAATGGAATTAGAATAAAAAGAGTAGAATTAGAATGAAAACAAAAGCATTTGAATGAAAACAACAGAATTTGAGAATAAACAATGGAATTTGAATAAAAAGAGTAGAATAAGAATGAAAACAAAAGCATTTGAAGGAAAACAACAGAATTTGAGAACAAACAATGGAATTTGAATAAAAAGAGTAGAATTAGAATGAAAACAAAAGCATTTGAATGAAAACAACGGAATTTCAATGAAAAGAACAGAATTTGAATAAAAACAACGGAATTAGAATGTACAGAAAAGAGTTTGAATGAAAACACCGGAATTAGAATGAATAGAACAGAATTTGAATCAAAACAATGGAATTTGAATGAACAGAACAGAATTTGAATGAAAACAATAGAATTTGAATGAAAACAACGGTATTTGAATGAAAACAACGGAATTAGAATGAACAGAAAAGAATTTGAATGAAAACAATGGAATTAGAATGAACAGAACAGAATATTAATGAAAACAATGGAATTAGAATGTACAGAACAGAATTTGAATGAAAACAACGGAAGTTTAAAAGAAACAACAGAATTTGAATCAAAACAATGGAATTTGAATGAAAACAACAGAATTTGAATGAAAACAACGGAATTAGAATGTACAGAACAGAGTTTGAATGAAAACACCGGAATTAGAATGAATAGAAAAGAATTTGAATCAAAACAATGGAATTTGAATGAACAGAACAGAATTTGAATGAAAACAATAGAATTTGAATGAAAACAACGGAATTTGAATGAAAACAACGGAATTTGAATGAACAGAAAAGAATTTTAATGAAAACAACGGAATTAGAATGAACAGAACAGAATTTGAATGAAAACAATGGAATTTGAATGAATAGAACAGAATTTGAATGAACAGAAAAGAATTTGAATCAAAACAATGGAATTAGAATAAAAAGAGTAGAATTAGAATGAAAACAAAAGCATTTGAATGAAAACAACAGAATTTGAGAATAAACAATGGAATTTGAATAAAAAGAGTAGAATAAGAATGAAAACAAAAGAATTTGAAGGAAAACAACAGAATTTGAGAACAAACAATGGAATTTGAATAAAAAGAGTAGAATTAGAATGAAAACAAAAGCATTTGAATGAAAACAACGGAATTTCAATGAAAAGAACAGAATTTGAATAAAAACAACGGAATTAGAATGTACAGAAAAGAGTTTGAATGAAAACAATGGAATTAGAATGAACAGAAAAGAATTTGAATCAAAACAATGGAATTTGAATGAAAACTACAAAATTTGAATGAAAACAATGGAAGTTTAAAAGAAACAACAGAATTTGAATCAAAACAATGGAATTTGAATGAAAACAACGGAATTAGAATGTACAGAACAGAGTTTGAATGAAAACACCGGAATTAGAATGAATAGAACAGAATTTGAATCAAAACAATGGAATTTGAATGAACAGAACAGAATTTGAATGAAAACAATAGAATTTGAATGAAAACAACGGAATTTGAATGAAAACAACGGAATTAGAATGAACAGAAAAGAATTTTAATGAAAACAACGGAATTAGAATGAATAGAACAGAATTTGAATCAAAACAATGGAATTTGAATGAAAACAATGGAATTAGAATGAACAGAACAGAATTTTAATGAAAACAACGGAATTAGAATGTACAGAACAGAGTTTGAATGAAAACAACAGAGTTTTAATGAAAACAACGGAATTAGAATGAACAGAAAAGAATTTTAATGAAAACAACGGAATTAGAATGTACAGAAAAGAGTTTGAATGAAAACAATGGAATTAGAATGAACAGAAAAGAATTTGAATCAAAACAATGGAATTAGAATGAACAGAACAGAATTGTAATGAAAACAACGGAATTAGAATGTACAGAACAGAGTTTGAATGAAAACAACGGAATTAGAATGAATAGAACAGAATTTGAATCAAAACAATGGAATTTGAATGAACAGAACAGAATTTGAATGAAAACAATGGAATTTGAATGAAAACAACAGAATTTGAATGAAAACAATGGAATTAACATGAAAACGACGGAATTTTGATGAAAACAACAGAATTTGAGAATAAACAATGGAATTTGAATAGAAAGAGTAAAATTAGAATGAAAACAACAGAATTTGAGAATAAACAATGGAATTTGAATAAAAAGAGTAGAATTAGTATGAAAAGAAAAGCATTTGAATGAAAACAATGGAATTTAAATGAAAACAACGGAATTAGAATGTACAGAAAAGAGTTTGAATCAAAACAATGGAATTTGAATAAAAAGAGTAGAATTAGAATGAAAACAAAAGCATTTGAATGAAAACAACAAAATTTGAGAATAAACAATGGAATTTGAATAAAAAGAGTAGAATAAGAATGAAAACAAAAGCATTTGAAAGAAAACAATGGAGGTTTAAAACAAACAACAGAATTAGAATGAAAACAATGGAATTAACATGAAAACGATGGGATTTTAATGAAAACAACAGAATTTGAGAACAAACAATGGAATTTGAATCAAAACAATGGAATTTGAATGAAAAGAACAGAATTAGAAAGAAAACAACGGACTTTGAATGAAAACAACAGAATTTGAATGTAAACAAAGGAAGTTTAAAACAAAGAACAGAATTAGAATGAAAACAACAGAATTAAATGACCACTCATTCAACTGTGTTATTCAGGTTCGAGTGGTTGGGAACATCTAAAAATAATATGTGATACTTTAAGACAAAGATAATACACAGAATGAATGAACACAGAGAGTGTTCAATTAAAAGCAGCCCAAGGTGCATTCCCACCTATAGCTATCATTCATACAGATGTGCCTGCATGGGAAACCTGTGTATATGTTGTAAGGTCACATCACTGTTTGTTTACCCAACCGTCTATCTTACCAGACACACTTGCCATTTAGATCCAGTATGCAGGAATGTTTACGACACTCTGTTAAATATAACGACGGCTTGGTTTGTCTCTATGAATTAAGGCCTTTCTCGTAAAGAAGAAGAGGAGGTTCCCCTGGGGCAAGTTTGGGGCTCTCTCATCACAGCACAATGGTTTTTAAACACAACTCTGGAGCGCTGTAATAGTGTTCTGTATATATGCTGTGACTTCACGATGTCTGCTAAATACAAGGCAGAAGCCATATATGATATTCACTGGAATTTTTACTGTAAGACATTCAACCCAAGCTCTGTTCTGCTTCATTTCTCTTTAAAAAGCATAGCAGCATATGTTTTTTGCAGCCATGCTTCCAGAAATACTAGGAAAAACACACGCAGTAGTTACTAATGCCTTGAATGAGTAATGGCAAATTTAAAAAAAACCTCACTGTAGTATGTTTGTTTTACTTTTCAGGCTTGTGGTGTATTGATTTGATATAAACCAATGTGATTCAGTGCCACAAATATGTACTCATAAAAGTGGGCTGTCAAAATCTGCACTCCTGTTCAGATGTATGAGAATGCATAAATCTGACATATCAATCTGCAAGAAGTAGGAAACTACAATGCCGTCTTTGTCAATAGCAACAGATATCTACATCTAACTCTAGACTTTATACACTGACCAACATTAAAATCATCTCTGTAATTCTGTGTCGGTCCCCTTCATTCCAACCACACAGCTTTGACCTGTTGGAGCATGGGAACACGGGACCTCTGTCACCAGGAAGTGGCAGTGAATGTGAAGTGATGTGAGGCCGCGCTTTTTCAAGTGGATGATCGGATGATTCCTTGAGGGGTCCTTGAATAGGTTTTGAGGTGTGGGAGGGACCATTCTCCTCTTGGAGGAGACCACTGCCATCAGGGTGTGCTGTTGCCACTGGGGGTCTCCTTGGTCTTCAGCTACGCTTAAGTGGATGGAACATACCACCTACCACCTTGTTACGTTCTTTTTTCTTTACTGTTGTGACAGATATTGTCTAAAAGTAGTAGACAGTATGTGACAGGTTTAGCCATTTGTTCCTGAAAATACCAATGTTTTGCATACCAAGCATTTTGTTTTTTCCCTCCTGTGGCATGCAACAAAATAACTCTGAGGAAACAATTGAACATTGGTCTCTGAATCTCAACCCAGGCCCAAATTCGACAAGAGCCAGATGTGGCTCTAAAGATGCTGATTATGTTTGTGTTGTTTACAAATGCTGCTCAAAGCAGATTCCTCCATTTTTTGGCCTTTTTCCCTTGCTGGGTCTATATACACAGACGCCCATTCTGACATAAACTGCAAACAATGAGGGTTTTGGTTTTATCATATAAAAGGTTCTGTTTGTTAGAGACGGCCCTCAGCGCCATGGTTTATAGCAAATATAGGGTTAGGCTCGGGTTGGGTAAAAGTATAGCGATGACACTATTTTACCTAAGCATGATCAACAAAATGAAGCTGGCCTTTGTAACACTTTACATAATAAAGTCATTTACATGCTGCTGTCCCAGTGTATCAGGATTTGGTTTCATATAAATAAGTGTCTTCCAAGCTACTAAAACTCCGCACATTATTACAAAATATGGTGCCCTTCTGCCGATGTCCCTTACCTTCTGGCACCCAATTCGAGGTCAACCAGTTTCGCCCCCTTTTGTCCCTCACAGTGACACTGGCAGGAAATGATTTCACACACGGAGAATGGATCCGCACCATCAGACAACAACCTCCTTCACCTAAGGTCAAAGGTCAGTGTAGTCACAGGGGGATTCGGAGTGTGTGTGTTTGAAATGTTTGTGAAGCCAGTCTCTGATCAGTTGTCAGCAGTGGACAGTTTGAGCGACTGATGAACTTGTGTGAGCAATTCTGTGGTATGTCAGGCATCTGTAACTGTCCATGTGTGAATCCAAATATGTTTTTTTTAAGGCCCCTTGGATTTTCTTTAATGTCACGCATGACCTTTTTTGAAAAAAGACTGCTTGAAACGACGACAGTAAGGCCACGTACCGGAAAGCCTCCTCCTTGAAGCCGAGGTCCATTTTTCTTGCACTTATTAGCATGTATGTGTAAGCCTTCTTAGGTGATTACTAGTGAAAGCTCTGTGAGTTTTTAAAATAAGGAAAATGGTTATTTTAACCGAATTGTAATTAATCCTTCTTGGCAAAATGAGCCACCTGAACAATTCTTTATGGGGCTATTTTACACTTTTGCTACTGTAACATAAAAAAACCCCCATGGAAACAAAAGAGAGGGGGAAAAAAGCATGTGGGTTCAAGCACAACCTTGCTAGGAATTTATTTGTGCAAGGTGAAGCCAGGGCAGTCCTAGTGAAACTATCCACATGGGATCATGTGACTATTAGTCATCTGCAAGATGAATAGATCGTTGGCTAGAATCCCATCAATCCCCACTCAACAACTGAAAGTTTGACTTTATGATAAGGATATGACTCGGGATTGGATCTGTGTTAGTCAGTGATGCTTTTATTTTGATAATTCCACTCTAAGGCTTCATGCTTGCCTAAAATGCACACATGTATTCAGAAAAGTAATGCAAACAAATTTCTATTTAGTTTACAGCTCAATCCACAAAGATCACTGATTTTCATGAAGTGGAGCGTATCACTGATAATTGCATTTTATCTCCAGATGCTCAAAGGAAACTGTGCCTTTTTCTGCACCTTTGTGCCTTCAAAACCTGTTTACACATTCATTTCAGCTCTATAGTAGGGCTGGGTATCGTCACTGATTTCTAGAATCGATTCAATTCCGATTCACAAGGCCCCGAATCGATTCGATCCACGATTCGATTTAATTCGATTCGATTTAAATCTGGGAAATTTTGACAGTCAGAAATATTATAATTCAGATCAGTACATTTACATATTTTTGTATCAATAAAAAGGAAGCTGACACACGCAAGACTTTATCACAGGTGTGAGCATCACAGCAGAGGCCTTTGTGTCAAAGTAGCTGAGGATAAAACACAGAAAAACATGAAGGTGATTTTCCTGGCCTGGGATTTTATAAAAATATTCTGCAGTACATCAAAAACGAAAGAAAACCATTAATCAACATATGAACATCACCTCTGAAGTTACAGCGGTTTTATTACAGACACAGCGTTTTGCATTTTGAATAATTTTAAAAAGTTTACATTTGTTCAGTATTGAACAGCAGAAATGAGGTTTTCTTTTCGGAAGAATGTAAAAGGGAAAAAACAGCGGCCGACAGCCTGTAAACAACAGTAGACTTGTGCGTAACAAGCAAGCGAATAATGAAGAAAGGGAAACTGTTCTTGAAGTACAGAGAGAGAGCTGTGCATCGCAGTGGAAGCAAAACAGTAAAAGTCTGAGTGAATTCATGACGATGTTTATGTGAAGCGTTTGGATCTTCTTTTGCTGCTGGTTCGGTCAATATTGTTTGGAGAGAGATCAAACTAACAGCTTTAGAATCGGCGCATAAAGGGCGTGCACACAAAGCGCAGACCCGCCGACAGATCAGAGTCAGCGAGCTGTCGGCTTTCAGCCCCGACTGTGAGAAAAGCGACATCTAACTGATTCTGATCCGCGGGTCCCGCTGTGTGTTTAAGTCTTTGTGCAGAATCCGTGTTCCTGCTCTCATTTACTGTCTTAACTGTTTGGTGGTTCTTGAAATTTTGTGAGATTTCACCTGAGATTCTGGCATTTTGGGCAAAATAAATTTATATTAAAAAATCGATTCAGGATTTTAATGAATCGATTTTACGTTATCCAAGCCAGAATCGATTTTAATCGATGAATCGATTATAAGAACCCTCCCCTACTCTATAGTATGTCAGGGCGGCTCCACGTTGTGCTGGGTTTTCCATTAAAATGTTTTGGTGTGAGGACAGATGAATAATACAACATCTGTACTTTGGATGAAGTAACTTAAGTTCCAGTACTTTATTTCTCGAATCTCTTGAGTCTGTAGTCTTTGTCAACATGCTCCTCACGAATGATAAAACCAAGAGCAGCTTTCAAGCTGACATTCCCCCCATTGCAAATTTCAGAGTCCCTCTGTATACAAGCGCATGTTGACTTTGTCTCGGACTGTTTGACATTTCTGTGCTGCACACCACCATGGTGGCGAGAGCACTGATGAATGGGTGTTTCTCTGATGTCTAGAGACCAAAGCCTGCAAACAATGTGTTAATATGATGCATGATATCAACTTACTTTTATTTCTATGAACTTCCTAAGTATTTCACCCACTTATTTCTCTTTTAACTTCTTTTGTCCCTCATTATTTATTGAGAAATGATTGCAACAGACACACAAAAAGCTCTGGTTGCATCACACTTGACTACATGATGAAAATCTTAAACAATGCTGCTTTTGAAATGTGCAGATGGATATCTCCTGAGTTCCAAGACTTCTGAGCAAGTACCTTTGCTGCAAAACATGAGAGTCAATTCAGATTGATATTCTTTGTATACATAAGAGCCTTTGGCAGTCTACAGAAAAGCAAAGCAATAATTTAAATCAAACTAATAAATACTCTCATCCAGCTGTGTTTACACTGATCCATTCCTTTCTGAAATGAGAGAAGGCATACTGACGTTCTGGCTGTTACCATTTCTTTTGCTTCTTTAATGTATTGTTTTATCTCTTTGAAATATTTACATATTCATGCACACCTTGCGTGGAAACTGCCGTGTCATTCTCTTGCTGATGAAAAGGGGGACCCCTCATTCTTCAATTTAATGTGAAGCTGTTTAAAGTTTTCAGCAGAAATTATGGTTGAATGTTCACCACTAACAATTTTGGCAGGACTGGAAAAGAGTTACAGAAGGGAATGCCCACATCTCTTGACCAATACGCATAAATTAGCAAGATTGCTTGCAGGCGGTAATTAGGAAACAGGGATTGGATTTCAGCTACAAGATACAGGCTTGGGTAATTATGACAGCTATTTTCCCCTGCTCAACTCAGACCTCACAGTAAGCACACTAGACACTTAACCAAAACAGCCCTGATGCCCAAAGACATAAACCAGAAATGCACATAGCTAAGCGCACAGAAGTGCAGGTGTGATGTTACCGTGATGGGGATAAGTTAGACAGGTTTCATAATCCTCTGATTGCAGATGTCCAGTGAAGCAACCATAAATACCCCTCTTCGTTCTGCTCATGCTATCACCGTATATGTCCCGGATTTAACCGTGTTTGGGCCGCTTAAGCTATGACTTCATGGTATTGTGAAGAAAATAAGCAGACGATGACTGTGACGCCACATTCATGAGTCAGAAGAAACCCGAGTCAGACGCAGTGGTTTGGCAGCAGGTGGTCTCAGCACATATTCTATAGGTATTTACCACAGTTTAAGCAGTGTTATTAAAATGAATATAACCTATAGTCCCAGCTTGTTTCCCTGTCTCTGTTCCACTTATTCATTCCCCCCTTTTTTCCTCCACTCCATAAACGTGGAAGAAATGTGACTTGAAAAAGAGCAGCGAATGAGAAAATTCCCTTGTTGTGTCTGTATTTCAACTAGGGAGCAACAATTTTTTAAAAATGATCCATGTTCCAACATTTCCAAGCCTGGTGTGTCCTCATTATCTCTTTTTTCTTAATGTGTTCTGATGGTCAAAACAATCCAGAATCAAATGTGGCTGCACCAAAGTAAATTTTCCCAAAGAAATATTGACATTTTGTCAAAAAGCCCAAATTCCAGCACAGCTGATGCAAAAAAGCATCATAATTAAAAGTCTTGCAAACATCCCAATCAATGTAATGAGAGGGTTTAATGATAGATGAGCTTTCACCCGCATGCTGTCTAATTCAGTCCACAGTGCAAAGCTGTGCTTTTATTCATCTTTCGTCATTATTTAAGATTAGGGTAAAACATCCCCAACAAAAATGTGGTGAAGAGAGACATTGCTTGAATAGAATTGTAGTGTTTTTGCCTTTGTTGTCTGTTGTTTGTCTTTTGAGTAACAATGTATAATTATACAGTATATAATACACAATATAATGCTAGCTTTGTGAAACGCTGCTGTAGTTGAATTTAAAATACAGACTGTATATAAAAGATTGCCACAGTAACTATGATGTCACCCACTTTTTTGTGAATCCCGGCTTTTAAAACTTTAGTGTTAACATTTTTGGACCAGAACAAGAAAGTGGAGTGCTAGGTTATCAGCTATGATGAAGCCTGGTTAGTGTGCCACGTCTATTAAACCTTTCTAATTAAGATAATGAGGAAACACAGTAGAATTTACATAAAGACTATTTTCCTTACTCAGTGCTTTAGACCTACTCATAGACTGTGTACATAAAGGATGGACATAGGCATGGTGACACCATCCAGTACTCTGAATATTTGGTCATTAAGCACACTTCAGTCAGAAATCAAATTATTGTATTTAGCGATTAGACTCCAGCGACCCATCAAGGCAGAACAGAATCCCAGCAGTCCTAGGATTTAGGACAGGACCCCCTGGAATCTAGACACTGGTGGTGGTGGTGGTGAAGATGAAGACTGAGGCTTGGACTGAGTTCTGACTGAAGTGGTTGTGAGGTGGAGATGGGAAGGAAGTGAGTTGCACAAATGAGAGGCACAGAAAATGATGGAGAGCACAGATTTTAACCACGTAGAGTAGAGGCTGATTTGCACAATGAAGGCAGGTAAGAAGGTGATTGGACCAGAGTAATGATGGCAGTACTGAGGTTGACAGAAAGGTTGTACTGATGAAAAGAACAGCCAAGAAGCCTAACACCTAACCATGAAGGTAGAAAGCGGGCATGAGTAATTACAGATTTTCCTTAATGAACTTACATCGAAGCTGTATTTCATTAAGGTGCAGCAACATGGAAAACAGTGACACTATAAGAAGTTGGAGAAGTGTATATCTTTGCCCAATCAGCTGGTAATTGATCATCTCAGCGGTGAGAAATGATGAGCCTACTACCCAATGAGCTGTAGACTTAGTGGACAATAGCATGTCGAAGCTGGTAACTTACTGAGGTTTCACATTACGTCAGACATATATTGCTTAAGAGTTATCTGCCATATTGGATGTGATACAGCCACTGGTTGCTAGGGAAAAATCTGTATTCCCTGACTGGTTAGCAGTGGTTCCTGGAGGTTGCTGGATGTCCCTGGATGAAATTGGTTGTAAGGAAGGAGCCATGTTAAAAACCTTCTATTGATTGCTTTGGTTGCTGAGCAGATTGCCAGGGTTTCCTCTAGTTTTTTTATGTTTGTCTGCAAATACGTGGTAAAAAATTAGCCTAGCAGAAGTAAACTTGAAAAACTCAAACCCCAAAAGCCCATTTGTGTTGCACATTTCACAGAGAAGAGATGGGTAGTGGAAATCTATAATTTCCATTCAAACTATGACCACAACAAAATACTTGTTGACCAAAGCAATCACAAGGAGATATTTTCCAACCATTTTTACCTAGTAACAAGTGGCTGCTAGGCCTGCGTGACTGGGTTTTTAGCAATAATTTTCTCAGTTAATGCCATCAACCTCTATAGCAAACACTCACCAAAATGGTGAACAAGTTAGCATCACAAGTCTTTTTTTATATTCTCTTGGCAGATTAAAGCCAAACATGGCACACGAGTCCCAGAGCACAGTCATTTTATTGCACGCAAAATTACACATGGCGATAAATGTAAACATGAAAACAGATTTTTCTTCTCTGTTTTGGCCACCGTATTTCCTTCCCTTCCCTGGCTCTCTTCATCCAACATTTCAGTAGTTTTAATTCTATACATGATGCTGCGGCATAGTTTACGCTCAAGAAACTGCTGTTTTTTGCACTCGATATATTGGATTTATTTACAACTCTGACATTTCTGCTTGATTTAAAATAGACATTGTGAATCTATTTCTAATTATTTTTACATTTTCAGGACGCCATATGTGCACTTCATTCCTCTGACAAACCAACACAAAATCCTGCAATTATAGGTTTATTACGCTATTAGGCACACCTGAGAAGAGCGCTGGTATTCCGAGAACTGCTAAATACCTTTCATTCCCATTAATACAGCTCTTGAGCTCAAACTGCCACCACTGACACACTACAGACATTTACAAGGAAGTTGTATTAAATTATAAATTTGAAATGCATCATCAATATTTAATAGGAAACGTTTGAAAGATGCATTTACAAACACCAAAGTGAGCATCCATTCTCTGCGCAGCTGAAACAATTTTCCCCTAACAAGAATTAATGCAGCTTGTTTATGAGCTTACATTCCAGAAAGGTAACAGTTCCCGCTGTTATTGCGACCAAACTGAACAGGAGGTCTGAGTGAGTAAACAGAGGTCTGGACAGCTTATTAGTTTCATACTCTTAAATGTGTCACTTTTTCCAGTGGCCCTCCCACAGAGACCTACCTCAGTTCAAATACAAGTAAATCTTCCATTAATATGCTGCAGTCAAGATGCAGAGTGCAGATGTTTGAATTTAAACAAATATATTTGTTTGTGAATGTGTGTCTGTGACTCAAAATTTCCCTTCTTTCTTTGTGCAATTTATAAAAATGAATTTTTTGTGAAACTAACTCCATCTGTCTGCTCTCCCTTCCTCTCAGCCTTTTTTGGACTGTATAACTTTCCTTCCTTTTTTTTTTGTAAGCCCTTTTTCTACAGAGCCACAGCGTTGATATTGTATTATACTGCTTATTTGTTGAGGCCATGTGTATACATTGAGACCAGCACACATTTCCTGTTAACATTGGAGGCTCAGCTCGCTTCCAAAAATTACAGCTTCTCAGGCCAGTTCTGCAGAACAGACCACTGCCTTGTCTAAATATCTGCTTGCTCCAACATTGTCCATCCCGGATTTCAAAGTAAATGTCAGCCAAACAGCAGACTAACTGTCAACTGCTGCACATAGTTCCAATAAAACTGACACAATTTAAAATTTTTAGTTTCTCATTAGCAGTCACACACTTCTTGTCAGGAAAACCTCATCTCATATCTCTATTCTCACATCATGCCTACTGACTTTTGAGAGACATCACTAGGAAGACACCCAAATCAACTTGCTTTATGTAAGCTTTATTTTTTTCACATATCACTGTGATTTCACAAAAGAAGAAGAAGAAGAATCAAAATCTGTCCTGCTTTCTTCACTGTGCCAGTCAAACAAACAAAAAAAAAGCATTTTCTTGATTTTCTTATAGTTTTGGTCCACCTCTCTATGTTCCTGCTAAATGTATCCTTGCCGAGCTCCTCTTATTGTACATACAAACCCTCACAGAAATTGGAAGAGGTAAACAGAGGCCAAAGTCTGCTGCTGCAACCTGTCAAACAGCTCTACGTATGATTGAAGACAATCTTGAGCTGCAACATAAACATCCCAGCAGGCTCTCACTCTGCACTCAGCCCCTACTCCTTCACAGGGAGCCATGGTGGTGCAGAGGTGGGGGGGGGGGGGGGGGGGCAGTTAAGATGGAGGAGGACGGGAGAGCTTTATGACCTGGCAGAAATATTGGAAATGGTACCTATATGGGCCTTCCAAAGGGGAATACCGTAAGGATGTACTGACAGAGAGATTTTCCGCTGACTAAAAATGTCCAGCCTTACAGATAGAAATACACAAAGAACATTTCCCGTTTAATACAACTCGTCTTCCATTTCCATAGTTTGGAGAATTAGTGTATAGAGCGAAAGACAAAAGCACCAGAGTATTTGAGAGGAAAGGCACTCCACAGCAGGTTTGGTATTAAAAGCACTGAATAAATGTGTGAGTGCAAAAATGGGCTTAGAGTAAAGGAAACTCGATTTAAAGTCCACAAGTACAAATAGCAGCTCTGTTTTAGGATCATATATTAACGCTTGTAGAACAATAATATTTTTGTAAGATTGTTAGCGGAAAATTGGGAGGAAAAAAATCAAACAACAAGGTTGCATCTAAGAATTTTCATCAGGGAAATGCAAAGACATGAGATGCTATTGAAAAACTTTAGACTCTGCTACTATCTATGCAGGAGTAATGATGCAGTTTTTCAGGAGAATTTATTGGTCAGTAGGTGGTGATTTTGCACATGTTCCTCTCTAATCTAGAACCTAACCATTGCAGTATAAGTTAGCACGGTGATACAGCCCATCGTATCACAGCACTTTATCCTGCTGCACAGGCCTGTGCACAGAAACACACATAAAAAAATAGTTACCAAAATGAACTGGGAAGACAGCTGTACAAACACATGGATGAGATAGAGGAAAGATAGACACTAGGAAACTAAACTAATAAAATCAACCGCAGATCAAAAACTCTTTTAGTTCAATTCAATTTTATTTATACAGCGCCAAATCAAAACAATAGTTTTCCTCAAGGCTATCATATATAATTATATCCTTAAACTTAGTTACAGCACTTTCAGAAAGAAATCTACTGTAATGAAATTTATTCCCCACTGCTGTGAAAACCATTGTTGTAAATGTAAATGTCATTAAGAAAACAGTCAGAAAAAATAGGCTTTTTGGGAATACTGTTAAATATTCCATTTCTATGGCATATGTTAGAAAAAGATGCGACTGCGATTAAAGTGGTGGGTGGGCTCTTTTGAATTTTGCGAAAAGCCAGTAGACAATGGACGGTGGATGATTTGATGAGCAGCTCTAAGGCCGAGTAGATATAGAAAAGGGCATAGCTGGTCCCCTTTAGGCATTACGATATTGGTCAGAACAAAACCAGAATGTTACTCTTTATTTATGTTTACAAAAGATGGTTGAAACAAAGCTTTGTTTTCTTTTTCAAGGTTTGGCTAGCCAGGATTTTGTATCAAACCTCTGTTATTGTCTTATTGTTTACTGTGTTGGCTGTTCTATAAGCAAAGTTCCCATGGTTCAACAGCAAACTATTCAACTTGGTTAGAAGTTTGGGGCAAAACCTAGAAAACAACATATGATTATCATAGTCACAGCAATGTGTGCATAAGGGCATACAAGAAAACAAGCAGTCATGTTAGGGGCATTTACACATTTTGCAATACCTGTTTTCTTTTTGTTTTGTTTTGGTTAACAATCAGTGTAATGCTGCTAAAGCTAAATTGGACGTATAAACAACACTTTTGCCCATGAATGGAACATATCACATAAGCTTTCAAGCACCAAGAAACCTTCACTCCCACGCATCCATATTGATTTTCCTTCACTTTACTTTTTGTAAGTGGCATGAAAAACAAAAGTAGAGGATGTTCTTGCTTAACTGGGAACATTTGTTTTCAATAAACAGGTGTTCTTCTGTTGTTGTTGCCCCTTTTGGTCTTTTTTTTTTTCAATACACTTCACTGTAAGTGACTTACACTTACTGTAGTCTTATAACGACTGGAAAAAACGAACGCTTCATAAATACTCAACTAAACTGAGTATTTATGAACTTTCTGCATTTACGAGACTTTTTTTTAACTATTGGTTGGTTGGATACTGCTACTGTTTACTGATGTGACAGAAAACGAGTTGACTAAAAATGCAGTGGTTGGACTGGTTAAAAAAAATTCAAAGTATGTCCATAACGCCGGGTAATGGAAATAGTATTGATTAGAAATCTTTGTTTATCCCTGCATCAAGCATAACCATGGTCCTGGCTAAAAAGACGCTATTGTTTTGACTCAGGGATAGTAATGTTTTGGCACAGTTCTGCTTGGAACTGTAATCCACCTGCAAATCATAAATAAACGCATGCACTAAGCAAGGTTTCTCAGTGTTTTCTCATGGCCACTGGCCAGCAACCAGCCTTGAGGGGTGTGAGGGGCCCTGCCAGGGGTCACCAAAGGTGACTTGTTGGTGAAGTCATTCTGGGATCAATGCCCAATACCTCAAGCACCTAAATGAATACTTCATCTCCTTTCCTCATTAAGAAATCCATGTGGCTGTGAAAGAGGGCTAGATAAAAATTAAAGTATGTCTTCTTGACAAAACTTAACATATTAATAATAAAAACGAACCTAGAGTTAAACAGTTCGAACAATCAACTTGAGTAAAACAAGCAAACTAACTCTGAAACAATTTTTAAAAAATGTAATGCATAAGAAAAGCTAACAAATATTTAAGAAAAATATGATAACTCTCTCTGTAGGACATTGTTTTGAACAGTGAGTGTGTCACAGCAGATGCAGAAGAGTAGTTTAACTTATTTCTTTGTAGATCAACATGTAACAAATGATGTTTACATACAGATTTATTAAACATATTCGGTCACAAAAAGGGGAGTAATCTGATTTTGATGACAAGTATGAAAAGGTGACTACTGAAACCTTTTAGTTTGTTGTTTGTTGCTCCATGCCTTACAAGTTGAATGGAGTTGTTGATCTTACAAAATCTGAAATCCAAACTGTTTCCTGCATTTACAGATCAGAATAAGCTGGATTAATTTCTCCCTTCCTAAAGCCAGCAATTAGTGCATCCCATCCATGTTAATGGTCAATAAATAAAAAATGATATATGTTCATGTTTGGTCTAGGGTGTTTTAGTGTTGTTTGTGCATATGTATTTCATTAGTTCACACAGATGCTTGCAATATAATCTCCCGAGAGCATTTTTACAGGCATATCTTTACAACTTTTAACTACAGTATTCAAATGGGGGGAGGGGGACTATTTTCCACAATGACCTAAGGCACATATATGGAGTCCTGCAGCGTTACTGTCATGACAACAACTTGAACATGCATAGCACAGATATTGTGCTGCACTTACGGCTCCTACTTCCTCCTGTTCCACTGACACAGGCCTGGTTCTTCTCAGGAGCATTAGGGGGCATCGCAGCCTAACTTTGTTCCCCCTTGGACACTTTCCCTCACTCGGATGCTACACCTGCAGTATCTGATACTACACCTGGAGTATCTGATGGCAGTTAAATTGTATATATTTAAGGTTGGTTTTCTCCATCACAACCAACCTTCATACTAACTGCAAAGAAGAATCTTAGTATTTATGATACAGACAGATCAGAAATAAGCATTTATATGAATGTTATGTTATTTCCAGTAAAATGGACAGTTTCTGTCCAGACCAAATGTAAAGTAATTTGCTCCAAGGGTGACACTAAGGGTAGTAAAATTACTTACTTTGATAGTAACACAAATCGGTCTTTGTAAGTTAATATAATCTGAGACTATGTGGCTGAGGACATGTGATTGTATTAATCTGTTTGTGGTTTCCTTATTGTACAGCATCTACAGTCCCTTATGCATCAATGGAAACAATCTGTATGCTTGATCCTATGTGCTTGTTCCTTAAGTACCCACATGTGCACATGCGTCTCTATATTGCATTGCATTCACTTCTTTGATGTCAGAGTACACAGGTGTGCGTTGCGGGCTCTTTTTCTTTTTTTCCCCTTCAATTACCAAAGCCTAAAATACTGGAAGCTGCTGCTGCGTGATTGGCACAGTTTACGACGAATCACGTGACAATCAAAGGGTCCTGCCTATGAAGCTAAGGAGACCACCAACGTGGCCAAAAAAGGAACAGTCCTATAATTGGGTAAACTTTTTTTCTGAGCATTCTGACTGTGACCAAGACAGATTACGATGCATCTCTTTCTCTCCTCACAACACTTAATCATTCCTTTTTATCTTTATTATAACTGACTCGTTTCGCTCTCCGAGGAGCGGGAAATCACGGATTTGTTCTGAATGTTCTCCCCACCAGGACAGAAGATGGTAAGAGCTCGGCTGGCAGCCACACGCCCAGAGTCAGCTTAGATGGCTTAGGTGTGAAGTACACCTGATGCTCTGGCGAGCCAAGAGTGGCTGCTGGAGTTAATTGTTTTGCTTATTATAACCTTATTATTTTGACCCGATGTCTGTTTATTTGAATTAATTTGTTTTTATCTTTATTTCATGAAAAAAGTTATATCAGAATAAAGTCAATTATAAAAATGATGCCTGCAGCACGGATAGATAAATGCTACCTCCTTTGGCAGTTTAGGGACATGAGATTATAATGAAATCCTAAAATCCGCTTGCTTACTGTGCAGCAAGATGTAAATGCACAAATAGTTCTTATGTATATCTGCATCTATATGAAATGTGATTTTTTTTTTTTTAGCTAAATAACCATAATACTGTGATATTACCCTGTCGGATCACTAGACTAAAGGGGAGATAATTAGGCATTTGTATGCGTAATTGCGCATAAACACATCGCAGTTCTCTATAGGTAATATTTTCCCAGTTAGACGTTTTATCAAAGGGCTTTTGTTTTGCTTTGTAGAGAGCTGTGGTCCTGAGGCTGTGGCGTATTTTGATATGTACAAAACACTAATGAGCTGATTTTGGCGGTGTTGGACTCTAAAGATCGCAACAACAGTATAGCCTACAAGCCGCCCCCCTCTCATTGAACCAGTTAGAGGATCATCTGAGGGGAAAAAAATAGTTAAAGTTCTGACATGCCAAAAAGCCCCCTCCGATGCACAAACGGGTAGCTTGTATTTGACTTCGGGTCCTCTCGGGGAAACGCTTCATTATTGTAACGGAGCTCTACGTGAAAACCTGAATGCACCAAATGGGTTCGACTCTCGGCGAGCCTCCCCTGAAGTTGGAGATGCTCACATGAGGTCTGCCTGCCTGGGTGGTCTCTCTACTTTAGTGAGCTGTTGCTAAGCAGCTAATAATAGTCGTGTTTGCTGAGTAATTTCTGCCCTTCTGGAACCAATCAGATGCAAGAAACTCCTGCAATCTGACAGCCCCAGAGGCGGGATCTCGAGTATTTTTTTCCTCTTCTCACCCCTCCTCTTTCTCTGCCTCCAAATGGAGAGAGGTCTTTTTCTTCATTTCTATTGAATCTCAGAGTTGGCCGTGACGCGCGGCCCAGGGGAAGACCACATAGATGTCACCAGAATGCTACGACTATCGAGGTTTCATACCCGACAACTTGTGTATGGAAATCACTTCGCGAAGCTCGCTTTTTGAGAGAAACTTACTTTTTTAAGAGACACGGTGAATGCGGTGAAAGCGGTGGAGACCTCCGGATCACGAAATGTTGGGATGGAAGGCGCAGACTTTGACTCGCCGTCTCCAACAGGAGTATGAAGCCCTACTTCACGGGTGTGAGATCTCCGAGAGTGAAACTCTGTTCTCTTGGGATATCGCTACACGCTTTCGGGGAAATACTATAAAGTGGGAAACCATATCGCTGTCCCCGCAACATGGCCTCGGCTGGTAATGCGCCCTCCGAGCAGGAAAACAGAGACCCCGATCGGCCGAGGATAACGCGGAGGAACAGGGGGGACTATACCCGCAACACACCGCTGGATTTGGAGTATTTGCAGCGGCCGAGTTACTGCGATGCGGGCTTTGCTCTGGAGCAGATTTCAGAGGTGCTTTTATTTCTCATCTTGAACGGGAAAAGGCTTTGTGATGCTGCTTTCATTGTATTCGTCGAAAAGAAAAAAATGTGGCCAAACTGTCCAGTCGCTGCTAGGTAACGGGACGGGCTGGGCACGGGGTACACAGCGGTAAGGCAAGGTTGCAGAAAAGCGCAAAGTAGTTGTGTTTGATTTCACGCGACTCTTCCGATGCAACCGGCTTATGATGAAAGATGTGCTGCAAGTTCTAAGTGCCCGTTTCCCCAGTACAAACACGCGATTGTTTCCAGTGCATCCCCAACCTAGAGCAGTCCCGCACCAGGCAAAAAACATGCAGCTTTTACTCTCGCAGGCAACGCTGCCATTGACCGTTTCATAACATCCAGCCTTTCTTTTACGCGGAGCACCCAAAGCTTTAAAGAGTTTCGGTGACACTGTCTAAACTTGGGTGACTCGTGTAAAGAGGAGGAAAGTAAAGAATCCATGTGGCTGCCCTCTTCCGTTCACAAATATTGTGATTCCTCCCCGTGATAGCTCCTTCACTTCCCCGTGCAGGCCGGAACACACGAGCGGCCAGACTGGGAGAGCGCGTGTGAGTGCGTGGTGGTGGTATTTGTGGTTTTACCACATGCGCCGATTCAGGGTATTTAATATCACCGGGCGATGTGTGCGTGCAGGTTACTTCAGTAGCAATTACACTACACCTCAAAATGTAACAGTTTCTGTCAAGTGGGGAGCATGTGGTCTACAGTGCATTCAGTATTTTATTTTATTCTGTCTTTTAAGACTTATAGTCTGCTACTAACAGCAGTATTGTGCTTCCAATGGCCATTTTACATAAAGAGTAGAACAAAGACACAAGGGAGCCTGCTTAGTAGTTGTGGTTTGACAGTTATGTCCTGTTTACCTGTGTCTACTCTGGAGGTCCAGATGTACTTATTTTGGACTATTAAAAAAAATAATTATATATATATTAATATTATTATTATTATTATTATTATTATTTGTATTCACAACTGGTTATTGTGGCTGTGAAGTGACAGGGAATGTTGGTACCTTCCCAGTGCATGTATTATGCTAAGGATTCTGATCTGACAGGACCTGTAGCTCGCACTCTGGGGAGTCCTCAGCACTGCCCAGGATCCCCAGCAGATTTGTGGTTTTTCAGTGAATAAAGGTTAGCAGAGGGATTTAGTGGATGTGTTGGAAGATCCCAGCTCTCTGACTTTAGATCCCCGGTTGTAGGTAAATGTGCAGTCTTACTGAAAAGAGAGCAGGTGGGATTCTTTGATCAAAGAGAGGCTTGTACTTTAAAACTGTAAAGGTTCTTTTAAGTGGACACATTTATTGTTGTAGCTTATTTGCATGTATACCATAAAATCTTTTGTCTTTAACCCTACAGCCTCACCTGAGCAGGTAAGTATGGTGCTTTGTCTGTTAACTGACAGTAACTCTGGGACTCTTGTCTTATCATAGGGGAAGGCAACTGGGAGGAAAGCACCTCTGTGGCTGAGAGCGAAGTTCCAGAGACTTTTATTTAGGCTGGGCTGTTACATTCAAAAGAACTGCGGAAAGTTTTTGGTTGTTGGCCTCATGATTTTTGGAGCTTTTGCTGTGGGCTTACGGGCAGCTAATTTGGAAACGGATGTGGAGAAACTCTGGGTGGAAGGTAAGACGCTCTTGATTATTTTGTTTTTTGACAAGCTGTGCAATTCATGATGTTTTTAAGTGTGACCTGCTGGGACTTTTCTTTATTTCAGTGCTTTTGAAACTGTTTGACTTCATATTGCATGTTTCCAAGAATTTGACACAGTTTAGTTTGGAGGAAGAAGGTTTGTTGGTGTTACTTAATGAAGTAGGTATGGGGATTGTTTATTGTATAGGTGCTGGCAAGCACCCAAGCAAAACTTGAAAATACTTGCCTATTCCCAACACACTTAGCTTCTAAAACCGTTCTAGATGCACACATAAGATGTGCAAGGGCTGAGTGTAACTATGCTCATAACAAGTTGTAATTAAGTTCATAAGGGGCTTTCGGGGTAGAAGAAATTTTTGTGAAAGCCGCCATTTTGTGAGATGTGTGTGAGTGTGTGTGTGTGTGTGTGTGTGTGTGTGTGTGTGTGCGCGTGTGTGTGTCTGCCTGCCTGCCCCCAGCAGTTGACTGTGTGTGGTCCCGTTTTGGACAGCTCTCAACTTTCCAAAAAGATTTGTCTCTGGCTGCAGGGAAAAAGCGGAGTGAGGGCAGGAACTCGTGTTTGCGGGGTGGATGGAACATTTGTTAGTTTTCCTTGTTTTTGAAATTCCTAAACAACTTATGAAGAGTGAAAATATATAAGGAAGAAAGAAACTGTGCATATGGGTGGTGCTTGTGGGGGGTTTAAGGGGAAGGGGCTGAGCTTTTTTTCCTTTCCTTTGATCCACATTCCTGCGCTTATGGGTAGAGTTGGCTGTAGGAGTCATGAATGGAGGAGCAGACTTGTTGAGAAATTGAAGTGGAGTACTGTTTGGTTATAAAAATGAATGCATTTTTTTAGCGTGTGCTTGTGTGGTTGCCTTTTTAACTTTTTTAAACCACTTTGTCTCAGGTTTAAAAAAAAAAGTTAACAAGATCAAGCACTAAAGCAAACTGATTCCTGTACAGATCAAACACCACACCTCCTGCCCGGGGTTGGCTGTTCTCCCCTTGCGTGCAGCTGCAGGGGTCTGACAGACAGCGTGTTCTTCTAATCTGCGGCGCAGGCGCAGTTGGCAACAGTTTAGGCAGAGGGGAGCCTCTTTGGGATAGGAATCCTGATTATACTCAGAGGATCGCACTGTTTTCACACCCTTTCACATGTCTGACCACGGTCGCGTATACTAAAGTGACCGGCACCTTTTGGAACTGAATATTATTGCACACTTCACAGTGCATCATTTACTCTTACACACAAGTGCTCAAATGAATTAGTAATATATTTATAACTTCTTGTAATTTATGTAAAAAAATGAATAAATCAAAGATTTGCAGGGACCTGTCGCCGTTTTGTTGCCTGTTTGATTTAATTTTAAACGCTGTGTGGGATTTTAACAAAAATTACTAAAAAATACTAAGAGCATCACTTTGGCGTCTTCCTTCTCATACTGCTGCCCTTCTCAAAGAACGGGGTTTAGAAACATTTTGGCAAACTTTTTATTTAAAGCATATTTAAAAGGACAGCAATGAAGTCTTTTGGCTTCAAGATACATTGCAAGTGCAAACTGTAGACTTATTTCAGCTTCTTCAGAGTACTGAGGTTAAAATTACTAAAAGCTATAGCTTCAGAGTTATTGATTCAGTAGGTAAACGGTCTTCTTGTAGCTTCTCAAATGTGAGAATTTTTAGATTTTCTCAGTTTCCCATTATTATTTGCACCTTTTTGTCCTTGCAAGGTCTGGTAACTTGTGATTTATCAGCATTTTCAGATGTTTCAGCTGATTCTGTTGCAAGTTTAGCGCTGCTGGTGTTGCATCAAATTCAGGATACTCAAACCCAGAGTGACTGTACACTTTTGTTTTGTTCCACCAATAAATTTTGGTGTTGACAGAACTGAACCTGACCTTGACTGACACACAAGTAGTGTAGTGACCTCTGGTAGGCGTCTACAAAATGGTCTCATACTGGCTCACACCAAGATGCGAACCCCTGCTCGTACACAGGCTCTGACTACAAGACAGGGCTGCTGTGGTTTTCTACATCCCGATAAGTGAGGGGTTCCAGATGCTGGTAGGGAGAGATCTGTTTGTTTAGATTAGACTGCACAGCTGAGGGATAGATTAGTTCTGCCTGGACCGTGGAACGCTGTGCTGGGCCGTGCTGGGGGACTGGCCCATCGTCCGAGAGGAAAAAGAGGAGAGGACAGAGTGCCTGTTTATGTTTCATTTGGTTGGAACTGCAGGCGACCCATGGACGACCCCACGTGGAAGCTGTGTGGCCTGTGGATGCGTGCGCTCATACAATACAGCCCAGCTCCCATCAGATCTCTCAGCTCCTCCAGTGTTGACCGGAGCAACATTCACGTTTGCGATCTCGTGTCGTGTCGGTCGTCACCTGCTTTCTGATAGCTGCAGAGCAGCTGAGGTCTCCGGCAGACCGCCGTTAAGTCTCTACTGCAGTTAGCTTGTAGGTCACGTGCCACAGCTTTTGCAGGGATTGTCTTTTCTCACACAGTGCTCACTCAGCACTGTTTATAAATACTCTGACACAGGAAGTTCTGTTTATTAGACAAAGTGACAGAGACCAATTGGGAGTGAGATGCATGCCTGCACAAAGACGCAGTGGTGTCAGACCTCTGAGGATGCATGGAAGTTTGTTCTTTACTTAACAATCGGGGCAAGATCGTAAGATTTTCAGTCTTGTTTTCCCACTTAGAAAACATCAAAGTGACCGTGGTTTCTATTTAGGGCAGATTGTATCCACACTACAGACAATCTCTGTGTTTATATCCACTCACAGGAAATGATTAGTTCAAACAGGAAGCTGTAGTATTGTGGTGTACTGTCTCCCCACACACAATTGTGGTCTGAAGCTCTCTGTGTGCTTTCCTCAGTGTTGGAAAACATGCTCACTGGCTTGCGACCTCAGATGCATCCTCAGCTTAAACCTGAAGATCATCTAGATGATCTTGCAGTGATTAACAATAAGCCACATTCATGGAGAAGAGACATGGATAAGCGAGGAATGAGAGTCCTTTAGGTTTCCTCCTGGCTGCAAATGGAAAATGGAGCCATCCCTTGGCATTCTAGGTTATGGCAAAAACAGGCCAAATTGTAAAGAAAATAGGAGCACTGCCTGCCACTAATTAAAACAGTATCACATAAACATTGGCCTTCCTGTAGGACAGCCCCTCTCTCTTTTGCTCCGTTTCTTTGCGGAGAGAAAGGCTGGAGATTATGGAGCTGTGCTGATTGGGAAGAGGAGACGCAGGGAGGGGATGGTTTGGAAGTTGGGGCTTTTGAAGCTTGAGCTCTGGGCAAGGGTTGAAGTTGAAGCCAGGGGTGAAGCCGACGATGTGGAGCTGTGGGGTAATCATGGCTGGAGTTTTATTTAGTCTATAGATTCAGCCTAGACTGAAGCGAGGATGAATTAAGTGGCTGCATTTTGTTCTCATCACACCTCAGGATCCAGAATTGTGAATCTGTGGACCAAAGAGGTTTGATGAAGGATAAGTGAAGAACAGTAACTGGAGGAGAAGACAGAGGCTTCGTGTTAACACTGGCGACTGCTACGTAAACGGCATGTTTTTGCAGTATTGACCGATGTCAGAGTTTATTTTAACTTAGCTGTGCTCCAATCTTAAAACCACTGACATGTTGACATGGCTACACATCAGTGTTGACCTAGAAATATATTACATCCAGTCAGACACTTTGCTCCGTAATGATTGGTTAAGGAAAATTGAATCTCTTTCCCCTATGGAAACTTATTACCAAGAAGGAAAAAGAGTGTAATTGCCTGACAGTTGTGTCTGATATCAAATGTATGGCAATTATATGAATGATTCAAGTTTAAAAAGAGCTTGTGGTCTCCAGATTTATGGCTGGGACTGGGGCACAGGGCAGTGGATTGTAGTCTCAAGGTTGCAGACTGAGGGGAGGGCCTCGGTCCCGGAGTGCTTTCTTGGGGGGCATAAGTGCAGAGGCTGGGGGCCACTGGGGTAGACCCCTGAGACCCTGAGGTCATCTTGTGGAGGCCCCACTATTTAAAACCTTACCTGATACTCACCCTGTGGCCTGGGTGCAGAGTGAAGACTCACAGCAGAAGTGGGAGGGGGGGGGGGTGGAGGAACTGCAGCAAAGGTCGCAGCTGTCACCGGTCACTGTTTGTATATGTTCACGTGCGGGCATGTCGCATGTGTATGCCTACTGTATAATAGAGCGCCTCAGTGCCAGCTGTTTTGTTTCGAGTTTGCACTCTTTTCTCATTGTGTGATGATTCAGTTTTGTGAGTTTCTGATCAAACTTTTAAAATCTCTTCTCCAGCAGAGGGCAGTGAATCTATTTTTTATTTAATCTCTGAATTACTGTATAATAATTTTATGTCAAATAAATATCCAAGTGCAACAACAGCGCGCATCATCATTCCAGCTTCAACGACAGAATACACTTGAAGGAGCGACATGTCACAGAGGGAGTAATTTCAAAGTCATACTGCAGAAATTTCACAATTTAATTTCCTTTTAAATTGAAAGTGGAGCGCCTCTAGCCTGTCCCTGAAATCAGTATGGTAACAGTTACAGTGGTGCCAGGCTATGTTTGTGTGGAGCCGGATTTAAGGTTTCAAAATCCAGTCTGATAGGATCAAATGTTGTTGTTGTTATTTTTTTTTTTTTCTAAAGCCATTCCTTGCCCGTTCCTCCGTGTCTGTTTTGTATCTAGTATGATTAAGAACTGAGTCAACAGAGCTGGTGGTTGTTTTGTTGTTTTGCTGGTAATGGCAGTGGAAAAGGGTGCAGTATAATGTTAAGTGCATGCAGAAGAAGCCTTGACATCCTTTTTTGTGGAGGAGGAGGAGTGCCCTGAATGTGGTGTCTCCACTGAGAGGATTGTGGTTTGCATGGCTGAATTATTCAGCTTTTGATGTGTATACAAGCATAGATACATGCATGGGTGCATGTGCACACACACATGTACGCAGAAAGAGGCTTTGGAGTTTTGGTTCTGTGAATGAGTGGGTGGTTGAGCAGGGTTGGCATGCCAGTCTATTTTGGTAGTATCTTTTTTTTCCCTTTATCTTTCTTTTTCTCTCTTTCCCTTTCACTCTTTCTCTCACACTACACCTCCTGCAGCTTTCTTTCAGCAGAAGCAGCAGCAAGCGATCAAACATACAAACGCCCCCCCCCACACGCAATATTTCTCCCTAGTTAGCGCGGCATACACGACATAGAGTCATCTATTCTTCTCTCCTCATCAGTTTCGCTCCCTGACATCAAATGTATACAGTAATACTCAAACGTGAGCGCACCTACACATGCGCGCTTGTTCCAAACTGCACTCCGCTGAGTTTGTGTTTATCAGTTCACTACAAACATGATTAAACCCCTCTATAAGGAATAACATTCCAGTGTGTTGTGTTAAACTTTACGAGTTGATGAAAAGTGCAGGCTGGCTGGTGAGGGATTTAGTGTGGGGAAACATTGCGCCTCTGGTACTGTACACAGACTCGCTGCGCTGTTTTCTCAAGCTAGCGTTTGAAAACAGCTTTGTGTATATTAGGCCTACCTGGCAAAAGTGAATGTGAAATACCATTTAAAAATTTGCTCGTCAAGCGTTCCCCGCGTGTGTGCGGGCGTGTGTGTGTGTGTGCTCCCAAGGCAAGCATGCTCCCATTCACAAACAACATCCTGAGATACCTCCAAGCACTCTGTTTACATTTTGCATTCTTTCAGGCGCTCTTATTCAAAAACCAGAGCCCTGCGAATGACCGACCACAGGAGACTGTGGAGAGAATTACTCTCCCCCTCTACCTCCCTCTCTCTCTCTCGCTCTCTCTCTTCTGTTCTTCTCTTTTTCTCTCTGCCAGAAAGGTCTCTCTCTTTACCCGAGCCTCCTTTCCCCCCCTCCTGCCCCCCACCCTCCCACCACTCCCCCGTCCCTGGCTGGAGAGAGAGTGGCCTCAGAATGCCAGATGTATTACAGAGTGAGCCACGGCAATGTAAACACTCAGCCCTGCCATGAGAGCAGGGTGGTCTGGCCTCCCTCCTTCCCTTCCCTCCCCTCGCCTCCTCTCCCTCCCTCTTCCCCTTTCCTCTGTTCCCTCCCTCACAGCGATGACTGCCAGAAGGGTGGAGAAACACCCTTCTGTACAAAACAGCAGAGGGAGAGTGTGTGTGTGTGTGTGTCTGTGTGTGTGTGTTGGAGAGGAGACTGAGTGAGGGAAGAAGCAAGAGTATAGTAGCAGTAGTGTGTTTGTGTTTTGGCTGCAGTGCCTACCGTACACTAGGAAAGAGAGATTGGGGTGTGGATTGATGCTTCTCAGACTGCAGAGCAGAGAAATTTTCTCGCTAACATTTCCAACTGTGTGTATGTGTGTGTGTGTGTGTGTGTGTGTGTGTGTGTGTGTGTGTGTGTGTGTGTGTGTGTGTGTGTGTGTGTGTGTGTGTGTGTGTATTTTGTTTTATTTATTTTTTTTTAGCCCCTCTGGCACACCACAGTTACATACGTAGCTGTATATTTCATTGCAATTCCTGCAGCACGTCGTCATAGAATCTGGCAACCACGGCAGTTACACAAGTACCACACATGCACATGCAAGACATAAAGATACAAAGATAACATTTCCTCTGTCAGATGATTGAAAAGTCAGGAGCTCCAGATTGAATCAGCATGCAACTGAGTGAAATCGTCTCTTGCACTATAACCTATCTGCATAAAGAGCACTGGGTGTTATAAAGACCATGTTTACACTTAAACATTTTCTACTTCGTTGTTCCCTGGCACGTGCACTACTCCAGTGTTTTTGGACCTGTGCATTTGTCCATTTTATTATTTGCTCACCCACCCTATGTTGCAGAGGGTCTAAGGCATAGGTGTCAAACTCTGGCCCGCGGGCCAAATTTGGCCCGCAGCCTAATTACATTTGGCCCGCGAAGCCATACCAAATTACTATTAGAGCTGGCCTACTGGTATTATACAGCTAATATATATATTGTTTAGTATTAAGCTTTGCTTGTTCCATATTCAGTTTTTCAGCAAAACGTGTTTGAGTCCATTAGAAAAGATTCATTCTTATATCTGGAGGAATAAATATATTTCAATAAATATTAATGTTAGCCCGCAACTTTGTTTTAGTTTTGAATTTTGGCCCACTGTGTATTTGAGTTTGACACCCCTGGTCTAGGGCCTACTGGAGCTGACACAGAGCAATAAGTATTGCTTATAGTACATTGGATAGATTTCAAGTCCATCACAGGATCCCAGAAATGGGAAGCTTTTGTATACTTCTAATGCTCTTCAAGTTTGGACACCACTGTGCTGTCTTTCAGTCTGAACTCTTCCTGTCATGCTGGGTTTTATCAGTCACTAAATGTCATTCTCTAATTTGTCACTCACCCCCATTGCATGACCCTTTCCAGAAGAAAACAAAAAAAATTAGGAAATCTGTCTTGACTGTCAGCAGTTAATTCAGCAAGAAGAACAAATTGCAGGCGTTTTCTAGTATAGTCTGTGTCTATACTAGCGCTGATTTCTAGCTAGCTACACATTCACTGTGTGTGCAAATGATCATTTAATATGTATTTCTAGGCTTTTTACAATGGATTGAGATTGTTTTTGGTTTAAAAACAACACTTACAGTGACAAAGGTAGCTGAATGCACGGGTTTGATATTTAGGTTAGATGCACATTAAAGTATCGAGTTGGGTCAGTTTCATATATCTTCCATCTTCTTGTTTCAAAATAACTATTTCATACACATTTACAGTTGTTTTATAGTTGATGTATTTACTGTGTGAATTATTAATACATACATTGTAAATGTATATGTTCATTCAAAAATGTATGAATTTCACCAAATAACATGTTTCACCACAGACCCTAATACTGTGATCCATGTAAACCATAAACACTTTGCCTCAAAATAAAGGGACCAGTGCTCTCACTATAATCCGCCCTTCTGTAAAAGTTTGGCTCTGGTTGTTGGGCAGACCTATACATAACAGAATGGAGTATAAACAACCACCATTTGCTGGACTTATAAACTAGATGATAATTGCCATTAACAAAAAAAGAGAAAGTTGTAGTGCATTTCACTCTTACCTTTGTCAGGCACAAAGTGATGGATATATCCCAGAAAGCTGCACGAGCAAGCAAGACACAGAAGGTCCATGAGATGCCCTGAACGCAAAAATGAGATCACCCCTTATCCAAATAACCTCAACATCCTGTCTGTTTTAAACTCGGTGGGTGCACTGCTGGGAATCTGAGCAAGTCAGATTCCCAGCAGTGTACTAAGTTTGCCCATGTTTAAAACAGACTGGGCGACTGGTTGTTGTGATGAGTGCAGAACAGATGCAAGTTCAGAGGTTCCTTGATTTATTAGTAAGATGGAATAATAGTTGAATTATGAGGGTGGTAGCCGTGAATCTCAAAAAACAAATACAGATCCTGTTGGTTTTTCTTTGTCTTACTTTCATACTGTTTCTGTGTCCTTTATTGCACACTCAAGAATGTGTGGTTTCTTTTTGGGATCCCTGAAATCATTGACCATCTTTACAGGAAATGACAAAGAGATAGCTAGTTGAGATTGGTTGTTGAGGCTCATGTCACGGTCTGTTATGGTTTGGTTGTGAGCCAATCACAAGGCTGTAAATGCAGCAAACTTAGTACACTGCTGGGAATCTGACTTGCTCAGATTCCCAGTAGTGTACTAAGTTTGCCCATGTTTAAAACAGACTGGGCGACTGGTTGTTGTGATGAGTGCAGAACAGATGCAAGTTCAGAGGTTCCTTGATTTATTAGTAAGATGGAATAATAGTTGAATTATGAGGGTGGTAGCCGTGAATCTCAAAAAACAAATACAGATCCTGTTGGTTTTTCTTTGTCTTACTTTCATACTGTTTCTGTGTCCTTTATTGCACACTCAAGAATGTGTGGTTTCTTTTTGGGATCCCTGAAATCATTGACCATCTTTACAGGAAATGACAAAGAGATAGCTAGTTGAGATTGGTTGTTGAGGCTCATGTCACGGTCTGTTATGGTTTGGTTGTGAGCCAATCACAAGGCTGTAAATGCAGCAAAAGGCTGGCTTAAATTTGACAGGCACTGCAGAAGAATACAGAATGTGATGGGGTTTTTTTTCCCTGTCCTGGAGTCTTTTTTTTTTTCTTCATTATCACACACCTGAGAATGCAGAAAATCTGCTGCAGTTTAATTGGACATTATCTGGTCTTTACCTGCCAGCTTCCTGGAACAAAGTACGTGTGCTTTCAGATTTTACAGATGTGTGAAACCACACAATTATCACCGGCATTCACCGCTAGTGAGTGAGCGTAACGTGTGGTGCATCTTTTGCATTGCATTCAAGCAGGTCCCTCTATAAAACCAAACAGAATATTTACAGTTTTATGAAGCAGACAACTGTAGAAAATAACTCAGTTTGATTCTCTAAAAAATGTACAGAATTCATGGGTAAAATCGGCTAGACTTTATCAGAGTAAGAGGTGTACTATCGCTGAAGAGTTTATAAAGCTTTCGCGTCACTTTAGTGATGGTGGCTTCAGATCTGCCATGTCTGTTTGGCTGCATTATGACATCACTTTTAATTGAACTACAACCACTGCATGCACACATGCTACAAAAACAGACTTTCTGTCAATGTTTCCTTCCCCAACTACTCTTTACACAGCTCTCTGAATCCATTGGCACTGAATAGGATTTTTTTTTTTTTCGTGGGGGGTGGGAGAGGCGAGAGGGACCTGAATGAAGGCAGCAACGTGGAAGAATCTGCCCATTGAGGAGTGTGTGAATGTACACCTCGGGCCCAGGGGAAGCTGCATTGGGAGCCAGCCGACTGCTAAATACACCCATTTTAGGGGCCGCAGAGGCCGGACAGGTGATTAGCATAATCAGGAGAGAGGGGAGCTATACATATGGTAATGCAGTAGTTGGGGGGTGAGGTTTGGTGGTATGGGTGGGGATTCTGGGGGCAGTGGTTGGCAGCTGGGGTGTGTCGGGGGTCGGAGTGTTTCGGGGGTGCGCTGCTGCATGAGGAGACCCTCGGCTACAGCTGCCAGCCCGAGGACTTCCAGTCTCCGTTCTGTCACTCTCATGTTTTTTTCCTCATTTTTTTATTTCACAGTTTTCCACTCTTGACCACGATTGTTTTACACTCCCCTCTCTGTGTGGCAGCCCCCTCTTCTTATAAGCTGACAGGAGGGAGGGAAAGAGAGTGCAAGGGAGGGAGAGCAGTACAAGTGAGGGGAACTCACCACGGGTCAGATAGGGTCTCGGCTCCCAGTAAGGCCTTTCACCACATATTTGTGGCTGTGTGCACACCTGCATTGCAGAGTGAACATTGGAAACTGCTGTTAATGCTCTGTGGATTGCTGTGCGTGCTGCTGCAGTGAGCGCTCCTTCTCCTGCTCGCAAAGTTGTTCTGAGCCTTTTGCATCTCTTTACACACTGGCATCTCCTTTGCCAGTTCCTGTCTCTCTTTTTCCTCTCATCAAACCCTGTCCTCATATTCTGTGTGCTCCTGGATTAAAGCCTGGACTTCTTTCTTGCTTGTTCCTGTGGCGGGCTGATCATAATCTTGTGCCCGCCTGCAGTTCAACAATTCTCTAACACTTTTTGACAATGCTTTGACAGAAATCTATGCCACTTTTTTTCCCCGCTGCAGCTAAATATTTTAGATCGGTGTATAAAGTGATAAACAAATGCATTCTAGCATAGATCTGTTGATGTTTATCTACTTTTATTGAGAGGGTCTGTCACATTGCAGTGATGATATCCTACAGAAAATGGGAGCAGCAGAAAATCTAAGAAAAAAGATGAACTCAGAGCCGTGGCAGCAGATGGATAAGAGAAAGCAGACAAATGGTGGAGGACAGAAACAGGTGGGGTCCTCTTAGTGATCAAAGCAGGTTATTGACAGTAGCAGCTGAATGGGAGACAAACAGGAAGTAGGAGATGTCACTGGACAGACCTACTGTGGGAAACTACCTGAGCAGTGTGACCAGGAGCAGATACCAAGCAAGTTCAAATAAATGACCAAGATAGCCAAGTAACAGATGTCCATCCATCCATTTGCTTCCGCTTATCCTTTTCAGGGTCGCGGGGGGCGCTGGAGCCTATCCCAGCTGTCATAGGGCGAAAGGCGGGGTACACCCTGGACAGGTCACCAGTCTGTCGCAGGGCTAACACATAGGGACAGACAACCATTCACACTCACTAACACATTCACACCTAGTGGCAATTTGGATTATCCAATTAACCTATCCCCACAAGCTGCATGTCTTTGGACGGTGGGAGGAAGCCGGAGTACCCGGAGGGAACCCACGCAAACACGGGGAGAACATGCAAACAGATGTATTTTTATTATATTAGTATATACTCTCTTTCCAAACCTCATGAGAAAGTTTGAAATCAGCCATAGTCTAAATAAAACTATGTCTTAAACATAACTGAACTACCAATGAGAAAAAGATGACCTTGTGTGCAACGGCATGGAGTTAAAGATGAAATATTCTTATCATTTTAAAAAAAGACAAATGTTTTTATTGTCTCTTGTGCAATTTTATGTTGGAAGACAAAAAGAAAGAAAGAGTTATATAATTTTTCTCTATACTCCTCAAACTTTGCCTCAGGATTTAGGACTCCTATAGCCCAAGGCTGCCTCTAAGCACCTGCCTGAAAGTTTAAAGGAGTGTTGCTAGAAAACTGCAAAGATTTTGTAGGTCGCTGTTTTTTTGCAGTTTGTAATGTAATAAGAAATGGCAGTATACAGAACCGGTGGAGATCAAGTAACAAACTTTGACAAGAGTACTGCAAATAGGATTGCTAAAACGGAAAATGAAAACCATCGTCTGACTCCTAAACCTACAGGAGGATTTGGCAAACTGCTCTGCTGCCTACATTACTTTAGTGTCAGAAGTTCTGGATGTTGTTATGGACTGAAAATTTTCTTATCACTGACTGAGCATCCACGAAGAAGTCTTCACCCCTGACTAAGTGGTCAGACCAAGAAAGATTCTTGGTAGGAAGAAAACCACCATTTAAGAATTCTGCAGAAGTGTTCCTCTTCCTCAGATCCAAGTATTAATACAATAATGTTTCAAGTTCGCAATCCTGTTGACTTCACTTCTTGGTTTTCACTCTGGCTTATATCATCCACTGTGAGACCTGCTATGAATAGGTGTGTGCCTGTGCTCAGTGCGTTGAATTAATTCACTTAGGACAAAAGTTAGGATAAGGTTCTCAGTATGTAGGTAAATGGGATATTTATGTTATAGTTATTTAATAATTGAACAGAAAATACCAAAATGTCTTTATAGGAGATTATGGGTTGATTCATTAGAAAGAAAATGGTTAATAATATCAATCTTTTAATACCAGCCTATGGAAAACTTGAAAGCACAACTTGAAAAACCACAGTAAGAACCTTTCATACCTTTGCAAATATTCATTAAGTACCAGTATTGCTAAACTCCAGAGAAACCCAAAATATCAAGCTCTTGTATGAAAGCATCATTTTTCTGTCTCATGCAACAGGTGTCACTTCCCAAGTTTAAAAGATCTTTTCAGTGTAAATCAACTTAAATTTGATTTTCTTTACACAACTTTTAAAGCAGCTTTTTAAGTACATGCCGTTGTAGTTTCATGGGGTGGTCGTCTCTTTATCCCTTTGATAATACTGGAGGTTCAGATTTTGGGAGGTCGCTGTAGACTTGGTAGCAGTGAGATGACCTGGTTTTGGGGGGCTTCCTCTTCACCATAGGGGGTGCCTGCTGGGATGGAGGGCTAATCCAGCTAATCCGTTCTCTGCAAACAGACACACACACCCACACACACACACACTCACACACAGAGATGTGTTCAGCCGCATGCAAATACATATAATACATTATGTCACAAATCTTTAGTTAGTGGAGCAGGTCAGGTGTTTCAGACTATTTATTCATAGATGTGTAAATATGTTCAGGTGTACACTGAACATAATTGGGATTGGAATTATACCAGCATCACTCACAGTTACAGGAGTGGTTGCCGCCGGTGGTGCGTGTTCTCCTCGAAAGTTATGGGCTGCTTCCGTTGTCAGACATAAGAGATGTGCTGGGGTGGGGACAAGCTGTTGTGTGTTGCATGGAAAGGAGAGAAAGCTGGCGAAAGGATATGGGGGGTGGTTTGGCTTTGACAGAGGGGCCGGGCTGATTGCCATCATGATCTGGCCAATCACAGTGTAGAGCTGAATGGAGCAAAGAGAGAGAGAAAATGAGAATGAGGAGGGGGCGTTCAGATCTGAAAGGAGGAAGGGGGTGATGTCAGTTCCTTAGAAACCTACTTTCTCTCCTTTGGTGCCCGCCACCCCCCACCATTCCTCTACTTTGAGAATAGGGGGACCAGGGGTTAATGTTATGCAACATGCTGAATACCCACACCGAGGGCTCCACTACAGTGACAAGCATAGGCCTCTTCTCTTCTCTTCTCTTCTCTTCTCTTCTCTTCTCTTCTCTTCTCTTCTCTTCTCCTAAGGTTTTTGGTTTCGTTTGTCAATCATTAATAACTAATAACTCGTACACTACAAACCCATGTAGTCAACAGTGCGCACTAACTCAGTAAAAATAAATACAGACATGATTAGCTAAATAACTAACTAGTCATATGCTGCTGATTACTTTGATTAGCAGTTTGATCTATTACAAGTAAGAAAATAATAAAATATTTCTGTCACAAGTTTCTGGAGCCTAAGTTCATGAACACAGGTGAAGAAACTGGACTTTTGAAAACCAGAAAGCAGCTTGCTGATTCCAGTTCTGTCAGAATACATATAAGTTTTGTGATTTATTGGAATGAAAGCATTTTGGCTCAAAACCAGTTGATGGATAGTACAATTTGACTTCACCAGACTCTCTTAATTATCTATTTTGGATGTGTACTTTTCATGTCACTCTAAAACATTACAAATGATTTTTGTTTTCGTAAGAGACCGAGGCCGGTAAGGGAGGGATTGAAAATTATTTCCACTTTGTTTTGGTCTCAGCAGCTGAGCCTGGAGCGGGACACCTTCAAGATATCAACACATGCTGGGGTCAACCAGTTTTCTTAGGAGAAGGAATATGGGAATATGTGTCATTGAAGAAACACAGCTGTGTGTTCACGCACACTCGTGTGCACATGCTTGCACGTATGCTGAGTGTGTGCGCACACACATACATGTTTTCTTGGTCCAGCTGGGGTGTTAATTTCACCCCAAGGCTGTGTGAGTGTTGACCCCAAAACTTTGTAACCTCGTGAAGTGTGGAATTCTCGAAGCCCGAGGCTGTAATGTGCTGTTTCCTGTAGCGGGAGAGTACATTCCTTTGACTTGTCCCATTCCTCGCTGCTTGCTGTAAACTCAGGATCTTTGGGTGGCAGTCCACGACTTGGAAAGAATTCAAAACAGACAGTGGGTTCTTTCTAAACTTGATCCTCCCATCCCCCTGTGCCATCTCCACACGTGTAGAAGGGTATTGACTGATGGATGCACCTTTTTCCATATACCCGTGTTTCCGTTGTCCCTCCTGGCAGTGCACTTAAACCAAGCCTCAGGCTAGCATTGCCTTTGAGCGTTGAGTGTATCAGACAAGCCGACTTGTTAGTGCGCTGTCAGTGTGCGTCAGATCTTAATCAGTTCCGTGCGCTTTCCTTTGAAGGGAGGGCTGGTGTAACGGACCTCTGTAGCTGGCCTAGCAGTGGAAAGCATGTCGCTCCAGTTAGCCTAGGCCTGCTATTAATGATGAGCATTATAAACATGCATTCAGACAGGTTCAGATAGGAATGCTGTTTGAGTCCAGAAAAAAAGAAATCAAATGTGTTTTCCTAATGCCCCAAGACATGGCCCATCTCTCCCTTTTCCCTTGGTCTGACTGGGTGGTCCAGCCCAGCAGAACAGGCATGCTTATGTTCAACTTTAATGCCATTACAGTAGACAAAAAAATATTCAATCCATGCCCACTGTTACACGGATTGAGCAGAATTGTTAAATTGGATTAAGGCATAATAAAATGCTACAGATTTTTCACACAGTCTGCTCTCTCACTGGACAGTTTTCTTGTTTTGTGTATGTGTGTGGCTGGGTGACCAAGTGAAATAATATGAGTATAAATTGCTCGAGCTTTCGCTGAACGGCTCAAATTATCAGCTCGTAAATTAGAAACAGACACACCAAACTGGGGGATGCATATGAAGACACATGAATCTTAAACCTGAACACAAAACGTAAACAATTCTGGTACTTTTTTAAAATTTAATTTGCCTTATAATTTTGCTCATATCTGCCCATCCTTGCATGCCCGCATTCGTTTGCATGCATGTGTGTGTTTATGTGTGTGCGTGTGTGTTTGTGAGGGATACTTTGCCAGACTTTCCTTGGATGTACTTGGGTGGAGCTGGACAGCTAAAGGGTCTGAAAGGCTGCTTTTGTAGCTCGGGCTAGCTCAGGGCTCAGAGCGCACGCACAGGGCTTAGTCTCACCACGATACTGGGAGCAAAGCCTGGAAGACAGCCTCTCTCTATCAAACACACACACACACTAGTGTCACACACAAATGCAGACAACGTGTTTTGGCGCTGCTGACAAGTTAGCAAATTTAAGGAGAAACACTGAGCTGTTTGTGAAATGTGGATTTGTTGAGGTGATGCTGCTTTTGTGGATTCAAAGGACTTGGGATGTTTGCCATTGTAGTGTTACAAGCTTACTGTGAGGAGAGTGCTTTTATTTAAGATACAAGTCAGATAATGTCACAGACAGGCTGCGATGTCTGTGGGTCTGCTTTGCAGAACGAGCAGGGGATCTCTTGTGTGAGTCGCAGACTTTATAGCACACCATGCTGTTTGTGTGTGTGCATTATTATTATCTTGTAGTTCAGAGCAAAATAATGCATTACAATAAAAAAAGTATGCATGATCTGGAATGGATCTGGTAGCAGTGTGATGTTTTCTAGTCAGCTGTACTCCTGTTTTACTTGAAGAACCAGAACGAAAGTCAGTGTTTTAACCTTTACTGTGTCTATATTTTGCAGATATTTGTGCCTTTGTGTCAGAAAAACACAGACTTTTTAAGCACATATTCAAAGCCAGCACAATTCTGGCCCCTAACCCTTACATGCAGTTTTTCTTAACCTTTAACTTTACTAAATAAGATTTTGTGAATCAAATGCAATAATGGTCTGGATGTTTTCACAAAAGCCTTAAATATGTAACTTCACTCTTCTTTGTCAAGTTGGCGGGCGTGTGAACCAGGAACTCAAGTATACAAGACAGAAGATAGGCGAGGAGGCCATGTTTACCCCTCAGCTGATGATCCAGACGCCGCGGGAGGAGGGAGCCAATGTTCTAACTGTGGAGGCGCTCCTGCAGCACCTGGAGTCAGCTATCCGAGCCAGCAGAGTTCATGTTTACCTTTATAACAGGTAACGTGCCTCTTGTCATTTTGTATCTAAGCATCATGTTTTCCAATTCTGGACAAGTTAATTCAAGTTTAATATCTTTAGTCCAATAACTGTATCTGGCTTCCTCTTTATTCTAACACAGTGGCCAGTAATCTGTGAGTGTAGCCCTGTTATAGGTCCAGGTATAAATTCTCTTACTTGTGTGTCAGTCAACATTTCTCAGCTACAACGCTGACACGATGTGCTCAGCTCATTCAACATTGTTGGAAGTAAACGAATAAGCTGATCCCAACAGTGGAGTAACCCTCCTGCAAACTAGCATTTGGAGGTGTGATTGCAGAACGGCACAAAAAATAATTTTTTTTAGTAACCCTTTTACTTTATGAAAAAAGCTCTATCCTACAAGCTGGAACAATTTATTTTGAAATATGTCTGAGTAGGAGTGCTGAAAGGTGCTGTAACGTGGTGCACATGTGCAAACTTTTTTCTGTATGCTATCAACTCTTGTGCTTATTTAAACAAAATCATATCAGCCAACACTATAATCAGCAGGAAAAAAACAAATCGATGCACCTCAAGTGGTAATCTCTGAGTGAATTCATTGCTGTACATGACGAGATATAGCAATTATTCTGTGTGTACAAACACAAAGAAATTCGTAATGATGAAGGATATATTTGTATTATTCCTTGTTCAGTTGATCCTGGGTGCACTCGTCGTGTTTATGTGGTGATGAAAAAGTTAAACTTTTGTTCTGGATGAAGCATTCTCATTGGGATGAAAAGTTTCGTCACTCATCCAAGTGACTTTTTCACTCTCTTTTTCTCCTTTTCAGACAATGGAAATTAGAAGACTTATGCTACAAATCAGGGGAAGTAGTCACAGAAACACATCACCTGAATCAGGTGAGACACAACCAGCACAGTGTGTATAGTTTTTCTGTTTTTTACTTTTTATCTCTGTATTGTTGCTACTTCTTCAGTGTTTGTCAATTCTATTATTTGCTCAACCATTTAGATCATAGAAAGGCTACATCCCTGCCTCATCATCACACCTTTGGACTGCTTCTGGGAGGGGGCTAAGCTCCAGCCTGGAACAGGCTATCTCCCGTAAGTACTTAAAAGCTCTTTTTGACTAGACAGAATCTGCATTTGTGATGTGATCATTACTACATATCATTGGATTGACCAAACTCTTCCAAGCTTATGGCCAAATGATCAAATCCTAATTGGGCTTACATAATAGCTTTATCTACTGTGAGGCCAGTTGGCAAACTGATTCAGATGATGTTGGGACAATAAGACCTGAAGTGCTGAGCTCAGCTCATAACGGTAGTGTATACAGTAGCAGTGGCAATGTGATAATGAGAAAGAGATGACAAGAGATGTGAATCTTTGGATCTTGCATTAGCCCCTTTTATAAGTGGCAGCTCTAACACACTCAACCCATCTAAAGAAACACCACAGAGAAACAAGTGTGTGTGTGTGTCCTGAACTCGTCCCCTCTGAAGGCTCTATTGTAGTGGTTGCTGGCATGCGTATCGCTGGCGATGGTTTCTCTCGAGCCCTGGGCCTCACACCATTGTCTGGCCGTTCTGTTGCTAATGGCCTGCTGCTACAGTAATACTCAGCAGACCTTTACCTCTGCATGTGTTTATGCATGCCCATATTGTGCGTCGTCTTCATCAGTGCATACATGCGTTTCTGTCGATGTGTAAAGGTGTATCAGCTTGAGTCACCATCATCAGAGTGCGTGGATGTGTGTCTATCTGTGTGAGTGTGAGTGTCTGGACCTAGATGGTAAATAAGGTTTTTACTATGTTCTGGTTGGGAGGCTGGGAATAATAACCCAAGCCTGGTTAAGCACATACAATGTCGTCTGAATGGCAGAGAGAAAAAGAGAGATCGGAATGTGTGAGGAAAAGAGAGCATAGAGGGACGAGGTCTGGGTTGGAGCAGGAACTCAGCTTTTGCATGATGGGAAATTATCGCCACTTATTACATAGCAAGAAAGAGATTAGTTACCGTTATCAGAATTGTGCCTTTTTCATCGGCTAAAATGTAATCTTGAACTTTTTATCTTTTTGTGGTTTTATTCCCTTCAATGAGAAATAAAAAGTGATGGGCAGATAATGTTTAAGAACATAAAACAAAACCTTTCATTCAAACAGGTGTAAGGTAATCTTTTGTAATCATCCAGATAGGCCAGAATTTGAATCTAGTGTTGACCTGTCAACTCTAATGGATATAGTGGATGGCTTAGGTAACATTTTTTATTGTCATTTGACTATAAGATTTTACTTTTTGGGGATCCAAATGCAGCTATTCTTAGGAACAGAAACCTAGCATCATAAAAGCACACTAACATTTGCCTTTAACCTTTGCAGAGGCAAAGGACTTGTGCAGTGGACCAATTTTGACCCTAAGGAATTCCTTGAGGAGTTGCCACAGCAAAACCACGTGGAAATCTTTGAGGAGATGTTAGAAAAAGCGGACATTGGGCACGGCTACATGGATAGACCCTGCCTGAACCCAGCCGATCCTGACTGCCCCCGCACCGCGCCCAATAAGAACTCGACTAAGGTGGGCATGCATCAAGCCTCAAGCTTTTGGCTCGGAATATCTCAATACGTGTGGGGTATTAATATGTTTCGCTCAAACGTAAAGTGTTTAGTTTGAGATTAGTTGTTGACAGTTATTGCTTTTATTGCTCCAGCCATTCGATGTGGCACGGGCTCTGAGTGGAGGCTGCCATGGTCTGGCCAGGAAGTACATGCACTGGCAGGAGGAACTGATTGTTGGAGGGACCACCAAGAATGGCAGCGGACCCCTGCTCAGGTAACATAACCGAACTTGCTTCTTCGTAAACACTGTAGTAATCATGACAGCGCGTATTCTGGACAGACTGTGTGGTTTTTGTTCTCTTGTGCAGCACGTGCACATTTGCGTGTGTGCTGTGTGCTATAAATCTTGCAGTCATTAGCAAATTCCAGTGAAATCTTAGAGCTCCAGCTGTTCCTGCTCAGCTCTGGCTGCTCTGCTTGGACACTACCCACTCACACACACATGTGTATGCACAGAGTGATGTATTGCCTGGCTAGTTTGTCCAAATATACAGCGATATGTGGACTTAATTCCAGCACAAGAATCAGGTAAAAGCCTAAAGATTTGGTTGTATGCCGTCCGACAACATACAAGCTCAACGCATGATAAGGGAACAAATTAAAGTCTTGCACTTTTTGTGTGATGTTTATGTAAGTAGAAAGCATGAAATTTGCATAGAAATGAAAAATGTTTCTTCAACAGCAGCTACAGCAGCAGTAACATCTTTTGCTTGTGGACCTCCTACTTTAAGGCTAAAATGCACTTTTGGTGCAAAGCAAACTCGCACGCACACACATTAACACACATACTGGTCACGGAGTACAGTGGGGTGCGTTGTTTGTGTTTTGTGGTTGTGTTTTTTCCTGGCAAGGTTGGGTCATTAGAGTGTCTGTGCGTGCCTGGCTGCTTGTGTGTGTCTGCGTGTGTGTGAGTGAATATGTGTAGTATGGCTGCTCTCTCTGTTGGGCTGTTACTGCTGGCACTCAGCTTCTTCACCTTGTTTACTAACTGCCACCATTACTGTGATTATCACCATATTACACAGCACACATTCATAGAGACGGGCAAATGTCTTTTGCTTTGGTTTATATAATTTTATGATTTGAAAATAAATCCACTCAGTAGACTACTGTTAAAAAGCTGCACTCTGGTCCAGAGTCCTTTATTATTACCTAATCCGCCATATTACTTTATTACCTTCATAATTTATCACCCCATTAGCGGTGTGCATTTTTCATTACACTCAATGTCTTGGTCCTTAAGATCAGCAACCCATAGAAGGGCTGAAGGAGAGCTTGCATGTGGGAGGGAGAGGATGCATGTGAGGAAATATGTAAATACACAATTAAATTATCCTTATTAAATCCTTATTAAATTTCCTCTCACTGGGTTTGTATATGATTTTGAGATATTGATATCAGTAGTTTCTGGATATATATATATATATATATATATATATATATATATATATATATATATATATATATATATATATATATATATATATATATATATATATATCCAGAGTGGAGGCTGCCATATATATATATATATGTGTATATATATATATATATATATATATATATGTGTGTATATATATATAAAAAACACCCAGCACGCCCCTGCGGGCGGTTTATCCTTCAAGCTCGGGTCCTCTACCAGAGGCCTGGGAGCTTGAGGGTCCTGCGCAGTATCTTAGCTGTTCCCAGGACTGCGCTCTTCTGGACAGAGATCTCCGATGTTGTTCCTGGGATCTGCTGGAGCCACTCGCCTAGCTTGGGAGTCACCGCACCGAGTGCTCCGATTACCACGGGGACCACCGTTACCTTCACCCTCCACATCCTCTCGAGCTCTTCTCTGAGCCCTTGGTATTTCTCCAGCTTCTCGTGTTCCTTCTTCCTGATATTGCTGTCATTCGGAACCGCTACATCGATCACTACGGCCATCTTCTTCTGTTTGTCTACCACCACTATGTCCGGTTGGTTAGCCACCACCATTTTGTCCGTCTGTATCTGGAAGTCCCACAGGATCTTAGCTCGGTCATTCTCCACCACCCTTGGGTTAGGGTTAGGGTTAGGGGGTTATATATATATATATATATATATATATATATATATATATATATCCAGAGTGGAGGCTGCCATATATATATATATATATATATCATTGTTTATGATGACTGATATCCAATGTGCTCCAGGCAATGTGACTTTGGTTTTGTTTCATTTTTCTTTCCCTTTTACTGCTTAAATTAACACATTCTTTGTTCTGGGATTAGAGATTAAACTGAAAAATTAAAAATTTTCCTGGGATGATTTAATCTTATTCTCTCATCTCCCTGTTGGTTTGATGCTTTTGAGGGACCATCATTTTGATGAACACCTAATTTATTTTTACTTTATATTCATGGAGTGTTAGACATCGCTGTGAATCAAAGAGCCTAAAACTTTGCAAGTCCAAGTTTTGATTTTGTTATTATTTCCCACAATCCAGAGAGCCTGCTCATCGCCCCACGCTTCCTCTCTAGATGGGATGTTCTCACTGAAGTCTTGACCTCCTTCCTTTTGTTCTCTCATCCTTTCCATGTTTTCCTTCCCATTTCCCTCCCTCATTCTCTCTCTGCCACCTTCCCCCTTAACTCCCTTCCAGTGCCCAGGCCTTGCAGACCATCTTCCAGCTGATGACTCCCAAGCAGATGTTTGAGCACTTTCGGGGCTACGATGAGGTTTCCCACATCAACTGGAATGAAGAAAAGGCTGCAGCTATACTTGAAGCCTGGCAGAGGCGGTACTCTGAGGTAAGGGCCAGAAAATTTAGAAATGAGAGCAAGAAAAATTCAGAAAAAGAGAGAACGAAAGAGAAAAGAGTAGCGAAATCTACCCTAAGTCCTCTATAGCCACGTTGTAAATCACAGACCGGATACAGGTGAACATGGGAAGGCCCCATCCAAAGCCGGGGCCCCTGATAGATACTAAAACCACTGTTGGTGTGTGGTAAAGGACTAAAGTTTTCCTCTCACTCATGAGTAGAGAGGGGCAATAGAGCAACAGGGTGAGCATGTCTGGAATACATTAAGTGAGTGCTGGATATCTCTCTTTTTCTTCCTCGCTCTCCCCCTTAAACTTACACACAATCACACATGAACACACACTCACAACTTCACACACAATCGCTTTCCCAGCTGTGGCCCCATTGGTGGCTCATGTGTGACATCATCTGGTCTTTGTTTTGGGGGCCCCAACCTCTGTTCCACATGGTGTGACCTTGTGTGTATGAATGTGCGTGTGTGTGTGTGTGTGTGTGTCATTTATCTTTGGGTCCAGAAATCACAGATTTTTAACAAAATGTGATCATATTTTTAAACACATAGTTTTATTTTTTTAAGCTTCAAAGTGAAAAAATATGCCAAAAATTGCATTTTTTATTTGTATTATTCACATTTAGGCGTGTCTGCAAGAATATGTCGGTATGTGTGAGACACATGTGGAAGTTTACATGTGGGTGCGAGTGTGTGTGTGTGATCTAGAGCATGTTTCTTAATGTGTGTCAGCCGTCATTGCTCCCCACTGAGCAGTAACAGCAGTTCAATGCCGAAGCCATCTGTCTGTCCTGAGATAGCAAGAGAGACAGAGGGAATAGGTCAGGATACTGTCTGCAGAGCCTCCTGATTCAAGGCTTTTTTTTTTCAGAGACAGCCTGTAATATTTAGTTAATTTAAACCTAGGGAAGATGTTATATTACATAAAAGAGGGACAGCTTGCGCTAAATCACTGAAAATTAATTCCCTTTTTCCAGAATGTGCATTTTAGATACCACTGAGTAAGCGGCAGCAAGGTTGGTCAATTATCTATTCTGCTAAAATTAGATTTAGTTGTATTTTGATAGCTGATGCAGATCTAGTTGGTATATTAAGGGAAAATGAGATAGGGATAAGAAAATCTTGTTGCAAAGTTCCAAACCAGTAAATGCTTTACTGGTCAGTAAACCAGATTTAAATGTTGATGGAGCTACTGGTGCTGCATTAAGAGTTCATTTATAAGTGACCTATTTTATTATTTCTAATCTATATACATATATATTTTATAGTGTGTATATATAGGATATTTAATCCTATTTTAAAGAGTTTCTTCCTCTTTATTTACTATTGTCTTGTCTTCAGGCGGTGCAGCACAGCGTGTCAGCAAACTCGTCTCAGAAGGTCTTATCTTTCACAACCACCACTCTGGAAGATATTCTCAAGTCTTTTTCGGACATAAGTGTTATCCGCGTGGCCAGTGGGTACCTTCTGATGGTAAGACTAGAGGGAAGGAAAATTTTATTCAATTTTTCTCTGCTTTGCTTGAAACTGAGAAGGGACTTACAGACAAAAGGGTGATTGATTAATGGTTTGCTTGCTGTTTGTGCCTAGCTGGCCTATGCATGCCTGACCATGCTGCGATGGGACTGTGCCAAGTCTCAGGGGGCTGTGGGGCTGGCAGGTGTCCTCCTGGTGACGTTGTCAGTGGCAGCTGGTTTGGGCCTCTGCTCCCTCCTGGGCATTTCCTTCAATGCTGCCACTACGCAGGTAACTCACACACATGCCACTGGACCCAATGGGCTAAAGGTCAACACAGCAGCTGCTAGTAGACTTGAGTTGAAGTCTCTGCTAGACTTAAAATCATTTTCTTAAATTGCCTAATTGAAGTGGGTCAACACCAGCAGAATAATGTACAGAAGATAATGTAGTAGATATTATTGGACACTGGAGACAGGTTTTGACGCTTCATTTTAATTTACCTTAGCACCAGAATTTGAAAAATATTGCATGGGTGTGTATCTATAATAATATGCACTTGTGGCTACCCCTAGAATAGCGAACCTCTGAGGTAAAATCATGCAGGAGCTCATTAAGTTTGTGGGTGTGTGTGCCACAGGTGCTTCCCTTTTTGGCTCTGGGAGTTGGAGTAGATGATGTGTTTCTCCTCGCCCATGCCTTCAGTGAGACCGGGCAAAACAAGAGGATCCCATTCGAGGTGAGGCAAACATCCACCATCACCCATTCCTGCACATCCCCTTTGTTGTTTTATCTACTCCGCGGAGGAATGTGTGAAAGCTTGTCTGTGCCTGTGATGTAGCATCAAGCAAACCATGTGCCACACACCCAGCCTTCTTATCTCGGCAATGCTCCGAATTAAAGACGTTCATTTTTAAATGGATTAATATGTCTGTTTCTTTTAGATTATGACTTCCTTGTTTCTGCTTTACACACAGATTGATAAGTTACACACACACACTTGTGAGTGGGTCTAATAAAAAAAATAAATTAATTAATTTGATGCATTTAAAGTATTCTGTGCGGTCTGAAGTATGGATTAAACCAGGAGCAAGAGCTTTCTCATCCATTAGCTGATGAAGTGTACAGAATCTAATAAATAGCATTAAAAAAAAAAGAACTGGCTGAGTGTGTGTGTGTGTGTGTGTGTGTGTGTGTGTGTGTGTGTGTGTGTGTGTGTGTGTGTGTGTGTGTGTGTGTGTGTGTGTGTGTGTGTGTGTGGTAGCTTTTCATCTCCAGAGGGGAAAACACAGGCATGTATTTGCTTGTTTTTGTTTTCCCCTGCCTCCCTCTCGTTCAAGCCCTCGTCTCTATGCCTCCCTCATCCCCGAGCTTCTATTGTGTGGCTGAGATGAAAACTAAACAGAGCCAAACCTGATCTCTCCTGTCTGATGCGCACACACACAAACACACACACACACACAGACACACACAAAGATGCGCATGCCTGCAGACGCTCTCTGTGTGGTCCTGCACGTCTTTAGATCTTCACACAGTTGCCGCCAAAGTCTTCTAGAGTTGTGTGTTTATCACTGTTCTCTTTGTGCGCATTATATTACAAGTTTTCAGCAGCAGTGATTTTACCAAGCGTTGTTTTGTTCTGTCGGCTTTTTCCTCCGTTACTTCAAACAGAAGTAGACAGGCCCAGGTGGATTATTTAAGCACTTCAGGGCTTCAAGAAACATCGTAATCACTGTCAGTCATATCAGTATCACGATAATGATACATAATCTCCAGTATTACACGTGTGCCTCTGGCTAAACTCTGATCAAAAGTTTCATTGCTTTTCCTCTCACCAACTTCTCTTTCTGTCTCGACAAGGATCGCACGGGGGAGTGTCTGAAGAGGACAGGGGCCAGTGTGGCTCTTACCTCCATCAGCAACGTCACAGCATTCTTCATGGCAGCGCTCATCCCCATCCCAGCGCTCAGAGCCTTTTCTCTACAGGTACAGTGGCTAGTGAGTGAGGGTTGTATGCGTGCGTGTGCGTGTGTGAGAGTTCAGTCGTGTGGGGCCTCTCTCTTACTAATAGTCCTGTTCCCGTCTTCATTGGCTCCAGATTTCTCCAGACTGTTGTTTTATTGATTTCATTCATCACATTGAAAGTGTGTACGTCTGTGTGCGTTTGTGTGTGTGCATGAGGAGAAGTGTGCGTTTTGTTAAATCCCCCCCTCCTCCTTCTTTGAGGCTGTTTAGTGGTGGGCCCGGTGTCTGTCCAGATTGTGGCTGAGGTCCTAGTAACTGAATCCCTCTGCGAGTGTGTGTGCGCGTCTGTGTACTCACATACCCTCACATCCATGTGCATGTGTGCATGTGGGGAGTTGTAGTATCTGTGTGGGAGGTTTGAAACGCAATGGCCTAGATGTTTGCATGTGCGCATGTGAGCGAATGTACGAGCAAAGGTGGGGGAACACGAGAGGGGAGCTCTGACTTCTCTAACATCTGTCAGTAATTACAGACATCACCAGAACAGCGAAAACTAGTACAAAATGCCTCCAATAATCAATGAATTCCTAATTCATTTAAACAGTCAGTCATAGCGATACGTGCGCTAAAGAGAGGATAAGGTCAGATAAAAATCTCTGGTTTGAAGTTTGAGTCACTGCAGCACTAACCAGATGGATAGAGAAAGAAAAGGCTACATACATGTTTTAAAAAGTGATGGTTACAACAACAACAAATTTGACATCTCACCTTTGTGTGATGATCACCTTAATCTTCTAATCACATGGGTGACCCTCCATTAATGTGAGTGTAGGTTTTGCCGTTTTGTCAAAAATCTGGTTTGTTCAGTTTATTTACCCAAAAGAGTTTCTGTTTTATTGTTTACATAAGGTTTTCTTGACACCATCTTTATAGTCAGAGGCACTCTTATGTGGGTTAGCAAGCCAAAGTGGATGATCACAAAAGCCAGTTAGTTCACCCAAGACAGGACGCCAATCTGCCACTAAGACAAAAAGGCACTCATTAAGACTCAAATATACTTTTGTGACAGAATAGGAATAACCACTTATGTTAACTTACTTGCCTCTGGTCTTTGGGGAGGATGCCAGAGTACCTGAAGGACAGTCCACTGTACCACTGAACCATCACAATCAAGCACACACAATAAAAGCATTCAGCTGAGAATTTCAACACATATTTTGCATAAGGAAGCTATGAAAACTTGTTGTAATACGCATTTGCAAGTATTTGCAGTTACATAAGTGATGTATCACTGACTATATGAAAATATTAAGTGATTTCCCCCTCCTGTTTCTTGCTCTTTAGTCCTCACGCACATGCATAGACTCACACACACTTGCATGGACACACAGTGTGAGGTAAGATGTTGCCACATTGAGTACAATATTAGCATGTGTGGATTGATGGCTTTAGTAGAGAGAGTCTGTCAAACATGATCCATTTACCCCATGGGTCTAATCCATGGAGCTTCGTTTTCTACACACGCACATTGGAAAAGACGCATGCTCAACACACACACACACGCATACCATGCATACTTCACACTAGTGGTTTTGTTACCGCTAGACGGTAAAACTTCACGAAGTCGACATTCACGGTGATACTCATCTTTTATTATCGAGTGCATCCACACACCGCAACCTTGTGTCAGTGCCTGCAGTTTGTGTTGGCGTGCATGTGTGCGTCTCTTTATCAGCATTAAACACTTCCCATGGTCGACTCCACCTTGGATTCATCGCTCTTTCCCGCGCACTCCTGCGTTATGTCTCATTCACTTCCTCCTATCAGTATAAACATAAGAAAAGGAATCTTGTCCTGATAACAGCAGCAAAACACACACACACAGAGGAACACACACATTCATGTGCAGAAAACAGATGTGATGATAAATATCCCCACTCTGGGGTCAGCTCACGGTCACTGTGTGTGTGTGTGTGTGTGTGTGTGTGTGTGTGTGTGTGTGTGTGTGTGTGTGTCAGTGGACTCATACTGTATCTGTCTGGATGTTAGTGGGCCAATTGAGAATTAATTGTTCTGCTCTACTTACAGCTTTTTCTTTCTCCACGTCTCCTTCATTGACATTATATCTCTCTCGTTGACTGAGTAGCGAGCTGAGGAATGAGGGAGGGCGAGGATGTGTGTGTGCCTGTGTCTGGTTGGTGTTATGGTGTGGTTTAAGTAGGAGGCTGTACGTTTTTTAAGGTGACAGATATGTGTGTTTATGTGCATTTTTCTGTGTGAGTCTGTAAGGGGTGTGTGTGTGTTGTCTGTACAGCCACAGCGACTGCTCATCACCTCAGGCCCCGCGGGCCTCTGACTCCTTGGGTGGTCTGGCACACACACGGGATTGTGTGTGTGTGTGTGTGTGTGTGTAGTGGTCTGGCAACTACGCAATATCCAGATTGTACTCTGGGCAGGGCCCCAACCTAACCTCAACCCCCACCCTCTGCTCTAGTGCACCACCTTCAAATACTTAACCACAACATTGTACTGGCTTCTATTACACATACATATGCCTCACTTTTTCTCTGCACACTCAGTGTTTTTGCCTTGAAAGGAACTGGAAATGTGTCGAAAGGCAATTTTTCCCTCACTTGAGCCTATTCAGCTTGTGTTATTCTGATTTATATTCAGAGCAACACTGTTTTTGTTAAACAGTAATTCTTTCATTTAATACACTTTCAAAGTAGTTTTGTAAGTTGCAGCATGTGTATGGATGATAATGCAGTTAAATTTACAGCAAAATGCCCTTTTTAAATGTTACATATCATTTCACATCTTCACTGTCTACACTGCATATGATCACCTGTATTTTTTTCCCACTGTTTGCAACTCCAAAAACGTCAATCTGATCCTTTTTCTTGATAAAAAGCAGTTTTGTTTGGGTTTTTTCACCTGAAATAACCTTTCTGTTTTTCTTGCAGGCTGCAGTGGTGGTGGTGTTTAACTTTGCCATGGTACTGCTCATCTTTCCTGCCATCCTCAGCATGGATCTCTATCGGCGAGAGGACAGGCGTTTTGACATTTTCTGCTGCTTCTACAGGTGTGCACACACAAAGACGCGCTTTCATATCTGACGAGACACTTATTGCTTTACCGTTCCTCCTTTTATGTTTTCCACCGATCTCTTCCATGATAATGAACCGTGTACGCACAAAGCTATCTTTAAAGATATCTTCACCGTAATCCCCCTCAGTTAAAAACTAATTACTGCAAAAGTTGTCTCTTTCCGTCTGACTGCTTGCTTGTTTGACTGTATGTTTATCTTTTCCAGTCTTCATTAAAGTTTGCCAGTCTGCCTGCCAGCCCGGGCATGCTCGTTGGCTCGGTTATTGTACAGATGTGTACACACACTATTAAATTCCACGGTTGGGTCCCGGCCCTATATTTCATGCTGCTGGCAAAGGAGAGAAGATTCACAATAACATAGGGCTAATAAATATTTTTTGTAATGCAACACTTAACTGTTTCACAAAATCAGATGTTGTACATGCGTACTGGAATGTTTTTTTTTTTTCCGTTAAGTCTGGTTTTAAATTTTGTTTCACAGCAGTGCCTGACAGTGTTTCATCGTATTTATGTCTGCAGCCCTTGTTCCAATCGTGTGATTCAGATAGAGCCACAGGCGTACCTGGATGGGACAGAAGGGAGTCGCTACAGCCCTTCCCCGTCATATCGTACCCCTCCTCCCTCATATCACATGCCTCCCCCAAGCTACAGCAGTCCCCCTCCTTCCTACAGTAGCCATGGTTTTGCTCAGCAGACCCAAATCACTATGCAGTCCACAGTGCAGCTCAGGACGGAGTACGACCCCCGAACTCAGGCCTTCTACACCACAGCTGAGCCCAGATCCCAAATCTCTGTGCAGCCCATCAACCCAGCTCCAGCTAGGACCAACCGTAACAACGAGTATTACAGTAGCAGCAATCACGCCAACATCAGCAACAACAACAACAGTGGGGGCTTGAATAATGGGGGGTCTCGAGGTTCTGCCAGCTTCTCCCATCATCATCATCCCGCACCTCCTCCTGCTGCATCGACCCCAAGTGCTAGCTCAGTTGCTCAGGGTGATGGAGCCTCATCGACTGGCCAGAGTCCAGAGAACAACAGCTCCACACGGGACCTGTTGTCCCAGATTGGAGAAGCCTCGCTGGGCCTACGCTGCCTCAAGCCCCCCTGCTCGCGCTGGACCCTGGCCTCTTTTGCTGAGAAGCACTATGCGCCATTCCTTCTGCAGCCCACCACCAAGGTGAGTTCAGTTGCTCTCTGTGTTTCTGTAGAGTAGGGAGACAAAGAAACAAGCGGAATAGCTTCTGTATGAGGTAAAAGTGGGTTTGTGTGCTGACTCACTGTGGTGATAATTTGAATGGGAGGGTTAGTCACCGGAGTGTGTAAGGAAGGAGGAAATCGGGGGTGGAAATTGTGGTTATGTCCTATCTGAGACACACACACACACACAGACACACAGTGGGTGGCCAGACCTTTTAAAGCCTTCCAGAACTGAAATCATGTGGTGGTCTGTACTTGACATTACAAAATGTTCCTCAGTTTCTTTCTTCTTCTTTTTTTTAATTTTATATAAATTGCTTCACGTAGTCCTGCAAGGCATTAATCCGGCACTTTACTTTTTGCAGAAAAAAGAAAAAGTAGCACTTTTGCTACATTGTATCAAAAAGCATCTGACAGCTTATAAACAGGCAGATGTTTTAATTGGATATTTGTTTTTTGATAAAGCTGTCTCTTCATCCCTCTGATTCCAGGTGGTTGTGATTGTGCTGTTCCTCTGCCTGCTGGGAGTCAGTTTATACGGGACCACCCAAGTGAGGGACGGCCTGGAGCTGACAGATATTGTACCAAGGGAGACAAGCGAGTACGACTTTCTCGGCGCCCAGTTCAAGTTCTTCTCCTTCTACAACATGTATGTGGTAACACAGCGCGCCGATTATGCTCAAAACCAGCCACTGCTTCACCAGCTCCACCAGAGGTTCCACACCATTCGCTACGTGCTGAAGGAGGAAAATGGACAGCTGCCTCGCATGTGGCTTCATTACTTCAGGGACTGGCTGCAAGGTAAATCTAAGTAATTTTAAGCTTGACGTACACATGCCACCTCAACCCGACCTAAACAGTGAATAAAACCGAATATGTCAAATTTTTGTGGCTCAGCACTGAACACACCAATGACTGGAGGTGTCATATTTTGGGCTCTCCATAATCTTCTCATGAGCGTCAAAGTAACTCAAAGGAGCTAAACGGGAAATTGTGGTCATATTTCACATGTGGTTGGATACTGAGTTAGTGACACTAATCATTTGTGTCCACATCATAAATTCCTTTCGAATTTTCGGGTATGAAATGAGTGTGGACAGGTATGGACATAAACTGCACCTTCTGGTTGAGAATAAAATGGGTCAGATGTGGCATAATGGTGTAGAGCCAGTGTTAGTTCATTTGAAATTTTACCTTTGCTTATTTAACTTATTTAACTTTGCTATTCAGGATAGTTTAGGCATGGGAATAATTTACTTTCCCATGAAAGCATTTTGAGATCACAATTTTATTCCGTGTTTTGACATAAATCCGCAGAAAACAAGATGTTAGGCAGGAGTTCAGAAGTAGGAGGGACTGCATAAATGGACACTGACAGTAGCTGATTAAAATCACTTGTTTCTTCCATAAGTGGGATTGATGGCGAAGAGTATAGTGGGAGTCAATATTTTTCAACTTCATCTTGGGAAATGTACAATATTCAAAAACCTTTGGCAGCAAATATGTTGTCAGTGCAAATCGGCACGTATTGAACCAGTACTGCCTGCTCTAGTGTTTTTGTTTGTTTTTCTAGATAAAAATTTAATATTTGACACGTAAGACATGGTACACAACGCTTTAAATTAATTTTGAAAGGAGTGATGGATGGATTTATTGTTTCATACAGAATTGCAAAGTATCAGTGAACAGTATTTTCTTTCATATGTCAGCCCAATCTATGAATGGCTTAATTCTCAGTGAGGAAATGTACTTAACGATAAAACACATCGTGAGAGTCTGTGTGTGTGTGTGTGTGTGTGTGTGTGTGTGTGTGTGTGTGTGTGTGTGTGTGTGTGTGTGTGTGTGTGTGTGTGAGCCGGCTGGGAACCACACAGGGAGTGTGTGTGGGTGAGAGAGAGAGAACTGTGTCTGATATTGCTCTCTGCAATGGTGGGACAAATTGGAGCCAGACAGGCCAAGGAACGAGACCCAAAACAACATCTCCCACAGACGGACCACAGCATGGGCCTTGGGGGAGAGCCGAGAAAAGAGGAGTGATACACATATGGATCAGAGAGTAGTATAGAAAAGAAGGCAGATGTTACTGATAAAGCCCCATAACGATCTCTTTGAATTAAAAGCAGCAGATTTTCTGTTTTTGAAGTCATGTTTAGTGGTTGAGAATGGAACTGAGTTATCATATTAAATCAATCAAGCCTATTATAGAGTTAGGGTTAGGTTAGGGTGTTGTGTTATTTACTGTGTTGGGTTATTGTTTGTTGTGTGTTGCAGTGGGAGAATGAAGATAACAAGGCATGTAACCTTTTTAAACATCCACATCTAACCAGTGTGTTTTGCTGTGGTTTCCTACAGGTCTCCAGCAGGCTTTTGACAAGGACTGGGAGGCTGGCCGCATCACCCACAACAATTATAGGAATGGCTCTGATGATGGCGTCCTAGCATATAAACTCTTGGTGCAGACAGGGCGCAGGGACAAGCCCATCAACTTCAACCTGGTACGTTTAGGATTTAAATTGAATTTATTAAAAGTGGATAAGCGATTCCTCTTGTCATTAACACGTAAAAGTTCATCCGTCTATCAAATGCATCAGATGTAAATTGAATGTGCTGCTATGGTGATGAAAGGGGATAATAATTCACAGAGATCATGAAAAAAGCTTCCTGGTCAATGCCCAGGTGCAAACTGTTGAAAGAAAACAAAGCTTTGATCTGAAACAAAGGCTTTAGATGGATGAACACACCTCTGTAAGCTTTTATTGTTGCGTTAGAGAAATCTCCTTCTCATTTGTCAGTTCTAATACTGGAAGTTAGCACTAGCCTGCGAGTGAATTGGTTCCTGATAAATGAAATCCTGGCTATCTGAGTGTCTATTGTCTGGCTATTTGACTGTCAATGGTACACTGCAATTCAAAAGATGTGTGGACATGTTGGGTTAGCAGCTTGATTTGCATTATATGAGGAAGTATGTGCAGATGTTATGTAAGCATAGACCATGCAGACTGTATTACATGGACTACAACTTGATAATAGCCTTGAGAGATGCTTCCACCACTTTCAAAGCTCTTTTGTGACGCTGTATGTGTATGCATATCTGTACATTTTGTTATGACTCTAGGGGAGCCACACCCAGCTTAAAACCATCTCTGACTATTCATATTTTTCTTTCTTTCTCTCTGTCTGTGTTCGTGTGATGACTTTACCGAGCTCAGGAATTTAAAGCTCTCACTGGAGCTGCAGCCTGACTCTGAAAAACCTATTAACTCTTCATTTAAACGATTTGTCAGTTTGCGTGTGGGTTTTTTGTGTGTGTGTGTGTGTGTGTGTGTGTGTGTGTGTGTGTGTGTGTGTGTGTGTGTGTGTGTGTGTGTGTGTGTGTGTGTGTGTGTGTATAGCAGGGCCTTGACAGTGAGCTGTTTCCCTTAAACATCAAGTCTTTCAGCTTGACACATCGTCAGTGCTTCCAGCCACGGTTTACAGTATGAGAGGCTGGGATGGCTGAAACTGGTGCAGAGAAACGCCTGCAAACCCCAAAGTGTCTATAAATAATTAATCTGGATTCTGTGGCTCTAAGTAGAAACCTGAATCTGATTCACTGAGAACTAAATTTTTAAAACATATTTGCATGTTTTTCTAATATAAACAATAGCGTCTGCTTCGTCAAACTACTTTCTGAGAGGAGCAGTTGAGGTTTACTGGTGTGGTATAGAAATGCTTGTCTGTTGCAGTTAATACATTCTAAGCCTTGAAGGACAAAGAGTGTGATAAACTAATGTCATTATTGCTTATATAGATAGCCCTATGAGCTGACACAAGGCTTCCAGGGTGACTCTGGTTTTGGTTGCATTTGTTTAGGTCTGAGATGCTAGTCCTATATCCACTGCACATAAAAGTAAAAATGTCTCCTCTTTACACATACTTAATTCCATAATCAGAACATGACTGTTTAGCTTCATCTCTGGTACTGAAGTAGTTCTCCATGAGCTTCTGAAAAGTTTGCACAGCCATTGGTGAAGCTGAAGTGCAAAATTAAGCCATAAAGTGAGTATACAACAAAGCATGTTATCTGAATCATGTGGTAAACTCCAGCTGAGCTGTTGAAACTGTCTCCTGCGTGCCACCGAATGAGTGTTTGACGTCCAGCAGTAACTCGAGTGTAGCGACTTGAGCACCTTGGGTCTCGGAAGGAGGTCGAGACAGGAACTTATTGAGGAAGATTAAATCAGGTCTCTTGTATGTCAGTGGAAAGATACCAACCTGATAATGTGAAAGTCTGGGGGAGAAACAGGAGGAAATGAGGGGAAAGATTGCATTTGTGGAGCTGGGTAAATGTTCTCAGCTTCAACAGGGCATTGAATGCTTTTCTTAGTTTAGTATCACCTCCAAAAAACAACATATGTGGATGCATGGCTGCATTCTTTGGCAGGAAAACGCAAAAACAGAAGATAAGAAACTGGAGAAATATAAAAACAAAATTCTTGGCCAGAATATCTGCAAACCTCAAACACAAAACAAGCCATGTCCGTTTCAACATCGAAATCATTTTCATCAAGGGTGATTAACTTTGACGCATAGCTCTTCTGTGTCTCCTGTTTATTTGTATTTAGAATTTGTGCAACTCTGTGTTCCAATCATACAGCTCTACAGATGTTTATTAAGGGTTGCCCACCTCTCCCCTTTGCTCTTATGGCTATTTGTTTATCCAAATAAACTCCATTGCAGCAGTTATCTAGCTGACAGGAAACAGGGCCAGTCCTGGTGTGCGGCCCCGTGACATCACTTCCTCTGCCTGTGAGAGAAGTGTACTTGCCGTGAGGCGTGGGGGCCGCCAGCAGAGCTGCCTGGGCTTCCCGTGACAGCTTGAAGACATACAGTTGTTGAGTATCCTGCTGTTAAATTCGATCCAGATCCACTGGAATCTAGCTGTCTCTCTCTCCTGCTCACAAACTCCAGCTCGCACCACCACTCGCTCTCTCCCTCTCACTCCCTCTGTCTTTTCCTCCCTCCCTTTCTCTTCCTTTTCTCCACTGCTCTGTCCTCTTTCATTGAGGGAGCTAGAAACAAGTGGTTTCTTTTAGACAGCTCTGTGTGCATTTGTATGTTTTGAATGTGTGCTTCTCCTTTTTCTTTGTGCGTGTACTTGTTGAGCAGTAGCTTCCTTTTTGTTCCTTAAAATGAGGACCAGATCTTCAACATCCCTGGTAAATTGCATAGCTAGATGTTTTATTTTGATATGCCACTCTTTGGATCTGTGCAGAGGTGTTCTGCTTTTGATTTGTCCCTACTCTGTGCTGGTGACCATTTGTTCCCTATATGTGTGGCTTAAAGCTATTTGCATCGCAATTAAAAAATCTGTGGCGTGCGAGATAAGTCCTAAGAAAGGCCATGCTAACATTATCAAGAGCTCTTTTCTTCGTAGGGCAGGTCCATCTGTGGCGCCAGGCATTCTGGGTACCCACAGGGGTCAGGAGAACCAAGTGTGAGGAACATTTGTACAGATGTTGTGTTATTTTTATAGCTCTACTCCATTTGCTGGGTGGCATTTCCTTCAGTGTTAACAACCAGGTTAACTGCACACAGACGCGCTCAGGGACTCCAGCCAATTTTTTTATTGTTACGCTAACTCAAGCAATTTTTCTCTCCCAACCCCCCACCACAAAAAAACTACTCCTTTCTTGTACCTAACCCCACGAGTCTAGCTTTAACCCCCAGAACGCTCCCTGCCTCTGTGAAAGAGGGATTTATGGTTCCTAGAAGGGAGAATGGCAGAGTGGTGCGCAGTAATGGTTTTACCTCTCAGGAGGTAGCAATGCTAGACTACACTCCTGTTTCCACATGGGAGGGCAAAACTAACAGCCCTTAGTGAGACAGTCATTCGCGTCTACCTACTGACTTTTGCCGTCAAGGCAAATGACGCTGAATAAAAGAGTGCAATAAGGCAGAATCACAGACTCACACGCTCACAAAGATAAACAAAGTGCCTCAGAGAGTTTATCCTAAAGAAATCCAAGTGGAGTGACAACTCCACTTGGATTTCCTTTTGACAGTTTGATGTGATGTAATTACTTGTACCATTTTCGCCTGGATGCACAGACAAAAGGTACAATACAATGGTGCAATGATGTTTAGCCCAGGATGCTAAAATATAATATCATGCTTATGTTAACACAGTAACTAAATAGCTATGTCGCTGAGGCAAACGGGTAATTAGCTTTTCAGTATTGTGGTAATAAAATATGAGAAAATTACAATTTGAACCTGATAGCGCTGTATAAAACATAAACGTATTATTCAAATTCTACTGAGGGGAATGTCAATCTTTGTATTTTTATGTCCTGAGTCCGAATCTAATCCTTTCATGTTCTTCCTCTATCTGTGTGAGTTCTCTCCGGCTACTCCCACACTACCTGCTTCCTTCCCCCATGGATGGATGGATGGCTGATCCAGTAGCTCATAAAGTCACACAGATTCAGTATTTGAATGAATGAGCCTTGACTATGTTTCTGAGATATTTAGCCTGGACCAAAGTGGTGGACCACCTTACCAAAGTCAACAATGCATTCATTGCACTTATTCTCCTAACAAGACCAATTAGAAAGAAAAATACTTTTATGTTTTTGTTCACCTGAAAGTGCCCAACTCCAGAAACTCAAAACACAACCTGCACAGCTCTAAAATAACCAGAATGCCTGTTTAAAGCTTCCTTGCTCAGATTGCTTGGTTCTACAGGCAGCAGCAACAGCTACTTCTTGACAGGAGAGCGTTGCAAGGCTTCCTTTAGAAATTTATTCAGAGTGGTCAGGACGTTGGGTCTGAGGTTGGCCAGCCAATATCTACTATATGTAAAGGGAGAAGCTGATTCAACATTTTCCATGTTTTAATGTGGCATGATAATTCTGGGAAGCTGTGATCAGAAGTACGGGAATGTTCAGAAAGGCAACCAGTGTCTGACTTGTTGGTTTTTCTTTGGTTGGAAAGAGAGAGGGGCTAATATTTGACTCATATTTTGAAAGCTGCTCCGTTCTCTTGCACTCATGCGTGTGTATAAATAAGCATTTCTGTGGTCAGCTCACCTGTAGAATGTTATGGTTAAACATCCCTTATTTCTACAATACCTTCATTTCCAGCGTGTACTTAACAGCCGCAAGCACTTCAATTTTTTTCTACTTTTTTTCCCCCCTCAATTAAATTTTTTCCATTTTCTAATAATTCCATTTCAGTTCAAATTTTGACAGTTTGCTTGGGTGTAGTAGACAGACGAATGACATAATGCATTCGATGAATTATGTGTTTGAAAATTGTAATTTAAGAGGCTATACCAAAACCTATAAGTCTAATATTACAGTCATTAATTCATCTCGTTTGTGGGTTTTGTAGCTGACTCGCCAGAGGCTTGTGGATGCAGATGGGATCATCAATCCCGGAGCTTTTTACATCTACCTAACAGCTTGGGTCAGCAATGATCCTGTGGCCTATGCTGCCTCACAAGCTAACATTCGTCCACACCCTCCCGAGTGGCTCCACGACCATACCGACTCCATGCCCGAGACACGCCTCAGCAGTAAGTCTGCATGACCTATGTTCACATTATTTTACCGCTGAATACTGAGTAGTGCGACAGAATGGAAGAAATTTGAAATAATATTGCTTTTAGTTCCAACAAGTTCGGTAATCCAGCTCCACATTAATTTGAAATGTTACTGTAAGGTACGGCCAAACATACTGCATTTATTATCTGCTTACTGAAATTTTATGCCTAACTTTTGTGAGGTTTATGAGTCTCGGCTGCAACTTTTTCAGTTTCCATAAGGCAGCAGCTGCATATAAGCAATGTTCACATCTTGTGGTTTGAGTTATTGGTCCTTTTTAGCTCTAAGTGAGGTATTAGACTTTACTGTACCACTGCAATATGTGTGCATTTGTGCATGACTGAGCTCACTCTGCTAACCCGAGGACCAAGACACAACTTGCTGTTATTCTTTTAATAGTGCCTGTGGTAAATGCTATAATCCTGACTACCATGGGGCTCTAGCATTACACACACATACACACATTATTAAAACTCAGCGACCCCAAAAACAGCACCCACCCTGTTCTCGTTTCCCTACCACACACACACACACACACACACACACACATAAAAAATATACTTACATTGTTATTTGACTCTAGCCTGTGATTTGGTGTAAGAAGGTGTTACAGGACAAGGAAGGGGGATGATTGGATAATTAAAAGAGAGAGACAGGGTTTGGGTTGGAAGCACAATTGGATAACAAACAGGAAGTCCTTGACAGCGGGGGAACGTGACTGGATAAACTGCATGAAGTGTTTGGCTGTGCGGGAGACCCCCGGAGCAGATCTATGTTTGCCAAAAGCTGCAGGTGTTCTAATCGAAATTTTATAGTTGAGACTATAATGGGCCATACCATGTTAGCAAGCTCTTCCATCTAACCCTACACTTACTATGAAATGAATACATTCAAAGCAACATTAGACAATACTACAACATGTTCTATAAGATAAAAAATAGGCAGTAGACTGGTCTAGTAGTCTGGTCTTTAGTAGTGATACTGCAAAGCTACTTCTAAATGTGGCAACTTCTAAATCTTTTGTAAGCACCTACTATGCCTCCATAGCATCGTGACAGGCAGATATATACGTGATCACACATTTATATTGTGCCTTACGTGGTGGTGCTAAGATTAGGGTGTGGTAATGGCAGTGATTCTGACATTGTAATTAGCTTGAATCATCGTTAGCTCTGACAGTCTGCTGTGTCTGGAACTGATAGGCCCTCATTAGCCAGGCTGGGCCACAGGCTGGCCAGGACTGAGTCAATGGAGGTCTGTTTCACTCTCCTCCGCCACCCCCACAGAACACACACACATGCAGATACGCACACATGCACATACGTCTGCAAACGTAGCTTCTCTTGGAACAGAGCTGCATTAGGAACGGAAAGTCTTGGTATTCGTGGTTTGGATATAGAGCCTCAATTATTTCTGCAGACACACGAAATGATCAGAATATAATGAGAATTAATCAGAATAGACAAATGTGATCTGCAGAAGCCACTGTTGATTTATCCGATTGCTTCGTCAATGTCTACAGTCTTGAAACGTTATCATCTGTGTGGTGTTTGCTTCCAAGGCCCCAAAGAGAATACTTCACCAGTTGCTTCATGGCATATGTCATATAATGAAAAATCTAAGTCGGGGGGGTACAGCTTTGCTAACAATTAAACCAACCTTCTCTGATTTTCTCACCATCCAGTCCCGGCTGCTGAGCCCATCGAATACGCACAGTTCCCCTTCTACCTCAACGGGCTCCGGGAGACGCCGCAGTTTGTGGAAGCCATCGAGAGCGTACGGGCCATCTGCAGCAACTACAGCCGACAAGGCTTGCCCTCCTACCCCAACGGCTACCCTTTCCTGTTCTGGGAACAGTATGTTAGTCTACGCCACTGGCTTCTGCTGTCCATCAGTGTGGTGCTCGCCTGCACCTTTCTCGTCTGTGCCCTTTTTCTGCTCAACCCTTGGACCGCTGGCATTATAGTAAGTGTTGGAGAAAACACACCACATGCACAGAGACAAATGCAGTAACTACAAATATGTGGTATGACAATGCCCAGGGAAACACACGTAGCTCCATAGATTGCAGCAGATGTTCTGAGAGATAACTTTAGAGAAAGATACAAATGTGTCTGCTACTTACATAGAGAGAGAGAGAGATCTTAGCTTTCAATTATTTAAAAGTCAATTTCTTCCCTCTCTACATGTCATTTCCTGGTTTTTGCGTGTGGTCCAGAATGCATGTCAGGAGGAGAGAGTCGGAAAAGAGAAGGGGCTGGTGTGTGTTATCGTAGCCCCAGTCACCAGTGTTTATCTTGTGCTGTTTTGTTAGGACCAGTCTGTTTAGTCTAGTCCAATACTCCCAGACACAAATTCTGAAATAAATGGGAAGAGGACAAAAAGTTGCCCCAGCAACTGGCTCCCACTCTAAACCTATAAAATGTTTGATTTTATTTCCGTCTCTAACATTCATCCACTCTTGCTCCTCTCAGACAAGACGTTTCCAAGGATATTGGCAAACGTGTTCGCATACACAAGCCAGTTCTCAAAAACACTTTGAGCACTCTAGTGCATGTACATACTTGCACACACATACAGTATGAATGTTTAAACTCGCAGGTGATAATTCACACGGAAACACGTACAAAGAGTACTCTGGTTTTTCTCTCTAGTGGGTTGTATTTTACAACCGGCAGTGGCCAGGCCACCCGAACCTTGAAACAAGGGAGGAGGGGACTTCATGTTCATCCTCTTCAGGCCTTACTAGTAAGATCAAAACATCAGTTATAAGAGAGTTCTATCAAAGCCCAAAGCACAGGCAGCGATACAACATCAAACTCTCAAAGCCTTCAAGCCCTGAAATCCACCATGACCATGTAGACAGAGGCTTTGTGTAAATATCATGTCTTGTGTTTAGATTTATACAGTTAGTTTTTAATCCACTTGATTTTGACTCCTCTTAACACTTAAAATCTGAATGGGTCTCAGTACATTTAGAGCAGGGGTGCCCAATCCCAGTCCTCGAGATCTACTATCCTGCAGCTTTTAGATGCATCCCTACTCCAACACAGCTGAATCAAATGGTGTGATTACCTCTTTAGCATGCCATCAAGTTTGGCAAAGGCCTGATAACAAGCCATTCAGTTGATTCAGGTGTGTCAGAAGAAGGATGCGCCTAAAAGCTGCAGGACGGTAGCTCTCGAGGACTGGGATTGGGCACCCCTGATTTAGAGCAATCCTTTGTAATCTCAATCTGTGTTCCTGATTTATGTTTTATGTTATTTATAGAAAAAACATTGCTTAAAAGAAACAAAAAGGCAGGTGTATACAAGGTTTTACCTCACACAGAGAATTTTAGTAATAGTAAATGTAATATAATGCAAGAAAATGTGTTAAATCTAGTAACATCTTTTCCTCAAACTATTTTATTTTAATATACAGTATCTGCACACTTGTAATTAGATCACCCAAAATGCCCTTCAGAATAAAGTGGCAGACACACCACACAGTACAAATACCCTTTGTGGATGTGCACATACTCTGTGCTGGGTCACCTATAGGTGCACGTACACATAGTTACCTCCTCTGCCCACCTTAACCCTCTTCAAAGGATTTGGGCCCCGTGTAACCTGACACCTGTCAGCTGATAATAGCAGCTCCTGTAATGCTTTGCTCCGGAGTCTCCACAAACACACACATTTCACCCACATGTATGGTTACTGCTCAACACATTTATAAGGCAGATATACTCACACATATCACCCTCATGTGTTATTTCTCTGCCTCATCTGTCTTGTATGCAGTCAAATTTAAGGTCAAATGGAAGTTCACACAGTTAAAGCAGGGAATAATGATTTGTTCTTTCTATAATAAAACAGCATAAAGTAGAATAACTCCATTTGTGGTAATTAAACGCACTGTGCTCACAGACAAGTTTTACCTGTTTCACCTAGCAAATGTGCATTATAATTCTGAATTAGCTGGCATTTTCTTATCCCTTTTAAAGGTATTGTTTGTATCTTTTAAAGTCAAACATCGAAGAGAAAAAGACGATGTGTCCTGAAAAACCTACAGAAACCATTTGAATGGATATTGGATAAAATAAAACGGTTGCAAACACTGAATCGTGCAGGCTTTTTGTAACAACTGGCACTTTCTATGTGTAAAAATGTTTTAGAACTTTGAGTTTATTAACTACACAAGTGTAACTAAAGGTTCATGTAAATTGAACAACTACCCACATTTCTCACAGAAACTCTTGCTTTCTCTTCAGGTGTTGGTGCTTTCTCTCATGACTGTGGAGCTGTTTGGCTTCATGGGGCTGATGGAAATTAAGCTGAGTGCCGTCCCTGTTGTCATTCTCATCGCCTCTGTGGGCATTGGAGTGGAATTCACTGTCCATGTGGCCCTGGTAAGTTTAAAAATGAATTAGTGAATTTACTTACTTTCTAATCCTACATGCTGCTTGCTGGAATGGTGAGGTCTATTGCTGGATGGATTCAGGTCTCTCTGATGGTTGTGGAGAAAGTTAACCTTTTGAGAACAAGACATAAATTGTTTTTTGTTTTTTGTTTTTTCTATGTGTTGTAGGCATTCCTGACAGCCATAGGGGATCGTCACAAGCGGGCAGTGCTGGCACTGGAGCACATGTTTGCACCGGTGCTCGATGGCGCCTTTTCCACGTTTTTAGGCGTCCTGATGCTCGCAGGCTCTGAGTTTGACTTTATTGTCAGGTCAGTTACAAAATCAAACTCACAAGAAACTACTGCTTTAATTTGAACTTGAAACCATGCATATTTGCACATACAGAAGTTATCATATATATTTAAATAATGTTCTTAGACCATGCCTCAACCTGTATACCACACAGGAATCCACCTCAGACCCCGATCATGCATGACAGCTACTCACTTCTTCTTTTGCTTCTCCTCTTTAAATCTCATCCAATTTTCACTACCACTAGCAATTATTCATTATTATTTACTATTATTATTTATATTTTTTGTCTCTTTCTGGGGGATGATCTCCAGGAAACCTCACCAAAAATCTCTTTCCTTTTTTGTCTTTTCTTTTATCTACCTCTTCCTCCTCCTAATATCTGTCGTGCCTGACATTTTATGGGAAACCAGGGAAAGGGTTGAAAATTAAAGGTGAAAAATAGGTGGGGGGGAGTAGGCTGTAAGGGAGGTGACAGAGGGGAGCAAAGTGAAAGAGAGTGAGTGAGTGAGGGAGAGCAGGAAAGACCTCTGGCTTTTGTAATCTCCCTCAACTGGTTTAACTGCCCTCACTAGACATTTATAAGCAGGGAAAGGAGTAACAGAGTGGGGGGCAAGAGAGCAGTTGTACAAAGACAGGAGAAGTGGAAATTAAAACCGACACACTGCCGGAGCTCCGTGCAGGTGGCTGCTTTTGTGTTTGCACCTTCTTAAGCGTCAGACAGAGAGGTAGCGACCAGCTGCCGTTCAAGGGAGGAGTATGAATAATTCTGTATGTTCTCAACTCCTACAGTATTATGAGAAGTTTCCCCAGACTTTAGTGTGTAATTTAAACAACCTTATGTCTTTACATGGCCATATGTACACACATTCTTGGTTGCTGCCAGATGAGGTAGCTGTATGATTTGGCCTTCTTCTTTGAGAGCTAGAATCACTGAACTCCATGTGATCTGCAAGCGTTCATCTGTGCACACCCGCACAGTTACACAGTTCCCCCCTCGTATAGACACACCAACCTGCTCCCTGACCCTTTAATCATGGGGGTCAATGATGGTGCGCCTGCCAGTGAGAGAACACACAGATACACACTCAGAGAGACACATACAAACATACGCACACAAACTATAGAGGCCTATAGACCTTCTCTCCGCACCTCCAGTGGTGTGCTCTGGTCTCGGGCCTCCATTTAAAGGTTCTGCTGTTGTCTGAGCAAACAAAGCAGCGCCCCAAGACGGTGCAATAACAACAGGCCCAGCTCATATTTTTCTGCTTGCGCCGAAAGAAATGCTTCCCTGACTTTCCCCATCAGCCCTGTGAATGTTTTCACTCTAAACAGCCTGGCGGGGGCATGCAACCTGGTATGTGGGCTGGACGCGTGCACTCGTACATATGTGTGCACATGTTTCTTCAAAGGTGACGTGGCTTTTACTCCTGATGCTTTGTATGGAAATGCAAACCATAATTATGAAACTGTTATTTTAGCTCTAGGTAGCTATATTAAAAAAAAATCATCCTAGGACCGTAGTTGATCATTATCCAATTTAGGAAATGCAGTCCTTCTTTTGCTCCCTGCATAGACTATTTATCTCTATGCAACTAAATCCTGACTCGCTGTAATTAGTTAACAGAACTTTCAAGTTATTTCAAGTTAACTACAAAAATATGCTGCTCTTGTCTATAGATTGTGCCTCGCTGCCTCATCATTGCAGTATCAGAATTTCTACAAGTCACTTCATCCATCTTTTGGGTCGCTTTGCATTGGTTTTTGGGTTGTTGCTTTTTACTCGATCTTAGCATGTCTGTTACTTTCCAAGTAAACCAAATGGAAAGGGTGAGACTGTTTCACTGTAATTCGGTTTTCTAGAACTGTGCATGAAAGGCCACCCCTGCTGTGTAGACAGGGACCCTTGCTCCGTACTTGTGGATAGTCTTTTCCACAGTGTCCCTTCATTCTCTACACGCACACATCAATAAAACACAACTGAAGGATTAGTTATGAATGTGCACTTAATCTGAGGCCCAGCTGCATGGCACATCTACACCTTTGTTAGCTCCTATTTACACCCACCCGTGCACACACAAACAAAGAACATAGTCAAGAGTCAAGAAAAAGCCTTCATGGCGTGTCCCTGAATACCTGAGAGCTTCCAGCGGAAAACCAATGGGTGGCTGTGCGGGGTATGGGGTGGGCTTCCATAATGAAGGAAGCAGGGTTAGTGAGAGAGGGAGATTTAGAGTGGAGATTGGGGAGTCTTACCTGATACATTGGAGATTTAATTAGATGGAGTGGCTTGTGGAGTGGCCGGGAATTTCACAGGGGCTTAGCTGGAAGGAAGGGAGGGAAAAAAGCGAGGAAGAGAGAGAGAGAGAAAGGAGAGTGAGAGAGGCCAGGGAGGGGTGGCGCTGAGGGTCCCCTTCTCTTCTTCCTAGACTAAATTGTTTAAATTCTATACCCTTCACTTCATTTATTTGCTTCTCGCTTTTCTTTTTCTTTTCTTTTTTTTTTTTTTGGAGAGCTAGAGAGAGAGAGAGAGAGAGAGAGAGAGAGAGAGGCCCCTGTCCTCTTGTACCCCCCACCCCCCATGCCCCAATGTCACCCTCCCCACTTTTGCTCTCTTTTACCACTCCCCCTTCACATTCCTCACTGCTTTGTTTTCTCCTTGTTTGCTTATACACCACACACACCCAAGAGAGTACCCTCACCCCCCAATAACCCCCCACCCCCTGTCTTTTTTCCTTTCCCCCCGTGCCTTTGAATTAACCAGCTCTGGCTAATTATGTTTCCCCTTTCTTTTCTCTACATGGCTTCTTTAAGACTAACCCTCTTTGGCAGGACTTAGAAACGCACAAGGTACATTTATGTTTTGCTCCTCAAGACTGCAGTGCATGCCAGCCTGTCTGTGGGGGGTTTATATATGTGTGTGTGTGTGTGTGTGTGTGTGTGTGTGTGTGTGTTTTGGGAGTGGTGAGTGTCTTTGTGAAAGTATTATTTTGGGCATGTGTAATGGTTGATCTTGCACATGTCTCCCCACGTCTAAACCTCTGTGGTTTTGCGCAGGTATTTTCTTTGTTTCTTCAGCTTGCTTAATTTCACTTCTTGTGTGTCCTTGTTGGTATGAGTGACTTTGCTTAAATCTTTTATTTTTAATAAATGTTATTGTGTTGTGTGACGCAGAAGCCACAGGAAAGTGTTGTGTTTTACATGCATTTTTTGCTCATTGTGTTTATAGCTGATATTAAAGTTAATTTCCCTTTGTGAACTCTTTCTTTGTAATGCAGGTACTTCTTTGCAGTGTTAGCCATCCTAACAGTTCTTGGGGTACTGAATGGATTAGTCCTGCTCCCAGTATTACTATCATACTTTGGACCTTATCCAGAGGTAAGATCTTACAAAATGCAAATGCAAGAAAATCTAAATCAACCAGGACTAGTGACTTTTTTTTAAATTCAAAAGCCAAACTATAGACAACTCTCTGTACTCAACACTCAGGTATCACCAGTTGATGGTCGCAGCCGGTTACCAACCCCATCTCCAGAGGCCCCTCCTCATGTGGTCCACTTCTCAGTCCGTCCTCACCACACCACTGCAGCCACCACCACCTCTGGTGCAGTTTCAGACTCATCAGACTCAGAGTACAGCTCAAACACCACAGCATCTGGTATCAGCCAGGAGCTGCAAAATTCTAACCTGCACTCACACAGAGGACAAGCTCGAGCAGACGAGCAGCAGTACCACCTCCAGATCAGCAGGGGAAGAGCCAGGACAGAGGAGATGAGGAGGGGAGCATCAGGACATCGGCGCTCAGCTAGACAGCCTGACCCTCCAGCTTATACTGTGTCCTCGGTAAGAGAAATATGTCATATTGTGTCTCCTGCATGACTCTTTTGATTGCATATTTTCTCTTGCTTGTCACATTATGAAATGGAAAGATAATTTTGTTGTTGTTGTTGTTCCATATTTTGTCTTCTCTCAGGGTTGTGATCCTGGGATGCAGAATGGAACTACTCCAAACAGCAGCAGGGACCCCAAGAGCCAGGTGCACTGGCAGGGCCCGCCCCCAGCCCTGCCGCGCATGGACGCTTTTGAAACTGCTACTGAGGCTGGGGGCCATTATGGCTCACATAGCCATAGAGAACACTCAGCAGGCCACAGAAGCCGCTCTTCCCACAACCCACAACCTAGTCATCACCTCCCGCACCAACACCTCAACCCTACTCCATATGGCCAACCCATCACCACGGTGACAGCATCGGCCTCAGTCACCGTCGCAGTTCACCCACCCCCTTTGTCCAGCCAGACCCCTGCTTCCACTTACCCAGGATACGCTGCAGCAGACAGTTACTGCCAGTCAGGGACAGAGGGGCCAGAGCCTGCCTTCCAGGACCCACATGTGCCTCTCTACACCCACACAGGTACCAGGGGAGTCAAAGTAGAGTCCATGGAGCTCCAAGATTTGGAGTTTGAGGCAGCTGAGAGCAACAATGGCAGACGGGCTAGCTGAGGTGAGATCTTATCAAGTTGAGGAGCTTGACGTGTAGCACAACTGTCCTTTTTTTTTAAATAAATGTCTGTTTCATCATAAACCACTGACAGTATAATCTCCTTTGGTTTTCAGGTCTGGAGAATAGAAGTACTATGGCCAAAGATGGACTCTTCGGTATTACTGAGCAGCTGACCCAGTCTGGCCCAACCCAGCCCAGCATAGCCCAAGTTGGCTCACCACCAATGCTAAGCAGCGAGAAACTTGCCAGTGTTCCCATAATGGTGCTCATTCTTACTGTAACCCAGTGGACTATTGTCTTAGATATTTCTATCTATATTTAAAAGATGTATACATATGTAAATATGAACATAAAGTAGGTATAATTTTAGGAGCTGTACAACTCCTCATGTTAACAAACTGGGGCTGCCATATTATTTGTGGTGTGTACATGCATGTGTGTTTATGTTGGTGTGTGCGTGCGTGTGTTTGTGTGCGTGCAAGAGATAGATAGATCTCTGATTACTGTCGACCTATCTGTGGATCTGTGCCATTAGAAAACTTCATTTTGGCAAAAATCATCTGTCAGCATTCACTGCTGCTGCTGAGAATATTTTTTAAGTGATATACATTTATAACTCTATGCAAATCTCTCTTTAAACAAAAGAAGAGATCTATCTGTGTGTGTGTGTGTGTGTGTGTGTGTGTGTGTGTGTGTGTGTGTGTGTGTGTGTGTGTGTGTGTGTGTGTGTGTGTGTGTGTGTGATAGGAGTGTGTAGGGCTGTATAATGTGAAACAGCATCATAATTTTCTGGCTTACACATCAGATACATCCTCAGAACTGACTAACATTTAAACTCATTTAAAACATGAAGGAAAGTGTTAGAATCATCAAACAAAGCTATGGTACATATATATATATACATATATGTATATGTATATATATATATGTGTGTGTGTGTGTGTGTGTGTGTGTGTGTGTGTGTGTGTGTGTGTATTGTAAGAAGGTACGTTTGTAAAACTATTAATTTTATCACAAACCTGTGGTAGTTATGAAACATTTACTGTTTAACTTGACACGCTATGCGTGCTATTTAATATGAGCTGATATGAAGAATTTTAAAAGCTGTTTTTTAAATTTTGTTTAATTTTATCGCCTCGGCATTGGAACCTGTTTCTGCTCTCAGCTTTGTATCACTGTCTGTTAAGCTGGTTGTATTTTACTGTATGAGGTTATGTATTGTTTAACCCTAGCAGGCTCAAAACAGGTTCCGTCTTACATACTGACTTATGAGCAGTAAACCCACCTCAAAAACTCACTCTACCTTTACAGGGACATTCATGTTACTGATTCTGGAACAGGGTTAACACAGGGTGCTAACTCTGCACCCTAAGTGGTTGTGTCTAGTGGATAAGCTAAAAAAATCAGACTGTATACTGTATGACCCGATTAACCAAGGCACTTGACTGCATTTAAACTTTATTCACAGGAAGTAAAGTAGCTCTTTCTGTCCATCCAGTAAGCTAAGCCCATGCAGCCTGCTAAGGGCTAAGCCCTATATGGCCTGACAATGCGCTCCATGTGTGTTACAATGTGCATGTGTGTATAATCGTTCGTGTATGTGTGCGGGTCCATCATCTTACTGCCTATGCTCAATTTAGTGACAGTAAAGAGAGCTGGTTCCAGTTTAGCAACAGCTGTCGCCACTGTCTTCATCTCACAAAACATCCACAGCTAAATGCCACGACACTAATTGGACGTCTCCCCTCAAAATGCTGCATTACACAGCACAGAGCCTCAGGGGTCAGAGTTTACACCGCCAGCCCCTCACTCCACCACCAATGGCCATTTTATACCTGCATGTGTACCCATAGACTCCCCATTCCCCTTTGGCACCCCGTGAGTACCCTCCTCAAAACCTTTACACTCATATCCTGTTAAACACTTGTAGCTTTTCCCAGAAATCTTTGCAGTTTTTCTCGTCCTGTTACATCAGCTGCTTGCATGAAATAGGTGGTTGTTCTCTTTGTTTTGTTTTTTATGTTTTTTGTTCTGTTTTCTCCCAGTGTCACATTGGCAGTAGCGGAGAGAATCATAGCTGGCAACTATTTTATTCATTTTAAATGTTTTTTGTTTGTTTTTCAGTCAATTGCGATATTTATATTTTTGTAATATAAAAAATGTTTGTTGTTTTTTTTTCTTTCATTATTGTTGTGATGTGGATAACAAATGCAGGGATTTTTATGTCTATTGAAAAAACACTATTACAGTTTAATGTTTTTACATTAATGGATTTTGATCTGTATAAAGTGCTTACTAATGTTAAATAGGAAAAAAAGAGTATATAACAATATTACACTACAGGTCTCATCATAGCTCTTAGAGGATTTTAAAAGGAAAAAAAAAATTGGTTCTTCCAGACTGCCTTTCTGGTCTTGCTTGGCGTGGATGTATGCTGTTTTCAGTTACAAAGATAAATGTATGCCATATAATTTATTTATATGAAAATTTATTTTTGTAGTGTACATAGTAGTTGTCAAGGTATTTGACAGAAGTATATTTTTAAAGAGTTTATATGTAATGATATACCATAACAGAAAAAAAGCCTTAAGGTGCACACTTTCATTGCTAACTGTCTTGTTAGACAACATTGACACCTCCCCTTCAGTATTATGTTCCGATCAGCTGTTTCTATGGGTTTGTCGAAAGCTAGTCATGAAAGTAGAAATTGTACTAGCTCCCTAAATATTAATGTTCAAACACTGATAGATTTCTAACAAATAAAAATATAACTTATTTGTCTTTTTGTTCATAACTTTAATAAATGGAACTTAAAACGTTTGCTTTGGTCTGATTGGTTGATTCTTCTCCAGATAAACATGATCTTCTTCCACCCCTCTCTCCTCCCTCTGACACGTCCTGCAGTTTTAAACTCTGACATCTGGTCTGGAGGCCTGCAGCCCTTCCCCAGCAGCCCCAACCACCTCCACTCCGCTCCTCATTCTGCATGATTTTGATTGACAGCTTTATAGACTGCAAGGAAATTGGTTGTAGTTACAATACAGCTGGCCTGTTCGGAGTAATGAAAAAGGGCATGTGGCCTTAAGCTTGCTGCAGTGATGGTGAAAGAGTGCGAGCGCCTTGTCAACTGCATGGGTGGCAGCTATTTATTCTCATATTCGAAGGTTGTGAGAGAAAGTTTTAGCCACCCCGGAGGAAAGTGCTTCAATCAAAATACAAGTGTCCTTTCTGGTGTTCTTAACTACAAATACAAGAGCTATTTTCCTAAGCTGCAGTCTGAACCTGGACCTCAAGGAGGCTGAGGAACTCGCTGACCCTGGATCAGCAGTAAACGGTGGGCAGTAGGCATGTCATTATCTTTTAAAGCCAATAAAGGCACACAACTCTCCTGCATCCTGTCCAGCCAGTGCAAAGGGGCAGGCTGACAACTTACAAATGACAGGGTGCACTTGGAAAACTGGGTGGTAGCCTGTTGTGTATCGTGTTCTGAACTTTTCTAACTAGACTTGACTTTTTTACTTTGCTGCTTGATGAGAATTCAGAGCCGAGGTAATGTGGCACATGCAGATTGTGATGTGGCACTTAAAACAGTCAAATAGGTTTCAAGCTCTTATAGTCTCTCAAAAATCACAATTCAAACCATTAATGAAAAACAAGTTGCTGAAAGGTAAATCATCGTGGTTGTTTGTAGGTGACATGGTTCACTGAGTTCTAATGTTGTTAAAGTCGCTCGCACCAGCATTTCCCTCATCTGCTGGAGGACCCCAGGTCACCAAACCTGCACACCCACCTCCTCTGGCCCTGCCTTACCCTTTAGCCCCCCCTCACCTCTAAGCCCCTTCACAAACACATGTATGCGCACACACTAAGAGTTGCCCTCAGAGGTGGAATTGCACATATTCTGAAGAGTACTTCACCAAAGCTAATGAGCTCCAGGTTGTTAATGAATGACTGTTTCCTGTACCTGTCCTCTCAACAGAGAGAAAGGGAGGTTGTTTGGCCATGGCTCTCTGCCCAGGGTGGGCGACAATGGAACGGAAATGCCCCATACAATGATAGCTTTTACCTTTTTAAAGTTTTAAGCTGTTTTTTTGCCCCCTTTCCTTTCTCATCGCCACCCCACACTTGTGAGGAGAATTCCACAAAGAGGTTTATGGATTCTTCTGTTCCACTCCTTCTTTTCCAACCATCTGTCTCCCTCCTCCCTCTTTCCATCCCTCACTTGTTCCCTGAAAGGCTTGTCCATCATCACCTGCCAGCAGAGCTAAACCCTCTAAGTGTATGCTCTCCTTTACATGAATGATTGCTCTGTTGACATGACTGCATGGGACACACACACACAGAGCGAGATCCAGGGAAGCAGATTTGCACATTCTTTATTAAAAAGGGAGTTCAAGAATAAATCTGCAAGAAACATCACATAGTGTTGTGATTCAACTCCAGGTCCAGACGAATGGGAGTTTTACCTTTGAGGCCTCACAGACACCTTGAAAGGCATTTAACCGTCGACTTGTGTTTGCTTCTGTGTCCATGTGTCTAACAGCAATGATTAAGCACTGTTTACCAAACTGACGTCAAGATCGCTGGAGGTTTGTGAATACCTGAGTCGAGAAAGAAAGGCATGCATCAGTTTCTACTGATCATTCATCAAATCAACATTAAACACTTTAAGATGGTGCCAGTTTGTTTCAAAAGGCATTTGAATGGCATTTTAAAAGGGGTTTTCAGTCATTCACTTAATTTTTTGTCATCAGTATTTTGATAATAAGATAATCCCCAGGCATAGGGTGCTAAATATGAGCTAGACGATCCTTAGCTAAGCTTAGCATTTAAGCTAGAAACAAGGAAGAATAGCTTCTTTTTTTCCATTTATCTGTAATTTATTAAAAGCATGCAAATATTTCTTTTATTTGCTTGCAATAAATTGTTTTTTAAGGGAAAATTATTTTTAAGGGAGATTTAGAAGCTCCACTGTCATTACAACACATACCTCTTCTGTGCGGATCTATTCTGTAGGAGCAACAAGGTGGGTGGTTTAGGGAAGGTTTTGCTAGAGTTCAGCTCCATTCTGGGACCTGTTTTACTTGGCTGACTGCTTTATCTCCTGCAGAGGAAGATAGCTGTTCTTTCTACAAGAGTAAGCCAGATGATTTTTTTAGGTCCAAGTCCCCAGTGCCCAGATTTACTCAAGTGTTAAAGAGCAGTTCAGCAGGGCGGGCAGTTGGATAGTTTAAGAAACAGGTCCCTGTGAAATATCTGAGAAATATGCAATTCACAAATTTGAGAAAACAGTTTATCAGGATGCTAATTCTTAGTGGCTATCTGTGCTGGATTTCCTAATGTTGATAAAGTGAAAGCCCTTGATTCTTGAAAAAGTTGTTTTCAGAATTTAATCAATAGTAAAATCAGGTTTGACCTTTTAAGGATCCATTACCTGTTGTGGTTTATGGGTTTTGTCATTGTCATGGTTTTTGTTTTTTCTGTGTTTAATTAGAATCACAGAAAATGTTTTTGTTTGCCCCTTTTGTATTATGTTATATTTGCGCTAGTTCTGTAGAGTTTGGTACTTAAGTTTATTTTTCGAGCTTTTAGTCTTGGTTCTCTTTTAGTTCTAATTACTATTTATAATTTTAGAATTCTGTTAGTTATTTTTTCAGTTAACATTTCCTAATTTACTTTGGTAATCACACATCTTGGGTGTCTTGTAGTTTTACTTCTTCCTGTGACTGATTGTCCATGTTGCTAGCCTCCTGTGCCAAATTCCCCGATTGCCCTGACGTGTATAAAAAGTCCTGTCTTTGCTGCAGTTTTTGTCACATTGTGCCATGCATTCACTGTATTCCCGTGGCCTGTTCTTGCCTTTTTTTTAGCTATTTTATTTAGATTACCCTTCGTTTGTTGTCTTTTCTGGACTGGAACTAATTTCTAGCTTTCTAATAAAACTTGCCTTTAGTTTATCTCTCTGAGTCCTCACTCTAAATTTGAGTTCTTTAACCTCACAAGCCATGATATTACCTGACTGACAGTCTGATAAGCAGGTTATGCTTATATAAATTTAGATTAGATTTTGCAAAAAAAAGAAGTGATGTGTCTCAACAACATTGGGTTGGATAGATTGCCATGATGCATGTGTATGCTGAACATGTGCCCCTTAGAATAATTACGAATGCAGCGACTCTCGAAATCCCTTTTATTAGAAATTCAAAAACTGATCAAATAAACATGTAGCGTATCATAGCATGGTGAAGATCATTGGTAAAATGCTATTCAGCACATGGTCTACACTGAAATCTGGGTGGCATGATGCTGCAGTGGTTTGCACTGTTACCTCACAGCAATAATGTGCTCAAACCTCATGGTTGGCGAGGACTTGGCGAGGAGTTTGCATTTTCTCTCCATGGGGTGCTGCAGCTTTCTTCCACAGTCCAAAACGCAAAACAGTTAATCAAAACAATTTCCAAAGTCTTGGGCATCACTACTTTTATTACCATCTGTATTAGGGCACAGATCCCTGCCTAATAAATCATCCACAATGTTTTCTCAGCCAATCTTCAACACTGTATTTATTTCTGATTGAATTTTCTGATTTCCCATGGGCCTCCCTGCCCAGTTCTTGGTTCAACATATGCCACCACATTCTTTTAAAAAATAAATAAATCCTGGAATAGCCCAGGAACACATTTTTCAAACAACATACTACAGCTTTCCAGGAATCATATGAGAAATGAGAGAAAGAGAGCTGGGGAGACAGAGTAGCAGAGACATCCAGGACAGCGAGGGAACCACATCCAGTCTTAAAAACAGCTGATATGATCCACTGTATTCACCCAGCAGCATTCAGAGGTTTCTGCTGCAAGATAGTCGCCTACAGAGCCAAAATTCAAAACCTTTATTTGATTAAGAAATGTATATGCCATTATTATTGTTATTGCTGGCTTATGGTTATTGGCTATTGTCTTCCCCAACTCAAATGCTGATCTCCTGATTTTTCGAACTCTCACAGCCTCATATTACTTCTGTAGATCCAGACCCCCCCAGATCTATGGCCTGAAACAGATCGGTTAATTTGGAAATAGCCCGAAAAAAAGAAACTGAGGATTGGTAAAAGAAGCGTGTGAGCGAGAGAGAATCGAGTAAAAAGTGTAATCAAGTCAAGAGACTGGAAGTTAGGACAGATGGAAAATAGCAGGAGTAAAAGAGTGAAGGGAGGAGGGATGGAGGATGGTTGATGGTGGATGGGAGTAGCCGTATGAGAGTAATTATAATGACTGATGTTGTTTACTCCCATTTCCCTTCGCATCATTTATTCTGTGAGGTGGAAAACCCACCCACTCTTTCTTTGCGTTACAGACGAGCGCTACGGAGTGGTGCCAAGCCATGCCATAATTTCTTCTCTTCCGCTAATACTGGAAACATTTATTCTGCCCTCAGCTTCTCTTTTTCTCCTTCGCTAATATTCTGCTTCCATCTGACGTCTCTCGTTTTTCTCTTTGCTAAACTTTCCTTTGTCTCTATCCATCTCTTTCCCAGCTCCCTCTTTCCAGCCTTTTGTTTTCACTGCTGCTGTGTTGACACGGCTATGTGCGGCTGCTGCGAGCACATGCAAGATGTTAGCGTGATGCACGGCCGTTTACACTGCAGATGACAAACTGAGGTTGGATGCTGTCATCCTTTCTTCCTTTTGTTTAATGTAGTCCTGGTGGCATGCACGCACACACACCAGATGAGCACACACCACCCACCTCTTTGTTTAAACAATTCTGTTTGTCTTTGCCAGCCAGCGAACATGCAACAATGTATGGAAACAGATGTATCATCTGAAGATGAAGGAGGGGGGTCAGAAGAGGGAAAGAGCAACAGAAAGAAACCCACAACTAAACATTTTCATCTGTGTCTGGAAGAGTTGAGAAAAGACATGATATGCCAAAATGGAGCATATGATTTTCACATATATGCACCACTTTGTGTGAAGGCGGAGGACTTAAAGTTGTTTTTTTAAAAGATGGAAATAATACGACTACAAATTAAGTACAGTAAATCTGGGGAGGGTCTTTCCTTGGTGATGATGGTAAACACTTTGGAATTTGCTAATGATCACCCCATTCACAAAGAGAAGAAGAGAGGAGAGGAGAAATATTTTTCTCTTCCATGTGTGCTTATTGATTCTGGCACCATGACAGATGCTTAATGAGGAACAGGGCTGGAAGGAGGCTCTGAGGACCCCAGAGAAGGAGAGAGTCGGTCTGCAATATATATACAGATATGAGTGTGTGAATACGCGGAGATGAGCCCCCGAGTATTTGCACACCACAAGGTCATAACTTGTCTAACGATCGGTCTTTAAACGCTCCTTTTGTTCCTTTACAAAACTTAAAGAAGGCAGGATCCTGTCCTTCATCTATATGTCAAGTTTGTTAAGTCTACCTCAGTCTTTCAGTTATCTCAGCTAATGACAAAGATTAACAACTAGAATAGGGATGAAACAGATGAATAAAATACACATATAGATATAGATGATTAAAGAAAAACGATATGCTTTTAAAAAAGGATATTATGAATCCCAATTCAGTTTTGATTTCATCACATCCCTGCAAATGCAATGTTACATTTGATATATACCAAAATTTATATCTGTGAATTTTGTCTGAGTCGCCACTACATACAGAATAAAGACTTAGAAAAAGCATTTTTTAATATATCACAAATGTATTAAAATGCTCCAAAAGTCACAAACATAACTAAAGGTTACAGCTCTGTGACTTGAACTAATGTGGCTGAAACCTAGCAGGCCGCTAGCAGCTACGGCCACCTGTGTTGCCTGTTTCTGCTGTAAAAGTGGCTCCCATGTTAAATCGCCCATGTCTGCATCATTAAAATAAATCTTTAACTTTGATTAATCATTCATCTGGATACCGGATTTTGAGAAGTAGACACTTTGACTGACATGGGCTGAAACAGGTAGCTGTGCCAAGTAGCTGTCTGCTAAGTTTCGCCTCTGCTAAATGTGCTTTATGCTGTGTTTATGTGGCACAAGACATTCGCACTTCAGTTAATGTGAGTGATTAGTAAAATCAGCTAATAAACCAAACTTGCTTGCATTAGCCAATAACGTGTGCACCACTTTCTCGTCCAAGTATGGTTCCTTCTAGCTTAAAAAACCCCCCCACAACATTGTAAAACACTAAAACAGAGACTTAAAAATGTAGTGAGTACAAAACCGATGAATAATATCATGGTGGCTTTATTCCTCTTTGATACAATATGTGTGAATGATTAGCTTTCGTGGTCATTCTCAAAGCACCATTCTGTTGAACTGCAGCGTTTGGAACATGTACACTTACTAGCTACTCTGTTCGGTACAAGTTCATCATACCAGGTTGGACCCACCTTTTGCATTCAAAGAATTGAGATCTGGTGACTGTGGAGGCCATTTGAATACAATTAACCCACTGTCATGTTCAAGAAACCAGGTTGAGAGATTGTTTGTGCTGGAAGCAGCCATCAGAACCAAAATTCTGATAATGTGATGCTACTTGCATTACTAATATTATAAAATTTTTAGTACCATGAGAGCACAGCAAGAAAACATGGTTCCAATTCATCATACGCAAGGAAATAAACAGGGCTGAGGTAGAATACATTTACTCAGACCAGTATTGTTCTAATATTTAATTATTTGTTCATTTTAAATGCCTCTTAATTTTGTAATGTTCCTCTATATTATTGAAAATTGCATCAAAGTGTGCAAGAAAAATACCCCTCACATATTATGAGGCAGGGTGGATCCATGATTTCATATTTCCATGCTAAATTCTGACCATACCATCTGAGTGACCCGGCAGGAATGGAGACTCATCAGACCAACCAATGTTTTTTTCAGTCTTCTCTTGTCCAATTTTCTTGAGCCTGTGAGAATTTCAGAATTTGTCTTGACCATGTGTGCATGCCTAAATTCTTTGAATTGCTGCCATGTGATTGGCTGATTAGGTATTTCTGTTAACGAGCAGTTGAAGAAAGTGGCCACTGAGTGAGTGCATTTGTGTGTTTATACAACTGTTCATTGTTTATTCCTACAACAAAATGGGAGCTTCTGTTACTGCTTTTAGTGTTGTTGTGACACACTACGATTTTAGTTGGTTTCATCTGGCCACCCCTAGGAATATTTTAGAGGCGCTAGAGTCAAATATTTGCTTGAAGTATGTGTCTGTGTTGCTAATGATGAAGCGATGCAAACTTACGCATCTGCTAACCGAACCCCTCAAACACACACACCTACATATGCACATTCAAACCTAGATTGGAAGCTGTTGGAGAAGGTTTTTAGAGCAGGAAGTGTGTAATTATTGTGGACAGAGGGGCAGATAGATGGATGTGTGTGTGTTTAACACTCCCACTCTTTTCCCCTGCAATCTACTGGACTAATAGAAAGCAGGTGTCCCAGTGTGTGTATGTATGTGTGTGTGTGTGTGTGTGTGTGGTAATTGTGTCGGTATGAATTCAAGAGTATGTGTGTGTGCACTGTACAGTATGTCATGGCAAAAATGTGCACACGTCTCTGGTATCAGCTTGTTGAATTTAGGCGATGAATGAATGACATGAACAAAGTTGTGTTGCTGTCATTTTTAGCTCAAGTGGAGTCTTTAGGGGCTCAACAGAGCCAGGAGTGATTCCAGCTTTGGCAACAGCACAATCAACTTTTAGCTCATGTTCGTTAAACTAGTGATCCGACTTACATAAATAGTTAAAAGTGTTCACTGCAATAATGAATATATTTATAATGTACTGTTTTAAACTCTGGCAATCAATCAAACATGGATTAAACTTTGCTTAGAGAATTTCTGGGCTTGAAACACAAATTGTGGAGTTCAAAGAAAGTTTTTACATTTCTGGATTTGACATTGAGAGGGGCAATTAGAAGCTAAAGATGTCAGCCGTGACAGCTGCCAGAGTTTCAGTGCTGATTTCTTGCTTTTTTCAACTAACTGATTGCAAATTTTGACTTTCAGCTAAGCCCAGAGAAATGGGAAGAGTTACGTCAGGAAGCGCCAGCGTAAAGCCTTTGCCAGATCAAACATTCACATCATCAAGAATGAGATTTCCATGTTGGATCGATTGAGACCTGGTTTAACAATGAGCGGCTCCGGTGCTGTTGGCCAGCAAGGTGCCGGTGGAAGGCAGCAATAGAAGGAACGGCAGGAGTGCGGAGGGAGAGTAGGGACTTTAAAAGTCTATTAAAGGGAGAGAACTGGCTGATGATAGAGAGAAGGGAGGCTGTGGGCATTGGAGGTTGATCCAAGCTGTTCTACCATGGTGTAGATAGGAAGAGAAATGGAGCAAGTGTAATCTTGAAGTAACAGGATGTGAATAGAGGTGAAGAAACTATCAGACAGGATGATGAGTTTGAAGCAGGAAACTGAAAGGGTGATATCGGTGCATATTCCCCACAAGCTGGATGTCAGTCAGCAGAGTAAGAGCTATTCAGGAGTAAATCAGATGAAGTGAAAGAGAGTGTCCAAAAGGGGGAAAGGGCAGTGATTGGAGGAGACTTCAGTGGACATATAGGTGAAGGGAAGAGAGATGATGAGGAGGTTTTGGGTAAGTATGGTTTTAAGGAGAGAAAGGCAGAGGTACAGACAAAAGTAGATTGAAACCTCTACATAAAATGTTTCAATCTAAAAGAGATGCGAGACTTCAAGGACATGTCATAAAAAAACGCACACAGTACCAAAAAAGCACTCTATGAATACATTCAAACATAAACATTTGTGTAAATACTTACAACCTCATGCAAAGTTCCTGTAAGTATTCAAGTTCACTTCACTGTAGAAAGTGTGTATTTGTGTGTCCATGCATGCCTGATAGTGTGATGGTGTATACAGACTGTTTCACATTGGTCCAAGAATCGCTCACCCTTTCTCAGCCAACCCCCAGCTTCCTTCTCAAAGCAATAAAGAAAAATACTTTAAAATGCCTACTAGTGCCAATAAAGCATGTACCCTTGTGACTACATGTGTTTGTCTACGAACGAGAGAATAGGATAGAGTAAATACATTTTTGTATATTTGTAAGGTTATTAGATGCCATGTATTTTACCTTATTACATGTTTAAGTGTCTGCAGTTGAAAGACGTGAGAAGGGTTGTGTGAGGTGGGAGGTGTTCCTCTAGGCAGAATTTGAAACACTTTTTCTGTGACTGTTTGCACCAAGCACTATAAGGCAGTGGAACTTGATTTCCTTCTGCATGACAAATTTTCATATTCTGCTTTTTAACATTTTTGTGTCCTACAGCAGAGTTTAAAGCACACTTCAAGTTACTGAGCGTGACCTCCCTACTATGTTTGTGAATTTGGTGCCTTTTGAAAACATTTTAATGCAGTTGTGAGACAGATCATGGGCATAGCTCTTGAGTTTAAAAAAATTAAGTTAAATCTGAAAAGGCTTAGTGCTGCATTCTTTATCACGTCCAGCAGGGAGCATCTCCTCTAGCTACAAACTATAGACTTCTATGCAACTATTCTCAGTTTGCTCCCTTGATCGATGACCTCTGCAGACACTTTCTTTACACACGTATGACCTCAGTCTTAAGTTTTAAGTCTTAATTTAATATCACATGTTCTTGATTTTGTTTTGGCCTCAGAGAAAAAAAAAGGAGGATAAAGAATATGTTTTTAGGAATATGGTTAACTTGTAGGAAAATGGTTTCCATGCAGTCTCGTCAGGTAGCAGTTGCTGGAAGTTGCTAGAAATTCATACTCACTGGCTGACAAATGTGTTTTTTGTTCTCACAAAGCACCCTATATAAGAACCAGGCCTTAGACCAATGAAGGATAGTTAGGTAGCTTGTCCCTGTCCTAAACAGAAGTGTTGGATACAAGCATAAACACCTTGATTGCTAATCAGTAAATTTCCATGTTTGGAGCAGACCGAAGAGCTCCAGGAGGTGAGCAAACAGCAATCTAATCAGTAAAAGACATAGTGCTAACAGGAGCTGACAGGGCGCTGGAAGACTGGCCTGTTCCTTTCCCTTTTTTTTAAGCCTTATTTACCTAATCATACATAGATTGATGCAAACACTTTTTCCATATGCAAGCACCCTGTGTAACATTTACTCATACACTCCCACATCAGGGCAACTTGAGGGTCCCGTGAGTAGCCGGGGACAATCTGCTCTTCCTTCTGAAACAAAGCCACCAAAGCATATGGAGTCGATACCTTTAAACCCAGCAAACTCTTCCTACTTCATTTCAAAGAAAATGAAAAGAGAAGATAACAAAAATAAAATCGCTGGAGTTAAACTAGACTAGTACATTTAAAATAGACTTATTTCTATCAAAATACATTACTGGCATTGTAGCCTGTCCCAACTTTCCTTAATAATTGAATGCACATTAAAGTAAAACCACCAGAGATGCAGTTACAGACTAACACTTTTTTGAGACATTGATCCATTAATGAAGGAGAGCTGCCCAATGTCAGGAGACACCTCTAACAGTTACTCCTTTTTCTTCAAAAAAAAAAAAAATGCTTTTTCTCTTTCTCTCTCCTTGGCCCCCTCCTTCTGTGTTTCCTCAAAGCCAGACATCAGAGTTAAGCCCAAACAGATCTGAAGATTTTAAACAGCACATTCCTTTGTTTTAATTTAAATGTCTCTTTCCTTCCTCCCCTTCCTCCCCTTAATGAGTTCCTGATAAAGCCCAGCTGTGATCATTTATAGTAAATTTTATCACAGAGGAATCAACACCTTTGAGATGCTGGAAAATTTGTCTTTTCCATGCTTTTTTGTTGTAAACACACTTTCAAATAAAGTACAACTTTCAAGGCTTCTTGATTTATACGTAACTTCACCAAACAAGATTAGCTTATATCTCATTTTCTTCACTTTATTTTACAAATGCAAAAAGAATAATCCTTGTTTTCTTAAACGATGAAATTAAAAATGTACTTTATCTTAGCCATCATATTTTCCACACGAATACACTCACAGAAGCTGGCCATATAACAGAGCAGCATCGGTGGATGGTTTAGTGAGAAATGCAAGTCGTATAGAACCACGGTGGCAGAGCCAGGTTGGTAATAGCTTTGGTTTGGACCAGAACTGGTAAAAGCATTGGTTTGGATCAGAACTGACTAATTTGTCAGCAGCTGTGCAGCTCTTGGTTCCAGTGACCCTGGGAGAGATTGATATCCAATCTCCTCACTTGGCTCCATCTCTCTCTGGCCAAACCACAAGGTCAAAAAGACAACTTGAAAAATGTGTTCATCACATGCTTTGCCTTTCCCTAAACTCTATTTATGCTTAATATTTTTTTCACTGGGGTGGGAGTTGCATTTCTAATTTCCAGCATCACAGTTTGGCTATGTTCTATTTTGTGTCTTTATGTTTTCCTAAATGATCTAATGGGACTACTGTTAGTGATTTCGATATTGTAATTGAGATGGTGAACCTGGGAATTTGAGAGTGCAGAGAGTTTCTACATGTCAAAATCAACACAATAGTAGTCATAAATTTTTATTTATCTTATTTATTTATTTAGTGTCCCAAACTGTGTCTGGATGTTGAAATAAGATCCCACTGGCACAATTGCCCATTTGGCTGTGATCAGGTCTCCGTTCCAAGCACGAAAGCAAACATACACACATGCAAAACGTACACACACCAGCAAATGGATGAATTGCTGCTCCACTGCATGACAACCCGTCTCTTGGCTCTGTAATAATCACAGAGTAGCAGTACAGGAAAAACACACGTGGTTTACACTACATTTCTTCTAGAATCCATATATGTGCCCATTCAAGCATAAGCATCGCAACGCACACCCACAGCCGCATACATAAACGCGTGCACACACAAAAAACATCAGCCTGTGGGTTTCCACTTTGGGCATCAAACCACACTCTCTAAAGTTTTTGCCGTGGTTTTTCTTTCCTTCTCTCGCTAGTTTTTTTGAGTTTTGCCAGGGACCTTGTTCCAAACCCATAGTCTGATGTTTTTACAAGACTTACACACACACACACACGCACGCACACACACACCACAATGCATGTGGAGTGATCAAGCACCGGTTGACCTACATGCTGGCCCAAGCAGGCAACGAGGGTGGAGCTGATGGCAAGCTTCTGGTGGTGGCTTATCATCTGCTTTTTCTGGATGTTAGCAGATCCCAATATTAGAAACACATTTATATACTTAAATGTGTAAGACAGATAGATAGCTACATCTCACAGCCTGTACATACAATTTCAGCATTATTTTAAAGCTATTGAACACACATACTTAAATAAGCGCACACACCTGTAGTCACACACCCACTATAGCTTACACTCATCTGCACAAAACCACAGGCCTGGGCTTTCCTACCACAGAAATTCTGAAGTCTAATGTAGAGCCACTAAACCACTTTAAACATATTCCCAAATCAAACACACTGCATAGCTTTAATAGTGTGCACACATTGCATAGCTTGTACTTGAATATTCAGCATTAAAGGCTTACATTAACCGTTACCGGGCCACACATACGCACAAGTCGTGTTGCAAGGAGTTCAAATACCAACATTTTACTCTTTTTCTAATGTTGGGATCCGTGCTTATGTACACAGACGTACATGCATGAACTCCCACAATGTATTACGTATGTTTAAACAACCGTTTCCTGGTGCAGAGTGCTAGGCTGCTCTGGGTCTGACTGGAGCCTCTGGGTGATTTGTCAGTTTGAGCTATGCAGATTAGAAACCCTTCACAGTTTTGGGTTTGGGTCCCAGAGGGACACACTCTGGGACCCCTGAATTCCTGGCCATGCTACGCACTCTGCTTCACCTTGTGGACCCTTAACCCGAAGAAAATGTGTACACTCAGATGAGAACATAAGGCTATGCATGGAAAAGATGTATATTTTCATCATTAAACAAACGATTAGATTAAACAAATTATGACAAAATGACAGTGTGAAAACACAATAGATCACATGCAATTATAATTTATAACAAGTTGGAAATCACATGGAATTCATTAAGTTAAATCAAACAGCATGACCGCCAGGCTTTGTTTTTCATTTTTCACTTTTTGTTTTTATTGGTCTGTTCCCTTAAATACTATTGTGTCAAGACTTTAGCTTGTGTACTCACATCCTCTTAGTAATCAGTCAGCATCTCATCACTTTGGTCAGGATATAATGTTTAAAATTGCTCTGTAATTGTTCTATAAATAAATAAACAGCACAAGTAAGGCATTATTATGACAATAATCAGAGAACCAACCAAACCATAATGGTGTTATATTATGCAAGACTTTCAAACATTCCTAACATTTTTGCAGCCTCCTCTACTTCTTCAACAGAAGAAAAGGTCCTATTCTTTCTCTGACTACTGGTTCATTGTAAACTACTTACATTAACAAAATATCCAAATAAACCTTTATTTTACTATTTTCTTTACTTCTTCGTGAAGCACTGGTAACTCTTTATGCATACCACTTTAAACCTTCAAATTTCATGGTTGTTCGTTATACTCATACTCCATATCCCCTACAAGCTGCGCGCGTTCGCAATTACGCACTGCTGGCACGGTCTCTGCGCACAGAAAATCTGCTTTGCGCACAAAAAAATATCTAACCTGAATTGAAATTAAAATAAATACGTTAACAATTCTGTTTTCAGTATTAGTAAGTGACTGGTTGCTCCAGTATGGGATCAGAACGATGCCACCTTATCCCATAGTCCAGCCAATCATGCGATTCACATTCACATCTATGCAGCTAATCAACATCATTGACAGGCTATGACAGCGTCCTTATGTGCCAACGCCGGTGTTTTAGCTAGCAAAGCGGCTGATGTGGAGTAAAGCCACGTTAACGACAACGTGTACAACCATTGGAGATGCGATCAGGACAATTGATGGAAAAAGTGTGGACTTTATACCAGTTTTTTTTTTGTTGTTGTTCTCCTTTATCTCATAGTGGACAGAAATTATTTGTTGGAGTGGCACAAATAATTTGTGTGGCAAATTTGATGCAGAACACCTGATTGTTCTGTAAATAGTTTGAAATGTTTATTTTAAAAAAACAAAAAACGCCTTGGCTGCATTTTTAGGTAAACAGCTGCAAAAAACTTTGTTTTGAAGAAGTAACTATATAATTAATTGCCCAACATTGGTCATTATATACTGTATTTTGCAGACAGAGAGTTACAGGACTCTCTCCGAGACCACAGACTCATACTCATAATACAAGTCAGAGCTTTATAAAAAAAAAAAAGAAAAGAAAAGAAAAGAAAGTTGTGTTTTCAAAATTGGACTTCATGTTATTTTTACTTCCAATAGTGTTAACATACTGCACAGGTCATGAACAAGATTTTTTTTTTCATTCTAAGTGGGCTAAAGCAGTTAATTAAAAGAAGTCTAACATAAATGTGAAGGCTGTAATTTGGTTATATTAATAAACCATGTAACTTGGATGGATTCGATGCTGGCGTGACCACAGTGCACACGTCTAATGTTGCTTACAGTGGTCCAAGGGACCGCTCAGGGAGTTTGTGTGTTCGCTCAGACACGTGAAAAATTAGAGGGAACATTGCTCATACTTCAGTCTTTGCAGTGTGCCGAGGCCATTATCAGATAATATTTTAGCGTTCAGCCATATGACTCAATTTCCCACCTGGCAGTGCGGAGAGGAAGTTCGCGGGTGACGTCGAGCCCAGCCAATTGTCTTCTTCCATACGCGGAACCCCGGTTGAAGAGGGAAGTTCAGTTTGTTTTCATCGAGTCACAAATAGCTTTCCTTCTTCTCCGAAGTCATAAAGAATGATTGGATACAGTTGACTTCTGCTCCGTGGAGATTTTAGTCTAATGGCTATACGTCTCATTTACAGGCAAGTCGTAATTTGAAACTACAGGAGCAAATTGACGTGTAACTGTAGAGTGGTTTAGTTAATTAGCGAACAGCTGAAATACCAGGAGTTGCGGGCTACGAAGGAAGAAAATCAGCGCTGGGCTCATGCAGCAGTATGAAACCGATTGGCATAGGAGTTGTAATTCGAAGTTATTCTGTGTGTTAACACTGAAGTGACAATGTTTCAGCATGTGTACCTAAGTGCAGAGCGGCAGAAATACTGACATCATGTGGTGTGGCGTAGTTACTGCATTCAAGCCGTTGAGCTTCTGTGTTTGGAAACTGACAGGTACAGCTCAATTTGGGGGAGTACCTGCCTTTATTTTGTGTTTTACAATAAATTTAATGATTTTGGTGGTTTAATTATTATTATTATTAATAGATCACTTTGGGAAGTAGCGATGTGTTGCTGAAATTAAAATTAGATTAATGGATTGTCAGTACCAAACTCTCTTTGGTTTCCACTTAGTTTTCAGCTGCAAAAAAAGCATGGCCCTTTTGTAGAAATTCTTTGCGAATTACAGATGAATGAAGATGTTTTGCTAGCTAATATATTAAGTATGAGAATGCTTTGTTGCAACCCAACTAATAAGCCTTTTTGCACAGTTGAACATTTTGCAGTTGGTGAGGTGAAAGTAATAGCATATAATTCACATAATTTTCCACTTATTAAGTTACTCCATGGCCCTTGTTGCTTTGTCTACACTGGTTAAAATGAATAAATGCATTACTTTGTTATTCTAAACTCTTTAACAAGACTAATATTGTGACAGCCCTTCTCAGTTATTCCAAGTGTTTTTAAATATGACATACTTGAGCATACAGAAGTAAATTTGCCAGAAGTGATGTTTGACTGATTTGATTATACTGAAATAATGTCAACAATCTCATAATTGGAACAGCAAACGCAGAGTAACCCAAAGTCCACAAGCTTAGTTTAACAAATCTTCAAAGAAAATATTTGACCAGTCACATCTCGTTCCTGCTCCAAAATGTGTTCAGCCAACACCAGAGCTGCTGACGAGTGTGCTTGTGCATGTACATATTTCTTCTGACATGCATTTGGACCAACAACTTTGTGTGACCACAGTTTTTAGCATGTTCCTGTGCACAGGTAGCTGCCTGTGTGATAGAAATTGTGGGTGACATCATTACTTTTAGTTATTAAGCACGTAGTTCTTTTTCAATTCTACTGTACTGAAAAATGGAGCCCCTTAGACACAAGTCAACAAGGGGTGTTTGTTCCTAATTTGGTCTGGGTTTTTTCCTGCCTGAAAATGAGTATTTATATATTCACATCAGCGAGCCATAGGGGCTTTCCAGCAGAGATGATGGCAAGACATTAAACAAATCGTGTGTAACGACGTGATCATAAAACACAACTCTGTGGTGTCCCACGCAGACCCGTCATTATAGCAAAAAACAACAAATACACACACCATTCTCAGCAGGCTATTTACAGACACGAAACACATCCTCACACACACACACACACACACACACACACACACCCCACACACGTTTTTTTCTCTCCCCGTCTTCATAAAAGGTGAAGAATGTGCTGTTTATTTTTCAGTAGGTTGTCATGAATGTGTGTGCAAGTAGGCCTGATCGCCGAGAGGTTATCATAATCGGATTTGCCTCAATTTATTTTCTGCTTGTTGTAAATTCAGCTTGTTATTGGATTATCCCCCTGTGCCACCTGTGCTACAAAGTTTTGGAACACATATTAAAGAAGAGCACAGCAATAACACTGGCAGATTGAAATTATTAACTGATATATTTGGATTAATGTTTTCAATACAGGGCAGCACGTTGGTGTGGTGGTTAGCACTGTTGCCTCACAGCAAGAAGGTTCTGGTTTCAAAGGAGTTTCCGTGTTCAACACTGTTTACAGGTTAAGTGTCTTGGGTGGCCCAGTTCCACAATACAAAACAGAATTTCTTTAAAACATTTAGAGATTCTGCTAATATGCTTTAAATCATTGCACAAAGTCAAGATCATAAATGTAAAAATAGTATATAAATGAAAGTACCAATAAAAATGATAAAGAACAAATTATAAGATACTCTCTGTGTAATATTTGGATTTTACCTTTTTTTTTTTGTTTATCTTTCCACTCTTAGCTCCTCAGTAAATTTTCATTGACCAGCAGCCAAATGTCTGAGCAGCAGCCACTGAGCCAGCCCCTGCAAACTGAAGAGCCATTGCTGAATGACCAGGAGATGCAGTTCTGGCTGGACAAAGCAGTGGCATGGGGCCAGGCTGACAGTCCGGACACGCAGAAAGACACCTGCCTACATATGAGCAGACTTAGGGATTTCCTCCACCAGCTTCTTACACAAGTGAACAGCATGGTAAGCACAAAAAGTGTACAGTGGGGCCCATGTAAACTTTGTCAAGCTGCAGGTATAAGCCTGAGGTGTATGTTTCTGACAAATATGGATGGTCTTGTTCCTACACCAGACTTCTTAGATGCTTGTTCAGTCTGATTTAATGCTCTGTATATTTTAAGAGGTGTGCTTAATGGGCTCCAAACGCCTTATCTGATGAAATAGAACAGAACAATTAATCAGCTAGGTTGAACAGCCAAGCAGCCATCTGAATAACGAAGCGCTAAGTTAGTTTAAAAATCACGCCCCGTATGCGAGTTCACTCCCTTTTAGAGCCAGGGCATGAACATGAGTCCATCGTTAGGAGCCCGCTAACAGAAGCTGCTCTGTGCTGTGGACAGGCTGTGTATGTCTGGCTGGCAGCACTGCGATGTTGAGTTAGTCAGGTAATAGCCGCACTGGGACCTCCAGTGCTAACCTAATGTATCCCAGTATCAGGTTCAGCAAATTTGGGAAGGGGACAGGATGGCCGCTGTGAGATTTCGGTGTTTCTGTATGGTCATTTTGCCTCGTTCCAGCTTTTTCTCCTCTCACGGGTTCTTGTGACCCGCTTTTCTTGCAAAAGGAGTCCTCTCATGAGTCATAGTGTCCTTTCAGGATCTAATTTGTGATGCTATGTACTCCATATGTTTTACCGCAACACTTTGATAATAGTCAGAAACAGTCCCATGTCTGCCTGTCTTTCTTCTTCCCTGTTGGTTTTGGGGTTAGCCCCATATTTTTCTAGATATTTTTCTCAGTCTTTCTTCTTTTCCGTTAACATTATTCTGGGTATATGTCATGCCGAGGTGTCAGTGTGTGTAGAATGATGGCACGGATTCAAAGAGAGAGAATGGTATAGCTTAATTGGCTTGAAATCCGTTTTACTGGCAGTTGGCTCATAAAAGACCAGCTGAGGATAGCCTGCTTCTTGGCAGCATTTTACATCCCTTGATGACTTAACAACTTTCTTGTGGCTTATGGTCTGAGATGAAAAATACTCCAAGTTATTGTTAATTTCCAGGTTTACACTTGATTAGAACAGTGGAGGATGTTGCCTTGCATAATGGAATAGTTGCATTTTAGGAGGTATGCGTTTTCACTTATCGAGATCTTGGATGAGAAGACCACTGCTGCTGTCATCTCTATCCATCTGGAGCTGCAGCCAGAAGACGGGTTAATTACCTTAACAGCTAGTGTGACTGTATCCATCACTGTGATGTTGCTATTTTGCTCCTACATTTTAGAAAGGATGAATGAGATTAATCAGCTGCTGAGCTGGGATTTGGGTGAATTTTGGAGGGTGCTCAGCTAGCTGCATTCCCCTATTTCTAATCTTTATGCCAAGCCGAATTTTGGCTCTAGCTTCATACAGTATATTCATTGTTTTATTTTATCCCTGAACAAGAAAATAAGCGATCATATTCACCTCAAATGTCAAGTGTTTAAATATGTGCACCTGCTATCTGTTGTACAAGTCCTCTTTTAAACATGCCTGCTACACTACAGATGCATTATTACATCACTCCTCAAAGGAGTTGATCAGAAAATCCTGGACCACTAAAGTAACATGAAGGGAGGATGTTGTTGGGTGTACTTGTAAACACAAGTATGTAATTTATCACAATATAAAATAATAGGTATCATATCTATGATATAGCAGCCACTCAGTGCATTTAGGAATGTAGGCATGGTCAAAGAGATGTGCTGAAGTCCAAACCTAGCAACAGATGTGTGGTGGATATTTTCTTGGCATTGTTATTTTATATATGTTATATATCGTTGCTGACCCTGTCCATCCCTTTATGGCCACAATGTACCCATCCTTTGAAGGGTGCTTTCTAGCCTGATTTTAAAAAGCTCAAATCACCTCAACCTGGTTTCTTGAACATGATGATGAGTTTATTGCACTCAAATAGTCTCTACAGTTACAGGATCTCAATTTAATGGAGCACTTTTGGAAACAGGAGACTTTCATTATGAATGTGTAGCCAAAAAATCTGTGTTAATAGCTGTATGCTACCATGTTCAATCTCTGAAACACCTTGCTGAGTCTCATAATGGAGTTCTGAATGCATAAACAGGTTCAATCTGGTTCTAGCAAGGTGAACTTAATAAAGTGCCTGGTGAGTGTATATTTATGTGATCAACATAGCAACTTTGGTATTTATTGTCAAGGCTATTGCGACTGTGGATCAATGATGTCAGGGACAAAAGTGTTACCTCACTTCTCTATAAACTTGTCCCATTGGCTGTTTCGCTTGTACATAATCAGTCACTTCTGTCTGAGATGTCTGTCCCTAATCAAAACAAGACACATGGATGCAAACCCACTTCACAATTAGGGACATGGTTGACAAGGCTTTGATGCTGATTCTTGCTTTGGTAGTCTTAGATAATTACTTTGTTCGCGATGGCTTATTCTTGTGGGAATTCAGTCAGTGCAGTCACAGAGTATGGTGCTGTTTCTATTGTAAATGAGCATTCCTTTTTAGTTGCACCAGCAGCATGCAAAGGCTCATGCATATGCCCACAGACAACATTTGCCATGGGTTGTTGAGCTGATGGTAAGGCTAAGTGTGTGTGAGAGGCTGAGTTTCACATGGCGTTGCTGGTTTTGTTAGGCATAGTTGGGGTTTTATAGAAACTCTGATTGGCCTATTATCATCATGCTTCCCATTAATGTTGATCTCATCCCCTTGAATGAGTCAAATCGGTCTCCTTGACAGTCTGGTGATCCTTTTAAACGCATCAGCCTGATGCTGCCTCATTTTTTTCCTCCCCCCACCTGCTTTGAAACTTCTGCATTTGTTTTCTGATTGATTCTGGTGGAAAGAGCACTATTGATGCATAATGGCTTCGAAAGAAACGTTCATTTTCTCTTTTTTTACTGCTTACTGTTCACTGTAAAATAATATGCAGCAGTATTAGTAACTGCTCTTATGTGCTGTTGATTTAAAAAAACAACAACAAAAAAAAAACAGGGTGGTGTGTTTTTTAAATGTGCAGATTTATTTTTCTTAAAATACCAAGATAGTTTTTTGTTCCTATTTGTTTTCTTTTGGGTCGTATATCACCAGCTGCTTTTCCCCCCTCCTCACAAAGCATTGCTGTTTGTTGGAAGATTTCAAAGTAGCTCCCTATTAACTTAATTCATTGGAGGCTGCACTCGGCTCTCACTTTCAGACATGGCTGGTTTTTTCATGTTGTTTTGTACGCTAAGAAACGTAAACCTTCTTCTTCTTCTTAATAATCCACAGCATGTCTCTTGTCCTGTCTTCCTCCCCTCACCCCAACTGGTCGCGGCATATGGCTGCCCCCTTGAGGCGGCCGTTGTTTTGATTTGGTGCTATAAATACAATTGAATTGAATTCTTGATATCGTAATATCACACTTTTTTAGTCATGTAAACATTTGTACACATTCACACCAGTGTGTGAATGTGTGTGTGAATGAGTGAATGACTGAATGTAGTGTAAAGCTCTTTGGGGTCCTTAGGGACTAAGTAAAGCACTTTACAAGTACAGGCCAGTTACCATTTATTGCGGACAGTGTGATATGGCATAACCCTAGTTGTGGCTGTATCTGATGCACACATTGACCCGGCATGTCCCAGGCATGTTCAATAGGAGACTTTGCTCTACAAGGTTAGTCAATGACTTTAGAATAAACAGATTTTCAACAGCGGATTTCTTTGAACTCTAAAAATAATTCACCAGAGAAAAAATGATGTAGACCTCACATGCAACAACCTACCGCAAAGTGAACTTGGGCCGGATTTATATCACAAGACAAAACAAAAAAGCGGGTAATTGTTAATTGGACAATTGGAACAATAATCACTTTGTTCCAATTGTCTTTTTTCCTGTAAAAGCTGGAAACTAAAGTCATGCAAAAAACAGAAAGTAGAATTTCTCGAGTGCACCTTGTGTCTACCACCATCTGTACTTCTGTTTGATTGTCTATTGCATTTCCACACACATTTTTACTCAGAGTTTTAGATTTGAACAGAACCCTAGTAAACATCTCTAACTGCCTGTTGATCTGTTTTCCAGATTAATTGTTTGTCATTCAGCTTCTCCAATAAACAAATTATTTCAGCCCTACATGGGAGTGAAGTAAGAGCAATTGTCTTTGATTAGGCAACAGCACGCTGCTTCAATTACATCTGGCATATGTCAGAATCACTGTGTGGGATTTTTCTGCTGTAAAGACTTGCTGTAGAGTTAAATTAGCCCAGAGGTTAAATGTATGATATAGTCTGTTAATATGGGCTGAATAATAAGAAATTTTGCACATGCACGTAAACATGATTCCTGCTCACATGTGCAGACATGCTTGTAAATTTAAGTCATGCGTCATCTCTTTGATCTGTTTTCTGCATGTCGCAGTGCGGGCAATCATGTTGATGTAGTAAACCCATAAAATAATAAGTTAAAACAGCAAAAGAAGCGTACACCTGTTTATTTATATGTATTTTCTTTTCCAAATCTAAGCTCAAAGCCTCAGTCTCCAGTTTGAATGAAAATTCTGCCTTTTGCTAGCAAAGGTAAAACTAGAATGAATTAAATTTGTGACAGATATATTTATATTTTGCTAAACTATAAGTTAGGTCTGGATATTGTTAAAGAGCCATTTGTAGAAGTTGTAAAACTAGTTCTGGCCTTAAAAGATAAGTACTGGGACAAGCTCTGCTTTATTATTGTTCATATGAGGGTATCGGCAGTGTTTTTTGATATTCCATTAAATGAAAATGGATAGAAATTAAAGTTATAAGAAGTCAAGTGTAAAAGTCATTCCAGTTCAAAAGCAGCATCTGCTGTTGCTCCAAACATCTCTGGATGTTTTAATTGGCTGTGAGGTGAACTATATCACATGGTCTGTTATTCTGAGCTGGATAAACAAGCACACACATGAGTACTTAAACCCTTACAGGTATCGCACCCTTGACCAGAGCCCTGTTTTGCAATGTGTTCTGTTTTCTGTATCTATCACTGTTGAGTCTATGGAAGGAGTTGTGACATGACCATAACAAAGGAAACAAGGTGATGCGTGAGCAGTATACTGTACAGCTGTTGATGTGTCTGTTACTCAGCTCAGTTCTAATTAGGAAGGATTGTGATTATAAGATTCTTCTAATGTTTAATGTTATGACAAAGTGTTGCTAGGTTAAAAGGATAAATGAAACAGGTGACGAGGTGCAAACATCTGTAATACAGTGAAACAATGAAAAGATATTTCCTTTGTTGTCCTTCTTCCATTTGTGTCATATTTCCATCCTATTAGAAACATATTTCTGCATGTACCTTCCCAGAAGTAAGAGAGTATTGAAAATGAAAAACACGTACAGTATAAAGTCTTTTTTTTCTCTCCCTCTTTCTGCCTCTAAGAGCTCAACAACAGAAACCATGAAGAGGCTGCCCTTCTTAGGCCAGCTTTTGGGTCAGCTGTGCTGGAATCCTTATGTCACCGTGTGTGGTGAGTGGAGCTTCTGGACAACTTTCACTCAATCGCTAGTGGGTTTCACAGCCCCAAAACAGATAAAAGTAATAATGATGGTAATCATTCTCGCATGGTGTATAATGCGTTATGTGGTGGTGTATTTTTTTGCAGATACAAGCAGAGGGCTGCTGCTTGGGTGTCTTTGGGGACTGTACTCAGAGCGTCCAAGCAATGCTGTGGAGAAAAAAGCCAACCAGTGGATACGGGTACGCACTTAGCATTTTAAATCTTTATCAGTGGCTCATTCAGGTTACTAATAAAAGTTGGTCTGACTTTTGATATATTTTGAAGATGGTCACAGTTTTGTATATGGCTCAGTGCTTTTTTTCAGTATATCTGTGACTGTTTATGTCATATAAGTTTAGTGATTATCAGTGATAATTGCAGCATATTCACTAAGACCTGGTGACCTGATATATTTTATTGTGAGAATGTCAGAAAAAGACACAAAATATATTACACAAAGGGGAACAAAGATGGTTTCACTTGAATATGCAGTGAAGATGTAATTCGTGTCTGAAGCCAAAATTCTCAAGTTCACTTCACAAGTTGACTTAATATAGAAACTTGTGGCATGTACTATATGTGTTATAGTTCTACTGTGAGTAGATATCTATCACAAAAAAGGAATCCTGGAAAAAATAGAGGCGAAAGGAACTATAAAATTCTGATATTGTACTAGTTGTTTTTATGCCTTTATAACATTTAGGCATTTTCCTTCCTATTGCCATCATATTAAAACCTGGTGTGTTTGCTATTCATGTTCTAATTCGTTCTGGACCGAGTTGACATACAGATTATTTGGCTGTTACAGATCATTCTTTTAGCAAATACTCATAAAAGAATCTCTCTTTGACTGCCTTCGGGCTGCTGAAGAGATTTTCAGTCTAATATACTTTTAATAGGAGTTTGATGGCCAGCTCTCTCTTTCCTCTTCAATTGAACATGGATGATGAATGTCGTAGATTGGATCTCTGTTTGCCTAAGCTTTTGTGCCCCAAACTGTAAAACATATTTTGAAAGCAAATCAAAATGGACTGTTTTACTGCCTCTTGTCACCAGAGGAGGATCAGCCTTCATATTATAGTTAGCGGATCCTGTTAACTGTGTGTTCTCAGGGCGCACATACAAAGGAGGGAACGGGAACAGAGGGAAGAAAAGATTCTGTGGTGTTCAACTTTGAGAGGGTTCACACAGATGGCTTATGATAAACAATGTGGAACATTCACATTTTTGCCAGATTATCTGTGTGTTAGTATTACTTGGATTAATTTCTCATCTAATAAAACATCCTTTTAATTGGAACAGTGTCTTGGAAGTAAACTTTAAATTTTTCCAGAGGGTCTTTGACCTGCAAGAGGAGAAGCAGAGTGCATGTGTGCATTGTGGTTGTGTACATAGGTGTACGTGAACTATACTAAGATATGAAGATTAATATTACTTTCTCAAATAACAATAAGACTCGTTTATGATTAGATAGGAGAGATGACCTGTCCTGGGTGTAGCTCACCTCTAGCCTGATGACAGCTGGAGTAGGCCCCAGCTCCCTCATGACTTTGAGCCAGTTTAGATAAGGGGTTAATAAAAATGGATAGATGGTGAAGATATAACCGCTCAGTTACAGTTACAACAGTTGTAACTTAAAGAATGAACTGGTGCCGTCTACACGAACAGCTAGAAAAACCTATTTATTTATTCATTTATTTACTATCACCCTATCACACATGCATATGTCAGTGTATTGTGCATTGTAAAAAAATCAGATTACACTGGAGGAGTGGAGGACAGAAAGTGGCAGGCCTAAAAAACTTTCTGTAGCAGATGAACAGTATCTAAAAAGTCATGTTTTTAAGAAAGGTGAAAAAACTCAGCTAGCAAAGACCTGACACAAAGGACCCCAACTGAAGAGTGTTAGTGGATGGCTGGCTGTCAAGAAGCCATTCTTGAGGTAGTTGAAATCATTGTCATTATGTACGAAGGAGGTCAGGAGAGAGGTTCAGTGGTTTACAGCCATCTGTAAAACATGGTGGAGGCTTTTCCTAGTAAAGTAATATAAATTAGGGGTGGCTACAGATTTTTTCCCATACTGTAAATAAAACCATAAATTAATCTAGAGACAACTTGGTTAGTTTTTCCAGTTTTTCCATTGTATTTTCAAAGTAATGTAATGCTTGTTCATGATGGTTTGGTAGTAGCTGCACTGACAGCCAGTGCTGGGTTCACTGAGGTCATTTCTAGAAAAATGGTTCACATGTATTGTGTACTGTGTAGCACTTGAAAGTACAATAACATAACATAACCACCTCTGTAGCTGCTCCTCATTGTCCTTCTCTTGTCCTCAAAAGGAGCTTCCATTTACCGCAAAAGACGGGAATAACGGGAAGAACAAAAAAACCTTTTCACCGCAACTCGGCCCATCTGGGAGAACAGGGCAGATGTATGGTTTTAGGCCAGAAATGGTCTGTCTCCGTGTCTCTCCCCGTGTCTGTGTTGTGTTGGGCTGACTGTCCTGGAATGCAGAAAGCAGCCTGTTTTCTGTTAGCCCTGTCTGATCTTGCTCCCCAACATTGTTTTCTTGCTGCCTCTGTAATAAGCTGAGTTTCTGATGCTAAGTGGCACCTAATTTATTTTTTTTTAAATTTAATTATTTTTTGTGCATGTTTGTGCATGCACATTTGAGTATTTGCACTAATATGTGTGTTTTGCCTGCCTGCTACTGTGTGTAATGTTAGTAGCCATATATTTCTATTTTTATTATTAAAAAAATGATAGTACTTAAGAGTACTCAGCCTTTTCTCCCATGTGTCTTTGCCTCACCCCTCCCTGTCTGCCTCTTTTCCCCACATCTGAGTGTTCTGACTGGGTTTGAAGAATTCCTGTTATAGCTGTAGGCTATGTCAGATAGTCATTAACTCAATTGGTCTGTTTCTCGACATCCTGTACTTGCAGAGAGACCACACAGTGCTGCACTACCATGGCATGAGCTTTGAGGAGATGACAGATAAGCAGAGCATGAGAGTATAATATTAGAGGGACAGAAGATGAACCGTTTGATATCTTAATCTTTGATGTCTATCTTTAGTGACTCAAACAGAGTGAACCACAGCTTGGCCCTGGAGCCACAGTGGCTACTTCACTTTTAAAACATATTTCTTATTATTGGCTAACACTGGCTCCTTTTATGTGTTTTTATTTGAAGATGAAAGTAGCTTTGTCTCCATTTATCTGATTCTTTTTGGGTGTCATTGCCCGATTGACTGAGATTCTCTTTTCCATTTCTTCCTTTTATTTATGAGGAAGAGTTTTTCATCGTTTCATCGCTTGTTTGTTTTCTACTTGATACACAAACAACATATCTAAGCGTTAAAGACTGTGACTTTTAAATGGCCACCAACAGACACATGCATTCTCATGTCAGAATTAATAATTATAGAATTAATAGAAATAACTATGAGTAGGGCTTGCAAGAATACTGGGCATGTAAAATGAATATGCACCTGACACTTTATTAGGTACACCCATTCAGCTACTTATTAACAGAAATATCTCGTCAGTTAATCACATATCAACTCAATTGCTTTAGGCATGTAGACCACCTGCTGAAGTTCAAACTCAGTGTCAGAAAAGGGAAGAAAGGTTGATTTAAAGCCTCTTTTCCATTAGTACCTACTTGGTTTGACCAATTTTCTATTATAATCGAGTACCACCTAATGTACGTTGTCGTTGTCATAGCAGTGCTGCATAGCATGGCAATCGGTGGCATGCAGTGTGACAACGTTTTTTTAGTGCCTGCTCGCATCGCTTGGAACAACAGCCGAGCAGGTAACCTAATGGAAAACCCTGGAAACCTTGGCGATCCATGGTGAGTCAATCAGAGGAGTTACTAATGGAAATGGGGCTCTTGAAGTCGGATGGGCTGGTTTGAGTATTTCAGACACTGCTAATCATCTGGGACTTCCCTGCACAACCATCTGTAGGGTTTAGAGAAAATGTTTATTTAAAAAAAAAAAAAAACTATACAAAAAACTAGGGACAAGTATCTTGTTGATGTCAGAGGAAAATAACCAGACTGCTTCAATCCAGTAGGAAGGCAACAGCAACTCACCACTCAACATTTCTTATAACCAATGTGGGCAGAAGAGCATCTCTAAACGCACAGCACATCAAACCTTGAAGCAGATTAGCTACAGCAGCAGAAGACCGCACCGGGTGCCACTCCTTTTAGCTAAGAGCAAGAAACGCAGGCTACAGTTCACACTGGCTTATCAAAACCGAACAGCAGAAGATTGGAAAAACATTGCCTGGTCTGATGAGTCTCAATTTTTGTTTAGAAATTCTCCCAAACTCAGTCCAATAAAGCACATTTGGGATGAAGCGGAAGGGTGGGTGGATTTATAATTACAATTAATTACCAAAAGCACTTTGTCATACTTTTCCCTTAAAGTCAAAAGTTAAAATTTAGAATAAAGGAATATAATTAATGTTATTTTGTCTACTTGCTAACGATTTTGTTTTTCTTTTCCTATCATAGCATAAATCATGACCAATGTGTCAACAAAAGGGAAGCTCAGTCTAAAAAAGAATCAGTGCATTGAAAAGAATCAAAAAGCTAAAACTATATCATAAAAGTTGCTGAATTTAAAAGGGGTGTTTCTTGTAAAACTTTTATTTTCAATCTGAGTTGGCTACATGACACAAATGATTTTCTTTCAAAAATCAATGTCTTAAAATGTCCATATACACAAGGTTTATGGGGTCAAAAGTGACACATTTGGCCATTTTGGTGGAAAACTTAAATTGCTCTTGCTTCTTTCCTGTAGCTGTCTTTGTGCCAGGTTTGAGGGCAGTTGCTTCTCTCTTTATTATTTTCTATAATGAGCCTTTTTTGCACTCTTATCCTTCATTTCGTCTTCTTTTTTTGTCTTTGCTGTTTTGACCATCTGAGGTTATACTTCAGTCTTTCTTTGGTTTTGGGAGAATTCAGTCATGGCTTAGTAATTGTTAACAGACACCCATCAAAAACAACCCAAGCCTTTGCGTTGTGCATTTTTCTACATCCTCTGTTTTAATTTTAGATTTATGGAGGGATAATTTCTATGGCAGCAATGGCAGTCAATGTCCCCAAAGCCAACTTAGTTGCTTATGACTTTTAAACTGCAGCCATCGCAGTGCATTCCAGTGTCCCTCTGATATTTCTTCTAACCAGCCTCCCTTCCCTCTCATTCCCCAGCCTCACTGTGCCTCCTTACCAAGGGTGGGATAAGATTGATCGGTTTTTTTTATGCACTCAATGTGCAGAGTTTGAGGGCTCTCAGATGGTAGTTATTGGGTTGTTTTTTGCGACTATGTGGAGGGTAAGCATCTTAGCGTGTTGTAGGGCTTTGCCAAAGAAACCACACATCCTCACCAACAACGCTGCAGCATCCCTACATTGGTTTCTGTTTTTCTGCTTCACTTGAGTTCTTTTCTTTATAAATTGTGCTCCAAAGTCTCCTTTTCTCCTTATCTATTGTTAAGCGCACACTGTTTGTAGTTTTAGGGGATTGGTTCTTTGTGGTATAGATGTTTCTCTGTTTTTACTGCAGCTCTATGTCTAGTGAAGATGTGAGGCTTTGGCTGTTTCTGTTGGATCTCACTTTCCAGCCTGCAACAGTATGTCAAATCTGTGGTTGAGTTGAGGGGATTTCTAAAGTTTAAATCAATCTCTAATTTCATGTTATGGATCTTTGAGTTTTCAAGCACTTCTGAAGGAATTCTGAAGAATATTTTTGTCAAAAATTCAGCGTATCATTCACGAGACCACTGAATGCTGTGTGGCATCACTTTTGGATTTTAAATGCCAACACTGAAAGTAAAAACAAGGCGATATGTCTCAACGCTTCTTCTGCTGTGACATATTTATTAAATATTTTGAGAAATCGTACATCTTGGCAGTTTTGCTGTTTTATTGAAAGCGGTTTGAGAGTTACTCATGTAGCATTGTGCCTTACACTATGAGCATTGTGTTCCCTCCTGTTGTTCCTTGATTACGACCAGCATTTTTTTGAAGACCAGAATCAGCTGAGTTTATTAGTCTAGTTTATCAGTGTATGATGAGGCCCCTTTTAAAAAATTCTCGTAAAACACCAAGGCCCTCTGTAAGAAGGAATGTTCATCTCTGAAGTTGCTCATATGCTGTCCATACAGTCTCACTTACTGGAATACCTTTTCTCCACTCATGTGTTTCAAATGATGTGATGCCAGTAGAGTCATCCTATATTCCAGTAACTAATTAGCTTTGATGTTATGGATCTTAGGGTTTGGAAAATTGTATCAAAGTCTTGTTATATTGTGATGCACGTACAGTCAAAAGAAAAAAAAATCACTGGACTCTGCAGTCCTGTGAAAAACTAAGTACACCCTTTGATTCATGAGCTTGCAGAACAAGCTTTACCAGCAAAATCTTGAAGTAATCATTTCTCTGGGACTTTATCAGTCTCTCACATCATTGTGGAAGAATTTTGACCCACTCTTCTTTACAGCATTTCTTTAATTCATTGAGGTTTGTGGGCATTTGTGTATGCACAGCTCTCATAAGATCCCACCATTGCATTTCAATTGGATTGAGGTCTGGGCTTTGACTGGGCCACTGCAAAACCTTGATTCTTTTCTTTTTCAGTCATTCTGTTGTCCATTTGTTTCAAGTGTTTTGTCTCATCATCTTGTTCCATCTTGTTCCATTACCCAGTTTGGGCCAAGCTTTAGCTGTTGTACAGACTGCCTGTGATTCTTGAATACTTTGGTATACAGGGGGAATTCATGGTTGACTTGATGCAAGGTGCCCAGGTTCTGTGGCTGCAAAACAAGCCCAGATCACCACCTGTCCATCACTGTATTTCACAGTTAATATAACAGATTTAGGCTGAAATGTGATGTTTTTTGTTAACATCTTTATTTTTTGTCTCATATACAAAGGACATTGTTCCAGATGGCTTGTGGTTTGTTCAGGTGAAATTTTGCAAACCTAAATGGTGCCATCTTTTTAGAGGCGTAAGGCTTTCTTCTGGTAGCAGTTCTAAACCAGCCATGCTTGTTCAGGCTTTTTGTGATTGTCCTTTCATAAGCTTTAACATTTACATTCTAACTAAGGCTAGTAGAGCCTGAGCTCAAGCTCTTACACTTTTTGGGAACTTTCCAGAGTATTGAGCAGTGGGTTGGCAAGGATGTCCGTTCCCGAGAAGATTCTGTAAACACACATTTGAATGGTGCAGACCACCAAACCAATCTTTTATTAGCAGCACCTGATTGCTACTTGCGTTCTTAATTCCTATAGAAGCCATAAGGGTGTTTCTTTTCCACATGGCTGTATGCATACAGTACATATATTTTTCTTCACATTGTGTTTTCTGGCCTTCCACAGAAAGTATTGTGTCAGCTTTCCACAGAAGAAGATGAAACTGCAGCACAAGCGTTAATGAAGTGTACGGGTGTACCAGCTAAAGAGTACCACCTTAAAGTCCTGAGAAAGGTATTATTGCTTTGTTTCTGTTGGTATCATTCATTACATACAAAGATATTGAATTTAACATGCTTTATATGTAAACTGTGCTTTGACCGGCTTTTCAGAAGGTGGCGCTGCTGCAGGAAAACGTTGGACAAAGCTGCACATTATTTAACAGTCAGAGGTAAATGTGAAAAATAAATAAATAAAATATGTAGACCAGCTGGATAAGTGCCATTCATATTTCATCAGTGGGTTGTTTTGTTTCTTAACGAAAATGTTGTAAAATGGTGAAAAAATTAATCATCATAGTTTATATAAAACCTTCTTGAAACTATCTTTAATAAAGGCTAATAAAAGTATTTATTAGCATTTATATACAGCAGAGAAAATAACAAATCCTCACAGTTTAGATCCAGGGATGGTGATGTAATCAGTCATTTAACATCATATTAGCTAACTCTTTGACTAACTGCTGCCACTCTAGAGGACACTAATAGATAGCTTTTGTCAAAGTTGTTAGTATTAGCTTGTAGAATGGTTAGTATAATTATGTGTGCACTTAAAATCACATTTGAATCCAACACACTGTGAATTTTTAAATAATAGGATGTGTGGAAAGGAGGACTGAAAATAAAACTTGAGCCTGGATGGATTTCTGTCTTTTCTATGATAATAGCAGAGTTGTTTATGTTTAACTTGAGGTAAAGTACTGTGTTTCATTGTTCTGGTAACAGTGACAATAAAGATCTATCTTATCTTCCATGTAGGTGTTCATGTGACAGGATTGTGGATATATCAGAGGCATGCATCCCCATTGTCACTTGTCCCGAGGCATCTTCTCTCATTAGTCTATTGCTACAGCGGCCGGTGGCTTGTGTCACAGAAGGTCTCAGTGAAGACTTTCTGAATGCTTTGACCTCTGCTTACTCAAGGTAGTAAAGTATTAAGGGTTTGAAGCTGAATATTTTATGACCTAGTCCATTATCACATTGTATTTACTGTACTATATTGAGCATTTTAATTGTTGTATTTTATAGATTGGAGCATTACATAGGCAAACAAAGGGCGATTTCTTGGCTCATATAGTTGAGATGTAGAAAGGATTTTCCCAAATGTAACCCGGAATTTTATCTGATTGTGATATACATGCATCTACAATATACACAATATTCACAGCTGGGAATATACATCCAGTGATGTAAGTTATTCTTCTTTTCCCAGGCAGGGTTTGGCATTGGAGGAGCAGGCCTTGGTATCTCTGTGGTATCACAGCTTTTCCAGCCTGGAAGAAGCAGTCCTCAGTCTGTTGCAGTCTGTTATAACTACAGGGTTAACACCACAGAAGCTAGAGCAACAAGTAGCACAGTCACTGCTGGTGGGTAAACGTTTGTTTTCTAGTTATTTTCTACCTTAATTCTGCAGTGTACAAAACGTCATCAAAAAATACCCATGATTCTCTATCAAAGCCTGAGTTTGAAACCCAGACAATCAGTTATATTGTAAACTTTGAACATTTGAAAATTAGGAGCTGATTTAAAATACATTTGAAACAGTTACATCTAAATCGTACCTGACACGATTGTTGACTAGTCTGCTGGGCTATAGATCAAGTCTCATCTTTTTTCCCCCATCATTTACATTTTATAGCAACAATTTGGCAATACTATTGTAGTTCATGACAGTCACAGAAGTGCCAAAAAGTTTTTAAAAAGTATACGTGCTGTATCTGAAGAGCCGAACTTATGATGAAATACGAGTATCTAAGGATATTGTTGTTTTATGTTGACAGAGTTGGAGAGAATGTGCAGAATGTTGTCCTGTTGTACTGTGAGATTTTCTGCAGTTTTACTGCTGCATGAATTGGCCTCATTTATTCATATATTGGTGATATACTGCTGCTGTTAAATTAGTTTGTTATGCACAAACTTTGACTCATCTGCCCTGAATTACAGGGGCTCGCATGAGAAATCATTGCACACTCCTTATGTGTTAAGCTGCAGTTTTAGCTGCTTCTAATATAGGCCTTGCTGCAAAATTTTGCTGATTATAATATGCATAATTCTGGGAAACATTCCTTTGCTTTTTTTGGTGACTCTTTATGGACTGTTCTTGCCCGGCTAACACCAGTTGGCTTTGCGCTGCATGGGTCTCACATAATTTGGCAAGCTCTTAACCCCATCTCACATCATTTGGCCTGTGCTACACAGCCTTTGCTGTGCCGGGTAAGTACGGAGCTCTCTGTCGCTCGAGTTCTTGGCCACTCCTAAGTTCATATAACTTAAGATCATGTCCAGTCAGAGGTGATTTTGATTTATAAATTGTTATGACTGGTTGATGAAAATGACGTCCTCGTTGCTGCAAAGTGCTCACAAAGTAAAAGCAGTGAGTGGTGTTCTTTTTTTTGGGAGGAGGGGCAACAGAGGCTGCTTTTTTTTTATCCCACATTTAAAACTTGTTTGCCAAATTAGTGAAGCCTCAGTGAGATGTAAGGACAACAATAATAATTAAGTGTGTCACTGAAACAAGACAATTCGAGAAAGCTGTGGAAAAACACTGAAATTAGATACAACAGTGCCAACCCGAATCTGGATGTGTGTCTAAAGCAGACATTTTTTACACATTGTTTGTGCCAAACATCTGTACACAACAATAAAATACTTGTGTGCGCGTTATGAATGGCATCCTATTTACCTAGCCCTTTGATTGCACTCCGAGTGGAAGTTATAAATGTCAGTGAAACTCGGAAACAAAATTTGACCTGTCATCTTGCTCCAGTTAACTTGGATAAAGTTTGTCAGTTGTGTCACTCTTGTTTTCACAGAGTGATGGTCTACTTGAGCTGTGTATATAACAAGGTAGCAAAGCACACGTTCTCAGTTTTAGATAGGGACATGCTTGTTTGCATGCACTGATACTGCATGCACAAAAATGTGCGTGTCTGCTAACTTCTGGGTTAGATTCCTGCTTCTTCCTCTTTAGTTTGCAGGGACTGCTTTGATGGAAAGTTTTATAAACAGTTGAACTAACTTTGTATATAAGGGATGTAATTTTTGCCTGTTTATTTCTCTGCTCCGGATTTACAATGGCATGTTTGTATGTTTGGGAACCCCTGGACAGATTATTCATGTATATGTTAATGTCTGTTTGCTAAAGGGGTTGTACTTTACAAGGTGTGCCTCCACTTTTGGTAGAGCTGTACGATCTCTGATTTTCATCACCTTACACACAAATATATACATTCAGATTCGTGTTTCGTGCATGTTGAGTATACAATGTGTAATATTCTGTCGGGATACAAATAACGTGAGACATAAAAGCACACTGGATTGCGTCTCTCCTCAACTCTTTTGCTCACTTGTTTAGACTACATTCAAAAATGGGAACCATGGAATTACTCTTACATTCCTCATTTCGGCTTGTCCCACCCCCATGTGATCCAGTGAGAAGCGCAGGCCCAATAACAATAAACACTCACTTCCTGGGTCTGACTGCCAAAAACAGAATGTTTGTTGTGTGCTGTAATTGACCCTCCTTGAAGTGTTAGTGGTAAGGTATGGAGGAAGACGCTAAAAAAGTCCCATCTGTTTTTACTAAGGCGGAAACCATGACAGTTCACATGCATGCATGCATGTTGGCATGCAACCCACATAATATGCAGATGTACACTGTTATACATAAACTCTATGGAATTCCATACCCGTGCAAACAGGCTGGTTAATGGTGTCTTCTGAACTGAGAGGAGAGAAAAGAAACACACATGTTATAAAACTAAGAATAAAATCACTTTGTTACAAGATGTTGTAATTACACCACATAAACACTTGGCGGTGCTGTTTATTTCTGTGAATGTAATTGGTCTCATAATTTGGCGCTTTGTGTGGTTAAAAGTCTGCCTAAACTGGTGGAAATGAAATTTAGCACCCTATTTAAATAATCAAGTTCTAACCTATTAGTGTTTTAATTCAAACAGTGAACGGTGAGCTACATTTTTTTTAAAATACTGACACAAGTGGTAGCTCTAAATTGGCTATGTGTAAATTAAATAAGTTAAAAGGCTTACTCCTATCTGCATCCCTTCTGTATCATTCCACTAGCACATTATTTTGCAGGAATAAAGCCATTTCTCCCCCATAGTGAAGTGCTTGTCCTTATATAAGATGGGTGTTGGGTTGGAGGATAATTAGGGACTAGAAAATATGAACAGTGCAGCTGTTAAATTTTTGTGCTGGGGCGTTTAAGAATGTGTTAAATCCAAAACACATGATGAGTGCATTTAAGGAGGAGATGAGAAAGTAATTGTGTGTGGGGGTGTTTGTGTGTACGTGAAGGAAGGGCTGACAGAGTGGTAAACTGAGTGTTTAATGAGGAGAGAGTGAGAACAAGGATAACTGAGGCTTAAAAGCAGAATGTTTCTGGGTGATTCAACAGTGACACCTTCTGGTCAGTATTCTGGACAAACATTCAAAGTGGTTTAATGGGAGCATGTATTTATTGTCAGTAATTTCTGTATGGATTGGATTGGTAGGGTTTTTTATTTTTTTTATTTTTTTTATTTTTTTAGCATTTGTGAAGTATTTAAATTTTTGTGTGTTTCTGTGTTTCAGCCTAAAGCTTGTGCTCAGCACTGCTCAATATTCTTGGTTGTAAATGACATCTTTAGGTGAGTTCTGGCTGAAATATGTTATGTTTGTGTAGAAAGTCAGTATATATTTCTGGTGCTTACTGAATATTACAGTGATATGCTGTTACTGAACGTGTACTTTGCAGGTCCATCCTTAAGCAAGCCGAAGGAAATGAGTCTGTTAAGACTCTGGTCCAAACCTTTACCAAGTGTTTCCTGAGGGAACTGGCACTGCTGAAGCCTCAGGTCAGCTACAATAAATGCATACATGTTTGTTTCTTGCAGCACTGCAAACAGTCATTTGACTAATAGATTATTTCAGTCTATTCATCTCTAGTTACTGAAAACATTTTGACAAAGGCTTGGATTCGCAAAGTTGCATCTGAACAAACCACAACACTTGCAACACTGCAACAATGTCCTTTGGACATTTGAGACCAACATCGAGATATTTGGCCATAATGCACAAAAAAAAACAAAACACAGCAGATCAGCACAAAACCTCATACCAAGTACGGTGATGGAGAGGTGATGATATGGGCTTGCAACAGGACAGGGATCTCAGTCACAGCGGAAAATCTGCAATGGAAGGGAAAAGAAGAGAGTCCAGGTGCTGCTCAAAGTCCAGTCAAATTGTGACAGGACCTTAAGAGAGTTTTGCATAAATTATTTGCCACAAACTTCACTCAGTTAAAGCATTGTCATAAAAAGAACTAAATTTCTCCATGACAATGTGAGAGCCTGTTAAAGTCATACAGAAAATGATCACTTCAGCTTATTGCTGCTAAAGGTGATTCTACAAGCTACTGAATCACAGTTTTTCAGCAGGCCGTATGGAGTCCTGTGAAAACTTTCTCTTTCACAGGATTGTAGGTGTCGAGCAGATTTTCTCCAGTGATTCTTATCTAGCGTGGAAACTAAAGAAAGGGTACTTTTAAACCTGAGGGTTATACACAAACACAGCAGTCGACAAGCAATTACCTCTAGAGCTGCAGGAAAAATCACTTACTTGATGAATCCTCCACTTTATTATCACTTGAACTCCAGCTGGGAACCTGCTGCTCACACCTAACACAGCACATTTCACACCCCTGCATCATAGACAATGAATTCACATCATCAGTTTGCAGGTAATAACTCTGTACAGATAAATGTGGAAACCACTGTGAGCTCTTACACTTCTGTGTCACTGTGTACTTTCCAACTTTTGCTAAAACTCTCAGCCCTCAGCTGACACATGTTCTCTGTCACTGTTTGGGGAGCATTCATCCAAACAGTTTGTGGGACTGTAAGGAATAATCTGGCACTTACATGTCAGCCATTCCAGAAAACAGATGTGTTACTATGTAGGGATGATGTATTATCTGCTATGCAGCTTTGTGAGTAGAGCATTTCCTTTCTTTTCACCTCTATTAACCACTAGATGGCAGTGCTATAGTGCATTTACAGTGGCCTCGATTTTAATGGCTGTAGTCACCCTGCACAAAACGCTACCTATTACACGCTACATTACACATTAGCACCAACTGTATCACTGTTACACAGCCTCCCATTCAAAATGCCATTTTTCAGGCTTTCAGAGCACACTGATGCATGAGTTGAAGGAAACTGTGATTTACATTGATGAAGCTCAGGTAAAAATGTGCTTTGTGTTGTTTCAGACAAGCATATCTGTGAAAGCCTTCTTCCCACAGTCGCCTTCAAGTCTGCTGGTTCCCCTCTTGACGATGCCATCAGGTCAGTGTGCAGACACACATGTTGTGTGCGTCATCGTCTGCTTTTGGATGTTTCACTCTGACACTATGCACAAAACCCATCACTGTGAAGAAGACCGTGATTAGTTACGCTTTATCACTGTGTAAACAGTTTTCCTGCAGCAGAATGAACGGTCTTTTGTGCGTCTTGTTCTTGCTAATCAATAGTAGTTAGTTTATAACTATGAAGCCTTTTATGTCAGACATGAAAAATGGTGATTTGAAAAGAAACGGAGGCTTAGGTGTCAGTGCCTGTGTTATTGGGATAGCTGTTTTCCTGTTTTTTATAAAAATGAACAAATGAAAATATGGGTCATCATACATAAACACACAAAGCATTTTTATTTGTCTTATCAAAAAGGATCAGTATTATCTATGCTGGATGTGTATCACTGTGCTAACAGTTTTTGTGTTTGGGAATCTTTACAATTAAAGAGATGCACAGTAGGTGAGTGCAGGAGCAAAACGGAGCAGTAAGCTTATCAGTGTGTGCCCAGACTGGCCTGTAGGCAGGAATGATTTACATGAATGGAGCCATTTAGGGACACGCTGGAGCCCAGCCAGAACTCAGAGTTAATTATTACTGTGTGTGTGTGTGTGTGTGTGTGTGTGTGTGTGTGTGTGTGTGTGTGTGTGTGTGTGTGTGTGTGTGTGTGTGTGTGTGTGTGTGTGTGTGTGTGTGTGTGTGTGTGTGGTGAAGGGCAATTTTTCACCAGGGACTGAATAGAAATGGTACTGAGAAAAGTAGAAGATTTGAGGATTTATTATGATTCGTGCCCTCTCTGAAAAAGCCACGAATTACATTTTAGCATTGCATTGTTAAAACACAGCCTTGGGAAAAAACTTGGATCACGCTGACAAGTATTTGAAATATTTATTCAAGTTTGTTTGTCAACCTCAGGTGTCATTTGGACTGCGTTTCTGTGAAAAAATTTGGTTTGCGGTGGGAAATCAATTTTTTACAATGCAATGTGAAAAAACTATTTTAACAGCAGTTAAAATGAATCCTGAAAAGCACAAGAAAGTAATCACAGTTGGGCCATTTCTGCTTTGAAATTACACTCATTGGCCACTTTTCAGGTACACCTGTTCAGCTGTTTGGTATTGGTATGCAGTTAGAAATGGTCAAAACAACCTGTTGAAGTTCAAAACAAGCGTCGGAATGGGGAAGAAAAGTGATTTAGGGCAGCGGTCCCCAACCTTTTTTGCACCATGGACCGGTTTATGTCTGACAATATTTTCATGGACCGGCCTTTAAGGTGTCACAGATAAATACAACAAAATAAAACCAGTACCGGTACCAAAAAAAAGAAGATTTATTGATAACACACGGGAAAAGACTCAGGGAAACAGAGTTAAGGATAAAAATAACAATAAAAAACAATTAAAAACCCTGAAAACCATAAATTTCACACCCGAGCCTCAACTCTCGTGGCCCGGTACCAAACGACTCACGGACCGGTACCGGTCCGGGGGTTGGGGACCGCTGATTTAAGGGACTCTGGATGTCATATGGATTTCAGAAAATGTTCCAATGAGATTTTCCCACACAACCATCTCCGGAGTTTACAGAGATTGGTCCAAAAAAGAGAAAATACCAAGTGAGCAGCAACTCTCTGGGTGAAAACGCCTGTTGATGCCAGGAGTCAGAGGATAATTGCCAGACTGCTTTGAGCAGATAGGAAAGTAACAGTAACTGAAATAACCACTCCTTACAACCAAAGTATCTGTGAACACACAAAACATCAAACCTTTAAGCAGATGAGCTACAGCAACAGAGGACCACACTGGGTCCTATTCCTGCCAGCTAAGAAAAGGAAACTGAGGGTACAGTTCACACAGGCTCACCAAAATTAGATAACAGAAGTCTGTAAAAATGTTGCCTGCTCTAATGAGTCTTGATATCTTCTGATGACTGCTTCCAACAGGGTAATGTAAGGTAATGTGAACGGTTGTTTTGTTTTGTTTTTAAACATGACTGTGAGTGCACTGTACTCTTCCACAGTCACCAAATCTCAATTCAGTAGAGCACCTTTTGTTAGTTTCCATGAGTTGTGAGCTCGAGTTTTTACTTTTGTAATTTCAGTAGTTTTGTTTTCTGATCCTTGTGTTGGATACCTCTTGTATTATCTGTGTCTCTACTTTAGTTATTGATGACTTTAGATTTATTAGTTACCTTCCTGCTCCTTTCCTTACCTCAGGCCTGTGATTCTTTGTGTTTCTGTAAAGAGCTCAGCAATAAAGCTCCCTTTGTGAGATTACTTTTGGTCTCTGGAGTCTTGCATCTGGGTCCACTCCCTGTCTACCACACATCCGAACCGTGACACCTGTGGGATGTGGTAGAAAGGGAGAGAACCATCTGTGATTTGAAGCGAAAAATCTGCAGCTATTGTGTGATGCGATCATGTCAATATGGACCAAAATTTCTGAGCGATGTTTGCAGCACCTTGCTGTATCTGTAACACAGAGAATGAAGGCAGTTCTCAGCTCAACACTAGCAAGGTGTACCTAACAGAGTGTCCAGTGAGTGTAAATGTGCAAGATATTTGGAGGATTGTTTATGTATTTTACTAATAAAAAGCTTAACTATTATCTTAGCTAAATATAATTATATTATCTATTTTAATATATGTGAACATGCTTTTTTTCTGGTAATATGATAAGATTTAACAAATCTAAAACGAGGCTGTCAAAGGTATACAAATATTTATTGGTTTTGGTCCTCTTATCCGTCTATTTCAAACTAAGGGAATAAATTTATCTATGAAGATCTCTTTTTGGATTCAGTGAAACTGCTGTGCCATTTTTGCTGTATTTTGACTTTCAATAGACCAAATAATTTTCCCGTAAATGTAGAAAATAGCTGGCAGATGAATCAATAATTAATATAATTGCTGGTTGCAGCAGTTTGCGGTGTTATGGGGAATTAAATGTTGGAGTCACATTTTGATTCTTGGGTTATTGTAGTGCTACATTTACCACACACATATTTCAGTAATATAACTTTTCTAATAATAATAATAAACTTATTTTTCATTATTCTTGAATGGTTAGTTCAAGATTGACTTAATAGTTAGCTTTGGATCAGTGGATTGTAAGAAGCGATTATTTGTGCAACAAGCCATCATTATGTCATTAAATCTGAATCTGTTCTTGCAGAGATGCCTCAGGGGGCTTGGAGAAATCACCTGAACTGGCTGAGCAGCTCATTACAGAGCCTGACAGAGGAGGAAGAGGAGGGAGACGGCAGAAGCACCAGGTTAGAGTGAGAATGGCTCGCGGAGAGAATGTGTTAATGTGTGCCTGCTTCCACCACCCTACTGAATGCCTGTGCGGTGTTCTTATTTCCATTAGCTCTTGTTGAGCGGGTGGTTAGTCAGATATTTTTCCCTTGCCTCACAGTACAGAGGTCCTGGAGGAGTGCGTAGCTTCTCCAAGCATTCATTAGAGGCTATTAGCTTAGGAAAGAGAGAACTGTGGAGAATACAAGTGAGTGGGAAAATGAGTGGAGAAGAAGTGGATAGAGTAGAAAAAAGATATAACGAAACAGAGAAAAGTAGACTATTTAGTCTGGGATTCATGAAAAAAGAGAATAGGGGTTTCTGATTAAAAGAACATCAACTAGGTGATGTCGTGGAGACGGAGACGGATGACTTGATGCCCTTCAGCTGCGGTTTTTAACAGGGCCCATTATCCCCACTGTCGCCTCATTCTGGAGTTGAGTGCAAAATTCCCAAAACATTGTTCGGAGCCAGCGGTGGGAAAGTAGTGTGTTGTGTTGCTCCAAGCAAAGTTGCAGCTGCCAAGGCCCTGCAGAGGGCTGCTGCTGTTCCTATTTGGAAGCCAAGTGGAGAGAGGGAAGATGAGGAGGAGAGCTCTAATGATGGTATTAGGGAAATCTGAGAACGAGATCCTTATCGCTCTTCTGACTTGAAGTCATTCTTGCTGTTGCAGCTGTGAAGCTCTGTTCGCTCTGTTGTACCACTTTGTCTGCCCAAATCTCAATTTCTTTGCCAATATTTCTTCTTTCTCTTTTTACTTTTAGATTTACGGTTCTCATTTTTTATAAAACATTAATCTAACGAGAAGCAGCTTGCCTACAATATGAACTTGTCTACGAATGATGAGAAAATACAGAGAATATTGATACCTTTCAAGATCATAACCATCAGCTGATTGGTTTGGACATCAAAGGACATCAGACCTTGTTGCTAATTACGCAGAGCCCATCACGAATCGTGATGGCTGAATGAAGGTTTTCTAGTTTTGTACAAATGTAGTAGTTTGAGGTGTTGTTTATGATGCTCATCAATAGATCAGACAATGACTTAGATCTGCATCATCTGCATTTAAGTCGCTTTGATCTTCCATTGATCCTGTCAATGGGGGTGTGCTAATTTCCATGGCAGGGACTCAGTTGTGGTTCATTCATAAAGTCCTAATGAGTCAGTTGACAGCCTGCTATCAGAGTTTTTTTTCTGCTCTACACTGAACACCAGATTGTTTTAGTATAATTTTGCTCAGTTGCCATCTCAGTTTGACAGCATGTATTTAAAACAACAACAACAAACAAACCATCTTCTCTTCTTTATGGCCACTTTTTTTCAATGTTTGGAAAGCAGCCTGGGTATAAATTGTTAGGCTGACAGTCAGCAGTTGTATTTTCCACCAGGACTTTGGGGAAGGCTTTGTAGAGGGGAAAGTTGTACATATTCACACAAATACCTCGGAAAAACTGAGACTAAGTTGTAGATTAAGTGCCAAGCTATTAACAAACTGAACCAGACCTGAACCAGGTCTTTTTGAGGATGGAGTTGATGTTGGTCTCCCACTTCAGGTCCTGGGAGATGGTTGTACCCAGGAACTTGAAGGTCTTCACAGTTGACACAGGGCTGTCTGATATGGTGAGGGGGAGCAGAGTTGAGGGATGTCTCCTGAAGTCCACTGTCATCTCTACAGTCTTAAGAGTGTTCAGCTCCAGATTGTGCTGACTGCACCAGAGTACCAGCCGCTCAACTTCTTGCCGGTATGCAGACTCATCACCATCTTGAATGAGGCCAATGACAGTGGTGTCATCTGCAAACTTTAGGAGTTTGACAGCTGAGTTCTTGGAGGTGCAGTTGTTAGTGTAGGGGGAGAACAGTAGTGGTGAGAGGACACATCCTTGAGGGGCACCAATACTGAGGGACCGGGTTTCAGAGGTGATCTCCCCCAGCCAAACTTGTTGCTTTCTGTCTGTCAGGAAGCTGGTGATCCACTGACAGGTAGCTGGTGACACGCTGAGCTGGGAGAGTTTGGAGGAAAGAAGTTCAGGCACAATGGTGTTAAAAGCCGAACTAAAGTCCACAAACAGGACCCTGGCATAAGTTCCCGGGCGGTCAAGGTGTTGCAGGATGTAATGCAGCTCCATGTTCACTGCATCATCCACCGACCTGTTTGCCCGGTAGGCAAACTGCAGAGGGTCCAGCTGGTGGCCTGTAATGTCTTTCAGGTGGGCTAACACCAGTCGTTCGAAGGATTTCATGACCACAGATGTTGACATAGTTGACATAATCAGTCATGAATTTTTAAGCATAAATGACCAGCATGTAGGATTTATTGGCATCTTGCAGTTTGGTTGCAGATTGCAAGCAACTAAATACTCTTCCGTCACTCCTCCCTTTCCAAGAGTGAAGCTAAGCCACACAGGAAAGCTCTCTATATATATATATCCAGTTGGTGCTCTGTCCACTTTGGGCTCCTGTAGACATATTGCTGGCACAACATGGTCTACTTGATGGAAGAGTTTTTTTTTTAGCTTACAAAAAAAATAAAAATAATAATAATAATAATGGATTGGATTTATATAGCACTTTTCAAGGCACCCAAAGCACTTTACAATACCACTATTCATTCACTCTCACATTCATACACTGGTGGAGGCAAGCTACAGTTGTAGCCACAGCTGCCCTGGGGCAGACTGACAGAAGCAAGGCTGCCATATCGCGCCATCGGCCCCTCTGGCCAACACCAGTAGGCGGTAGGGTAAAGTGTCTTGCCCAGGGACACAACGACCAGGACAGAGAGCCCAGGGATCGAACCGGCGACCTTCCGGTTACAGATGCGATTCCCAACCCCCTGAGCCACTGTTGCCCCAAAAAAACTTCTACTTACAGGTGATTATACACTAATTTAAACATAATCGTGAATCCTATACTTCTTCTAAGCTACAATTCCCCCTAAATCCTACAAACTGTTGGTTTAATATAACTGATGGTGTTTGCTATTGAATTATTCATTTTTTTAAAAAGAAATTGTACCCTGTGAGGTATGTGTTCATATAATATATGTTCTCTCATGTGGTACAGTGTCTTTTCGGTAACAAATCACTTCCCAATGATACCCACTGTTCATGAAGGGTTCTACTTCTGCTGTTAAATGCTGCTTCTCCTAATGTCCTGCAGGGGGCACCACAACGTGTTTGAGGCCTGGTTCCTGCTGGTTCAGTGTGCCCACTGGGTACAGGTGGCTGTCCAGCTGCTGGTCACATCTGGGACTGAAGATGGTGATCCCTTTCTGTGGCTGTTGATATTCTACCACTACCCCACCAAGAGGTGGCACCACAGAGCTTCACAGCTGGTGAGTTTGTTTGTTTTTTGCATAAATCATTTTAATCTAGTTATATGAAATCCAAAATTTTCCACTTAAATAATTGCTTAGTAAGTGTTGAACTGATCGATGCAGATATTTCTGCCCCGTCATTATAAACTAAGAAGGCAACCGGGGATCTTCTTAAATAGACTTTGTTTGAAAACCAGTTTGTTCCAACTATTTCTCTTCTTTTACCAACACTGCGGCAGCTAAGTGCTTCAGCATAACTCGGCAACATAACATCGGGGATAGTCTGTTATTTGCAGGTCTGTTGTTGTTGAAAGCAAAAGAAACAATACAGAGGGGCAAAAAACGGAATAACACATTAATGAATTAATTATGGATGACCCCTAACTGAGAGGGAGGGAGTGAGACAGTGGTGAAGAGAGGGAGAGAGATATAGATGAGAGGGCTGGGTGGAAAGGGTGATGTAGTATTGATTTCTCAGTGAGTGTCTGGGCCAGCTTTGCCTGAGTTTTACCTCTCTGTCTCTTGCTTGTCCGCCTCCCATCATAACCCTTGGAGACTCCACCATCTCCTCTACTACAGTTGTACGTTCTTCTCTGCTAGGCGTTCTTGTTGTCTCATTTTTGAATTAGCAGTCTGTTTGTCATTTATTTTTTTACATGAAAGACACCAGAAGACCCGTTAAATCTGACTTGGTTGAAATTGAGCATGCTCTCTTTCTTTCTTTCTTTCTTTCTTTCTTTCTTTCTTTCTTTCTTTCTTTCTTTCTTTCTTTCTTTCTTTCTTTCTTTCTTTCTTTCTTTCTTTCTTTCTTTCTTTCTTTCTTTCTTTCTTTCCTTTCTTTTTAAACATCTTTCCCACCAGGCACGGGCCAAAGAAGCTTGGAACCACATACGCACTCTTTTCTCAGGCGCAGCTCATCCTCTTCCCAGCGACCGCCTGCAGTCACTGGGCACGCTGGTTTCACCACAACCTGAGCAGCAATCATTTGCTCCATCATTGACTGTCAGCCTTTTGGTTAATGTTGCCGTTTTCTGCCAGCTACCACCAAGTGGCTCGGCAGAGGTTTTACAGGCGGTGAGGAAAACTGTTTCTCTTCTGTCATTTTCAGATTATTGTTCCATCCAGTTCTTATTAAATGCAAAGCTCAGTATGCATAATGCTTGAAATGCTGGACCTTAGATACAAGCTACTGACAAAGAAATGCTTCAAAGGGTCCATTTTATAGAGAAAGATGTTAATCATTTCGGCCCTCCTTTCATGCTGTATGCAAGGTTTGATCTGAATGTTCTGCAAATGAAATCCATTTAAATCAGGAAACATACATAATTAAAACCTGGCTAGTTTTCCCCTCAAGGTTGTGTCCTTGGGACACCTATAGACTACTTCCACACCCTCTGCTAGTTTTCAGAAGGTTGACCAGTCAAACTCGTGCAAGCTCCTGTGTCAAACTGGCCCAACGTCCATGTCCAAGGTCATTGCAGTAATGATAATTAGGTCTCAGGGATAGGTGGAAGGGTCCAGGAATTACTGGCTACACCAGCACAGTCTTAGCCCACCACCCATTCAAGCTGAAGGGTGAACATTTTGACACACTGGATCATCTCAGATACATAAGTACGAGTGCAAATGATTGGTCTGAAAGAAGGTGGTGGTCCATAGAAACTATTTTATGTTGACAGCTGTTTTTTAAATGTGACTTTCTTTAACTCATTCACTCACACAGACACACACAAAAAGTAGGTACACCAGCACTTTGCATAACCTACTGGGTTGGAGGGTTCAGTGTCCTGCACCGGTCTTTTTTTCTACAATTTCATTGTACATGTACAGTGACAGTAAAGTGCTTTTCTATTCTAATCTATTCTTGGACATTTGGACAGGTTGAAACATGGATCAGATGCAGCCATCTGAGAATATTTCTCGATTCTCTTTTTGACAAAGTCAATCCTGTGGCAGGTCTTTAAAGCCTCTAAAACATATATGAAGTCTGTCATCTTTATTATGCTTTAAAAGTGTAAAGTTTGGAGAAATGTGACATGTAATTCCCAATAGCAATACCAACACTTTGGGAATGTGAATCATTCCTAGTATTTAATGCCTTTCAATCCCGATCACAGATCTGAGTGCGTTTTGTATAAAAATTGGCAAATACTTATTTCAAAAGCTTGCCTTACACTATTAACTATTAGAAAACAGTTATATGTTTAGAAAATATTTATTTTTAAAATTATTTTCTTTTTTTAAGCACAAATACCCTAAAACACCCCCGTTCATTCAAGTTCAAGTTCATTTGCTAATATAAGTCATTAAAAAACACAAACTTGTTCATTACTGTTGTACAGCCTTAATAGTAATATTCTACATTAGATGTTTTTCCCCCTATTAATACATTTATTTATATATATATATATATATATATATATATATATATATATATATATATATATATATTTTTTTTTTTTTTTTTTTTTTTTTTTTTTTTTTAACGTTTAAAGTCTGAAATAAAATAAATTGTCCCACATTTGTCCGTCCGTCCTGTTACTCTTACCAGTCTTTTTGGATAGCTCCCCTCTATTGGTCTGCTAGTTACATGACTTACAGTAAGTTGTATTAGTGTTTTGGAGGGAAATCCTCTATAAAAGCCAGAGTAAACATCAATCTTTCATCAACCGTTTCCCCCCCATGTTTCAGAATGGTTCACAGATGCGTTAAAGCATAACCTGTTCACCCTGTTACCCTTATTTACAGTGTAAACAGATATTCTTTTGTAATTCCGATCACATGGTTCATAAACATGTTAAAAATAATGTTTATGGTCTTCATTTGCTAGCCTGTTGTGCATCACATGAGGAATAATGGTTGATTTAAGAATAAAACGTCCACCCTGTTACTGCTTTCCACAATAAGAGGGTGGATACACAGTAATGGGCAGGTAGATCATTGGTGTGATATGTACATTTCTGTGTGTATTTGAAATGTATTCAAAACCATGAGGTGAAAAGCTGTTTAGTTTGAATAATCTTTTTCCATATTTTCATATCTAAACCCCAAAACATCTTAGGCAGCAACACTGTCCATGTAAAGGAAGAATATTAAAAATTAGGTTTGCTAATTGGAGATAAAATAAACTGACATGATTGTATTTCTATTTTTTATATTATACCTTGTATATAAAATAAAACTTATAACAAAGTCAAAATGTATAAATGGCAGTGGTTGCTGTAGCTGTTGTCATGATTAAAATAAGCAAGCATGACGTGAGGCTTTATTTTGAAGTACTTGTACGTTATCATTTCTTTGCTTAACTAAAAAGTTATTTTAGTATTTCATTTTTATGTGTCTCATATGCATCAAATCTAATGATGTAACATGTACTTTAACTTACGTGTGAATGTGGGAAACACAAGATTTTTCTACACGTTCCAATATTAAGAATTATCTGGTGTCATATTATAAACGTGAAGTCAGGTTTCTTTATGATTATGCCCATGAGACGAGATTTGGTTTTTCTGGTGATGATTTTTGGCCCAGTCACGGCAATAACTGTTTTGTGTGTGTGTGTGTGTGTGTGTGTGTGTGTGTGTGTGTGTGTGTGTGTGTGTGTGTGTCAGTCCAGGTGGTGGATCAGTCTGGTCTGCTTGATGAAGCAGCATGTGTTCTCAGCTCACTGGAGCTCAGACTAAACGAAGGATGCTGTTTATCAAGAGACACAGTTCATCTAAGGATCAAGGAACTTCAAAAGACGATAACGCAAATGCATTCAGAGTGAGCAATAGGCACACACGCACAATTACATACCAAATTGTACAAAACCACGCAACTGTGAGCTCATCCCTGGGCTTTTAGCTCGTTTGCAGAATAACAAATAGCCATGTTCTCTTGTTGATATACCGTGGAGCGGTGACAGGACTGTGTCAAAACAACGGAGCCAGGTCACAGACATACGCACACAACAAACAACTGCCGAGGCCCACAAGGACACTCTGCGTGACAGATCACGCTGCATAGCAGCAGCAGCTCGTACGACGTGTCAGAGTCCTCCCACTCTCATAATTGCCTCACAATATAAATCCTTCATGCTACACATGCCGACTGTAAGACGTAGGTTTGTGGGGAGGAAAGCCAAACGCCAGTTATCGTCGTGTAATTACTGTTTCTGGCTTGAAAAACATGCTCCAACAGTGCTGAGTGTATGATAAATGTAAATGATTAATGTCACTCATGCAGATATTTCTGTATGTACTTGTACTGTATGTAAATAGCTTTATTGTTTGTAAAGCTCAAGGTCTAGGTCACATTTGATTTAAAACTGGAAGCAAACGGTGCTTTTAGATTACACTTACTGTTACTACTAGCTGACTGCTGGAGTTGGATAGAATGTAAACAAATACATGTGCATGTATTTATGCAAACTATGCATGTATAGTTTGTAGAATAATTAATTTTTGGCTTCTTTCATTATTCAGGAAATAGTTTTTGTTGTATGATGCATCATTCAAATGAAAAATTAGTGATTTCTGGAATTTGTGCGCTTAAAAATGTCATTGAACCATTAAGTATTAGCAGAACATTAGTGCTGCGCTGTTTTTTGTTATTTTTATGCTCTGGATTTGTGAAACAAAAGATATACATCCTCATATTAATCAATTAAATGCACTTGTTATGAAACACCTTATTATAAGTCTCCTCGCCTTCTTATCCTCTGCATGTCATAGTGGGACATAAGACCACATCAAGTTCCCTCCACGCTGAGCTTCCCTCCAGGTGTAGCCCATCTCCTGTAGCTCTGCCGCAACATTTCTCCTCCAGGTGGTATGGAGTCTGCCCGGCTGTAATAAGTGTCTCGGATATGTAATTTACATATAAAATCAGTGTAACATCCACGAGTGCCTGACTAATCTTCAGCTTTTCTCTGTTTTGTCTCTAAAACAAAAGCTGTACACGGATTTTTAACAAAACATCATTTTATTTTAACATAAACAGCAAATACAAAAAAATAAATTATACACAAACAGGTTTGCCGTTAGTATCTGCAGAGCAGCACATGTAGAAATGCCCTGAGAGTTGCCTGTTTCAATACAGGAAAAAAACTCGAAAAACATTACTCACCTCAAAGAATTTCCAGTCTAAACTCCAAAGAACCGAATCGTGACTTTAGACTAAACAGACTCACACTTACACACACACCTACACAAACAGACACTAACAGCAGCTCAGCTTGGATGAACATGCAGTGACTTTTCCTTGAAATATGTTTTGTTTTGTTTTTTACATAATTACATTATTTCTTTTCTATTTTCTCTTTCCACACCAACAATACAACATCTCATAATGAACAGATTGTATAGTTATGGGTTACAATTCACTTTTCAATTCACTTTTTTTCCTACATTTAAATAGGAGAATGAAATTGGATTAACTGACTGGTGGGAAATCAGCAAACAGTCAAAAATTGAGCCAAATTTGACGGATGAGGTTAAACGTTGTCCGTACAAATATTTTGTGTGTAACTGAGTCATCTAAAGCTGTTAATCAATTTATTCATTAACCAAATATATTAAAATGTGCAGAACTTTCCATTTTAGTGGTTAACAATTTCCAGTCACTGGCATTGTACATTAACCCTCTGAGATCCAAGTTGCAATTAGTTCTAAAAAGCACGCCACTTCCAAAGATGCATAAATGCATTGAGTTGCTGTCATATGATTGGCTGATCAGAAATCTGCTTTTAGAAGCAGTTGAATGGGTGATCCTAACAAAGTGGCTGTCTTGGCAATCATGGAATAAAGACAATAGAGACTCTATACAGACCCATCACACATTATGTCTTATTTTACACAAATATCTGTTTCTTTTTTCATATGAGGGGATCGGGATTAACACCTTTGATGACTCAGTCCTCAGAGGGTTAATAAAATATGAATAATTACTTCAGCTGACCAGCAAGTATACCAGCATTCAAGCCTCCGGCTGACTAATTGTGCACATATCTAGCACATACCAGCTATTTCTTAGACTTGAATGAACAGAACTGCTGTGCTCCAAACTTTGCCAGTTGGTCTTAGTTGCAGAGCATGAATACAACCCTCTGGTTTTCACACTGCTGAGCTATTCTGCAGCATCCAGGCAAACGAGCAGGTGAGTGCTGGACTCTCGTGCGGCTGCTGTGCCAAACTCCTGTCCCTCCTGTCTGTAGTCAGCAACCTGGAAGAAAATGAAGAATATGTTCACACAGGAGCCTTACAGAACATTTGGTAGATGCTTACAATGCTCTAACGGGTTATCTATGTGGTGTGAAGACAAACACACAATGCAGGTTTTAGTCTAGTCTAAGGAATCCAACGCAGGTGTCATTGGCTAAGATGCAGGACATACAAGTAGAAAATATTTCGATTAAATAAAACACATTTTTATATCCTAAAAAGACATTTTTCCGTTTGCTCTCAATGTCACCAAGTTCAAAATCCAAAATATTCAACAAAAACAACGACAACAGTACATTTAAAGTGTTAACCAATATCTTTCTGCAGCCAGGTTTACCAAGAAGTCCCAGGCCTATCACACAGATGTTTTTTTTAAAAATACATTTGCTCCCAAATATTTCTTCACCTGTTAATAAAACGATGTAGAGTATTCTCTTAAAAAAATACAATGCATTTAATCTGACTCCAGCGCCCCTGCTGTGTGGAAGCTGCCGTCCCGCCATGGATCGATCGTATTTCTAAACCCCCAAAACTGTTCCATAACTCATATCTTTCATGTGACGTCCGTTTGGTTCTGCTCTGGTGGTGAGTGGACTGGATTCCTGTTCCTGCTGAACTGAGCCAGTGATTCTGTAGGACTGATTATCAGCTCAGTAGGCACAGAAATCCAAGCCCAGATCTCTCGTTCTCACTCCATCTCTCATCAAGTGCTGGCTACGAGCATTGTTTTTTCCCTTTGTAATGAGGCAAAAAGCAATTCCAACTCAGGTAGCATGTCGAGCAGCGTTCCACCCACTTTGCTAAACCCACGAGAAAAACCGTACAGCTGACACTGTTGGATTTCCCCAGCTGTTGAACGTTGCGGCTCGCATGGTTGAAACTTAACAAGTGTCAGCGAGGCCACCGATAGATGGTGGGAGCTGGCACAAATTAAGTGTACATTTTTGACATTCAAAGAAAAAAACTACAAGGGTACTTCGAGTGTCTGATCATAAAAATAGAAATTTTAAACCCATCAAATCCACATTCCACTCCCTGCTTGCGATGAGCATCTGTACTTGGTTCAAACTGCTTATCCTTTGAAATGGAATTCAATGCTTCAACTCCCTGAAATACACTCGATGTTCAACAGCCGATCAGTCGAGTTTCACATGCATGAGGAGAAGAAAATGTGGGCGTTGTGGGGCGAATAAGTTTATTTTCGGTCTCTTTATACAATGTTGCTTTGTTCTTTGATGTGCAGAGGACCATTTCCTTCCCATTAGAGTGCAATAAATCACCTTTTGGATACGGGCTCTGATGGCAATTCCTCTCTTTTACAGGCCTTTGATGGTCATTATTCTTTTAACAGGCCCTAAATATAGGTCTAAAAATGGCAGGCTCCACATGGCCCTCATTTCTAATTCACACATCTATCCTCGTTTAGCCGCCATTTTCTCGTTGTTAATATAGAGCGCTGTAATGCCTCCTCACGGCTTCCATTCCAAAAAGACTGACCGGTTTTAAAATACATTTTCAACCATCTGTCACTGTTTTGATCAGGGAGCCGTTGGTCCAGAATAGTATAGATTTGCATTACAATTAGCTGGATAAAAAGTGGACTCTGGCACACACTACACCCACATCTGATCAGAGGTTATACTGCAAGTTAAACTATAAAGTCAGATTCACTCTCTGCACATAGCCCAGCTGCACAGCTGATGGGCGCACTTCATTTTGTGGAATTCATTTTTCTGAGATGCGTTTTGTTCACATATTGTTGTATAACCCGTTCAAAATAACTATTTTTTGTGTTATGTGAAGTAGGACTGAGTTTTACTGATCATTCCGTTGGAAGAAGTTGCAAAGGAAAATATAGTCGTCCATGATAAGCTTCATACCGTGCGTGCATTGTTTTTGTATAGCTTATCTTGACTAATTCAGGAACCTTCTCTCAGTCTAAGGAACTTGGAAAGAAAACCTTCTCTCAGCACTCCCCATGATGCTTGAAACAAAGCGTGTGTAACCCAGCTAAGAATTCCTGTTTTTCATGTTATCAGTGGGGGTTTCGCAGGATCACAGCTTTTTTGTTTCTCCCATCTCAGACAAAACAATAAGACGTGTATATCGCCACATTAAATCTACTGGAGGAACTCAATACAGAGAAGGGGAGACCTAAAATATTGGAAAGACCTTGAAATCACTATCAGCGTTTCCATCTTTGAGGCCTCGGTCTTGTTTTCTCTCCACAGCGTGGAAATGTGTGAGAATCGGTCTGCTTTATGGGTCTCTGTATCTCTGCTTCCTCGGGCTGAGATTAGATCAAAAATCAATACATATCAGCCTGGGATGCCCAGACAGCACTTTTGGCTGCCAACGTGATTTTAGGTTAAACCTGAGGCACTTAAACTTCTTAAAGGATCATTTTTGAAAAAGGGATTTTATGATGGCCCTGTCAACCTTTTTAAAAGAAGTTACCCAGCTTTACCCCAACATGACTGATAAGTTAAATGAACAGTTATTTGACTTCACACTGATGCCACTCGATATGAAGCCACAGCCAGCAGCATGGTTAACTTATGCCTAATATAAAGAATGAGAACGACGCCGGCGGCATATCAGCAGGGTGTCACTGCGGGTGCTCAGTGGCCGACGGAGACTGCAGGAAGCAACTGTACCTAGCCAAGAAACCGTCTCTCTCATATAATCCCCTGTAAAACCGAAAAGTCAGTTTATAGCAGAGTAAATAAACAAAATGAATGACTCAGCTTTAGAGGATTTCGCAGCCTATCCTCACGCTCCCTTTTCAGGCCTGTGCTGAGTTCAGCTTTGGCTGCTGGCTTCCTATCAAGCAGGCAGTTATGAGAGCGGTATCAAGCCCCGCTTTTGAGTTTGGGCAACGCAATTCACAGAATGTTTACAAAAAAAATGTTTACAAAGCAAGACGCCAAATCTAAAACCCATGTTACACGCTAATTCCAAACAGGTTTCTATGCAGTATGTTCACACGGGAAAACTTGAAACATGAAACCGTGCTTCAGGTGAAAGCACGTCTTCAAATGTATCAAATGTCTAAAGTTTTATGGTCACCTGATCGTCACACCTTGAGTGGAGACTTTTAAAAAAGGCTCTGAGGGTTATTAGAAAGGCTTAAATTCATTTTTTTCACCTATAGCCTGCAGGAAGTATTAAGTCAGTGTCTCACAATGGCCTATTAATAGTTTATTTTACATCTGTTCATTTCATCCATCAATTCTGTGCCACTTTTTTGAGTCCAAAGTCTTGATTTCAATCATATTATTGCCTTGTATTATATAGTACTCGAATATGCTGAGGGTGTAGTTAACGCAGCATCGATGGTGATGAGCCTGATGATGGTAGCCGTTGCTTAAGGACTGATGAAATATCTGTCGGCACCATTAAGCAGAGTTTGGGTCTTCCCAGACCTCATTAGTACCTCAAGTACACTTTCTCTCCTGAGATACTCTCACCTTCTCTAGAACTATAAAGCGTGCAACTGGCATCATCTGCAGGATTATCTCTTCTACTACGCAAGGAGATAGAAGCAGAGGGGTGGAAGTACGGAGCAGGGAGGGAAAGATGAAAGGAGGAGAAAGAACAACAGGCAAAGCAGGAGAGCGAAACGTGGCGCTCATTAGTAATCCTGCGCAGTGTTTTGAATTTGCGAAGGGGGTGCTTGCGTGTTTAATTCTTCTGAGCGAGGTCGTCTCAGTGGAAAGTTTTTCCAGACATGCAAGAGGAGAGCTATTGAGAGCAAAAGCAGTGAGATAAGGGGAAAAAGAAAAGTGAAATGAGATTTTAAACAAATTAAAATAATTTTAAAAAGGTGCAAAAAGATGCAGAACAATCAAGCAATGAGCGGGAAAACGGCTTAAAACAGAGAAGGGGAAGGGAGTGTTGTATAAACACACATTTGATAATTGAAGTAGGAAAATTAGGCCCAACTGTCCACACACGCACGTAACCGCCACTGTAAAAACTTTGTGGCACATTTTTCTTCTCTCTTCCTCCCACACCCATTTGTCGTCTCCTCTTTGTCTCCCTGTCTGGGTCATGCTCTCCTCAGGTGCAGAACTTAGCCACTGTGAACAAAGAGGGAATCAATCACTGTTCACCAATCAGCTAAGCTCTGTGTCTGGCTGGAGAGAGGATACAAAAACCTGTCCGACGTGTACGCGCTCTTACAAAACAGCTGCAGTGATGAGCTCCTTCATCACACTTTCCCCCTTTTTTTCCCTTCTTCTCCTCCAAATCACCAGCTCCTCAAACACAATCACACACTCAGATAATCAAGTCTTCTTTTGTTTGTTTTTTTGTTCCCCCCCCACAAGTTTCTGGAGGACGAGTGTGTTTATGTATGTGTATAGGAGGGGCTGTGGTTGCCATAGCAGCCGACTGGGTCAAGGCTGTGTGGTAATCCCTGGCAATGTGATTTTATCATAAGTCACAAATCAGCACGCCAGGAACCCTCACAGCCCAGACATGAAAGAACAAGAGCTCCACTCTTATTTTCTCTAGTTACATCCTCAAGTCCAGCTCCAGTCCAATGTGAACCTATAACTACCTTCAGACTAATATATATATATATATATATATATATATATATATATATATATATATATATATATATATATATATATATATATATATATATATATATATATATATGATTTCAGCTTGTTTGTCTCTTTCAGACCTGTAGAACCTTGCTCTCTCTCTCTCGTACTATTTCCTTGGTCACCCCTCTCCTCGTCTCCCATTCGCCACGCTCGGCTAACCCGGCGATATGCCCCTCATTAAGCGGATCAAGAGGGATTCCAGAGGCATGTACCGGAGGGGGAAGAAAAGAATGAGGGAGTGAGCAGGGAGGGGGAAAAGAACTTGAAAAAAAGACAGGGAGAGACCACCCTTCTCTTTTTAAGGGTTGTGCTTTTTGGGTTTAGGAACACAGAGCAGGGAGTGAGCCTTGACAGACATGTTGTTTTCAGTTAAAACCCTCTCAGCCCGCCTCAGCCTAATCCCACTGTACTGTGGTCTGCGCGAGGGCGTAAAAGGGTACAGGGAGGAACTGTTCTACTTAAGAAAGGACGACGCTGGAACACAAAGTGAGCAGTAAAACATAAATCCGTCTCCCTACAGTGCGATATGAAAAAGCAGCGGGGAGGTCTGTTCATCCATCATTTTAATTGGTTAGAGATCTGGACCTTAGCTCAGTTGACCGGCGTGATCCGCTGATGTTTATGGAGGCTTGTTTGGGTCAGTCCAATGGGAAGGAACAATAAAAGTTAGAAAATTTGTCTCTAACTGCTTGTTTTCTTCTTCTATTGTTTCTTTTCTTCCTCACTTGTAGTAACAACCCACAGAGTGTCGTGAGGGATTGAATGATGACGAAACAGATCGGTGGGTACAGACAGATAGGCGCTGGACGTGTGCGTGTTGTACGTGTGTGTTAGACAGATTTATCAGGACTGAGCCAGATGCCAAGCACTTGTCGAGAAAGCCTTTCACATCCGGTGCAAATGCATAAAGCTTTCTCGGAGTGTGTGCGTGTGTGAAGATAAAAGCCCGTCTCGGTCATGGCTTAAAATAGGATGTAGTGCTGTAAGTCACTCAGGATGATGTGGACAACTGTTTAGCAGCACCTCGTGATGCATCCTGTGTTGACCGAGGTTGCTGACGCTTCCCCTGACCTTACACTTAGTGTAGCAACAAAGCTACCTGATGTGTGTGAATGAAAGGGTGGGGCATAAAGAAATGTGACTGGGTTTAGCAGTGTTTGTATTTTGCCTTAAAAGTAAATGTCAAATCTGAACAAATAAAAAGCCACCAAAAATCAGCAGCTTCATACTTGAACACTCGAGTTTCGGGTTTTTATTTTGAAACACATGGATTAGAAATCTCAATAAAATAAAATAAATACATAAATAAAAAACATAACTGGAAGATTTTATTTTAACCCTGAATTTGATAAGTGGATGGATGGACTTGCTACTGCTAATTGAAGGCTTTTATTTTGAAAATCCCACACATTTTAGAGCATATCTGTTTTCTTACTGCTTCCTGTCAGTCAGTGTAAGGTCTTTGTGGATGAAACTATTTAACCCTTGGTAAGTCTAAAAAAAAAGTACCCCTTATGAGGTCCTAGAGCCAAAAATCGACCACGCCATAAAAAGTGCTATAAAAAGATTATACATTAATATTTTTTTCCACTTTAAATTAGCCAATCTTTTAGACCTACTTCTCCTTGAAATATTCATGTCAAGTTTTAATTACATTTCGCGGATTTTAACCCTCTATATCCCGGTTTTGTCACATGAGCGCACGGCCGTTTTTGGCGAAAAAAAAGAAAAAATTAAATATTTTCCATAAAATACATTTGAAAGTTATATTTTATTGTACTTTTAATTAGGCCTTTAGATGGACTAAAGATTGGCACCAACAGTCATTTCGATCGCCTTTTTTTTTTTTTTTCAGGACCAGAAAATGGTCTCCAGGCGGCAAATGCTCCTCCTCTAGGCCGAAATAAGTGCATCTTGCCGGGGTACGTCGCGACGATTACCGGGGACGATCACCGGGGACCGCTTTTTCCAGCACACACGCCCGATACCACGTGACAACAAATACGTCATTTCCTGTTGACTAAAAAAAAAAAAGCACCCTCACACGGTCCTAGGGGCCGAAAATGGTCCCGCCCGATCAGCGGGCAAAGCCGCTGCTGCACGCCGGAAATGAGGCTTCATTTCCCGCAGGTCTCTCTAAGCAGCCCGCTGTTTTCCAGCCCGGGGTCAAATGTGGAGCAAGGGCGCCACCCGGTGGACAAATAAAAAAATTAAAATTCTAAGGCCTCTTCTCCAAAACAAAAACGAAACCTAAGCCGTCACCCAGATGTTAACGGTAAAAATCCTGCAGTGAAAAATAGCGTTTATAATGGGTTTCAATGGGGCGATTTATGGCTCTAGGACCTCATGTGGATGGCGGTTTGTAGCTTAGCCACTTTAAGATAATCTAATAAACGGAGACGGCAATTCTAAAGAAAAAAGAAAAAAAAAAGGGTTGGAAGGTTTGGCTATATTCTATTCAACACAGTGAAAATGGCCTAATATTAAAAAACGCTGTGGATGAAAAATGGCTGTAGGTCCTACAGAGGGTTAAATATGGTGAAAATGTGTGCAATCCCAAGCGGGTCAGTGTTGACATTGTGGAGGACTATAAATACCTTGGAGTACACATTGACAATAAACTGGACTGGGCTAAAAACACCACAGCACTTTACAGGAAGGGCCAGAGTCGTCTCTATTTTTTGAGGCGACTGAGGTCCTTCAACATCTGCCAGAAAATGCTGAGGATTTTCTATGAGTCTGTGGTGGCGGAGAGGCGGATGCTGTCCAAGATAAAGACAATGTTGGATAACACCTCCCACCCACTCCATGACATGTTGGTCAGTCACAGGAGCACGTTCAGTGAGAGACTGAGATTACCGAAAAGCACCACTGAACGACACAGGAAATCATTCCTGCCTGTGGCCATCTCCCTGTACAACGCATCCACTTAACACACTGTTTGCTGCTACAGCTACACATGTTTCTTTTCCAAATATTTATTTATAAGTGACTTATGTATGTATGTATGTATATATATGTATATATTGTACTATTCTTAGTTAGCGTATTGTCTGTCTTGTCTTAATGTTGGTTTAAAATGGAGCACTGTAACAAAAAATAATTTCCCCCAGGGATCAATAAAGTATTCTGATTCTGATTCTGATTCTGATAATCACGTTGGCTCTATAATCAGATTCAGTCGCTTGGCTGAGACACAGACTGAGAAGTTTTTGCAAAGAAAAACTATCAGAAGTGTCCTCCAATCAGAATGAGAGCAAGAGGAGATTCAAATCTTCCAATCAGATGATGAAATCCAAATAGATCCTAGCTTGTCAGCTATCAGCACCTGTTGACACCTGTGTCAGTTAAGCAGCAGTTGTGCAAAACTTCCCTCAGGGCCACCTCCAGAGAAACAGCTTATGAAGTCAAAACCATAACTCATCAACTTGGTGTAAAAACTGTGAGTGGCCCTCGAGGTGTGTGTGTGTGTGTGTGTGTGTGTGTGGGGGGGGGGTCATTGTTTCTGTATTAAAATGGGTCACTTAGTTTATACTTTTCTCCAAAATTATAATGGATCTCTCTCAATCCATTGGATTGCAATCCCACTAATTAGAAGATTGTTGAGATTTTTAAGCTTTTAACAAACTATTTAATTTATATTTAATATTTTTTATTTTAATTTGCTTATTGCTTCCCTCCACTTTCTGCTGCTCATCTGGGGTCGGTCCTAGGGGAACACCGAGGCATTCCCAAGCTAGGCAGGAGATATACTCTCTTCAGCATGTCCTGGGTCTACCCTGGGGTTCTTTCCAGGTAGGACAGAGCACCTCACCCAAGATGCAACCTAATTAGATGCTCCTTCAATTTGGAGTCCCTCCCCAAGGACTGAGCTCCTCACCTTATTTCCTAGGGAGGACGCAGGCACCCTTCTGAGAAAGCTTACTTCCACCGCTTGTATCCACAATCTCATTCTTGCAGTCACTACCCACACAGTTCGTGACCAGGTGAAGCTAAGGGCGTAGATCGACCAGTAAATCGACTGTTTTCTGACTGGCTTCTGATGTCTTTGCTGGAGAGGAAATGCCATGGAGAAAAAGGATCGCTAGTCTAGACTCAAGGAGTAAAGACTTGGCTTCAACACACGGGTCTCGTTCTTTGCCAACCGAGCTATGGGAGCAACCACAGACCATACGGTTTTTAAGAAAACATCTAGTATTAGTTGTAGCCTGACAACACTGACAAGTTCGCTAAAACAGATAAGCTGCTATTTTGAGTAAAAATTGAACAAATTTTCACAAAGAATTACTTTTTCACGATCCAGCTTTTCATGCCTTTTAAAAACAGTAGCAAAATAATATCTTGTGTCCTTGTGGCCATAACTTCAATTCAGTTCAGTTATTTGCACTTTTAAAAGTAAAGCTATAATCTCAGGGTATTTCGCTTGAAAGTTAATAAGATTTTATAACACTATTCATAACATACTACAGCACTCTAATAATATTTTGAAGAATAGTTGGGTTGCTTTACTTCAACTGTCAACCCTAGATCCACTTAATTGCCTCGTCTCATTATTCATTATTAATGTCAGTAATAACAGGACTGTTATGAAAAGATCAGCAGCTTCAAAGAGCCCTGTCCTCTCTTCTGCTCCTTCTCTTCCTTCTTTCTCTCACTAAACCATTTTTTCCTCTCTCCTTCATTTAGAGTCAGACCAATGCACCCCTCACTGTACGGAGTCATCCAAAAGCCCAGTGGTTGACAGTTGTGGTTCTGCATACACACACACACGTACACGCAGGAGGAATTTCAGGGTCAACAGTATGAAAATGCCTCCACATCGAGTAGAGACCATCCTGAGCCCATCAGAAAATGCTCACTGACCCGTTCCCCCTCTCTCTCTTTTTTTCTGTCTTCCCTCTCATTTGTTTGAGGAACACATTCCCAAATTCCTTCTCTGACAAACACATCCTGACGGCGCTGCTGTGAAACCACGGAAAAGGCCCCATTCTAAATGTACAAACACACATGTGCATACACACTCAATAAGCTCAGGAAGGAATGTGCAGTAAAAGTAGCCAAGTGACTCAAGTGCGGACTGTCCGCTGGGGTAGATGGAATCAGGATCAATTCAATACAAAGCTTTCTTTTACAGACTCCATTTCAGGCTAGAAGGTCAACTATGAGATAAAGATAGTGGCTTTGTAGCCGAGAAATATTTTAAAACTTCAAAAGATAACAAAGTATTGATTACTGGTTCTTTTTCCCGTGTATGGTTCAAGAAACTCACCAAGCTATTAAAGCATCCTGTTGCAGTCTGAGCTCCAAATAAAAAGCCACCAAATCCCTGAGCGGGTAACTTGTAATCTTATTTTATAAACCTAAGCAAATATAGTTTATATTTCTTATTTGGCTTGTTTGGAGAATTCCCACCATTCTGTGCCAGTGAAAGCCACTAAAATTACGATTAAACCAGAATTCCTCTGAGTTGAGGAGAAACCAATTATGCAATAATGAGAGCAAAAAAAGAAGATGAAAAAGGAAAACTAATTATGCTGTCGGAAAGTTTTCAGTCAGGTTAAATTTATTACATACTTTATCTCAGAACAACAGCATTCATAAAAATAAAAGCCAATATGTTTGACAGCATTTGGAATGAAGAACTGAAAATAAGACATCACCTCTGCTGTTATAGGACCATCTCCTCCACCACTCTGCGTGCCGATTGGTCCATCTCTCCCTGGACTAGTGAGAGGCAGTGACGCGCCAGAGCCTGCTGCTCAGGGTCCTCCTGAACCATCAGCTCCCCGTACAGATACACACCCATGGCCTGGAGCACACATACACAAAAAACTGTTTATTTAGTTTAATTTTTCTCAGGTTGAATCAGATAAAGGCTTCACAGCTGTGCGTATTTACTTGGTCATGAATCAGAAAGTGCTCCACATCTCCGTAAGCCTGAGCGTACGCGTGTTTGACCACAAGTTCACACCAGCGATGTCGGACCTGCAAACCAAGACAGAAGATTGTACACAGTAATGATTTTGAGGAACAACTGACTCCTAAACACATCTTATTGTAGTTTGTTTTTTTTTGCATTCACCACTTTGACAGATATATTTTCCTGCTTGTAGCCAGTGAATTCAAACATGCGATTAACCAAAACAGCTCAAGCTGGGAGCCTGTGGACTGAGTCATCCACAATCGGACGTTTAATATATTTAATATTTAAGAAGACTGAGATGATTTTCTTTCCGAAACAGTCTAAAGTTCAAGTAAAAATTAAAAAGTTTGATTTAATTCCACATGTGCGTGTGTGTCGAGGTGTATTTCTACTGAACGCGTGCATGTGTGCACTTGTGTGCGCATGGAAGCTAACGCTTGGCCTTTCTTCCAGAGGATCAATAGGAGCTCTGTTGCCGCGGTTACAGGAGAGATCAGAGACTGGCTCTGTCCCTGCCTCAGCCATCATCCTTCATCATCTGCTCCGAGCGTGCACGTGAACATGTGCGACCGTGCATGGATCTGCAGCAAGTGCGTGTATGGATATACAGGCAGACACAGATGATAAAAGAGACAGAAGAGCGATTTGAAAAAGGAAATGTGGATGAAAAATGTTTTAAAGAACTGTCGCTACTTTAAAGCCTGACAGTTTCCCCTGGCTGATTTTTTTGTGGGTGTTTCAGTCTTCTCCATAACTATCTCAGCACACTCAGGATGATAAACTGGTCCTTTGGGCAGTACAGTGACCAAGCGTGGGATTTCTGGAGATTGATTCTATTTCAACACCTCAGGCTTTGGGCATTTCTAAAGGAGCAGTACAGATATTCATTTTGAGATAGTGTATTCTAGAAAAGAACCAATAGACTCTACCTTTTTTTTAAGCAGTCACACTCTTAATAGGAGTTTTTGGTTTGCTTGTGCAAATGTGGCCCTGGCCTCCACCTACTTGTGCAGCTTAAGAATGGAGTCGGAGCAATGCTCTATTTACAACCACATTCAAATCCTCACATTACCTCTGCAACAGACTAAATAAAGATGAGTTAAACAGGTCTCAGATGGGGCTTTGAAGTTGCTCTTTCATCCAGATTTTTAAAATCCTTTTCCATTTATTTTCAGCTTTATTCTGGAAGACAGTGAGAATCCCAGAGCAGAAAGCAAATTAAGAGTAATGCTCTTCTACCCCGCACTGGAACGTCTGCGTGCGTCTGCATTGGTGGGTGTGCGTGCATGAGCGTGTACAGCATGTGTAGCCTCTGGTGCCAGCCCTGCCCTTCTGGCCTGCGTAGCCCCGGCAGCTGTTCCCCGTGCTGGGTTACATTCCTGGGGAGAGCCCGGGGGCAGAGCAGCTGCCTGGTGCACCTCTCCTTACCCTCCTTTTTTTTTCTTCCCCTCCCGTTTCCTCTCGCTGGGCCCCTCTCTCTGACAGCACATGCAATTACACAGTGACATTCCTTCATTTATTACTGCAAACCTCCCCTCTCCCCCCCAAATCCTCCTCACAACCGAGGAACAGCGTCTGTGTGTGCGCTCTTATCACAATGAACAAACTTTCACGTCTCACACAAAAACACGCATGGAGCAAAGATGCGAATGCTCATACTGCATACCAGCATTTTGGGAAATATTCTCTTTCTTCACGAAGGATTTTCCCAAATTTTATACCAGTTCCATAAAAATGAAGCAAGGGGATGAGACAAATGTATACAAGAGAACCTTAGAGCTGCTATTAGGAGACCTTTTGGTAAAGCTAGTGTAACTGTGTATGTGAGTGGGATCTGGTTTTCTAACGACAAAATAAAAACTTAATGAACTATCCATTTATCTCTTTTCTTTGTAAATCTTTGCCTTTTTATCATTTTTTTTATACTACTTTAACCATTACGCTTTATTTATGTTGTTTGCCCAGTGGCATCTATTAAGTCTACAAGGAATTTCCCTCCCCTAGGTTTTTATTTTTGAAACTGGGGTGGGCTTTTTTTTGCCCATTTGAGGAGCTGTTTTTTGTTTCCAGTCTAATATGAGCCAGTGAAGTCCTTTGAAGTCCTTTGGATTAAAGCGCACAAATAAACTTGAGATTTACTTCTTTTTAGATGACCCTTGGTAATAACTCTTTTGCCTTGTTCTGTTGTCTCCTCTACTCGGCTCCGCATGTTCCCAGTTCTTGATGTGGTTTGGTGAAGTCTCCAGTGACTGCAGTAAACCTAATCCTAGCATCACGCTTGCACAATAAGGCCAGTTATAGTCTCAGATAATGCTCCATATGTGCATGTGCACTGTGGCGCAATTGAATTGCATGTTCATGTGCTCATGTAGCATCACACAGGTAAGGATCGATCTCATTAAGACTGATACCATTCTTCATAAGAGCACTTGAACAATTCCTTATCAATTTCCTGTGTGGGAACACAGTAAGCTTGTGCAGATTTTCAGCCTCACTGTTGTATTATCTCCTGTCTGTACGGAGTGTAGAAACTGTGTTTTTTAAGGTTTGCATGTGACTCAGGTGTGCAAAAGCTCTGCACCAATAAGTCTAACAATACACAACAAGGGATCTCACGTCACATGAGGCTCATATGAAAGGAAGAGGGCCACGCACTTGGTCTCATACATGCAAACACATGCCCCAGCTCACAGACACACTCGCACACATATTCATGGTCACTGACGCCATAGACAAAGCATTCCGACAGCACGCACACCAGTGGTCAGCCACGTATTTCCTTTCACTATTGTGTACATGCTTACGCAAATCACACACACACGGAAACTCAAGTTTGCATGCCAGTCTTGAAAGCACCTTTAGTCCAGACCTTTTAGTCTTCTGTTGCTTTGTGCAGCATCTCATGTGAACTTCACTCCACTTTGACTGTGTGAAACTTTGTTCGACCGCCCTCTGTGTTACATATATAACATGTAGTGTCATGCTGCTATATAAGAGGAACAGCTGGGGGTTTACTATAGGCTGCTAAGGGCTGATAATACACGTCTATCTTCAAGTGATCAATCAGTTGTTTCACAATGCATTCAGAGCCACGGCATTACTAACGGCCTTTTTAGAAGTCATAACAGCTATTCATATCACCCAATATTCATTCACTCTGAAAAGCTCTTTCTACATCAGGTAAACACTGAAGAGCTGCAGAGGGCTCGACTGCACTCAGTCCTGTATTTATTTTAAACAGATCAATCATCAATCCTCTGCGATGAAAGTGGCAGCAGACAATGCAAAGCTGCGTGAGAAGAGGACAGAAAAAGTAAGGGGGGGAAAAAAGACCTCTGGACAGAGAGAATAAATGGGCACGTTTATATGGAGAGACGTAGGTGATTAACCTCTTCTGAATGAGATTACTGACATTAGGACTGGCCCATTGCCTTCAGACAGGTGTGTGCAGGTATGCTTGTGTGAGTGAGTGTGTGTGTGTGTGTGTGTGTGTGTGTGTGTGTGTGTGTGTGTGTGTGTGTGTGTGTGTGTGTGTGTGTGTGTATGTAGGTGAGTGTTTTTCCATGCATGACTATGTGCGTAATGGCCCTGCGTATTTTTAGCAAACACTTAAAGTTTTTTTTTCCTGGAAATTGCAGATGGGAATCTACTTTCATCTGCCAGGAAGTCTGACTAAAGAGGTGTACGTGTAAAAAGCTGGACTCAAGGCCAAACACAGTGACCTCAGACTGAGACCACGAGGTGGATTACTAGAAGTGAAAATAAGACAATGAACTACAGACGAGTTACTGAAATACACCCACTTTTACTGCGTTCCATTTGCCTCGGAAGTCGGATGTCGGAGCTGGAAGTGACATCACTCCCGATTTGAATGTGTTCCAAAGGAACATCAGAAAACTAATGAAAAACAGGATTTGTTTGGTAGCAAGATACAGCTACTTATCACTAGCAACACAGCACAATCGAGCCTAGCCCTGCATATGGCTTAGTCAGCTTTGCCAGTCACAAATATATATCAGTAGAAGTCTAGAGTTTTTACAGTTTTACTAATGTTTACATGTACTGCCATCATCTTGGATGAATAAGTGAGGGTGGCGGGGCTGCTCCGACTTTCCGAGTTGGAAGCCTGACTTGGGGGGTAGTGCCAGTTGAGAATTCTGATTGAATGCATCTAGGTACACCTATTCACATGTTCATCAATACAAATATCTAACTGCCTAATCACATGGCAGCAACTACAATGTATTTAGGCATGTAGGTTAAGATCACCTGCTAAAGTTTAAATTGAAAATCAGAAAGGTCAAGAAAGGAACCAAAGACTACCTTTCTTTTAAGCTTAACAGAAGTTTTTGACTTTTTTTTATTTGTGCAGCAGATGTTGCCGCGCCCTCCACCTACTTGCAGCTGAAGAATGTAGACTGAGCAATGCTCCATTTACAACCACATTCAAATCCTCACATTACCTCTGCAACCTACTAAATAAAGATGAGTTTAATGGGTCTCAGATGGAGCTTTTAAGTTTTCATCCAAATTTCACAAATCCTTTTCCATTTATTTCCAGCTTTATCTTGGAAATATTGGGGTGTAGGTCATATTGACTGAGTAGACATGGTCAACATAAGCTGCTGAAAATCAAACCAAGCATTAGAATGGGGAAGAAAAGTGATTTAAGGGACTTTGAACACGGTATATTTCAGAAATGTTTGAGGCTGGCTAGATTAGTGAGTGAAATATATTCTACTGGGATTTTCCCACATAACCATCTCCAGGGTTGAAAAACTGAAAATATGGACAATAATGCCTTGTTGATGCCAAAGGTCAGAGGAGAATGCCCAGGAAGACAACAGTAACTCAAATAAACACTCGTTACAATCAAGGTATGCAAAAGAGCATGCCACAACACATCAAACCTTGAAGCAGATGTGCTACAGCAGCAGAAGACTACAACTGGTGCCACTCATGTCTGGACAACAGAAGCTTAAAAAATAAAACACTCAAATTCTTCTGCAACATTTGGAAAGTAAGGCCAGAATTTGGTATAAACAACATGAAAGTATGATTCCATCCTGCCTTGTATCAATAATTCAGGCTGATGCTGGTGGTGTAATGTTGTGGGTGATTTTCTTGGCACCCTTCAGTCCCCTTAGTACCAGCTCAGCATTGCTTAAATTCCTCATTCTACCTGAGTACTGTTGCTGATCATGTCCATTCTTTCGTGAAGACAGTGTATCCAGCAGGATAATGCACCATTTCACAAACTTCAGCTCATCTCAAACTGGTTTCTTGAACAAGATAATCAGTTCACTGCACTCAAATGACCAACACAGTCACCAGATCTCAATCCTATAGAGCACCTTTGGGATGTGGTTTCACATCATGGATTTGCAGCCAACAAATCTGCAGCAACTGTGTGATGCTATCATGTCAATATGGACCAAAATCCCTAAGGAATGTTTCCAGCTTCCAACACACTGCTTGCTACGTGGACCTGCTAGGGAAAATCACGCCTTTATGATTTCAGATTCCAGCAAGTAAATGAGTGGAAACGCACCACAATTGAGCAGCCTCTATATAACAGAACATCTGAGCTCCATTATATACATTACCGCCCCAACAAAACAGCTCATATAACTAATAATAACTCGTAAAAAAAACCTAAATATGTATCAAATTTTTCTTTTCAAGAGAGGCCATGTGTTAATGATGGAAGTCAGCGTGGACAGTTTACAGGCTCGGGCACAGCTGTGTTTTCACAGCGCTCCTGTACTGAGAGGAAGCACTTGATCATCCGCACACACATACATACACACATAGCCAGAGAGTACAAACAGTGAAAAGTATGCACACATACACACACACACACACACACACACACACACAGGCAAACACTGTTAACAGTACCATTAAGGAACTTTGTTCAACATTAAAAAATGAAGCAAATACTTGTGGGATTTAGTCAGTAATGGCTGCTGTAAAGAAGAGAGCTCTTACAACAGAATTTACAACACATTACTAAGTGCCATGCTTTAAGATGTGCACGGAGAGGAAAGCTACTTTTATTATCGGAGGGGATTGTAAATGTTGGGTGAATATGCTCACTTGTCTGAGCATGTGTCTGCGTTTGTATGAGTGAATAAGCGAGTGTGTGGTCTTACCTCAGCGTCCTGATTCTGCAGACTGTAGGTTCTCTGCAGAGCACGAAGTGATGCCACGCTTAACTCCGATTCCTCCAACAGAAGCTCCAGAAGCATCACTAGCTGGTCCGACGTCAGCTGAGGAGACAACGGTTTATGATATTAATAGCTCTGACTAATCTAGCCAGCCTCATAAAACATATTGAGGCATTATTAAATAATACAAGGGGTGGGAAAACTCACATTTTCCTTACACCAGCAGCTTCAAATTACCAAACTTGCAAAAATTATCAAGACTAGCTGAATCATTTACATGTTGGATCCTGTGCACCCACACATAAGCACATTTGCATTATTTTCCGCGAGTTAGATTTTCTCCTCCGTGAAATGAAAGCTTTGATGAAAAAAAAAAAAATACATCAATAAAAGTCAGGCAATTAATGCCGCCTTTCAAACAGAGGAAATGGTGGAATAATAAAACAGCTGAAGTGGTAATTAAATAAATATGGTAAATCAAGTGAATCTTGTACAGCTGGGAAATATTACAGAATAGGCAAAAGACAGATGAACGGAAAATATTAGGGCAAAGAAATTAAGTTGTCTTTTTTGATATTGTTCTATTGGAGAGAAACTCAGAGGAGCACTGTTCAGGAACACACTTTTGGGCGGGGGGGGGGGGGGGGGGGGGGGCATCTTTGACAACGTTTCTGCTCGTAGGCTGCGAGACTGCAGTGAAATCCCCCACTGTATCAATGTCACAGACTAAAAGGTTTTCAGGAAAAACTAGATGCCTGACTGCTGCTTCCTAATCGTGCATATATTGCTTGTGTTATCCTGAGGTAGACCTGAAGGAAACAATCTATTTTCTTCTTGTGATTGCCATCTTCAGGGACAGTGAGTTTAGATGAGTATTCTGAGGATGGATGTGGGCAACGATATGAGAGAGTGGCTTCCTCCTCCGGAGACAGCTGTGCCCAGCCTTGCTTGCCTCTCTCTTGGATACACCCAGCACTACCGGCCACACTTCTTCTGTGGTCCCAGTCTGGGACACAATTAATGGCTGAAGGCCCCGCAGAGACTAATGTGAAAATAAGTATGAAGTGGCTGTGAGTGTGTGTGTGTGTGTGTGTGTGTGTGTGTGTGTGTGTGTGTGTGTGTGTGTGTGTGTGTGTGTGTGTGTGTGTGTGCGTGCGTGCATGCGCAACTGAGAGAGGCAGGGTGCGTGGAAGTGAAGAGAAAGTGACACAGAGGAGAAAGCTACATTCTGCTCTTTCTGGATACGATTACCTCTTTCTATTGAGGTGAACGCAGCCAGCAAATGCATGATGAATAGCTACATTTGTGCAGTCTGTTGAAAGCTATTTATGGTAAACAACCTCCTTAGTGCTGCTGGGAAATACCTGATCTAAAACCAGGAAGTACTTTAGCATGTACCTGTTGAGGCTGAGGGAATAACACTCAGACTCAAGCTGGAAAACATTCAAATCAAACATTACTATCGCTGCTACACACACACAAATACTGACGATCATCCAGCTCTGTGGAAAATCTGATATCCAGTCTTTCTCTTCACCCTCTATTGACTCTCCTCGCTCCTCATCCCTCCTCCCTCCAATTTGTGAAGGCTGAGTGTTTTCTAAAGTGCCGTCTCCATCTCTAAAGAGTCTCTTTGGGGCCCACCCATGATCCTTCTCACTCTCCTACCCTTCCCTTTAAAAAGTGAGGAGCAAGCTCTTTCTTTGTCTTTCTCTCTCTAACTCTTTCTCTCCTCACATCCCTCTGCGGTGACTGTGAAAGCCTGTTGTGTGTTGTATATATTTGTGTTGCCATGGTGGTAATCAATATGTCTGCAACAGTGTCTCCAAAAGCAAATTCCTGGTCAGTGATGGTACATTACAAACCAACTTACATTGTTATTATTACCCTCACACACGCACGCGCGCACACAGACACTGTACACATTGAAACACGATCGTCTCCCTCATCAGTTGTCATCTCCATGGTGAAGTTACCATCACACCACACCAACACTATCGAGCATACATCAACAAAAACACAAACAAACTAAAATACTTAAGCTACTTTATACTCCTTCTGTCTGTTCTTCAGAGGAGAATACTGCACTTTTTTAAAACCTTATTATGTGCATAATTAGTTAGCCCATGATTACTTGGGTAGGGATCCTTACTTCTACAACTAAAAACTTTAAAACTCCTAAATTCCTAATCAATTCCATACTAAATCCACATTTTTGCCAAGTTCCCTACCTCAAGCATTTTATTTATTTATTCAAATCCTTTTTTTAAAACGGTGGATACTTAATTGGGTGGAAAATTTTTAAAGTTAGAAACAAAAGGAAACTTTTTAAATTACAAGGACTCTTTTAGATGGGGTAGTTACAGAAGAGGATTAGGTCCACTGTTTTTTGGTCATTATTTTTTGGGGGGGACTTATGGGGGAAAAAAGTCATGACCATTTTTTTCCCCCACTGATCCGTCTGTAAAGAAAAAAAAATTAACTGAATGACTTGAATTAAAGCCAGAAAAAAATGACAGGGAACGTTCACTGGTTAAAAAAAGGCTATTTATTTTTCTTCTGTGGGCAGGTATTTATTTGGTCTAAAAGGTTCTGGTTAGTAGGGAACATTTCATATTGGTTTGTGTAATTTAAACCAAAAAAATTCCCACACACCTACGCTGCATTCACGTTGGTGCAACATAAGAAAAAGGTGGGTTGTTTGTGGCTTATACAATTTATCCTGAAGTGTATATTTTGCTTGTATTTGAGGTATGTGGTTGTGTACCGAGTTATTTTAAAACAGGGAAACCAGATTTGCATCGTTTGTCCACATGACTGTGGTCTTTGTGAAAATGTATAAATTTTAAAGATTTGTAAAACCTGTCAATTTCATTCTGGGGTTTGCGATAACCAACAATTATGCAAAAGTAAGACAACAAATTGTCGGTGGATATTTTACATATTGCACTGGTTGAGCAGTGGAAGAAACATGAATATACAGCATTTCTAAGTAGCTTAATAAAAACCCAAAACCTTCTGTGATGTTAAAGTGTTGATACTTTAATAAATGCTGACTTTTTAAATATGAGATATGGGAACCCCTGGTTAAGAGTAGCTACTTGCTCAACTTGCTTTAACTCATTTTCTTTTAAGCCTTGCAGCATCCATCAGCAAACCTGAGAAGCCTGTATCAGGTGGAAATCTGAAGTGAGTGATATAGCACTTATTCACAATGTTGTCTCCTCCTACGCCTGTAGGACTGACTGTACAACTTACATAACATTATGTAAATGTATATAAAAGGTCTCATTAATGTTATCACAATGATGTGATAAATAATAAGAATTTGGTAAGCGTTTAATCCGCTTTTATGTTTCATGTTAAAATATGGATTATGGATTGAGAACTGCTGTACTGCTGGGCTTTTACGAAATTCTGACTTCAGGGCAGCCTGAGCGTGGACATGTGTGTTAGTGGATGAAAGAGAGGAAGAGAAAGACCGGTTGTGGGTAAAAGGTGAACTCTACGGATGAGTACTCCCTTATTAATGGGTAGAGAATGGCACACCAACACAAACAGCTAATAGAAGAAAGCAAACACACACACACACACACTCTCGCTAGGTCATTGGTACCTAACAATAGCACTTAATAGTACAGTGCTGAAAACCCCACTGACGGGGGAAACATATCCCTCTCTAGCGCAATGATTTGTGTGAAAAGTTCACCACACACACACACACACACACACACACACACACACACACACACACACACACACACACACACACACACACACACACACACAGAAGAATTTGACCAAATTAAAGAAGCATTACATTCCCATGCTGTCTGTTAAAATTAAGGAATGTCAGGAGGGACACAGTTCACAGTCGCTCCCTCTCAGATGCACAAACGCACACATTCATCCACATACACAATGACACACGCACCCAGGTGAGCGCATGTATGCGCAAATATACACTGTTTGCCTCAGTGACTGACAGCTCAATGAGACACAGGATATGATATCCACCCCAAACTATAAATGAAATAAGGTATATATTGCCTTGTGTGTAGGTGCGAGTGTGTGTGTATATATACAGTTGTGTGCATGTATTCCTATAAGAGCGGGAAGAGTTGGAGAAAATTAGAGTTTGAGAGTAATTGAGAGTCAAAAGAAAGAAGCAGCTACATTTTGTGTGCGTGTGTGTCAGTACATACGTGTGGGTGTATAGGACTATGGGACTTGTATTAGTCATACTACTGCTGCGGTGTAACACATTTGCACAGCACAAAATCACGTGAAGCTCAACAGAAGCTTTATTGTGGGATTTCTATCCTTAATACTGATCACCATAAGGAGCGATAACGAGGGGCAGCTGACTCCACTGCATCTCCTTCTTTAAAATTGTGAAAAACTAAACAAAAATAATGATTTTTTTTTCTTTTAAGAAAAGGTAAATCTTAAATCCTTTCTGTGCCTATCTAACAATCCATCACTTGTTCAGCATTTCCATGGCAACAGGACTCTTGTTCTGTACAGTACATAGGACAGCGAGCCCATGTCAATTTTCTGCAGCCTTTATGCATGCACAAATAGATTCAAAACATTAATATAACCTTTACATCTTCTGTGTTAAATCAGGTCAGGATCTCTACCTCTTTTATTCTCCTTAGCTCAAGCAGCCAATCACCATTTACAATCACATTACTGCAATAACCTCAAGTAACCCCTGGTGGGTGAATCATCCCTGCTTTCGCCCACGTTTCTGCTTTCTGATTTGAATTTTTAAAAATGCTTCTATTTCTATATCCTTTTTTTTTTTAGCACTTTATTATTTGGTGTGTTTTTTGCTTCCACTCCATTATAAGACGCGTGCAACCAATTACAACTGTAAATAAAAATAAAAAGGGGAATGACGACAGCAACGGTTACAGGAAACAAAGGCAAACAACAGAAAGGAGACGACAGACAAAACAGACGTCCTACATCCTGAATTACTTTATACTAAAATTAAAGCCTGCAAAACGGAAAAAATGTGGTAGATCAAATCATCTCAAGCTATGTAAACAAATAAAAAATCAGTTATAGCCAGGCACTACTGAAAAGTTGTTCCTTTTTTGTTTCCGTTTTGTTGTAATTCCTCTATGAAGTTATCTTTCAAGGCTAAACTAACTATTGTTGATAGGGTACGGATTATAACTAACACTTTTTACAGATTGTGTTGTTTCTTGTCAAATCTTGTGTAGTAAGAGTATCAGTTTAGGAGTACTGATATTCTTTTTCTAACTGCAACTTTACTATAATGCTCAGCATATCTTCTAACTCTTCCTGGTTGGACAGATATGTTGTTCATAACACATATTGCACAATAAACCTGTCCAACCAGGTATCCGACCTCCTCTGATGCCCTTCTGTTTCTTTTGTCCCTATATGGCTCACTCCCACTACAGTGGAAACCTCCTCACATCTAGGGGAAAAAAAATGGTGATTGCATTGAATTTTTTTCGCATTTGGAACCGCTTTTAATTGCAAGGAAATTGCACAGGTTGCCTGGTAGGAGGCAACCAATCTCCAAACGATTGTGGTTTGACTGACTGTAATTACTTTCAGACAGATTGGCGAAGGTTTTCAAATAACTGCCGTCTAAAACAGATTGCCAGCACGTCACAATAAATCTGAGTCTGTTTGTGCTGCAGAGACTCTTTGTAATAAGGGACTCAAATGGTTGCCAGTTGGTTGCGTTCTGATTATTTCTGTTTCAAATTTATGAAGTTTGGGCAGAATTTAAGCTGCTCCTTTGAATTTCTGTGTATGTAAACAGCAAGGAATTTACAATAGTTGGCAAAAGATAGAATTTTTCCATCTATTGCCTTCAATTTATCAAAGTTAATTACAATATTAAAATAAACTGCACGTTAGACACATGTACGTTCATTAGAATTAATATATGTCATTAACATTTTATCACCATCTTGATGTACCCAAGTTGCTTTGAAACTGGCAACTGACTGCGAGTAATTGCAGACCCGATCACTGTCTTCGAAGCAACCATTTGCAAGTTTACTGCACACGGTTGCAACCAATGTTTTTCCTAGCGAGACTGTAGAAATAAGGGATTATGGAGGGAATTTTCCCCATTCTTAAGTTAAAGAAGGACAGCAATGGATTTCCAGCAGACTGCAAGATACTTCTGATTTTCACTAATGTTTCTCAGTTAATAGCAACATTATCACAAACTGCGTGTAATTGCCAACCCATTAAGCAGAAATTTATAGCAGACTGATTCTGTCTCATTGCCGTTGACCACAAATTCTTGAAGACTTGCTCCCCGCTCTGGGGGGTGTTCCATATCCTCAACATAAAGAAAGTTGTGTGATGTGAAGATCATAAAGTCTCTTAAATCAAATTTCTGACTTGTGATTTTGTCCCATATTAAATAAAGTTTGATCTGAACTAACACAAATGCTTTCTTTTCCTCCATTACTTCCCCTCAGTTCCGTCCCTACCTACCTCAGTACCACAGGGGAGAATGTGCTGCTTGTTCAGTCACATTGCATTATGGGGGTTGGAGACATTGACTAACTGTGACATTATAAAACCAAACTGTGATTTCTAAGAGGCCATTGAATCATGTGTATGCATGCACGTGCGTGTGTGATGCCATTCAGCCGCTCGGCTGCCTTTTATGTCTGTCTGACCGCAGGCTCGTAAAAACACATTCTGGCACCAGCAGCTAAAGGCCTCAACCCACGACTCAGGTACTAAGGTTTCACTCTTTCTTTTACTCAGATCACCTCCCTTTCTTTCTCCCTCTGCCTCTGTCTCCATGACTGTCTGCTCCCTGTCTCCATACCAACTGCCTTTCACTCTTTCTTTCAGAGCTCCAAACTATGTGTCTGGCTCCTTCAATTAAAGCTCCTCCTTGCTTCTTTTATCTCTTTTTGCCTATTTTTTTTAACAGTTGATTTAAAGGCCCAAATGTACATCTGCTCAAACCATAGTGGCAGGACTGAGCTTGATAGAGGAACAGTACACCAAGCAGCTGTTAAAGTTCTCTCAACAGACATGACAGCATAAACAGCATCACACACACTTACACTATTAATTAGCTCGTAACTGCTCTATACAGCTGCACGAAATTAAAATGTGCAGGAGAAAAAAAACATAAAAAAAACAGGGCAGATGGCCGAGAATAAAATACTAATCAAAAGGCAAGAAAATAACCAAAACCAAATAATTTGAAAGAAACTTTCTATGTCTTGGGTACTTTTTGGAACGTTTTCAACCGCTTCTCTGAAATCTCTGAACCGCTGCTTTACTTTAACTGTTTAATCAGTTTTTGCTTCTCAATGTGTACTCCTACCGACTCTTACTACCTTCCCCAGAAAGAAACGTTTTATTTAATTGTAACATCACATGATCACTTATTAGCAAAAGGTCCCTGTTACACAATAGTGGTAAGTCTGTGCTGGTGTGGAACAAGTGTGGGAGACTTTAGCTGAAGGTGCAGCAATATTGAGATGACCCTATAAATATGATAAGTGGCTCGAGAAAAATAAATTCATTCACTGTGAGGATATAATACTGCAATCTTGTGGGTTCACAAGGTCCAAAAAGACATTACAAAAGGGTCTGATGACATAGGTTTTGTAAAGCAATTTTGGGTAATGGATTGAAGTCCACACACACACGCACAGGAGATACTAAAAGGTTATCTATGAGTCACATGCTGCCCTTTCAACTTGTGCAATGGAGCCATCCTCTATTCTATCATCTCCTCAAATGATGTCACACCTGCTGTTGCTACAGCATGGTGATGATCTCACAGATAGTGCCGGTCACAGACTGATGACCTCGGTGATGACCTACAACTGTGCCTGTCTATCTGTAATTTAATCATTAATATCCCTCATTCTTTGTCTTTCCAAATTGGAAACCAGCCTAATCAAAAAACCGGAATAGCTACAGATGCTGGAATGAGGCAGTATATATGCATGCGTTTGTGTGAGTTACTGTTGCAATCGTTCAGGGGGTCAAAACATATAGAGGGCTTTTGAGGGACAGATATAGGGGAAGAAGCTTTATCCTCACAGTACAATAGCTGCTGAAATCAATTATTTTGTTCATTTATCTCCCTACACAAATATGGGCTGACAGCACGCAAAGGGTCAGGGATATTCACCGTTGTGAGAACGAGAATGAAAAGCTCATTTAGAAAACAAACAAGCCTATGTGCCGAAATTAGGTTCTCTCAGTCAAATGTGCTGGAATCAATTTTGAGGGCGTATACAAAGAGCAGCTTTATTATACACTCTGCACTCAGCCTGTGTTCTCGACCCTAAATCCCCAACGTTTAACCCAGCTTATGTACATACATGATTATGTAAATGAATCACTTTTCAAGTATGTTTAATCAGCAGCTTGCTGTTAGGGTGGGTAGCTGCCTGTCCCCCCCCCCCCCCCCCCCCACCCCCTTCGTCTTCTTTCTTGGCCTCAAGTTCACAATCTCAGGCCAATCAAAAAGCAGCATGAGGTCACAACGGGGTTGCGACTGACGGGTTAAGCTTAAAAACCACACACAGTGGACCTGTAAGTAGGGAGGGACTCAGTGGGGAATCAGCAGCACATGCACCAACAACATAAAAAAGAAAACACCTGCACAAAATGAGTGTGCAAGTATACACAAGCATGCATTGAGGTGTGTACTTTGCTGCTCTTTAGATGGTTTTCCATCTCTGCCTCAGCACTTTGTTCTTTCTTTGTGCGCTGCAGAAGGTGGGGCGTTTGTTATGTAAAATTCTATGTTCCTGCAATTTGGCACTGATGATGAAGGCAATTAAGATGTTTTCTCTCCTACTCATCACCACCCTGACTCATACTTATTCACACATGCACACACCTCCAAAACAGGGAGAAGTTTAATTAATCTCTGGCACTTTGTGCTTTGACGCAAGCTGCAAATCTAACTGTCTCCAGTGGATGCCTCCCTCTTACTGTTCCTCCTCCTCCCACAATCCTCTGTTTAAGTTCTGATGGACAGAGAAACAACTCCTCAAACAATTCAGACCTGGCTTCTTTCTTATCAGCACAACCTTTTTTTTTTCTTCTTTTTTCTCTTCAATTTTGCAAAGCTCAATTCCCCTGTGGGACAGTCCTTACTACCTAGTGTGCTACTGCTAATCTGGGAAGGCAGAGAAAGGCAATAGCCTACTCCCCAGTGTGCCACAAGAATTACATTTCTCAGAAGGTTATAACAAGCAACCTTAGCTCCAACGCACCTACAAGCAGGTGCCCCAAACAACTAGTCACAGTTACAACAGGAGACCGAATCCAGGTCTCGGTGGTGGCTGCTGAGTGTGTTGCCCCTGCACCACCCGTATGCCTTTGAAAGAGAGAGGCCTTTCAAACAGAGCAAGAACAAAAGGACCGCTGTTTGTGTGTTAGGGGGGGGGGGGGATTCTGTAGCAATTGTACAACAGTGACACAACCAAACAGCTGGACGTCAGCTTAGACAAAGAGAGAGGTGAGGAGAAAGGGATTGTGGAGAACAGAGGCATATAGGCTTTTTTGTGCAGCTACACAAGGACAAAGTGATGGGAGACAAACTCTTATGAAAGCAGACAGAGCATAAGCCTGATGATAGTCTATATTTTTATCACCAAATCCAATGACAATACCAACATAACTTTGAGTTGATCCTTTCAACTAATGTTTTATGCATATCCAAAGCCAGATAATTCTTTCAAATCAGTGCAACAGATTTCTGCAACTTAAAACAGAGCTCTACAAACTATTTTATCCCTGTCTAAATAATTCGAGTGGATCTACAAGTTAAAATACATGCCTGTCAGACACCTAGAAGTCACAGTGAATTCTTCAGAGACACACACATACACAGCAGATTTTTCCTTTAATATGTAAATTCCAATAACAAGGTTGTTAAATTATACACAATTTGAATATAAACATTTACTCGTGCTGGCAGTTCACAAAAAAGCCTTAAACTTACCAAATAAGAGCTGATGTCAACTTTATCTGATACCAGCACTTATTAAGTAAGTGTCTTGCAACTTTTTTGATTTAATCATCAACATGCTAGATTTTAGCTGAAGCATTTGATTCGTCCCAGATGCTCGACACAAATACAATTCAAATACCTCACAAATTTCAAACTGCACTCTCTTTAAAGGCATTAAGTATAAATGCATGAATTGTGACAAAGGCTGGAAATAGCCTCAGTTTAATTTCCTTATCTCATTTGTTTTAGCACTATACTTGGAGGGTGAGAGCAGCCTATGGGGTGTGGTTAAATATTACCACCGGGGTAGTATTTATAAAAAAATAAAATAAAATCCATTTTCATATAATGGATTTGGCAGATAAATATCAGTGGTGGTTTCTGTTCTAAATTATAATAATTACAGGGGTTAACAGGGCACAGTAACAAAAGCAAATGGGTCAAAGCACTTTTGTCGGCTTGTGCAACAGAGTTCCACCACGCCATTTTGGATGTGGTTAGGTTTCTAAATGTCAGCATACACAGTGAAGGCAAAAGCATGCACACAAACCCACACTGGCAGATAGGACTCTACTCAAGCTAGGTTTACTCAGATGACAACAATAATAAGGGTAAAACACAAACATGCATCAGCAATGACCTCCAGTTTGGAGTGACAGCATCAACTCTTGTTGAAAGATACACTGAGAAATCTAGATTAAAAACAGGATAGGGGAAAGGAAAACATAGTGGAAAAGAAAACACAGTGGGCGATAAATGGGAGGTGTCTGCCAGACATAGTCAAAAACAAAGGAGCGGCAGCAGTGAGGCTAATGTTGCCAGACCAATCAAAAGGAAAGGTCATGTTCAGGAAGAGACTGTATGAATCCTCTTGTGGCTCAAAGTTTAAGTCTCAGTGTGTCTTTTTGTTTGTGTGCGAGCTGAGAAACTTGCCTGTGGCTTGCCTGTGTATCTGTGTGTATGTGTGGAGTATACTGCATATGCGTGTTGTCTCATGAGTGAACTCTGGGCTTGGTAGGTTGAAGCAGTCTGAGCTGACAGAGGTATGTGGGATGGACTAAACCCAGATATCTGCTGCCCAGACAGACAGACAGACACACACAGCTGTGGAGTCATGCGCATCCACAAAGAGCCAGATACACACACGCACACATACAGACACAAAAGGGGGAAAAGATATTAGAGAATGAAGGAAGACGCAACAGAAAGAGGAGAGATTAACTTACACAACAACCCGTCTTTTTTCCTATTATGATATCACACTCAGCTTTGCAATATATGACAGACTGGGAGAGGAATATTTATCTGTATCTGACTGTAAATACTAGACAGTACAAGAGCATTGAAAAGATTCAAACTGTGAGTCCTGTCATCCCCCGGCAGGGTTTTTTTGGTACCTTGACATGTCAACAAAATTATTGTTTTGTTTTTGAGTATTTTTCTTCTACTGTTTTATTGCATTTATTACTTCTTAACAGGGCAAGAATCGACGGTGTCTGTGACATTTTGTTATGAGAACATTTCAAGAGCTAAAACCAGACCTAAAAATGTCCATAATTCCCAGCAGGCCCCTTGTTCCAAATTCTTAATTGTGATGATCTTCAGCTTTTCCTTGTCCTGTGTGAATGAAATATTTTTAAAACTGTGGGTTAGGCAAAATTAACAGATAGAAGACACCCTGGTTTTTTTTGTTTTTTTTTTGTTTTTTACAATTCTATAAACCACATGATTTATTGGAAAAACCTGACTCATATTTCAGAAAATGAGTGGTTTGAAAATACATATTTAATCTGTCTCCACTGATGAGCAGTTAAACCACTAGCAGGTGAAGTGAATAACATTGATTATCTTGTTACGATGAAATGTTCTTGATGTTACTTTGAGACGTACCACCCAGCACAACATTGCTCCAGACCAACCATGCACTTCCATGGTAACGACACTCCCCAATGGCAGCAGCCATCCTAACGGGACAATCCAACCAGCTACCACACACAACGGCGAACACAACAAAGAGCACAAAGCACGGACCCAACCAACAAACGCCCCAGACTCCAATCCAATCCTGGTGCCAGACACTTAACGGAGACCCCACAGAGGTCCAGTACCTCAATGGGTCTCAAAGGGGGGCCATAAAATTTGTAAAACGGGGGTTTCTGGCAACAAGCCTCTTAGTGAAGTCACAGTTAGGTGATGGATCTATCTCTGCTTCTCAAACAGTTTTAAAATGTCTCTAACGTTAAAGGAAAGCCAATGCGGCCATTAGCACATACACCCACTCACATGGAGTGAATAAGCGTAACCCCAACAAATGAAGAACAGGGGATTATGAGCCAGGGTTTCTCTCACACTGCACCCGCACATCAGACACTTAGTGTCAAATATTTGAGTAATATTATTGCACTCATTCACAGGGATTTCTGTAATCATTGGATCTAGTAGCATACAGCTGACATTACTTTGTGTACATGTGTGAATGTTTGTGTGTGAGCAGTTTTTTTTTCTTAACGCCACTAAATGTGTCGGGGATGCCCGGAGGCGCTGTAGTCTCCCCAGTCATTACCAGGAAAGACAGATGTTGTAGCACTCATCACTCTGCGTTCATATGCGCACACACAGACACACAAACACCACATTGCGCGCTGTTTCCTAAACGATGAAAACAGCGAGGTGACGCCTAAATCAGATTTTATGCGAAAAGCATTGATTCATTTCCCACCATTAAAAAGCTACTTCCATTTTACAGCCCAGCCCAATATTAAACATGACTCTACACTAAATGTCCGGCTGAAGTGTCGCCAGCTTTAACATCGCGACCTCTGCGCTACACTGCGTTTTATAGCACTGCATTATACTCAAATGTCTACATTTGTGTTTGAACAGACTCCAAAATGAACGATGGGGATCTGTGCCAGTGACAAAGTGTGGTGCTCTGTTTCTACGTATTGTGGCAGACATATTCAGAAGGCTGATCTCTCTCGCTTCGTCTGTCCCTGATGTGTTTTCCATGTGTGCTGGAAAGACAAACACAGCTGCACTTTAATGACACTCAAATGCTTCAGGGATTCAGAATGCATGTGTATGTGTGTGTGTGTACTTTTTTTTGCTTTTGACCACTTCAGTGAAAAGCCTATTGGAGCTACTCTCGTTGTATACAACTACTCTTTACGCCAACCCCACTCTTCTTCAGCAAAACTCTTTGCCTTCTCGTATATTTCTATATTTGTGTGTCCGTGAGTGTGCATGTGTCCGCGTACGTCAATATTTATGCAAACCAAATTGAATTTGAGACCTTAAGGTGAGGACACATTTGGAAAGTTTGAACATTTTGGCTCATCCTCAGTTTCTGACATGTATTTAAAAGGTTTTTTGAAGGTTAAGATCTGGTTTTAAATGGATTGGGATTAAGCTTTTAGCTGCAAGTTGTACAAGGCTAGAGGATGCACACAAAGACAGTATTACTAATGTGTGTGTGTATGGACAGGTGCACATAAACACCCATTTGCAGTGGTATCTCTGAGCAGCAACAACCGGCATAAAACAGCTTGTCAACATCGTCAGCCCTGACTGCTGATCTCTATATGCCCTACGCCTTTACTGTTAATCAACTTCACACACACACACACACACACACACACACACACACACACACACACACACACACACACACACACACACACACACACACACACACACACACACACACACACATCACATACACGAATGCACAAACACAGATGGTGGGGAACTCCGGATAAGACGAGGGCGCCAGTGAGCTTCAAATGACCCCGAAAACAGAAACGCAGCTGAATGATAAATGGGACAAATAGGCACTGGCACTCTATCCCTCTCACTTTCATTCTGTCTCTGCCCTCATTAACGCAACACAAATGGAGCCATCTCCACTTCGCCCGACTCTAAACATAAGTCTTCCCCATCACTAACACTTGCAACCTTGATAAATTTTAATTATCTCCTCTCACTTTATTTTTGTCTAGCTTTTTGCTATCTGTCACTAGGAAAAACTATTTTCAGCATGACTGCAGGAGAAAGTGGAAAACTGGGTGTAACTTTTACAGACTTTGCGTGTCATTTCATACAGTAATATCCAATTATGCTGCACCGTGAGTTAAACTCATTATAGGAAGCATTTACTGGATTTATGGATTATGACATCAGGTCTGTCATGAAACTACTTCATCCCTGACTATTTATTCATTGAATTAAGCACAAACTAGACTGAGAAGTTTCCACGGAAGGTCACGGTGGATCAACAGCTTATTGATGCAAAGCAATTGTGAGAGAACAGTGAATCAAAGAGCAGTTGTTTGCTGCTGATCCCTCAATTCCCACACAATCTGTCCTTCCTGGTCAGCACTTTGCACAACAGATACTGCAGAAGATGACAAAGCTGCAAAGATACTTTTATTGATCTGTTGTTTTGCTCGTGCTCCATTGTCTCAACATGTCCTGGACTCACCCTCACTCCCTATCTGTAGCTACATTATATGTGCCATTGTGTCTTTCAGGTGGTTAATGTGTTATTTGTATATGTTGAGCAGACAGTAAATGACTCTGTGTGCTCATACTTCTCTACAGTTTCTGGAAACTGAAAACTAAAAGCTCAGAGTGGGGGAGAATAAAGTCCATATATCTGCCCATTCTATCTCATGTTTATTTAATTTCTGGCTACTTATCATTGTTCAGTCACACATAGATTAGATATACAGGTGTACAGTGTTTGTGCATTTTGTGAAATATGTAAATATGTAGTGCCAAAGACTCACATGGCTAGAAAAAACTCTTTAGAGGGTATCTCCATTTCTATCAACACAAGTTCAAATAGTGTAACGCAAAAGACGCATTACTAACAGCATAAGAGAATAAATGGATGCAGATGATAAAACACAGCTAATAAGCAAAGATAATACCCTCTGGTTTGCAGGCACCTATCTCACTACACCCACAAAGCTCTGCACTGTGGAGATGGTTTGCTATGGTTCAGTAACTGAAAATCACATGTAAAAGTTCAAGAAAATAAAGCTTAAAATAAATAAGTGATTATGACTGAACCCACTGAAGAGAAATACAAGAATTTTGTTTTTCATATTAAACACTTTGTGTATGAAACTTCAAATTCACACCGCATCCTTATTTAAACTCTGCCTCCCGCCTCCCTGAACTCTTTATCTAACACCCAAGAGTCCAGACAATCTGTACATCATATTTACAAAAGAATCTAAGCTTTGACCTCAGTAACACAGGCCTGGAGACCACCAGTTTAAAGGGAAAATGTTGTATTGTTCAAACAGTTCTGAGTTGGTACTGCCAGTTACTGTAATGAGATGCATTGCTAAAGCTCCATTCATGCAGGCCTAGAGAACGGTGAGTGGCAGCCACCAACGTGTGGCTGTCACTAGTGTGAAACTGGTAGCAAAGAGGTAAAGGATGCTGCACAGAAAACATCCTCATGACTGCTTTGGTTGGTAGCAGATTGCTATGATGCAAGTCAGAAATGGAGAAGGTTCACTGACAAAGTAAAAGTTTTAAAACTTCTAAATATAAAAACTTGTGTGTTGTTATTGCAGCAGTAAGACACAGCTCTTACTTTAAAGGTGAAAGGTCTCCATTTGTGGTTTACGTCGCACTCCCGAGTTTCACTACTACTTGGGAAGTAAACGGCAAGTGTTTGCAGACAAGTCAACGTCCAACCACATGCGACTGCAGCTAGCAATCAAAGTGATCACAATGTGGTTTTTTGGTCTGCCACCCTCTTTGTGACCTGGCATCAGCCAGCAGCCACTCGCAAACTATAACAATCTATAATTTGAACAAAACCTCAGCCTTCAACCTCCCATCACACCAACACTGACTATAACATGATTGTTCAATAAGAAAAGTCTAAAATTTAAAAAAGTAGAACTAATCATCATAAAATCACAACCAAAGCCGAAGGTCATTTTTTATTCAATGTATTATCGAAAAGGAAGGATGCAATGTTTTCCAAAAACTCACATGTGCTCCTGTGTGTATTAAAAGCTTCATCGGGATTTTATTTAAAAACAGTGGGCTGCCCGCTTTCGTGTAATGGGCTGTTACACGAAAGCGGACAGAGCCAGAAAGCAGCCCTTCGCTGATCCCCAGTTGGTGATGACGAAGAAACACACACACACACACACACATGCACATACACTTTCCCACCCTGATGTGAAGTCTGGCCGGAAACAGCCATTTCCCTGAATGTTCCCATCTCTCCTTCGGCATACTCCCTCATCCCTGATTCATTGCCAATAAATCACAGAGAGAAAGACACACACAGAAAGAGTGAGACAGAGTTAGAAAGGGGGGAAAAAAAGACTGATATAAAGAGTAAAGGAAAAGGCCGAATAAACCAGGAGTGAAGCACACTGGAGACTGGAAAACAAAAACGAGGGAAAACCAGATGTGTCCTTGTCAACAGTACACAGGGGCGGAGTTCAGATCGCCAATTATGGCTGAGTGCAATTTGAAACAGTGACGTCTTATTGAAGAAAACAGCAACACAGATGCCATGAAAAACACCATTACTAAACGGATATGCTTTATTTCATGGCTACTGGTCAAACTCTAAACAACGGCAAGAAGAGGAAGACAGATTCAGAAGGAGAGAAAAATAAATACAAGGCTTTCGGGCATACGTGCGTCTCGGACTTCCTTCTTAAGACTTTCCTGCAATTTTTACACATGCAGACGCAAAACATTTAAGTCTTTGTTTGCAAAACATGGGCTAAGGATTAAATTCTGTCTGTCTTTTATGTGGGAACATCTCCCACTCCTCAGCTATGTTTACAATAATCAAAGTCATGAAGAAGTACCAAATAACACTGATTGAAACTATTTCCACATTGCTCTCTCTCGTGTTTCCCATCTGCTAATTACAGAAGCCCACTATGAAAGGGTAATGTGCACCACCTGCAAACCCCACCCAACTGAAGAGGCTTTTGATCATGGCCTTCCAATTGTTTACTCTCCAACAGGGGCCCCTGTTATAACCACAACTACTTCCCCTGTCGAACCAACATCAATCAACATCGCACCTCATTACAACACAAGAGATTTCAGTCACCACTCAAACTCAGTTCATTTATTCACGGGTTTAAATTGTCTCCTAAAATAGAAGCCAACATATATGTCCTTGCGGCATTCCAGAGCTGCAAGGTACGTTTAGTAACTGCTGTAGAGCAAACGGAAGTAGAATTAAATTTCCACACTGGACATGCGTATCTTTAAAATTTTAACCTAGAAGGCATGCAGTATAAAGTTAAAGTTATCAATAATTTCTCACAAAATATATAAGCTGCAGCTGCTGAATATTGTGATAATGCCAGCCCGTGTGACAACGTCTAAGTCAACCGCCCTGCTTCTGTTTCAAGAGGGTACACTTTAACCATCGAAGTGCTGTTGCAAGACAGGATGTTCTTCTAAACCTGTTGTTGTTGACATTTCCATGGCAACAAACACAAACTTGATGATGCGTGTTTCCATAGTAACTCGTGTCATTAACCAGGAAGATGCACACTGGCGTGTAGGTGCAAATGAGGTGACGGAGTGACACTGAGATGGAAGCTGATTCATTGTCAGCGTATTCTGCTGCGTCTGTGGCCCAGAGAAAGATGTCCCTGTTCTTACATTATCGCTCTGAGCCTGCAGAGACTCTGTGTTTATAATCATATGGCAAACCGTGCAATAAATACTACAAGGCTAAAAATCTTTTTGTGTGGGTGAAAGCATGGTGAAAATGTGGAATCATACAATCTAAATGAAATGATTAGAAGTCCTCGGTTAATTATGACTAAAATTACAATGTTTGGGACAATAAAATCTCATTGATCTCATTGACAGAAGACTCGTGCATGCTTACATTCACAAAGGTTTGCAGTTTGGAATTAAAAATAGTGTGGTCTAAAACAATTTCAGCTGGAACGAAAAGAATTCAGGATTACACAATTTCCAGATATGTTTATCTGGAGAAGGAGCTATGTAAACATGCTCTATATACAGAACCTTATCACATCTGCGCTAAATACAGCAGGACAAACTGAACTAATACACTGCATTCAAGTACAAAAGTACCTTAAAAAAGCCTAAAGTGTGGAGGTTGTTTACTTGATCAACATTAGCAATATTAAACACCCAGATTTTAATTTAACCCCATTATAGGAGTTTTAAAATGTTATTGTAACTCGCCTGCCATTAAACCCACAAGAAATTTCCACAAGCCACTTTTTCCATGCAGTTCCATACAGCTAACAAGGCTGCACTGAGGTTTTAGGATAAGCTTTGGTCTGTTACGATGCCCACTGACCATTTCCCAGCTATTTAACATGGAAGCTAGTTGATGATAAAGTACCATCAATTACAAATTACTAACTGCACAATCAGAACAGGCAAGCAGATTTTTGCCAAACTAGTTGGCCAAGATCTCCAGTTATTCACAAAATTCCCCTACAGGGTTTCCTGTCTTGATCAGCAGGGGCAGATGGACCCCCTCATTACGGAGACCACAGATGAAAATGAGAGCAAAATGAGGCCCATTACCACACGGGCGTGACTAATATCCCTCTTCAGACCTCTCCACGCACGCTGGACACATGCACACATATCAGACGTGCGCGCGCAACTTACACGTGTGGACAAGGAAAATGCTCGGCGTGCACACCGAGATGCTTGTAAATCAATAACGTTACACAGAAACAAAGACGAGGGGAAGTTGGTAATAAACTTTGGCTCTATTAAATTGACCAGATCTCGGGCTGCTCTGCAGGGGGTGTCTGGCTCATGCACTTTATGAACCTATAGGTTTGTGTCGGTGCGAAAATGTGTGTATATTCCCTAATCATCCCTGATGTCATTAGTGCTAAACACTAGCTCAGCCTGATTCCTCCCCACTAAATATCCTACTTTTTCTCTTGCCCCCCTCACTTTTTCTTCTCTTTCTTCCTAACCACCTCTACAACAACTGACCAATGCTGCATATGTATCCACACATGTGTGCTTCATCTTTTCAAATATCCACTCTGGTCCTCATTTCCTCAAATGTCTGCAGCGGATTCATTACCGTACTGGATTCCACAATCATCAACCTCTAATCCACCGCTAGTCTAGCGCCAGCTTGAGGTCCAAAAATCCTGTTTTACCAATTTGTTTTCCCCTTGTCCTCTACTTTTTCTTTTAACCTTTTATTCCCGTGGCTGTCCTCTGTCTGTACAGTCATGCCATCACCTATGCCCCCTCTTGTCTCAAGTAGCATCTCCCATTTCCCCTCCCTTTGTCATTTTCCACTGAAGCTCATCATTTTGTGGCTTAGATCTATTTTAAGTTTAAGTTTCAGCTGAATTGATCCAAAATAAACCACAGGAGATACAGAATTCAAAATAGTGATATCAAGGGTTTACAATTTTCCATCTAATGATCCAATCATAGCCTCAGCTATTTAAGTCAGTCCTCTCTTGCCTTCCCGTCTCTGCCGTTTTATGCTCCTACCTTTGGTTTTTCTCTTTACCTTTGCTGATCAGATCTGCAAGGTGATTTATAGCCTTACAACAGGCTGATAGATGGAGGGAAAAGGAAAGAAGGAGTAGTAGATCAAGAGGAGAGGGGGTGAGGAGAAATTGGGCTGTTTGGCGTTTGAAGTACATGAAGGAGTAATATAAAATACACCTGGTTGGTCCATGGGGCACTCTGTTCGCTGAAACAAAGGGAGGGGAGGGAGATGCAGGGGAGGAGAAGAGGAGAGGGCCAGGCCGCAGGGGAGAGAGGGGAGAGGAGTGGATGGATTGGGGGGGAGGGGTCACTCAGTGTTTCCTTTCAGGATGGCTTTTATGGTGTAACTTCAAACGCTGACCTCCCACACCCCTGCCCCTATATCCCCCCTGCTCTCTCGCTCCATCCGTCCGTCCGTCCATCCGTCCCTCCCTCCTCTTTCTCACTATTGTGCACGGCCAAGTGGACAGTAATTGGCTATTCTTTCGTGAGGCTGATTTCAGCACTCTCTGCCCCCACCCCATAGGAACAGTCCCTTTTGCTGCCCCATAGAACTAAGTGTATTTGTGTATATATATGTGTGTGCTTATGTTGTAAATAAGCCAGACGATAGGTATCAGGTGGGTTGAAGGGAGGAGGGGGTGGGGGTAGGGACCGCTCTGACATTTCATTCACGTGTGCTCCAAATTACAACACAGGAATTGAAAGGAGCTGAAGCTAATTGAATCCAGAAAAAAGGTCATGCTCCAACATGAGATCTTATTTAAAATAAACTTTTAAGCACACCTTAAATATGTATACCCCTGCTTTCACTGGAAGCAGCAGTACAAAGAGAGAAAATGTGAAACCCTAGAAATAAAGTGGATGTAAAGAGCAGTGTTTTATTTCCTCCTCCAAAATTTTATTCAAAGACTCCGGGGGCACCTAATTTATTCATGACATAAAATACATTGTAGAAAAAGATGAGTAGCTTTGCAAATGTTTCCTACAGTGTACAACATCTGAACATATTGCGAGTGATATATAAAAGCTGCTCCACTCTCGCTAATGACTTCTGGCCCTCTGTGGCTTATAGATCAGTGTGTGTTCATTAATGATGCAGGCGTGTGCAAGTCCATGTGTCAATTAGTGGGTGGAGGGGATTAGCAGTCTCCAGAGATTCCTAATTAACACTACACATACTCACACGGGCTAAAGCATCATTTTTGGATTGTTTTTAATGGAATTTTTACTATTTTATTTGCTGGTAAATGAGAAGAAAACTGTTTGCAAAGGAAAGTTCCAGAAAGTATCTCCTCAATGTCAAAAAAGCGCAATGATGTCCACCTCCCTGAGAGAAACACAGACACCTACCCACACACACGCACACACACTTACCAAGGCCACACACATGCTATGTGATGTATACAAGCTCTTAAAAGGTTAAATATGTAGACAGAGGACACAACATAAACACAGACTTAAACAAGTACAGGGCAGACTGTCCTCACAGACGTAACACATAAACAGAATTAGGGATAATTGTGTTTTCAGAAAAACAAGAAATACTGTAACGATCAGCTACTTTAAGTGGAGAAAAAAAAATCAAGGTGGTTAGAATGAAAGAGGCTTTCAAACAAGCTAGGGGACATGTCCAAGAGTTAGAAGTAGAGCAGAGTGAAGGTAGATGGAGTTTTTAATACAGCAGAGTGCCTCCTACCTCTTTGTAGTTCACCTTGGGCTCCATTCTCTTCCGCTTTCTGCCCTTCCCGTGATGACTCTGACTGAGGAGGATCCATTTTACAACCTGCAGGAGGGAGAATTGGGGGGATGAAGGCGGGAAAAAGAAGAGCGTGTAAAGGTAGACAAGTGGAGACAGCAAAGTAGCAGGGTTTGAGTGAGAGGGAAGAGAGCGTGAAGGAGAATCAGGAAAAAAGGGGACAACCGCAGAAGAAATTATGACAGGGTGTAATGATGACACAGACAGAGAGAGAGAGAAAGAAGGGGTGTACAGTAGAGAAAAGAGTAAATAGCAAGAAGTAAATGTAAACCAAATCAAATCTCCATGAAAAAAAAGTAAGGTTAACAAGCCATTAGCATGACAGGCACAATAATATATAACAGTCTACAGCTCCTTCCTTCTCACAGGCTCACACTCACTCGTGCTCCAACCCAAACAAGTGGCTGAGACAAAAGAGTTCTAGTGAAAGTATGTTGTTGTAACAGAGCCTGGAGTGCAACAGCCAATCACAATCAAGGCCAAAGTCATATCTACCAACATTGGTTCCTTTTGTTCCACATGAATTCACAGAAACACACGACTACAGGAAAAGTCAAGTTCCCAAAAAGTATGTAAAGTAAATGTAAAGTATGTAAAGTAAATTAATCACGTCTACAGCGCAGTCGCTTAAGCACAGTTCCTGTTTTAAGGTAGTTAAAATACAAATAATTACTTTTTACAGAGATACAACTGGGAGAACTGGAAAATATAGGCAAAGCAATTAAGAACAAGATGAGAGCTTTAAGGGAAATCTGATAGGCTGCACAGAATGACACGCAACAGATGTAGAGCGCTGTGTGCCGCACTTCACTCAGAGACAGACAGAGGGAGAGACTGAAACGAAAGTGAGCAGATGAGAAAAAGAGAGGTAAAGGGAGTGCAAGAGAGGTAGAGATAAGAGATGGTATCAATCCCTGTGAAGCAGAGGACACAACCAGATGGTAGAAAAACAAAGCAAGTAAAGAGAAACAGTGGCAGAGTAACACACCGAAGGAAACGAGGCTGATGGGAATCAGGTGACAATCATATCAAGCAATCTAAGGTGCAATATTTGAAAATCTGAGTGCTTCCTTGCCACTCCCTGAAGATGAGAGGAAGGGACAGGGAAAGAAAGAAGAGGAGGAAAGAAAGAGAGAGAGAGAGAGTGCCTACCTCTGCTTTGACTTCTTCCACCAGCCTTGCCTGCGACCACACGGCGCTCCTTTCATACAGCCACTGAACGAGAGAGAAGAAGGGAAAGCAGTGAGCCAGGGGCAAGTGATCAGGACAGAGTGGAATGCTTTGCAGAGGCAGAGAAGGAGAGAGAGAGAGAGAGAGCAAAGCAGGAAGGGGAGGGAGAGAGAAGAGAGGTGGGAGGAGAGGGAAGAGGTGGGAGCGCTATCACTTGTTCCTCTGACGGAAACTCGCAACTTGACTCCGGAGGATGAGAGAAAGGAGTAAAGAGGAGGAAGGGGTGGTGTACGAAAAGGAGGGGGGGGGGGGGATCACCTGATTTACAAGCAACTACAGGACTGATAGTCACCTTAGTCCTCCACCATTACACGCACACATATATGTGCAGTCATTCATGCAAGCGAACATCTACGCACCCACAGCCCTTACTCTCTCACCTTATTTAAGCCCTCAGCAAAGCCGCTGCTCAAGTGATGTGAATCACGCACCAGAGCGATGATGCCATGTGTACACGTGTGCTTGCGGGTGTGTACGTGGAGTGGGGAAAAAGAAGGAGACAGACAGGAGTGCGTGGAAGCAAGGTGTTCACAATGTCACACAGCTCACTCACACACACAGGCAGCAGCGACACACGATATTCGCCTCAGCCTCAATCCACGGTATGCACTCCACAGACGTTCCCACGCACACACACAGAGCCGCGCTGTGTTTCAGGTATTAGCGTTACCATAGCCACACACACACACACACACACAAAGTTCAATACTATAACTGGATGCCTGCGTAGTTCTCTACAAGTATTATACAAAAGTGTCTGCTGCTCAAGCAGAAATAGCATGAAGGTGTGTGTACAAGGCAAGGATGGAGAGACACAGAGAGGTACAGAGAGAGGGAGGTTTTGAGAGTGGGTAGTGTAGAATGTAGTGAGTGTTGAAGTACTAAATTGCCATTGTGTAACAGGATACCACACATAACTCTTGCTGCCTAGATCTCCACTGCCATTCCCTGAATAGCAAGACCTTTGTCTCTCTCCAACTCTCTCGTCCTGCGCCTGCATCTCTGTGGTGTCTCTCTAGTCTCTTTAGTGAATCGATATTTGACTGCGTGTAGAAGTTCACAAGTTGCATCTCTTTCCCTCTTAAGTGCCTCTCATTCATTTCATACTCGTAAATGGTGACGTCTCTGTCTTTGTTTCTCAGATCCTTTCATGCTTTGGTATTTTTGCTTTAACCATATTTTACTTGAAATGTCTTTGCACGGATATACTTAAAGTTCTTCACAGCAGTCTTTTCATTTGATAAATAATGTGAATACATCCAGTTTTTCCAACTGTAAAGCTCCGGATCTGGACACATCCGGATATGTTTAGAGGAAGTGTATTTATATCCAGATTTGTTAATATGAAGCTCAGTTGTGTGAAAAAATATTTGCCACATTCCTGATTTCTTAGTTTTTCCCATATCTGTCACACATATGTTTAAGATGTTTGTAGGATGGATTAACTACTTTTGGAAAGCTGAGTTTAATTTCACGACCCACACCGAGACCTGATTACTGTGAGACCTGTTGAATACAAAAAAAATGACTTAGCTACAAGCTGCAACACATCATGCCACAATTCAAGGATAAAAAAAAATCCATTAATTCTGCTCTCTACTAAAAAGTCCTGAAAGAGAATGTCGAGCCCATCAGTTCATTATGGAACTAGACAATGATTCAAAACACACCTCTGAATGGTTAAAAATAAATGAATATATTTACACATATATATGGTCAAAGTCTGAACTTAAATCCGATTAAGCATCATTAGCTTGAACTTTAACAGATTGTTCAAACTCAAAAAACCCTCCGATGTGGCTGAACTGCAACAATTCAGCAAAAAAGAGTAGGCCGAAATTCATCCACGGTGATGTGAAAGACTCACTGCCAGTTATCACAAACACCTAATTGCAGTTTTTGCTGCCAAGGATGGCACAACTAGTTATTAGGTTTAGGGGTCGATTACTTTTTCATGTAAGTTTGGATAGCTTTTTTCCCTTAATAAATGAAATCATCATTTAAAAACCCCATTTCATATGTACTCGGATTATTTTTTTCTAATATTACAATTCAGACAAATTAAACAAATTAACATTAAGAAATTAAAATTAAACCACGAAGGGAAAAATACCTTTTTATATTTTTATATATATTTTAAAAATTAGACTGAAAATCAAACTTATTTGGTGAACACCTTCAGGATATTTGTCTTAATTAAGTTTTATTGCTACAAAACACATACGTGTTGCTGTATTGCACAAGTGTGAGAGCAAATTTTTACAAAGACAGAGCTCTAGGTATTGGTACTATTTTCTTTGTCAAATCCCAGAGTTTCATTTTGCTCTTTTAAAGATTTTTAGGTTTAGGAAATCTAAATCTAATACCTGCCAGGAAGATCAAAAAGCATCAATTATGTACTAGGTAAATCAGCAGCACTTAAATCAGTATATGACAACTGGTAATTAATACAAAAAATAAACACTATCATGTAGGTGTAGTTTAAGTAGAAGAAGGAGCTAAAAGCTCTGGTGAATCAATGAATCAACAAAATATTCCATGCTACATCATAATCCCAATGGGAACTCTTGAGGTCTAAAATAAACCGACACTGGCCTTCTCATTCTCCATCGTTCAGCACAGGATTGGTGGATGTCATTGTTTATTATTAGGCCAAATCATTTCCTGCCTTTCTTCAATTCAAGCACATTCAAGAGCAAAAGAGGCAGAGAGGAGAAAGAGATTTTAAAAATGTGTTTGTGCCCAGTGTACATAATGCACAAGCACTTGCATTTGTGAAAGGTTTCAATCGATCGGGCTGATCTTATTAGCCATCGATCTGACTGGCACATCAAACACAAAAAAAGCCTCTGCAAAAACAATCAGCTTTCACCCAATCGGGTGTGAAAAAACAGCGGAGCACTCCCTCCGCACTGTCCTTTCCACCCTGAGAGGCCCCTGGAAGACTCAAGTTACATCATCGCATCCAGAAGGTGAAGGCTCCCAGACACAGGAACAGACACTAAAAACTGCACACACGCACAGTGGTAATTAAGATCTGTAACCATGGAGATGGCAGAATTGAAGAAGCTGTTGGAGTGGATTGATTGTCTGAGCAATCCTAGTATTTGTAACCCTTTGAGGGGGCAGATAAAGCAGGACTGCTCACCTCACCAAGATACAGTAGCAGTCTTGCAATGGCTAAATATAACTTAAAGATGGATGTGACCACCATGATGTTAAAAACTGGTTTGTGAAATCCTGTGTTAAAGCTAAGGTTAGCATTATGACTATTTGGGGGGTTATAACTACCTTGCTTGGTGGAGTACACATTCCTAGGTCAGGGTGTTAATAACTGCACAAGGTGCTCAGTTCAGTAACTTCTGTTAGTTGAAGCCGAGCAAGGTTGGCACCTACCTTTAATGCAAAGCAGTCACAATCTTAATATACATAACCTTTTATAACCAATTTAAATATAAGCCATTTTTAACAAATGGTTTCTGAATTATTGCACACAATTTAAACTATAGTAGTTAATAATATTCCCTGCTGCGTAGCCATTTTAAAGCTGTTCTTCTGATGTAGCGTCATGCCATACCGGATGCGACACAACCAATGTGGCAGATGCGACACGAGAAGCTTCCATTAGACGTGAGACAATGGAGGAAAGTGGTTCCTGGATGTTGCTGGCTGCTGCTCATAATTCAGAACTCCGTCACCTTGTCTAAACACATCTGGGGGTTAAAAGAAAACCAAGATGGCAGCTGCCAGAATGTGAAAGTCAGGGCTTCAAAATGGGACTTCACAAACCTGTGAGTGACCAGGATTGAACCAGTCTTTCTACGGTTCATGGTAATGCCAGCCAGGTTGTTGCCACAGTAAGTAAACATTAACTACTGAGTAGTAAGAATGGTTGTAAAACATTAAAACAATGAAATCTTCAGTGGACTACAAGAAAAACAATGCACTGGGAATTGCAACCCTGTAAGCACAATTACAACAATTAGTGAGACTAAATTACTGCATTATTGTGTACAATGAAGCCTAAGTAATACTGATTTATCTTAAACATTACAATGAAGAACAAATTCCAACACAGTTTTTATCTACTTAAAGAGCTGTCAGGCTTAAAAGTGAGGAATTGCCTTGTTTTTTTCATAAACTGGTATTTAATTATTTTAAACTCAGCCAAAAAAAAAAAAAAAAATACTGAAGGACTTTTCGTACCTTTGGAATTCCCGGCTGATCGAGCCAGTCAGCATAAATAGCACCGAGGGTGAGGCCTTTTCTGGAACACAATGGCACAAGTGTTAGTATTATTCCTATTATTACAGCAATGACTGTTATTGCCCAAGACGCACTGTAAAAACATCGTTCTGGGAAAATACTGTTAGGGTTATGGCAGACTTGAGATTTAGGCCAACACCTTAAACAAAAAAGGGGCACACCCACCTTCCTATACATGGGCAAGAAAAGAGGCATGCACAGACAATGAATTGGAGTTATACATATGGACATGCAAAAAAAAAAAAAAGAGTCTATGTATATGCATGTCTGAGTAGTTGAAAGGAGGCCAAATTGGATGGTTTGCATGTGGAAATAGTCAAACACCATACAGAGAACACACACAGTGACTGGGCTGACTTGCAAAGACAAATGTGAATGCAAACAAACATCCCACATTCAGCCTCGTGTATTTATGCAAACAGTAAAGTATACATCAAGTATACACACAAAGTGCACAAAGAGTCGAAGAGTAACTAAATAGCATGCCCTTCACCCCACTATCAATCCTACCCGCCTGTGCTTAGAGAGAAAAAATTCCACTCTTGGCTACTCTGAAGGTTTCAGTGCAGTATAAGTATACAGTAATACCTTCACTGAAACATTTTTATTTTTTATTTCTGGATAGTATTTTTTCTTTATTAAACACATGCAATTCAGGCTCCCCCACATTTTCCAAACTTATCCCTAAAAGGACACGTTGAGAAAAATAACAGACACAGAATGTAAATAGGTCTATTTTGTAAATCTATTATAATTGTCACAATGGGTTTAACCTCCTGTAGTGACCATTTAAGGTAATCTTAAACTCAGTTCATCAGGCTCAGTCACCTTAATCTTATTCCAACTTGTAAAAGTCAAAATGTATTCTCAGTGGTTTAAGCTCAAAGTTAATTATAGAAAGATAACATGCTCACAAAAACAATCTGTTGCCTTGAGACAAACTTGAAAACAAGCAACCAACCTAATTCTCAACATTGCTCATGTGACTAAATTGGCTTTTTGTTGCGGGGTTGAGGCTGAGCTCCTCGCTCCCGCACACTAGCTGAGCTCATCTAGTGCATTTCTAGGCAAATTAAAAGAGTGGTGTATTGGGAAACTACACTTTAAAGCATATTAGAAGAAGCAATACTCCAAATAAAACATCAACTTGCTTAAAAACCAAGGATTAAGAATGTGATGAGCGACTTCATCACAAGCGCATTTAAACTCTTGGCATGATTGAAATTATAGACAGAGTCTAGAGACTAAACATATGCCACACCAACAGTGAGAACCCACAAAGTCGGATTACATGGGATTATGTCAGCATACTTCTCTTGTGTGGCAAACAAAAGGTTAATACACTTAATATACCACATGACTCATCAAGTGATGCTTAATAATAGGTCTAGTGAGAAATAAGCTTCATCTCTCACGAGAGCATATGAGGCATGTATCTACCCGTTCCGTTCTGTGACGCTAAAATGTAAACTTCACTTTAGTTTCACTAATTAGTCATCCTCTTAGTGACATGTAAGAATTCACAATTAAGTCTATATGTTTTTGGACAATGATATGTTTTGTATTTTGCCTCAGAACACCACCACTGTGGATTTTAAATTTTAAAAAATAGTGCAGAGTTTAATTAAAAGGATTTAGCAAAAGTACTGCATTTTGTAAAGTAATGTGATACACTTAGAAAATGTTGAATGTGAGGACCGTTTTAATATTCGCAGGAAGTCGCCAAATGCTGTTTTTCCTCCCTTGAGATGCTGTGCTAGCCCTTTACTGTGGCCACCGTCAGTTGCTGCTTGTCTGTGCGCCTCTTCGCCTTCATTTTTGTCTTCAGTAGCTGAAAAGCATGCTCTACTGGGTTGAAACCAGGCAACTGACTTGTCCATTAAAAAATATCCAATTCTTTGCCTTAATAAACTCTTGTGTTGCTTTTGGAGAATGTTTTGGGGCATTTTCCATTTGTCCTGTAAAGTTTTTGCAGCATTTGGTTGAAGCTTAGCAGAAAGTATAACCCTGTACACTCCAGAATTCATCCTCCTACTTCTCTCAGCAGCCATCAATAAACACTAGTGACTCAGTTCCACTGGCAGCCATACATGCCTATGCTATAACATTGCTTCCAACATGTTTGACAGATGATGTGATACGCTTTGGATCATAAGCTATTTTTCTTACTTTCTCCATACTTTTTATTTCCCATCATTTTGGTGCAAGTTAATATTGGTTTAATTTGTTCTTTTAGATGTTTTCTGAAAAAGGTCTAGTCGTCAGTGTAACAAGTGGTTTCCATTGTCATCATTGCCACACAAAAGACAACACTAGGTTCAATTCCACCAGGCAGCTAGGACTTTCTATATGGAGTTCACATGTTCTGATGTTTGCACGTTTGCTCTCATTATCTCCCACAGCATCTTAGATTAATCAGAGATTCTAAATTGGTTGTGGCTTTATGTGTTAGCCCTGCAACAGATCAGTGACCTGTCCAAGATGTACCCTCCCTCTCGTCCTATGGCAGCTGGGCTCCAGCTCCAAGAGAAAATGGATCGGTGGTTTTAACAATGATATACCTACTTACTCAAGAGTGTTCTTGACTTGCATAGACGTTATGAAGGGCTTCTTTTTTAAAACCAAGGAGAGAATGTGCACTCACTTTAGCTTTCCTACACTGTCTTTGAGGGCTTTGGGTGCTACTGGCCAGTGCAGTGTGATCTTTAACTATCAAAATAACTTATTTTGGCATTTCACCCCAATGATGACCTTCATTTACATCTACACCTCCTTGTACCTCACCATGAAAGTTCTAATGAACAGATCCAAATGCAAAGTAAACTTTGATTAAACAAAGTAAAGATTTTTTATCTGCTTAATTTGTAGAGGAAACTGGGATGTACTGGCCATGAAACTGCTTGTCAGTCAATTACTTTTGAATCTCTCAAAATGTTAACACACTTTTTATTATCAAGATGTAGGAAAGGATATCCACTACAAAATATATAATTTATAGAATATGATGCTGGATATTAAACAGAACATAAAGTATTTAAAATGAGCTCAACAACTAAACATCTGCACCAGTATTTTTAAGATATTTAACACTGATAGGAAACATTTTTCTGCATAATAATTATTCTGAATTTTGATACTTTACGCAAAATTTGTCCAAAAATACAATTTTATGTGCAATGAGGTGTTTTATTGCTTAGTTTCCTAAAGGAATTGCTTGAAAAATTCCTCAATACAGCATACAGGCAATGCGCATGGTATGTTTTTGATTTCTGTGTGTGCTTGGGGTCAGGGAGTGAGAGGTTTGGGATTGTCTCTGGTTGCCTTTCTGTAAAAGTCCCTGCATGCCACTGTTCCAAGGATACATGACCTCACATCACGAAAAGACTGGCCATGACCCAGAGCAGCAACTGTCTATTCTAATCTTAAACCCTTCTATTTCACTGAGCTGTTTACTGAAAGAGGCATCAAATCCAAATATTGACTCTGCCCAACTCCCTCTGTTTAATTCAATCAATCTCTTCTCGTCCAGCAGCAGCACACTCCACATGACAGAGAAGGCAGAAAGAAAACACTGAGAGCCGACAAATAGATGCTCGAGAAAAGAAGAGTAAGAAAAGAAAGGGCTGATAATGTGAATGACAGACAAGGAAGAAAACGTGGGACAGCAGGACAAGACACATGAAGAGGTTAATGAGGCAATCGGCAGAAAAAGAAAGTTGAATGATTAAGAGAGTGCAGAGAGAGTGAGAGAGAATTAGAGAGGAGGAGAGCAGGAGGAGCAGTTATCCTTTTACACTTCAGTGAATATGAGAGTGAATGAGACTGTTCACCTAACAGAACTGGTGTTGGATGCTTCAGTTTGCCATATTTCCACAGTGGGACCAAACGCATTTCACATGAAATCGATTAACATATCACATCTGCCACTGAAAGTTTAAAAGCTACATTGAAACAAACAAAAAATAATAATCTTTAACCGCATCTCATATTTGTCTGCAACTAGAAACTAAGACTACTCCTGCTATAGTACAAACCAAATTGGTTTTAATGCATCTTTACATTATTCATGAATTACACTGCAGAGATTTCTCATAGCAAACAACATACCTTTCCATGCCGGGAAAGCTAATCAGTAACATTTGCAGGAAATCCTGTTTAAAACAGAACAAAAAAAAAAGACAAGCAGAAATGGAGTCGTTTAGGTAAATGTGGGAGGAAGACAAAAAGAAAAGAGAAAGGCATACCTGATCTTAAGTCAAGAGTACAAGGTCAAACAGTGTTTATGTTACTTCCTCTATTTAGTGGGAGGACTCAATCTGCGACTGAAGTAACAGGAGCCAGGTGGAACTCATATGCACACACACACACACACACACACAAACACACACACACACACACACAGTTCCAGGTGGGATCACTCAGCTTTGTGGCCCCACCAGAATAAACACATGTGCCTCTGTTGATGTACAATCATCAATTTGAGAGAAAGCTATTGTAACAATGTGGCAATCAGGTTTACATCAGCCTCCCAATAATTTATAAAAGCAGCAAATGTGCTGGAGAGACGGGTCGAATTAAATAGTTCACACGTGAGCTAAAATGTTATCAGCAGCCTCTGAAGTAGCAGCAGAGATATGTTTCCAGCCTCACCTGGGACAAAATTAGATGGCCGTGGTATTTCTTCACAAATAATTGGAAGAATTCAATAAACTGTTGCTCTCCCACTTGACTGGCCAAGAACCTGAGGAGAAAGTAGCCCTGGACAAAGGGTGAGACATGCAAACAATCAATTATAGACAAACGTCTAAAGCACCAAACAAGAAAGCTCACAGAAATTTTAAAAAAACAAAGAGATACTATAAGTTTATTCGATACTTTGATTGGATCTGGTTCTTTTATTTGTCTTCATTAATTCCCTCCTTTCTTTGTTCATTTCCCACCTTCCTACTACGACATTAGTCTCACCTTGAGGTAGTGGACTTGCATGAAGGGTTTTTCAGGGTTGAGGGCATGCTTAACTGTGGAGGAGCCAGATTCACTGACCTGACCAGTCTTCTCCATGTTAGGTCTGCAGGAGGGCAAACAGAGCAGGGAAGAAAAAATTGCTCACAGAAACACTGAACAAGTGAAGAGAGTACAGCACACAAAGCGAGATTTTCAGCACACACCATCAGCAGTACTGTGCACAGGTACATGACAAGACCAGAAGGCAAAACAGGAGTGAGATGTTGGAGAACAGGAGCACATTTTTATTTTATCTTGCTCTCAAGACATTTTAGTTGCAGGAAAACCACCATTTCAACAGAGCAAGAGTACACTGTCAGCAACACTAAATGGCACCACTCAGGCCATTTCTCAATGGTGAACACATTGCCAAGTTGCCACACTTTGCCAGAGGCAGGCTGGAAATAAAACTGTGGATTTATAATAGCATACTATAGTGTTTATATGACCTCACAGTGCTGTGCTCTAACTTTTACTGCCCGTGAGTCATGGAGCGAACATATAACACTTGCGCACAAAAAAAGCACCCCTGACTACCAGCACAAAAGAGCCACGCTCTGGGTTTCATTTTCCCCGTCACGAAGATACAAATCATCCCCTCAACCTCCATAAAACACACAAACAAACACGCATAAAACCAATAAAAAACCAGACAAACAAATCCCTGACATGGGATGCTGTGCAATGATAGTTTTAGTTAGCTGGTATTGATCAGAATGAGCAGATTAACTCAGTGTGCCAATAGGAAGGCCTTGAAGGATCACCCTCCTGCCAAGTCGATACGGCAGGCGCCTGGCCCACCAATCAATACACCCTTCATCACTGGCTTGCACTTTTCCACAAGACCGCTTCATGACAGAAGCGGCCAGACACACACACGCAGACGTACATGGACGATCGGAAAGGCTAAAGGCACAGAGAGTCACATGTGACTGTTTAAATTTTTGACTTGAGCTTAAGCAGGGAGCCACAAGTTGGTCAAATATTTGATTTACACAAGTGTTTGTCCAGCCATGGTGAGCAGAAGAGGGAAGGCAGGATGCAGAAGAGAGGGGGGTAAAGCAGACTAGGGCTGAGGACAAGACAAGGAGGAGGTGTGGGAGAAATCAAGGGCAGAAGATAGACAGGAATGTTTGGTTTGCTTAGTGTACTGAAAGAGAGGAAGTCATCAGCTTCCTGGAATTTCTAAATTCAACTGGTCATTCTTTCAAGCACTTTCATCATGCATCTGAGGGCGTGTTCCCACTTGTGTGGATGTATGCATGTCATATAAATGCTGTGCGAGAGAAATCGCTATGGAAATGACCTGATTTCGGAAAATCTGCCTCAGAAAATCAAACTAATGATGTTGACTCTCCAGAAATAAAGACTTTCATTATTCTCAGTCTGTCAGTGACTGTATATAATGAATAACACATTTGGATATAACAAACGGGCTACAAGTTAAAACTTAAAATATGCAATATAGTGTTTGTTTTATATGTGGTTCCTTTATATCAACATTTTCCTTTAAACACTGGATTTTTTTTAAAACTTGCTCTCTGTCCAGTCACCTGCTCATTTCAGCCTGTGGCTGTCTGTTCCTTGCGATAAGATGAAATGGACTCTTTTTAAGACAGCGGGATGTGCTGTACCCCTGGGAACTTGTGTGTATGTGTGGGTCTGAGAGGAAAAAGAAGGATTAGGACAAAAGATGAAAACAGTGACAGAACATGTACTGTCTTTCCACGGAAAATGTAACCATTTCTTATGTCAGAGACACTAGCAGACCACGGAGAGACAAAATGTTGATTCATCACTGTCATGTTAAACAAAGGGACTTCAGCCTTCTTTATAAGGGATTTATTGATGTGTGAATCCCTGGGTTTTGCTGCCTGTCTTTGTCAGGGATGATTAACTAAAACTTTAGGAGGAAACGGTGCTTGCTGCCTTCAGCGTCTCGTAATAGCTAAATGTATTTCAGAATAAATGGCGTTCTTATCTGACTTGTAGGGCAGTGAGAGGGGGGGTGTTTGTCTGTGTGTGTGTGTGCATGCGTAGCCGTGCGTACACCTGGGTGTGTCTGAGATTGAAAGGGAGAGAAAAAGCGAGAGGAAATCAGGAGCTATTACTGACAGAACTTAATGTCAAACGAGAACACACATACACACACGAGAGGTTTATAGCTCCGTGAGCCATATCCTGACAAATTACACTGGGTTGACTGTGGAAACCGGATAAGGTAGAGCAGCGCTCCCAGCAGCCCAGTAAATCAACAGGGAGAATGGCGTCTGGCCCAGGCTGCCCTAAATATAACTCATCTGAAATGGACTGATAAACACTGGCCACTGGGGCCCCTGCTGGATCATGGGGTGTCAATTGTGACCTACTGAACTTGGAAAGAACAACCTACCATTTAGCCTTTGTGTGTGCATTTGTGTATGGTGAGGACATCTCTTTGTATATATCCCACTGTGGTTTCCTTTCCTTCCCTTCAGCAGATCCTTAGAGAGTCTTCACTGTGTTGTGACACTGAGTTAGTGTTTATGTGCATGTGGTTCTAATGCAAATGAAGTTACATGTGGACTTGGGCACAAAGGTTGTGTATTCCACATGAAAAAGTGATCTGTGTCAGGACTTTGAGGGCCCTACAAGATACAATAACTAAAAGTGTAAAAAATAGATTAAAAAAAAAAAAACAATAAAGGCAAGCTGACAGAGACAGAGGTGGTTCCTAAGTTACTTTTTAAAGGTATCATTAGTGTCCACAGATCTTCATGAGGTTCCACAACCTCAAAAGCACAATCACCTTTTATCTTTAACTTGGATCTTGGTACAACCAATACACCTAATAGATCTTGGTGTTATGTGTGGTTGTAGTAGCTCACTGATATGTGGAGGCATCAAACCGTGATGACCAAAATTTCAAACTGAACCCTTAAACTTCCCAGGGAGCCAGTTTAAAGAAAACAAAAATCTGTGTCACATGGGACCTTTAAGGGGACATGCAGCAGCATCCTTGAGTTAGTTATCAGTTTTCAAGTTTTCAGGAATTGTTATTCAATTCATACTCTATAAATGGTAAATGGCCTGTATTTGTATAGCGCTTTATTAGTCCCTAAGGACCCCAAAGCGCTTTACATATCCAGTCATCCACCCATTCACACACACATTCACACACTGGTGATGGCAAGCTACATTGTAGCCACAGCCACCCTGGGGCGCACTGACAGAGGCGAGGCTGCCAGACACTGGCGCCACTGGGCCCTCTGACCGCCACCAGCAGGCAACGGTGAAGTGTCTTGCCCAAGGACACAACAACCGAGACTGTCCGAGCCGGGGCTGGAACCGGCAACCTTCCAGTTACAAGATGAACTGCCAACTCTTTGAGCCATGATTGCCCCATAATAATGATGATGAGTTCAGAGTCATTTTAATGTCCACTGAGAAAACTGATGAAGACTGCAGTGTGGTCAAGGCCTCAAAAACCCCCACAGTTGAGGTTCTGCATCACCTGTATTACCCACAGGATCAAGAATAAAGATCAAGCTTAATCTCGACTGCTGTGCACTTCATCAGACAACAGTTGGAAAACAAAAAACTCAATAACTTTGTTTGTTTAAGAAAACTGTTATAATTCATTTTTATATGGGAAATTTCCCCTGGAAAAATAACTGTAATTTAGTAGTAATTATAGGTGAAACTAGAAGAGCTGCTCCAAGTCAACTGTAATAACTGAGTCATTAGTCATTTACTATCGTAAAACTTTCTTTTTCCATCGACGCATACTGTATGCCGAATTCCATTCTTCACTATGGTGTCACGTCAAATGTCCACAGCTTTATCTGACTTGCTGGGCACTAAAAGGCACTCAACATTACAAATCAGTCAACTCAAACTACATGAACAATGACTGCATTTACCTCATAACTGGCAGCAAATGTCTTAGCTCTTCCCTGGAAGCTGATAAAGAGTTTTTATATAGGAAGGACTCAGAAAATAAAATGTTATAATGAAATGCGTAGATGCACTATAATTACAACGGGCCTCTGCTGAAAGTAAACAAACAATAATTAGCTTTGCTAAAATGTACATGCTGACAGAAGTAAAGGAACACAAACAGGAGCACATTTGCAGAGTAACAGCCGCATTATAGAAGTACATATACACAGACTAAATGTGTTCAATCATTAAGATCATTAAGCCTGTGAGCAGGGTTCATTTATGCCCCAACTTGCTTTGGCAATCCTTTTGGAGTTATTTGCCACTTTGACAATAACGTGTTTTTCACTACAAATGCAACACACCATATTTCCATGTAGCAGTCAGTCAAAACATGCAGCCAGGCTTGCAAGCATGTGTGCATGTGTGTGTGCGCATACTGTAAAAAGTTTGATGTTGTTGATGTAACCCCATCAGGTGACGAGAAACATAAGCCTGATCCTCTCTAACAACCCATGTGTCTGTCTTGTGGAGGAAAACTCTGACCGACACCACTCTCCAATGTATATTTAACCCTTTCCTGCACTGCCAGCTTCTTATTTTAAGGTACATTGTAATTCACAGCCATGGCTCCTTTCATGTTGAAGCCTACCACAAATAAAGACGTTATCAGACAGCAGTCTTAAAGATCTGGAACAATTTAAATCATCATAGCAAAGTTTTAAAAACAAAGGTAAATTCACCAATAAAGAACATCACTAACACCACATGAAGTATTTGAAGCAGGCTGAATTTCACTGTTAAAGTGAATGTGAATATCCATAAATATCACAAGTGTAACCACCATTGATTTAATGTCTAATGAGAGCTGCAATACGCACAGAGAAATCACCAGCATTTTCATTAGCTAAAGGGTTAAGCCCTTGTTGGGGTTTACAGCTATAATCCCCCGATGACACTCTGCTTCCACCCTGGATGAAATAAAGCAGGGTGTGGGTCCCACACTGTCCGTCTGTCTGAATTTATGTGTTTGCGCACACTTGCCTTCCTCGTGATGTGAGCTTTTCTAAGACATGACGGTACAGCACACCTGGATATACTTTATTGCCACACCTGCCACACCTGTACCCCTGGAATGCCTAGACTCTACGTTCATGTGTGCGTCTGCATGTGCAGACACTAAGAAAAATCTAGGCACAGTCTGGCCTGAAAATAGAAGATAACATTCACTGTAAAGAATCTGTTCATTGCAAAAGAAATTTATCTCATTGTATATGGATTTTTTTATTTTAGCAAACTGTTTAGGGTCAACATAACCATAACATGATGCAAAAATTGGTGGTAACTGAATCAATAAAACAAATTAAAAACCTAATTTTGCCAACGAACATTAACTTCATTTTGAGCATCATCAGTGGTGATAAGAGCTGGTGTCTTAGACTATGGCCAGACACCAAACAGCAGTTTGTTTGAAGGTTCCACAGATTCCAAGTCTGAAGGCATCCCATCATGTTAGAAGTGGGCTATGCACAATTAATTGAATTCAGGTAAGGGCTTTGATTATTGCCATGGTGCTCTTTAGTTACCCTCCAAAAACGTGTTTCTGTATAAAGACACACACCTGAGGATCTGAAGTTCCTCTTTTGAGTTTTGCAACTCATCGGAAAGTCTTCTCCACCTCAGAAGGGCCTTCAGGTCAAACTGCTCGGTTTTCTCCTCTAAAGAGAGCTGGAGGGAGACACACATGGACAAAAGTCGATGCAAAATTGCCAGATGAAAAGAGCTAAATATGGTGAATTCTGCAAAAACATAAAGACACTGTGATAGAAGCGCTCTCTGTTATTCAGTTTGGCAACACTTGGAAGCAGATGTGATTAAATCCTTTCAGCAGAGCAAAGTTCATATCATAAAGGTGTTTAGATTTAACATCACAGACAAAAGAAAAGCACTTGTGTAACTCTAGATGGTGTGGGAATACAAGTGGGAGGATTAGGTCTGTAGCCCCATCAACTACAAGATTAGAGCTGAAGTGTTGCAAACATTAATGCTACACCCACTTCTTTTATCTATTTAGTCTCTTATATTTTTTGCAGGGATCCTTAATTAACCATCTGGCTGTAGAAGGACCTTTGGGAAAATGTGACGTTAAAATTTCTTTGGAAAACAATCTTTAGAAAAGAATTTACTAACGAATCAACTATGCGACTGATGTGGTTTTACACCTAAAGAGATATGGTCTATTGATTAATGTTGTGATTGGTTGAGAAAACTTTGTTTGTTTGTGATTTTTCAAATTTATTTCCTGTTTTTGCTTTTTTGTATTCCAATATTCTCTAGTTGCCTTTAAAAAAAAAAAAAAGTTTAACGTATGTTTTTGTCACAGTGATGTTTGAACAGACGAAAGGTTGGAATACTGACCCGCATATTATTTATTTAATGAATTTTGCTATATGATATTTTAGCAGTATTTGTTTTTTTATGACTCAAAATATTTACATATAAATCATTTCTAATGAGAGAAGATTATCTTCTCAGAGGCACCCGCTTGCCTTTATTCTCACTGGCCACTTCATTAGGTACACCTTTCTAGTACCAGCTTGGCCCTCCTTTTGCCTTCAGAGTTGTTTTGGTTCTTCGTGGCATAAATTCAACAAGGTGCTGAAAGCATTTATGTGAGATTTGGGTTCATATTGACAGAATAGCAGGCATGGACAGGTATGATATGGTCAGCTCGGGTGATACTAAGGGGTCCAAAAAGTGCAAAGGAAATATTGACCACGCCAGGACCAGCAGCCTGAACCACAGATACAAGAAAAGATCTTTGCGCTCATGTTGTTTGCACCAAAGTTTCACCCTATTTTCTGAATTTTTGCAGCAAGATTAAGAATCATCAGACAAGCAATGTTTTTTCCAACCTTCTATTGTCTAACTTTGATGATTTCTTTGTGAATTTTAGTATCTTACTCGTAGCTGACAGGAATGTCACCTAGCATTGACGTCTGCTGCTGTGATCCTTGTAGCTCCTGTTTTTTTTAATTATTGTTGTTAAGTTGTTGTTGGCCATTCTTCTCTGTCCTTTGGCTCACTGGTTATTTTCTGTTTTTTGAACCATTCTCTGTAAGCCCTAGGAATGGTTTTGTGGGAAATTCCCAGTAGAGTTCCTCAGCAGTTTCTAAAATACTCAGACCAACCCCTCTGCTGCCAACAACCACGCCACATCCAAAGGCACTTAAATCACTTTTCTTCCTTACTGTGCTGCTCAGTTTGAACTTCAGCAGGTTGTCTTAACATACATGTTTATATGCTTTAATATTTGCATTAACCAGCAGCTGTACAGGTGTAGCTAATGTGGTGGCCGGTGATTGTATGTTACTATCATATAGTGGTTAATATGGAAAACACATTATCTTATACTTGTTGTGCTTGGGCCCAGATAATGTCTTCAAGACAGGTGGCAAAGCCTTCGCTAATCCATTCTTCAGTCCAGTCTCTGGCTCCGATAACCAGGCCAAACCAGGAGTGGGAAATCTCGTGGCAAATCCTGGATCCACACAGAGACAGACTTTCTTCAGAACCTGGACTCCCAGCAGACAACACACTCTGGGACAGGAAAATTATATGGGGGCTGAGGAAGACAAAAGTAATGACACAATAATAGCATGTTTGAAAAAAAGCACATTCTAAAGGCAAGAAAGGAGTCTGAGGCACAAATCACAGATAAATATTAGGCAATGTTTTGATAAAAAATATTGTAATCTAGGAGGTTCACAGAGTGAAAGATGAGAAAATATGTTGCAGACATCAGAATTAATAGTCAAGAAAAAATTAAACTAACAGAGACACAGAGATCTAGTGTTCTTCTGTGCAGAAAGATCAAGATGCTGACGTAACGCTCCACACCTAGGATTATAGAAAATTTGGCCTTAACCTGTCATGTAACACAACCCCACATATTTTCTAGTGAACAAACTGCCCATCCTTTTCTCAAGTTCTTCATTATGTTTAGAGAAGGGCAACTTACTCATGCAGAAGACTTGCCAAACCTAAATGCCACAATTTCCCAGGACTGGACTTGTTAAACAACAGTGGGTAAAATGATTTGAATTAAAAGTAAATTACGCAAGTTCAGTAGGTTTTTTCCAACATTTACAGATTTATAATGCCAGAGTGACTTTTGAAAGCGAAATAAATATTAGATGTATTTAAAACACTTCAGATTGTGTATTTGAAGCATATGCAAACACAGAAAGTGATATTTACCTAGGTGCACCCTCGATATGAATGCAAAAGTAGTATATGCAAAACATTCAGATAGTAACTACTCAAACAAATCCTCAAAGTGCTTTTAGTGATGCCAAAGATAAGAAGCCTTTTCTGCTTGTACAAAGGGATAAAACAGCAAGATTTTTTTGCCCAAATTAAAAGATAATATTTTACCTTTGTGCCATTCTTTGATAACAGATTTTAAAGTCTAAATTAAGACTAATTATCTTGTTATACAAGCCCTTACTTCTTAATTAAGTAAATACACTTTAGTTTTAATGACGTTTGGAAAGAAATAATTTTTTTAAGGCGACATTTGTGGTCTTATTAATTATGACCCAGCAGAGAATAATGACTGTTGCATGTATCTTTTAAAGTTTTTCTTTACATGTTGCCTACTTTTACACCCATTTTTAGCTCGTCCTTTTACCTGCCCATTTTAATAGGAATGTTTTATTTGTTAAGCCACTTAACACTGACCCATGAATCAGTCAAACAGAAAAAAGCACTTAATTCAAGGGATGAACCAACGTTGTGTCTACACATGACAAACAACTTAGCAAAGAACCAATTAACATAGACTAAATTATACCTTTAGGCACTTTGTTACTAGGAGCATGTCATAAAACACATTCTTTCTTCCACTTTCTTTAATTGCATCTATTAAAATGCCAAAGAAGCCAAAATAGTATTTTTGCACCAACAAGATATTCACAGCACTGCACTTGTTCCACACTTTGTCACGTTACAGTCTTATTTTAAAATGTATTAAATGAATTTTTCACCTCAAAATTCTGCACACAATACCCCATAAAGTGAAAACATTTGCTTGAAATTCTTGGAAATGTATTAAAAATAAAACAAACAAAATATAACATATACATAAATACTCAGAGCCTTTGTTCAGTACAATATAGAAGTGCACTTGGCAGCAATTACAGCCTTAAGTCTTTTTGAGTATAGTGCTATAATTTGGTGCAACTATTTTTGGGCAATTTCTCCCATTCTTGTTTGCAGAACCTTTCAAGGTACATCAGGTTGGATTGGGACCATCAGTGCACAGCCATCAGATCTCTTCAAAGATATTCAATCACTTGTGAACTGGATACTGTACATGTCACCCAAGAACATCCACCTTCACCACAGTCTAAGGTCCAAAGGATTCTGGAACAGGTTATCATCAAGGACGTCTCTACAATGCTGCATTCCCCTTTCCCTCAATCCTGACTAGTCTCCCACTTCCTGCTGCCAAAAAATATCCCCACAGCATGATGCTGCTACCACCATGCTTCAGTGTAGGAATACTATTGGAAAGATGATGAGCAGTGCCTAGTTTCCTCCCTCCAGACATGAGACTTGGTTGGCATTCAGACCAAAGAGTTCAATCTTTGTTTCATCAGAGCAGAGCCCTTCAGGTGCCTTTTGTCAGACTCCAGGCAGGCTGTCATTTACCATTTACTGAGGAATGGACACTTTAGCAAACAGGCCAGATTGGTGAAGTACTTCAGAAATTGTTGTCCTTCCTGAAGGTTCTTCGCTCTGCACAGAGCAATGCTGTACCTCTGTCAGCATGACCACTGGGTTCTTGGTCACGTCCCTGACTATGGCCCTTCTAGTTTGGTCACTCAGACGGGCCAGGCAGCCAGCTCTGGGTAGAGACCTGGTGGTTCCAAACTTCTTGCATTTACAGATGGAGGCCACTGTGCTCACTGGGACCTTCAGGGTTGATCATTAATGATTTTTATGTAACCTTCCCTGTGCCTCAGTATAATACTGTCTCAGATGTCTACAGACAATTTCAACTATGGGACCTTATATGGAAAGGTGTGCGCCTTTCCATATAACGTCTAATCAAGTGAATTTACCACAGATGGACATTTGACAGAAGATTAGTGGAAATAGGATGCATCTGAGCTCAGTTTTAAGTATTGTGGCAAAGACTGTGAATACTTACGTACATGTTAAATTTTTGACCTTTATTTTTAATAAATTTGTAAGACATTCAAGTAAACTTTGTTCACGCTGTCATTGTGTGCAGAATTCTTAGGTGAAAATGTATTTATTATGTTTTGGAATAAGGCTGAAACATAACAAAATGTGGAACAAGTGAAGTTTTGTGAATCAAAGGAGCTTGCAAAGAAAAGCGTCTGGACTTCTTTAAGTTGCTTGAAGACGTTTCACCTCTCATCCGAGAAGCTTCTTCAGTTCTAAGGTCAAATGGTGGAGAGTCCCAGATATAAACCTAGTGGGAGTGACCCCCCACAGAGGGACAAAAGGACCCCCTGATGATCCTCTAATCGCCTGAGCCAAGGTGGGAAACTGGGCGTGGGTCCCAATCAGCCAGAGTTTCGGGTGTGTTCATTGTGAAACCTGGCCCCACCTTATCATGCGAATTCCTGAGGTCAGATGGCCCAGGATGTGAGTGGGCGTTAAGGCGTCTGGGAAGGGATCTCAAAACTGGATTATAGATGGCAGAGAGTTGGTGTCGTAAACCCCCGCCTCTGTTCAAAGATGGTCGCTCACAGTGGACATAGATGGCTTCTTTCACTCCTCTTTCAAACCATCTGTCCTCTCTGTCCAAAATGTGAACATTGGCATCCTCGAAAGAGTGTCCTTTATCCTTAAGATAAGTTGCAGCTCCTTTGACTACGATGACCTGGATGACTGAGAACCTTCACAGACAAGTTTTGTGAATATTTTCTGATTACATGTTATTAAGAAACAGGAAAAAAAGAAGCAAATGTAGTCCCACCAAATATTGACTTTCAGGCTTGTCAGAATTTTATAAACTCTGTACACGTCAATAAATTGCAGCACCTACTTTCCATTTTCCTAGCAATATAAAAAGAAATGTAGGGCTCAAGACTTTTGCACGTTCCTTTATAGTATCTGTACTTGATTGAAAATCGAACTTTTCATCATGAACAGATAATACAAGCTAGTCGTTGCTATTACAGGTTCAGCAACATCCATATCAAGCTTGGTATCACAGGAATAAATAAGTGATTTTGCACTAGTAGAGCAGGACCAATCACAGGGCTCTATCAAAGCCAAGGTCATGGCTGAAGACTTTTTTGGAGCATTCTTTACTTCATTCTTATGTAACAGGCTGTTGATGCCCCGAGGGGCTTAGGGCTGACTGTGCGTGAGAGGCAGGCTATTCTTCTTCAGAAGAATGAGAGAGGGGTCACAGAGGTGCGAATGAATGGCCTCCCTCTCTCCTGGCTCATACAACAACACCGGACTGTCTAGAGTTCCTTTCACACTCGCTAGATTTTAAGCGTCCCAACCACCATTGACCTGACACCGGTGGGAGAATTTATGGCAAACTGCAGGTCCTAGTGAAAAGCACTTTTCAAAAGGCCACACCACCCCACTCATGTGACAAATATGTTAAAGATGCTATAATGTGTGGCTTAGTAGACCACACATTATTGCATTTGCCCCATGCAGAGTGGCCTTACTTTCAACTTCTGAGACACAACAGCAGCAACTGGTTGACCTGTTGGGTCGACAGTAAGACTAAGACTCCATATTGCTGCTATTGATGAAATACAGTAAGCTGTAAAATGAGATGCTCTCATCAAGGAAAGATTACAATCTTAAACCACCAGATGACAGAGGAGTTATTTCTTCTTTGCCATAACCTAATTATGGTGACAAGCTAAGTCAATTATAAAGGAAAACAGTGAGTAAAGACATAGCTTAGGCCGGGTCTGCCACACAGCCTGTTTAGAGGAAAACAAAATCAGATATCTGAACAGCACAACTACTCTTTATTTCCCAGGGGATTGTTACATCAGACAGAAAGCAGGCCCTCCCCTTCAGTTATTTAGGAACATGTCAACATCATACAATGGGGTCTTATGAGCATCATTTCCGAGACAGCATCTCAAATCTAATTCCATGTTATTCCTGATTACACAAACAAAGGCTCTCACTGGAGCAGGAGATGCTAACATTAGCATATGAGTTTCTTTGTAGCTTAATCTTATTCCCCCACAATTGGATAAGCACGCCTTTGTTGTCAGTTACAGCACCGTGTTTGTGTGTGTGTGAGTGAGTGAGTGTGAAAAACAAAGACAGCCTTTCAGAGACGGCGCTTGCACATGTTCCTCTGAGGGAGACGGAATCCATCACTACAGTGACAAATAGTGTCACCCCACCATGGTGGTGATGAGCAACAACAGCATCTTTCACGTTCACTGATACACTGACTGACATTAGTTGACATTGGGGACCTGTCATGAATACATGCATGGTAAGACCTCCATACAGATTCATGTATATGTACTACCTGCACATGTGTATGCATCGTTTAAGCCCACAAAACATCTGAGTCTAGTGTCTGCTGCAGGGATGAATGGCTGTACCTGATATGTATTGTACATTTTCAGCGCTGTTTAGAAACAAAGCCTCACAATAATTTGTAAGTAAACTGTTTTAATTGCACATTATGTTTAAAAAGAAGCTATTCATTGAAACTGTTGATTTCACTAACAACTGCAATCAATCACAAAACACAGAGTGATAATACTGCAAGACTACAGAAAATTACAAATACTACTAGAAATTCAAATGACAAACTCATTTATCAGCTTATGCACAACAGAACTACCACAAGAGCAAACTATTCAAACCTTCTGTTTGAATAGCAGCCAGTCGGAAAAAAGTTGGCTTAAAAAGAGGATAGCTTTAAAGGGAAAGGAGCGGAAATGTCCTGTTTCAGACACTGCATGAATTCAGGGGCTGGACAAAGGCCTAGTACATAATGAGGAATTAATGTTTGGACCTTGAACCATACAGTCCAGGAATAAAATCATGGAACTGGAAATAAGCATAACAGGTCTCCCTGATGTTTTGAGGACAATGAGAAGGACAAAGTTACAATTTTTTGTAAACTTGATCTTATTAAGAAATTATATTCATAAAAAGAGACTGGCAAACTTGAAAGCCAAACTTTCAGCCTTTTCTTGAAGAACTGCATCAAAATGGCACCACAGTATGAATGAGAAAAGGATAACCCTGAAGGTCACTTGGCAACGCTTATAACATGTTTCAAGGTCTTGTCTTTGGTGGAAGAGTTTGAGCTCAAAACTGGCCCAGACCGTTTGTTGTTTTCATGCCCTACCTTTTTGTATATCTATCAGAATTTTAAAGATTTACACAAAAACAACCAAAAACTAGCTACATTCCCGTGAAAAAGAAACACTCCATCATTCAGGAGCTTGTATAACCATCAGTAACGAAAAAGAATAAAGCCTGTATGACTTTAACAGTCTATCACATCATTTACAAAGGAATTTCGTCCCACTCTTCTTTACAAGATTGCATCAATTCATTGAGGTTTGTGCACAGCTTTCTACTGTCCCACCAAAGCAGTTTAATCAGTTTGAGATTTGGACTTTGACTGGACCATTGTAACAAATGGCTAGGCTCAGTGTCACTACTGGTAGTACGAGGTGATTCCTGGACCCTACAGAGGCTGCACAGGTAGTCCAACTCCAGGACAGCAGACCGCTGGTATGAATATCTCTGACCAAACAATCAGAAACCGACTTCATGAGTGTGGCCTGAGGGCACGGCATGCTTTAGTGGGCCTTGCGCTCACTGCCAAGTACCATGGAGCCCGATTGGTGCGTTTTACAGATGAGAGCAGGCTCACCTTTAGCACATGTTGCAAATGTGAAATTGTCTGAAGAAGTCGTGGAGAACATTGTGGTGCCTTTAACATCTTTCATCATGATCAATTTTGGTCAGTGGTGTTCTGGGAACCCATATCCATGCAGGGACCTACAAACCTCCCCAGGCTAGGTATCAGGACAACACAACAACGCCCGACCTCATGTGGCGAGAGTATGCAGGCAGATCCTGGAGGATGAAGGAATTGGTACCATTAGCTGGCCCCTAACACTTGTCTGACCTAATTCCAATAGAACACCACTGGGACATTATGGAGCTCAGTGATGCCCAGGTGTAGATAAGAGAGGACAACCCCCAGGACACCATGCGTTGTCCCATTCACTTTGATTTTCCAGATGTCTTTGAATTCAACCCTGTGTAGGTTGATCATTTCTATTGTCATCAAACAATGTGGCATCCTATTGTTCCTAACACACTATCCAGTCCATGTCAGTATAGATATCCAGTGTGATCTTTTTCCTTACATGTTTTCTATGTGTTCCTTTTATTATTTTTCACTTTTTCAAAACAAATCCAAAATGTCACCCCTCAATAACAGTGTTAGATAGCTGGCATGAGATGTTTGTGTTGTTATGTTTGGTAACACGGCCACACACGTCCATGTTGACCTGCTCTGTCCAAAGAACATTACTTCAGTCATAAGGTTTGTTCAGATGCATCTTTGCAAATCCATGCCATGCTTCCATATTCTTTTTTGAGAGGTTTTAACCTGGCAACCCTTTCATACAAGCGTAATTGTATGTCATAACTTTAACATTTAACATGCTAACTGAGGACTAGAGTCTGAGCTCTGAGAGTAGCTCTTGGCTTATTTATTATGTCAGTATTGCACAGCCTGACTTTGTGATGAATTTGCAGGGTTGTCCACTCCTGGGAAGATTGTGAGACTGTGTTAACAGACACCTGAATGCTCCAGACCAGCAAACTGCCAAAATGTCTGCTTTTATAGAGGTGCTTACACTTGTTGATGATCAATTAAGATTACCAACACCCCCCTGCTCCTAATTCTCCAAAGTCCTATGATAGTAGGGTTAGTTTTTCACATGAGTGCATAGTGTCCTATGAAAACTTTCTTTTTGTTGTATGCAAATTTGTTCTAAACTATCTCTACCTGATTTATGCTCTCTATTGCTGTGTTAAGTGTTTTTTATGTTTCTTTTATTATCGACAATTCAAAAAAGGTTTGAAAAAAAAGAAAAAGAGAAGAGACATATCTAGTACATCACCACTTAGACATATCTGAAGAAACACATTTGTAGTCACATTTCAAACCGACCTCTAAATTAGATTTTAATCCAATTTTCCAAAAAATCCACTTAATGCTGTTTTTTTTCCTGTTCAGGCTTTCTAAAATTAACTTGGGTACAACCTGTATATGCCAAATAAAACAGATTGGGACTTCTACATAAAGGGCTTAGTTACTTGGCTGCATGTGACATCTTACATTTTGGAACGTTAGCATTCATTTCCTTTACGCATAACGCGGCCTCTCAGTGTCAGTTGAATGTACTAATTCAATCACCTCATGAATAATGAATCTTTCTCAGATTTAGCCATATGTCACTTGAGGCACCTCTTCTCCTGTGCCTCCCTGTAAGATTTACAGTGGCCAACTGCAACAAACCAGATACGTGAATAAAAATACACCTGCACCAGTATTTCAAGGACTAAAAATGTTGGTAAACAAGCAGCTGGCTTTGGGCTGTATTTTCTCCGTGTGCATGTGTTTTCGTGTGTGTGTGTGTTCGTGTAGTGTCTGAAGCACATAAAAGGAAGGAAGAGGAAATGAGTTTACCTGGACTACATCTATACCTGCATTTCTCATCTTGTGTCATTTCCACTTCCACTATCATTTTCACCTAAAATGATAAAACACAAAAGACTTTGAGTCTAATAACTGAAAAAAGTGGTGTGAAACTATAAAATGTCCTCTGTGAACATTAATGGGTTAATGTTTGATGATGGAAGGTTTGATTGGGCCTTGGATATCTTTATGTAAATTAATTCATACTTGTTGCCCCCGTTTTGTGTCTGCAGTGATCTTCATTTGTTTTTTAATTGACTGCTAGCTGTACAACACATTGCCCTTTGGGTGTAATAAGGCTTAACTCTACTCACTGGTCTTCCCTTTTTAATCATGTTCTTCTGAACAATGCATTAAAGGCATGGAGTTATACTTTCTGACATTTAATTAGATTTGAAATAGAACTTTTCTTAGCTGATAATTAAACGACTCAGAGACAATACGCAAGGGCTTCCAAACGATGTAATTAATTAATTTCCAGAGGTTGTTAAACAAATATGATCATGATGCGAGGCTATCTGCACATAAAATAACAGACATGACCTTTGCTGACCTTTCTGATGGCAGTACCCTACTGGGTCCTTGACACAAAATTCAAGGCTGGTTAAAGCCATCCTGTGCTTTCTCACATGACAACCTTGTGACTCTGAGTCACCCAGGGTTACTTGGCCCTGAGTTTCAGAGGTGTGAGCCAGGGCAAGTCTTCAATTTGGTGAGACACAGATTGCAATAGTGTTTTGCTACTCCATCTCTCCATCCATTATTCATCCCTTCATTTCTCCATCCCCTGTTCCTGGCTGTAGGCCGTTTTTTACCCCAGCGGGACACTTCCATGCATAATGCAGCAAGGGCCCTATCATAGTTCTATAATTGACAACCCCAGTCCAGCTCAGCCCATAGCTGGGACACCAGTATAACAGCCCCATGAGACACAACGATGTGGAAAAAAGATGATGAGAACAGAGTGTTGATCCTGCATGTGTGAATGAAAGACTGTAGACACAGAGACTGAAAAGAATTTGTGAAAATGGGTAAAAAAAGAAGGTTAAATGAAAAAATTATCTGATAGATATTTATTGAAATATTGAAACCCTGTTGTTTGTCACAGTATCCTCTCCATGATAACTATTAAGCTGCTCAATCTCCATAGCACAGATGATGTTACACACTTTGTTCACATATTGAAACAAACACTAAGACATGCTATCAGACCTGTGAGACCTGTGGAAAAACACACATATAAGACAAATTACAGCTTGTCCAAGCAAAGGTTGCAGGGCTGTGCTTCCTAATGTCAGCTTATGGGAATAAGCTTTGTCTCTTTTCCCTTCATCTCGGACAGTTTGTGGGTTATTTCAGACACAGGGGCATATTTGACGAAACTCCTACCACCCTCTGTTCTTTTTTAACAAGTCTGACTTCAAATGTCTGGCATTCTAGGCTGGCTGCAGATCAGCTCACTGCTCCCAGACGGGGCCCCACAGGGCCAGGCCAAATGCCACTCCATGTAGGGCCTGATCACATGAACAAGGGCCAGGCTGGGGCCCCGAGAGAGCTGTCCCACCCACAAACACATCATCGCATCAGACTCTGAAAATAAATAGCAGAAAAAAATATCAGAGGTCATCAGGAACAAGGAGGCGACTCTGTGCCTCAAGTTAGGGGAAAATTAGGCTTTGTAGTGCCGGCGCATAAGGAATGAGTGACACGTTTCAAGGTTAGACTCTAGTTGTTGTCAAGTGCTTATACTCAGTCTTGGATGCCATGCCAGAGAGTCACCTAATGAAATCGACAAATAGAAATCTGCTTGTAGATGCAATAAAGTAATATAACCTGTGGGCATAGCAGAGCACACACATAAACAAGCAAGAAGTCCAAATGTAGACCACATCAACACTCACCCACATACTTTCAGCAAATCTCCTTTCAGTGCGTAACAGCTGGAAAGGGAGAGCAGATGTCTGATCCATCCTCCCTTTACAGTAAAAACAATCCACAGTGCAGCTTGTTCTTTGTTTAATTCAGAGCCTCAAAAGTGATGTCATCCCAGAGGACTGTTCTTAAGAGTGTGTTTCTGAGTGGATATTAAAAACACTATGGACACCTATTGGGTTTGTGGGTTATTGTTCCAAGGCAACCAAAATACATTAACCCAAACAGCAAAAATTAACATGAATGTCACTAAAGGGATAATTTGATACTTCCTAGAGATCACCTGTAGAGGCAACATGTGGTATCTAATCATATCCAAATATCACAATTTACAAAATACCAAACTTTTGCAGTCCAACACTATCTTAATGCAATGCAGTTGGAAAAGCTACTTTCAGCTGCTGTCTTATTCACAAGCAGTCTTTAATTAAGCGCCTTGAGGCGACTGTTGTTGTGATTTGGCGCTATATAAATAAAATTGAATTGAATTGAATTTAACTATGGTGGGTAGCTCTGCATGTTTGATTTGACAGATTTTTTACACCTTCCTAAGGCAAGCCCAAGGGATTTGTGTCTTCTAATGTAATTTATTTAATATGATAAATTTAAACAACCTATGTAATGCTCACAACTTAAAATTTTATTTTGATTGCTTCAAATTATTATCTTATACTTAGGGATGGGAATTGATAAGAATTTAGCAATTCCAATTCCATTACTGATATCGCTTATCGATACGATTCCGTATCTCACTGGGTTCTCATTGGTTCCCCTTTGAGAGTCAGCACCATTTCTAAGCAGCACATCAAAGACAATACATTTTTGCAAATTGAATCTATACTGTGTGGTCAAATGTTTGTGCATGTTGAATGTATTTCCTCACTTTGTTGCAATCAGTTTTGGAATTATTTCTCTAAAATTACTAAACATATTACACACAACACTTAAAAGTAATGCAGTACCTTAATTACTCCCAAGAGCAAGTAATTTGTATACTCGTTACATTAGTTTCATGTTACGCTGTAAAAAGACCTGATATGCACCATTTAACAAAAAAAAAAAAACTATAGGCTACAGTTCTACACACCAACACAAATCCCTATCCTAATAAGGACACACATATAGGACACACAAAGCTGACATCACAAAGCAAAGATGAAAACCAGCACAAAGAGACTTTAAAGCAATCGCCACAGTGATTCTGCTTTAGAAACATGAACATGTACAAATTGAGGCTGCAGCCTGACTGTTCATCGGTTTGTTACTTGTTGAAGTTCAGGGTCTGGCTGCTGTGCTGGGCATTCACTCAGCTTTAATGCTTTCACCATTGCATTCTCATCCTTTTGTGGACTAAAAGTAAAAAAAAAAAGTAATAAAAGTCAAATAAAAGTAAAGTCCATATCCACACTGCAGACTATGTTTCTCCTCGGACACACGAACTGAAATCAACTGTAGCGCAAGTGCAAGAACCAATAAGCAGGCAGACTAACAATTGCAAGGAACTGAATTACTAGGAACAGGTTCTCTTCAAGAACTTCAGGGACACCGCCATCACGTTCCACAATGATGCGAGTTTTATATTCCCATGGATCAACCAAGAAAGAAGCACCTGCTAAGCACCTTCAAGCTCGACTGCAATTTGCAGCTGCCCACATTAACAGGCCAAATGGATCCTGGTGAGAAGTTGATAGTCCAATTAGACAAAGACTGAGTTATTTTGCCACAATGACAAGAGGTATATTGGGAGGAGTAAAGGTGACTACCTCCAGAGTATTTAACTTCACATCAAATCAACAGCTAGATGGTTAAAACTTGGATACAATGATTCCAAACACACATCAAAACAGGTTTGGGATGGATGAAACAGTCTAATATGAAGCTTCTGAAATCGTCTTCCGAAAGCCATGACTCTAACTCTACTGAAAATCTGTACTATACGTAAAAACTGTGTCTGTGCCGCAAAAGCAACCAATATAAATGAACTCTACCAATTCTGCCAGGTTAAATAGCCAGAATTATTGCTGATGGCTATCACAAGCATTTACCAACTATTAAAGATGCATGCTGTACAATCATTCAACAGTGGAAAAAGATCAGTTCAAAGAAATCATTAAAAGCCCCAAATTACCATGAGAGTCATACCCATGATGAGTGTGTGTAAACTTCTGACCACAACGGTATATTTGCCTCTAAAAATTGAAAAGAAAAAACCCAAAACTGACCACAACAAAGAGTGGGGACCCAGGAGGGAAAAAGTACCAGCATTTAATATGTTTCTATCATGGCTTGCACTGGATATAAAACACCGGGACATGACCACAATGTAATTAACACATAAAACACCACACAAAAGCATGAATGCCAGTAACAGCATCTGCCACTTACACAGATTACATCATAGGCTCCTCAAAGATTCGCTGCAGAAATCTAAATAAGCCGTAAGTTTGAAACACTCCACTTTAGCACCTGTCTAGTTTAGTTTCTGCTACCATAAAGCTTAGCCTGCTCTGACTGGTGGGCTGAACTACTGAAATATAAGTAAAATAACACTGGTACCTAATTAATTCTAACCCCTTTTCTATGAGTCTCAGTATCGCTCCTTGAGAGTTATTGGCTGGCAACAAATCTTGGACTTTTTTCACACATGTTTGAACCCAAATCTGAGACACTTCTGCAGAAGTTGCTATATTCAGTGTTAGGGACATTATACAGAAAGAGTAATATGCCACATTTTACTTGTTAAATTACTCACTATATCACATAACATTGGAGTGAAATTCACTTTCAGTTGCTACCAACTCCACAACAGCACAAGTCCCTTTCCCAGTAAGGACAAGATTGTTTCCAAGATATGCACGTGTCCAGCCCTCAAAATTTGTATCTCCTATACCAAGTGATACTCTGTCCCTGTTTATTGATTTAAAATTGTTGTCAAAGTTTCCAAACTCTCCGGCTGTCACTCAACCAATTTTGACATAACACTAATCTGTGGGCATACACTCAAAACTAATGGAAAATTAGACATGAGAAATTTGCTAGTGTGGCTAATGCAAAGATAGGAATAATCCGCTTGTTCTTCAATTCTATAAATTTAAAAGGGACATGCACAATGTGTTGATGAGCACTAAAGACCAATCAGTCAGTCAGCCTGACGTAACATTTACCTACATGACATAACCCACATTCCTCTATGACTGTAGCTACTTGCATCCAAACCCCATCGCTCTTCACACACAGCACTCAGAACCCTCTTTTAGCTTCCACTTCCGCCTTAATGAAAAAGACAGGACAAATCTATTTCACAGAATTATAATTTGAGACATTTTCTTGCCTGCAGGGTAATAAATAGACTGCTTTTTTTTTTCTATCTTATGTAACGTAAGAGTATGAGACAGTGAGGAGATGGAAAGTGAGACCACTCAGTGCTCCGAGGCTATATAAGAAGTGTTTGACAGAGTGGAAAGATGGATTAGGGCGAGACTGAAGTGAAATTAGCCAACGAGCAGAGCTGTTTTTTTCTGCAGAGGGTTTGGGTTGCCACCTGACCAGGCTGCGTACCCTTGAGACAAAACACTGCAACTGAGGGCTATAGCGTAGATGAAACATATTTTATGTTTCACATATATACTAACAAAAGAAAATATAATCACTGCACTGTACTATTAATAGTTGTTACCTCGTGATCTTAACACTAAGGACAAAAGTGGCCCAAAAAAATTGAATCCAAAGCAGAATGGTTGAACAATAAAGTTGGTGATAAAGAGGCCAAATCAATCAATGATCGGCCTGCCTCCTTACACCTTCCCAGCCCATCTCAGACTTAAAGTGGACGATTTACCTTAACTTGTATTTGATTCTGGTGTTTTCAACATGTTTTCAGACAATGAGTATTAGCAAAAGGCTCAGGCTTCAGACTATGCTAAATGCTCAGTTTGTAACAGTGCTTCTTTTCACTCTTGGATCTTTACGACGTCAAAGAATGGCCACGGCCTTTTGCGAGGGTTAGGGTCAGGATACAGGGTTATATTTCTTGTTAACTTTGACATGCATATCCCAAGGCGAGATATATGAAGAAAAAGGGGCAGTGGTTCTTACTGAAGACCTAAACCATTTAAAAAGTGCGATGATACAGCATGTACAGAACTGTGCAAAAGTCTTGAACTAGCCCTTATTTCTTTATATTATCTTTGCTTCCAAGGCACCAAACTTTGCTGTAATTTATAGTGCTCTTTCTGAATTTCTTTCAAAGTTGTTTTTTTTTTCTTTTTTTGTTTCAGTCCAGTCCTTCACCACTTTCAAAGGAATGACTTTTGTTGTTTGTTAAGCCACTTAACACTGACCTATGACTCATTCAAGCATAAACAAGACACCTATTTCAAGCAATGAACCAGTGTGGTATTTCCACATAACAGAAACTGTATCTTTAGGCACATTGTTACTAGCAGTCTTAAAAAACAATTTTAGTTCCAATTCCTTTAGTTAAATCTAGTAAAAATGCCATGCATACATAAAATAGTATTTCTGCACCAACAAGATGATTTCTGAAGACCCACAAATTTGGCATATCTCAGTATGCTTTGCACTGGTTCCTTAAAAAGTGTTTCCTCTGAAAGTAATGCCCTTACTAGGACATATTTGAGAGACATATTTGGACATTCAACTGGTCCATCTACTGTTCAGTGAAGCGTCACTGAACTGAAAGTGAGTGGAAACAGGTCTAATGAAGAGATGAATACAAATTTGAGTGTTCTAGTTCAAATGACCATCAACATATACAGAGAAGATCGGAAGATATGTACAACAGTGACTGTTTATAGCCATCTATAAAACATGGTGAAGGCTCTGTTATGGTTTGGAGCTACATTTCAGCCAGTGGTGTTTGAGATCTTGTCAACACAGAAAAGTAACATCAGAGTTTGATCCACCATTCAATACCATCTGTAAAACATCTGATTGGTAACAGCATCATTTTTCAGCATGACAATGATCCCAAACACAGTGCGAATGTAGTAAAAGCACACCTGGATAGAAATGGAACTGGAATTCCCAGAGCCTGGATTTCAACATTCATGAGAGAAAAGGGAAAAAAAGGCAAAGAACATCCAATGAAAAGCCTAAAATGTTCTTCAAGACTGGAGAACTTTTCCTGAAGACTACTTTAAAGAATTGGAAGAAAACCTGTCTAAAAGAGTTCAGGCAGTGCTGTGAAATAAAGGTGGTCACACCAAATATTCTCTTTCAAGGTAGAATTATTAGGATTAGAACTGTTTGTTAGAAAAACTCTGCTTTTGACTTATATACTGCAATTTCATTTATGTTTGAAAGTGTCAATGAGTCACTGCTTTTATTTTATTTATTTTTCATTTCCTATGAAAATGTAAAGCCACGAGTGGCTTAGCCATTACTTTGAAAAGGGGATTATGTCACAGGTTATATGATGCATCTGTTTTAATCTCAACAACCTCACCCTATTCTTGATTCAGATGTTTTCAAGGAATTTAATGACAATAAGATGAAAACTACCCTTAAAAAAAACTATTCTTTAAATCGCTTAGATTATGGAGAACTCGTGCATAAATCAAACTACCGACAAAAACATTTAAAAAAAACTTTCAGATGTATGTAGCTCAAATTAGGATTCATTGTTGTTAATAGGAAGAGCTGCAGCCATGCCAATTTAGAATTTACTAAAATTTTGTAAATACGAAATACACTCAACAAAAATATAAACGCAACACCTTTGTTACTGCTCCCATTCCCCATGGGATGGACGTAGAGACCTAAAATTCATTCCAGATACACAATATAACCATCCCTCCCAAACAGTGGTCACAAATCAGTCCAAATGTGTGGTAGTGGGCACATCTGCTATATTGAGATAATCCATCCCACCTCACAGGTGTGCCACATCAGGATGCTGATCTGACATCATGAGTAGTGCACAGGTGTACCTCAGACTGCCCACAACAAAAGGCCACCCTGGAATGTGCAGTTTTTTGCGCTATTGGGGGTCTGGGGACCCAGAACCGGTCAGTATCTGGTGTGACCACCATTTGCCTCATGCAGTGCAACACATCGTCGCATGGAGTCTATCAGATTGTCAATTGTGGCCTGTGGAATGTTGGTCCACTCCACTTCAATGGCTGTGCGAGGTTGTTGGATATTCGTGAGAACTGGTACACGCTGTCGTATACGCCGGTCAAGCACATCCCGAACATGCTCAATGGGTGACATGTCCGGTGAGTATGCTGGCCATGCAAGAACTGGGACATTCTCAGCTGCCATCTGCCCTGAACAATGTGAACCATGATTCATCCGTGAAGCGCACACCTCTCCAACGTGCCAGACGCCATCGAATGTGAGCATTTGCCCACACAAGTCTGTTACGGCGACGAGCTGGAGTCAGGTCAAGACCCCGATGAGGACGACGGGCATGCAGTTGAGCGTCCCTGAGACGGTTTCTGACAGTTTGTGCAGAAATTGTTTGGTTGTGCAAACCAATTGTTCCAGCAGCTGTCTGGGTGGCTGGTCTCAGACGATCTTGGAGGTGAACCTGCTGGATGTGGAGGTCCTGGGCTGGTGTGGTTACACGAGGTCTGCGGTTGTGAGGCCGGTTGGATGTGCTGCCATATTCTCTGAAACGCCTGTGGAGACGGCTTATGGTTGAGAAATGAACATTCAATGCACGGGCGACAGATCTGGTTGACATTCCTGCTGTCAGCATGCCAATTGCACGCTCCCTCATTGCTTGTGGCATCTGTGGCATTTTGCTGTGAGACAAAACTGCACATTCCAGGGTGGCCTTTTGTTGTGGGCAGTCTGAGGTACACCTGTGCACTACTCATGATGTCAGATCAGCATCCTGATGTGGCACACCTGTGAGGTGGGATGGATTATCTCAATATAGCAGATGTGCCCACTACCACACATTTGGACTGATTTGTGACCACTGTTTGGGAGGGATGGTTATATTGTGTATCTGGAATGAATTTTAGGTCTCTACGTCCATCCCATGGGGAATGGGAGCAGTAACAAAGGTGTTGCGTTTATATTTTTGTTGAGTGTATTTCACTAAAAGATACTTGAAAATAAAACAGTGAAGAAGAAAAAGGGCATCATCTTGATTTGTAGTCAACCCCTGTAGTAAACCCTTAATGTTCATAAGAAAATCCAACCTCCAGTAAGTCTTATTGAAATATTCTCATGGGTGAAATTTGAACTTGCTCAAGGATCAACAAAGCAAGAAAGCATGTTCTGAATTTCCAAAAACATATAATTGACATGTCTTGATCAAAATGGTGGACTGACCAGAGAGACTTACACACCGCTGTACACAGCTTCATGCTGCTAGCATGACAACGACAACTAACAGACCAACTGAGAGTGCAGCCAGTCCCTGAGGCTAAAAGCAAAGTGACACATGAGAAGCATTACCAGGGATATTTCACAGCACTTTGATTCAAATGTCTCATTTTGGTCAGTTCAGCACAGAGGACCCACGGACATTAAACTGTCTGGCTTTGCCCAGAATGAAATTACCCCCAGCCTCTGGGTTCCACTATCACACACGCCTGAGGACGCACACCAAGATCAGCTCCATTGTCCCCTATGCCATACAATGGACCCATCCATCACTCGAGGGAATGGGTCCACTGGACTCACCCATTCTGTTAACGAATGGATATGCCGTGACAGGCCTGTCTTGCTAAAGCCTCTAATCCAGAGTTATGGCACAGTGTGTCTGTGTTACTGTTAAATGTAGTACTATATGCCAGCTGTTGCCAGCAGGTTCCCATCTGAGGACAGTCTAAAGAAGCACACCGTCGATCATCGATCATTCTATGATGAACATAAAAGCACAAATATTGCCCGAGAAGGAGCAGGACATTTAGGTCATAATGTAAAATTCAACAAGTACTGTAAATAAATTGTTTCAGGTTCACTCCTGCAGAAAAAAACCACCTGCATGTTCACAACATAATGTGGGGCGCTCTCCTGTCAAGCAGAAAAAGAGTTAAAAAGGTGGATGCTTCAGTTGTGATTAGATAGTGTAGCAGCACAGATAAACTCATATACAGGGGCGGAAGGGAAGCTGAGAGGCTCGAGATAACTAGAAAGGAATATTCTTGCAATAACAAGACACTTGCTAAGCTGTACACTGCTATCAGCATTAAGAGGAAGTCCTGACCAAGAAAAAGAAACAAAGAGCCAAAGGGAGACAGATAGAACAGGCTGTCACCTTTGAAACTGCCTGTGTTTTCAGCACGAAGTAAGTAGACCAGCAAGGGAAACTAAAAGTCTTAACTACTTGCAATCACTTTAAAAGCATGCGTAAAACACTCCCTCTCCTTCTGTCCAGGTGCAGGCATGCAGAGCTGGCTTTTTCCTCCGACTCCCTTGGCTCTTTTGTGAGGCCCATTGACGAAAGGGAGATCCACTCAAGGTGGGAAGAAAGAAACACCTCATCCTTGACTATTTGATTAACAGCTGTCTTCTGTGCCAGAAAATCCAACCCCCACATTTTCCCCTCCCAACCCTGAACCCCTAGTTGTCTCCTGAAAGAGCAGGTCTGTATCACACACTTCTAGAGTTACTCTGCAGATCAAACTGGAGAGGAGAGCAGAAAGGCAAGAAATCCTCTGAGATCTCAGAAGGAAGAGGGAAGGACAAGCAGTGGGAAGACTGGGGAACAAACAGTGAGAGGAGGAAGAGAGAGAGAAGGGGGAATGGCACAGCTTAACAAGATGGCAGGAGGTGCAATTTAGCAAGGGTGCAAAAGGGTAGGAAATCATTTCTTTTGTTCCAAACAACCATTTCATGAAAATAAAGCTGGAGAAATTTACCGCTAATAATTCATTCATGGTTAAGATTTTAGATTTACTAGTCATCTTAATCAAAAAGAGACTCAAAAAACAACAATAAACAGTAATAAAAACAGTGATCGTCAACTGAGAGGTTCAGTCCAGGGCACCAGCTCTAGCCAGTCTACTCTGCTTAAACCTGAATTGTCTATCATGCATTCATCAGTGTGTAAAAGCACAGAATAAAGTGCTGCTTAAATGTGTGGAAAATGGGTGAATGTGGCTTATAATGAGAGCACTTTATTCCAGAGGGTACCAACTCCCCCCGGCACTACAGCTCCCTACTTCCTCACAACGGGGACCGATCGCCAATGTAACTTCCTGCTAGGCCATAAACAAACAATGCAATCAACTGAAGTCAGGCTGAAAATCCTCTACTGCCTAAGAGGTCAAGAGGTATACACCAGTCATAATTTTCAGCTGTGGCTGTGACAGTTATATGGCTGCCTAGTTTGGCTGTACTGCAAGTGGAACAAGCAGTTTAACTACTTGAACATTTTCCTCCCATTTCTTAAGGCAGCCCATCTCTACAAGGAGGGAGCGGTGTAAAATACAACTCTGTTGATTAAAAAAGATGGGACTTTGTGTAAAATGTTAACAAAATATACGCTTAAATGGAAGTTTTGAAAACTAAATGATCTCTCGGACTCACATGTTCCTGGATCTCAGGCTGAAATTTCCTTTGCAGGATTTTTTATTTCATAATGCACCGAATGTTCTCAGTAGGAGGCAGATCTGTACTGCAGGCAGGTCAGCTTAATTGCCAGACCTGTTTACTACAGCCATGCTGCTGTCATTTGGTATTTTCTTGCTTAAATAAACAAGGCTTTCCATGGAAAGGACATAATCTAAATATAATCACACAATATGTTACTCAATGACAGATGTGCAAATTCATTCAACTCATGCCACATGAACTCATACACCCCATGCCGTCATGAATCACAGCTCTTGAAGTGCACTCTGATAACTAGCCAGATAATCCCTCTCCTTAACAAACAGTATTTATCCATCAGCAATATCAAAAAACACAAATTTAGATTTGGAAGACCGCAGGACGATTTTACATCTTCCTTCTGTTTTTAAATGAACCAGCTTGCAGCGAGGATGGCAACATTGTGAGATCTTGTTATATCTGTTTTTATTTTTGCATGAATTTTAGCTTGCAATTGTGTAACGTGTTTTGCTTTTGATGGGGACTATCCTGAGATTGAGACTTCTCAGTCTGATTCCCTGTATACAGAGATTTCTCTGGATTACTTCAATCTTTCTGCACCGATGATGACAAACTTCTCAAACTTCAATTTGGCTGAGAAGCATGATCCTTAAATTTCTATACTCTATACTGCATCGCCTCCACAGTCTTTCTATTTACACCGTTGCTGAATAATCTCTTTCTCTCCGTCACATCACAGAGAGGCCGACTGTGCAACACTCTCAAATTCTGGGTGACCACTTTTCGATCAAAGAGCAACTCCACAGGCCAACTTTTAGGAGAAAACTTGTCTCCAAACAATCATGGTCTGACTCAGACTGACTTCAATCACTCAATGACAGATTGGTAAAGGTTTGCAAATAGTTGTTGTCTAATCTATAAATGCAGACATATTGCTAACACATCGTAATCAATCGGAGTCAGTCTGTGCCGATGAGTGCAACAAATCAGCGGCACATCTCTTTGCAACATGGCACTCAACGATCTGAGTACCCTATTGCCCTACAGCTGGTTTTATTCTGGTTATATTCATATACAAAAGCAAAGTTGCTAAACGCCTATGTCTTCTGCATTTAATAAGCTTCCAGCAGCAGCTATGGCACTATTTGTGGAGAAGTTTCTAATTCAAATGTATACATTTATGGCTTTATTTCTGTCAGTTAATTTCTGCATGTAGATTTTTTAGACAGCTACAAACTGTAATTGCAAACTGACAGTAGGATGGTGGAAGACTGCCTCCACAAGTCAGTCATGACTTAATGCATTTCACTCACAAAAGTTGTTTTCAAATGGCAACTGCCTGCAAGTAGTCACAGACCCGATCCCTTTCTTCAAAGCAACCATTTTAAAGGCAACAAGATCACAAGTTCATTCATCCTCCCCTTCAACAGGTCTAGTCTTCGATGACCATTTCCTCTAGTCTTGAGATGTTTCACATTTTTTGCGATTGACGCACATATGTCAGTCTCCTGTCAAGACATTGCTGTCATCAAATTGAAATTCAATACAAATAAAAATATATTTTTCACAATACAATTAGTGGTCTCATTTTCAACATTTCATTTTTTTAGTCTTTTTGCTATTTTGTAACTAAATATATGGTTTAAATAACAAGAATAAGTAAGATATATTAAGGATTAAGTTAAACGTAATGCTGGAGTTTTTGCCATTCATATGAGAATGTGGGGCATGCTTTCCCTGTCATTAAATAAATAAATAGATAAACAAAAATACGCCAACAGCAGCAACAAAGTACTGCACATTGATCTGGCTCATTTAATGTCCAAACCTACACATCATCTGTGTAGGTCTCCTCTGACGTCATGCCAGTACAGTAAATACACATCCTTGTTCCATTATTTGAACAATGCACACATTCATACACTCACACACACACACGAGAACAGGAATCTGCCTGTCTACACTGAAGCAAAACAAAACCCACATCACCCACACTAGTGAAAAGGCGCATTTCAACGCTTGTGCGGAAGCTCTCCAAGGGATGTCAGACATGTCTTCTTTTGGGCACGCTGATCTTAGATTAGGCCTGCAAGTCAAGCCAGCACTCTGGGATACACAGACATCAGCTTCAAAGAGTGAGAGGAAATGCCGTGCCCTTCCTGTCACTCCCAGTCAGAAATGACGTGACTGTGATGCTATGAAGAGATTACAGATTCAAATTGTAAAACAAAGAGAGAAAAAACAGTATGACCTAAGAAAGGTAAAAAATGAAAAACACTGTACAAATGCCCGCGCGCACACACACACACACACACACACACACACACACACACACACACACACACACACACACACATATATACAGAGCTTTCAATAAAGAGTGCAAGGTTTAATACGACCACTCCAATCATATTCAGGGCATTAGTTTACACCATTCTCATGTCCTTCAATCACTCAGAACAATGAACTTTTTATCCTGACTGGATGCCAAATTAACTTTAAGGGATTCCCCTAATGTGCTCACTGACTGTAACCCAGACATCTCTTCATCCATCTCCACACTCCTCTATAAATGGTTAACCATGTATTTGTCTTCCTCTCCCTTATCGGCTCTTCAGTGCCTTAAAGGTTGTACTAATAACATGGGGAGAGGTAACACATCGGTGTCTCTACAATGTATGTCAAAGCTTGGTTTGTTGAAGAAACAGCCATGAAGACAACAGGAATACATACAAATAGGCAATAGATGATCCTGTTTTGTATGTACTGTACAGGATGCTGGTAGCAGGCTGTTCATAACTCAACAACTCCTGCAACGCTTTTGAACCCAAATTGTTGCACAAAATACAAACAAAAAAAGTCTTATGGAAATACTTTGAGCTGCTGGCTTCATATCTTTAAAGCTACATTTGCACAAGTCTAGTGCTTTGTGTGTGTGAATCATAGAGCCTCGTGGGTACACAGCATACGTGGTACAGCCTTTGAGTCCAGACATGCCCTTACTTGACTTCTTAATCTTCAGTTTCCTGCCCTCCCTTTCGTATCTCAGTATAAAAACTTCACGCCACTGTGATTCCTCCCCTGCTTCGCCTCTCCCCTCTCTTCTCAGTATCACACTACAACAGCTTTATGCCTTCTTGCCACAGCTCCCTGGTCCATAGCCCCTCCGCTCCTGCTGTTTCCACTGGGGCACTGCACAAAAACTGCGCTTGGCTTGATCCCAACAAATGGGGCCCTCATACCTCCCAATCTCTAGATTAAATAGCACCAGTCTCTGAAGTCTTTCCAGGGGCTAATGGCTTTTGTTGCTGGGAATAATCCACACATCCTCTCCCACATCCTGGGGGTCTGCTGGCCTGTTGTGAACCCCGCCTTTACCCTCTTCATGTCTCTCTCATCTCCATCTCAATCTGCGCTTCCATTTTGGTTGACCTCCCAGCCTTTCTATAGCACAACCCTGCGGTTATGTGTTGAGGCATCCACGACTGAACCACCAACATTGAAGGGAGGATGCAGTTGTCTGACACTGGGTTGAGAACTATGCAGAGTTTTATAGGGAGTCAGTGCAGGTGCTGTCTGAAGCTTAATGAAGGCCCTAAATCTCTTCTGTCATTTGCAGCTAACTGGAGCCTAAGCAGCCAGAGAAAAGGGGATAAGTGCCTGGGAGCCATCCTCATAAGGAAAAGAAAACATCCGTCAAACAACAACCACGGCAGAACAGCCTCAGTGTCAGCACTTGATGTCCATTCAAAATAAATACAGCAGGGAGACACATTTTCACAAGATGGGGGCAAGAATGTTTTCCATGGATGAAAGACCGCTGGGTTTTTGGATAAAAAGAGACTAAAAAAAATGCAAAGTAGAGAATGAGGTCTGTTCTGTTGCCCGTTTGTCCCGCTTTGTTGCTTAAAATAGCTCTGATTAAGACCACACTTTGCTACAACGTCAGCAAATCACGCAGACTACATAACCAGGTATGAGCTCATATCCTGTCTGGGGCACTTTTTCTATAGCAGTGTAAAAGAGGGGAGGATAAAAGCAGATGGAGAGAGAAAGAGAGACTGTGGTTGTAAACCGCAGACACTAGGATGCTTACCGACCACCCTGATCAGCTTACTTAATTAGAATAGTTTTTTTAAAGGCCCAAACATTCATCACCTTGAATTTACTTTAATATCCAAGTTTTGCTTAACTTATAAGGCTACTAGATGCAATCAGCTGTATCTATAAAGATGTCATACGCAGCCTAAAGAATGTAGTGAAAATATGAAACTATGACTTCTGGGGAATGCCCAAGGGCACGAAATGTGATCAACCACACAAGTGGAGAGGAAAGACAAGGACGACAAACACAGTAGCCTTGAAGATCGAGCAATATTACGAGAGCAAAGAGAGTAACAGAAAGTCGGGGGATGAAAAGAGAAGCAGTGAAGGGTAAAGATGTGACAGAAGCAGGACACATCTGATTTTCAGAACACAAGGATTACAAAAAAAAGGGGGGGAGACTAAGCTAATAAAAGGAGAATAAATATGGAAATGGAGCACGGGGAACAGATCTAAGGACAGACACAAGCTGAGGGTGAAGAGGAAATAAATACATGAAGGGTTATTATCTATAGCGTCCAAAACAATAAACCTGTCATCCTGTGGCTTCGTGACCACCCATCAGCCTCCAGACCTCCACTACTAACCCTGCATAAAAACATAAATACACACAGGTCTAGTGTAAGTTGGAGAGGCTAAAGACCACCTGAAACATCCTGGAAAAAAACAAAGATGCAACAGAGCAGCCCATTGACTGATGATGATGTCAGTTAGAGGGGATATCCCTAGTATGGTCCTTTCAGTCACACAGGCTCGGCCTTGTGAGTTCAAGAAGAAAAACAAAGGAAGAAAGAAAAAAAGAAACAGGGGGAAAAAAGCACCAAGGTTAAATTATGTGAAAAAGAATTGGAATAACAATTTTGGAAAAAATCTCAGGAAATAGCTGTTTGGAATGGAAAAGTGAATGGAGGCAAAAAGAGGTGGTGAGTTTCTGAGTTTTGGAAACAGGATGAGGGAAGGGAGGGAACAGAAAAAGTAAAGAATGGTCGAGGGCAAATTAATGGACAACGAATAAGGAGGAGAGTGTAAGGAAAAAGGGGTTTAAGGAGATGCTTAGTAAAGAGGCTGAAGTCTTCTTTGAAACTCTGTGTTAGTCTTTTTATTTGCTTTAATATAGCTATTTTAATGTTTCCTGCTTAAAAAGACAACAACACCACACAATTACATCATTTTTTAAGCACCATGCATATGCGAGTCATAACTCCTGCAGGCCCGTGCTGGAAGCAGTTATGTGGGGGCACAAAGGAGGGATGACAAGTGATTGAACAAAGTTTAAAGCTGGAGTCTTTAATTCAGAAAGAATTCGTATGTGGAGGATCTCCACAGAAAAGATTAAGAAAGAGCGAGGGGGTTTCGAAATGTGGAGTGTGCCATTAATCATGCAACCCTGAAACACTTTGCCTGTAGAAACCAAAACAGAAGCAGCAGGTTGAAGTTAAAAAAACAAGTGCTTGATTGTCGCTTTGCTGTGGGAAATCTTTGATGTTTCTTCACAAGTTTTTACATGGCCGTCCATAGATTGGTCTGCGTACACCTAGATTAAATGACAGTAAAAAATACTCCGCTGAAACCAAATAACTGCTATAATATTCTTTTACATTAACAGGGGATCATACTGTATGACTACAGTATCCACTTGTGTAAATCCCAACCTTTCAGTTCCCCTCTGCAGCTTTTCGGCATTATTCTGCTAATTGTTGAAGAAATCAAGAAACTTCTGCAAAAGAACTACCAACCATTAGTGAGCAAACAACTTTACTCAAATAACTTTGTTTTGCAACTTGTGAAAGTAAAAAAGGAACTACAGAGAAGCAGTGTGACATTTCTGTGTTGACAGGTTGTTTCTGCTGCTCCTAGGTGGTCAACCAATCAAATGTTATAAGTTTAAAAAAGCTGTAATAAAAGACCTTTGATGGAAATTGGAGTAAACTGGTGAAAGCGGTTTATTAAAACATGTGCAGACAAGCATGGAAATATAGTACATAACTCAAAAGCTGAGATTGTTCAGTTCTAACAAGACTGAAAGTCAATATTTGGTATGACCACCTTTATTCTTTAATGCAACCTGAACTCTTAGTCAGGATTTCTTCTCATTTCTTTAAGTAGTCATCAGGAATAGTTCCCCAGGCGTCTTGAATGAGGGCTCTGGAGGCCAATCCATGACTGATAGTGGTTCATTGAGTGTTTTTGCTATGTCAGGATTATGTTTGGGATCATTGCTGAAACATTAAGCAGTTCCCAATCACATGCTTTACAGATGGTATTGCATGGTGGATCAAAATTGGACAGTACTTTTCTGCATTCACAATTCCATCAATTTTCAAATGCAGCCCTAAACAATGACAGATGATATTTAACTGTTGTATTTAGTTTTTAGGCCACCTCTTTTTCTTTTCTTTTTTTAAATGTTCAGGTACAAGGACTGGACTGCAAATGAGTGAAAAAGCAGCCAGTGTCCAAAGACAAACTGTAAAAAGACCTTCAGAAAACCTGGAGAACGACTGCTCTTAAAAAACATAAAAGACAGTCTTCTTCTTGTAACCAAAATATAAAGAAATGAGGAGTGGCTCAAGACTTTAGCACAGTACTATATAGTGCTTTTCTTCACTCACTGGCCAGTCAAAGAATTAACAGTTACACTAACAAACAAATCTTTTGACCGTGAAAGGAAACTGGAGGACCCACAAGCAAACATGAAAACGACTAGCAGAGTATAAATTCTTCATCATCAACTCGCTGTACAACTAACAAACACCTCACAGTTTACTTCTACAGGGAGTGCAGAATTATTAGGCAAGTTGTATTTTTGAGGAATATTGTTATTATTGAACAACAACCATGTTCTCAATGAACCCAAAAAACTCATTAATATCAAAGCTGAATGTTTTTGGAAGTAGTTTTTAGTTTGAGCTATTTTAGGGGGATATCTGTGTGTGCAGGTGACTATTACTGTGCATAATTATTAGGCAACTTAACAAAAAACAAATATATACCCATTTCAATTATTTATTTTTACCAGTGAAACCAATATAACATCTCCACATTCACAAATATACATTTCTGACATTCAAAAACAAAACAAAAACAAATCAGCGACCAATATAGCCACCTTTCTTTGCAAGGACACTCAAAAGCCTGCCATCCATGGATTCTGTCAGTGTTTTGATCTGTTCACCATCAACATTGCGTGCAGCAGCAACCACAGCCTCCCAGACACTGTTCAGAGAGGTGCACTGTTTTCCCTCCTTGTAAATCTCACATTTGATGATGGACCACAGGTTCTCAATGGGGTTCAGATCAGGTGAACAAGGTGGCCATGTCATTAGTTTTTCTTCTTTTATACCCTTTCTTGCCAGCCACGCTGTGGAGTACTTGGACGCGTGTGATGGAGCATTGTCCTGCATGAAAATCATGTTTTTCTTGAAGGATGCAGACTTCTTCCTGTACCACTGCTTGAAGAAGGTGTCTTCCAGAAACTGGCAGTAGGACTGGGAGTTGAGCTTGACTCCATCCTCAACCCGAAAAGGCCCCACAAGCTCATCTCTGATGATACCAGCCCAAACCAGTACTCCACCTCCACCTTGCGGGCATCTGAGTCGGACTGGAGCTCTCTGCCCTTTACCAATCCAGCCACAGGCCCATCCATCTGGCCCATCAAGACTCACTCTCATTTCATCAGTCCATAAAACCTTAGAAAAATCAGTCTTGAGATATTTCTTGGCCCAGTCTTGACGTTTCAGCTTGTGTGTCTTGTTCAGTGGTGGTCGTCTTTCAGCCTTTCTTACCTTGGCCATGTCTCTGAGTATTGCACACCTTGTGCTTTTGGGCACTCCAGTGATGTTGCAGCTCTGAAATATGGCCAAACTGGTGGCAAGTGGCATCTTGGCAGCTGCACGCTTGACTTTTCTCAGTTCATGGGCAGTTATTTTGTGCCTTGGTTTTTCCACACGCTTCTTGCGACCCTGTTGACTATTTTGAATGAAACACTTGATTGTTCGATGATCACGCTTCAGAAGCTTTGCAATTTTGAGACTGCTGCATCCCTCTGCAAGATATCTCACTATTTTTGACTTTTCTGAGCCTGTCAAGTCCTTCTTTTGACCCATTTTGCCAAACGAAAGGACGTTGCCTAATAATTATGCACACCTGATATAGGGTGTTGATGTCATTAGACCACACCCCTTCTCATTACAGAGATGCACATCACCTAATATGCTTAATTGGTAGTAGGCTTTCGAGCCTATACAGCTTGGAGTAAGACAACATGCATGAAGAGGATGATGTGGACAAAATACTCATTTGCCTAATAATTCTGCACTCCCTGTATTAATTTTAAACCTGTAGTCCTGTTCACTAGTATTTTTTCTCTCGTTCCAGCATTTCTTTATAATCTACTCCTTGCAACCTCTTAACAAAAACATAGATGTCATTACCTGGCCATTCCCAGACTTGAGAACCCTGCTGGGACAATGAGAACATCAAGTCGGGGAAAGGGGTGCACCCCCAGAACAGCATGGGCTGCAGCCAAACATTGAGGCAACAGCTTAAGGACTCCCATCTGCAAAAGGGAAACAAACCAAAAGCAAAGAAATGTTATTATAGCTCACATATTTAAATGATAAGGATTTTTTTTAACCGCTCCCCATGGAAATACAGTCTAATATGTTTACCAGGGTGCCAAGAGATGGTAGTTGAAAACCTCTGACACAGTGACACAAACGTCAACTGATGCCATCTCCTTTAATCATACAAAATTTAATTAGCACAACTCTCAGTGGCTCTTTGTCAGAACCCACCTGGGCCTTTTGCAGAAGGCAGGCAGGGCTAAATACACGGTGTGGAATCACCCGCTGGGACCAAGCCGACCACTCAGTAAATCGGCAAGGGTAGTCGCCATGGGAACAAGAAATGCCGTCATCCACCATGCCTGAATAATCAGTTACAGAGAGTCCCTCATCCTCAAGGGAAGAGTAACAGAATGCAGAGTCTACGCAGGTAGTCTGGTCCCTGCTGTAGAAGAAAACAGGAAAGAAAAGTTTAACCAAAGGCTAATAACAACATTTTTTAAATTTCCATTTTTTTTCTTTTTGACTACATGGACCTTGAAATACTGAACCATCCATGGCACAGTGTGCACTGTCTCACTGAAATGAAAGGAGTGGAAATATGGAAATGACAGTATACATCACAAACCACAATGAGCCCAAAAATATCTAAGTGCCGACATGCAATCACATTCACTCTAATCCAATATCCAGCACTAAGTCTGTCCTCGGCATCAGAACCGTTCCAAGGGTTTCAAGCAACAGCCAAGTTTCCTTCAAGCCATTCACTGAAAATAAAGGCCCTCCTTGTAGTTGGGGAATCATGGGGCCTGCAGCAGGCTATGGTGGGCTGCTGCTGGAGGACAACCATGAGGGGGAGGAGGAGAATTACTGGAAACCACTGGCAGACTTGCCAACCTGCTGGCCGGCAAAAGGGAGACCCCAGATCGACCATGCCCTGCACAGAGGAAACCAGCCCTTTCGAAATGCTCCAACCTGCGTTTTATATCCTGTATGTCTATAAAATTTATGTAAGCCTCAGTTTTTCTATCCAACAATAATTTCTGCTGGGCACTGAACCTAATGTAATATGGTGAAAGCCTTTATGCATTTGTCATAAAAAAGCTGATTGAGTGCTGCACACTATTCATCACCCTAATTTCACCTGCACCATTTTTGGTGAAGTGTAAGGAAAGTTTGACCATAGAATGTGGAATGGCCAGACTTAGGTTAATAACAGTCTGAAGAAGAGGTCCTACTAGAAGGAAAGAACACAGGAAAAACTAATAAAATACCTGCCAGTCTGGAGAGGAGAGCCCTTTACTACTTCACTTGAAGAACTTCCAAGTCTAGACACACGCTCAGCCTCAGTCCACTGCCCATACTCAGGCCCAAGTTTGGCAGTCTTGCCACAGTCTGTCCCGTCCCTCACCCCTTTTTCCAGCTCTGGGGGGATTTCTGCTGTGACTTGTTGCCAGTGACCCACTGCCAAAGTGAAGGTGGAAGCGGGCATGGGCATTGTAACATAGTAATTCCACGTTAAGAAATCTGCAGAGAAAATGCCAAAGAAGTGCCAGAGAGAGAAAATAAAAATGTCAAAGGTACAGAAGTAGTAAAGAGTTTAGACGACTGGCAGCATGGAGAAAGAAACAGAAGAAAAATCTGAACTGAAATGCCATTTTGCTTTTACTACACTGTCCAATCTGATGTGTTTATCTTTGACATTTTATTTCTTTCTAGTCCCACCCATCGGTACAGAGTGACACAATTCTCATGTCCACCTTTCAGATGATGTGAAAGTTATTAAAATCTTGAAAGGCAGCCAGAGAATTATCTCAGTCTGGAAACTGTTACTTCTATTATAAGTAAACTCACAGTACTTTGCAAAAATATTGAGCCATATTTCTTTATTTTGTTTCCAAGAAAAGAGACATTCTTCTAATTTTTTTAAATAGTCATAAGTAATAGTTCTCCAGTCTTTCTGAATGTCTTTCAAAGGTTGTTTGAATACTGGCTGCTTTTTCGCACATTTCCTAATTTCCAGTCCTTGAACCTCACTATTTCAGAGGAATGCTTTTTTGTTTACGCCACTTAACACTGACCTATGAATCATTCAAGAATAAAAAAAGCACCAAACTCAAGGAATGAATCAATGTTATGTCTACACAACAGACAACCTACCAAGAACCCAATTTTAAATTTTATTTTTAGACTCTTTGTTACCAGCAGCTTGTTGCAAAACCACATAATTTGTTCCACTTTATTTAGTTGAAGCTAGGAAAAAGATGAAGAGTATCTGAAAGTCATATCCTTAATAACTAGGAAAAAGAAAAAAACCCCAACAAAGACCTGACGCGGGATCTGAGACTCATCATAAATGGGCACAGGGTGGCTGTTAAGAAAGGGCAACAGGAAGAAAGGGCTGATGTATGCTAAGTTACAAATTGTAAAGGAAGTCAGGAGAGAGGTCTTGACAGCCATCTGTAAAACACAGTGGAGGCTCTGTCATGGTTTGCCACTCCATTTCAGCCAGTGATGTTGGGGATCCTGATAATGAATGCAGTACAACCATCAGATTTCGATCCACCATCCAATACCATCTGGAAAGAATCTGATTGGCAACAGCTTCATTTTTCAGCATGGCAATGATCCCAAACACACTGCTAATGCAGTAAAAGCATACAAAGGAGAGAAAAAAATACAATGGAACACCATCAGCCATGGATGGAATCCCCAGAGCCCGGACCTCAACATTACTGAAGCAGCGTTGGATCATCTCAATGGAGAACGGATTAAAAAAAAGGCACACATCCAAAGAAAAGCTTTGAATGTCATTCAAGAACTATTCCTGAAGACTCCTTAAAGAAATTACAAGAAAGATTGCCCAAGAGAGTTCAGGCTGTGATAAAGAATAAAGAGGTGGTCATACCAAATATTGATTTCAGTCTCATTAGAATTGCACAAACTCTGTTTTTCCCTTATATACCGTATTTACATTTATGTTTACACATTTTCCCATTAATAACTACATCTACTTCTTTTGTGAGCTTTTGCACAGCATATCCTTTATTGTAAACCTTCTCTGTTCTCACTGGTTTGTTTGGAACAGATGCTGACATCATACATATTTGAATTACTGACCCAATCTGAAATGTGGAGCTCTAAAAGGTTTGTATTTGTATTTATTGAAAAATGTTCTCTACTGATTCCAATAAAATACAAAGACCTTTTTCAGTGCAGTTCGTACTCCTCAACAATGCTCTCTTTTCTCGAAGCACTGATATTGATGTTGTTGTTTTTTAAAAAGCATTAGGCTGATTTTTTTCTGTTTATTTGTTTATGTTTTTATTTATTCCTATTTTTTGTGCCTGGCAGACAAAAAATAAATAAATACATAGCTAAGCCATTTTAAAAGCTTCACTGTCACACTATCTGAAGACTTAGCCAGCTCAAACTGGAGGTGACACGCAGATAAACGTGGGCAATCGGTAAATGTTATCTTATTTGGGAATTAGGCTGATAATGGCTGGTACCAGCTTTCAGCCGATACTTTGGTGCACACGTACCCTTTTTATTTAACCCAACAAATCCAATCTCTCAAACACATCAATAGTCCATGCTCCCATAATAGCTTTTAGCTTCAACACTGGACACTACAGACCCATTTATTCCAAGTAATGAAATCTAATACCAATCTCTTCTTTTCAGTTTAGTAGTCAATAAATTTGTGTAATATTCAAAAGTTTACAAATGTACACACACACACATATATATATATATATATATATATATAAAACAAAGAAATACATATACAATTGAGGTTTTTGAAAAGCTTACGTGTGTCCCCATCTTCAGCAGGTACTGCCTGCTCCTCCCCACTCATCAAAACCACGCACTCACTGGGGGCCCGTACTGTTGCCTGCCATGTTGACATGGCAACAGGCGGCTCCTGGCAGGGGAAGAGGGCTCGGTTGTTGATGGGAGAACCGGCGGTGTAGACACACACCCTGGAAGGGTAAACAATGGTAAACTATAAACAACCCTCACTTCAATGCCCAAATGCACATAGAAACACAGACATAAGTAAGGCATACCCCACACAGGAGAGAATAAAATAGCCCGAGGTGTGTTTTTGTGAATGAATTAATTTGTATCTTACACAGTAACTTTGAACAGAGCAGATTTTATGCCAGTTGCCAGTTGTTGCTTTTTTTAAATAATGTGCCAATCTTTAATGGAATAATTCAGATGATTTGCATCCTGAAACAAACCTGTTGTCCTGATCTTTGGTCCACCGCACTGAACCTCCTGCTGGTTTCGTCTCATAACAGATCCTGAGAGCACAAGGGAACTCCTGAGGTGATGTGACTCCATTTTTCCTCACCTGTAGACTCCATCGGTCTCTATGGAACTGCAGTGTGCTTCCATCCTGAGCACCGGGGGCACGGCCACACAGTGAAAAGAGCTGATGCTGCTGCCTCCACTGGCTGGAGGGCATGGAGATGAGGTTCTGAATAAAAGCTGCCTGTGGCTTCCTTGAAACATCCCCTGACTTTTTAGATGTTACCTCTGGAAAGCGGCTTAACATGGCTGCCACAGAGGTGACGTCCACCTCTTCGACCTTTGACACGTCAAGATCACAGCAGTCCAACACTAAGGTGAACTCACCACCACTTGTAGTGTGCCACAGACTTGAAGACTGAATACTTTCTGCATCACCACACATCTTCACCACCTTTGTTGTAGTCGTTTCAAGCTCTTTTTTACCATCCTCCAGAGCATCCACCTCCTTGTATTTGGATGTAAAACCATCCTGACTTCCTCCAGCCTCAGTCCTCACTCCCGAACGAGGCTCCAGGAACAGAACAATACTACCACTGATGACCTTACTGTCAAAGTGAACAGTAAGGTCCAGGACATAATGCCTGACCAGTATGTGGTTAGTATTCGCTCGAAGCGGAAGGTCATTCGTGTCAGGGTTTAGGTCCCCATCTGGGTCCATGTTACACCAAGGACATCAAAGTTGAGTATAAGATAGCTGAAACAGAGGAAACAGAAAAAAAACTAACCCACACTGACTGAGAATCTGAGGAAAAAATCTAACTCATTTTTGTCTGTGCATAAACTATGATGTGAATACACCATCATGGTGACTGCAGGCTACAGCTGCATTTAACTCCAATGAACTCTACACATGCCCACATTCCACAATGAAACGACTTTCAAACAGGAAAACAATTTCATGATCCAATTTTGATGTGTGTTAACAAAGCAGTACAAGTTAAAAAAAAACTCAACACACAGACAGTAACAGCTAACTATCTGCAGAAACCTATATTAAAGCTCTCCTGCTTTTATTTTTCCTGTCAGTCCTTCTATTTAGCCTGCTTGGGGCTGGAGGGAGGCTTGGCACGACAGAGGTGCAATTACTATTTACAGTGAGAAACCCTCAGAGCTTATTCAGTGCAGTTTATAAAATTATGAGCACTGAGAAACATGATATCTTGAGCAACAGGATGGAGAAAAACATATCTTCCATAACTGTAAAAGATTGGACAACAACAGCCAACTCTGATCTATGTGACCACTCTTTTATTAAGCTCGTGCAGCTTGTTAATAAAATTAGTGTCTGTTTACTGTTACCAAGGAAAGAAAACTTGAGTGTTGCTCTAAGGGTATAGGAATTATGTAGCAGTGGGCGGAAGTGAATGCCAGATAGCTGTCACACAGTTAAAAGTGATTAAGTTGTGTTCTTGGAGGCAGAGCAGGGCTTGCAGGCAAGTCACAATACTGCTCAACTTCGACCAGGGTTTTCCTTTCTTTTAATCACAGGCTAAAGTGTGAGAAAACATAAAACAGAAACTTTCGGTCAGCACAGGAAACGAAGGTCTTCACCTCAGTGTTTCCAAACGCCGCACGACGTAAATGAACATCTGAAGTTTTAAAATTCACTAAAGTGTGAAGCTGGCTGACTGACATGAAGGAGTTCGGCTAACTTGCCATCACAGGTCTCTGTCATTAAACAGTCTGCGGTTCAACCGCAGCGACGGTGTCGCCACAAATAACCGGCTTCGCTGTGGATAACAGCGTATTTACTAATATTTGTACAAAACAGCTGGTAACATACCGCTGAGCATCACAAGCTCTCGTTTGTTCTACAACAAAGCTGTATCCGTCCTGTGCGAGTCGAGCGTTGATGTCGTCACATTAGTGCGACGGCAGCGGATTGTAGTCCTTCACCTGAATCCTCCCCGCTCTCTCGAGCGCTGCACGTTATTTATTTTTTATGATAACTACGGAAGTAACGATTAAAATGCTTTTTTAGAATTAATATATACATTCTGATATATGATATCAAAAAGAATGAATGAGAACGAGAAAGTAGAGAAGTACCAGGTGCAAGAACAGCTGGAGCGGATGTGAAAAGTCCACAGTCACCTTTCTTCCCCATTCTGATGCTCGCTTTAAACTTAAGCAGATTGTGTTGACCATGTCTGCATGTCTAAATGCGTACAGTTGCTGCTATGTGACTGGCTAATTCAATAATTAGTATCAGGCAGATGAAACTGTATACCTAATAAAGTTGCCAGTGTGTGTAATTTTACTTCCTGTTCAGTTTTAGCTTCAGTTAAATTGCAACCTGGGGATACTCTTCAATGTAATTATTGCATTTATTTGTTTCTTTATTTTTTTGTCTACTTCTAAACATTTAGTTTTATTTAGTCCCCTATTTGTTCTATTTTTATTTTATTTTGAGACAAAGGACGCCAAAAAAATGAATAGGAACATTTATATAATTTCACAAATACTGTACAATCATTACTTACTTCATTAGGTACATCTGTTCAACCGGTTAATAATGCAAATATTTAATTAGTAAGTCAGACAGCTGCAGCTCAATGCCTTTAAGTGTGTAGACATAGTCCAGATGACCTCCTAAAGTTAAAACTGAACATCAGAATGTGGAAGAAAAGTTATTTAAGTAACTGACCGTGGCATGGTTGTTGGTGCCAGATGGGCTGGTCTGAGTATTTCAGAAACTGTTGATTTTCCCACATAACCATCTTTAGGGTTTATAGTAGTGATGTGCGATACCACTGATTTCCTTTCCGATCCGATACCAATTAATATTCAGGGTGGTATCGACGATACTGATCCAAGATATTCAAGACTCTTAACAGGAACCTTAAAAAAACAAAAACAAACTTTAAATAGTCTACTTATTAGTAATACATGTATTTTTGCATTTTAATTCAGTTATATTAAAATGTGATTGGACACAGTGGTGACATATATTAATTTTTATTCAGGTTCTTCAACAGCATTGCAAGTATGACAATTGGAAGAAAAAGATCTACATTAAAACAAAAAATATGTACGAACATAAAGGATAACCATGAAACATTAACTCAGTCTCAGTGGGTGTATCCCATGAATACATCTTACAGCGCTAATGTGGCACACGTTTTAAAAATAGGTATACATTTTTATCAATGCTCACAGCTGATGCATACTGCATAGCTATCATTTTATTTAGCCACCCCACAAAAAAAACAACAACAACAACAACAACAAAACAAATCACCCAGCAGCTAATAAATAAGATATGTACCTAGAAACAAATATTTCCATGAGCATTAATCACATTGACAAACATGTACACCCATTTTTTGAAACTCCAGGCGCATTTACATCACTGCAATACAGAATGACCTGCAACATAACATCATTTAGATGAAATGTTTCATGATGTCACATAAAATCAAGTTGTCACAATTTAATATTCCAAGCAGTAATAAAATTTCTTCACTGGAATGTGTTCTCACATACTGAGTAAACATAATTTGCAAAGTAAATCCGTGTGGAGTGACTTTTTACATTATTGCATTTCTGCTGAAGTTCCTCACCTACTCCTCACTCACAGTAAATACATAAGGAATTGAATTTGGCACTGTGTGTATTGCAGGAAGCGCGGTCTACTTACAGAGAGCAACTGAAACTGTTGGAACATACACTGAGATTGTACAGTAAACTCAGTCACTGAATCCCACCAACTGAATAATATACTTCCAATTAGTATCATTATTGCTGTTATTTTATCTAAAAATACATTTCCATAAAATACAACGCAAAATAGTTTTAACAACTTTGTAAACATCTTGTTATTATCTGAAGTAATATTTCAAATATATCCACAATGCACACTTTATGTGTATTCCACGTGTGTTTTAGAGCCTTAAAAGCCTTTCTGTCGCCTATGAAACTCTTGATAAGTTAAACTTTTCTGTTAGCTACATATCCAGGTACATGGCTGGCCTCAACTGTTAACACATGAATCTGTACCTATTTTTCCAGTGCACAAAAATCCATCTACACTCACTGCTCACACTGGAACATGTCATGCATAAGACGCCCAGAGTGGAATTTCAGAGGCCCTTTAGCACATAACAGAATCATTTATCATCACTGAGTACAAAGTGACTTCAGTATGGCACCAAAAGCTTCTAATCTAAACACAATCTAAATAAACACACATTCGTTCAGACATTCACATACATCTATATACATGTACATACACAGAACACGAGGATTATTGGTACACACACACACACACACACACACACACACACACACACACACACACACACACACACACACACAAGGCCTGGGATTAGTAAGGACCTAAGAGAGCTAGTTTACTGACCCAGAGGAAGTGTTTGCAGCATTTTGAGGACTTGAAGTTATCCAAAAATGGAAATTAACACAGCAACTGAAGATTTTACAGTGAAATGCTCAATAAGCTACACTTTGCCGGTGATTCCCACCCCACCATCCATTTTTGTATGTGCTCACTCGCCTTTCCCTCCTCTGACAAACAGCCTGACATCATAAAAGTGAACACGCAGCCAACATTAATACACATTGCCAGATCACTGAGAAACCGCGAGTCTTCCATTGTTGACACGGCGTACTGCTCCTGCTGTTCCTTTTCTTGTCCCCCCCTCTCTTCTTTCATCTTATCTTCTCTTTTTCTCTCACTTGTGTGACAGCCTCCTCATCCTGTCTGAAGCACTCAGGAGTTTTCCTCCTGAGTTCTGCGGAAACTTAGACGTTTGAAGGAATCCCTGCGAGAAGACAGCGGACGAGGGAGGGGAAACAGAAACAAAAGATAATGAATGATTATGAGGAAGAAGAGGTGGAACAGTCATGGTGAGTAGGCGAAGGTGCGTAGATGTAAGGTAATCATTTACTTCCCACAACCTAAAAACACCCTGAATCTTAACCATAAATTTCTACCAGATAACAGCGAGAGCAGCAGATATTTTTTCCACAACACCAACTAGCTAGTGTTCTTTTACCGAGGCTCGGGTGTTAGACACTGTCACATATAAGATAATTACATGAAAGATATAACAGTTATCACAACTTGTAATATTTTTTTCCCTCTCTTTTTAAAAACTATGGAGATAAATCGATGCATCTGTGGTTACGTGTATAGCAGTAAACAAAACCAGCAACAACACGGTTATATTTATATATTCTAGTTTAATAGCTTCCTAATATTAAGTAACCCTACTGAAATCATATCCACATTGTATCTAAAAATAAATAGAAATTGCCAGTTATAATTAAAGGCAAAACCAAAATGCATTAATGCATTCTTTCAAACGGGGGTGACTCTTCTGGTTGCAAAAAAAAAAAAAAAAAAAACCCCGATCGTGACCCATGCTGCTCGCTTCATATTTGACCCGTGGAACCCCTTTTGGGTGGAGTGCATCATCTCAGTGGTTAGTGTTGTAGTAAAACAGGTGATAAACAGTTTGACTGTGATTAATAATGCTACAGTCATACTGGGAAACAGTGGTTGGAGACCCCAACAGTTTCAATTTAATTGCAACGAACGCAGTTTTGTTCACTGCAGTCACCGTGCAACCATCGATTTTTCCTAGTTACAAAGAAGGTTGTGGCCTTACAGTATTTTCACTGTAATGTGACTAAGCCACAAGACTCTATTGTTTGAGCATGAAGTGTCCTTGGTTTGTCAGTCAAAGCCATCCTCACTCATGATGTCTGATTTAGAAAAAACGTAATCAATTCATTCTCTCTTCCCCTTTGGTTCAGTGATGACACAGCCTGATAAAATGATCAATGTGTGTTTCTCATCTCCGTTTCCCTTGTCAAAGCCGTCTGGTGCGGTGGCTCTGTTTACCTGTTCTCCAGCCGAGGCCTGATGATGGGTTTATAGAGTTCGGGAATCTTCCTCTCGAGCATTGGCCTTAGGTTCTCTCTCAGGCGGTTGTAGTTCTTCTTCAGCTCCTGCTGGTACTCCTTCTGATCTGATGCAATCAGGTGCTTATTCTTCTCCACTGCTTCACCGCACCTGCAGGACAGAAAGTGACATGTAAGTTCACTGGCTGTAATGAAAAAAAGAATCGAGTTTTCCCCTCAAGCTTTTTGTTTTTTTAAATTATTATCATCATTATACAGTAACCTCAAGAAGAGCTTCAAAAATATGAAACGAAACAATCTTTTTACAAGTCACTGTGCTTGTGTATGCTAAGCACCGTCCTGTAACTGCTTGACCAGAATTTGAATCCTTTGCAAACCAGAACTCTAAATAAGCTCAAATTTATACTCTACTGCAGGGACCACCTATTTGGCTCTGTCAAGTAACGCTGCTAGAATGTGAGCTACGATGCAAACGATCCAGAAGTCTGATTTAAATCACAGTAGCAGCAGAAGCAAGAACTCTAAACCCCTCTTTTCTCATGTGCCGGGAAGGGGACAATGTTCTGTTATAACGGGGGGGGGGGGGGAACAATGGGTCTAAGTTGAAGTGCAAGTAGAGGGCAAGTCTGGGTTGCACCCACAGTACTCTATCATGATATGTATAATGGCCAACATACAGGGCAGTCTGCAGGAAATCAAGGGAAGGGGATGATTGCAAACACATGTTTATCTTTTAGCCTTTAATGAAGTTAATATGGAAGCTGCAATGTCATGTAACAGTATACAGTAAATAAGCAGGGTAATGAGCATTAATGACAGTTCACAAGAGTGCAGGATTTTCTGGTGGTGTATAGCTCTTTATCTGAATGCTTGGCTTATTTAGACAGCTCTTCAGATGAGCATTTGGCATCTTCATTTTGTTTTATGATTTGCAAAGTGAGCGCCGTTTGTGAAAAAAAGAAAAAAAGAAAAAAAGAAAATATGCTTGGCTGTTTAGGTTTCTGAATTGAAAACAAAAAACAAAAAAACAAAACAAAACAAGAAAAGCCTATGGGCTTCTTTAACCATTACTGCGTGTACAGGATCTAAATCTATAAATGCAGGATGGGACTAGACAGCAACAACACCAGAGCATGTGGCAGAGTGGGACATCAGCAAATCCAGGAAACAACAAATCCCCCGAAACCTCTCTTTAAATTTTTAGCTCCACAGAACTCATTTAAAAATACTTTGAAGTTCATGTAGCTACATAATACAACACTAAATATTACAAGATGACCAGCTTAGAAAAATAATGCTTTCCTAAGTGGATTTATTAGAATGCCACTGCTGAGAAAATTGGCGTTCCGTGAGTCCTGTTTACCTGGATTTAGGAAAGAAAATAAACCTTTCTGAAATTACAGCAAATCTGTTTGTAACATTTAAGGCAGGTGGAAAGTAATATGAAGGTTACAAAATGAAAGACACCATTTTTTGGAAGCAAACAACAAATAACCATGAGATGAAAGCAAACAAACTCAAGCACACGCACCAATACTTTGCAACGTGCAGATATGACACAATCTCGGCACAAAATTATCATGACTCACTGCAGCGTGTAGGGCATGATGGTTCAAATTATGTCGTGATCATTGAAAATATTTTAAAACTATTGGTGATAATGAATCTAGAGTTAGCTAGAAGAATAACAGCTTAGTGGAAATAGTCTCAATATGTAAATAATATATAATTATTCACATTACTCCTACTTCTTTGCTTCATTTAAACTGTGATCTGGTTGGAAATGTAGTTGTGATTATCACTTCAGTCTCTTCATCTTGACTGACAGGCTGTTTCTGTACAGCTGTGTACTGTATCTATTCTTATTGTATTCTAATTTTTGCGTCATAACTTTTGCACTGTCCACTTCCTGCTGTGACAAAACAAATTTCCCACGTGTGGGACTAATAAAGGTTATCTTATCTTATCTTATCTTAGGATATCTCTCACTCTCGCTTCTTTGTGGCGCACTTTTATCTTCCTACGCAGGCAACAATAGAGGCATATAGATCCTGGAGAAGACTTTCACTCTTTCCAAGTCACATCTCACAAATACATTCCATTTCCTACTAAGAAAATCTCTTTAACATGTTGTTATATACTTCAATCTCTTGAGTCAGTGCCCATTGTTCACCACCATTTATTCACCCTTTGTCACTAGGTGGTGATTCTTTGATAGCGTCTTACCTCATTATAAATTCTTTGAAACACAGGCGCAGTTTGTTGTGGTGACGGAAGAGCTTTGGGTCCGCTGGGATCTCATTCAAGAAGACCTGGGCCACCTCCAACGGGCCCTACAAACAGGGGGCGGAGATACAAGGCAATCAGCAAAAACAAAGAAGCAGAGAGATGAAGAAAGAGAAAGCAAAGAGGGGCTGGAGGAAGGAAAGAGAGGAAGCGTTTTGACAGCAAGTGAACAAAGGAGGAATAAGAAAGCCCCTCATTCATACTGGGGGAAATGACCAACTACCTGAATGGCTAAACGCAGCTAAGAGCTACGATTCTGAACTGAAAACACGAGGAAGCCATCAGGAAAGGAGCTGCTGTGATTACCTCCTGTATAGCTAATGTCACTGCTAACCCTGCATACATTCTCCATTTGGCTCCCATTTGCCCAGTATGAGATCTTGTTATCCTAACTTATATTCATCATAAAACCGCAGCGCGCTCGCACAGTATCTGCAGTTAAACAGCTCTGATTAGAATCATAAATGCACTGGGCCCGGGCCTCAGCCCTGGGTCTGAGCTGCCGACCCGCACACAGAAACCCGGCCTCTTGTACTGATTACAGTCAAGAGTTATATGTTTACTGAGCTGCAGAGCATTAGCGTTATGTATACAACCATCAGGTTGGAGCAAGGGACCTGTCAGATTAGACACTGGAAGATAAAGAGTAAGGCGAGCAGAGACGCTAGAGCTTGCTTCGTCATTACACCGACATTCACCATGCTGGCAGGACCTGGAAGCTATCAGATCAAAGAGACCTCCGGTGCAGCACGCCATGCAGCGGATACATGAAAGGAAGAGGGGCCCTGAATTGACGTTTTAACTAAATCAGGAGAAAAGCAAAGGAAGGATTAGGGTTGCGGATGGGGTGAGGGCTTTGATGTGTGATCACTGCCATGTCTCCCACCTGCACTCCTTGACTACAATGGAAACTGTAAATGTGGTAGCATAAATAGGAGGTAAATCACTCTGTTATTTTCCCCATCACATTATGCATGATAGAAAGTGGCATTTAAGAAGAACAGCTGTCATTTGGTTAAGCGCAATCATTTCTGCTATAACAGGAGAAGACACACAGTAGTGCAAAATGGCATCGCTGCCTTTATTTACCGAACGGCCCCAAATGCTCATTACCTGGTTAACAGTGGCTCCCACAGAGCCCTGTAGCAGCATCTGTAACATCTTAGCATCGGGTTGTTCTCTGTGTGTGGCAACCGCGAGCTCTCTGGTCTTCTTCTGCATGTCCTCTATGGCCACCTCGATAGGCGTCAAGTCAAACTGGAAATACAAGACGAGTAAATATAGCCAACGGGTATTGCTGCAGCTGTGATAGCTGCTGTTATAGCTGCTAGGTGTTCCACACCAGGTGTATTCAGCACTTACCTCCTCTTTCTGAATGACATTGATGCGGGTCTTGACATAGGGGAAAGCATGCATGGTGGTGAGGATGGTCTTTCTCTTGTACTGTTCATTGAGTTCACCCCGAGGTCGCCCACTCTTGGTGAAGGGTGTGGTGTACATGAAGCGCCGCAGGTTAAAGTTCTTTTCAAAGTTTGTCAGTCGGTCTTTCATCTCATAGTCGTCAAAGAAGGGTTCCACATAAGTGATCTGGATATACGCCTAGAGAGGAATGGTAGTGTTTTCTTAAGTTATTATTCATGAAAATAGCATCTTATCGTGATTAAGGAACGTGTGCCTTTAGCTGCGTTTTATTGTCTGTTTTTATATCTAATAAAGTAAACTCTGGTATGTGTCCAAAGAATCCATAATTTCTCGCTGATAGTCTACGTGCAGTGCATTCTGGTTGCATTGTGCTGCTGTTTAAAACACAGGGAATTGAGTTCCCACTTGTCATTTGCATAAATTTGGGCCAGTTTATGCAAATCAGATCTGTCCAGCTTGAGTCGATGCCTCTGAAAACTCCAGATGAATCTTTAATCTACACATTGTTGATCTCAAATGAAGACAATTCAACAACTGACTGGCTTTTCTAGGACCTCGAACGTTTTCAGTGTTTGTAATTCCTTGAACTATTTTAATAACATAAGAGAAAGGTTGCAAATGAGCAGTCATGCTAGTTTCCGGGCTGCTTGGCTGCAGGAGAGGAACCTGTCATTCATCTATCACGACGCTTTCTGTCTCGCCTAGCAATTTTAGAAAGTGGAGCAAACCCTCGAGTGCAGAAACGCTGCTATAGACATACCACTGCAGTTTTAGAGTTTTGGAGAAACAATATTGTAGAAATACACAGTGCAGTGTCCTTACAGGTGTCACAACTACAAGCCTGGCAAAAAATGCCCTCAGGGGAGATTTTTGCTACTAAAATTAGTATTTGATCATTTAGAGATTAACATTTACCAGTTGATTGTTTGGCATAACAGTTACTCACCTTATTGGGGTTGAGCTGTTTTCTGTCCACTGGCGTAGAGTCCTTAATCATCACCAGTGTGTCATCTCCAAAGCACTGACTGTAGAAGTTCTAGGAATGCAAGAAATTGTGTCGTTAATATACAGTACAGTTCATAATATATGGTCTTTAAAAAGTGCAGAATCATTTTTACTCAAATACAAATTGCGATTGGTGGCTACTCCTTAAAGAATAAAAAGCATTAAAAGAACACTCGAAAGCATGAAATACACTAAACGTGAACTGATTCACTAATTTGACTCAAGTGCAGCTGACAATGCATCCACTACTTTCTTTTTTTTCCTCTTTTCACCTTTTAGCATGCAAATGATAGCTTTCAGGCGCTCTAAATGTCATCAAAACTGAAGTACAATTTGTGAATCTTTCACTCTGTCGTTCTGCTCACTTAAAGCCTCAAGCGTCAGATCTCACCAGTCCAGCCAGGCACCATATCCTTTATTTCATACCTACACATGCACACATTTTCCTCTTACATACCTCCAGCCTGTGTGATATCTCAGGCAGATGTGTGATCCCAGGCTCTTTGTAGATGAATTCCCGTTCATCCAGATCACCAAACTTGGCCCCATAAAAGCCCACTCGGAAATAAGTTCCAAACATCCTCTTATGTCCCTGGAGGGAAGAAAACACACTCAAATAAATACTAATCAGATATTTCTGTTGTGTCAATTATCCTTTGTGGATTTTTTAAATTATAAAGAAGACTTTGAAGGTTTTATTAAAAGCCAAAAATAAATTTGCAGCAGTTTTTTGTTTTCAAGGATGTTTAAAACACATATTTAAATACTGAATAAGAACATGTACCAAAATGATTTTTAAAATGTTTTATCTACAGCATCTTACGATCTTTCTTATTTTCACTTTAACTAAATAAATGACACAGCACCTCCTCTGTCATTACCTTCTGAATGATGTTATCAAAGGCTCTCTGAAGTTTGTCATGTGTTGACGCCAGTTTTCTGAAATCTCTATGTGCCTCTAGGATTGGTATGATGATCTTGTAGACCTCATTTACTGCCTCATAGAGACCACCCTGATGGGAAAGACAGCCATAGCTGCTGTTTAGCACAGAGTATAGTATATTTTAAGAAAATATAAACATTTATTGTTAAAGTGCAAAGATTTTCTCTGTTTCAGTTATACAGCATCCTTAAAGGCTGGCTTTTTTTTTTTAGCATTAACAAAGTAGATATTTACCGCTTAAAAAAACAAAACACATTAATAATACTAATTTTATAAAGTAATTACTCCAACCTTGATAAAAAATCATTACAGGTTTTTTATGTTAGCACAAATACTAGTGCAGTTTTATGGTCTCACATTGCTGAAGAGCTCAGCAGCCTGTTCCAGCAATCCCACCAGGCCGCTCTCCGTGAAGTAGCGACCTGAGCACACCCCATCCTCATCCGGGGACAGGATGTCGTCCGACACCGCAGACTCCTCCAGCACATTGGGGGAGATATTCTGAGGAGAAGATCCGTCAGCTAATCACTCATTTAATCACATGATCAATAACACGGCTTAAAATAAGATGTCCTGCGGTGAGAAATGGAACTCGTTTAATGACCATCCAATCAGTGGCTTGCTGCAGGTTAGACTGTCCTGAGCACAGAGGTCTTGTGTATAACACAGCTCATCAATAACATAATCAACTTTGTGACTGTTATAACTGTTTGTTTTCAGATGAGGGAAACAGGCTGTTCCCATCTTCCCACGGGAGCACATTTGCTTTTTTATTCTCCTCTTCATCTTCAAAGACACAGCGTTAAGCAGATATACCAGGGGATCATATTTACATGTTGACGTTATGAGTGTACAGCTCCCCCCTCTGGACACACACAACCAAATATGGAAGCAATCCACGGGGAGATGTGAGATTTTCTTGCTGTGCACTTGAAGGTTTGCCTTCATTCAACAGAACAACCAACAGCCATAATAAACAAATGAAGACTGCTTATTTTATGTTCCTGTGTTTCAGTCCTAAAAACTTATTATCTCCTTGTTATTTCTGTATGTATATGTTTGTGTGGTCTACCTGAAAGGTGACACTGCCAACAGGCAGGTACTTGTGATCCTCCAGCATGCTGAGGTACTCAGCCACCAGGGCGGCAGCGTGCACCAGACACATTGCAGACTCCGTGTAACACTTCCTGTTGTTGTGCTTCTCTGCCATGTTCTGCAGCCAGGTCAGGCGGAGGTCAGGAGACGTCTGGTAGCCTTTCGCTATCCTGGAGAGATATGGGAGTGGGAGAAGGGATCATTTTCCCCCCTAATTCATCTGGTAAAAGCCTATCTGAGATCAAAATCTCCGTATCAGAAAACCGTCACATGCTGGACAAACAAGTGCAAAAGTGGTAGTTAATGATATGGGCTCACTGCAGATAAGGTTCTGCATAAACTGTGTATTTTAATGACTGCATTTATGTCAAAATATTTTGAAATCAAATAGAGAAAAAGAAAAGTTGGAAATGAATGTACTGTATGAAAATAATGACTTTTGTGTAATACACTACATAAAAGGAGATCAAATAATAGTCTTAAGCAATATCAGTTTAACTGTGGCACAGATATAAATAAATGCCAATGTGTGAAAGACAAATTTCTCAAAATAAAATGTGAGCATGAGAGTGAGCACAGCAACATTAGTGGGTTATTGTGTTTTATGGGGAACATGAACGCTGAACACAATTTCCTGTTTTTGAGAAGAACAGAAAATTATCGACTAAACAGAAGAAGACTAAATCTAAAACACTGTTTATTTATTTATTTATTTATTTATGTTTGCAAATCACCCTACAAAATTTACAAATTAATTCAAGCATCTGGTGACCACATGTTTTGCTCATCAATGACCTATGTGTGCTAGAAAGCTTGGAGGTATATGTGTAAAGCTAGCAGGTCAGTCTGTAAAGCTATGAGAGACTCGCCATGTGACCGAGACCAAAAACTAAATAGAAAGGTGCATGATAAATGACCATAGGTGACAGCGAAGCACGCTGAAGTGCCAAAATAACCAAAAGCACATACATGACCTCTGTCTCAGTGTTTCCCCTTCGTGTTCTCTCACACGCATGCACGCTCGGACACACATACTGTTTGCATTTGCATATACACAAAGCCAGATCAGAAGACTAAACTGCTACCACATGGTTACCATAGCGAGGGCAGCAAATAGAGGCAAAACATCCAGGCCACAGAGAAATAGGAAACAGTGGTGAAACACAGAGAAAAGCCACAGAGTGATGAGAAAATGATGATAGAGTAGGATGCAAAGAGGAAGACACTGAAGACAGACAGAAACCAAGTGAATGCCTTTTACACCAGATGCTTTTGGTTTCTTACCTGTACATGAGGTCCATGAGCATTTCAGGATCTTCCTGAAACTCCCTCATCTTCACTGTGTCGGATAAAATACTGTTCAGGTTTCTTAGAAGCTCATCCACCTGTAAAAAGAAAAAAAAAAAAACCCAGACATACATCGAAAAGCAGGCTTAAGGTTATGAATCAAAATCAGTAATGCAACTGCTCAACTGTGTGACTGTGCGTATAACTTTATACCTGGGAGGGAAGCTGAGTATTCTGCATCTCAGTGTCCTCCTCTGCATAGGCCAGGATGGTGCGCAGAGAGCGTCTTAAGTACTCCTCCTGGAAGTCTGAAGACTTGCCCACCAGCGAGGCCAGAGACATGGTGACCTGCATCTTGACTCTCGAGAAATTCTGACAGAAGAGACCGCAGTGAATATGTGTTTAACGCTTTGCACTGTTTGTAAGTGTATACTGGATTTCCACAGACCAGAATATTAAACCTTTTTTCTCCATAGTTATTCTATAGCATGCAGGGGAAGTACTGGTGACAAAACAGAACAGAACATAACAGGAACTGCAAGATTACATTTTGCCTTCAAGTTGCATGGAAAAAATAAACCGCTAACATTTTTTACAACAGTTAAGAAGGAAACGCCATTTCTGGCTGCTCCCTTACTCACAAGAGGTCACCGCAGGAGGTAGGTGGATTTTTTTTTTGTTTTTGTAAACACCGGTTGCCCTTCCTGAAGCAACCCCTAAGGGATATGTGTCTCCTCCTGGGACTAAACGGGGATTTTTTGCTTGTGTAAACCACTACACTGTAATACCTAATAATATGCAGTTTGTCTTTGGAAACATTTTCTTGTTATCACCATTTAATAGCACAATGAGTGAGCTACAGCACATATTTTGCTATGCGCTTGGAAAGAATTAATAGTCCCCATTAGCAAGCATGAGCAAATACTGATTGCACAAAAGTCTCCCTGTTTCCCCCCCCGCTCCCCTCCCTATCCTATCCTCGTCTCTCCATCCTTCACACTACCTGTCCAAGAAAACAGGTGTGACAAACACCCTTCCATCTTCTGCAGAGAGGACCGTGTGTATGTGTGAGACAGAATGTGGTCGTGTATGTGTGAAGTCCCATCTATCTCCAGCATGACCAGCTAAGCGGGAAATGATCTCCCATTAGCAGAGACATAATCACCCATGGATCATCTCTACGGCCCCATTCTGTTCAACTGAGCATGGAGCCAGAGCCTAACCACCCATCACTGCCCTCTAACTCAGTGTGTGCATGTGTGTGCGTATGAGAGAAAAGTACGGAGAAGTAGCCTAAATGATAGCTTAAGTCAACAAATAACCCTCTTTGTCCTTCTTTGTAATTGTATTTCTCATCTGCCCCCTTTTCCTCTTGTTCTCATTTTAACCTCTCCATAAATGGGCCGGTTTTAGCAACATTTATCTGTTTTGTGAGGGGGAAAAGGCTGCAGTTGTCTTTTTTTTTTCTTTGTCTTTTTAAAGCAGTCTAAAATTAACTAAAATAACAAGGGAGGGAAAAAGTGTCACGACAGACTGAGAACATGACGAGGGGAGATCACGGGATAAAAACATAAACAATGAAAGAGGTAGGGAGTAAGTTCTGCATCAATGAGTCATTCGGCTGCTACGCTAATTCAGATCACAGCTCCCTCTGTATACAGCACATAAACAAACATACGCTGGGACATGCAAAGGAGAAATACTCCATTTAAACTGGAGATGCTGTGCGTGTGTGCATGGGCGTGCATGTGCTGTGCGGGCTGGAGTCTGACTTTCATTAAAGTGTACAGACTGTAAACACAGGAAATATCGACTGCAACAGCAGTTATCGAACCAGCGTGGAGAATGAAAGAAGATACTCTAGCCTCTGCCTCCCTTCCTTCATATCTGTCTTTTCTCAATCATGTCCTTTTCATTCCCTCCTATCATTGCTTCACCTCCGTTACCAACACTTCCCCGACTCTGTCATGACTTTCCTCCTTTCCTGTCTTTCGGCACAAATACTTACACATTCACACGCACATATGCAGTGAATCACGCACAGTTAATACACACACAGAGTTGCTGTCATTAGTTATAGAGGGGTTGGAACATGGGGAGGCAGACAGTGACATATCTCTCTGCTTTCCACTTAGAGACACATCCTTCAGCAGAAACTTTCTTGCTGCACGCTTAAAATAGACACGGAAAAGACATTAAAGCTGAGCAGAAGGGGAAGAGAGCAGAAGATGGGATAAGATCTGTGTGACTCCCTGCTTCTGTGTGTCTTCATGAGAACATGTATAAAAAGCAATTCTGAACTTGTGTGAGCACTTCAGCTCAAAGTGATACAAAAGCATTTTTTTCTGAAAGCTTAAAAAGGGTAGTGCGTGGCTAGTTCTTGATTTGTGGACGTTCCTATGCATCCTTACTGCTCACTAGAACACATAAATAGGATATTGTGTGATTACATGTTGCTGTGATGTGTGCGCTTACACTGGCATTACTGTAGCTGTATCTCATGATGAGATAGAGGGTGGCACAGGCCTGGCTTCTGTTCTCATCCACAGGGCTGCTGCAGTACTGAAGCACCTTCTGGCACAGGTCTGCACACTGCTCCGCCTCCTCTTCAAACAACAGATCTCCAAACTACACGCGCACACACACACACACACACACACGATGATATACACAGCCACACACACAGATATATACATAAATAATTCTGGCTTGTATCAGCAGTTGGCCACCCACACAAACAAATAAGAACATTTAATTTAGACACAGATAGTGTTCATCTAAACAGACCAACCCACACACACCACCTCCTGAATTTTCAAAAAGTGAAACTACACACACACACACACACACACACACACACACACACACACACACACACACACACACGTCATCATGAAACTACCTTGACGACAAGTGCTCTGAGCGTGCTGAAGGTGTGAGAGAGGAAAGTGGTACTCTGGCTGCAGGTGAGAGAGTGGAGTAACACCTTCAGCACCCCGCCAACTACGCTGTCCTTACAATCAGCCAATGGCACCGCCTGAATGTGAGACAGAGAGAAAAATAGATGATACGCTAGGGAAACACTGGGGAAAAAATAAATAAATAAATAAATCACATGAATACAAAAGTCCCAGTTTAACTTCTTAGCTAGAGAGTACACAACAAGCAGATGAGTAAAAAGTTTATGATAGACCATTAAAGCTGCATAGAGTGGATACCCTCGTGTACCCTTGTCTACTAACTAACCTTCTACTAGAGGAGAATGGTGAGACTGCTTTGTCATATGAAGGCAAAAGTAACTCAAATAACCACTTGTTACAACCAAGCTATGCAGAAGAGCATCTCCAAATGAACAACATTGAACTTTGAAGCAGATGGGCACCCAGTGCCACTCCTGTCAACTGAGAACAGGAAACTGAGGCAACAGCAACAAGAATTGGAAAAAATTGGAAAATGTTGACTGGTTTGATGAGTCTTGTTTTACTCTACAGCAATTTTTCGTAAGGGCCCAAGTTTGGCACGAAAGCACGGAAAGCAAGCATCCGCCCTGCTGCTGGTGGTGTAATGGTGTGGGGATATTTTCTTGGCACACTTTGTGCCCTTCAGTACCATCTGAGCATTGTTTACGTGCCACAGTCAACCTGAGTTGTTGCTGCTCATCATGTCCATCCCTTTATGACCATTTTCCGATGGCTGCTTCCAGCAGGATAATGTGCCGTGTCACAAATTTAAGATAATCTCTAGCTGGTTTCTTGAACAAGAGAGCAAGTTCACTGAAATGGCCTCTGCAGTCACCAGAACTCAAGCCAACAGAACACCTTTGGGATGTTGCAGAACGCAGCTGAGAAATCTGAGTAATGCCATCACGTCAAAATATCTGTGGAATGTATCCAACATGTCGTTGAATCTATACCACGAGGAGTTCAGGCAGTTCTAATACTAGCAAGGTGTAACTAGTGAAGTGGCTGGCGATAATATATAATGACAACGTAGCATAGTAAGTCTAAAATGATTGCAAATGTATTTATTAAATGCACATTAACGTTACTCAGGGTATTTAAGACAGTTTTGACCTGGACAATTGTCTCCAGCAGGTCGAGCACTATGAGGTTTGACTCAGTGGCCAAGTTCCCACTGATCAGAGCTTCTTGGTCCAACTCAGCTTTAGTCCTGATGGAAAATGAGGAAAGAGAGGCAAATATTAAAAATATAAAAGAAAGAAGGAAAAGAAAAAGGAGAGAAAGGGAAAGGCATAGAAGAAGACATCCAGGTGCATCAAGAGGTAATAATTAAAGGGAAAAAAACTGAGAAGGAGACACAAAGATTACAACATACTTATCCTGTCTGTCATTGGTCTGTCGCCACTGAGTGAGATCCTTTCTCCAGCGGAGGACCTCTCTCTGACCCATGGTCCTATCTGTTCCTGTGTGGTATATAAAAACAGAGCATGAGAAGAAGAAAAAAAAGTACACTTATTGTGCAGACTATAAACTAAAACTGCATCCATGTGGTAGAAGTATGAACAGCCTGTCATGTGAAAAGATTTACTGCAGTGTAAGAAGAAAATTATATGATTAGTGCCTGAAAGTGTGGATTACAAAATAAACAAAAGGCTTTTCATATATGCAGCAATCCTCGACCGCACAACTATAAAAATTATCATAAGATTTCCAAAATCTGAGTGTTGACTATTTTAAGAGGAAGTTTGTGTGTAAATCTTTGAAACATTCTACATTTAAATGTCAGAAAACCAATTCCAGGCTTTATTCCTTAAAGTGCCAAGAAACACATCACCTCCAACTCGTTTCATCATTTCCCCACGGGCTCCCATTCCTCTCAGCAGGGCCTCCTCCAACTGATGTTTGGCCTGCTGAGATTTCTGTAAGGCCTGGGTGCTCACTTTGTCACTGCTCTGCTTTCCCTACAAAACACACAATAAGCACGTAGTAACCAGGAAGAAAATACACAAGGATACATTGGTAACATGCACTGAGGAGTGTGAGAAAAAACACGTGTAGGGAAGGTATGCAAATACACAAACATCCAAAGTAGTGCATTAAATTAAATTATTAGAAAATAAGCAAAGACAGACCCTATACTCAAAGCAGGAGATACAGATGGTGAGGAGCTCCAGCAGTTTGTTGAGCTGTGAGGGAGGCATATCTATAGTCCAGCGCTGAATCAGGTTCCCATCGGCATTCTTCATCACCCACAGGAAGCACACCAAAAGGTGGCGACTGGTGTCTGCAGCCAGGGTGGCTATGGATTTACCTTGCTGGGAAGAAGAGAGGACAGAGACAGATATGTGTTGTATCCAATGGAGTGCAGCTCTCACTGAATGGAAATGTGTGCATCTGCTGCAGATTACACATTTAGAAACTGTGTCCTAGAAATAAATTAAACTGTCACACGCAAAACAAAATCTATGAAGCTGTTCTAAAACTACACTCTGCATGCAATAACGTCATAGATCCAATTCATATTAAATTCATGTGACACAACTGCCAGTGCTCAACCTATTGAGTTATACAGTGTACTCTAACAAGTGCATACAATAAACTAACAGTACATCACTGACAAGCTTCTCTAAACCACAAATATGGTTTCTCACTAGCTTCAATGAAATATGGTTCTCTCCTCCATCTTAACAGGTGTTAAATCTATTGCAGATTCATTTACCTTCACTCGTGAGATGATGAATCGCTAGTATAGACGGCTACCGCTGCTTCATTTTGCAGCAGCTTTGATAAATGTAGCCATTAACCTCCTAGTGCTCTAGGTGTCCCACCTAGAACCTTGTTTCCAGGTCTCTGTCTTTTGGGGTGTTTTTTTGGGTTTTTTAAGAGCAGGACTGCCCGGAGCTTACCAGAACCTACATCAAATATTACAGTTTAATCTAAAAGCATCTCTTGTTTATCATAGGAAAATATTGTTCTCTCTATGAGTAAGATTCACTGGAAACATTGTTAGAAGGTGGACTGCCCAAAAATGAGGACCAAGTGCTCTGGGGGAGGTGTTTAGTTTTGTGGTGGATACCAGAACAATGGCTCACTCTTGTCAAAATCATATTTTCCACAACAGCACTTCTTGCAGCAACATACAAGGAACTGATTCATCTTTTGGAAAGAAACAGAAGGAAGATAAAAAGAATGGCAGCGTTCGGTTTTGGCGCCTGTGTTATTGCTGTAGCTGTACTTGATGGATGTGTTTGTCAGGGAGGATGGCCCTGTTCACTTATGATGGCAATGCCTGCCCATAAACCATCTCCCGGAGACGTGTGTGTATGCGTGTGCGTGATTTTTCAGGATGAATGAAGTATGTGTGTGGCTCTGACAGCTAATCAATCTGCTTCTGTGCAGCTCACCTGTTAGGAATGGGAATATTCACAGATACAGTCGCTCACATGCGCACACACAAGCACGTCTGAACTTTTAAAAACAACAGGCAGCAGGCTATAATCTGTTACCGTCCTTTTATTAGGAAATTAAATACACATGGCCATTACCATAGATGCCATGGAAAGAAGAGCGTTCCGTCCCAGTGTGTTGAAGGGGTTCCCAGCAATTGCCATGGCAACAGACTGATTGATAGGTGGGACATTTTCAAGGTCATCATCAGGTCCGCCTGACTTGTTTTTCCCGCTGCGCGAGTCAGAAACTACGGAGACAAACAAGGGGCAATTATATTAAACTGGTGAAGAGAAGGACTGCAGCACACAGGATTACCTTACACCATTAAAAGTAACACAATTGTATCTCAATTAGAGATAAAATACATAAAACAGAAAAGTTACTTGTTACAACTATACAGAGTTGAGAAGGTGTTGGATGGTTATAAACGTAGATTTAGTAAATACGTTTCATATGAGTTATTGTCATAAATTAAAATCAATAAAAGCGTACATATTTATTTTCATGTAGCTTTCAGAAACACAGCAACAAGATAGTATGATGCAATTTTGGGAGTATTGGTGGGAAAGGTGACCTATCATATCCTCTTCATCACTACCATCAGGGCAGCGGTACAAAGATCTGTTAAACAAATCTAAGTGATGTTAAATGGTGTGAAATGGGTGTCACTTGTGTTTGTATTTGATTTTTGGTGACGTTACTGGCAATGTCTTTAATGGCCAACACTTGATGTCTTTTAAATGTGCTATATAAATAAAGGTGACTTGACTAGACTTAATGTCTCTAATTGTGATGTCTTTACTGTTGTAGTTATATTTGTCACCACAAGGCATGAATGGAATTTACAAAAAGGACAAATAAATATAAATATAAATGATTTTTTAATTATGAGCCAAAGGCCCTTCATTTGTTTCTGATAATTAACATTGAACAGAGTCTCAAATCAGCAGAAAGAGAGCTCAGTTTTCTTATCGTAATAAAGTATCATGGAGAACCTTTTCAATGAGCTTGTAGTCTGGAGCAAACCTGTGTGTGTGTGTGTGTGTGTGTGTGTGTGTGTGTGTGTGTGTGTGTGTGTGTGTGTGTGTGTGTGTGTACACACGTACCAGTGAAATCCAGGTAGTTGGTGGATTCTATAATAATCCCTACCAGGGGGAGGTAGAGAGCAGCCACCTTGGCCCTGACTTCAGGTTTGATACAGCGATGGTCAAGATCATGAGCACACAGCAGGCTGTAGATTGCATTGATGGACCTTCTCTGGACCTTTCCCCTGTGAACACGCATGCATACTGTTTCATTTGAATAATATCGCCAATGATTAGTACACAGCTTTCACATGTTTACAGAGGTCGATATTGATTTAATTGATATATTTTACAAAACAAATAAGACAGGAGCTTTTTAGTAAGAATGTAATTAGTCAAGTAAGAAAGCAGGCAGTTTTGAGTAACGTGCAAGTAGCTGTACTTCCATACCCCTCTGACTCCATGTCTAGCGCTGCACTGAGCTCTGTCAGTAACAGACCCGTGAGGTAGTGTTGCTGCTTGAATTCAGGAGAAAGTTCAAACAGAGCCAAGATCCTCTGCTGCTCCTGGAAACTGCATGAGCCAGAACTCTGAAAACATAGATAAAATGAAGGAGTGGCAACAAGATTAGCGTAAAAATGTTTCTTAATGGAAAATAAAGCACTTTTTAAACAGAATTTTTCACTAAAAGAAAACTAACAAACAAAACAAAACTTAATCTTATCTCATCTAGTCAGTTAAATTACTCCCTAAACTCCCGTTCTGTGTTTGCATTTTTCCCAGTTATCTTCTCCTAGATGGCCAGTCCTTACTTTCCTTAACATTTTTGCAGCCACATTAATATTCCTGTATAAATAAACTCAACTTGGTAAAGCGGTAACCCGAGTGTCCAAATAATTCATGTAAAATTTGCACTGGCGAGTGGGCGAACCTGTGAGGAGATGGATGGACACGGTGAGGCGGGTGCGGAGGCAGGGCTGCTGAAGAAGAGGCTCAGGTTGAGATAGTGCTCATGACTGCACAGGATTCGCAGGAACTCTAGACGCATGCTGATCAGCGTCGGCATTGAAACACTCTTAGCCGACATCTAAAAGTGAAAGGGAGCATAAAAGTTTATTTTTCCAGAATCAGCATCTGGAGGGATATAATTATTAACATTAATCTGTTATTTTACCTGATTGCAATAGTTTTTCACTAGGTGGAATACAAATCCTCTGTCCATGAGCGACATCAGGTCATAAAGGAAAAAAGCCAGGCTGATGTTGACTTTCTCTGCTTGCTCTACCTCCTAAAACAACAGTCAACAAACAGCAATCAGGAAGCTGCACCAGATGGATCTTACTGAGTATCTAGCTGTGTAAGCTGTGCTCTCGATTCCACAGAGGCAAATATAATTAGCACTCCCAACTTCCTGTTGTTTGGAGGACATCGACAACATGTACAGTCAGGTTGAAATTGCCTCTCTCAACACAACCCAGGAGGACAGAAGGTACACGAATGCGCTCGGCTGCAGAGTTTGCAGATCGAAGTCAAATTGATTAGGCTCAGAAGCTCACGATTTATTTTCGTCGTCATCATTACTAACGTTTCTTACCTTTTGTTGTTTGACCAGGATGGTCCCAATCTCAGCTGTAACCACAGAGACAATTGTGGTGATGTCATCTTTAAATCGGTCAGAGAAGCGACTTCTGCGAGGAATATTGTACTTGTCCAGCTGGGACACATGCTGAGCCATGCTTTTCACCTGTTTAAACCATAACACACCCATTGATAATTGTTAAGAAAAGGTGAAAAACGCAATCTTTGATTTTTCTTTTTGTTAAAAAGGTGGCCTGATAGTTAAAGAGGGCAGTGTTTGATTATTTTATCATCAGCTTCTATTTTCAAATCAACAAGCCTATCAAGCCACGCAAAAATCCCTAATTTAATTAAAGTAGGCAATGAGGTTGAGGGCAGAAGCATAAATAAGCAAGACGAATTGAGTGAATGAGCATGAATGTCAGTGATGACATAGCTGAATTGCAAAACAGAAAATAAATTGTCAAGTGTTTTTTGTAATTTATTGCCTCGGGCGCTTTCGAACACCCTCTTAATATTCATACAATACTACCACTATCATTTATCTTTGGAGGTGTTTGGCCATGAGGTCACATTTGCTTGATATGACTCATTTTTATAACTCAGTCTATTTATCATTAACATCTGTGGATGCCTTCCCTCTTGCAGAGAGGTATAAAAATAAACACTGACCAGCAGCTCAAAGAAGAACCAGGCGTATTTGTAGGCATTTTCTCTGCAGACCCCGGTGCTGACAACCATTTGCAGGGCCAGCTCCTCATGAAATTGCTGCAAGAGAAAAAATACAAATGCTTTAATTCACGAGAACCAGTCTTACCCTGATAGCAGGTAGAGAATTTTTTTAAAGACTGCCTCATAATTGGAGTTCTAATAGATTATTATATTAACATATTGCTGTGAACTGGTTTTAATATGCTGGCTGCTTTGAATAGACACAAAAAAAAAGCATAAACAGCTCCAATATCAGTGTCACTGGTGTCACACTGCCACCTTGTGGTCATAAGGGTGAACTGGAGGATGAAAGTATTTGTTTAGCTGTGTTACAGGATGTTTGAGATAGAAGTAATGTTGAAATAGAACACAGAAATCAAACACAGCTTTTATGGTATCGTTCCATGTACTGCTACAGAATTATTTTTCAGTCACTGCAGTGTCTCTAACGTATAATAGAGATGACTAACCAGAATTTCTACTTCAAAAACTAAAATAACAAGGCTTTTCATTTATTCTTAATTGAAAGCAATTCAGTTAGACATTAAATTAGCCTGTTTCGGTCCAGCTAACCTTCTTTGAGTACAAAGGTAATGTCTGTTGACTTACACGAGTATACACACATGCACAGTCAGCATATTCAGTATATGTGATGGCATAAAAATGGTATTTAATCTTTTAAATGGGAAGACATGAATAACAGGGACGGATCACCTTTGATGAAAACAACAGATATCCATCAGTTTAGATAAAGTCAATGTTGATACAAATCATTAAAAGGAAATATGTTACCCAGTTCATACTCATTCCTTGCCGTTTTCTGTATCATTATTTTCCGTCTCTAATTCTTTTATAAAAATGTAATTGCATTGCTACATAATAAAACGGGTCCAAAAAAGTAAAGAAAGTAAGAACTTTGAACCTTTCTGTTGGATGGCCTGGTGTTTCCTGATGGGTTCTGATGGTTGTTTACGTCTACGTAGGTGGACATGCGGCTGCCTGGGTTGTTGTGGCCCTGGAGACAGTAACACACAAGTTCCATCACATTGGATGTGATGGATGCATTCATTAGAGTGGGTGTCTAGTGGCCTATTACAATAGCTAATGTACTGTGGGGATGAAGAGCAAATGGCTATTTTGTGTGTATGAAGATGCATGCTGGCATATTTACATACTGTACTTTGTGTGTGTGTGTGCTCAATTAGGCAAATTCATACAGTACATTAGCCTAGTGCAACATGGACTTAGTAAAACCTTAAAGAGTATGTTAAAATAAAAAAAAGTGGACACAAGCTAAACTAACTTTTCTGTATTTTGCACCAGATCCAGGTTAAGACATGAGAAATCTCAGCTGATGAAGCTGGTCAGTACCTTGGCAGAGAGAATATTTTTGACCTCGTCATCTTCAGCGGAGTTATGTGGGCCTGGGATATCAGGGTTGCTGCTGCTTCTGATCCTGGACTGGAGAAGCATGCTGCCAACGGTGGCAGCCGTGGCCCGACCCATAGTGCTGTATCGGCTCTCTGCTGAAGGTACTGCGCCACCTGTACCTGATCACATGTTCATAGATACAAAAGGAAAAAAGAAACAAAGAAAATTCTTAATACTTGAAACACTCAGAGCAAATATGTTCACAGGAACGACAAAACAAAAGAAATGCATCCTTTTAAATGATGAAGCACCTGGATTCTGCATGTCTCGAGGGGGATCGGGCAGGCGAAACACCCAGTACAGGTAGGTTGCCAAGAGGCTGTTCCTACCCAGCTGGTCCCTGATCAGTTCCTGGCTGTTATGAAGGCTGTTGATGATGGACACCACTGACTCAAAGGCTATCTGTGCCAGATTGGCTGCAGAAAGGAAGCATGGATTTTTAAAAAAAACCAAGTAATTAAATGAGTACAGTGAATGAAAAATAAATCTGATTATTTACCTAATTTAGCTTCAAATCTGATGATTTATGGGATTTTTTTTTCTTTTGCAGTGTTGGTTAAATAAAAGTACAAATATAAAGTGGTAATCTGTTTTCTGGGGATATATCTTTCACAGTTTTTTCATGGTAGCTCAATAACTAAATTGAGAATATGTTGGGGGGAAAAAAATCAACTGGAAAGACATTTTTAAATGTAGCACCACAATCACTGCTATACATCCATTATATACATGATACAATACAGAGTCCACTCACCGGTCTGGCCAGCAATGACCATGGGCTGCATGATGAGAGTGAAGAGTTTATCTAGCACTCGGTGGAGGGAGAGGACCAGAGCCTCTAGACTGGACGAGGACAGGGCTATGATGCTGAGCTTCAGCTCATGCTCCAGCTTGTTCTCTGGAATCTTCTCCTCCCTGATCCGCACAGGGAATGTTACTCCACCTTCCAGTGCATGGCAGAGGGTGAAGAAACGCTCCAGGTGGTTGTCCTGGTAGGGAGAAGGCAGGGTTTGTTAGAACGGGAAGCAGGGAGAGCAAAAGCAACAGAGGAGAGGAGACGGAGAAGGAAACAAATGTACTGCGACAGAGTCGGGACATGCTTCAGGGCGAATGCAACAACAACATGGACACTTGTGGTATGCATGTGTGTACTGATGTATACAGATAGACAGGGTGAGCCAAAAAGACATTCACTGTGTTGCTGTGTTGGTCTGGAGGCATCCAGCCTTCGCTCACCTGTGTGTGCACGGATGACACCGCCTGGATTTCAAGGTTGAAAAGTCCCTTGTGACCCTCCATCCACTTGACTGGAGGGACCTGAAGAGGAAGTTTCTACAAGACACAGGAAATATAAATATGACTTTTGTGCCTGTGTTTGCTACTCTACTTTCATAATAATAATAATAAATAATAATAAAAAATAGTTTTAATCTTTTAACAGGAGGATGTTTATACCTCAGGTGTGTGTAGAGAGTAGTTGACAGGGAGACGCTCCAAGATGATGGGCAGACAGTACTGACCAGTCTGCAGTCGATCAATATTCAATATGGGCAGCCACTGCATCAGAGGAAAAAAGACAAATTCAGCATGTCAGCCGAGCTTCAACGATTTAAAAACGCAGCAGTCAGACACACAAATGTCACAACATATTAATAGTAAAATGTCTGGCAACACTTTCCTTTGACAATGATGACAGCGATTTGCCAGCTGAAACACTAAACAGTCTTTTTCTTTGTTCTTAAGATTTGTGATGTGTAAAAGCTTACAGAGTATCCAATGAGCGTCTCACAGCTGCCGCTCTGGTTCTGTTTCTGCTGACAGCTGATGTGGAAGAACGTGAACAGCAAGTGATGCCTCTCCGTCAGACGTGCTGGAAGAGCAATCTTCACTTCCTCATAGAAGTCTGGAGACCTTACAGATGGGGAAATACGGAGTAACAAGAGGAGGCAACGGGAAGGAAACAAGAAAAACAAAAAGATAAATGAAGTCAAGGTACTCTGATTGTTCAAAATAGATAAAAAGACGCTAACACAGTCCAGTGTAACAAAACACAATAATGTGTCCTTACTTGTTATGGTAGGTAACAGGGGTATAGACTTCACTTAAAAATTCAGGGCCACTCGATTTCCCAAAAATGACCTGAATATAGAGACAGAAGAAGAAAAGAATAAAAAGGTACTTTTAATTTAACATGATAAATTTGAATCCTATGTGTAGACTGTGCTTGACTTGAATGTTCATCTGAACTACTGACCCAAACTGTCAGAGCTTGGGTCAGTAAATAGACAGTGACCAATATATCAGCCGATATTAGCCATCTGCTGAAATGGCAATATCGGCATTTATACAGGCTGACAGCAGTCAGACTGTACAATACCCCACACAGGATAAATACTGTTTAAAAACACATGTATATATTATTGTTACTCCTGCTGCACATTATGTACAAATAAAAATAAAAATCTTGGCATATTTAACTGTATATTGTAACCATCTGTGCAGAGTTTTAGCTTTTTTCTTGTACAATATTTATTTATCTATTTTTTTCTACTTTAAAAAACTAATATATCTCTAATTCAACCTTTCTTCCTGTCCCTTGTGCTGCTGGAACAAGTGAATTTCCCCCAGTGTGGGATTAAATAAAGTTTTATGACTATTGAGGTTGCATAGTTTATCCACCAGAGGGCATTTTGCAACTTCCCTGTTGACAAGCAGCTGGGAAATAATTTGTGAGAATAAAACAATTATTAAACTGCACTTTCATATTTTATTTTATTTTTAAAATCACCAAATATCAGTAAAAGTTAAGTTAAATCAGTTTTAGTGTAAAAATGAGTGACAGGTAATGAACAACAGCACTCACACACATAGCCGAGCCAGGATCCTCTCCACTCATAAACTGGATTTTGATGGTAATATTTCTTGCCGATGTCAACCTGTTGACAAAGTTGAGCCTCTGGGGGTAGACATAGAGCAGATTCCTGCACATGCAAAGGGAGAGAAACTGTGTCAGGAACACTGTTGGTTTAGAAAAAACAGTCAAATAAATAAATTATGCTACACTTTATGTAAACCAAAGCAGTTTGATTATTTCTCACTAGATGGCACTGTCTGTACAACAGCTGCAGGGCTGATGCGACAGTAATGTCAGAGAAATGTAAAGCCAACCAGTAATTATCTGTGTTCTTTTGTGGGTTTAATTCAACATTGTAATCTGTTGTGAAACCTGAAATACAGGAAAACACCAAAGATTCCACTGAACACTTGTTTAGAGAACACCAGCATGCAATTACCGAGACTTGTTCATGCATGTTTTTTTTTTTTAGATTGGAGTACTGAGAAGAATTAAATCCCCATTCTTGACTCTGTACTGTTAACTGACTGATGGTAATTTAGCAGGTGGCCTGGATGGAAATGCCTAAAAATATAAACTACACTAAAAAGGAGAACAATTTCTAATGTCAGCTCTTGAGTGATCTTGTTGAGCGAGAGTTCATGTTGCCTCTGGCCCTTTGTTCGAAATGTGCTGCCTATTTTAACAAAGAAACCTGTTTATATTCTTAGCAAGAATAACTTGTTGGGCTTGTTCGCTTTTCATCCCTTGAAGGTGCAAGGCTTGCATAAGTAGTTTCCTTTTCTCTAAGAAAGCCAAAGTCACAAAAAAACATTTAGGACACAGAAACGCAAAGAATAAAATATCCCACAACCTCACATTTAAATGTTTAAGGAGCATGAGTTTATTTGCCAACATAGTGCATACTCCAGCCCACCTGTAGATGTTGTGAGGAACATAAACCTCACTGGAGGGGAACTCCAGCACCTCCTTAATGAGACGAGTGCTTTTCTCAGCCACAGGTTTAAGAGGGATAAGCTCAGTTGACAAACATGATGTTGGTGTATCGTTGACTGGAGACATGTCCAATTTTATGGTACCTAGAAGATGCAAAGGTCAAAGGTCAGTAACCTGCATATGCAATATCCAGAATAAAGCCTATGATATCATTTAATAATATATAAACTGGCACACTGCTTTTTTGTCAAGAGCTGGATGAGAAGTACCACTGGTTTCGGTGTCCTCTTCAGGAAGCAACCGCAAAGCTTAGTAACAAAATATACCGACTTGAAATTTAAAGCATGCTATGAACACACATTTTAGCTCTTTTAAAAAATTATTTGTAAAGTGTGACATCACTGTGCTGTGTTTTTGCAATTTCCTGTACCCAAACGCTCTATATGGATGAAAGTATCAGGCTACAGGTGCTGGTTTAACTGAGTTAAACAGGTGACCTATGTGATTTAAAACTATTGCAGAGGTCCAGGTCTCTCTCTATCCATCTTTCCATCGACAAATTTTATCAATTTTCTCTGCAGCAAAAAAGAAAAAGAAAACATTAACAATAAAAATATACTCATGTAATGAGTGATAACCTGGTATTGTCTTGATTCTCTTCTGTGGTTTCTTCATCTCAGTCAGGGACTTGAGCAAATCCTCATCGCTTAGACGATCTCCTTCCTAAAAAACACAGTGATTTTATTTATTTATTTATTTTAAATGAAAAACCCAGATGACAAGGACCAAATGAACCATTAGAGCAATAAAAAATATACAAACATTGGAATATGCATGTAATTTTTCACAGTAATAGCCCTACAGGTTTGAATAATAGAATCTGATGAAACACATAGGATTTTTATCAAAGTCCAAGATGTAAACACAAGCATGTCTGTCTGGGAAACTTTATCTTTATCTGGTATCTCACTGCATTTCAAGCATTTTCACAGATTTATCCATTTCTTTGCTTGGGCAGCAGACAAACCTGTTTGATGATGGTGGAGATAGTGATGGTGGCAGGCTTGAAGCCAGAAACGTTGCAAAACGGTTCATCGATGGTACTGTAACGTTCAGAGTTCCTCCTAGGGAGTCCTCTCCGGTCAATGCTGCTGGATTTTCCTGAGGAAAAAAAAATGTCAAGGGTCAAGTGTGATACTAAGCTTCAAGGACTCCTAGGAAATGCAGACAAATGCAAAGTGATCAGAAGGTAAGATGACGCTAGCACACACCTCCTTTTGTGTTCTCAGAGTCTGTGATGTCACGCTCCAATGTAGCAGAGCTGATCACTTCCATTATATTAACAGTTGCCCAGGCAAATGGCATGCGATAGCGACCCAGCCTCTGGCAGAAACTATCCGCCTGGTTCCGCAGCTTCTCAATTTTGTCCTTGTTCTGACCATAAAGACATAAATAAATAAATAAATAAATAAATAAATAAATAAATAAATAAATAAAGTTAGCCATTTTGAAAAACATCAGCTCCAGAATCCTTTTACATACCCAGCAAGTATTAATAAGAGGCTAAAAGGTAAACCGGAGAGCATTTTTTTGTAAATAATTTGACTGTTTGCTCTGCATTCATTACCTTTCCAGAGTCACATTCCCTCAGTGTCACGTAGGGGTCGACACAGTCACTGATCTCTCCCTGCTGAAGGACCTTTTCAATCTGAAACACGGAAACATTAATTATATCAAGGCCACAGCAACAGTTTACGATGAACTGCACAAACTCTATATTACTGCTGACTCTTCTTCAAAACTCCAATGACTCTAACGACACTGCAGAGTCCAATTCATAACTGATAGTGTCCCATTGTGTGTTTTTCTATCCAGGTATGCCTTTACTGCTTTGGTAGTGTGTTTGGTATCGGTGTTGTACTGAAAAATAAAGCCACTGCTAATCAGATGCTTTTTAGATGGTACTACATGATAGATCAAAATCTCCATGTTCAAAATTCCCCACATCACTTGCTGAAATGCAGCTAAACTATAACAGAGCCTCCACTGTGTTTTATTAATGCCTTTAAGATACTATTCATCCGCTGCATAGTATATTTGCTTTTCTTAGGCCTACCATTTCTGCTTTTTTCGTCTCAGTGGATTGCAATAGATTTTCTCATTACCTTGATGACCAGATATATATCTGTGGAAGGGTAGGTGATAGAGAAGATGGCAGATTTGGCTGTCGAGGACGGATCAATGTGGTCAGTGTGATTTTTCAAGAAGTTCTTAAACTGTTCAGAGTTCAGGTCACAGTAGAAATTCTCAGATATCTGCAGGGAAACAGATGAAACATTTTACTTTGGAAAACAGAAAATTATCTTCTTACCAAAATTAAATCCAGGATTACATTTGTTTTGGTAATCAGGGCATAACAAACTGGAAGGTTTCTGATGAGAGACTGAAAGAATACATTAATCTAGGTGATTAGTTTGATGTAAACCAAATGTTCATCTGTTCAGCCCGCTTTGCTGTTTCTCTTCTCACCTCTATAATGACCTCTGTGTAGGAACACAGATGTGGGCCGGCCTGGTATCTGTCATGTGATCCTATTCACTGGAAAGCCAGTAACTACTCTACCTCATTCTGCTTATCCCACAGGGCCTCCACTACACTGACCACACCAAGAAGCCTCTAGAAAGCCAACTTGGCTGATAACTAAAATCCTCAAAGCAGCAACTTTATTCAAGATAAGCACAAGAAAATTTTCAATGATGATGACTTCTGGCATACTTCCATGCTTGTGTAACATGCCAAAAGGACAAAACTCGGCACAGATTCTGAGACGGAAACGACCCAGTTAACTTAAGAAAAAGAAAAAGAGCCACACTCTCCCTGTTACTGAAAAATGACTTCTTGGAATCAGAGAAATAATAATCTTGGTAATCAAAGCCAGCTGACTAAAATATCCTCTGTTCATAAAGAAAAATAAACCGGTCAAAGGACAAGTGTTAAATGAGTCAGCATTTTCAGTAAATCATAATAGCATTCATTTGAAAACTTCAAATTTTGATGTAATGAAACACAAGGAATGTAAAAACCTCTTCAACATGATATTTTTAACCCCCAAACACCATGTCCGTGACTGACTGACACACACAAACACTAGCACACACTGTTTCAGGACAGATGATTAACATTTTCTGATGAGAGCACTTGCAAACACCCTGTGTAGCCAATTTAGCAGCTGGACGCTACAATGACTCCTTTTGCAGCTTCATTCAAACACAGATCTGAGTGGCAAATGTTCAGGCAGACATCTGACAGCCGCTTCCTTTACAAATATTAGACAATATAGCTCCATAAATCCATTAGACTGTTCTTTCAAGGCCTCTGCTTTTCTGAAGTCTTGCCAACTGTGGTTTCATTATTGCGTCCTCCCACTTGGTTCCAGTCAGTCGAGTAAAATGTGGCTTTCCTTGTGTTGCAAAGTAACACCAGGAAAACAAACGAAGAAAAAAATAACTAATGGATATTCCTTTTTGCTAAAAGAACATAATGTTTTGTTTTTTGCCTACTCATAAACCTCTGCTTACATTCATGAATATTGCATCATAAGTAGGCCACTTGTTAGGTCAAATCCCGTGTCTGCACCTTGGCTTATTGACCAGAGAGACTTTGATTTATACGAACATCTGCACAGATGTGAAACAACGAAATGACGTGAACAAAACCAAACAAGGCAACGAGGGATGCGGGAAAACGAAGAACAGCAAGTAAGAAAACAGAAGATAAGGCTCTCATAAAGAAAACAACTTGCGCTGAGCACTGCAGAAGAAAGAGAAAAACAAACAAGATAAAGTAAAAGTGAACAGTTCAGAGATTAAAAAAAAGAGGCCTTAACAACAACTGACAAAACAAGCTTGACAGTTTCTCCTTCGTTCACAGATGCACTTTGTGTTTACAGTTCAAATTCATGTTTGCAGACACAGTTCATTAACTAGTATCTAGTCAGTGTAATAAGCTGGAAATTATACTAACCTCTGCAAGGATACACTTCAGCTCAGCACATAATAAAAATCAGTCACCTTTAACAAAATGCATGACACTGTCAGAATTCAGCGCTGCTCTTAAAGTCTTCCAACAGAACCAAAAACAACCCTTGTTTATGTCATATTAGTATGTTTCATTGCAAGAAATATTTCACTGATTCTGACCCAAGACCAGGTTAGATATGGCCCAGTTTTGAAAATTGTGATGTATTAAATTGCCCTATCTCACCCAACAGAGTATCTTAGAGCCATTAGTCCTCCAGGCAAGCCAGAGTAAATCAGGGCAGCACAGATGAGAGGGCAAACCCGGTGGCTAAAACCTCGTCTTATGTGAGAGATCCACGAGCACTTAATCCTTCCAACCCCTACTATTATCCAGCTGTGTAAATCCACAGAAAACAAACAAACAGCCACAGCTCAGAAATGCTTTATTGCAAAAATAATGTGCAGTATTAGTAGATACAAGGCCAAACATGACGACCCCCGAGGCTATAAATTTCTGAGGATGATGAGACATAAAACCTTACAGATTACAGTGATCCCTTACTACACAGCAGAGCTGACTTTCCAAAGCCACTACAAGACTGCGCCAGATCAACAAGATGCAAATAACATGCAAAAGCTACCTTTAAAACTGTGATTTTTATTAAGTATACAATACTTGTAACTACTGGTTTTTGATATTCAGTCTTGTCCAGCTTGTAACTCATTATAAAATACACAGCAAGTATCCAAACCATGTGACTATCTATCAGTGTTGAGGATTGATATGTGACCAGTAATGTTTTATTAAACATTAGCAGGATTGTTATGGTGGTTGTTTGTCGTGTGATATCAAACAGTCCCCAGCAGTGTGCTCAGTTACATTAACAGTCTCTAATTTTATGGTAGTTTCTTTGTTAATGGAAAGAGACAGAATATCAACCAAAAACCCAGAAAAAAAAACCCCCACATTACATAAAAGTATAATACGTATATAAACTTATATTATCAATTATTAATTGAAAAGCATGAGTAGCTATTGAGCATTGAGTGAAACAAGTATTTGATGCCCAAGCAAAACATGACTTATTTTACAGTAAGCTGTAAGATATTTCTTAAAGTAGGTCACCAGGTGTGCACTCAGGAGTGATACTGGACCACTCTTACAGTTTCCTGGTTTTCTCCAAACACAGCGGTTTGAGCTGATGCCAAAGAACTCTAGCACAGTTCAGAAGGCCTATACATGTACGAGCCTTCATGAGCAGAGGGACCTTGCAAGTGCTACAAGATTTCAATAGATTACGCTGTAGTTTGTTATCTGTGGTGTTCATGGTGCCTTCAGACCATTAACACGCAAGGAGCGTGTTTTGGCAGTTTTGGCAGATCCACCATCTTTCTCATCATTACCCTGTGAGGAAAGATTTATATTTCTTCCCTTTCCGAATTGTCGCACCACGAGTTGTCACCTTCTCACCAAGCTTCTTGTTGACAGCCTCATAGTCCATTCCAGCTTTGTGAAGGTCTACAGTCTTGTCCTTGACATCCTTTGACATTTCTTTGGTCTTGCCCAATCGTGATGGAGAGGTTGGAATGGAAGAAGCTCATTTTGTGGACAGGTGTGCTTTATACATATAACAAGCAATAGATGTAATGGACTGGTTGACTGTGGGAGCAGAATTCTGTCAAGGTGGGGTTTTTGGGGGGGATTTTTGGTTGATATTCAGTTTCTCTCCGCTAAAATGAAACTATCATAAAAATGAGAGACTATTAATTTCTTTTAAAGTGACCAAACTTACATATTCAGCCAGGGATAAAATAATTATTTCTCCCAGCTGTGTGAGAAAATGCTAAAATACACAGCAAGTATGCAAACAAGCAGAGAGTCCCAAGACTGAGGAAAGTGTTTTTTTACTGTTATTCTTTGTTGCTTATCACACACACACACACACACACACACACACACACACACACACACACACACACACACACACACACACACACACACACACACACACACACACACACACACACACACACACACACACACTTTTGTATAACATTAAAAAAAAAAAAAGTGAATTTGACAGTGAAAAAAGTTTGCTCACCTTTTTCTTCTCTTTCAGATCATACAGTGCCATGGTGGCAAATATGGGTTCAATTTCTATTTCAAACCTAAAAGGCCACACAAAGGAAAATTAGATTAGGAGTTTTATCGCAGGAGAAGATGCAAATCCTGAATACAAATCCTCATTTTTTTTCCTCAATTAGCTTTCCATCAGTTTTTGATTCTACTGATTTTTCAGGAATTTTAATTCCTGTTAGACACAAATTAGTTAGAGGAAGTGATGATGCGCTTGAACTGAGGGTTAAAAGGATTAGAAAAGTTGCCAAAGCATTGCAAGCAGTTCAACTCAAATATTTGGCAACTGTACGAATTATACAAGGATGACGAAGATCAAGACTATAATGCAGGAAAAGTGCATTTGCATGTGTTCGAATGAAAGAAGGAGCAAAAGAGACAGAATCCCACAGAGAAAGGGAGGGACGGAGAGTTTCTGGAAAACAACCACTGCCGAACAACACTCCTCCACCCTCACATAATCCTCCATCCATAACTTAAACAACTACTCAGCTATGCAGCTGTTTAAACTACAAGACTATTCTCCCTACTACAGTATAATGAAAACGTATGACATACTTTATAGACTGGCATCTGATCATAACGCGCTCTCCAATGTGTTCTCTGGGGCAGTCGGGAACAGGACGGATTTCCACTGTATCTTCCTGTAAGATATTTACAGAAATATGTTTAAAAAAATAAAGATTTAACTAAGCACAGATGCTTGTGGATGGAGAAGAAGCGAAATTAAGAACACAAGTCATGTCCACACAGGAAGCGATCTGCAGCAATATAACAACCAGAGACCATAGAAAGTCAGTGATATTTGTGAACTTTAAGCAACTACAGGCAACTTCCCGGATAAACTCTTCTCAACCTCGAGACGAGCAACTAAAGTTATTACCAATGAGAGTGCAGGATACACTGATCATCATGTAACCAGGTAGTAAATACATTAGAGAGTTACCTAGGCAACAGAGAACTGGAAAGTCCCCAAGCTCATTGCATATTGCTCCCTGTGTGGGCACCTAAGGTTTCAGATGTGTATTTAATATATTATGAAAAACGAGAAAGGGCTGCAACTCTTATTAGTTTCATTATAGATTATTTGTAACTGGCAGTCTATAAAATCTTAGTGAAAATGTGCATTACAATTTTCCAGTCACAATTTTATTAGTTTTTGTATCATTTATGAATTTGTGTAGTCAAAAAAAAAAAAGAAAAAAAAAAAAGAGTATTTTCTATTTACTATTCAGTTTTAGATGTCTTAAAATAAAAAACTTTCTATTTACTATCTGAAAGAAGTGGTTGTACATCCGTTCGATTTTTGGTAATTTTTGCAGATCCCAACTATCATGAAAGGCAAACGCAGCAGCTGAAATATTAATGGAAAAAAAACAAAAAAAAAAAAAAACAACTTTGTTTTTATATCTCACCTCATCAGGTGGTGGGTAGAGCGCAAACAGCTCAGGGTGTCTGTTCCCTTGCCGTGTTTCCTGGTTTAAACGATCCAGCTCTTCATGGCTGCTGAAAGCCAGAAGACCCTCAACTCTCTTGTCTGGAGTCAGGCACCGCAAGTTAAAGTCAGAGGAGGTCAGTGTGTGGCCAGAGTCATCTGTCAACGTTGCTAGAGTTGGTGACTTGACCTGGAGCAATGACAGAATAAGAGCAGGGGTAAGGGTCATGTCATGGCCAGGACGAGAGGAATTAAATAAAATGAAAACACAAGGAAGTGGAAGAAAAAGGCAGGAAAGCACAAGGAAAGCCAAATTATGGGACTATAATATCCAGAGGAACAAGATTAGTAGACACATGTTGTTCACCCTTGGTTTAAAGAAAAAGACAACCATGCATTTACCTCAAACCTTGTTTGTAACAACAGCATATCAACACCGTGCTGGAAAAGCATTTTATCAACCATCATCAACATGCACTGTATTAAAAATAGAGCTTCCACTATTACGTGGTCAGCGGACACAACAAAACAGGCATTTAGTCAGTCTAGACAGCCTCTGTTTTAGATTGAGACAATGACAGGCTCTTGTACTTTTCTAAACAAGGCTTACTCAGTATAGAAGACACAGCATATAGCTGTGCTTATGTTCACTGTATTTAAAAGAGAGTAAAATGACTTGAGTTACTTCACAATATTCAGCAGGTGTGTATAACTAATCCTTAATTTTTTATGAACAAGAAGCTTTGTTTTGTTTTTTTAATATTTGATACATAAAAATTGACCAGCCAATCAGTAACAAAGGGCCAGAAGGTAATGAGGTATAAGTTACTCATCATTCCTGATATGATATTGACAGAATTTTAAATGAGTTAATCAAATTCTGTAATCAGATCTCCCAACAGGCCTTTGGGTTTTTCAACAAAAGTGAGAACAGCATAGAGGGTTGAGCTAACTGAGCTAACCCAGAGCTAGAAAAAGCGGCATAATTTTGACACTTAGATGTGATGTGATTCATAAATGTGCTCAGAAGCCTTTTGAAAAAACAGCATCTGAATATGTTGTCTAATTTTTAAAAAAAATGAAGTGTATTAAAAATAATCTGATTTCAAAAGTGCTTTAATCCCGCCACCATTCACTAGTAATGATCGAAACACGTACTGTCAGAAAGAGTGGATTCTGGTAGATGGCATAAAAACAGCAATGGCTGCACTGACACCAGAACTGCTCACAAAAGTGTGTGATGAATTTGACTATTGTACTGACACATTCTGTGCATCCAGAGGGAGACCTATTGAGTAGTTGTGAGCAATGTTGTATGTAAAACTTTATATTCAGTCAAGTATTCTAAAATGCACCGCAAGCTTCTTCGTTTATTACTCCAAAAAAAAGGGTCAACCTTTTATAGTTTTTGTTTTTTAGCAGTTTTAATTGGCATATAAAAGATTCTTACATGTTAAAAACTCTTTAGGCATCAATGCCTCCACCTAAACCAGAATCAGAAAAAAAAAAACCCCACAAAAAAAACCCAAAACCAGCCTGACTGCACAAGGAGATCACATGATCAGATTTTTTCCCCCATTGAAATCATGTTTTTTGATCTGCTGTTATGGTTCAAGTAAGAAATCATAAGTGGGAGGTCTCTCAGAAAGGCATTGCATGATAAGGAAGTCCACCTACAAAAGTAACTTAATTTGGTGTATAACCTCTTCAAATGGATCAATGATTTCATTTAAAAAAAACAAACAAAAAAAAACAAAAAAAACAAACAAAAAAACAAACAAACAAAAACAAACAATAAAACCCCCTGTCGCCAAGTAAATATCTGCAAAGAAATCAAATTTCCTAAAAGTAGCATTAGAGTGCCCGGGATATGAATCACTGCCTGTAGTTGGAATATTTACAAAAAAACCCCCAAAAAACAGGATGGTGGGGCACCGCTGTAGCTAACTCAGTTGAGCAAGCAACCCATATGCCAAAGGGCTGCAAGGGGCCTGGGTTTCATTCAGCCCTGAACCATTTCCTGTGTCGAGATTTCCGAATTGAGCTTTTCACCTTGAGTTGAAGCGATAGCCTTTGTATCCAGGCAAGCACGTATGCACAACCGTAATTATAATGACACGAGTTCAAGATTCTAACCCCAAAAATTGTCATATGACCTTTTAGCCAGATTGCAGGTCATAACCTCACTGCTCCCAAGCTGCATCCTGATCTGAGCAGTCCCTCTTGCCACCCGTTCTCCTTGTCTCTTTCACTCCTATCATCCATCAAATTCATATCCCAGCTCTCACACCACAGGCTAGGACTGACTGAGTTTCCAGTCTGCTTAAGCTTCACAATGTTGAGGCTCCAAGAGTCCATCACGCCATGATTGTTAAAGCAGACTGGTCCATAGAAGAGAACTATTAAGTGCTGAAGGACAATAGAGCTGTTGTTCCCCTCTCTGTCACTCTCATTCTGGCATATAGATCATGGGAAGCCTACAGCAGTAATGAGGGCCTTTTGGTTTGGGTAATTAGTCAGAATTGGCAGGATGAAGCAACAAGAGACTGGCTGGGGCTAAGGGATGGCTGGGCCAGGAACTGGGAGTGGCACTGGCTGGGACTTGGATTGGCCGCGACTGTGTGATTCTGGGAGCTGGGATTTGGCCACTATAAGACAAATAAGCGACTGAGAGGGCACAGAGAGGATGTGAACTTGGCTCAGTGAAGGACTGAGGCAAGGATCCATAATGAAAGATCCAAACACTTGGATGGCAGCTACTGATCTGAAAAATGCTGAATATAATACAACAGGGCTGTGGTGCACTAAACTTAAAAGAGCCACTGTGTAGGGTAAAAAAAGAGTGATGTGAATAACAACACACTGTTGTGTTCTCTATTAAAGCAACCCCCACCCACTCCCCGCTCAGTCTCCCAACCCAGTCTCCCCCCAGCCTCACATTTCACACCAACAATTGTCTCCCAAGCCTTGATCAGTATGGACTACCATACTGCTCTCACTACAATGTCTTTGCCACACAGAAGTCACTTTATCAGAGTTCCAACGCACTGTCATTCAAGGACAAGTTGTGGCAAGTAACTTTTCTTGTAGTTCTGCTTAAAAATAGCATTAAGCTGTTGGGGAAATCCACTTACTCCATTTCTTGTCAGTATTTAGATTGGAAAGTCATTAACTTTCTCATATTCTAGCTTAGCTAGACAAAAAAACAAAAAACCCACTAAACTAAACCATCTCTCACTGCTGGCTGTTGTTCAGCAAATAATAGTTACATCACAACTGCAGATAGACAAATTACACAGTTGTTCTGACCGTCTAAAGTGGTAATAACCAACAAACCAAAGCAACACCATCTAGTCAAAAACCTGTTTCTATAATAACAAGCAAAATCAGATGTGACGACCTAACTGTAAACTGAGACTACAGCAACAATGCATGTCTGAAGCATCACGCTGCACACAAGAGGCCGAGAAGGAAATCAGTGAGGACTTGTTTCTTCATAGTATGCTGCACGCAACACTGAACAGGAGGAAGGCTCCTTCATTGAGTAACAGGGTGCTGGTTAAGACACAGGCTAAGTAAAAGGGTACTTACACTCAATATTTATTGGGTTATTTATCCGAACCTCTAAACTAAAACTTTAGCACATGACTGTGTGTTTGTGTTTCTTACCGTTTTTTCTTGATTTTCTGGCTGAAAATCCGACTCAAAGGTCTGTTTCCGAAGAAGTTTGTGTAGGCCAGTTCGCTCTGAATACACACTCCAGCCATCCCCCTGGCATCTTCATGCATACACATAAGACAGAAAAGACACAAAAACACAAAAAAGGGCATTCATGGTTAACTAAAAGACCTCTGAACCAGTCTGGATAACAACACTGAAGCATTATGCAGTGCATGTGTGCAGTGAATATGAGAGTCTTTGTAGGAAACATGTAAACATAAGAATGTATCAGATAGGACACGCAGTCTTTTACCTTCTGGAGACGACGAGCCACGGCTGGGTGTAACTCTTTATGCAGTCTCTTACATGCGGATCTAGTTCCACTCTGTTAAGAGATAAGGATGAGGACAATGAGATATGCAGACACATGCAAGCAGCTGAAAACTTTGAATTCTTCTCCTGTCTTAATTTGGACTTCATGGTCACGTTGTGAATACTCTGAATAAGCAAAGATAACGTGCAGAAAGTTGTTTTACAATGAATTTGGGGAGACAGTCTAAATATTTATTTTATTACAAAACAATCTGCTAAACTTCTTTGGAAGATGAATAAAGGCTTGTTACCCACCTCTGAACATCAGTTTAATCAATATTTTAAGACATTCAGAGAAACCTGTCAGTAAAAAACGCTGTCCTTTTTGGCTTTTTGTGAGCTCTAGAAAACCATGTTAATTGACTCATAAATTATCCTCTTATTTAACAATCATTGGCCTGTAACATACCCATCCTCTGGGACAGAGTGTCGAATAGTGCGACACTCCTTTTCCACCTGCTCCACCTTCAGGTCATCATCAGGAAAGTCTCCAAATTCCTGCATCAGGGCAGAGTCTCCACTTTTTAACTGCGACATGAAGAATTCCTCCAGGTCCAAGGGCTCCACTGCATCATACGTCTGAGGCTGGAGAATCGAAGAATGATGGAGAAAATATTGGGATTGGGAAGATGGAAAAAAAAAGTGAGAATACATATCAGAAAAAAAAAAAAACAACATTAAAATTAAATATCTAGAAAATACTGGCAACCACCAGTGCTATCCTACAAGACAAAGAGGACACTATGGAAGAGAGCAACAAATGAATAATAATTAATGATTACATGCAGAGTGATGTGTAAACTTATAGAGAGTCCTATTGCAGGAATACTGCAGTGTATCTAAACACTGGTTCACGGTTACCTGATCCAGCCCTAACTATAAGCTTTTACAAGAAGCAAAATGGAAAACCAAACACTTTTCATTTTACAGTTTATACAGCCATTTGTCAAATTCAGACACACTACAGAGAAGAAAAAGGGAAGCATAACCAAACATGTTGAATCATGAATATTTTCTAATACCTCATACCTGTCTGAGAACAAAAGACACAGGGACTTACACAAGCGGAAACCAGAACAAGCTGGCATTCAGGCTGTTTGTGTGTGTTTTTTTAAATCCTATTTTTAAACAGAAACTGTAACTCCATCTCTACTACATCAGATCATCACAAAAGCAAAGCTGTAGTGGTTTCAAAGTACAATATAAATGGGTTGAAAGTTTCATATTTAAGCCTTTTAACAAATCTGTACTCTGACACAGATGAGATTTTATAATCATTAGAAAGTGTACCAAAAGGGGGGGGGAGCACAACTGATGAGATAGCGCACCACACATCCTTTTTTGTCGTGCATTGCTGACTGTGGTCGTTAAAAAAAAAAAAAAAAAAAAAAAAGGAACCTGCATGGAGCAGGTGTCACTGCAGCAAACTGGGCAGACCTCCAATCTGATAATCATCAGGGGTTAGCTGAGGTAGGACAAAGGTTTAGAACCATATCCTATAATGGCTACATTTTCCAGACCAATTTTAAGCCTAGTCCCAGACGGAAAGCTTTTTTTTTTTTTTTTAGTTTTTTTGTTTTGTTTTTGTTGTTGATGGAAATATTTTTAGTGACTGTGCTTAATCTGAGCCATGGAAATGGGCTAAATGTCATAATGAAAAATTACTAAAAAGAAAAAAAACCCCAAAACTGATGAACAATAAAAGGAAGCCATTCTAAGAGTATGAATTTGAACAAGAACAGTCAGACATTTTTTAGAAGAATATTTCAGCTTTCAGTCACGCGGACTGTCCCATACAGGTAAAATACAGATAGCCTGTCAAAAACTGTGAGAGAAAGTGTGTCTTCAGGCAGACAGGAAACAGGGGGCCAAACCAGCTACTGGTATAGACAGTAAAAGATAACATGTATACACATAAGAGGTGGAAATACCTGCAGAAAAACATGAGTCACTGCTGTGCTTAACTTTTAAAAGCTGAGCAAATTCCATTTGCCTTCAGACATGTTTTTGCACATCAACCCACCCTAAGGGATATTTTTCCTCCACTAAGCAACGACGAGCATGTTGTTGCACACGGCCGATTATTAATGCTTAGCATGCAACACATGACAAAAGAATACACAGACAGCCAGAAGGAAGAACTATATCATTATTGTTTTAAATGAGAGGGCTCCGGTATAAAAAAAAAAAACTAACTCCTCCTCTCTACAGAGGACAACCTCAGTAGTACCATTATAGTAGCAAACTTCATCTGACTCCATGTGCATTTCTCTGGCTGTATGCCTCAAAGTTCAAAGAATCATTGTAACATGGCCTCTTTTTCTTGTTTGGTATGGAGGCTAACAAAAACAAATGAATGCAAATCTATGCATGCCTCTGATCAGTGCCTGCTGCTCTGTGGAGTCATCAGAGGTGCCAGCAAGAATCCAGCTTTCCTTGCAAAGCCAACAGCCACCAGACGTTTTTGACAAACTTGATCACAGGTGCAATAATTGCAGTGAAAACCATGAACGGCTGGAAGATGTGACAAAACTCAGTGAAGAATGTGCACAAATGATTAAATAAGACAAGCTTTTTTAAAAACAAAAAAAACAAATAAAGCATTTTCATGTAAAAATGACCATTTTTAGAAGCACATTACTGCTGTCGATATACAGGAGGAACACAGAAAAAAGAAACAGATGTAAAGAACCCAAGAGAAAATAAAGCTACAGTAAACATGACAGAAGATATGTGAGCAAAATCTCACTCTAGTTTCACAAAAAGACTGAGCTCAAGCCGACATCGCAAACTTACCCTGCTGAAAACTGAACACCATAAAAAGGAAGTGTACAAAATGGCGCACTCCGGATATGGGGAACCTACACTGTGTACCTACTGGCGCTCAGTGCTTTTGAGTGAAACTAAGCCACAGTGCAATGCACAGAACCCCTTTAAAGTGGGCTTCATAGACCTAGAAGCTTAAAGAAAACCATCAGCATTAGCAAAAATAAATCAGAAGCCACAGAGTCAATGCTTTAATTGGAGCCTGACTGTTTAGAGACCCACAAAACGTTTAGACATCAGTTTTAGACATTACAGTTCTCAGCTGAAAGGGACAAAACCACAAAACACTGAAGGAAGTGACATCAGCAAGGCGTCCCTCCATCAACTGGTGTTTCAACAGACAGGAACAGAAACTAGAGATACATACATGTGCATGCCACACACACACACACACACACACACACACACACACACACACACACACACACACACACACACACACACACACACACACACACACACACACACACACACACACACACACACACACAGCAAGCTTTTAAATTTGTTAATGTCTCTGACCAGGCAACAGTTTCAACTCAGGTTCAGTCAATATTAACGTAGTGATCCGCATAACAACTGCAGCAACAAGCACCCCTCCCTCATCCCTTTGCTAGACGGGACTGCTGAATAATGTAAAACTATCATCCCAGAGATTATGGTATTAAAAATCCTCTCCCGCATCCCAAATCCGGACATATTGAAGATTTGCCTGGATAAGCTGCAAGGTAGGCAGCGCCCATCCAGTGCCTGTCAGTATCCAAGGCACTGACCCATTTCTCAAGCAGGTTACAGATTAACCATGCTGCATGCTACAAGCCGGGTCAGGACAGCTGGCTCAAGTACTTCTCCTCAAGACCTGTCAGCCAGAAAGCTCAAGAATCATTACTAAAATAAAAAAAATAAAAATAAAAAAAAAACAGCCCAAAAAAACATTATTTAAGGGTTTAAGCTCTGTCACTCAAACACAAATATATGTCACAAAACTTAACAACTGCAAGCTTTAGAGAACTTTACATGAGAGAAATGTAGGGCGACACAGAAGAAAAGATGCGAGGAAAAGACAGAAATAGACGAAAAGCGAGAAGACTGAGAGCAGAACATATAAAGCTGGGAGGCAGAGACAGAGGTTCAGAGGGTACTACAGAGAGTGCAGTGGGAGCAAATCCCCGCAAAGGATTACTGTGCATCATTCTGTCTGTAGGCATTGGAGGGCAGGGATCGTTCTCTGTCACGCTTCAAATGAGGAGAGTAGAAAACAACCTGCCATAATGACTTTCAAGTCTTTTCAGTATGTGCTACATTTTTCAACGCATGTTAAGCCAAAGAGCAGCGTCAGGCCGGTGTAAACGGCTATGCAGGCAGCTCTTTGCAAAAGCAGCAGCTCATGCTGTAGAAGAACTGTTTCAGGATTCAAAGCATAATCTTCAAGGTGAGACACCACACCGAGTCAGACAGTCCCAGAGCTAATGACAGCAAAGGCAGGATGTGAAAATGATGCACTTATAACTCTCCAGTGGTATAAGCAGAATCACTAAAGCAGCATAAGAGGAAGCCACTCCACTGATGTTTTAGTCACAGCATGATTTTTCCCCCACTTCAACTAGGATTTCATCACTACTGCTCTGGTACAAGGGAAGTAATAATATATAGATGTAATATTACAGCACACTTAACATGTTACGCATTTGAATAAGGAAATATAAGCATAACTGGGAAAAAATACTTAAAAAAAAAAGTTCATATTGCTAACATTCCTTTCCTGAGATCTGCCTGCAGTTCAAATCTGGATGATATGACAATTTCCTGCTGAATAAAACAAAAGACTAAACTCCAAAAGCAAAAGAATTCTTTTAACAGAAGGAAACTCACCACAGTAAGCCACACTGTGGCCGAAGCGTTCGAGTTGGTTCGGCTGTGATGCAAGCCATGGTTCCCACCAAAGTGTTTCCTGATCTCTGCAGAAGAGTGCCTGAAACAAAATGTTAGAAAACACAGATTTATAAGGTTTTGTGTTCATGAGCCAGAGTATCATATTTGTGTGCTGTTTTAAAGGGAATGTTTGCTTTAAAACAAGCATTAAAAACTCTACAACCTCATCTTTTGTGTATAATTCCAACCACATGCACACATAGTGTATCTTAATGACAGATGCAACAGCACCAATTCCGCAATTGTTCTTAGTCGAATCGGCCAGCCATGGTGTTCCTATTCAACTATTGTTCACTCTCTACAGAAGCCCACCGCTGCTGGCTGTGTAGAGGCTTTGTCATGCTTGCGTTGAATGATATGGTGTCCCGCTGTAAGGGTCAGAGCAAGCAGGAAATCAACATGACACAAGAATGGAGTACTATTCAAATATGTTGGGTAGATGGTGTTTGTGTTTGCCTGTAGCTTTTACCAATAAGAAGGGAGAACAGTGCCCTGATTTTCTGCACACATTCCATCTCCATGATACGGCCACTAATACACTAGTTACTTATTTCTAATTAATCCACCATATCACTGGAGCCCCACCCAAATCTGCGCAACAGCAGCTCAGTAACAAAACCCCAGTCTGTGTATGTATGTGTAAGTATATGTCATTTTGAGTTTTCTCGTGTGCGTCTTCTGTTAAATTTACTCCATTTTCTGTGTATTGTTGCATATGCAAGCGTCAGAAAGAGTTTATTGTAACGCTGACGCACAGGGAAGCGTTAGAGGGCAAAGACTTGAGCAAATGGGTCACATTCCCGACTGCTTCGCCTGTGGTCAGTCTCACGGGTTCAGTAAGTCCCCTTGGCCATTGTTACAACATCGCTGTTACTAATTATCACCGCAAACTAATAACAAATGCTGTAAAGGAATGCCAGTATGTCAAAACCACTGAAGCTACAGAATCATGGAGCATGCACAATCTGATGAGCACTTTCATGGAAATTTCGAAAAAGAATTACAAAACAAGTACAATTTTCAAAGCTTAAAAACAAACTGGCATAATATGAATACTAACAACATGACACACAGTATTGTGCAAGGCTTGAGCCAAGCCCCATTTCTTTATATTTCCTCAGAAAATGTGAAATGGGTGCAGGGGTGTACTGAAACACATAAACATGCATGTAAATACAGTACATCAGGCAAAATCAGAGCTTGCACAGTTCTAATAAGCTTAAAAATCAATACATGGCATGAAAACCTTTATTCAATAATGTTGATGTCCTGGCACTGGGGAGGACGATCCATGACTGATGATGTTCTATTGTGTATTTTTCTATCCATGTATGCTTTTACTATACTGGCAATGAGTTTCATTGTAATCAAAAATGAAGTTGTTGCCAATCATATATATACTTTCAAGATGGCATTACATGATGGATCAAAATCTGATGGTACTTTTCTGTGTTCATAATTCCACCCCCAACACCATGGCTAAAAAGCAACTCTAAACCATGACAGAGGCATCTCTCAGGCCCTCTTTGAGATCTTTACTAGATTTTTTCCCCATTACCTAAAGGAATGACTTTCAGATACTGTTCATCTGCTGCAGCTATTGTCCCCTAGGCCTGCCACTTCTTCTTTTGTCCTCCACTTGTCCAGTTTCCCCAAATATTTTAAGGAGGCGATGCACAATATGCCAAGCAACGCAAAAACCAAATTAATTTGTGATTCATGTGGTTCACTGGTTCATCCCCTTTCCCCCTATCACCATCCCTCTGAAAATCATCAGGTAGAAGAACTAGACTAAAAATTACTGCAAAACCAGACAATGTCCAACAAAAAAAAAAACAAAAAAAAAAAACTTGGACAGCCTGGAAAACTATTGCTCAAGATCGCTTTAAAAGTTCCAAGAAAGTCTGGCTGCTTGGAAATAAGAGGCGGATTAAGACTTTTGAACTGTACTGAGCTAACAACATGACATACTATTATTATGAATGTGTTTACTATACTTGAGCGAGCCTGTTTCAGTCATGCTGTTTATAACACGTTCTCCTCCCCCTCTAAAGCACATAATATGCTGAGTCAATAAAATAACTGAATGCCAGAAAAGGTCATGGCATGGGTGGGAAAACAGTATACAAATTTACACAAAGGCCAAAGTCCAGCACTGCAGCAGCATTTTTATTTAAAGCCATAGCTAGCTGCTCACGGCCATTAAAACAGAGTTTTAAGAAAGTGGTGCTGCACAATAAGTAAAAAGAATTGATTGTGTAGATTAAAAAACAAACACATATTGCAGCAATATGCTTGTAAAATAATCACACGAGCCAGATTAGAGGACACACACCCACACGAACAGGTACAGCTGATCAATTGACCAGATTAGCAACAGCAACACCAATGCAATGCAAAAAAAAGCTTTGCATTCATGGTTTAAAATATATTTTAACCACTATGCAAGTCAAAATACAGCTGCGGCCTGATTATAGTCTACAAAGTTACACACACATATCATAAAAACGCTCACACCTCATGTCTGCTCAGTATACGCACACAATCATATGGCGGTATCTAGTGAACAAGTGTAGAGCAGTATGTTTGTCCCTCGCAAGATAACACGGTGGACACTGGTTGTGGAGGACTCTCGCATACACACCTTTACCCTGTACCTCCATATCAATAAACTAATCTCTGTTCGCTCTCCTTAAAGGGAATGTGCCAGGTTACAGTTTTAGTATGTAATATGTCAGAACTGCATACACAGATGAGGTTTAAAAGGGGCTGCAGTATAATAAGCTTTAAAAAAAAAAATCTATTTGTGGAAACCTAAGTGACACACACACAAAAAGAAATCACCCACCTCAAATGCCTCTTCTTCTGTCATGTTGTCTCTTTGAAATCAGAATAAGCCACTGTTGAGATTTTCATGACAAAACTAATAAAAAAATCCAATAAGGCTGAGGCTTTTTTGTCCAAAAGCAGATTGTCTGGTGGGTGTATTGAGTTTATACCCAAGACGATATAAACTCTGTAATAACCCTTCTCATTACATGAGACTTTATAAAGACATGCCCTTAACCACTCTAACTTGTGCCATTTCTACATATCTTCCATTGGTACTTTCTAGCTCATACAACCTAATAACACATACTGTACATAAAGTATAGCTAATATATGCACATGGGTCCATGTGCTACTACGCATTCACTGATACAGATTAAATGCCCGTCTATAAAAAGACAAGGCAAGTAAAACAGTATTCAGATCCAAGCAGGCATTTTTTTTTTTACCACTACACAAACAGCTTGACACAGCAGACAGCATCTGTGTCTCTCTTCAGTGGTGATGGGTCTTGGCGTCCTTTGCTACATAAAACCAAAGCTGCTTTTGTTAGGAAAGATAAAAACAGAGCTTTGGTCATTTAAGCAAAATAACACCAAAAACAGCTTGCATCGCTGATCTAGCAAAAACTGGTATCTGATTGTGGTTTTAGTAAGACATCATAAAGACACAATTCCTGGAAAAAGGAATTGCTTCTTGTGGATCAACCCAGAGACAAAACTTTATAAAGGGACAAATATTTGATTTTAAGCAATACTTGCCACTACTGGAAGCACTGCAAAGTTCATAAACAGGGTTGAATAAAAGTCAAGACTCTAAGAGCAAAAAAATGTTCACTGTAGGACCTTTCATCAAATCTATCAGATCCTGCTGAGTAAAGAAAAGTACTGAAATAGCTTTGGTTTAAACCAGCTTCTCATACAGAACTGCAAGCCTGAGATCTCTGAGAATACCAACAGTGGTGCTGCCAACTTCCACTGTGCTCTTATGTCTTGCCCTAAAAAAGTAACCAGACACTAGATCATCTTTAGACACTTTGTTACTAGCAGCCTATATCAATATGGTGTGCACTGTACTCTTAAAAAGAATTGAGGAAACCAGACAATTGGAGGACAACTGTGGCAGACATAAAACTGCAACAGATGAACAGTATCTAAAAGTCATGTCTTTAACAGGACTCAGACTATATCTGATGAAGCTGATGCGCCATCAGAAATAGTCTCAGTGGAAAAGTAGCTGACAATCAGTGACAGGTTTTTATAAAGTTTTGAATGCATAATAATGACTTTTGGTTAGAGTCATTGTCAGTATGTACAGAGAAGGTGAGGAAACAAGTAGATTCTAAGTGTCTACAGCCATCTGTAAAACAGTGCAGACTCTGTCATGGTTTGTGCATTTCAGCTAATGGTGTGAGATCTTGTCAAAATTATTGGAATTATGAACTAAGAAAAGCACCATCAGATTTGATCCACCGTGCAATACCAACAGGGAAGTATCTGAGTGGCAACAGCTTAATTATGATACCAATGTAGGTTGCCAAATTAGTGTGGAAGAGCGAAAATGTCTGCATATTGTGTGCTTGTGTTTTATGTTGATGTGATTGTTTTGATGTGGTGTGTACAAATGTCTGACTTCCACTGCAAGCCAATTTCCCCATAGGGAAATCGATCAGAGCTCAAACCTCAACATTACTGAAGCAGCGATGATGACTGAGAACGGAACAACAGGCAGCAAAGATGTTCATACCAAATATTGACTTTCCAAGTTCTTAGAATTGTACAATATGTTTATTTGCAGATGTTTTAATAAACCTCTGCACCCATTTCCCTAGTAAAGTTTAAAGAACTAAAGGCTGATTCAAGACCTTTCCACATTACTGTATATACCTACTTTTAACCTTAGCTAGATCCTTACAATACATTTTCATTCACCTACTCACACAAACTCTCAGCCACCACCATCATGTAAGGTGCCTGGCTCCTACTGGGGTGAATTTGTGGATGCCAGGAATCAAAAGCATCCAAAAGACTCCAATGTTTAAGCATTCACCATTTCCTATTTAATCCAATCTTGGAGACATCACGCACCTACAGTGGTGTGAAAAAGTGTTTGCCCCCTTCCTGATTTCCTCTTTTTTGTATATTTGTCACTCTTAAATGTTTCAGATCATCAAACAATACATGGGCCTGTGTGAAAAAAGTGATTGCCCCCTAAACCTAATAGCTGGTTGGGCCACCCTTAACAACAACAACAACAACAACAACAACTGCAATCAAGCATTTGCAATAACTGGAGGAAATTTAGCCCACTCATCTTTGCAGAATTGTTGTAATTCAGCCACACTGGAAGGTTTTCGAGCATGGACTGCCTTTTTATGGTCATGCCACAGCATCTCAATCAGATTCAGGTCAGAACTGACCTAGGCCACTCTAAAGTCTTTGTTTTTTTTAAGCTGTTCAGAGGTGGACTTGGTGGTTTGTTTTGGATCATTGTCCTGCTGCAGAACCCAAGTGCACTTCAGCTTGAGTTTACAAACACATGGCCAGATATTCTCCTTCAGGATGTTTTGGTAGACAGCAGAATTCAGCAAGTCTTCCATGTACTGACGCAGCAACACAGCCCGAGACCATCACACTACCAGCACCATAGTTTACTTTTGGTATGATGTTCCTTTCCTCAAACCTTCCAAAAAGTTCTTTTTTTTTGTCAAATGTGAAACAAGCCTTTGTGTTCTTTTTTGCTCAGCAATGTTTTGTGTCTTGGAACTCTGCCATGGATGCCATTTCCATAGTCCCTCTCTTTTTCTTTTTCTTTTTTAAAATCGTGGAACTATGAACTCTGACCTTAACTGAGACATGTGACGCCTGCGGTTCTTTAATGTCATTCTGGGTTCTTTTGCAACCTCCTGGATGAGTCGTCGTGGGGTTAGGGTTAGGGAGTAATTTTGGTAGGCCGGTCACTCCTGGAAAAAGCTTCACCACTCTTCCAAGTTTTCTCCATTTGTGTATAATGGCGCTCACTTTGGTTCAATTGAGTCTCAAAGTTTTAGAAACTGATTTGTAACCCTTTCCAGACTGACAGAGAGTGACTTTGTTTCTCAGGTCTTTCTTCAGATCGTGGCATGATGTGTTGCTTTTCAAGATCTTTTAGCCTGCTTCACTTTGTCAGACAGGTTCTCTTTAAGCGATTTCTTGATTCAGCAGGTCCACCAGTAATCAGGCCCGAGTGTGTTTAGGGAAACTCAGCCTTACAAAAATGTGGTTAATCAAATTCATTATTTAACAAGAGAAGCAGTTACTTTTTCACACAAGACCAGGTAGGTTTGGTTAACTTTTCTCCCTTAATTAAGTTTAAAAACTGCACTTTGTACAACTCAATTTCAGTTCAATTCAATTATATTTACATAGTGAGTGAGAAAGGTGACTGAAGAAGAAACACTCATGCATCATGGGAATTCCCCAGGAGCCTACGCCTATTGCAGCATAACTAAGGGAGGATCCAGCCCCAGCTATATGCTTTATCAAAAAGGAGAGAGTGTTTTTGATAAGCCTGATCTTAAAAGTAGAGACGGTGTCTGTGTCCCAAATCCAAAGTGGAAGCTGCATGGTTCCACAGATGATCTGAAACATGCAAGTATAACAAATATGCAAAACACTAAGAAATCAGAAAGGGGGCTAATACTTTTTCACGACTGCTAATTTTGTCATCATTTTTGCATAATTTTTGTCAACTCTGGGGTCATAAACCTCCTTTATTCTACATTTCATTGTGTAATTATAAGCAGAAATGAAATAGAAAGCATTTGAGGTGCAATGCAATACAAAAAGCAGCAAAAAAGCAAGGTGGCAACTTAAAAAAATAATATAAAATTATTTTTTTTTAAAAATCTAAAAGTAACTTGTGATTTCACCATTATATTGCCTGAATTACTGTATATATATTCAGTTTTACAGTAATCAGGTTACCACAGTGCATATGAAAACATTGAGTTTCTATGTAACTTAATATCTTTGAGTAACCTTATTGTGTGTGTTTGTAGTGTTACTGACGGACACATAAAACATGCTTATAGGCTTTTTAGATCACGCTAAACCTCAATTAAAACTTCTCATAAATTCTCCTTTTGGGGACATGACATTTGAATCACTATTAAGAAAACATTTTCCTAGCTGAACACAAAGCCTGAAGACAATCATTAAAAGTAGTTTTCTTTGCCTTTTTCCTCCCCAAGTGATGATTTTAGAAAATTTAATCAACACTGATGAGGACGGCACTATCAAAACAGCTGCTCCCCGGGAGTCAGTATGAAGCCACTGTTGAACTGCTGATGAGAGATCAGGCTCAGTGCTAAGACACAACAAGCCTCACACTATAATCATGTTATTTGTTAGTAAAAGGGCTTAAAATGCCTCACAAGTCATACTGTGCAGACAAAATGCTGCAATTACAATAAAACCCTAGCTTAGCATCATTAATCAGCTTTGATATTTTTCAATTATAAACACAGTTGATTAGTTCATACCTTATTAGACAAAAAAAAAAAAAAATTGGTGAATGATAACATGCTTGAATAATTAGACATTTACAGTCTGTAAGACTTCCCTAATGGATCAGCTGTTACGATATTGTCAGCATTATTTTCACAGTCATACTATGACAATGACATTGTTCTTAAGAAAAAATAAGATTCTCCTTTTCAAAGACACTGAGACTGGACAGCAAGGCTAAATATCTTATCATTTATCAGACATAAATAATTTTTGTTGAAGCTGCTTTGTGGGTTAAATATATACACAAGATGTCAGGTACGCCCCTCATTGGTCAGTAAACAATGGGTTACTTTTATCAGATGACACAGGGGAATTGGTGGTGGTCAGAGGGCCCGGTGGCGCCTGTGTCCGGCAGCCTCGCCTCTGTCAGTGCGCCCCAGGGCAGCTGTGGCTACAATGTAGCTTGCTATCGCCAGTGTGTGAATGTGTGTGTGAATGGGTGGATGACTGAATGTAGTGTAAAGCACTTTGGGGTCCTATGGACTAGAAAAGCGCTATACAAATGCAGGCCATTTACCATTTACCATTTACCAATTATAGAGTACTGTAAAAAGTCTCGGGCTGCCCCTGTTTTCCTTATATTTAGCTTCCAAGGAACCAGACTTTCTTGCAGTTTTTTTAAATGGTCTTGAAAAATAGCTCTCTAGGCTTTCTGAAGGTCTTTTAAACCTTTTCTTTGGACATTATCTGCTTTTTCAACAGTTTTCAATCTATTTCTTTTATCTGAACATTTTTAGCAGAAAGTTTTATTTGTTGACCCACTTAACACTGATGTATGAATCATTCGAACATACGTACCTAACTCAAGAGACCTTAAGTTGTGCCTACACATAATAGACAACTTAGGAAAGACTCAATTTTAAATTGTATCTTTTGGGTACTTTATTACTCAGTCTGTCAGAAAAACACCAAATCTTTCCCAGTTCTTTAGTTGAATCTCTCAAAAGCACAATAGAAGAAGCTTTTAAAACTATTTACAGCAGATAATGACTTTCAAATACTGTTTAAGTCCTTGAGTAATAGGAAATAAAATTCAGCAGTCAAGAAGTCATTCTTCAGCAAGGGAAACAAGGAGAAAAGGCCAAGTGATGACTCTAAGTTTTAAAGTTGTGGTTCAAATGGTCAACGTGCACAATATGTACAACAGTGCCTGTAAAACATGGTGGAGGCTCTGTCATGATTTGGCGCCGAATTTCAGTCGGTGTTAGAGATCTTGTCAAAATGGATGGAATTATGAACACAGAAAAGCACCACCAGATTTTGATTCACTATGCAGTACCATCTAGGAAGCATCTGATTGGTGACAGCTTAATTTATCAGCTTTGACAATAATACCAAACAAATAGAAAACTCTGAGTCACGGATTGGCCTCCCCAGAGCCTAGAGCTCAGCATTATTGAAGCAGTGTGTTATTATCTTGACAAAGAACAGAATAAGAGACAACATCCAAAGAAGAGCTTCGAATGTCCTTCAAGAAGCCTGAAGAACTTTTCCCGAAGACTGCTAAACAAAATGGCAAGAAAGCTTGCTAAAGTAAGTTCAGGCTGTGTTGAAGAATAAAGGTGGACATACTAAATATTGACTTGTTAAGCTTAAGCTTAAACAAATTACTGTCCCAATTTTCCTAGCAAAATGAGGCTTGGCTCAAGACTTTTGTATAGTTATATTAGATCATGCTGGGGGAGAATTTCCTTATCTGTGGGCACAACAGTTGTGTAATTCTTGTGCAGTTCTGAGGTCCAGTCTTTGAAGGGAACCCTCACAAGCATAGGGAGAACATTCAAACTCCACACAGGACAGGTGGTGGAAACCCAGGACCTTCTTGCTGTGAGGAAATACTGTTAATCCCCACACCACACCTACTTGTAGAGCAAGAACCCTTTACCCCAAAGAAGTAGGCCCCTTTTTGTTATGTCATACATTGCAGGTCTCCACTTGCCATGTGTGCATATGGTGTATTCCTTCCAGCTTTTTAGAAATCAATACCCAAGTGTTTCTCAGACAGAGTCTGCTTCTACCCCCTTCCTCACAGCAACATCTCTGATCAATAAGCCCCAGAGATGGCAAATTTGATTACTCCCACCAAGCATAAAATTATCTATATTAGCAAGACATAGGTAGATCCTTGAACCTTTAAAACCCTTTCCCTCCTCTCAGTGTTTTTCCTTAATCTGAGCAGGGGAGGAAACACAGGAAAACAGACAGAAGTGTGGTATAAATGACAAGAGCAGGAAAGCAGACCAAAGGGATGCCCCCAGTGTGCATCTCATACTATCATATGTCTCCAGACTTAATGGGCCTTAGTGCTATCAGCACAATCACGACTCAGCTTCCTGTCAAAGGGAGGCACGCACAAACACAGCAGTCATTTAGCAAGGCTCAGGTCACAGGCAGGCTCAAAGCATGAAAAACTGGCTGTAAGGAATTATAATTTCCAGCTTAGTCCGACTGCTTTATCTGCACACATTTAGCCAAAGTTTGTAGGAAACTGCTTTTTTTTGACACTCCACTGGCTCATAACTCAGTGGCCCACCAACAGACAGGCAGGTTCACAGATGTCATTAGCGAAAAAACCCAGAGGAAATCAGATGAAATTCAATCTAGATCCCCCCTCCTCGCTGAAGCGTATTGAAAGACAGAGGCCCAGCATCTACAGCTGTCCTCACACCTGTTACCATATGCTCTTCAGTCCAATCACATTCAATCTCGGAATATTAAATGTCCAGCAGCTACCTAGAGTCTACGCAAAAAAACTGGACACTCAGCTCATGTTATATTTTTGACTGACATATTTTCACTGCAGTTTTCCATTCCTCTTTTTTTTTTATATGCTTATGAAGAAACACACATTTCCTGATTTTAAACTGCCATTAGCAAAAAAGTGAAGTAAAACCAGTGAGTGACTTAGTGTCCCAGGTCGCAGGATTTCCTTCGCACTCCATCCTGATAAGAGGTGCCAAGGAAGGAAGTCTTCATAATTAATATATAAAATACAAGTAACATACAAGAAGAACTCAGTAAATATGGATTTGATTTGTTGACATGGAAAATAACAGGTCTTACAGCTTACTAGTGCACAGACAGCATAGATCAGGTTCATCTTGTGACAACTGTTCCTCTTTGTTCATGTGAGCTGCTTATGTATGGACTATGTTGCCTTGCATGGCTCTCTAGGTTTTTCCCCCTTTCACATCTGACTTTAGCTTGCACTTTTTCAAACAAGTGCATTTGAACTTTAATTTCTCCAACAATTGTCCAAACAACGTTAAGTATCATGGTAGCCACAATGAGTGCAGTAGTTTGTACTCATTATCAGATTTCAAAACCAACTCAGTTAGCAGCCAGTGTAACTCATAGATTTGTGTTAAATCTTCATCAGTGTTTTCAGCATTTACTTGCCATCCACTCAAAAGCATTTCCCCCTCACCATGCATTTTCCACCATTATCAATTTCCGTGATCGACTTTGCTGTTCTCTTTTTCACTTGCATCGAGCACCTGTTTAGTCTTTATACTGACATCAGCACAAACTCAATCCCAGCCAGCCCCCCCCCCCCCCTCCCCTTAACTACAAGCACTTGAAAGCAAACATAACAACAGATATTTAAAGTATCTGCATCAGTGCCTTCAGTCTCGACAACAATAAGATTCTTTCAGGAGGATACAACCCTTAAGTATAATATGGGTTATAAATCAATGTGGTTCTCATGTCACATTGAATAGCAGCAGAATATCCAAAATCTAATCACAGTGAGTGTTAATCTATTCCATCGTTGCTCTTTTACTATGAAAAGGTGCTACAGTACAGCAGCCACTAATCAGTGCCTCTCTGCTGGCTCATCAGTAGATTCAGGCTGTGACCCAAGATCTCTCACATCCCTTAGCAGCTGAGCTCAGCTCTGCTCAGCACATCACATCACAGCAAGTCGTCATGATTCTTCCAGGCTATTAAAAACAAGAACATGGATTTTCTTGACTAAGTGATTTGTCAATCGACAGTATCAAACATTTGGTGTAACCAGTGTGCTCATCTTTCACAAAATATGGCTACTACTATATGGCTCTTTAAGCGTTACACATATGAAAACTTCTAAAAGCTGTATATGACCAAAAAAAAACAAAAAACCTTTTCAGGGTTAAACTGATCCACACAAACTGACCTCCTCTACCATTTCAAAGGAGGCCCTACAGAACCTTATAAATATATTCCATCACAGTAGATAAATAGTGTATTTTTGTTAAATGACCCTACTGCACAGGAGGCATGGTACACAATAGGCTTCCATGTACATACTTCCTCCACACCTGCTCAAGTGTCACAGCAGGAACTATGACCACATCCCTAGTCATTTATACAAGCTCTATGAGCTAGTCAGCCCTCCAAAAATACAGGAAATGGTCACATTAGTAACAGTAGATATATATAATCAGCATCCTCACGAGGAGGAAGTGACATAAATAATGTGCAAATCGTTTAGCTTGGTGATAAAAGCTCAGCATGCTGCTCAAATCTGACATGTATGTAAATAAAGAGCAAGAAATAAACAAATTCATGCATGACCGACTGAGCACATGGCTGCCACTGTAAGCTTAACACAAGTTAATCATAACCTGCCATAAATTCTCTGAGCATTTAAAGTTGCAGTAAAGTTGGCTGTTTATAATCCTCCAGGCTGCCTTCTTTTCTCTTTTTTTCCCGGGACACAGTGAATCAACCTGCAGCATTGACATTCACAACATGTGGCTGCCTGCTTCACTCTGGACTTCCCTGAAGGAGAAGTAAGACTTCACATTCACTCCTAAACTAAACCAAACCAAACCAAACCAAACCGTGCCCCCAATACTATATTATAATTTCTCTACATTTACCTGTTGATTTTCAGAGCGAAAGCCCGCCGATCTGCGCTGCCCAGAGAAGCCATACGCGAGTCTGAAGTCCAGTCCGGCGACGGTGTCGCTGGTGGCTTTGGTGTTTTCTCGCGGTTTGGCACCGTCGCTCTCTCCGACGCACCGCTCCTCCAGCTTCGCTACAGCTCAACTGTCACACCAACGCTCATCTTGGTTGCGGCGGCGGCAGCAGCTTAACTGGGTGTAAACTTCCGCATTTAATGAGAGCCATCCCGTGGAGACAGAGGGGGAGAGAGAGGGAGGTAGACATCGACGGTGCGAGAGTGGGAGGGGATGTGATGGGACAGGCTGGATGAGGCGCGCGCGCTCCCTCGCTGCCGTGGTGAGCTTTAACAAGCGCTTTCCTTCAGTGTGTGTGTGTGTGTGTGTGTGTGTGTGTGTGTGTGAGAGAGAGAGAGAGAGAGAGAGAGAGAGAGAGAGAGAAAAGCGCTGACCACTTTCGGCGTGACACTCAGACTGAGAGGGAAACCAAATAAATACACTTGTTTGATAGGTTGGCTCTGTCCAAATCCAAAAACGTCAGATTCACTTTTAACCACAACCGTAACCACATGAAGGTGCTTTAACCCAAACCCTGGCGGTGGAACCCTGAACCAAACATAGGTGTAGATTATCTCTGCTATGCATCGTGCCACCAGTATGATGGTGCACAAATCAAATCATCTGCTAAAAAAAAAAAAGATTGCTGGTATATAAACTGTTATAAATGCCTTGCTGGCCTGTAACTTGCTCAAAAAAAAAAAAGCTATATTGGTTTTAATGAAGATTACTGAGTAGGTGCAATAATGTAGACTCATAAGGATACAGGAAAAACAGGGCATGTCTTTATATTATGTATAACTCCATTGTTTCAGTTGATTACAGCCTATTTACCAAAAATGAACAAAGATATTAGACATTGACAAACTAACAAAAAACAAATGTAAGCATCAGGAGTTTGGGAGCTAATTAAACAGGTGGGAGCAAACTGTTTGATCATTCATTAATTGTAAAATTGTCAAAATGTTAAAAAGTCTGCAGACAATGTTTAAAACTAAGTAAAGAGCCATCTTAACGAAACCTTAGTAAGTTAAAGAATAAGTTGTTCTCTAGCATGTGGAGAGATAGTCTCTCACTAAGAGAACTAACGGTATGTTTATTGTGACAGAAAGGGTCCCATTAACTATACTGCTTCAGTGTAACCAGTGCAAAGCACCTAATGTTCAAAAAGCAAAAAAACCCAAACAACAACAACAACACACACATCATACACTCACATACAAAACAGCAAAAAAATAGGACAATAGGGATGACATTCAAAATAAACCAAAATTGTACATAACCCCCCTCCCCCCCACCCACACACACACACTTCTTCCACCTCACGGTATTAGCTTAAATCTGATAACAGTGCTATTGTTCCAACCTTTTCTCTCCCACTTCTTGCTGAAGTCTTGTTGTATATCGCAAGTGTTCCTGAGTATGTAACCTCTAAAAAGTGTAAAGTTTTTTAACAACACATTTTTTGGGGGGGAAGATATTTTTCACTATTCTCCATGTTTCACGCAGTGTTTAGCCACCAAAACAAGAAATTATGCAATCCAGAAGTTATAAGTTCCTATGGGAGTCTATGCTATGGTGCCGTTTTGCTTGGTCTAAGCCTCACAAACACTGGAAAACACATCAAGGGGATGCACACACACACACAAAGAAAAGAAAAGAAAAGAAAATCTAAACAGAACATAACTGTCTTGTTTTGGAGTGTAGCAGAGCTCAGCAGCAGAGTACAAGAACAAATGATGAGCTGTTTATTTTAGACTGTTACAAAGCCCATAATAACATACATTCCAAAATGGAAACAAAGTATGGTCCACAATTGCCAAGAAACATACAAACAAGGACAGGGATACACACAGAGAAGCAGATGGACAGGTAGCAGTGTAAGTACAAAAAGAGGCTTTAATTATGCATACAGAGGCAATGAAAATCAAAGAAGAGGGGAAAGACTTGGGTAACCAAAAACAGCTGTTGCTAATCAAGGATAAGAAGCTACAGGAAGTAAAAGTAAATAGAAGACAGGAGAGGCAAATCAAAATAAAACATACTAATCTGAAAGACATCACTTTTCAAGTGTCTCACACAGACACTTGACAATACAAGGAGATAACACAGTGAGACTACACAAAACCAAGGATGACTCCCAAACAGAATCTAAACCAAACTCAGAATGCGAAAAGAATCATAGAAATAAACAAAACTCAGTCCAAACAAGGAATCATAGTTAAGGCTCGGGAATAACAATTAAATATTGTCAAAAAACTCACAGTCATGAAATACATACCATGGATTATAACCAAACGAAGAATACTTAACAATAACAAAAAACAAACAAGCTCAGGGCTCAAAACGGACAACCATGACAATAACTAAAATAGCAAAGACAAAACTACTAAATTAAGTCTTTAGGATTAAAATTGTCTGTAATTGTCTATTGCTTACTGTCTTCAAACAACAGGTAAATTTTGCATAAGAAGAAAGTAAATAAAAGACTAAATGCAATATTTAAGTAACTGAGCCTAATATAAAAATGTTTCCTATTGACAAGTGTCCTATCAGTAATGTTTGAAGGTTTATCGATCTGGAGAAGTTAAAGTAAATTGTGGCTTTAAATTTTTAGTTGTAATATCTGTTTTCTGTCATATATCTGTAACACAGGGGATCACATTGTGATCCTGGGTGATGTCTGATATTTAGCCTCTCTATAAATTTCACAAACTCAAACTTTTGAAGACAGTTGATAAACGAAAAATAAACGTGGGAAGCTGTTGCAGCTGACTCCATATTCCTTATACAGCGGCCTTTTATAGAATACTAAAACAGTATTAATCCAATATACAGAATCATAAATGTGTTGCACTGTATTAATGCTACTATTATATGTTATATCTAAAAGTTTCCTTTATAAAAATCTGCCCATGTGACACGCTTTGTCATGAACTGTTTTTTGTCCCCACCGTGTGGTTGTTTGCCACCATCAACCAGGACCAGGTCCGTGTAGAGAAACTGTCTCTAGAGCCGAGAGAAACCACACGTTAGCGTATTTATTTTAATGAAAAAAAAGTTTTAAATGTTTAAAAGAATTTCTTTGTAATTTATTCTTTGTAATTTCCACCTTTAGCGTTTACTCTGCCTGTTGAGTTCATCGCTGGTAGCAAAAGCGGAACTTTGTCCTTGCTTCAGGATTTGAGCGGAGTGTAGACGGTGTAACACGCTGTCTAAGCAACAGCAGTGGAGACGAGTGCTTTTTGATGAAGCTTCAAGTGTTTGCAATTTTATGAAGAACAGCCTTTTAATTAATTCATAGCAACTCGAAGGAAGTCCGGTTGTTTCTGTTGTCATTGTGATTCAGCAGGTAGGAGAGACAACGGTTCCTCCTCGTTATTCTTCATTATGTTATACAGGCGATTCTGGTGGCTCGTACGATTGTGGACAGATCCACTCATCGTGGGCATGAATGTAGCAGTAATTTTAGATTTTTGATGATTTCTTGAAAGGGTTTTTTATTTAAATTTATTTCTTATTAATTTTTTTAAGGTTGAATGATTATGCAGCATACGTTTTTAGTAACTTTAACAAAGAAGAATTGGTTGCACAAGTATGGATTTATTTTGGATTTTCTCTGATCCACACAAATATTTACATACACTGACTTCAGTCTGTTAGTAAGTTGCGCTGAAGGCTCTAAAATGTCTTAACCAGATCAGACCAATGCCTGCTAACTTCCCATCAGTAATCATGGCTCATTATAAGTGGTAGAAGTGTCAGGAAACCAGCAAATTTAAATAAACTGCCAATTCTGCCAAGAAGAGTAGTCAAATATAGGAACTGTGGCAGAACTTTGTTGATGGCTAACAAAAGAATCTGGTCAAGTGCAACTTGCTAAGGGGTATTTAAAAATATTAGTTTGGGTACACATCTATATTTAAATCTGTTTGTATAATTTTTTCCCTGTGTGGATTTGAGAAATTCCTAAATGAACTCAAACTTGTGCACCTACTTCTTGTGTTTTAAAGTAGTTGGTGATGTATGTTGAACAATCATGACGAGTGTATGTAAACTTTTGATCACAACTGTATAATTCAGTGAATGTCACTTTTGCTGTTCTGGTAAAACTGTGGAGAACATTACATCTGCTGGTTTGTTTAGACTTGTAAACATTTCTCTATTATACAGTAAGTCCCTTTCTAAAAAATTCTCATAGGCCTGTTCAGTCATGTGTTATGACACAACTGAAGAAAATGTGCCTGAGTTATGTTTTTATTCATGGATTTCTTCGGCATATTGTTTAACTAATGTCATTAACCTTTTTCTCCAGATGTACTAAGTAATTATTATTATTATTTACTGTGCATATCTTCAGCAATATGTGTTTTGTGCTTATTGGTCAGGTCAGATAAACCTTGTGCACCTAAAACATAATTTCTGGCATGATGTTGGATGAGGATGATGATTGCCCAGAGTTGGTGCCCATCGACACACAGCCTGGTCCTCCCGTAGGGCAAATACCGGTCACTATCATCACAGGCTATCTTGGTGAGCGAGATCTGTATTACGAGCTGCTTTAATGAGCTTATAAAAGAGTTATAATCTGAGACTAAGCTGCAGGGTATTGTTTACTCAGCCTGTGTTACATCATAAGTATGGTACTAATATCACTCCTTATATGTTTCTGTATTTATTTATTCATAGGTGCTGGAAAAACTACACTCCTGAACTATATCCTTACAGAACAACACAACAAGCGGATTGCTGTCATACTAAATGAATTTGGAGAAGGTAGTAAACCGTTAATATGCCTCAGAGAAATCAAAAGCAGGCGTTATTTTTGCCTGTTTTGTTCTGTTTTCTTGGTGACAGGTGAATGATTGTTGTTGTTATTTCCTCTGATTTCCACTAGAGGGCAGCACAGTAACAAACTTACACTGATATACAAAAAGCCAAAGTTTTTCATCTAGATTTTTTAAAGTTAGGAACTGCATTTGAAGTATGGCATTGTTGCCTTCATTTATGTTCAGTCAAGCAGTGGACAGTTTTGTAGTTTAGCCTATTTACATTTGTGTTTTTATTAGTTTGATTGGTGTGAAAACCTCATTTGACATCTTTATAGATCTTGTAAATGTTGAATGTATTGGTATAAATTTCTAGGTGTGAATCGCTCATCTTTCCTCTTCTTGCAGGCAGTGCCCTTGAGAAGTCCCTTGCAGTGAGTCAGGCAGGAGAGCTATACGAGGAGTGGCTAGAACTGAGGAACGGCTGCCTCTGCTGCTCTGTCAAGTATGTAGAGTAGCTAAAGCCCATTTAGTGTTGAGTTAGCATTAAGAATATACATTTTGACTCATTTCTATTTCTAATAAGACATTATAATACTACTACTGTGGTAATAATTGGTGCATTTTTATGTGAGATTGGAAAAGTATGAGATTTCTTTTCAGTGTGACAGCCATCTCCGATAAAACTCATAGTTTCACTCTGATTTTTCAGGGATATTATTATGCAATGATTTTTAAACACATGTATAATTTCTGGCACTATGGGTCCCACGATCAAAAAATAAATAAATAAATTATCCTCTCATTCACATTTTGTCAGATATAGAGGAATACTGAAGATATTGAAATATGAAATAATACAAAGAGGATCATGAATAAAAGTGTCTGCGAAGAAAAAATATGTTACAAATTTTGAATTTCTGAAGGTGTCGCCTTTTACATTACTTCAGCATCTTAACCAGCTACATAAGATATTCATAGGAAATAATTACTAGATATGTGCTATATGTAGTTTTTTTTAGTGTGATTTCTTGCGATCATAATGTTCTTTAGACCATCAGCATGTTGTGTGGGTTTACAGAAACAGTCCTTTTCAAGTTTCCAGCTTCATTAGTCCCCAGTTATTGCAGTCTTAGATCAGAGCCCACACCAATGCCTGCAACGTCCGGTCAGCGTCACCTTAACATAAACTTGCGAGAGGATACTCTGTGAATCATGTCTTCATCATCAAACTGTCGCAAAGAAACTGGGACATTAGACCTGTGGAAACCTGGACTTTGGTTTGATGAATTACCTTCAGTTGTGGTTTCTTTGTGAGTCACAAAGTGTGCGTTTCCGACCACAAAGCGTGAAGGAGGATGTGGGACTGATTTGTGCGTACAGTGAGGGTATAATTTGTGAGCATAGTTTTTTTTAAATAAACTAAAATACATCTGTTGTGTCTGTAAGGCTTATTTGACCAACAGGAAGATTAAGTGCTGTATCACTTGACCAGTTTGAATTGTTTTATATATTTATTGTTACTTTTTGCAAAAGTATTTATTGAGAGTGACCAACATGGACAGGATTAGGAATGGGTTTTAGTGTTAAAGTTAGAGAGGTGACGCTGACATGGTTTGGAAATGTGCAGAGGAGGGATAGTAGATATGTTGGATTAAGGATATTAGATTAGATTAGATAGAACTTTATTAATCCCTCGGGTGGGTTCCTCTGGGAAATTCGATTTCCAAAAAAGCACAGCACCGACAGAAGTTACAGAGTTACAGAATATTATATATATATATATAATACACACACACACACACACACACACACATATATATATATATATATAAATACAGAGACAATATAAATAAAATATACGAAGGGGATAAATAGAATAAATAGGAATAAAAATAAAAATACAAGTGAATTGCACATTTCAAGTATTGAGTCTATTGCACCGTTGACTATTTACAAAAGTATTGCACAAAAGGTATTGTACAGTGAGGTGAAGAGGCACTACAGCTTAGTTGTTCCCCCCTCCTTTGTCCTCCTGTTTCCCCTCCCTCTCCCCTCCAGGGAGGAGTTAAACAGTCTGATGGCGTGTGGGACAAAGGAGTTTTTAAGTCTGTTAGTTCTTGTCTTTGGGAGAAGCAACCTGTCACTGAACAGACTCTTCTGGTTGTTAATGGCCGTGTGCAGAGGATGCCTGGCATTGTCCATAATGTCCATCAGTTTCTTTAATGTCCTTTTCTCTGCCACTGTCACCAGAGTGTCCAGCTTCATGCCGACCACAGAGCTAGCCCTCCTGATCAGTTTCTCCAGCCTGGATGAGTCCTTCTTTGCTGTGCTGCTCCCCCAGCACACCACAGCATAGAAAAGTACTCCAGCAACCACCGACTGGTAAAACATCCTCAGGAACTTCCTGCAGATGTTAAAAGACCTCAGCCTCCTGAGGAAGTACAGTCGGCTTTGGGCTTTTTTATACAGGTGCTCTGTGTTGCATGACCAGTCCAGTTTATTGTCCACCCACAGCCCGAGGTACTTGTACTTGTTGACCACCTCCACCTCCTCCCCCTCTATCTGAACCGGCAGTGGACCTGCTCTAGACCTCCCGAAGTCCACAACCAGTTCCTTAGTCTTTGAGGTGTTGAGTTGCAGGTGGTTTGTGTGACTCCATGCGACAAAGTTCCTCACCAGACTTCTGTACTCCTCTTCCTGATCATCCCAGATACACCCCATGATGGCTGTGTCGTCTGCAAACTTCTGAATGTGGCATAATTCAGAGTTGTAGCAGAAGTCAGAGGTGTACAGGGTGAAGAGAAGAGGGGACAGCACAGTTCCCTGTGGTGCTCCTGTGCTGCTGACCACTGTGTCAGACGTGATGTCCTTCAGCCTGACGTACTGTGGTCTGTCGGTGAGGTAGTCGGAGATTGCATTTGTAGCTGCCAGGCAGGAGGAAAAGAGGAAGATCACTGAGAAGATTCATGGATGTAGTGAAGGAGGACATATATAGGGCTGGTGTGACAGAGGAGGATGGTAGGGTTGGGTGAAATGAAGGCAGACGATCTGCTGTGGAGACCCCTAAAGGGAAAAACCTAAAGAAGAAGAAGAAGTGATATATGTTTCATATATTTTATATGTGAACTTACCTTATATCCTACATTCATAATTCTTTGTATATGGTATTGTTCTATAACAGGGGTGTCCAGTGAATTTTCCCAGTTGGCCTCCGTTGGGGCCTGATCAGAGCATCTTATCAGTGGCAGTTTATAAAAAGATAAAATGACTATTGAGCAGAATTGAGTTCCCCATTTTTGGTGTGGCCCTCCACAGCAAAACCCAGTTTCTCATGTGGCCTCCACTGCTCTGTAATGTAGAGATGATTGAAAATATATATAAAAATATAAACATAAATGAGCGGGTATTCAGTCCTTGATTTTGGCTGTTTTGTCAAATAAGAGTTTGTATTGTGTTTTCTTGGATAAGACGATAGGATGTCAATTGGCAAGTTAAATATAAGCTGTCTTTAGTTATTGGTCATTGGGTTTTTTTGTTTTGTTTTTTTTAAGGGACAATGGTCTCAAAGCCATTGAAAACCTGATGGAGAAGAAAGGAAAGTTTGACTACATCTTGTTAGAAACCACTGGACTTGCTGATCCAGGTAACATACTTTTTCATTTTTTTGGAGAAGTTAGAATATGTTGAGCATATATGTGTGTTTGTAGCTGATTTTAATCTGCAGCACAGGCAGCAAACATTCAGTTATTTGCTGGTTCTGTGAAACCTCAGTCACCAGCTGTTCCACCAGGTGGTGTGTGTGGGCTGGAAGCAGTTTTTTTACAGCCCCCCCCCCCCCCCCCCACACACACACACACACACACACACACACACACACACACACAGATGTCATGTCATGAACGTCAGATCTTATTTTTTCGCAGTCTCTGTGTCTGCCAGTCGGTTATTGATTGATTTTTATCATAAATCTTAAATTCACAATTTCAGCTGCTACGTTTTATATCCTGAATGCTAGAGAAAGTTGAACACACCAGTTAAAGTTTTTCAAGTCATGTAAAGGTAAAGATTGGTGTAAACTAGAACCAACAAGGGATGATGGTTGATTCTAGTGTCTTGGCCAGCTCGGGCCTATCTCTGTGGTTTTTGTTCTTCCTGTGCTTGCGTGGGTTTCCTCTGGCTTGCACAGATTTATTCTGTGTTTGAATGCACTGTTTGCATGTATGGTTAAATATGGCTTTGGTCAGTAAGGCTAGAGTAGTGCTAAATTAATGTCAGTCTACTTCCAGTACTGTTTTGACAGGCTAAACGATCTGTTTTAGTGAGATAAAATTCTTGCCTAGAAGTTTTAACCCTCTCAAGGTGGGCGTTGCAGATTTGCAACAGTTAAAAACTAACAACCTGATTACCCCACATACATATTTTATGAGATTTTATTTTATTCAGAAGTACCACTGCAGGACTTGGTTGTGCATTAGCAACAAAAAGTTTAATTTGAGCCTGAGAGGGTTAAAAAGTGAACCATAATTCTTTATTTAGGTTTCTGTATCGTTATGGTAACAGTGTCTCTCTCTGCCTTGCTACACCACATCCCCTTCCTGATGCAACCCCAGTTGAACCAGCTTCTTCTTGCCGAGCAAATGTATTAACCACTGCACTAAGACGTTTACTAGGGATATTCATCTCAAGTTTACCATTTTATAACTAACTGCTGTGATAGTATTGCTATCCATTCATTGCTTAGGCTTGAATCACAAAATCAGTGTTGGGCTATAACAAGGCGAGTGCTATAACATTTGGGATGTGCCACTAAATGACAGGTGTCAGGCGCTAATGGCTTACACAAAAGACAGAACCAACTGAGCACGCTCAGAGTGGGTCTAGGGCTCGCGTCTCTGCCACGTCATTGGCTTGTTACGGACGAGGACAGGTCTGTCATTGGCTCTGGCAGTGCTGTCAGTCATAAAGACTCCCAAGGGGATTATCTCATTTCTTTCAAGAAGAGGCTGGATGAGTTATGTGAAACATGCCACTCAAAAACAGTGTTTTCATTACACGTGCATCAAATATTTACAATGCTTTCTTATTCTGGCTTGGCACTTAGACAAAGGGAGCTATGTGAACAAGCGGTGGCTGGCATGGTAACAGAGGGTCTTGTAATAACCACGTCCTCAGGAAAATAGAAACAAGTCAAATGTACGAGAAGGACAGGAACAACTGAAGGCTTCAGATATTGGTTTTGTTTAAAACACAGACAAAAAATGCATGAAAGGTTTGTGAGAATAATTAAAGTGTTTACTACATATTTGCTGGTTCTTTTGTTCAAATAAAAGACGTACTATTAAGATGTCTTGAATCTGTGGAAATTGTGATAGCTAAAGCATTTTCAAATAAATCAGAAAGAAAATTGTCAGTGGATCTAGCCCTTGGTATCAGACACTTTGCATTTCCTCTGACAGGAGCTGTGGCCTCCATGTTCTGGGTTGATGCAGAGCTTGGCAGTGACATCTATCTGGACGGTAAGAGATATGTAATGATGTAAGTTTGTACTTTGGCGCTTTTGCTGTGTCTGTCAGGTTTTTTGACTTTGCAGCTGTAAAGCCCATCACACATCTACTTCCTATGTAGAGATAAACAGAGATAATGGCGTCTTTGGTGAGGCGTGAAATCACATTTCAAATGTTTACGTTTTATTGCACCCTTCTCTAGTTGCGTGCACATATTGTAAGTCTTTCCATTTGAATGTGTTTGCCTTTATTGTGTTTGTAAAGACGGAGAATTAAAAGTATAAAGCAACAGTTTAAAAACCAAATAGTTTAAGAAACGTATTTTTCATCAGGTGCATGCACACTTGCGTCATGTAAGGTAAATGTGAAAGCCTCCACTCTTAACACTCTTTAGCAGTTGCTTTCACTGTTAATGTACTGCTGCACGTGTTTCTGCTATGTCACACTGTGTCGCGCGCGCGCACACACACACACACACACACACACACACACACACACGGAGCAGAGAACTGCAAACAGCTGACATTTGTGGCTGGATTTCTATCTGTTTTGGTGCTCATGCAAACAGCCTTTAACTACACTAAACACTTTCTTTAGTTAAAAATTGTTCTGAATTTGATTAATTGCAACTTTTTCACTGCAGAGTTGATTAATTTGAAAATCCCAGCACAGATCTTATTATTCTGTACAAATAACATGATAATAGTGTTGTCAGTATAAAGATCCTAATGTAAACTCTGGTGTGTTTACTTAAGCTTCTCTGGTCCCTTATGTGTATAACTACTACTACTATTACTACCTGTTCTGTACCATTAAAAACAAAATTTGAACGGAATTAAAATATTCTTAAAGGCTAAAATTTAGGTTTTCTGTTTCGGGCCTATGAAGCTCAAATTGCAGAATAAATGTGATTTTAAAAAACATGATCACACTGGCTTAAATTCTGCGTGTTTTTTTAATTTATTTTATTTTATTTTTATAGCGATGACGTACATTCGACAAAAGTATTGGGCCACACCTTTTAATCCTTGAATTCTAGTCTTCTCAGTCCTATTTTCAAAAGTACATAAATATAAAACAGAGCACCTCACCATGCGGTCTGCCTTTACAAACATGAAAGAATGGGTTGTTCTAAAGAGCGCACTGAATTCATTCATTCATATGTGGTGTTATTGCAAAGTGGAACTGCTTAACAACCAACTGGCAGCAGGTCAGCGAGTGCTGAGGTGGATGCAGCCTCAATAACTGACATTAACATCAGCATGAAACCTGTGCACCGGGAGCTTCACGGCATGGGTTTTCACGGGTGAGCAGTTCCTGTAGGTGTTATATTTGGGTGGAGCTGTACTTTTGTCCATGTAGTGTATCTGACTTGGCCAAATTGTGTCTACTTTAAATGGTACCTTGGTTCTCACGCTCAATACTCAGCTGTCTACTCTGTTGTTACAGGCTACAAAACCAAAAGCTCAGACAGACAAAACCAAACACCAACAGGCAGCTGCTGCACAGAGAGGACAAGCACAAGTTGTGGTTTCGCCTTTAATTCACTAATCCTCGATATGTGGTGTTTTTGTCTCTCCTAGGCATCGTCACTGTCATTGATGCCAAGTATGGACTGCAGGTTTGTGTTGTGTACTTTTGAGTAGCTTTGAGACATTTAGTACTAAAATAATTACTCAAGACAGACAAGATGTTCAAGAAACGGTCTGCAATGAGCATTTGAGTTTAATAATTTGGGAGATTTTGAACTGTTTAATAAGTTCACTTTGCATTGTGGGGACATTCTGATTGATCTTTCACACTGAATAATTAATAATAGGAAGAAAATAACTGTTAGTTGTAGTCTTGACCATGTCAGTCAGCTTCAGTGCAAATTCTGAGTAGTAGCTAAACTCATTTAGTGACTTTTTGGTGCTAAACTTGTGCAGTTGTTTGTTAACCTGCAGTAAACAGCAATAGATACGCAGTCACATCCTGCCCCCTTTGTGCTACTTAAAAGGAGTGGGGCAAGTGACATCTAGATAATGGGCTCTAATTTGAAGGTGTCATACTCACTGAGGTGACACATTTCATGGCCTAGGCGCTGTCCTCTCCTCAAAGGCAACGTGAAGAAACTCCTGACAGAAAGACAGGGGATTTAAATCTTAGTGAAAGAGTAATGGATATCAGAGATGTGACCATGTAATAGGAATGTCACATCCACTCACCTGTCTCTCCTTTCATCTATCTCATCAAATATCTGTCTGTCCTAAATTTATATAAATCTATCTGCCCCTGACTTTTCAGTCCCAGGAGAGAGGATGTCAGATAAAAGCAGCAATTGGTCATTCTATTAGGTTTTATTTAATACATTTTTTGTCATTCAGTCCTCTAGAGACAAAGCTGTGGTGATTCAGCCGATGACAGATTAATGTCACACTGGCACTAAGGGTCAGGACCCAGATTAACACCTCCTGCTCTCCCTGTTATTACATATTAAGCTGTTTTGGAAAATGCAGCACCCCCAGTGCAGTCTTTTGTGTCCCATCCAGCAAGAAGAGGAGATAAAAAGAAAATGGAAAGTGATCTCCCGTGGTTCCACGTGTTAAGAAAATCACTTAATTTGCAGATATTAAACGCAGGCCTTTCTTATCTATCTCAGTGTCACATTTTTGTACATATTAGCTATTCTGATTCTTGAAAGAACGCATAAAGCATGAGCAATGCAGCCCCTTTAAATTCTTATTATTATTTGTCATTTTGACGTTGCATTTGTAACTTATCTCCACTCTCCACATGTTAGCAACTAGCAGAGGAAAAAGCAGATGGACTTGTCAATGAAGCAGCCAGGTAAGTTGGCTGTATTTTTTTTTAAATAATTTCTTTGGAAGCAGGAGCCATTTATTGTCTTTGCAAAGCTATGCTAACAAACTTTATAATTACTGTGCAGACATGAATAGGGTGGATTTCCCAAAATTACAGACAGAACCAACCGCACAGTATCGCCATCATCAAGCTTTTATGACTCAATGTGGACTCTGCTCTCGTCGCGGCTCTGTGTTTGTCTCCCAGCTTGTGTCTTACAGCAGCTGTGTGCTGTTGTCGTTGAACAAATATGCTGATGACAAAAGAGCAGTTGTGTGACCTTTTGCATCCTTTGTCTTTGTGTATTCACCTCTAAACTAAACAGTGCTCAAGTCTCACTTGAGTTTGCTGTGCATTTCACGTTGCTACACATTAAGACTTACTAATACATGCCCATGCTACTGTATTATTTAGCCTCTTTTTTCCGCTGGAAAATTGACACACTTAATCACAATGAAAAGAGGTGCGGTAGATGGTTGCCGGTCATGTATAACTTAACTTTTGTGGTTGTCAGTGTCGGTTTTATTTCTGTTGCACACTTGAAAGCAACAAGGTTGGTCAAAGTGCTTTACAAGTTAATTTCAAACAAACAAGATAAAACCACATATCAATGAAACAAAACCAGTCAAACTGACTAAAAACAAGTTGGAAAAAACCAAACAAACGCCACAGCGTAAAACACCTGATGGGAAAATGAGCTTGAAAAAATGCCATGGTAAAAGCATTCATTTTAAGATGGGATTTAAAAATATCTCGACTAGATGTTCTAAATGCAGTTTTAGGATTATATAAGTCGAGCAGCTGGTTAAGAAGTAGCACCAAAAGTGAGTAAAAGAATCCTAAAATCAATTCGAAAATGGGCAGGGCCCTGTGTAAACCTGCTAAGACTGGAGTTATGTGATCATGTTAAAGAGATGTGCAGCAATATTTAGGACTAACTGGAAGCAAAGGAGAGATTAATGTGTGCACAATCAAATTACAGAGAGTTACAGTAGTTTAATCCAGAGGTGATGATGCAATGATAAGTTGGAGGAAGTTGAGATTTTACTTTGGCAATTTGAGATAACCAATAAGAACTGGTTTTAACAACTGTGTTCACTTGCTTCTCTAATATAAAATAAACTGACTAAAAACTTCTGTAGATGTACATCAAATATTAATGTTGTGAAAGGTGTTGCAGGTGCATAAATACTAGAAATGCTCTTTTAGCCAGTTGCCAGGCAAGATCATGACTGCATAATATCTGATTATAGATAAGAACCTTCATGGGACTGAGGTGTACCTGTGTGTCAGGTTTTCTACACTTCTTTGTGGGTTTTGTTTTGTTTTTTGTCCATTGTTGGTGTCATAGAAAATTTAAAGTGCGTGTTCACTTGTCACATGAACTCAGCGTTGTCTTTATTATCCTTTCAGACAAATTGCTGTTGCTGACTTGACCATTATCAACAAAACAGACTTGGTGACGGAGGAGGAACTAAAGGAAGTCAAAGACACTGTCAGGTCAGCATTCAATATTTTGTCCTGGTTGTCATCTCCCTATTTAGGTGTCTGTAGAGTGGATATGTGTAAAGTTTATGGTTTCTCTGACTTCAGGTCTATAAATGGGCTCGTCAAGATCATAGAAACCCAAAGATCAAGGTGAGTGGTAAGGTATAGGGAATCGTGTTGTGAGAAAGGGTTAAGTGGCTTCTCTGTGGCCTGGTCCCCTGCTGTGTTTGGTGTGACTCCTGCTCAGATCTTTGTGTCAAAGATAAAGCTGTTCAGACGTGACTTGCACATGTACAAACACAAACTGCTGTGACCTGAGTAAACACCAAACCCCTGCGTGGTGTCCAGTTTCCCACAAGGCTTTGCTCTCTGACCCCAGGTCTGCATATGTGCGAATGCGCATGCATCCAAATATGTGTGCGCACGCACCCTGCTGTGCGTTATTGAACCCAGGTAGCATCTGGCTAACACAAGCATAACTCCTTCAGAGTTCAGAACTGGGTGAGCAGATGAAAGACGCCATGCAGCGAGGGGTTAACCGAAAAAACATTGTCGAAACTTTTGGGGGTTTTGTGCCTAATTCAGCTGACTTGGTTACTTTGTTTTAGAAAAGTTTAAATGTCTGGCTTAATTTATTGATTTATTACTCAACTTGGTGTGGAATTTAAATTAAACTAAAGAATAAAATAAAATAACTTGTGATCTTTGTCTGCAGGGTTGATCTCTCTGAAGTGTTGGATCTGCATTCCTTCGACAGTAAGGACGGAGCAAAGTGAGTCAGTTTAATGTAACTCAAGTTATTATTGAAAGCCAAACATAACATCAGTGTAGATAACTGGTACACGTGTAAGTGCTGCATGATTATTGACATCCTCATATGAAGAAACAGATTTTCAAAATAAAGCTTAAACTAAAGATGATACAAATATTTATGTTGAGGTGTTTACGGTATGTTACTGAGAATAAGAACTGACGTGAAACCCTAAAGAAATTCAAGAAAATATATTGACATAAAAGCATTTCAGAGCTGAAATCTTTCTTTGGCACTTTATTAATGCATTGTCCAGTTTATGTACTGCTCACTACTTATATCTGTTGTCCTCATCTCAAAAACTTGCAGTCCAAAGATAAAAACATAATAATTTTGATGCCACTGATGGCCTCTGCTGCTACTTTGAACTGTCTACCCAGCAGTCCTGATACCGTGGTGACCATGTTTCTCCCTAATTAACAGACTCTTTTATTGAGCATCCCTCTGTTACACCACAGGATGATCATCACATTGTATCCCCTGTAGAATGCCATTATAATGAAAAGAATCAGTGTTCATCCCTTCATGTGAATGTGTTAAAGCTCTCTTACATGCTGTCTCTGGGCCAGCTGCAGAGGATTAGTGCTGTGTGTGTCCATTGGCTCCCGAGGAGTTTCCCTTGTCCCAAAAGATAGCTCCTTTACCCCTGCCTTTGAGATCACGGGCCCCGCCTCCCTTCAATCCCATGCTGGCTGTTTGAAGCGGCCCCCCGCCGCTCAGCCTGTGTGGCACTAACAGCACGCAGGGCTCAAGCAGCTGGACACAACATTTAGCCTCCTTGTGAGGTCAGGGAGAAGTGGGGGCACAAGGGCTGTAGTTTGTTTGGAAGTGTTGGTGGGTGTTCTGTAGGATTTAATTGGCATTTCTAAAGCCTTTGCAAGTCTGTTTAGAGCTGTAATTAAGCACAGCATACATTGCATTATACTTTGAGATCAAACACAAAGAAGAAATCTCTAAAGTCCACTTCTTTTCTGTAGAAGATTAGGAGGAAACAGATAAAAGTCATCAGTAGGGTCAAGTACATTTGCAGTTGGTTAACCTTTATTTAATAATGAAGGCCATAATGATAATGTTTTTGCAATAGGCAGTAATACATAAAAGTAAACATACCACAAAATCAGAATTAAACTTTGCAGCTTTCGAGACAACGGAGATGGTTCCAAGCATTTTTTCCAGATGCCATTTTTAGATAGAAGCTTAAACCTGTCTGGCTGGTTAACCTCAAAAACAAAGCAGTGGCTTCTTATGAGCTCAGCATCAGTGTTTGATTGTTATTGATCACTCCTGACCAACTCTGGAGGAAAAAGTGAATTCTTTTTTCTGCTTGTGTTTTTTTTTTTTTTTTTTTTTTAATGAAATGAAATAATTCCAAGTATAGCAGCAAACTTCATAACTTGTGCTTCATCTTAAAGTCCATTGAGGGGATCCCACTGTCCGCAGTAGGAAGCACTGCAATAAGCAATAAACCCCTTAGATTAACTGTTACCAATTTAAAATAATAACAGTGTGAGATCAACACAAACAGGTTCTTAAATGTCCCGCGACGTCAGCTATCAGAGAAGAGGACACACAGTACAAAAATAGTAGAGGCAGCTCCAAAGGCACAAAATGTAATTGGTGGTCTAACATAACATAATATGCAAAGAGTATATATATATAATTAGATTAAATTAGATTTTTTAAAATTTTGCTTCAGTACACCACTGCAGTGGGCTTTAAGTCAAAACAATGGGGTTAAACTATTGCATTAACTGTTTAGGAATTACAGATATTATCCACAATCTCCCATTTTCAGAGGCTCAAATGTAATTGGACAAAGAAATAATTTTTTTAAGTAATTACTTTTTAAATTTTTATTTAAAAAACACTGGTCAATAACTCCCAACACTGTTTCTCCCCCTGCTCTGCTAAGCTTTTACTGCAGCTGCCTTCAGTTGCTGCTCATTTGTGGATTTTTCTGCCTTCAGCAGCTCTGGATGCTCTGTTAGGTTGAAACCAGGTTACTGACATGCACTGTGGACCTCATATATAGAGTTTCCAGTGTACAGTTACCAAATATCAAAGTTCATCACTTAGAATCATCTTTAGATCTTTTAGCTGCTTAATCTGTCATGAAATAATAAGAAAACGGGTCTCACCTGGCTGTGAAACTACTCGACAGTCCTATTATGTTTAAGCCTCTGAAAAACAGGAGGCTGTGTAAAAAAAGAAAAAAAGAAAAGAAAATGTCTGTAATTCCTAAATAGTTCATGATGTAGTTTTGTTACACCCTTTGAATAAACGCTGAAAGTCTGCACTTCAACCATTTCATTTAAAATCCAATGGGGTGGCGTACAGAGGCAAAACTGCAAATACTCTACTGTAATATTTTAAAAATGAGGTTGATTTACTTTATCTGTTTTTATCTGAGTGTCACAAAAAATCTATGTAAAACCATAATTTCTCTTATCTCGAAGTCTTGCAGAGAAACTCCAACTTGTCAAACCTACAAGAGCACATCTTGACAAGGTATTGTCTCTTTCAGTTGATTTATTTCCTGTTCTTGAACTTTGTACACCACTGGGAGTTTTTCTTGTTTTGTTTGCTAATTTATTTCAACACATCATTTCCTACGGGAGAAAGAGGGCTTCATTGTCCTCAGGCTAAAACTCTGCCCTGCATTCCCCTGGGCTGTCTCACTGTAGTGAAAAATCCCTTCCCGCAATGCTTTTTGTGATTAGATCAACTTGAGGCTTTTGATGTTTTTTATGACATTTTAAACAAACCCTGACTGAGTCATACACAACTTAACATTCACAGCTGACAGACTTGCAGTACTGAGCAAAAGTTGAAAGTCGGTCTTTGTTTCTTTATATTTTGGTAGGAAAATGTGGAATAGGTGCAGTGATTTATTGAATCATGCACGTAAATACAATATTTCCACATTACTTCAGTAATATTGAGGTCCGGGCTCTGGGGAGGCCAGTCCAAGACTAATGGTCTTCTAGTGTGTGCTTTTCTATCCATGTATGCTTTTACTTGACTGCCAGTGTGTTTGGGATCATTGTCATGCTGAAAAAATGAAGCTGTTGCCGATCAGATACTTTCCAGATGGTATTGCATGGTGGATCAAAATCACACTGTACTTTCCTTCATTTGTAATTCCATCAATTTTGACATGATGCCCAACACCACTGGCTGGAAAGTAGCTCCAAATCATGACAGAGCCTCCATCGTGTAAACACTCACTGCTGTATCTCTCTGCTGACCTCTGCCTTATACACTGATGAGAATTTGTACCAAAGCTTCATCATGCCATCAGACCTGTTGCCACTTGTTTTTCAGCCCAGTTCTTTCTATTTGGCACACAACAGCCGTTTGCAACCCTTTCAGAAAGCCTGAACAACTAAATATATAGAGAACTTGAGGGTCGCTCAAGAATTTTACGCAATATTGTGTGTTGACTAGATGATCACGACACTGGCAAGAATCTTCTCTGCGTTTTGTGGCGTTATAGTTGTTTAAACAGAATCCATTTATGAATCCAGGATGTTGGATATGAATACAAAATATAAAGTGTAACTCTAATCACAATTGTCTCTTGAGCTGATTTGTTTTCATATTAAATAATATTTGGCAAAACTTTGTTTCTTCCAGGGTTAGTTTCACATGGATATGCTCATCAGTTAATAGATCGTATGCTTCCTTTAAGCAATTAGGTCTCTTTCTGTTGTCACTTGTGCTTTATACCCATGAACTTTTATCACAGGATGAGGAGAGATTAGGGTTATTTGTGTGGGTAAATCACAGCATTGTTGTCTTTTTCTCTCAGGTTTCCTTTCCCGCATGAAGCTCAACAGGCACACTCTCAATCCCCTCCACCTCTTCTCCCCCCATGTTGCTCTTTTCATGTAAATGAGAATGCTCTTATTCTGTTGTTATACTAAAAGACAAGGAAGTATATAACTTTAACACTTTGACACAAAACCCCTCAAATATCTGCAAAGTGCCCTTTAAATGCTGTGAGGAAGTATGGAGGGGAGGGACTGTGTTTCTGTGTGAGAGAGAGGAAAAAGAGAGGGGGGGGGGGGGGGGGGGGTGATAAAAAAAAAGGAGTGTGGAGCTGGGTTTCAGGTGCCACACGGGGTCGTGTTGTTTCTCACGTTCATTTACAAAGTCATCAGTTTGGGTGCTAGAAAAACACTTCTTTTGTTTAGCTTTCATTACGACTTTGCTAGTTTCAGTAAACTGAAAATTTATGTGAATTTGTGTTTGAAGTAAATCCCATCAGTTCTGCTCAGGGCACAAACGTATAGAAACCAAGCATGTTTGAAGTATATACTTTTAATTTTAAAAGTAATAATATTTTTCTAATTATATGTTTGATTTTGATATTGTATGTTGCATCCTCAGAGTATTTTAACTGTGACCTTTGAAATTGCTGGGGATTTGTCTGAGGACGCCTTGAACGCCTTCATCCAGGTGAACACGCTCTTCATCATTCATATCTCTGCTGTTATTGCTAATTATATGCAAAACGGCAACGTCCTTTGAATTTATTTTCCTCCGTTTCAGGATCTGCTGTGGGAAAAGATTTTCTGTAACAAAGACGGGCAGCCGATGAGCGTCATCCGCTTAAAGGTACAGCACAACACAATAGACACCCCGGTGGCGACAGTGATCAATAATGTCAGCCTTATTAACTACTGTAATCAGTTCCAAATGTGTGGTTAATGTGTCACCGGTGTGTTTTTTACAGGGCATAGTGTCGTTTGCAGATAAAGGCCACCAAGTGATGCTGCAGGGGGTTCACGAGCTGTACGAGCTGAATGAGACGCAACAGCTCTGGGAGAACCCGCGAATAAACCGGCTTGTCTTTATAGGTGAAGACGCACACACACTTTTTTGTGTTTATGCACCTCATACCACTCTGGAACAGTATCACACTCCAGCTGTGTTTAGCTGACTCTGTGGGTTGCTTTGAAAAGCTGTAAAAACAACTTTGTTGATGTTGAGACTTTTGCTCATAGAAACTATTTTTACTCTACCGGTTTACTTTATTCTGTGTTGTAACTTGATTTTGTATTAACAGCACTTTAATTTACTGTGATTCCTCCTACTTTTGATTTATTTATCTCTATTTTATTGTAAATCACTTTGACTGCATATCAGTGAAAAACACAATTTTTGCTTTCTTACTACTTAAAATTCAGCATGTTGCATTAAACGATTAAAATGGTCTTTTGTTATAGATTTTTAAATCATTCTCTGTGCCAGTATTGACTACATGGAGATAGTTTACTAACGTTTATTCACCATTGTAAAATTGTTTTTCTGGTTATAAAAAAAAAAAAAATCATAAATTTTCTTTGCGTCCTAGTTTTCTGTCTAGCTTACTTATTGGTCATTAATAACCAAAGGACGTTACTGTAAATGGAGGCATTTTATCTGCAGTGGAAAAAACTCCTACACTTTTCATATCTGTGTGTGGCCAAACTTTATTAAAATCCACTTTGTTTTGCAGGAAGGAACCTGGACAAGGACATTCTGCAGGAAAAGTTTGTTTCTACAGTGCTACTCGGCTCAGAGAAAAATTAGCTTCAAGCCCTTTTTTCCTCTTCTTCGCTTCAGATTTTGACTCTGGAGCAAAAGCGTTGGGACTGGCTGTCCTGCGATTGTCATTCAGACTCCTTTTCTATATGAAGATTTGGTAGATCAGAGGGTGGATAAAGTGTTTAGGCACTAGTGTCCATCACAGCCTGCTTTAAAAGCTACGTTTAGAAGGAGTTGTAGATTCTGACCCTGAAAATTTACCCAAAACAAGTCCAGTGATTTAATTAATCCATTGCATTTTTAGAAAGTTTTATTTAATAAAATAAACATATTTACAAAGTTAGGAGCCAACCCAGCAATGCACATGCTCTGCTACTTGGGGAATGGATGGTACTTGAAGTGGTCCTACCTATGTTTCCCACTTTGAATATGTGGATTTTAAATTATTCAAAATAAACGTTTGTTTTTCTTCTGAAGTATGTATTCTACTGATTTCCTGATAAACCTACTCAAAACAATTGTTTTTCATCAGTTTCCTGGTAAAATAGCATCACTGCTTGTAAATATTGTTCTGAATAGATAAATGTAAGTAGCACGGTTTTCTTTAAATTAATTTCCTTTTCAAAAAATACACTGTGTCATTTATTTTCTTTTGAATAATGCAGTTATTTGACAATACTGTGAGGGGCGCGCCTCACAGTATTGTCAAATAATAGCGCTTGCAGCTTTAGTTGATGATTGTAACACTTGACAAATTCGCCCTTGACAAATACAGCTACTCTATTTTTATTTTTTATTTTTGGTATTTGTTACTTAAGCCTTCATTGATACAGGTATGTGAGAACCATCTCTTGCGCGCACAGTAGGTCCTGTCAGGTGAAGAAATGGGTGGAGTTTCCCCAACTTAGTCATTTGCAATGGAGATGCTACAGCAGCGCTGTTTTAGCACATGTCTGATGTCGGCCAGGTTTGCTTTAAGAACGGCTTTGCATTACATTTGTCGCGATTGTAAAACCAAGGTGCGCGCAAACACAAAGCGCACCGTGCAGCTGTGCCGTTTCCGACTGCGATTCTGATGCTGATGGCCTCGTTAAGGCGACTGCTGCAGCTTTTCTTAACTGGCTGCGGGAAGCCCTACCATGGCCATTTTCATGGTCAAACCACCCACGGGCATCCAGAGGTGGCAAACTAAACGAACCCACAGGGGGTTCCGAGTGAGAAAGCCTTGATTTCTTATCACGTGCTAGACCTGGTGTTAAAATTCTCAAGACACCCCCCCACACGCACACACCACTCTGCTGCTGTGCGATTTGTAATATAAAATGTAAGTTTTAACTTGTTATTTGTTTCTTAGAACAAGACAGTTACAGGTCGATGAAGAATCAAAGATTTCGATACCGGCAACCATAAAGCGAAAAAAACAAACAAACCCAAACCCAACAACTAGTAAATCAGATGCAATGTTTTTTGTATAAGAGTGTGTGTGCGCGCGCGCGCCGCGCAATTTGACTTGTCTCCGCTTCCAGGATTTGTATAACTGAAATAAAACGCGTAATAAACACAATAATAACATACTGGCACCGTGGTGTTTCTATGTATTGTGTGAATGGGCCTTACGCACATCAGGACCACGCAATCCCCCTTTCCTCATTTGTTTGCTTCCCGGGGCTCCCCGCGGTGTAAGGCTACTCTGATAGGTCCAGAGGGTTAATGGGACTGGCCTCCAGGGCAGCAGCTTACTAGGATATAAAGCCACAGCTCTCATCACGATAGCACAAGGAGTATCAATAGATTCGCTTTTACGCACAGTCGAGGGGCCTGTTGGTTTTTACGCACGGCAAACCATTAAGGCCTCTTTGGCACAGTTTAGTTTTTACGCGTTTGTGAGAAATCTTAGGTGTGACCATGACTCTCTCAAGTGAATTTGAAGCTTCACAACATGCCGGATTGCCTATACAAGAGGATGCGATTGACATAGTAGGCGAGGATGTCCACTATCGAAATGAGTGCTCTACGGGTTCCTCAGCAGAATCTGGTGCGGAATTTGACTCTTCAGAACCAGAATCGTCGGGGGAAAGCGAGAACAGTTTCTGCGCAGACGCACCGGCGTCAAGGAAAGCCCAGAGCAGCTCGGTAAAGCCCCCGTACTCCTACATTGCTCTCATCACCATGGCTATCCTGCAGAGCCCGCTGAAGAAGCTAACGCTTAGTGGCATATGTGACTTCATTAGCAACAAGTTTCCCTACTACAGAGACAAGTTTCCCGCTTGGCAGAATTCGATCAGGCACAACCTCTCCCTTAACGACTGTTTCATCAAGATTCCGAGGGAGCCCGGAAACCCGGGAAAGGGCAACTACTGGTCTCTGGACCCTGCTTCGGAGGACATGTTCGACAACGGCAGTTTCCTTCGCCGGAGGAAACGGTTCAAGAGAAACCAGCCCGAGTTCGGCAAAGACGGACTGATGTTTTATTCCAGCTTTAACTGCTGCCGGCCGTACGGACACCCATATAGCATAACTGGCCAGGTAAGCCACACGGCTGCCTCTTCTATTCGTTACATGCCCCTGCAGGAAAGCATCATGATGCCTTCCTCATCCTACCACCTCCTACCACAACCCCTGAACAGCCACGGAAAGTGCGTTGGGCCTAAAGACTTAAGAGCACAGCTTTGCGCAGCAGAACCAGCTGAGCCGAAATCCGGCCCACAGGCAAAGTGCTCCTTCAGCATCGACAGCATCATGAGCAGACCCTCTTCTATCAGTCAGCACAACTCAAATCCACAGCAAGGCCCGCACGGTGCTCTCGGTTACGGTCAACTCATGCCTGGCCCTGCTGCCTGTTTGGTTCCGACCCTCCTGCAGCCTTCAAGGAATCAGTTTTGCCCTCCTCCCATCCTGAGCACTGCTCCTTTTATAAACGAGCACCTCAGACTGTCGTACCCTCGTTGCTGAACCCTTTGAAAACACTTTACAGTGTCTGTATGTTTGGCGTAGCTCATTTCTTAAAGAAATGTTTTTTTTATTGCATGATATTTATGTGCGTTATGTCTGTAAATAAGATGTGTTGTAATATATTTGTCAAGGTTGCTTCAGGGGAAAACTTCGTCAATGTGAATGTGTTTTTTTTATTAAGTAACGTGGCAAAATAAAATGAATATGTGGGAAACGATTGCAAGTTTTGTTATAATCTGAGTCAGTGCACAGTGCTCGTAAGAGCTATATGTGGATTTACTCAGAGCAGAAATTATTGTTTGTGTGTAAGTTTGAAAAACACTTAGATTTTCTATATTTCTGTAGTCTTTATTGATATTTGTACCTGAAGTACAGGTGATGCCAAACTTTTATTTTAGCTACAGCAAAAATGACTTACTATAATTTAACTGACAGTATTTACCGTAAGGGTTCAACATTGTGTTGGCCTGCTTCCTCTTGATCAACTGAACTCACTTGTAGTCTGCAGGCTACAAGAATGATGACAAAAATCAGGTTTTATTAAAGTAAGTCAATGTCAAATTATAAAAACACATTTCCAACCAGGAAATGAATAAAAGCTATACAAACGCAGGGCTTAAACTCGCACTGGTCATTGCCGATAAAATAATGAAACTCACTCAAATGAAAGTTAATTGGCAGGTTTTAGAAATGAAACTCTGTATCCCTAATTGGTACTCTCACGTTTACGTGTTTCATCAAGTATACAAAATAATAATAATGATAATTAAAAGTCACTTTTTCCATTCTGCCTCAAGGTCGCACTGTTTCCAAAATATTGGAGCAGATGTTAGCGCACTGAAGTTGGTCCGTGTTATGGGATGGGCTACTTAAGAATTTACAGAACACCCAGAATTCAAGATCTATCAAAACATTTTCAATTCAGAAAATAATAACAATTAAATAAAAACGGTACACTCTGATACTTCTAGATTTCTGTGACTATAGTAATGGCCTGGGTTAGAGTGAAAAGCACACACACACACAGGCGTGTCCGGTTGCAGACCGGTGCCGACACAATTCCCTTTTGCCATCAGTCAGATGTCTATTTTTGGCCGGAGGCTCAGCTGATTGTGAGTCTTGACGAGTCCACCCCTCCCTTATTTTTTTCTTCATAGTCAGTTGTTCAGGCTTATTAGAAGAGGGAGTTGTCCGCCAGCAGAGGAGGAGAGTGCTGGTGGCTGCTTAGCTCAGCCAGTACTATAGGATGCGACTCCTGGCTTGGGTCGAGGTGAAAACATTTTTGATTGGCTGTTTCTTGTCACTATAGCCATTTCGTCCCTGTGTAGGACTGCTGTCACCGCTTTTTTCCTCGACGGTGGGGAAACAACCTTTACTTCACTCTAGACTGACAAGTTGCATCTTTGAGCTGTTTCTATCGAACTTATTTTTGTACTCAGTGCTGTAAACTCCTACAAAACAAAACAAACAAACAAAAAACTCCACCAAACTTGCTTGATTGGTTAAAGAGGATGGAGACGAGCCCGATCCCGGTGGTGACGGTCCAAACCGCCCCCTTCGAGGACCAGCGGCCCGGTACCAATGGACTGCGGAGGAAGACTGCGGTGTTCGAGGGGAAGAAAAACTACTTGCAGAACTACATCCAGAGCGTGCTGTCCTCCATCGACCTGCGGGACCGACAGGGTTGCACCATGGTGGTGGGCAGCGACGGCCGCTACTTCAGCCGAGCTGCCATCGAGGTGATAGTGCAAATGGCAGCTGCAAACGGGGTAAGAATAGGGCGACCACCAGTGTCATGCATTTGTTCCTCTCTGTCAGCATGCAGGAGTCACTTGTAACCAGCAGTAATGTTACTGTTCTGCTCTGCGTTGGTGTGAGTTACTACAAGCAGGCTTAAACGCTTTTAGAAAAAACACTTCTTGTTGGAATGGAAGACCAGCGGAATAATTATTCAACTTCACCAACAAACTCAGGATGTTAATGTAGCCTATGGCTTCTTTTGACCTGCACATATGTTTAAATCATTAACACAGAGATGGAACAATTCACTGGGCTGGGAAATTTAGGGTCATCAGATGTTATTCTGCTACTTCTGGTGGGACTTTGGGAGTTTTATAATAAATCAGAATTGTGCAGTCGCTTATAGTTTTTTCACATTTGCAGTAATTGTTGATACTGATACATACAAACCTGCTGAATTGAATTTAACAAGTCAGCTGCAAATAGGTTAAAATAAGAAGACAAAGTGAGGCACTGAGGAGGAAAGTCCCTGCAGCTCTTAGGCTGTGAGATCTTTGCAGTTGGCTTGGAAAAGTTCCAAAGGAAAATTGGAAAGGAATATAATTTGTTTTGGGGATCAGTGCGTTTAAAAAAAATTCTTTCTGCTGGTCCAGCCAAATGTCTTCTGGTGTCAGCCTTATCAGCACTTCCATCCATCCTGCTCTATTTTCCTGCCTACGTCTGCCCCCCACCACCGCTAACACACTGCCTACACCTCGGTGTTCAATCTATCAAGGGCTAAGTCTACATGCTGGGGATCCTCTGTCATACTGCAAGGAAAAGAACCAGAAGGATAATAGAAACACTTGCCAACTACCCACCCAGTGCATGTGCTGTCCTTCTCAACACTGGTTACTGAGAAGATTCCATTTGTTAGGGCTTTCCCTCACTTTCTGATCTGTCCTTTATATACACATGCAACATCCCGGATGTTTAGAGGATGCCAGGAGAGCAAATTCCTCTCCAGTGAGGACAATTTTATTTAGAGAAGGAGAATTATGTTGGTGGTATTACCACTTTAGTATAAATAGAGGCGTAGTTCTGTTATTTAGGCATCCTTCTAGAGGGAGATCATTTGCCTTTTAAAGCAGGCAGCCAATTAGTCGCCTGCAGAATGACAAGATTCTTTGGGACAGGAAGTGATTTTTAACTTTTTGAAATCAGGAGAGAAACAAATGGATTGGATTTAAAAAAAAATTCAAAGCATATGTTTGATTGAAAATGGAACAAACATTTTTAACATTTTTTACAAATATGTTGCATTCTGTTTTTATAAAGCATTATGACTCTTTTTGAAACACAAAGATATTATATTATATTATGATTTTAGACCAGGTGATATCTGCCATGATATGAAACCATTATTGCTTCTCACTAATATTGGTGATGCACAGATTGGTCGTCTGGTAATTGGCCACAGTGGGCTCCTGTCCACCCCTGCGGTTTCCTGCATCATCAGGAAGATCAAGGCCATTGGAGGGATTATCCTCACGGCAAGTCACAATCCTGGAGGCCCTGGAGGAGACTTTGGAATCAAGTTCAATGTGGCAAATGGAGGTGAGGATTTAGAAAATACATTTGCTTTTCCATCTGACTCTTATTTAGAAATTTTAAAGTCAAAAATAGAAGTTTGAGACAATTTGATTTAAAAAATATATATATTACAGCAAAAATTAATGCTAATGTTACAACTTGGCTCCTAGGCCATGATATAAAATGGAGTGTGATATCAGAATTGACAAATACAGGTGATTTGTTAAAGATTTGTTAAAGATTGGTGCCCTAGATTTGTAAAAAACCTAGGGCACCAAATAAAACTTTAATAACATTACAAGTTTCTCTAAGCATGCCTTTGTGCCACACCTTCTCCTGGATGGGCAGTTAAGTAAACTCATGCATGTATCCAAAGACTCTTGCACTGCCAGGAGTTGTAACACCAGTGAGGGATGCATTTTTCATTGTCTTTGTTTCTCTGTCTGGCAGGGCCCTCTCCAGACACAGTGATGGAGAGGATCTACCAGGTGAGCCGGACACTCGAGGAGTACGCCATATGCCCCGATCTCCGCATTGATCTCTCTAGGCTCGGAAGACAGGAGTTTGACCTCGAGAACAAATTCAAACCTTTCAGAGGTACAACATTCGTGCATGTTTAGTTAAAAAGCTTCTCTGCATCATTCTGAATTCTTCAGTGTTATCCACAAGCGTGGATTTTCCCTCACATTGCTACAAACTTTCCTGTTGTGTGATGCTAGTAGAACCCCTCTTTCTGTCACTCAAAATGCACAGAAAAAAAACATACTCTCATCCAGTACTAACAGGTTCTTCTGTCTCTATCCAGTGGAGATTGTAGACTCGGTTGAAGTGTATCTACAAATGCTACGAAACATCTTTGACTTCACTGCCATTAAAAGTCTCCTCACAGGACCAGATCAGCCTAAAATACACATAGATGCCATGAACGGAGGTCAGTTCATCAGCATACGTCCTGTAAGCCCTGCACTGCAGTTACTGTTATTCATATTATTCTGCTAACTTCTACTCACCTTTTGCTTTGTTACAGTGATGGGCCCCTATGTACGTAGGATTCTGTGTGATGAGTTGGGAGCTCCTGCTAACTCTGCTGTAAACTGTGTACCTCTGGAGGACTTTGGTGGCCGACCTCCTGAGCCCAACCTGACTTATGCCACCTCTCTGGTAGAGTCCATGAAAGGAGGCGACTTTGGCTTTGGGGCGGCATTTGATGCAGATGGGGTAAGCCATTTGGTTGAAGTCCTACTCCAGAATGTGCAATCATTTATTCAAGACTACATGGGTGTAGTGGTGCTGAAAAGCACTGCACCCATGGTCTGATACTTTCAAGTGTACCATATAATAGTGGTTTACACATTTGCTTCACAAATGAAAGGTTGCTGGTACAATTCTACCTGAAGACACAAATCCACTTTGGGGGTTTTGTCAGGAAAGGCATCATGCATAAAACTGCCAAGTCAAACAAAACAACAGTGCTACCTACTGTGGCAATCCACTGTGACAAGGGAATGGCCAGAAGTGGCTTTTAATCTAATTCAGTAATCACAGAGTGTGTTGCGTACCTCTGTTAATGTTTGGTTACCGCAGTAAACGCTTTATACAAACAAGATTTCCTGTTTAAGTTTCAAATTAAAAGCCCTCTATTATTTCAGGAAACAGAAAGGCTTCACTGTTTATATTGTGAAACATGCGCAAGACCTAAAGAACTCAAACTCAAAGTTTTATTAAAGAAAAATTGTAATCTTAAGCTTACCTCTGCCCAGGACATTCATCCTTTGACAACTGGCTACTAATTTACACCGGAAAAAAGGGAGCAGGGAGAAAGTTACATAACCGTAGAACCAATTTCTTACATATAGATAATTATTTTCTGCACAATGACAAAAGTCATGTAGGATGTCTTCTGGGCTGTCTTGAGGGGAAAGCTGCTTTAGTACTGTTTGCCTTAAAAAACAAACAACCGTGAAAAAAACAACAGATTTAAGGCGACATTTGAAACGTTTACACAGACCCCCAAGTTATTCAAAAACTGGATAAAATAACATGCAATAGGATGACCGGCAATTTTCCACTAAAACCTATTTTGATCTGTGTTGTACTGCAAACACTCTTATTAACCAGGACAAAGGAAGAAGTGCGCAAAAATTAATAGGTAATACTCGAAATCACTTACTGTACATTTTAGGGATGTTTCTGAGGTCTTATTAATCTGTACTGCACAGGAGGATGTTCCTAAAGAACATTATGAGCTGCCCCCTGTGAATTGTCCAGTATTCCTTCAACTGGATTTGGCTTAAAAGGAAATTAAAATACAGGGATTGGAAAATGCATGAAGAGATCTTTAGTAACTTGGACTCCTGCAAATATCCTTCAAAATTTGGTTTAATAAGTCATTTAAAAATATATTTTTAAAAAGAAACAGAAAATACTGACCTGAGTGTGCGCTGGGATCATATTTAAGAACATATTTAAGTGGCTGTGGCTGTTTTAGTTCTCATACATACATAATATCTCTAATAATCCATAATATTAAATAATTAAATAGATCCTTTTTGTGGTATTTACATGCCATGTTGCTCCACAATCTATTCATTCATTTCTTTAAGCCTAGCTGACTTTTATTGCTATAAAAGCTAAATCCAAGATATTGACTCCAGCCAGAGGCAGCAGAGAAATCCTTATTTATTTTTTATTTGTTTATAATTGCACGTTGATTTCAGGAGTGAAGGCAATGGGTGCAAAGTTGCAGTGCATGCACAATAATCCAACGGGCGTCTCACTTTTTCCACAATGTCATCCAATAGACATTTATTCTGTATAAACAGACACAGGCACACACTGTTTGCTTAGTAGTGTAACATCAGGAGAATTACATCACATCTGCTCTGTTTCTCCCCCAAGGATCGGTATCTCCACTGTGATTAGCACCGGTGGTTATTATCATACTGGGTGGATGTTTCTTTTTTGGGGATATATAGTAACCGATATCTTCTACGCTCCCCACAGTAATAATGAATCCTGGGGGGTGGGGGGATAGTACTGAGAATTTGTTACTTGTACTGTTCTATGTTTTGTAACCGTCTACTAAAGATCATTTATAGTAATGTGAATGTTTGTGATACAAACACACTTTGTCCTTAAAGGATGTTGTTTCTTATGTTTCTTCATTATCAGTAACGCTCATGAAAAGACCAACAATGTTCTAATCAGTGTCTTAAATGTGACAGCTTTCCTATCCCTTTAGCAGAATTCAGCTCATTACTATTTAAGTCATTATTTGGCGAGTTCAAAAGTATTTACGGCAGCAGGATGGAGTGCTGGGGACCGACTCAAAATAAACTAGAGTTGCTATATTCATTGTAATGAAGGGACATACAACAATGGTGGCCTGAGGAGAATTAAGCAATTTGTTTTGGTCTTTTTGTGGGGGTTGTTGGCAATACATGTACTATAAAAAGGGTTAATTAATGCAGTTATGCTAACTAACTACACAGGACTCACAAAGCACTTTATGGTTTTGTCGTGTTCTCAGGACCGATACATGATCCTTGGAGAAAATGGCTTCTTTGTGAACCCATCGGACTCAGTGGCCATCATGGGTGCTAACCTCTCCACCATCCCCTACTTCAGACAGTATGGCGTCAAAGGATTTGCTCGAAGTATGGCCACCAGTGCTGCCCTTGATAGGTACCACACACACACACACACACACACACACACACACACACACACACACACACACACACACACACACACACACACAATCAGTAGATGTAAGAAGTTCTATAACACCACCCACACTCTTCCTACAAACTCCTGCATCAGTCCAGTCTCCGGAGAGGGACGACACCCACTATGAATAAAGCTGTGAGATCACCCCCCCCCCACACACACACACACCAAACACACACACACACACTTACTCACCCCCCTATAAATACTGTGTGTTATGTAAGGGTAAAGCTAAGCAGAGGGTGGTGAGTGAGAGGATGTGATCACCGCCAAAGTCATCTCCATTAACATTGTTCCAGCAGGAGAGATCCCGGCACAGCACCTCGCTGACGCTTCTGCAGAATGCTGCTCAAGGGAGCCGTTTGATGAATGATGAATCTACTATAGTTGCTAAAGACTATGTATATGGATGGCAGTCATGAAGTTTAGCTGTTTAAAATGTGCTACCTAACTACATTAAAACATTTAACATCCTGATTTAATATTTTATAAATAATAGACCTTATAGAAGTGCAAAGATTTCATCCTCCCTTTTAGTAACTTTCAACACAACCTCCTTTTGACCCCTGCCTATATTTATTTAATCTGACCCTCTACCAGAAGAAGCGTATAGGTGCATATTTATTTTGTGTCCATGAACTAGACACATTAAAGATGCACTAAAGTGAGGTAATGGACTTCCAAAAGCATTTGGACGAGATTAAGAAAGTAAATCACTATTTTCAATATTTTACATTATCCCGATGAAGTTACTCTTAGCTCAAAAGACTCCTTCCTAAAAGGGTACTTGATGAAGAGAGGCCTGTGGTGGGCAGTGATGTGTCACACTGTCTTCTTAAACCACCATGTGTGATTTAAAATCTAAACAGCATCCGTGAAATTTATTTCATTTATTCATGTGTGTCTTTATGTGTGTGAAAGAACTAATCCTTTACTGTGTGTAACTGCTGAAAGGCACATGAAGTGATGCTATTACCAACCCTGATCCATCTGGGTTTCACAGTTGTGAGAGATGCTTAGAGGCAGTAAGAGAAACAATTTTGTCATTCCCCCTCCTGAATGTGTAAGTTTGCTAATTTACAAAGAAATTATCTGATCCTTTCCTCATAAAGAATACCGAAGATGGGTCATGAATCTGTCTTCCAATATGACAGTAACCCAAAACATAACGCCGTAGCAGCACATTAAGGTCATGGAGGGGCTTAGATGCTAGTCCCCAGACCTCAACATTATAGAAAATGAGTGGAGGGAGCTAAACTTGTGAGTTGCCAAGCAGCAGCAAATAAATCTGGTGATCAAAGGTTTCTTCACTGAGTACTAAGTCATTTTTACTTTTGGATAACACTTTTTTCACTCAATGACATTTAAATCAATTTATAACTGTTATGTACTGCGTTCTTTTCTGGATCTTTGGTTGATATTCTGTCTCTCTCCATTAAAATGAAACTACAATAAAAATTAGAGAAGGATAACTTTTTGCGAGCAAACTTACAAATTCAGCAGGGGATCAAATAATTATTTCCCCATTGTATGCGAATTGGAATTTTACGTCACAGAATTGCTGGTTATCTTTATTTACATGGTGCTGTTGCACACTAAGGCAGACAAACACACAGACTGCATCCCTTGATATTGCACTACTCCTTGCCTAAGGTCATGTCTTATGATGTTGAGCCCTAATAATCACACTGAATGAGTTGCTTGAAAGGTTTGCATACACTGGCTCCCCAGTCAGCTTGGCCTCATCACACACATGCGCACACACACACACACACACACACATGTATATAACGGCATGAACCTGATAAACTCGAGAAAGTGTTGAAGTGCTTAGTAGTGTGAAGTCGGACCCTGGAGTCTGTCCAAGTGTGGGCTGTTTTAGGAGACCGTGTGTATCTGTGTTCTGAGTGTTTAGACTGAGGTTCCCTCCCTGCTATGTGTTTAAAGTCAAGCAAACTGTGTTATAAAAGCTTTGATAAATGCGATGGTGTATATACTCTGTGCGCTGATGTGTATGTTAGTGTGTGTTAACAGAAAAGACAGAGAGAAAGTGAATGCAACTGTTTTCAGATAAGCAAAGGAAACTGACTGGATTCAGGTGGACAGGAGGCTGGATTTAAATCTATCACTTTGGTTGGAGTGTGTGCGTGGGTGATTTTATGTCTTTGTGCACATGCTATGCAAGACGCGGTGAGGGAGGAAGGGAAAGTGGGTGGGAAATGTTGGTAAAGGAAACATCTGCCTCTCTTTTCACAGTTCCAGGGATGGAAGGATGTAGGATTGAGCCACTGGTGTGCGTGTTACGATCATGAAATGTGAGCTCTTTTACTGATTAGCACGGCAAAGTAGAAAGGTCAAATATTTGATGTTGTGCTGTAGCTAAACAGTTACAGAAAGCTGTTAATGACCGTTGGCGTTGTGGTCATCGGGATTGTTTTTGTGCTGAGGAAAGAATTAGTAATTAAACCAAGCCACTAATTCTCTCTAGTGGTATTGCATGATGAATAAGAACCTAAAGTGATTAAAACCTTTACACAGTACCTTTTATATTTACTTTGACAGAGAACATTAGGAGTAATTGACCTCGACGCTGTGCCGGGTAACGCCATACAAGGCCACTTAAATCAGGTCAGGCAGGGAGAGCAGCATCAAGAACACAGAACTAGGCAGGCAAAGATAAACATTGCTCTAACAAGCACATTTATCGCCTGATTTACTATGATCGATAGCAAATATATTCTTGACACAGCTTTGCAAAATCCTAGAAAACTGTTTTGACATTATGTCACAAAGGTATGTTGAGATTGGCACTCCAAAATAGCTATGACCACTTCCAATAATTATGCTAAAATTAATTTTAAAGTATGTTCAGCTCTGACTTGTAGAGAACTAACAGAAAAATCATGGAATAAAATGCCAAGAGAGGAAGGTAGGGAGAGACAGATGGCTTCAGGGTCGGGGTGGGATTACATCAGGGAGTGACTCAAGATCCCGTCTTGTTTCCAGTGATTATGGACAGGTTGACAGAGAAGGATTCCTGTGGACTATGATGTTCACAGATAACATTGTGACTTGCAGTGAGAGTAGGGTGAAGGTGGATGAGGGACTGGAGGGGTGGAGGTGGAGGAATGAAAGCAACAGAATCTGTGTACAACTGAGACAGAGGAGGATGGAAAGGTGAATATACAGTATGTACTGAGTGTCAGGGGGGATTTATGACTGATAGTAGTAGTAAGAGTGAAAGGGGAGGGTTACAAGATGGTTGTAAATATATATATATACATATGATATATGATATGTGGTGTGGCGATGGTAGTGCTGCCAAAAACAGGAGGCAGAGCTGGAGGTGGCAGAGCTGAAGATTCTTAGATTTTTGTTGGGAGTGACCAGGATGAATGGATAGGATTAGAAATGAGTAGATCAGAAAGACAGCTCAGATTAAGCGATTTGGAGACAAAGTAACAGAGCCAAAGTTGAGATGGTTTGAAGATCTCAGAAGATGGACAGTAAATGCATTGGACAAAGGATGTCGACAGGAGGAGAAGAATAAGATCACAGAGAAGAATGTGTGATTGCTAAGGATAGGGATATGGAAGCAAATGATCTGCTGTGGTGCCCCCTGAAGAGAGCAGCGTAAAGAAGAAGAAAAAGAAGTTCAGCGTTGAGTTCCGTGGCAGCATTATCAGCAATTAACATTGCATTTCTGCTTTGACTACTAAGGGTTATTGGTTCGGGTCAAGCTCAAGTAATGCTCCGGCATTGCTGCTCTTTTAGCCTGAGCCCTAAATCCAAACTGAGGCGTGAGGGTGCTGAAGGCTATGTTTGGTAAAATGTCAAGCCAAAGCCAAAAGCTGGCCTTATTTTACTTCACGGATGTAGAGAAACATCTTCACTCATTGTACCTTCCCCCTCCGCTGGGATTTACTGAGGTGCAAGATAAAGGTTACTTAGTGTGGGTCATATTGTAAGCGTGTGTGCAACAGAGGTTCCAGAGAGTTGAGATGAAGGAAAGTGGACATACCTCCTACCTGCTCAGTTATGAAATTTCTTTCCAGCTCTAATCTTGTCGGAGCAGAGCTTCCAAACCATTCAAGACAGACCTGCTCTAACTTTCCTCAACTGCAGCTCAGTGTTGTCACATCCTAGAATGAAGTTATTTAGCTTTGTTCATACATGCAAGGCTGGACTTGCTCATCGCTTCATGTATATTAGAAGATTAAATGTAAGTAAAACACAGACAGTAAACATCAAAATAATCAACATCCAAAAATAGAACTTCCTTAATACCCTAAAGAAGGTATTCACAGGGAAGGATAATATAGCTAATAAATGATTGATACTAACCATTTAAAAATACTGTATATTATGTGACCGACTTTAGATTCCTTGCCTGTAAATTGTCAACACTAGTGTGAGAAAATGAACTTTGACTGGAGAGCATTACAGTTTACGGCTCACACCTACACACGAGGGGATTGCAGCTCTAAATAGGCCTTCCAATTTCATTCCTTGTGTCTCCAGACGTATTAATCTGCCAGGTTTTTTTAAAAAAAAATTTTTTTTTAAATCTCGTCAGAAGAATCCAACATCCCGGTTATCCTGAGACATTTTATTATATCTGTTTAAATGCACTTGTACAGTCATTCTAGCACTGTGTGTTCAAGAAGTTGTCTTTTAGTGGAACTGGAAATTTGATCTTAAAACCTGTTCTTGTTTGTGCTTTATCCCTGAGGATGTATGGATGTGAATGCTATGCATGGGTGTGTGTGCAAAGCTCTGTTGGTGCAATCATCAAACTTGAGAAAGCACGATTTGCTTTATTCTCACATTGTTCGGACGCTACATTTTTGCAACGTTGCATGAAAGCCGAGCACTGCTACAGTCAGTGTCAGTGCTTATGTTGGCCGTGGACGTGCCGTTCAAATCCCCCAGGGATCAATAAAGTATTCTGATTCTGATTCTGATTCTGAAAACATCAAATGCTCGTCAGAAGTTCAGAGTTCCTGTTTTCTTTTAGGAATGCCAGTCTTTCCATTCCAGTACTTTCTTCCCCAGGGTGGGGGAATAAAGCTGGTTTACTCTTATTTGGTCATTTATCCCATCCTCTTGTAAACAGCTGCGGAGGGCACTGGGGGTTTTATGCATGTGTATATGTATAAAACCACTTAAAAATTTTGAAACTCACCCATATTCACATTTATAGTATTGCACCATGAACTCTCACCACATCCCACAGTACGAGCATTTGAGATGCTGGTATCCATGTATTTGTTCCCTTGGCTGCAAAATCTGTTTTGTTGGTTGAAATATTTGGTTCTGCAGTTTTTAGACTTCTCCTGTAAAGTGTTTATATATTATGCAATGATTGCTGTGGAGATGTTTGTTGCAAACTAATCATTAAAACTAAAACTAAACTAAGCAGGCTTGAGCTGGTAACTTTTCTAATAGGATCAAAGACCGAACCTTTTCTTCAAGCGATAGTTATATCAAGCTGTAAGCAAGAACGCAAATATTAAATTGTCTTAATCCTGCTAACAAACAAAAACATTTGTTGGCCGTAAAACCAAAAGTTGCGGAAATGGTCGAATGAAAGCTCAAGGCTCAAGTACCAATCAAAAGTCAGTGTCAGTGTGTCGATCCCCGCCCTCCCCCCAGTCTGAGTGGTAACGCATCCTCTGGTAAGATGCTGAACCATGAGTTTAAAGTGCTGTATGAATGTCTAGCAGAAAGTGCTTTGGGTGCTCAAACTGAGTAGAAAAGCAGTGTATAAGTACTGATCCATTTACCATAAAGTGTGCATTTTTCTTCTTATCGCATCACTGCAGTTCCAGTAAATCGATTAGTTACTCTCTATTTTGTAATCTGCAACTGGGAACTTTTATTAGACTTTCTCTTTGCTCTTTTCCACTTTGGCTCTTTGCACTCCCTTTCCTCCCACATATTGAACTGTTGGCATCTTTTTTCCCCTCCACGTGACCCCAACATACACATGTATTCACACACACAGACACACTCACGCGCACACGCACTCCATCTTCTCCTCTCGCTATGCTAGCACACGGCTGAGGTTCTAAGTAAACATGAACTAAAAGGTTAACTCACTTTGTTCCTACTCCCTTTGCCTTATTAAGTTATTGGATGAGCTGCTGGCAGATTGCGCTTGTCATACAGCATTTGGTTTGTTTTATTTCAAAGGTCAGAGTTTTTGTGTGTAAGCTAGTTTCTACATCAGACCTGGGATGTTAGATGTTAGATTTTATTAGATATTAGATGAATATATTGTGTGTATGTGAGCAAATACATCGCGTGTACAGGCAGTTTTTCTGACTTTTCTCCTCTGCGTGTTTGTAGGGTTGCCAAAGCAATGAAACTGGCCTTGTATGAGACTCCCACAGGCTGGAGATACTTCGGGAACCTGATGGATTCTGGGCGTTGTTCCGTCTGTGGGGAGGAAAGCTTTGGGACAGGTATGACCTAGCACATTCACTTACTATCCAAACAGAAAAAAGCACTGCCTTTATAAAGAGAGATTTGAAATTGCTGAATATTATGAGTACAGATCTCTACTGAATGCAAATGCAAGGCAGGATCAGCTGGTTAGATTGTGAAAAGAGGATCGCTCATTCAAATCCCCGGACTATCTTTGAAAATGTGAGTGGGAGTATGTGCATCCTTTCCCCTCAGCAACAACTGGTGCCTGCAAACAAAGCTGTCACTAGAGGACTGCAGTGGCCAGCAGCTGCTGCTGCTAAATGTGCAGCAAGAACTTGCTGAAACAGTCACCACCACCACCACAAAAAAAACCTTTACATTTTTCCCTACGATTTTGGTCTTTTTTGCTACTTTTGTCTGCCAATCGGCTACTATTATAGTCTAAGTTTGCCAAAAAAGCTGAGCTGTAAGAAGTCAACAAAATCCAGCCTAACAGGGTAAGACACGTGACACGTTATTACTTTGCACATTTACATTTTTAAGTAAGTCAAGTCAGTTAATATTTATAATGCTAGGGTTTGTTTAAAAGCTTTATGGTCATCTGGTTCGTAATATTTCTTGCTCTATTGTTTTGTTTGTAAGTGTTATTTTTAAAGACGATATTTTTTAATTTTTTGGCATTTTGGCCAATCCGACTGATGCATCGCGGGATTCATGGTTCAGTAGCTTGCTCAAGGATAATTCAACATGCAGACTGACGAACCCAATCTACTAACCTTCTGACTGGTAGACGACCAACTCCCCCTCCTGAGCCATAACAACCCCATCAGCTCAACAGCTCATTCCTTAGCATCCCAGCAAACATGGTTGAAGACCAGAATCTCCCTGGTCAAAACTGGTCGGGGTACGACGTCAAAAACTGAACCATAGATGGACGCATGTCACAAAGTTAGAAACATAGATCAGATTATTGTAAAGAAGAAATTAAATAGATTTGTCTTTGTTTTTTTTGTTTTTTTAAAAGGACAACTAATATGGCTTGCAAACGGTTTATCAAGTATTCCTGTATATTAGTTACTACTGTAACACTTTTAAGCTATTTATGGTTTTGCCCTTTTAAATTCAAGTTAATTTGTCGCTTGGTAACTTTAACAAATCGGACTCTTACAGTCGTCCCCTCTTTGTTCACAGTGTCCCTATTAAAAACTCAGGAATGTTTTCATTCTAATGTAAAATCAAATCCTCAGTGTGACAGCAGGTGGACTCAAACTGCAAAAGTTCTCTTGATAGGAAGTCTAACGAGGACATCCTGACGACGTTTGAGTGATACCTCCAACTGATGTCGTGGTAACCTCGGCGACCATGGTTAAGCTTTTATTTTGGAACTACTTTGATTGCTGGGATGCAACCAAAAGACAAAACACTACCGACCTGTCACCTCTAAGAATAGGTGATCTATTTGTATGAGAGCTGGAATAATATCATCTAATAACCCTGGGTAAAAAACGTGATTTATAATGTGACTCCAGTTGTCACAACTGTAATTTTATTTTTATTTTTTGCTGGTTATAAACATGTTTATTTCTTATCTTTTCACTTTTTATTGTTCCTATTGTCTTGGAGCAACCGTGGCCACATCATTTCCTTAGGGGTTAATAAAGTATTCGGATTCTGATTCTGATCTAAACATGGGCGTCTGTGGGATTGAAGCACTCAAGTGGACATTACAGGAACTGCAGTTTCTGCCACTGTGTTGGCATCATTCCTGCTTGGTTCATTCCTTCCAGCTCTTTAGTAACTAGTGTGCTGTGTGTAATAATATTGATGACTGATGAGATTGCTTAAAAGGAAACAAACAAAAAAAGAACATTCAACTATTTATCAAATCATCATTTTCCTTTAAAGGTGAAAATTTCCCTATTCCGTTCTCTTCCAGTCTGTTCGAGGTCTACGTGTATAAGCAGTGCATCCTGCCTGCTCATAGCTCCATTCAGAGTCAACTAATAGATGAGAGGGCCGTGACCCTGACTGCATGTGTAAATAATCCCCATTCTTCTGCTATAAAAGGAGACAGGGGCTCCCTGAATCACGGCAACAAACCGACACTCCTCCAGTGGTAGCATTTTGTGAATACTAATGCAGACACGCACTCACGCCGGAAAGTATAAACAATTCATAAAAATACAGACATGTATAGGCTTGCATTTTAGATGCGTGTCCCTCTTGCTACAGTCCGAACCTCACCCAAAGTTTAGTCGTTGTTCTCTAATTCCTTGTGACTTCCTCTGCTTCTTTTTCTTTCAACTACTCAACCCTTTGTATTCACTAGAGAGGACACATTTAACATTTTATAACTTGAAGTAAAAAGAAACACGCCAGTGGGTGTGAACAGAAGAGAAAAGACCCATGATTGTTGCAAACGGAGGAGAAGATGGCGAGCAAATCCAAATATGAGAAGTATCGAGAAGGAGGAGAGAAAGGGAAGGAGCTGAGACTCAGAGAGGACTATGGGAGCTTACTCGTTATCTATCCATGTAAGGCAAAAAAGCTCAGAGGTAGCCCTGGATAGTAAATCATCAGAGCTGCACACCACTCTTGCTCTCTCTGAGACACGCAGCAAGAACAGTGCTAATTTAGAGAGCTATGTCAAACTTTGTGGGTTTTATTGGTGTCACTTTGAAAACAAAGGCACATCAGGTTAAGCTTTGTTGACATAGATATTAGATGTCTTTTATTAGGTGTCAATCTCCGCCACCTTTTCTGTTAAGATGAATGACAAAGACACAGAGAATGAGGCAGGGACTTAACAATAACAACTGCCAGTTTCCTAATGTGCCGGACATAAAGCTTTAGGTTCTTATTTTTAGTGTAGATGTTGAGAGGAATAGTAAAACAGACACAGTACTGCTTTTTAGTTTTTATTTTCTTTCCGATTTATAAAATATATATAAATCCAGCTTAAAATAACAGCTCACTTTCCATTTAAAGCTCAAGCAGGGGAATGTAACACATGCTTAACCTCAACACATACCTTTACAGTGCAGCTGTCTCTGAGAACAGAGCGAAAGCTCCCCAGTGAAGGAGACTGTGGGTGTGATGCGCTCCTCTGTTTGAGTTTGTTTGCTCTGGGCTGGCAGGAAAGATTGTTTGTGTTGCAACTTTTTGTACGTTTCCAAGAGCCCGAGGCAACTGTTGCGAATTGGATCTGTGAATGAATTCAGTTGAATGTTGTAGATTAAAATTAACCCACCATTATACAGTTACATTAATAATTGGTCAATACAATAAACATTCCCTTTAGTTAAACTGCAGGTGAAAGTATTGTTCCCTTTCTTTGATAAAGTAACAGTTCATAATTTTAATTCATTGTTACTGTAACAAGATTCAGATAGTAAAATCAAGTCGAACATGCAGCTATTACTAGGAGATGGTTAGCTGAGGTGTTATAAAAAATGAGAAGCTAGATAAAATAGCTAGCTTAACTCCAAACTAACATGTTTTTCCTACCTTGGTACCGTATATCTGGATTTAGTGGAAGTCCTGTGCTAGGTAATGGTACTTATGTAGGGCTTTTCTACTGAATTTGAGCCTTACATTCTACTGCAAAGCTCATTCACCTAATCATAGAAACCTATTCATATAGCACTTTTATCTATACCTTGAGACTGAGATTCAGCATCTTGTCCAAAGATAATTTGAAACGTATACTGGAGGAGCTGGTGACAAATATGCCAAACTTCAGCTTGGTAGACCACCTGCGCTACCATGTAAGCAACAGTGCAGAAAGTATAAACAACTTCTTATACAGACCCATGCTAACTGCTTATCCTTGTTTCTAATGTTTGTGTTACACTGAGCTAAAGGGCTAATCATAATTTCCAAAATTAAAATAACCTTCAATGTCTTGCATGAGGCCACATTTAGCTCCACTGCAGATTTTTATGGAAGTTTAGCCCCAATAACTAAGAGAAGTTTACACAGAGATGTTGAATTTTGCACGTTTTCCTTCTCTTCCAGGTTCTGACCACATTCGTGAGAAGGACGGTTTGTGGTCCGTGTTGGTGTGGTTGTCCATTATGGCAGCCAAGAAACAAGGCGTTGAGCAGATTGTCAGAGAACACTGGGCCAGGTTTGGGCGTAACTACTTCTGCAGGTAAACAGCTAAGTAATCAAAACATTGTGTATCTATTGAGGTTTCTCATGTGACGTCATGTGCACATTGCTCGAGATTCATCCGCTATATTATGGTGCGATGCAACCACACGTTGCTATTAAAAAAGGCTTATTCCCAAGTAGTTGATAGTGGCTCCTGGAGGGTGATGTGGTATTGTTGTCAATGCGATAACTTCAAAATGAGACGATATATCATTTTCAAAATTATACCATGCAAACAGGTGCATGTACTAAAACTCAGGGGTCAGTTTGAATCTCAGTCACCTCAACCTTAAGAGGTCAGAGGTCAGTTTTTCTGAAAATCTTATGAATGCAATTTCTCAGAGCGAGTCACCTAGGATTTTGAAATTGATAACACATGTGCATCTACTAGAAGGCTAGGGGGCCGCACTGGTAGCCACAAGCATTTTCATGTTTGGTTTTCAATACTCGTAAACTTCTAGCCAAGCTGTAGTAAAACTTGACAAAGTGTGACACAGAAATAGAGACGATTTGCCTTCAAAGCAAAAGTTGTTCAAGAATCTTTTACTTTGAAAGTTAATGGTTCCTGTTTCCAGTTTGTGTTGCATTTTTACAGTTTCACAGCAGCTCAAAAAGTAGCTGGATGGTGTTTGTAGGCAAGCCTGTAACTTCCATTCAGACTACGGACAGCCCACGATGAGTGGTTGATAGATGATCACCGACTGGCCTCTAAGCTGGTGTGACTGAAACCTTATTCACTTGATCCTACAACGTCACTGTGATTGTCACACATCCAAAATAGCCTACAAGCTAATGCCGTGTGGTTACCTCAAATCTTTTCTCACTCGTTTACTAGTTTTCGTCAGAACCTTCATCATGATTGTGTGAATACATGCTGACTAACTTCAGTAATAACTTCTCTTCACCTCGTCTTAGTCCTTACCGACCCCGCATATGCCTCGCTGGCTTTCACCTTAATCCACCCCCCTCCCTCCAGTCCTTCTCACTCGTTCTTATTTTAACTTCTCCCCTGTGAGAGGCACAGATAGCTGCCACAGTCAGTCTTCCCACTGATAGCTGCAGTAGTTTTTATGTTCCCACAGAGAGCTTCTCTAAACTGATGCTTGTTTCCCACAACACATAAAGTAGATGGACAGGTTATACAAGACGTGTCCCCAGAATCTCTGTGGTACATCTCTTGCAATTTAGAGCCCTTTTCGGTAACATAAGTAAGATGATGCGGCAAGAAAACTGAACGTACCTAACATAAGCAAACTCTCCCTTTTCTGCTTTCATGACCTCATTGAGTCTTACGTGTGTTCATAAATCTTGTGTGCATCTTATGATTGTCAGGTTTGACTATGAAGGTCTGGACCCACGTGCAGCCTTTTACCTAATGAGAGATCTGGAGGCAGTAATCTCAGACAAAGCATTCACCAGCCAGAAGTTTGCTGTAGGGGACCACATGTACAGCGTGGAGAAGGCTGACAACTTCGAGTACACTGACCCTGTGGATGGAACAGTGGCTCGAAACCAGGTCAGTGTAAGGAAGGCTGTAACAGCAGGATGTTGCATGACACGTTATTATTTGGCCATTCACACTACAGCTCTGACCCAAAGAAGCCCAAATGGGAATATACAGCCCACCATGGGAAACACTCCAGTAGATACGGTGTCTACTGTGGTGCAGCTCTTGACTTCGATCGTCCAGCTGCAGAACAAAGGCCAGCTGCCAGCATAAGCACCCTGAAAAAGGAATTTTTTTTTTACAACAAATTAAACGTCAGCTTCCGTTCAGCTCCCACAGTGCCACCACCGTACCATATAAGGTTAATTACACACTAGGAGGGAATCCCAAGACCAATTTATAAATTGCACACAAGGGAAAAAAATTCTTCAAGAATTTCCCAAATATGGGATAAATAAAGTGTTTCTTATCTTATTGTGGCCCACCAAAGCAGCCAATGCTGGATGTTCTGACAAATGTGAAATGCATGTAGTGCAAAACTGAACATGGTGACGACACAGGCATCACTACAGGTGAAGGGAGCACAGGTCAACAGGAAGGCAGAGTTTAAAAAGCCCTGGCTAACTGGCTAGGTGTTTTACATTGTGACAAATCCCACTCAGCTAATCTCAGGACCCGCTTCAACAACGGAGAACAACATGTCAGGTGACGCTGTGTGAGGCAGGCAGGACTGGACCCAAAGTGCAGACTCACAGGCAAGACTGAACTTAACGAAATCTTTATTGCTGAATTTATAGATACATAACAAAACTGAGAAGGCTAAGGGCAGACACTAAACCGACATACAGAGAATTATCACAACGCTCAGGACACACAGCAAGAAGGAGTTCACGACAGACACAGGACAAGAGACTGTCAAAATAAAACAGGAAGCACAAGAAGCACACAATAAGACTCAAACTGACTACTACATGAAAGACGAGAGAGCGAGGGACGAGAGAGACACACAGAGAAACGACTGGGAAAACAGGCAACTAAACTAGGAGACTGACAGGCAAACAAACATGAGGACAAGACTGACTTACCTGGGAGATTCTGAGGGAAGGACACAGAGACAAGGACCTAAAAGGGACCACATAACAAACAATACAACTTAAATTAGAAATACAGAAAAAGTAAAGAGCGGGAGAAAACGAAACCAGGAAACATAAGTCACACCCCTTCCCTGTCCCAACTCACCTGTAAACCAATCAGCATAGCATGAACCGACACATTAATTTAGCATAGAAGGACCTTAAGCTGTAACAAGACAGATCAGTAGATCCTTTTGTGCAAAAAAGTGCAAAAAAGATTGTTTTAAATAGTTGCCACTCAGGCTAGAGTTACTCTTAGAAGCTGGGTGCTATTAGTGTCCTGTTTGCTTTACTTATCTCTTGAACCTGCTGTTTCTGTTGAGTTGTAATTGTTTTAGTAAAGTACTACACATCACTCGTAGCACAGCGCATTACTTAATTACTCGCTAGAGAAAGTGCTTCATGACACTACTGTTTACATCACTTAAGTGTTGGATTCTTCACTGGCTTGGTGTCAGCATGCTGTGCGTGCAGATGCTTGCAAAGAGCAGACGTTGTGTAGAATGCAGCAGAATATAGTCGTTTCTGTCATGGTCTCAATTAGATTAAAAACAACCAGAACAACTTTGAAGTCATTTATTGGTTCCATTCTCCAGACTGGTTACCTTAAACTGAGATTGACAATAAGTTGACCAACCAAAAGCCGCAAACCTGTTTGTTCAACCCAACATCGAATTGCATTGCATTAGAAAAGTGACTGAAAAGCTGCTTCACATCAGGTCACACACTCTCTCTTCCCTTTGTTCACATACATGTACTCAGCCTGGTGTAAGCCAGACCACCCACTAAGCTTCAGTGCTGTCTGATCAGTAAGGCTCCATGTTTGGACATGACAGTCTATCTTCCTTTTGAAATTATAAACATATGCATACACGCACATAACATACATCATGTATCACTACAAACACCGATAACTCGCTAGGTTAATGCAACCTTCCTTCCTTCCCTTCTTTCTTCTTCTTTGTGTCTGTGACTTTCACCCAGCTGACTTCTCTTTCCTGCCCAGAAATTTGTGGAAATTTGTCAACACTTCTTAGCTTCCGCCCCACCTCACAAACACACAAACACACACACATTGTGCATTTTGGTGTGTACATCCGTCCAGTTGTCCATGAGCGTAAGCGTGAACACATGCGTACCCTTCCACTCCCGATCCTTGTTCGCACTTGTGTTTTCCACTCTGACCACCGGCTTCACCTTGTATATCTTAACGCCGTGAAGGAGTCTTTTGTTATCCTGCTGTGACTATTCCACTGTGTCACCATGGATACAGCAGGCCAACAGCTTTTTAGTCAGTCACCCCAAAATACTGATAAATCCTCAGCATCCCAGTCGCCCCAGTGAATGTTATTACAACACACATTCCTCCCAGGACAGAATTATATCAGCTGTCGTCTCACTTTGCAGTCTCTCCATTGCAAGTGTGTTTGAAGGGGGAAGAGCTGGCACACGAGAGACGCAAACACACTCAAACACGATACACAAATACACAAGACAAAGCTTGGGGGATTTACACAGCAGTGGCATCGCGGCCTTTTGTAGCTGGCTACTGAATTCATTCCACGTCGTCTGCATATCAGATGATGGAACAACTTGTGCGCTAAATGTAGATACTGCCTTTTGGATAATTTGGTATTATGCGAAATTTGTTTAGTAAAAAATATCTACCAACAAAAAGAAGCGAAGGTTTCTATTAAACGAGTAAGAAACTTGTCTTCTTTATGTTTGTGGTAATTTTTTTTAATCTATGACTGAATTTGATCAAATGTTGCTTTACCTAATAGCTAATGACTAAATGATAAAGATGACAGCTCATTAAAAGAATGACTTTGATTGTATCTTTAGCTAAGGCTGGCTGTGGCTGTATCTCTTAAGATAGCTATAGAATTAGCAGTGTCTTGATGGCTTTTTGACTGTAAGTGCCTCAGAGTGTGGAAAGCAGGGCTGTAGTAACACAAATGTTTTTGTTCTAAGATGTCCGCTGTTAGGCACACGTTTCAAGCACTTACACTCGGGAGAGTGTAGATAGACAGACTTTTTAAGATCAAGTCTGATCTACAGTTCTGTGTAAAGGCATTGTCTTTATTTTATTATTTTATCTTTTTTTTGTTTTTTATCTTTTATCTTTTTTTTTTATCTTTTTAAAAAGTGGTTTTGTGCAATAGATCTTTATTATTTTCATGCTTTGTCTTGAAAAACAGATGATTTTTTTCCCCATTTGTTTAGTCGAATCTATTAAGAAATGCCACAGTTTCATAGGCATGAAATCATAATTTTGCACTTACAAGGTGATTCTAAAAGGACTATTAGAAACTTGACATATTTCATCCTTAAAAAGCCAGACCGTGTTCTTAAAAAAATCTGAGGAAAATAGATAAATGGAGGAACAAAGAAGAACTGCCAGGCGTGAAAAATGATCTACAGCAGATAAACAGTATCTGAAGATCACATCCTTAAGAAATAGGCAGAAATTCTGACAAAGGACCTTAGAGGGTCATTCGATCCTTAAGCTGATGCATCTGCTGTTCACTGAAGCCTCATCAGAAATGGTCTCAGTGGAAGGATGGCTGGGAAGAAGCCATCTTTAAAGAAAGGAAGCAGGGAGAAAAGACTGAGATAAATTACATGAGAATTTGATTGAAAATTAGTGGCAACAGGGATTATAGAGTGATGGATACAAATTTTTGGTTCACATTGTTGTCAGTGGAGGTCAGAGAGGTAAGAGGTAAACAGTGAGTGTCTATACCCACCTGTAAAACATGGTGGACGCTCTGTCATGGTTTCAGGCTGTAATTCAGTGAGTGGTGTTGAGGATCTTGTCAAAACTGATGGGATTATGAATACACAAAAGTACTATAAGATTCTGATTTACCGTGTAATGCCAGGAAGAAGGCATCAGTTTAGCAACAGCTTGACTTTTCGGCACTGATCTCAAAGACACTTCCTATGCAGGATAGAAAAACAGATAGTGGAACACTGTCAGTCATGGATTGGCCTCCTCAGAGTCTCAACAATACTAAAGCAGTGCAGGGTCATCTTGACAAAGAGCAGAACAAAAGGCAGCCAGCATCAAAATAAGAGGGCTGATGTCCCTCAACAAGTCTAGGGAACTATTCCTGAAGACTACTCGGTTTCGTTCACTATTACTTGCCCTTATATTATAGCCCATATGGCCCTGGCAATATGGTAATGTATGCTGATTTATCGCATTGGAACTGACAACAGGACATCCTAACTTCACTGAACTGTTTCAATAACTACAATAGACATATGAGGCGAAGGTAAATTTAAAAAATCCTAATGTGTTTATAAGAAGCAGTTGATTACGATGGTCAGTGCTGACTCGTGTAGATATTCTCTGCTGCAGCTCATTTCATGTGTGAAATCAAAATGCAAATGAAGAGCCATGACTTGTTTCCCCTCTTGTGTTAGTGGGACTTTATTGCTCTGTGCTTTCTTTCCCCACATTTCCACACCAACATTAATCCATGAATAATTCCACACAGTTGCAGAGGAACAGCAGTTGGCATGGATGCTGGAAGGTGGGAGGGAGGCTCAGACAAAGACCTCTCCAAAATCTCTAAGCACCTTTAGGCTGGTAGATGAACAAATGGATTGATAGATGAATAAAGATGAACACACATGCACGACACACATGAGTTATGGCTGGTATGTGCTCCACTCGGGGCCTCTGAGCTCTGCATTGGCAAGTGTTTTTAACAAGCATTAGTCAGCCTTCTGATAACTGCCACTCTATTGTTAGTGAGTTGACAGACTCACAGATAGAGAGACAGACAGCTGGACGGACGTCTCTGATTATTGCCGTCTCTCTTCACCTGGACTCTGGCATTTTATCCTTCATTCCCAGAGTGGTTCAGATATTTCCATTTAGTACTGCGTTCTGTAAACAATAATGCTGAGCCACAGTTAACTAATAGGCTCACAGCCATTTGTCTGAGACTGGCTGCTTTGGAACTGGGACAGTGCATCCACTTGACTTTTACTACTATACAAAACTTTTGTTTACTATAGTTGCAATAACATTTGTCAGTATCGAGACATCTAGTACAGCTTAACGCCTGAGGTGGGGATACTTTGACAATACAGTTTGGAGTCCTGTTTTTTCTCATAACATGTTGCCGTCACCTCCCTTGAACTCTTGTACTCTAATCGAATAATGAAGGAGAGACTGTGGAATTCAGGACAGATAAGCGCTGTTACAGATGCATTAGTCGAAAAGTTTCTTCCTTACGTCAGTCAGCAGGAGATATATTTGATTGGTCCCAATGCAGTGATATCCTGGGATTAAGTTTGAAGAGTCACACACAGAGTTCAGTTATGAACCTTAGCGAGAATGTTATCTGCTGTAAGAGTCAGGAGATTCTTGGAAAGTGCAGCTGTAGTTATAACCTTATGCAACTTTATAGCCAACATCATTAGGAATGTGAGTGCGCTGCATGCATCAAGAGTACAGTTTGAATCATGCGCCAACAAAACACACAGTAACAGTGACATCTAGCGGATGTTTGCCTTTACTGCATCACTAATTACAGGACTGAATGTTTTAACAGAGGTCTGATGATACAAGATTTGTACTTTTGTGTGCTGTAAAGTCACACTGAATTTGTGCATTCAAATGATTTTTGATTTTTTTATCCTATCCACTCAAATACATGACCATTTATTTGTCTTTTACTTTTAGCCATTTACTTGTGTTTAAAAAAATATGTTTATATAATTTTTAATATTTAAAAGAGAAAGAGAATAGTAAGTTAATGAAAAAGTAGACAAAAGTCAATTGATAAAAATTAAGAAAACAATTTTTTTTTTTTGTTTCCAGGGTTTGAGGATTATCTTTAATGATGCGTCCCGCCTGGTGTTTCGAATGAGCGGGAGCGGCGGAGGGATGGGGTCCACCATTCGCATTTATGCTGAGAGCTTTGAGAGAGACCCGGAGAGACACAACAGAGAGACACAGGTACGCAGATGGGTTTGATGGTGTTTATGTACCTTCTTTTTGTGACATTTGTGCTTATATCAATTACTTCTCACCTTTCAGTGGAAAAATCCTGTCCTAAATCCCTTCAGGAATGGCATCTAGCCAAGGTTGAACATTTGAACCTCTTTGTCTGGCTCTGGTGCCTTTCTGTGTTTTAGTTTCCCTCTGGGTTCAATAAAGGTGCATGTGAGGTTAATTGTCCGAAGACATGGATGAGAGAATGTGTGCTTGTCTCTCTGTGTTTTCCCCTGAGATAGACTGTGACTATCCCAGGGTGTACCCACCTCTTTCCCCATGACAGCCAGGATGGGCTCCACCCAAATCACGATCCAAAGAAAATAGAGGACTGTATAGAAGTACTATCCTTATCTTGAACTATGGTGTGGCCATTTGTTTGCCATTTGTAAATTCTTCCAACATTATTAATTTAGCATTATTATGTCATCTTTAGCCAGTTTTACCACCGCAGGAAAGCTTTGTTGGCACACAGTAGCAGAAATGATGCTTCATAATGAGCTTTTTCAACATATTAAATGCATGATATGTATCTGTGTGATACACAGGAGATATTCTATCATTTGAATGTTTAAAAACTTTAATTATATACATATATACTCCTAAACTACTACTTAAGTCTGTGATTTAGCAAACATAAAATTAAATCGATTGTGGTTCAAGAGTTGGCAGTTTGTCTTGTAATCGGAAGGTTGCCGGTTCGAGCCCTGGCTCCGACAGTCTCGGCCATGGTGTCCTTGGGCAAGACACTTCACCCGTTGCCTACTGGTGGTGGTCAGAGGGCCCGGTGGCGCCCGCCAGTGTCCGGCAGCCTCGCCTCTGTCAGTGCGCCCCAGGGCGGCTGTGGCTACAATGTAGCTTGCCATCACCAGTGTGTGAATGTGTGCATGAATGGGTGGATAACTGAATGTGTAAAGCGCTTTTGGGGTCCTTCGGGACTAGTAAAGCGCTATACAAATACAGGCCATTTACCATTTAAATAAAGTCCAAACTTATGTATGCAAGTAAGCATAATAACATAGATTAAATATATGCACAAGATGAATGGAGTAATATACAGTCATTGTTGGTACAGAATTTAAATAAGCAATAACCACAGCCTCTGTTTTATCCCAATTTGGGATAAAACATAGAGGCTGTGAAATTCATCTTATTTCCAGTTGACATCATGTCTTTAAGCAACAAAGACTTGGATGCGGGAATTAGATGACTTCCAGGAGGAGGAGGAGGAAATTTAACAGGGATGTAAAGGAAAAATATTTGTGCTGCAGAGAGGAACAAGTGGAACCCCAAAAATAGGAATGAAAAGAGTCCATATTTATCTGGGTCCCTTAAAACCTTTAACATAATTATGAAGCAGTCGTTCCAAAACTTGTGACGTTTATAGCAGAAATAAAACCTATGGCTCAGATTGCAAGAGGAATAATGTTGGAATATGTTATCTAGAAGTTGAGAAACAGACTCTATTTAATATCTTAAACCTAGCACACGGTGTACCATTGATCAGTCAGCCTGATTACAAGCGCCTGCTCCCAGGCAGTTTTGTTTTTGAGTATTCAGGGCCGCGACTTTTAATTGAGTCTAAAGGCCAGAAGACGGTTCGATGGCTGTTCAGCAGGGAACAGGGGAAAACACTCCTGCTGCAGTTTATTTACTAATTGTTTACATGTTACTTCTGACATACTGTAATTCACTACATATTAGCAGAGTAAATACTCTGTAGTGATAAAATGTCTAAGGGTTTCATCACTTGTTGTCTTGAGCTCACGTCTTCAGACAATAATTGATGAAGTATGGTTAAATTTTGATCCGAGGTTTATGTCAGGCTGAGCAGTTAAAAAAAAAGAGGATACAGCATGTACTGTGGTTGTATTGTGATTATGTATTATAACTTTCATTCAAACTGTTAGATGACTGGCCTGTAGACTTTGGAGTGTTTAACAATGAAAGCTTGTTGTGTGGCTATGGATGTTTGGGATAGGTAGTGTACTTTAAACACTTCCGGGAGTTATAAAGATGCCTTCGCAATTTAGAGTGGTGTGTGTGTGTGTGTGTGTGTGTGTGTGTGTGTGTGTGTGTGTGTGTGTGTGTGTGTGTGTGTGTGTGTGTGTGCGTGCGTTCAGATTAACGACATTTCAATTCTGACTTTGCCACATAAAAAAGCAAAGAAAAGCAACAAAGTGTGTATTTGAGAATTACTTTTTAGTCTTTTATTATTAAAATGCAGGTGCGGTAATTCAAAACGTATAGGGCAGCATGAAGTTATGTCCCAATGTTACATCCCCCTTTTTATTCATGAAAATAGAAAATCCTCCTCGCTAAACTGCTGTTACGATAAGCATACCTGAACTGTGATTTAACTGCTGTGTTTATTCAGCCAATAAAAATGTGTTATTTGTGGCATTGCACTGAACCCTCGGATTATCCATCATTAGATCATAAATTCAACATCTAATCATTCTGGCCCTTACCCAGCGCGCATGAATTATCAGAGACGACATACATGATTGCACGCCATGCTTACTCAGCTAGATTAGAGGGACAGATTTTATATACAAGATTCTCAGCCAAGCTAAAAAAAAAGCCACATGTTTGTGTGCAGCCTTAGTAAAATCTGTGCTTTCAGTGTAATACATGTTTTTTTGCATGTAGCAGTTTTGGGATGAGAATATCATACAATGTAGAGTGTTGTGGAAAAGTCTTGAGATCACCAGAAAATGGTAAATAGATTTAGTGATGTACTTATAATTTCTTCAGGAATAGTTCTCCAGGCATCTTGAAGGACACTTTAAACTCTCTTTTGGATGTTGGCTGGTTTTTCTTTTGTTCTTTGTCAATAATATTGAAGTTCAGGCTCTGGGGAGGCCAGTCCATGACTGATTGTGTTTTACTGTGTGTTTATCTATCCACATATGTTTTTACCGGACTGGGAGTATATGTCAGATCAATGTCATGCTGAAAAATGCATTTGTTGTCTATCAGTTGCTTTCCACATGGTACTATGTGATAGATTAAAATCTTTCTGTACTTTCCTGCATTTATAATTCCATGCATTTTGACAAGATCTGGCTGAAATTCAGTGTGTAATTTGGCATACCTCAGCCTTTTCTCCCTGTTTCCCTTCCTTAACAATGGCTTCTTGACAGCCACTCTTCCACTGAGACCATTTCTGATGAGGGTTCAGTGAGCAGTAGATGGATCAGCTGAAGGCTCAGATGCATCTCTCAGGTCCTTGCTGGATTTTTGTAAAGACAAGGTTTGGCTACTTTCAACCAAAATATAAAGAAATGAGGGGTGTCTCAAGACTTTTGCACGGCCCTGTACATGTCTGTTGTTTTCCATCACACAATACTGTTCAAGGTTCAAGGTCCAAGGTTCAAGGTTCAAGGTTCTTTATTTGTCACATGCATAGTTATGCAAGTATAACACACAGTGAAATGTAGCCTGACACGCTCCTCGACATGTGCAAAAATGGGGGGGAGAACATTATATATATATATATAGTATATACATTGGGTGAATGTGCAGTAGTAGCAGCAAGCAGGTGAATTCTGTACATTAATATGAATAGACATCTGACTATTTTACAGGATAGACAATATAAACATATTTAAAATTAAAGGAATTTTAAATGTACATTGTGCCTTGGTTTAGACTCTAAACCAGGACTCTCTTCCAGACACTCTAAACTTTAGAGTGTCTGGAAGAGAGTCCTGTCTCAGTCAATTATAGATGATGTGAGAGGGCGGGTGTGTGTGTTTAGGGCACGGATGGCTTGGGGATAGAAGCTCCTCTTGAGTCTCTCTGTCCTTGCCCGGAAGATGTGGAACCTTCTACCAGATTGCAGAAGTTGGAACAGTTTGTTGCCAGGATGGGACGGGTCCTTCAGTATCTGCGCTGCTCTAGTCCGGCATCTCCTGGTGTAGGTGTCCTGAAGCGGGGGGAGAACAATCCTGCAGCAGCGTTCTGCTGTACGGATCACTCTCTGGAGAGCTTTTTGGTCCTTCACACAGCTGTTCCCAAACCACGATGTCATGTTCTGTGTGAGGATGCTCTCCACAGCGCCTGTATAGAAAATCCTGAGGATCTTTGGAGAGACCCTGAACTTCCTCAGTTGTCGTAGGTGATACAGGCGCTGCCTAGCCTTTTTGGTCTGGACCTGAATGTGGGCAGCCCATGTCAGGTCTGAGGAGATGTGGACACCAAGATACTTGAAGGACTGCACCCTCTCCACTGGAGCTCCATTGATGATAATGGGCTTGTAGTCTCTGTGCTGACCCCTTCTGAAGTCCACCACCAGCTCCTTGGTCTTGCCGACGTTCAGCTGGAGGTGGTTGTCCTGGCACCATGATGCCAGATTCTTCACTTCATCCATGTAGGCCGCCTCATCGTTGTTGGAGATGGCACCCAACACCACTGTGTCGTCAGCAAACTTCACAATGGTGTTGGAGCCATGGGTGGCCACACAGTCTGAAGTGTAGAGGGAGTAGAGCAGTGGCGAGAGGACACATCCCTGAGGTGCTCCTGTGTTGATGGTGATGCTGTTAGAGACGCATCTACCCACCCTCACCACCTGAGTTCTGCCAGTGGGGAAGTCCAACACCCATGCACACAGACGGCTGTTAAGTCCCAGATCCCTGAGCTTTGTGAACAGTCTGCAGGGCACTATTGTGTTAAACGCTGAACTGTAATCAACAAACATAGTTACCCTGTTTCTTGTCCACGTGGCTGAGAGTGGTGTGTAGGATGTGGGCGATGGCATCCTCTGTGGATCTGTTGGATCTGTAGGCGAACTGCAGCGGATCTGTGGTGTCTGGGATGGAGGAGGAGATGATGTTCTTCAGCAGCCTCAAACACCTTCATTACTACTGCTGTGCAGTAAAGGGTTCAAATTAACACTGACCCAACAGCAAACCTGTTAGTCATAATGTCAAGTTTGTGGGATGTTGTCATTATTTGTTGTCTCATGCTCACTTTGTATGCATTTTCTAAATGTAAAAATAAAAAAGAACCAGTTGAATAACCAAGTTAAAGCTCCTATAAAATCCCCTTAATGCGGATGTTGAAACAGTTTTAAAGGTCTAGACTTACGTAAGTCTAACTTGGTTATCTGCTCTGGAATCTGTTAACACGTGATGTCTATAAGTATAATGTGCCAACCTCGCACAGAAAAACTGACCAAAAAGCTCACGAAATTCTCAAGAACTCGACAGTAACTTAGTGTGAATGTGAAAGATTTAAAGGTCTGATTGAGTTTCGAAGCTCTGCCTTCAGCTCTCTTTGCTTTGTCTTCAGGTGGTGCTGGGTCCTCTCATTGCCATTGCCCTGAAGATCTCTAACATTCACGAGAGGACAGGACGCCGTGGCCCAAATGTAATCACATGAGCAAGTGAAAAAAACCAACCAACCAAAAAACACTCACACTCATATGCAAACACATGAAAAATATCCTCAAAGCACCTGTTACTTTCTTGGTTTCATCTTTAAAATATCTCTGTAGTTTCAGCCTCATTTTTCATTTCTTTTTTGACTCAGATGCTTACCGCTGACATTTGTCTCTCAAAAATAAAGTTAAAGTCGCATACAGTGTTCTCTGTTCTTTATTGACGACTACCATTTAGTGGATCAACGTGGCAGGCGTAATTATTGTTGTGGATAAATAATGAAAAAAGGTCGACAGCGAACAGATTATGAGCGTGCAAACTCACATTTCAGATTGCTCGAACCTATCACAGCATGTTTTCAACTATTTGACCTTTTAAAAATCTGAACACTTTAGTTAACCTTCTGTTTAAACTTTAAAACAAATTAAATATTAATTTGCATGTATGAGTTGAAATTTGCATCATATTTGCCTAAACCGAGGCTAGTACTGCACCATAATACATACAGTATAAAGGCATACTGTGGTATAAATATGTGTTAACTTTATTAAAGCCATAAAATTAAAACATATTTCTTCTATGAATACTTGATAAGTAACCACAGTCATATTTCAAACCTACATAAGTTAAAAAGAAAAATGTACTCTCAACAGAGTTTTAGCTTTTATTCTTTAATTTAGGATTTGAAAATGTTGTATGATCATGTTTGAATTCATTATTTCTTTTTTTTTTAATCCAAATAAAATATTTGTGTGTAATTCTTGTCCTTTTCATTTAGTCAGATGGCTTTAAGGACAAAAAGAAAAAAACAGACTTAGTGAAATATGTTGCCCTTGGGTGTTTTGTTGTGCTGACACCATATATCAGGAGGTGTATGAATGCACGCTCTTTCGAGGAAAGAGCGTGCTTTTAAGCATAAAGTGTGTTGAAGTTGTTGTGTTGAGACAAAAAAATGAAGAAGGCTGATCTTTATATGGCCTGAATGAGACACGCAGAACTCATAAACAGCCTGATTGCTGTCTTTATCAGTTGAGGATATGCCAGTGGATATCCGTAAGGATGTGTTCACTCAGCCAGCCAGACATTACCAGCCAGCCATAGCAGGTTATTGCCCCATACAACAGTTTTATAGCATCAGGTGTTATTTCTTAAGCTGGACGGGGATAGGGGGCACTTTATCAACTTTAGACAAGTTGCTAAAAACACAATTTAGTTAAAATTGTTTAAGCTTTAGCATATTATAGCCAAAAGCATGATTAGAAAAAAAAAAATACCATCAAAAAATACCACCAATAGTGTAATTTAAAAAATGGCAGCAACCACTCTTTTCCTCTTTATATTGTGTATAAAAATGGGTTAGCTGCAATGCTGCTGTTTGTGCTCGACCGGCCTTTTTATTGGGATAAAGTGCGCCGTCAGTTGTAGTCTTCATGTGTTGAAATACTTTATTAGGACATCTTATAGTGTCATACACAGAAAGCATGTGCACATTCAGCAAAGGCAGAAAACATGTAACAGTCAGACAGTATTTTCAGTCACAGTATATTGTTAGGTCACACTAGTTACATAGTTACAAGTCACATTAATGTACTCAAAAGATCAGACAATAATTTACAGTGCTAAATAATAATTTGTTAGGTCACCTGTCATATAAACAAAAATATTTCAAAAAATTTGTTTAAAACTAAAAATGATAGTTTTATTTATTAGGCAGGTCTTCAACTTTGAGCTGGCACGCTGGACTTCTCTGAGAAGTCCAAAATATTTTTTTATTCAGAAATACAAGAAAAAGAACTGTAATTTGGCATCTTAATTTAAAAAAAAGTTCTTTAATATTAAATTTTTGTAAAAGAGCAAATTTTACAATTTATGGATAACAGCAAAAATTAATTTCAAAATTAAAAATACAACTTTGATTAAAGTGCGTGCACACACTGGTAGCTTAACTTGCAGAAACATAAAAAATGGTCTGGGTAATTACAAACGCTATTCATTAAGGAAGCTGTGGCATAAACCTTACATTGGGTAATGGCATAGTAAATTTGTTAAAGACTGCAAATTAAAAACCACTCATCAATGCACTCTCCATTTTCTGTCCATCTCTGCAAGATGATCTTGCAATCAGCAGATTGGACCACTTCATCCATTTTTTTTAAAAAGACAGCAAAAAGTGGATGAAAGACTTTAAATTAATGCGTCTTATAAGAAATTCATATGAAATGCAAAAATTTTGTAGTGTAAAAAGTGTAAAAGTAGCCATGTTGTTCAGTGTTTCATCTACACGTTCCAATACTGTTAACTGAAAAGAGGTTTTCAGAATTTCTGTGAATAGCCCAGCTGAATAAAGGTTAAATAAGAACTTCTGATTAACAAACAGCAAATATTCATATAAATTATGGTGCACTGAGATTCAGAGGTAATTGATAACTCAATGTTATTCTGTTTGCAATAGGCAGGGCATTTGTTACTCACTGTAGTGTAAATATTGTTAGAAATGTAATAAAGACATTTTATTTCCATGAACAAACAGACGATAAAGACAGTGAGCTTACCCGTTTGCTATGCTGAGTAAAGCTGATTCAACTCTGACAATATATCAGGCTTCAAAGATTAACCTTTAAAAACTAGTTTATGCATTTTCTAATGCATAAATCATCCAACACAGCAGTGGTTGAATGAAGTGCAGATAAAAGTAAGTTCTCCTTGTTAAATGAAACCTCGTCCACCTGGAGTAATACAACCATGCTTATCGGTCACAACAAATAATTTTTGCAGCTTAAAACTGGGGCTCATTCTGGCCGTACCCGTGTAAAGACCCTCAGGCCTGTTAGACGACGGATGACAGATACTAGGTTGTAGATTCATGGCAGAAAGATGATGTCAGCACATCTCTGCTGTCCATCTTTTGGCACTTGAGTGATCCAGTGACATAAAAACATTTCCAGTTGTTCTGGAACTTTCTCACTCAGCTTGGTGTGGAAGTCATTCACTTCTGCAATCTGCATTCCTTTTTTTCTCTCAACCAGTCAGGCAAAAACTGTTCTTCCCTCAGTGTCCAGACAAGCGCTCCCTCAGCTCCTCTGCATCCATATGTCCCTGCTGAATACTTTCAACTTCACTGTATGGTGGAGGTTGCTCCCAGCTAAACCTGCAGTCTGGGGCCTCTGGGCTGTCCTGGCTGTACAACGGAGGAGCCAGGCTCATCAGCATGTCTGTGCTATCGACTATGACCATAAACCCAGGAGACGCATCAGGGCAGACTTGACTTTCTTGGGAATCTTCATATGAAGGAGGAAAAGAGCTCAGTCTGTAAGGGAAAATAGATAGATAGATAGATAGATAGATAGATAGATAGATAGATATTTGGTGTATTGTTTCATATATACATTTAATATAGGGGCTAATGTTATATGTACAATCATATGTACAATTTCTACTCAAAGAATTTTTATGGTACACAAACATTTTTTTCTGCATTTGTTTTTTGCATTGAATGCACACCTCTTACGAAAACACAGATTTACCTTTCAATAGTGAAGACCTGGATGTGTCGCTCGCGTCCAATTCTCTCGGTCTTTATGCCTGAGCAGAGGCCCCAGCAGACCCCAATGACCATAGCCAGGAGGCCACAGCCAATCATGATATACACAAAAATGACCCTCAGAGCCTTCTCATGCACGTTCTCCTGGGACACCAGGTAGATCCCGGTACACATCAACACAAGTCCCACAGAAGGCAGAAGAAAACAAAATAAGGACAACAACTGCTTCTTCACATTCATGGTCACTTGTTGCATTTTACTGCAGTCCTCTTTGTCTATTCTGTCCTGTGATTGAAAGACGCTCTTTCACAAGTAGCAATGAAGTATCTCTTCGGTACCTTTCAGGATGACATGAGTGTAGCCTTGCCAGTAGTAGAAAAATCCTGACTACGTTTGAGTACTGAACTGTAGCAGAGACTGTCAGCCTGCTAAAGCTGCCCTGCCTCTTCAGACATACGGGGAAGGGCCTGCCCTCCTCTCGGTTGTATATTAACACAGTATTATTCTAAGGTCAGAAGAATTAGAGCGATACTGCAAGGCAGACACACAGCCAGAGGATCGTCTTTTAGCTGAGCTCTGAAAAGACAACAACCAAAGCTTATTAGACAGGTATCAGCAGCGCATGTAGACAGGCTTGATTGGAGGAGAAGATGAAGACTCAGTGGTTACCTATTATGTAAAAATCTGAGTCACGAAGATGTGTAATGGTATAAACAAAAAAGAAAATGAAAAGCTACTTTTGTTCTTCTGAAACACCAGATAAAATAGTCCCAGCAAAATATCACAAAATAAAAGGAAGTCAAAGACAACAACAACCCTGTTTCTGAAACATTTTAAGGCTTTATAAGCTTAAGAAGGTTGTAAACCACTGATTTTCACTAGAACATAATGCATGTGCACACTTAGCAAACGTTCTAAAAAATATGATATATAAATACAAGTTAATTCTTCATAATTATCACATAATTATTGACTAACTAAGAGGTAGTGGATACAGCAGTTATTTCCTGATCCCTTTACATAGTCTACAAGTAAAAATGCACACAAAAAAGGACAGTACTCCTTCATATATTCTGCCTTTCTAAGTGCAGTGGCAGTTTTAAGTACCATTCTTAAGTTTATACCCCGCATGTATAGCATCAAGGACATTATTTAAAATGCCTGAAACACAAATACTGCTTAACTTTAAATGTTTTGGCTTAGTAAATATAGTTTTTTGTTTTTAAAAAATTACTATTTAACCTGCTCAATATTGGAGCCAAAAAATACTGGATACAGGCCAGTAGTTTAAGTGTTCTTTTTTGTTTTACTGTTTTGAACAAATGTAACAGTGGAATGAAACTGAAGAAAAAAAAGCTGTCTTTTAATAAAAATAAAGGTGGTTTGCCCACCCCTGATCTAGAGCTTGCACCACAGCCATGTTTTTGCAACAACTTGTTTGTATGTGACGATCGTGTCATGTATCAGCTTGTTAGTATGCTGGAATTAGAAAGTGATTAGCATGCACAGTGACTCCTATGAATCAGTAACAGGAATTCAGAATCCTGACACAGGGCCCGGCGCCCTGTGAGATTTCAAACTGAGGTATTTTTAGCAGCACAGAAACTTTACTCTGACCACTTTGGCTGAATTTGGAGATGACGACTAAAAAAAAAAAAAAAGAGTGTTTACCTCTCACACTATTGCAAATTGGCATGACCGATAGTATGAATAGGCTGACCTGCAAGACATAAATGACACGCAATTTGCCGTCTGTACATAGCAGACAGCCGGGAAATAATCAGGAACAAGTGCTGCTGTGTGTAATTTTCATCTGGGAATGCACCATTGCCCATGGGGATTTCAGTGTCTGTGCCATTACAACAGCTTGACTGTAGGTGAGAAATAATATCTCAGTGTACCTCCAACTTTCTTCTTCTGTGTGTGTACAGTGACACGAACAGGTATTTGCTCTCTTTCTGATTTCCTAGTTAGTTTTTTCCCCCTATTCCTCACATTTAGAAAAAATAACCCGAGTAAATACATTACACAGTTTTTAAATGATGATTTCATTTATTATGGAAAAAACAATGCTCACCACCATGGGAAAACTGATCATGCTAACCATGACAGCAAGAACTGCAATCAAGTGTTTGTGATAACTGGCAATGAGTCTTTCAGATCACTGTGGAGGATTTTTGGCCCACTCTTCTTTGCAGAATTGTTTTAATTCAGCCACATTGGAGGGTTTTCGAGCACGAATGTCCGATCTGGGTTTCAGATCATTGTCCATTGGTCTTTCGGGATTTTCTGGTAGGGAGCAGAATTCATGGTTCCATCAACTATAGAAAGTCATCCTCAAGCAGCAAAGCAGGCTCAGTCCGTCACACTACCCCCACCATGTTTTCTACTGTTGGCATGATGTTGTTTTTATGAAACGCTGTGTTAGTTTAACGTCAGATGTAACGGGACTCAAACCTTCCAAAAAGTTAAGCTTTTGTCTCGTCAGTCCACAATACGTTTTTCTTAAAGTCTTCCCCTTAAAAAAATAGATCACCATTTAAAAGCTGCATTTTGTATTTATTTAAAACTAAAAAATCAGGCAGGGGGCAAATGCTTTTTCACAGCACAATAACACCAACACAGCGTAACAGCTGTTTTGTTGCAAGGGCCCCTATCATTAACTGATTAGCTGATATTATCTGTTGTCATATTATGGCGGTTCCATGGTAACTACAGTAGCTTTTCACACATTCAGTTATCATTGATCCCTGTACCATTAACTTACAGTCGTATACGCAGCTATCTCTTTCACATGACTGTAAACATTCAGTTCACCCACATTTAAAGAAAGCCTACAGTACTTATCATTTATAATATACTTTCAGAACAGTAATTGAATGAAGGTTAATCCTAAAACAAAATTTATTCAGAAGACCTTTAGTAGTCATTTGTGGAGCTGCAACAAAATTCCTCAAAAAGATAATCTTTTTGATGCAGATCAAATAATATCACATCAGTGTCCGTCCTCTCCACCTATACTCCTATAGGTGGAGAGGACGGACACTGATGTGATATTATTTGATCTGATGACTTCAAAGGTCAAGGGAACTAAGTTATATCATTTTCATACTTATCAGGAAATTCAGTGATCCTTTCCAACCCTATACTGAAGCCTCTGTTTTTGTTGTTTCTTCCCTCCTCACCTTTTTGGTCACATACTAGAATTCCCACTGTTGATATTTTCCTTCAGTGCTCTCTTTTCTCTTTTTCTGCACTCTGATGCAGTTAAATGTACTGCATGTTTCTCATTTTAGCAGAGTGGTGGTATAACGAAGAACTGAACTGAGTAGTAAAGTTTGTCAAATACAGAGTAAATAAATATAGTTACATTTCATCACATCAAGAGATTTTAGATATGCAAATATCTGATAAACCTCTCTCTCACACACACAGACACACACACACACACACAAGCACACACACCTTCTTTTAGATCTCATTATTGAGTGATAATAATAGACAGCGAGACAGAGAGCCATTAGTTGTGAGGGAAGGACTGAAGGGCCGGTTATTAATCAGATGGACTCTGATGAGGACCTGCCATCCCCTGTCATTAATCAGGGTCACACTGCACACTCAGCAGTACACAACTGCGCTTTTTATACAGTTATTCGCTCAATCAATAATGTTATTATCAATAATAAGACTGTTTTGATGACCCTCTTGAAATACAAGAGGGTAGTTTATGCATACACAAAAAAAGGTGTGTACGAGATTGACAGTTTGTTGTAGACCAGTACCACAACAAGCCCACTGGGGGCACTGCTGTATTATTCTCTATTACCAGAGCCTGTGGCTACAGAGTGAAATCCCCGCAGCTCTGCTTGGTAATCTCAGGATAAAGAAAGGTTTGAAATAAATACATAAAAAAATCCCTTTCATCTACAAAAACAAATCTGATGGGTTCGTCATGTGGAGCAAATGTATGTCTTATTCCTTTAGTCACATATGTAACTTTAATATGACCCAGCTTGAAGCAGGATGAAGGCTCCAGCCTGCCTGTTTTCAATAACCATGTTGATGCTCTATCACACTGAGGATTGTGGCTAAATTTCTTTGCTATTTTGTCACAGATTATAAATCTCAGCGCAAAGTTAACGTCTTTACACTGTGAAACCATGCACTTCACTCTTTAGGGATGATGTAATTTTATCCTGTAGAAGATGCACGAAAGGAAAAAGTGAGCTAAAAGCTTCTTCTTAAGAAAATAGGACAAAAAGTGGGGGAAAAGGGGGAAGTAAAAAAAGGTAGGAAGGGAGGAGAGGAAGGTTTGAAGCTTTTTAATTGACTCTTTTGCTTCTCTTTTAATGTCGGTCCTCAGCTGTTACACTGTGCTCTTAACCTGTAGTGTTTCACTGCTCTTTCCTGGAGTAACCGTATAAACCCGCACAGTAGTCTGAACCAGCCAAGGCAGGAGGGGATCAATGAGGAGATCGATAGGGTCCCTGAGAGTCCTAATAGCCCTGTTACTGCTCCCTGACTCCCTGCCTGACTGCCCGATATAGCAGCATGCTGGGAGGTGAGAAGTGTGTGTTTCTGTATATGTCTGTGTGTGTGTGGCATCCAGATCTTGTCTACCACCCCCTGTTGAGTCTGTACTTACACTTAGGACATGATATAACACAACAAGTTCTGTAATTGTGCCCATCGGTGGAGCTGATGGCTTTGTACGTGCTGGCTTTCTGCCTTGTAAGCTACAAGAAAGTAGTGCAATACAATAAATGCCATTCACACAAAAACAAAAAACTCTACGTTTGTGGTGTAACTATATCAGTTTTCAGGTATCTGTATTTTATTTTATGGGCCACTTTTCCAATCCCAGTACAGTCTCCTAAAGATTATATTATTGCAATGTATCCTATTTATAAAACAAAAAATGTGATGTGAATGTCAAGACCTTTATCCATGAGACTGTGTGCATCAGATTGCAGGCCTTTAATTAGTATTTCTTTTTTGCTGTAACCAAATCCTTTTACATAAATTTCAAAATGTGTACATTTACGTCTCTGTTACTGGCAAAAACATTTGGTCCCTGAATGTAATCCAGTCTTGCAGATGAGTCCAATAAAGACGCTCTTATTTGGCAGCATGCTTGGATTTCATACATGTTTGTCAGTTCACTTGGTTTGGGTGGTGCTTCTCAGCCACAGAAAACAGCTGCTCGGTAAAGAGTTTCTAAGGTCTGAAAGATTATGTCTTGATGTATGCTTTAGAAGCTTGATGTGTGGAGGCTCAAAGATATACACTGTAGACAGGAAGGGCCTGATGAAACATGTTACTGAGTTGCACGATGGGAATTGCTGGGCCAGCTGTTTTGAAGCATGACTCATACTACTGACTAAAAGTTTGGAGATCTTCATCTCTGCCGTATTGATTTTGACCATTCTGTTTTATTATCTGTCTCTGGTGAGATTACAAAACTTTATAGCAGTATTTGCTGGAGGACCCCTTCAAAGATCAGGTCTGGTGTTATTATTTCTTGCTGTCAACAAGTTTTCCGAAAAGACTGAAGCCAGCAATGTCCAACTCTCTGTACTTTCTGGCTTCTCCGACTCCTCTGTTCAACTGATCCCTGCGGTTCCTATTAAAATCTTTAACACTGGTTCAGTAATCTCTTACAAAAAAAATATCCTTTAGTTTTAAGATTTTGTTTTCCAAGATGAGCAAATAATACATTTTCACATGGAATTAGCTGACACTTTATTAGGTAGACCTGTACAGCTGCTGATTAAGAAAAATAGCCAGTCACAGGGCAGCAAGTTAGCCATGCAGACACAGTTAAGACAACCTGAGGATGGTAGAGGAAGAGAGGTGATCCAAGTGAGTTGGATTTTCCTACACAGCCATCTCTAAGGTTTATCGAGAAAAACCTGACAACTGACAAGAAGGCAACAGTAACTCAAATAACCACTCGTTAAAAGCTATGCAGAAGAGCATCTCTGAATGTAAAACTCATCAAACCTTGAAGCAGATGAGCTACAGCAGCAGAGGACCACAACCAGTGCTGGTCTTTGATTTATTAGACTACCAGTACAAAGATCCACCAAACCAATCTGTCCAGCTCCATGGTGAGTGAATCAGTTTGCTTTTAATAGGTATTGGATGTTTCTGGTACAGAAAAAGTACACTTTAGATACACAGTTAAGTTTGAAGAAAAAGCAAATATTTTCATCCTCCTGTTTTGTTTTGTTTTTTAGGATTTTTTTTACTCTTTTTATAGTTTGCTGCCTTTCATAGCGTAATATGATGGCTATTTATATGACATACATTAACTTTATAAACTCGACCCACAACATCTGGCAAAATTAGAAACCTGCTGAAGCAATACAATATTATTCATTCAAATTTATGGCCATTTGGGGGCTTTCTCTTGCAGTTCTCTTAAACTGCACTAATACCAATTTATTCTCATAAATGGAAAGAACCTAATGGTTGAAACACAAGATTGTTTGCGACTTTGATGTGTAATGCTATTACAGATCTGATTATGTCTGCAGCTTCAAGCCAAATGACACATTTCCAGCTGGATAACACAATTCAGAAAAAGTTGGGATGCTGTGTAAAATCTGAATAGAGGGCCATGTTTACCACTGTTTGGCATTTCCTCAACTTTTAACAATAGTCTGTAAACATCTGGGAACTGAGGAGGCAGCTGCAATGCCTCATGTTTGTCTAATATAGTCCTGCGATTTCTTGGTTAGTTCTGGTCTGTAGGCACTCTAGTTCAACACCTGGATTCTTCTACCAAAAAAGCCATTCTATTAAACTAGATGCAGCATTAATATTACAGCTTTGTCTTGCTAAAATATGCAAGGCCGAGGTCACACAGAGATTTCTCCAGATTCTCTGAATCTTTTATTTACTGTAGATGATGAGATATTCAAACTCTTTGCAATTTGTAGAAGGTGTTACACCATTTTTTGCTGATTGGTGAACCTCTGAACCATTTTTACTTCTGAGAAACTCTTGCTCTTATTATACCTGCTTAATTTTAGTACAACTTACTTTTCCAGTCTGGTCCTAACTTTCCTATAATGAGTTGCTGCCATCACACTTAAAATGAGTTAATATTTTTCATGAAAATCTCCCAGTTTAAACACTTGATGTTTTCAGTGTTCTAAATAAGAGTTTATGACATTTGCAAATCACTGCGTTCTATTTTTATCTATATTTTACCCAGCATCTCAACATTTTCAGAATTGGGCTTGTAACTCTACTTCTGGCTCCGCCTGGTGTGCATTTGCATCCACAGAGGTTTCACTAGAGCAGAAGAATTTGTTTCTCTGTCTCTGATATTACAGAAAGATATCTGTAAGGCAAAACTTTTGCAAAACCCCTGAGAAATACTTCTGATTTGCAGCCTAGATGATGAAGTGTGCTGCAGTGTATGTGTCATCCAGTCCTTGTCTGTTACCCCCCTCTGTGCCTGCACTGATATTTACACCAAGATTCAGCACAGGTTCTCTCAGCGCGCCCACTCGAAAATGACTTGTGAAAAAGTGGAGTATATCAAGACTGCTGCTATCTGAACACCCTGCTGATTTCTCAGATTATCGAGCTTCACACTGGCAACTAAGTTGTGGTACTAAACATCTGCAGTGACACTGTTGGTGAGGAGAGGAACAATATCAACAGGAGTCCAAACTAAGTGTTTTATACAGTGCAAAATTCCAGGATTTTGTCATTTGCAAACTCAATGAGAGTGAGCATTTAGTTTAGTACCATGATTTCTTTGCAGCTGGGTCATTGCTGCATTTTCCCCTAAACATCAAAACCAGATGGAAGGAAAATAAGTATGTGGAAGCTGCTGCTTCTTGGGAAAATGCTCTACAAAATGCAGGCTGCACGCCCAAATACTACATTGCAGATAGTTACAATTGAGGTGCTGTGTATCTTTTGAAGAGCATGCGGTCTAAGTCAGTCAAAGGACTCGGAACAACAGGAGGTGGGTTTCCACTTTAGCATCAGAAGGAATATCCTCTTATTTAAAGTTATGTGGTGATCAGTAATTAAACCTACAGAATATATACAGCATGGCATCCCACACCCGCAGCAGGCGATGTGTCTCTGCAGCCCATTATAGCTCTCCACAAATAAACCCAGTGAGCCCAGTCGCACACCACATACATCACATACTGTGAATGTAGAGATCTAAAGTTCAAAGATTCGCAGTGGAGTCATGTTGGAGGCAGATGTTGCGCTATATATCCAGGGTTCCCTATATTACGTTCCTCCTGGGTAAGCCAAGAAGATGATAAGGCCAGGGCCGTCCTGCATAGGCCGGGGGGAGAGGTAATAATCGTAGCGTATAATTCAGGGTAATGAAGGCTCCGCCACGATAGATCAGCCATAAAGAATGATAGGGGAGGCAGACGGGAAGCTGCTCACGCATTTGACCTCCACTGGCATCCCTCCACCTCCTATAAATTTGTGCTGTGGTCTGACTCCAGGCAAGTGGAAGGGAAGGAGGAAAAGACAGGAAGGAGATAGACAGATGTGGAGAAAATAGAGGAGGGGGGGAGAAAAGAGATGAGTGACAGGCTAAATGAGAGAGAAGGACTGCTTGATTTAGCCTCAGCCAAGACACGGAGGTCAAATCTTTTCCTCTGATCTTTAGAGAAATATATTGTACATCTTGTGTCATTCGGGACTACTGGAGACAGAACAGTGCTCAATAATGTGTCAAGCAATGTTGGAGCTCCTGTGAGTGCAGAGAAAGAAAAAAGAAAGTCTCTTTCTTTTTATTTTTCGATTGATTGCAACAGTTTGTGAGGATTCTGTCGTCTATGAACGACTTATGAAAACATCCCCAAAAGTAAGCCATAGCATCTATTACAGTCTCCTAACCCTCTCCCAGCCAGTGCATCCCTACCCCTCTCTGTTTTGCCTCCAGTTCATCGGTATGCAGGGAGTGTGGTGGTATATTGTGGGCAGACTGGGCTGCGCTGCTCTCCTCTACATGTCTGCTAAATGACAGTAATTATTTTCCTGGGCTGCAGGCGACTCATGCATGTTTTATTTCCACCTCCACCTCCCCCATCTGCCTTCATGGCAATGCATGGCATACACTGTGGCGGAATGAAAGAAGGAGAAAAAAACCCACAGCAGATAATTTTATTTCTCTCCATACCGTCCGATGGGTCCCCACTGGGTTCTCTAGCCTCAGTTCTTTTAGCGAGGGGGCCCGGTCTTTTATGGTACCCAGGGAGTTTTTGCAGGGACTGACAGATGCTGTAAGCCTGGTCTCATGATGGTCTAGACACAGATAAAGACACCTAATAGTGGCTGCTGGTGCAGGCATTTTCCTTCAAAATGGCTACCATGCTTCAAATGGAGACCTTTATTTCATTAAAAAAAAAAAAAAACTAACCAAATGGTTTTTTGATCAAGCCTCTCATTACAACCAGTGGTAAGGCTACACTTCACTGTAACAGTGCCCTAAAGCAGCGGTCCCCAACCTTTTTTGCGCCACGGACCGGTTTATGCCCAACAATATTTTCACGGACCGGCCTTTAAAGTGTCGCGGATAAATACAACAAAATAAAAGCAGTACCGGTACCGAAAAAAAGAATATTTATTCATAACACACGTGAAAAGACCCAGGAAAACCGAATTAACGATAAAAACGATAACAAAATAACGCTGAAAACAGATAAAAACCCCGAAAACTATACATTTCACACCTGAGCCTCAACTCTCGCGGCCCGGTACCAAACGACTCACGGACCGGTACTGGTCCGAGGCCCGGGGGTTGGGGACCGCTGCCCTAAAGTAGCCATAGTACTTATGATTAAAAAGAATGGGATTGTAAAACCATATGGTCTACATGGAAGACTGTGGTGTGGATGGGCGAGTGGATAAAACACAGGACCTTAACATCAAAAGCCAATGTTCATTACCTTTTCAAGCTGATAGTCCACGTTACTTTGACCATGGCCTTTTTGCATGTTAGTTGTCCTAACAATGACAACAAAGTCCCAAACCCTGATCCTCACCTGCACTCAACCTCTTTCTATGCCAAATATAGCCAAACAGAGATAGGAAAAATATCTGTGCTATATTTCTAGTAGAGGGCTGGGACACTTTTCATTGGCTGGTCCATTAGCTGTACTTAAAATAGCCCAAGCAGACTTTTTACATTGTGGGCTTGTGAGCATCTTTTAATATCTTTAGAATGACTACAAATCATGGAAACATTAAGGTTAAATGATTGGTTAATTTGAGTGATAGTATCCATATGTGATAGTATTTGTTGTTTTCTTTGCACAGAGCTGAATGAATACAGTCAGCTGGGACTACAAATGACATGTCAAAACCCAAAATGCTACCAATAACGTGGAAAAACTGGCTTGTTATTCATTCGCCATTTCATGATACTAGCTTGTCACATCAGGCGCAGGTGTTCCCAGGTGCTGGTAGTCGTATCCATCAGTGTACTTCCCAAACAACCTGGCCATACTGTATGTATTCAGCTGTGACTGAACAGTGAATCATTGTTGAAACAAAAGAAAACGAACCCTGTCAGAGTCCAGTCAAGGTTGCCTGATGAATGCATCCTATTAAATCCGGAGAAGGTTGTGTCTCCCCCCCCCCCCTTCATGGCACCATGTTGTGTGTCACACCATCCTGTGACATGCAGCTCGTTTGGCGCGACTCAGGGGATCTCTAATACCCCTGCAGCTTTCATAATGAACATGTGGCTTCTCTCTCTTGGGCACAATTTAGCGTAATTCATAAGCCGAGGACGGGGCATTAGCCAGATGGTGCTGTGGGTGGCATCCTTTCTCTGGCCATCCATTAGAACTGTGTTGGTGACAAAATTCCAATGTGAGGAGACAGACAAGGTATCCGCTTTCAGTACCCATCCAACTGTTTGTTTTGGTGTTTGTGCAGTGAGGTTGCAATAAGTGGATAACTGAGATCTCTTGAACGCCGGCTCTCTCAGGGGAGACAAGTTAAATTAGAGAAATGAATAAATTCAGGAATATATTTAGATACAGTGAAACTATGCTGAAATTTATGATCAGTTCCTAGCTAACCTACAAAATGTTCCTAAAAGAAAACTAAAGACTGCAAGCCACAGGGACTTAGAAAAAGCTGGAAATATAAATATATGCCCATTAATTTGTTATGTCTCACCTCTTTATTTACTGCAACTAAACAAAAAACGCATTAATCTTTCACTGACCCTTTTTGTCACAGGAATATCTGCATTCTCATAAAGACTTGCAACATTTCTCTCGTAAATATAAACAGCAAGCAAAGATCTGATTTGTAAAGCTGTGGAAATCAATCATTTCATATGAAAAATAGATCCAAAAAAAGTACAAAAAGATCACAAAAAGTGGTAGAGGTCACTCACAGCAATAAACATTGAGTCAGTATTCATTCAAATCTGTGTTTCCCATCCCTTCAGTTCTGATGGGGTTTTTTTTTTTTATGTTTTTTTAATCATTGTTCAATTTATTGTTTTGTTAAAATGGGGCATAACAAAATTCTGAATCACTTGCTGCTCTTAATGATTTGCAGGAATATGGTGGTGAATGGCAGATATACATCTCCCCTGCAGTCTGTTGTTAAGGTCAGGCAACAAAAAGACATTATTAGTCTAAGGTTCTGCAACCAAAATCCAATCTTTCCCTGAAAATTCAAGTGGTATGCTTTCAGTGAATATTTTAATTAATTCATCTTTATTTCAGACATTTAAAATCATTAAAAACATTAGAAAAGAGTTGTTTTACTTGCACCTTTACTTTTCAGATTCCAGATAAAAAGGATCGTACCTGTGTTTTATGATCTCAGAAGGGATCCCCGTCACCAAAGAAATACCATCCTCTTCCTCCTCACCTCACACCTCATCTCCTGAGCTGAAGTCACAGCTGTGATATGTGACAATGTGCATAAACATGCTTATTTATTAATGGTACTCATTGCAGTTACTTATTATCAACAGATTAGACATGCAACCCTCCAGTCTTCAAACTGCTGACAACGAGCTAGCTAAACATCAACAGCTGGTTATAAGCTAACTTATGCCATCTAATCTTAACCTTGAGTGTCCTACAGTCTGATAAACAGTCCGATGGCCTTCTCATACTGTATTGTATGAGAGTTTATTTGTGAAATGTCCAAGTCCAACAATGTCTGACCCATTTCAAGGAAAGTTTCACTAGTGCTGGCTAACAGACTAACAATAGCTAACAGAGGCTAACACCAACTGACAATAGCAAATAACAAAAGCAAAACGTTCAGGTTATCCTGAATAATTCTCCTCAGTATCGTTTTCACTGGTCAGAAATTAACTCATCAAATCGTACTGGACTCCTCACTCCAGACGAATAGAAGCAAGAGTTGTTTGTCCTACAGCAGCCACCATTGCCAGGATAAGAAAACAGAATAAAGTTCACTGCACTCTGCAATCTTTACATATTAGTATACATATTAGTATACTAATACATATTTACATATTAGTATACTAATATGTAAAGGTGAGAGTTCATACAGCTAAATTTACTTTGTGGATTCAGTTGCAAATTGAATGATATTAAAAGATTTAATTCTAGAAGATGGTGCATTACCTTTCCAAAACCAAATAACAGCCATACAAAGTTTGATGTTAGTAGAGAATACGGCAAAAAAAAAAAAAGTCAGATGAGAAGAGTTTGGTGGAGACCAAAATTGAGGTAAAAGCAAAGTGAACATTGAACTTACATCCTCCAAAGTCAACATGAATAATAATATATCTTTCTTGAAAACATTAGATATTTAAACTTTATAAAGCGTTTTTTGAAGAAAAGCCACCAACTCTCACTTTAATAACCTGAAAATGTCAGACCTAAATGAGAAACCTCTTGTACAGTTGCTGTAATAGCTCAAGGCAAAGATCTTTCTGGTGTATTTGACCCTTCTTAGATGTAAAAAGAACCACAGTGCTCTAAAATCCAGGCTCAGACTGTAGGGGAGACCGGGGATAGTTGTAACGTGGGTCAGTTGTAACACTTCCAATTTCTCCAATCAGGGCTAAGTTTCAAATGATGTGACTCATCCTGTGCATGCCCAACTCAGTTCTGCTATCACATGTGAAAAATCAGCACATTTTGTCAAACACAGACAATTTAACATGAAAAAAAGTAATTTGTATGCCAAAAAGTACGTTTTTCTACTTTATTTCAATCTCTAATAACATTATCTGCTTTGCAGTTAAACTCATCAAACTTAAATTGTGTTATTTGTATGTCTATGGGGATATATTCTGCGTAGGTCTTTAGTGCTAATGTTTTAGCCGTTGGCTGTAATGTTAGCTAGTTCGTGGCTATAGGAGTCTGGGTCAGTTGTAACAGCAACAGTCTGGGTTAGTTGTAACAATAATGCAGATGTTAAAACTTACCACACTATTACTTTAACTTATATTAAACAAGTTGGGGCAACGACATCAGCAGAGAGAGGTTCACTGGTCGCATTTGTATATGCAGTTAATGCCATTGGCAACACAATTCCTCCACTGTTTGTGTTCCCACACATACATTATGCAGACCACTGTGTCAGAGATGGACCAGTAGGAAGTACTGGTAGTGGAAATAAATCAAGATGGGTGCAAGAAACAGATTTCCTCATCTTTCTGAAGCACTTTGCAAACCACACAAAGGTAAGCCATGATAAAAAGTAATGGAATTGCGATGCTGGTGAACAACTACATTTTTTCAGCTTCATTGTTATATTCAAAATTGGTGCAAGAGTTGTAGGTTATAATGCCCACTGATCCAATGAGGCCAAACTCAAGGAAGACCAACCAAAATTAATGAAATATTCAGTTGCAGAAAATTCCATAACTTGTCTTTTTTTTGGGGGGTTGGAATATGTTCAAAAGCTAGATTTCTGCACATAGCTACATAAATGGATGTAAGTGCATTCATGTGTTGAATAAACAAAGATTACATGTTAATGTTTTGTTAGTACCCTTTTTTCATTGTGTTACATTTTACCCCAGGATATGTTACAACTAACCCAGACTATGGGGTTAATTGTAACATTTCACTCTTCGTGTTTGAGACCATACCATGCAATGGGTAATTGTGCTGCAGAGAAAATAGCTGCACTATTTAATAGCAGAGACATGTAAATACTTTGCATTACATTTTGAATCCACTACCTTAAAAGAGCTTCAATTTACAGACAGAAATGTCAAAAATGTTACAACTATCCCCGGTCTCCCCTACAATATCTCTGTTAAGATGATTAGAGTCCTGTGTTGCTCAGCCCATAACTGGGCTTGTCATTAATCTTGCATTTTACTAATTCATCAAATTTATCTGAACTTCTAGACTATGTTTGACATCAAATGAGTTTATAAATAATTGACAGGACAGCAGAACAACATTATATTTCAGTGGAAATGAAAAATAACATGTTCTAATATTCTAAATATAATGGGCACCTACAGGGTATATCAGAAATAAGGAAAAATGACACTGGAAGTACTATGTAAGTACCTACTTTTTATATGCACGTGCTGACTCAGATTGAGTGCTCGTTAAAAAATAATTGAGTACGTCTAGATTCTATTCTACTGAGTAGCTGACATTTTTAAGTGTAAATTATGACAATAGCTAAACGTTATACAGCTGAATGAAAAAAGAAAAGTCAAGCCTAATCTTTTAGCCAGGCTTAAATTGCTGGTGTAAGACCTGATTTCCTCATTAAAATTAAATAGCATTGTGATTAGTCTGGATTTAACATGGCATTGACGGTTGTGATGAAAGTGCTTTATACAGATAGCTATACAGTATCTTTTACAGGGTTATTTGGGCCTTAAACATATCAAATGTTACTCAAACCTGGTACCTCTTTAGCATTTAAAGTAACTTCTTGACATTAGCATGTCAGCTTTGAAATAATTCTATACATGCCATCTGGGTAAGCCCCAATGGGTTTTCTCAGTTCAAAAGTTCATTGACGTTTTCCAACGTTTCCAACGTTTTCCAACCCACGCTGTGATTGCTTACTAAGTGGGCTTGGTACATCTGTCTGTGTATTATTAGCTTAGTTAGACTGTTTGTTTATAAAGTGGTGTAGGTGAAGAGCAACGCTGTAAAATGAAAAAGTCAGTAAAAACACAGTACAACGTACTGTTTAAAAATAAAGTATAAAGAAAGAGAGAATTTTCCATGCAATTTTATTATTTATTTTTTATGTAGAGATAGTACATAAAAATGATTTTTATGTACTATCTCTAGAATATTTTTAATTCAGGTTGCTGGCTGCTAGGCATCCTAATAAGGTCATAGTATCTGATATAGGCACAAACCTTCAGGATGTATGTTTTGTCTACGTTTTAATGCTGAACTCCTGATCGTGTCAGAGTGCCAGTGTATTATAGTAATACACCAGACTGTATTATCCGGTGTGTTTTCAGCTTTGTGATCACGGACATCTTCTCCGTTCATTAACAACTCCTTTGAACACATATTGAAAGTTCCCATTGACAGCTACTAGATATAATTTCATCACTTCTTTTGCTTTGAAAGAGAAAACAGGCTGCGCCTCCTAAAAACGTTATTGCAATATTTAAGCTAAAAGTTTTAATCACATGTAAAATAATTTCTTTTAAATCCATTGTGCTGATGTTTAGAGGCATAATCAGTTCTCCCTCTTTTGGATGTATAGAAAAGCCCTCAGTTATTTCAGCTACTTCTATAGCGACAAACACGTAGGAGAGAATAGGTACACATATCAGTAACAAACATAAAGACATTTGTACGGTCACAAATGACACACACGTACATACACACACACTTTCTGATCAGCAACTCAGCCTTGCGTGGCTCTCACTTCGTCAGCGGAGGTGTCAGAGTCCCCATGGCAACTGTATAATGGGGCAGGCCTAATTCAATCCCAGGGGCGAATGGTGGGTCTGGCGGGGACGCAGAGGGAGAATTGGTCTAGGTCTGAAACCTATTCAAGTCAGGGCTGATGCACTTTAGCTGCTGCCTGCTCAGTCACCGAGGAGAAAACATTCTGTCGACAACTGCACCCAACTTTTGCATCTACTCTAAAAATCTTTGCTTTCCTCTCCCCTCGTCTTCCTTTCAGTCTGCCTCTAATTTATTTTATTTTTGAACTCCTCTGTTTATTCACTTACTTTTCACCAACTACGCTTCCTTGCCTTTCTCTTCCTCTTCACTTCCCCCTTTATCTTTCTCTTGCTTTGGTCTCTATTCAATCAATACCTCATACACTCTCAGTCCCCCCCCCCCCCGCCCCCTCTCTGACATTCAGGAACCTGATAGGATTTCATTAGTACCTCTGGATCTTGTTGTATTATTGTTATCCCTCCCTGAAGTAGACAGGGATTAGCGCTGGGGCTGGAGACAACTTAAAGTAATAAGCTTGGATCCAGCAGTCCACATTCACACACACACACATATGCACACACACACTCATGCATGCACGACTGCGAGCAGGGAAAGGCTTCACGTGCAAAAAAGGCAGAAGGTGGGGGCGTGGGCATCGCACTATTCCCATATTGTTACCATACCAAACCAATCACACAGCTTCATACATGCAGCCCAGAGAGAGAGAGCATGGCTCGCAGCTTGTTACTGAGGGAACTTACAGGGGGGAGAATAGTGTGTAACTCCTGTCACTGGTTCTGCATATAGAAAGGTCTGGAACTGGCCTGGGGCTATCTATGTTTGCAGGTGGGGGAGGGGAGGAAGGAAGTGGGTAGATTTGCATCCCTTTGACTCTATATCTCTAAGAACCGAGAGGAGAAGAGAGGCTGTGTGAAAACACACACACACACAAAAAACTATACAGAGAAAGCTGTTGGTAGGTAGGTGTTGCTGATTGGTGTTGTCAGGCTCAACTCATGCAAGCATTTAATCCAGTCTGATTTACATACTGTAGTGTTCACCACAGTTGCACTTGACGTAAAGTGTTTTTCAGTAATACAAGCCTGGCCACACTCATGAGAGGGAAAAATGTAGAGGCGAGGCAGCGCTGTTCACACAACTGTGCACAGGCTCAGAGACTGGCCATTACACTGACTTGAATAGATTTCTTGTGTGCATGAATGGCCCAGTGAGAAGTTAAAAAAAAAAAAGTGTTTCCTCTCCATGGGTTCATATTGATATTCATAGTGCCTCTCCACACCGAGAGCACAAATGTCAGAGAAAACGGCCTTGATATATGCTCTAATTCTCTCCTCTTCCTGTCGCTCCATCCTTCTTTTTCTCTGTCTCTCTTCCCCTTTCTTTGTTCCCATTCGCCGGACACATGGTGCCTGCCGCTGCCGGATAGGGGGGGAAAAAATGAAGATGAAGAAGCAGGAATGAACGGATGATGGAAGGAGTGGGAACATTATGCTGTTACTCATTTAGGCTTTTAATCAAGCACCAGTGAAATGTTAAAGCTATCTCTTCCTGTAAAGCCTGCCTCACCTTTATGTGGAGTTGTTCACTCTCTCAGCGCGCAACCCCAGATCCTCCGAGCGTGTTGCACATCCTATTAAATGTCACATTACCTAGAAGCTGAAACTCTCTTTGGCTCTGAGGATTTTTTTCCTGCAAGCCCAAAAGAATGTGGCTCAGATTCTTTCCCCTTGGCATCTTTATCAAAGTCTGCACATTTTTTCCCCCCATTGTGGTACCACGGAATATCCAATTCACATGCTTTGTGAGCATGGTGTCCTCTTACATGTGTGTCTTATGTCAGTGAAATATATATGAAGAGGAAAAGAGAAGTCAAGTGGGTTTCCCCCCATTTCCCGGCAATCGCTGTGATGTTATAAACACTTTCACGGAGATTTAGAGCCTTTTGGACAGGCATCCGGCAGAGCGTTGGAAAAAACTGTGAGAAATTAAGGAAAAGTATTCCTGGTGTGCTAACAGCTGGGGCACAGGTGCATAAATCTCTGTATATTTGTTAATTGTCTTTGGAAATCGCTGGATGACAGCACTTTTGGCTTATTTGTGTTGCTTTGGCTGCCAGGTAGGAACATTGTTGTTTTTTGTTATCAGTGTGACATTTTGTTTCAATATCCTGACGTCTTCCCAAAAAGCTACCTTAACAGCAACATGTTTGCTCTTAGGTGCTGGGAAAGTTTATCATTCGTGAGTCATGAAGTGCAATTCAGTAAAAATCATAAGGATAAAACAAACACCAGATGAGGCCCTGCAGAGCAGTTGCATATTCCAGGGCACAGCTTCCCCCAATCTGGTGGTAGTTCAAATGACATTTGGCTGACTTGTTATACATAGCTCAATATATTCCAATAGCTTATAATGATTACCGATATTGGAACCAATAAAACATTTGTGGGCCAGAAATTGTGAAAGAATAAAATTAAATGATGTGTGTAACTTTGTTCTAACATTTTATGTCCCTCAGAGGCTCGTTCCGTTCTGCCTGAAAACGGCGGGAATGTCAAAAGAGGTAAAAAAGATGGCACCGCAGTGTGTGCTCAGGGTGTAAGTTATGGCTGTAACTTTCTCACTCTGTCAGGCGCTTTAACCGTCTGTCCTGGAGGACACATTAACTTGGTATCCTTAAATAAAGTCCTTTAAATAAAGCTGGGGGAGTTAAATAATGAGAAAGCTGCTCCCACTGTCCTTTCTGCTTTTAAATGAACCTCTGCCTTTCTTATTAATGTCCCCTTATCGCTCATCATGGCCGCTGACCCACTGCTGTAACCCCTTCCCACTCAACCACATGAGAAGCTCCGGCAAGTGGTCGGCACAGAAGTAATTGAGGGCAATTTTCAAATTAAAATTTAAACCCCTCGTCCATCTTTGCGCGATGGGAGAGGGGTGGTGGATGAGAGGGGGTTTTGGGGGGGGAGGTGGTGGCTGATGACTTGATCAGGTTTTGCGAGCCGGGCAGGTACTCAGGCTGGGAGAGGTGGGATGATGAACGAGGGACATTAATCTCTGTGACAGAGAGAGAGGAGTTAGCAGTGGTGATAGCAGCGCTAACGGCTTTAATTAGCATTTAATCAGATGCCTCGGGGCCGATGGAGGGGGAGAGAGGAGATCAAAATCCAACGGCCTTCTGTAAGAAGAGGAGGAAAGGAAGTCAGTCCCTGTGGTAGCGCGGCCGATGCTGAAGGCTGTGCTGAAGAACACATGTCTGTGATCCTCTTTTTGTACTCCTGTAATGATGGCAAGCTCAGTGCACCACAAAGGCCCCAGACCCTGTGCAGAATAACGTAGTAAGTAGGAATACAGAATGCACTCTCATATACTGTAAATGCTCAGCCTGTGAGCTTTTCCTAGACAGATGCTGGAAGTGCTGAAAAGATCACAAAAAGCGTGCTATTTGCAGAGATATTAAAGATACAAGGATCAAATTCTGGGGGTCTAAAAGCATTTTCATATATTCTTCTGCAAGAATGTGCTTTAAGTCACAGATATACAAGCAAATAAAGATAATAAAGACTTGTTTTTTTGCATAACTTTAGGTGACTTGCAGTCTTTCAAGGGCTGGATGGGTGTGAAGCTCAGTTTTCCAATAATGCTAATAAGCATCGAAAAGCCAATAAAATGTAAGAAAAATCAAAGATCAAGAAACATTTCAGTAAGAAACATCCAGCCATTGCTTTTGCGGGTCACTTTTAGATCCTGGAAGAGTTCTGTGAGTTGAATTGTGGGTTTTGTTGCCAGAGCAATGAAGGTTTTTGAAGCTGCTGCAACTCCTGTTCACAAGGGTCTTACAGTGTTCAGAGCCATCTGCAATTGTAAACGATAAAACATTTCTGTGATCCACAAAAGTCAACTATGTGCCTGCAAGGATAAAATGTGAGGCCAATGGAAAAAAACAAAGCAATGCCTGTTAAACCTAATAATATCACAGTATCTTTTCAACATCTAAACAGTGCACTCAAACATATGTGAAAATTCCACGTAAAAGATATAGACATAAAGTAGGGGTGCAACGATACTCGTATCGATATTGAACCGTTCGATACAGTGCTTTCGGTTCGGTACGCATATGTATCGAACAATACAAAATTTTTAATTTATTTTATCAACTTTTCTTCTGACGATGCTGTCTGTGTTGAACGCTCAGTGGATCTGCGCTCGACAGTGCAGCCTAGCCGGAGTAGTCGAACGCAGATTCACTGAGCGCAGGGCAAGCTAGCGAGAGAGAAGTTAAGCTGTCGTTGCAACATGGCAAATTGAGCCTCCCCCACCCTCATTCAGATCTGGCGTTTGGAACTATTTTGGTTTTCATGTGACGTATGACCCTGAAGGTGCGTTATGGCGCGTTATGGACAAAAGTAAAACAGTATGTTGGATGTGCCACGCAATGCTCAATTGGTGGGAACTAGTGTGTTAGCGCAGTTTGCTCGTTAACGTGTTGGCCGTCCAGCCCCACCACGGTGCGATCCGCGGTAGCTCGTTAACGGAGATTTGCTGTGTTGTGGCGTTAACGTCATTTCAACGAGATTAACGCTGACAGCACTAGTGGGAACACAACGAATATGACTGCACATTTACTCCGACATCATCCTAGTGCAAAGACAAGTGGAAGCAGACAAAAACAATCAAAGGAAAATAACTTCGTTTTGAGCTGCCCAACACGTGCCATTAGAGATGCTTTAGTGTACTTTTGAAGTGGTTCTCTAGGCTTTTCGTAAGGTGGCACAGTGCTACAGTGGCTAGCATTGGTGTCTCACAACAAGAAGTTTCTGGATTCAAATCCAGGCTAGGGCCTTTATGCGTTTTGGCTCACTCCCAAGGTCCAAAGCCATGGGTGCTAGGTTAAAGGGTAACCTGTCCAGGTCTATGACAACTGGAGCGACCTGTGAGCATGAATTGGATAAGAACTAAGAAAACAGACAGTGGTTGAAAAAGCTGTTTAAACAGCTGGTTCTAAAATCGTCCCATAGGTGCTCAGTTGGGTTGCGATACAACTGAAAAGCCTATAAAACTGTTATCAAACTCATTAAAACGGAAACCATACAAGCATTGAAACTTTCGTGCTTTTTGGATAGATGTACTCAGATCAGAACGCAAATAATTAATCATAGGAAATATGTGATTGCCCAGAAAAACTTTGCAATAATTTGCAGTGACTGTTAACTCTAAAGCAGGAGGGAGTAATTCATTTTCCCAAAGGACATGAGAAACTGGGACTGTTGTGTGGAGTGTGCACCAATACACTGAACCTAATTCAATTTACTTTAATTCAGCTGTATTTATATAGCACCAAACAGCAGTCACCTCAACATGGTTTATATTGTAAGACAAGGCGCTACAGTAAAATAAAAACAAAAAACAACAATTGAACATCTACAATGACTGTTGGGGGTGAGCGGAGGAAGACAGGGCAAGAGACACACTGTGGAATAGAGCCAGTTGTATTAAATATGAATGTATGTCTTATTGGTGCAGCCCAGGTTTTTATGTGGCCTGTTGGAAAAATGAATTGCCCACCCCTCATCTAAAGGGACAACTGGAGGTTGTTCATGGTTTTCCCTTTATTTTGTCACTTGTCTGCTGGACAACAGGTAAGAAACTTTTTCCTACAAGACCGGGATGATTTATGAGCAACTCATGGTGTAACATGCTGCTGTCAGTGTTCTCTACTGGGAAGCTGTACAGAAGCATCCTTGTCTGCAGGTTACGACTTCAATATAAAGTGTACAATTTTTTGCTTGGCAGCGATCGCCCGCAACTATAAGCTGTCTTGCACAGCACATTTAAAACTCAGAAACAGTTGAGGTTTGACTTTCTATAGGTGAAAATATAAAGCATATTGAATTTACCATCTGACAAAAAAAAAAAAGCCACGGCCTTGTCAAAGTCTTGATGTGTTGTGAAGTCGTGATGTGTGTGAGAGAGAGAGGGGGAGAAAGACAGAATTAATACCCTAGATGGGATTTTTGATGTTGATGGTGAGGAAGAGGGCTTTTGGCATAAAAGGGGCCAGCGTGTGATCATGATGTCATTAGAAGTATACAGTGAGACAGACTGGAGGAGGCTGCTGTAACGTGCTACACCCAAGGGACGTCATTACCAGCTGAAACTGAGCAGGGACCCGAGCACAGGTCAGGCACACAGGAAGCGTGTATCTCCTACAAACGCATGCAAGCAAGTGTATTCTTCCTCGCATGTGTACACACTTGCATGAGTGCGTTTTTCCTTCAGCGCACACACCATTTCTCACAGGATGGCATCCATAAGATAACAAATGGACAGTGCTGTCTGGCCTCTGACAGCAGACCGGTGCTTTTGTTGGCGAACCAGACGAATTCCTCAATATCTAAGTGGACACCTCTACAGACAAATGCACCTCATTAATGAGCGCACACAGATGGACAACACACACACAAACACACATGCGGACTGCAAGCTCGTGCTGTGCTAAGTTGCAGTGTGTATACCAGTGTAGCCGTCTGCGCTTCATTACTGTTCACACACAGACAGTTGCAGTGTTTTTGTGTCAATGTTTAATGAGGGGCTGGGAGTCTGGGGACCTTACTGCTGTCAGGAGCTCCTGTAGTCTGGAGCTACCACCTGTTCCCATCCGCTCCCTAAAGACCTTCACACACACACACACACACACACACACACACACACACACACACACACACACACACACACACACACACACACACACACACACACACACACACACACACACACGTGCACACATATGCACATTAAAATACATGCAGGCACGCAGAGGCACGCAAACAAGGAGCAGCACACACCAAAACATGCCTGCACAAACGCACATACTTGACAAACTGCATACACTGATTTAGTCATTCTGTGGCACCACTGTCAGTGTTGGATACATGTAAACAGGTTATTGTGGTTGGCTGAGCCTGGCTGCCTGACAGAAGCTACAAAGACCATGGGAATATCAATTGATACATTTCACATTCTTCGTCAGCTCGCCCGGGATGACAGCGTGAAAGCTGCTGCCAGCGAGAGTGATCCCTCTCTGCCTTTTTCTGACATCGCCGTTTGATGGAGATCTGAACCGTCCTGACTGATCGTCTCTCGCCGATACGCCGAGCAGCGCGCGCCGTCATGCTCAGGGACCGCGTCACATAATGATCTACGACAGACCTTCTCAGACAAAAGTGCAGCTGTAAAACATATAAAAAATTAAATAAATAGATAAAAGAAATGCTTCCCGTTTTTGGCAGGGTGTAAGTATAAAAGAAAAAAAATCAACTTTGAGAGGAAATAAATATACATTTCAAAAAACTAACTTTTATTAAAACAAAAAAAACAAAAAACAAAAGAATCAATTATTGACTCATTAACAAGATTATAAAACAGTGATTTAGTTACATAAATAAATTGATATCGGTGTATCAAATCTTAATTTCATAAGCATGTATACATGGGTCATTGTAATAAATAAAATGGGAGAGCAGAACATTCCTACACGAACAAAATCAACAAAAAACAAACAAACAAAAAAAACAAGAAAATTAAAATAAAATAAAACAAACAGCTAGAAAGACTCAGAGGAAATTGTTTCTGAAGAGAACAAGAGACACTGGACAACTTTTCCACCAAACACACGTGAGGAATTGCTTTGTTAAAGCATCAGTTACACAGCCATTCACTTACTAATTAAGGACACTAAAGCTGGGACCAAGGTTGGTTGTCTCTCCCCTCTTAGAACGCGTTTGGTTGTTAGATAGATCTTCTGTTTGGTTACTTTAAAGCGTTAAGACAAGGCAAGAGAAAAGGCTGCTTTTATCTTTAATCAACACAAGATAGAAAAAAGACGCAGAGAAAATGAGATATTAAAAAAAAAAAAGAGAAGAAGAAGGAGAGAGAGAGAGAAGGTAAAAAGGCAGGTAATGATGGGACAGCTTGAACTTTGCAGTGGAGACACTGGAAAATCTGCAGGGAATGAAGGAGAGAGCTGAGGACACTCATTTGTCCATGTGCAGAATTGTCGAGTTTGATGACTAATAAGTTACTTGCGCGGTTATTATATATTACTGGAACATGAGGCAGGTTCTCAGCAAAATATGTCCTTTTAAATGTACGACTGTAAGGCTGGACACATAATACACGCTCTGTTCGCCAATTAGCTCCTGTATAAAGCACATTATAGTATTTTTCCAATAGGATCCCATGGAAATCTAGGCTACTACAACAGCTTACATGCATAACTAAGTATGAAATCACGTATCGTGTTTTTAAACATTTATCCGCCACTGGCGTGGAGTAGTCTGCCTCTCTTCCCATTCTACACGTCACTCAGCGGAACAACATTTCTGACAGGATCCAGCGTCTCGTGCGTGAACACATGCGAGTCCAAAAAGCTGTCAACAAGGTCAGTCGAGTCCTTCTGATATGTTCTGTTTTGTTGTTGTTGTTTTTTTACAAAAGAGTGGAGGGGAGGGAGGAAAGCCCACACCCTCAAAAAAAGAAAAGAAAAAAAAAGGGCAAAAAGGGAGAAAGAGATGAAGAGCGAGAGAGGGAGAGAGAGCAAACTACAGCGGCTTCAAGTATTTCACATTACATAGAATACTCTGTATAAATTAGTTAACATATACTTTCAGATCCTCCATATTCAGACATATACTATGGCATATATACAGAGTACAATAAATGCTCGCTCATGTTGTGTCGTGTTTTTGTCTTTTTTTTCTCCTTTCTTTCTTTTTCTCCTCGAAGTTCAGTTGTTCGTATGTTCCGCCTTTTTTTGTTGTTGTTTCTTCCTGTGTAGAGAAATCCCTGAGAACGTTCTGGCTGACAATTACTGAAGGTTCCACACAATCAACTATAACAGTAGAAAGTCTAATTTCTATGATTCACATGCACAGAGGGAGGTGACACTGGCCGAGTCGGAAAACACCACGATGATGGCGGCTGTATATAGATGAGAGTGGACTGATATACTGACACATGTTGTGTGTGTGTGTGTGTGTGTGTGTGTGTGTGTGTGTGTGTGTGTGTGTGTGTGTGTGTGTGTGTGTGTGTGTGTGTGTGTGTGTGTGTGTGTGTGTGTGTGTGTGCGCGCGCGCGTGTTGAAGCTTTTTGGAGAGGGGGGTGCAAGTACCGATGCCAGAGCAATGACGTACAGCAGAGCCAAGGGCAGAAACACTTAGCGGGAATCTGAAGCTTCCTCATAACCTCGGTCTCACTGATGAATCCCCCTGTTTAATTAACACTGTCAGCTATCATAGACGATAACAATCACGATAGCAAATAAAAAAAGAAGAAAAAATATATCTGGGAGCAGTTCAATACCGTATCATGAGGTAGTCGTCTGCCTCTGGGGTTCTGCTTCAGCTTGAAGTAGTTGAAGCTATAACAAGAATACTCATTATCTTTGTCTATAGCGCCTGCATTACGGTCTTCTGTCTGGAACAGGTACTCATTATGGAGGTGGGTGAGATTATAACAATATCAACAACACAAGTTAGCTGAGAGCATTGTTGTGTATAATGAAACTAATGCCTGGAACCCAGAGAAAACTAATGGCTGCTCCAGTGCTGCTGCTTCTGCTGCTACTGCTGCTGTGTCTGGAGAAAATGCTGATGGCAGCTTTTCTTTCAGTGCTAACCCAAGCTGTGCCGAGCCGAGCTAAGCTGTGCAGTGCTGGCCAGCGCCCGCCGGTGAGGGCGTGGACAGAGGGAGGTGCTCTGTGTGTTTTGAGTGTGTTTTTTTAAAGCCTTAGTTTCTCTTTGAGGATACCAAGTTTTCTTTTTTTTTTTTGTTGTGTTTTTTTTCTCTTTTTTTTTCTTTTTTAACATGAGCGCCATTGTAGAAGGGCTTCAGCCACTTGACAACATGTAACTCAATATACACTGAAACGGGAGGGGGGGGGGGGGGGGGGGGGGGAGAGATGCTTTAAATCATTAGAGGAACGGAAAGGAACGTAAAGGAAAAAAAAGCCGTTTCGCTTTCGTTTTCGTCTCGCACACATGTAGAGAAATACACACAACATTCACAATGTGACAAATTTCCTCTCTTCTGAAAAATAAAAACACTTCTGTACACATAGTAGTAATAATATTATTATTAATAATAATAATAGTAATAATGTTTATGACAATAACAACAGCAAGAACAATAATACCGTGTGTGGCTCTGTTGATTTTTTTGTCATCTTTTCCTTTCTCTTTTTTGCTTCATTCTACAAGTCGCATCCCTCTTTTTTTTACTTGTCTATTTTTAATCAGTCCAAAAAGAAGTTCAAAAGGCAGACTCAAGTTAATAGAAAAGTACTAGAGTGGGAGGAGGGCGGGGAGGGGCGGGCTTTTTCACCACCTCCCCTTCGGCCTCGCCCTCAGCCGAACCTCTCCCTCACTAGCATCATTAGTTTCTTTTTGCCCTTGTAGATCTGTTTCAGGTTGTCTATGAATTGGGTGAACTGAATGTGTCCGTCGTGAGCCATCATGAAAGTCTCCCGGGCCTTCCCCAGGAACTCGATGAACTCGCTATAGTGGCGCGGGCTGATGTGCGTGAGCCGTGAGTGTGTGGTGTTGATGTAGGCCCCAATGGTTGCGTCCAGCAGCTGCCTGAGCGGCGCTTTGTCCAGCGACATCAGCTTCCCAGAATTCCTGCGGCTGTGCAGCGCCGACACCATGCCCGGCGTGGTCAGCGTGCACCGCCGCAAAATGTCAGACAGCACAGTGGCGCACTTGACGCTCTTGACCACCAGGGGGATTACGGCCGCTAGCTCGTTCTTCCCCAGCGAGTGGCTGAGTGCGCAGGCCCACAGCACATCGTTGATGGCCGGGTGCGTGTCCTGGTTGTAACTGAGGTTCAGGTGGGCCATCGCTAACGTCGCCAGCTTGTACGCTCTCATTGGATACCCACGGTGTTCCATGTAGCGCGCAATAGTGAACAGCTGCGTGTAGCTCATTCCTGTCGCCGCCGCGTCCAGTACAATCTGGTAGGCTGTCTCAAAGGCAATGTGGTCCTTTTCGCAGAGCGTGAGAGCGGAGAGGGCGCAGTTCTGGGGGTCCTTCATGGCACACTGTAGGGCGAGGGTGCGAGCAGATGAAGCCAGGTTCTCCTGCTGGTGGCAGTCCAGGTGCAGGCGGACGATAGTGCTGTTGGACATGACAGTGGTGGCCACGATACTGGTGGCTTCCGTGGGGGTGAAGAGGGTGAACCAGCTCTGCATGATGCTATCCAGTGCGTACACACCTGGGGCACACATCGAGGCATGAATAGATGTGAAGAGAGATATAGAGCAGAAGCTAATAATAATCCTTAAAACAGCTGAAAAACACCAATTTAAGCGGAGAGCGTGGCTTACCAACTTCAGTGGCACATGTGACTAACCAGCGAACCATCTCTCTCCTCCTCCAGTTTAATGTGGACAGAGTTATTCTCATCACCTGAGGAAGGTGAAAAATGATGGAGCAGGAGGGAATGAAAGGTGAGTTACTGATCAGACATGTAAAGCATTAAAATGCACAGGGAAGATGAGCTATATCTACCATTACCGCTGAAGAGTATTATAAATATTCCTGTAACCAGTTCAACTGTAACTTCAACGACGCACTAGAACTGTGGCGGAAAAGACTGTGGTACATTTTGCAACAGCCTTGGGGGGAAAGGCCCACAGGAAAACCATCAAAGTGAATACCTTTACAAATATATAATCCAAGGTAAATCTATAAATAATTTATTAAAGTCTGCAAAGGCGAATAAGGTGATAAAACATAATGAACAATATTGTGACATTTACCAAGCATCACCTCTCAAAAGCTCATTCTCCTCCCTGAGGTGCACAAAATAAAGGCCCCTTAGAAAATAGCATTGCAGTGCTGTTCCATCTAGAATTAAATATTCAGGAAACCAAAGGATCCACAGATACAGATCTGTTACAATATCTTTTCTGATTCCTCTACACTCGTCATATAATGGAGCTATTTTACAGGATTAAGAGCACCCTATAGTGTAAATGCCGTTTCCAGGTAATCTTCTTGTATTCCAAGACAATAATGTCAAATTCTGTTTCATGAACATCAGGGTAAAATCCTTTTACTGACCCAAGATAACTAAACCCTTGTGATGTACAGGGTTAATGTCATCCTCCAGAGCTACAAGCTTTTCTTGTAAGAAAATGATCCAATATATCTCTACTCAAAGATACAAGTGAACAGCGGCTTGGTATAAGTAGAATATTACCTTCACATACACATGTGGATGTATTATTAGGCTTTTTTTTTTTTAAACAAAGGTGTGCCATGGAAATTTACAACCTGACTTCCACTAAAAGGTGAAAATAAATTCACAGAAGTACACTTAAAAAAAAAAAAAAAAAAAAAAGCATACCTGCAGTCCTAACTCCAGAGAGACTTTGAGAAGTGTTATATCAGGCAGGCTGTCCATGAGCGTGGCAATCTTAAACGCGTCCTGCGCCAGTTTGAAGATGTGAGACGAGGAGTGAATGTTTTTCTGGATGGACTCCAGGACCGTCTCCAGCCTGCGACTGTCGCCTGTGGTACAAACACAGAAATAGTTTATAATTGCACAGAAATTACTGCTACCCCTACCTGTATACATGCAAACGCATGTGTTGTGTTACTAATAGTACGTCAACATTAGGAAAGTTAATGGCGGGATCTGTAATTGTGCAAATATCTGTGCACCTTTGGCAGCAGTGAGCATGGTAGAGGCCAGCTCACACTGCTGGGACTCTATGTGGCTCAGGGTGAACCAGCGCGGGTAGCGGTTGGGCACTACGGACACGATGTGGTGAGGTCGCGACAGGTCACCGGATGATGCCGTCGACTCCAACACCGGCAACCTGACGGAGAAACAGACCCACAGCACAATTATTAAAGATATTCTGTGGAGAATTATGTACTTCAATTAAATACATAAATATTAAGTAGAGTCTTGAGTCTTGAGCCACCCCTTATTTCTTTATAGTTTGCTTTCAAGAAGCCAGACTTTTCTAAAGTGGTCTTGAGCAATATTTCTCCAGGTCTCCAAGTTTTTCTTTGGACACTGGCTGCTTTTTCACTCAGATTTAGTCCATCCTTATGCCTGAATATATTTAGAGGAAACTAAGCAAAGAGCAGTATTTTTGTAGCAACAAAATAATTTGCAAAAAAAAAGTGTCAAAGGAGTACAGTATGCCTTTAAAAATGATGAGGAAACCAGACAAGTGGAGAACAATGGAAGAAGCAGTAGATGAACACTATCATCACTGACACGAGACCCAGAGGTGGGTTTTGGGCAGTCACCCAAGAAGCAAGTCTTAAGGAAAGGAAACAGGGAGAAGAAGTGGAAGAAGAAGTGGACTGAAAAATCAGTGGCAACAGGTTTTATAGAGCGATGAGTTTCAAATCATTAATGGTATATATGGAGGACAACAGTGTCTACAGCCATCCGTAAAACATGTACGAGGATCTGTCATGATTTGGGGCTGCATTTCAGCCAGTGGTGCTGGGGATCTTATCAAAAATGGTGAAATTATGAACATAGAAAAGTACCATCAGGTTTTAATCCTCCATGCAATACCATCTGGAAAGCCTGTAACTGACAACAGCTTTACTTTTCAGCATGACGATGATCCCAAACACGCTGCCAATGCAATAACAGCATGCATGGAATGAAAAACAAACAATGGGAAACTATCAGTCATGGACTGACCTCCCCAGAGCCCGGACCTTTACTGAAACAGTGTAGGATCATCTTGACAGAAAACGGACCAAAAGACAGCCAACATCCAAAGAGGAGCTTGGAATGTCCTTCAAGAAGTCTGGAGAACTAAGTGTATTTCAGTTAATTAAGAATATTAAACTCAAAAACACTAAATTAAAGAACTACAAGAGTGAAGAGAAATTAGACAACAAAGGTCCGTGAATCATCATCAATGAAACCCCTTTTTTCCTCCATACTGTAACAAGCAAACAGAATACTGTACTGAGAGAAAAAAAAAGGGCTTCATTATGAATGCCTGAAAGTCACTTCAAAATCAAAATGACTTCAGTCGACACAGGGGGATTACAGTTAGCCTCTCCCAGCAATTTACTTTCAACCTAGTATTTAATCACCTAGAAACCATGGTATAATTAGTATTTTCTTCACTCTAATTGGTCATAATGAAGTCAGAGCCGTGCAACACCTGCTAGTGGATGGAGGAGCTTCACTAGTTTCTGTCTCTCATTATAATAATACTGACAGGGCCAAGTCTTCACAAGAGCCACGAGCACAACACAGTTACCACTGTGGCCGGCTCATCTCCTATTCTGCTTCACTTCTCTTCCCTCCCACCTCAGTTTCAAAGGTCTTCTTTCCTTCAGAAGACAGCGCAACCTGGCCTTCTCTCAGCCAATCACAAAGCTAATTGAGTCCATGGGGAAATTAAGGAATTCACCTTCTAGCCCCGTAAGGCTGGACACACATCAAACAAATACCAACACACATCAATGAAAAAACCCAGAGCATACACACGCACGCGCGCACACACAAGATCAGATACACACACACACACACACACCTGCCCTTTTGAAAACACATCAAAGCAGCCCAGTAAAAGCAATGTAATGCTAAATGCCAGTTTCAGTTTCAGAGCAAGGTGCATGTGATACCGCTGCCACCTGAGTAAAGGCATGTACAAAAACAGCCTCGTCTTCGCTCCGTTTCGCCCAAGAGGGCACCGGCGGAGCTCGTTTCTCAGAGACAAAAGGTGTCAAAAACCCAGTTGAGATGCACGCAAGTGTGAACGCTGACACTTGGTGGAAAATGGAGATGTTTGGAAGCCCTAGCAACAGCCGGATTCATTCCACACAAAGCTTAAGAGCTGCTAAAAGCTTTTGCCACACTGGGACCTTCTGGAAGATTCCTGGGGTGCAGCAAAGCAAAGCAAAAAAAAAAAAAATGCCTTGGATAAAGATGGAGGCCTCATCAACATTCCTGCTTTTGTTTGGTGTTCACCAGAGAGCCGAGTACTTGCATCGGATGGGTGCTTAAGGACCTGGATTTGCTGAAGAATACCTCAATGTAGGAGAGGTAAATGAACCCTCATGAACTTCTCCAAAGTATTCAATCCAACCACAAGTACAGTTTAATCCCAGCCAGCTAATATAATTAGTGCAAAATGCTGCACATCTAAATCCAACACCAATTTACTGTGTGCTTACAGTATCATAAAAAACTGTAACAAACGGTTCTTTACAGGTTTGCCATGGTTTGAAGTAATTGCGTATAAATATATTATCTAAAAAGAAACAGAGTGATCGGTAAGAGGCAATCAATTCCTGTGAGGGTCAGTGAGAAGGGTTTGTCGCTCTGGTGTCAAATGTCTCCTGCGGCACTGTAGCACGCTGTCACATCTGAAAGGGGCAGAAATATGCAATACAGTCAACGTGGAGGCAGCTGGCAACAGATTACAGAAGAGGAGCCTGTGACGAGGCAGTGATGGGTAAACCAGCGTTTAGGGTCACACATTCACGTGCCCATGTAAGAAGAATGAAATGCGTAACGCTTTGCAGAAAAGCTGCAAGGATACAATGATAAAAAGCAGTGCGTGCAGGTTTTACCTAAATCCTGAGGCCCTTTGGGTTTCTGGTCTGCATCACCATGACTACTGACCTCTTTACCTCTTTCTCTGTTCCCCCTTTGACTGTAAACACCCTTCACTTCCAGAATTTATCAAGCGCACATCTATCAGCTAAGTGACACATCCGGTGGAAGACCATACACAAACTCCTGTGGGATAAAACCTGCAGAACACCTGGCAGCAGGGATGAAGTCATACATGAACGAGATGAGCAGATATTTTAGCCGTCAGGAGCCTAGGATGCTAAAAACGACATTTGCTTTGAGTGATGCTTTTTGAGGAACATGTTCTACATTAAAGTCATCACTGTCGCAGTCACATGAAAATCTGTGTTTAAAATATCATTCTCGAGAGGTTTGTTTATTTCCGTGCACTTGGATTTTCTGCAACTCACAGATGAGCATGTTTCTTTATATTGTTCAATAAATTTCATACAATACAATAAACACATGTGCATGAGCAAAGTGATTGCAAATACACTGCCTGTACGTGTGTGAGAGTTTGTGTAGTGGTGATTCTTTATAGCTTTGTGTGGACAGACAGTAAACTATTATATGCAGAGGTAGAAGGCAACAAGGGACAGACTTAAAGATTTCACTGACTGATAGTAAAATTGTATTGTATAAAACATTATATTTCAAAGGGAAATCAACCCATTACATTACTAGTATTTCTTTTGGCAGTGTGGTTTACGTCTATTTCTTTCACTGGGACCAGCACGATAGTATTGCGCTGTTTACATGTCCCACATCAATGATTCCCAGCATCTTAATCTGAAAGTCATGTAAAAAAAAAAAAAAAGAGAGAGACTAGATAGGGGTTTTACTATGCAGACTAAAGAAAAAAGCCACCAAAGCATTGGGTAAGGCACATTAGCTGTTAACAGTAGATCTCAATGTCACACGACATCAGCTGATACGCTTCTGTGTGTCCTACTGAAACATCTAGAGGTAGGCGGATCTAACCAAATATCCATAGGGACATTTACATTCCAGGTCACAGTTATGATCAGTGCTTTATAGGTTTAAAGTATCGGTAATAGTATCGGTAATACTGGCCATGTATTCACTTGTTATCAGCTCTATACCAAAATTTGCATTATCACACAGCGCTAACAGAATCTCATATAGGGTATACAATTTAAACTGCTCTAACGTTCTGTCAACTGTTGCTCATGCAAGCCGCTTTGCAGCCCGCCTTGATCCCAGCTCGTCCTTATCATGCCACGTCTGACGATGTCATATCACCAATGCCTGCTGTGTTGTGCACCACAGGTCTTTCTCCTTCCCCCCCGTCTGGAAATAATAATCGTCTTTGGAATAAAGTGGTCCCGACTGAAATGATGGCTGCTACCTGTGTGCACTGGTGATGTATCAGTCTCATCTTATCCTCAGACGGCAATCGTGATATAGAGTACTTTATATTCAAAGATTATGGATTATGCAGAGGATCAAAGGTTGTGGATTACAGCGAAGATCCAGAGTCATTAGCATTGGAAGGCTCATATCTCATATGGAAATCACATATGATAACAGGCGACTGGGATTTGTTTCTTTGGCTTCCAAAAGAGTTGAGATAAGCACCGTCTCTGGAGAGGCAGTGAGCTTCTTCTTCTCTTTCTTCTTCCTCTTCTTCCTCTGTGGCTGCAGTCAAATTCTGGGCAGCCCCTGAACTAGTAGGCAGCTTCTCTGTTTTTGTGTTGGCCGCTAACGTCGAGCCATTGCACGGCATATGCTGCTCTTACACACTTTAATTAACCTCATCCAAGACACATAAACTCCCAGGCACTTTAAAATACTCTCATGGATATGCATGCACACATGGAGGCAGTCTGACTTCCTCTCATTTGCAAAAAAGCCGTTTTAAGAGCAACTGTGACAGAGGAGAAAAATCGAGAATGCAAGTAGAAAGAAAAAAAAAGTGTGTGAGAGAGAGTGTGTGTGTACAAGAGAGCGAGAGAGAGAGAGCTAGACTTTCTTTCTCTCTCCTTGTATCAATGATAGTGTTATAATAGGTCCATTAAAATAGCCCTGGTTACTTTACCTCCTCCTCTATATTTAACTGTCCACCGTCCCGTGGGAGCGGGAAGGTATATGCTATCACATTACACTACGCTACATTACACACATTCATTATGTGCTGAGTAGACACCCCTGGCTCCCAGGAGCACCCATAAGTGGCCGTATTATTCTAAATCGACGCATTCACGCCAAAGGAGTGAGGATGGAGGAGCGGAGGAGAAGGAAACAAAAAAAAAAAAAGGTGACGGGAAGTAGCAAGGGAGGGAAGGGAGTGGCTGACTCAGGGAAAACAGGCTTGGGACTTGGGTTTAGAGGGAATGGAAGGGACACACCAGCTGGATTTGCAACCTTGAAACCACACTGAGAAATCCAAACCATCTCGTTTTGGTTTTGTAAGTGTGTTATTTACATCCTGACGCCTCTAAATGGTTAACTGTAGAAAGGTGCAAGGGATGCGCTTCTTGTCTTTTAGTTCTCCGTTCGGCCAACTGTGACACATCACGAGAACCCGAAAAAGTTAAAAAGAAGAACAAGAATCGCTTCATTTTTAGTCGTTCACAAATCATTTGCTAGTTTTACAGTGATGGACTTCGCAAGGCTTAGGTTTGTAGAAACATAACAAACATCTTCCTCCTCTGTGTCCTCTCCCCGTTGGCTCGGCATATGCATGTGTTTGTGTGTGCGTGTGTGTGCATAAGTGTGTGCGTGTGTGAATCCTCCTCATTACAGCCACACTAATTATACTCTCATTAATGTAATTAATATTCACTGATCCAGCTCCCACTAGTCACAACATCAAAACACAGCAGCGCAGACTGATTAACGTACATACACATGTCCACATTGTCCACAGATGAATACACACAGGAGCTTAATATAGAGAGATCACACGGACAACGCACAGGCCAGCAAACAGCGTGGAATTCCCTTCAAAACACAGACGCACACTGAGCTGCAGACATTACAAGCTTTAAAGCTTGAAGACAAGCTTGCACAAATAGGAGGGATCTTAAACTTAAACTCAAATCGCTTCAATCCTCACTCAGATTTTAAGCGAGGGTGACTAGGTCGTCTATGAATCAGAAGGTTGGTGAATCGCTGGCTCATGCAGTTTGCATCGTCATATCCTCGGGGAGGTTAGTGAACACCAAATCGCACGTTACAGCTTCAGACTGACGGACCAACAACAGCACAAATAAGAGTATCCCACAGAGCAGTTACGCCACATATTTTTGACACTGCCCCCATCTGACAACAGATGCTCTCTGCAGGTAGACGGGCAGCCAACGCCAATGCACTACCACAGCTGAACCGTAATTTCCCCACCAGTGTGTGTGATCGTCAGACAGTGCTTAGAATAGAGCGCTGTATGGGTGTGTGTGTGAATGGATAAGAGTGGCTTGTAGTAAAAAGTGCTTTGAGTCCGCAGAGTAGAAAAGTGTTACATGAGCATCAGTCCATTTTACCATTTATAAGCCGCACGTAAATATTTTATGGTTATACAGGATGCGAGGATACATCATATAGTGGGTTGGGGCGTGCATACCAATATTCAGCTGTTCACATATTAGTGTGCTGCACAGGTAAGCTCATTTGTTTTTCAGAAATCTGTAAAACACACTCAGGATCATCACTGAGTGGTAACTTAAAACTTTGTGGCCATGGATGCTAACATGGATGCTACTGCTTCACGATCACCAGTTTTTCTCTCCCACAACAGCTCCTATTAGAGCGTGGGGCACTGCTCCATCTCTGATTGTTTTACTCATTACTTCATAGGAAATCTCCAAAGCTCAAAAAAGTTTTATTTGAGAGTCCAAACAGGGCCTCTCTACATCTAGAGCCTTCTCCTCAATAGTCACCTTAACTACACCTGTAAAGTTTCATAGCTGTCCCTTGCATGTTTATGACACCATCATGTTGACAAAACCCATCCACAGACAGACATATAAACACCTGCCAAGCTTTGGTAATAGTTAAAGAAGGTGCCCAGGATCACATTCTGCCATGATGACATGGCACAGACGGAGACACACACACACACACACACACACACATGCACGCACACACGCAGACGCACAAAGTGAAAACAAAGCGAGACCTGCTGTCACAGCTGGTAAAAATCTGATTTACAAGGTTTTGACATGATTACGGAAACAAGCCCACACAAACACAGGAGACCTACCGCATGGCTCTCAGTGCAATTTTGTACGCCAGTTCAGCGTCGTGAGGTAGGAGAGAGGTGAAGAGATAGCGGGCGAAGGTGTGCATGGGGACACTTTCTCTGTGGACGATCTCTCCGAGGCCAGAGTACGGACCAGCTGTGACAAAAAGCACAAGAAAACAATATAAACACACCGAGAAAAGTGGGTCCTTTTTAGCTATGGAACACACAGGAGGAAGAAGTGTGTCCTCAAGTTATTATATTTTATAATATATACCATACAATTAACACATTCTGGTATTGCTGCACATTAAGTCATTATTTTCCTGTTGCACACTGACGAGTGATTTATCTGGTCTGTCCCTCGTAGCCAGGAAGCAGTGAAGCCACGCGGCATTAAAACAAACTTTGACGTCAAAAACCATATGGCCGTGTGTGCAGCCTTGGCCTCACACTTTTCCTTCCCTCCCCCTCTTCCTGTGCTTCCCCCCTCATCTCTGGTGGGTTATTTTAAACCCCAACAGGCTTCTAAGCCACAGACCACATCACACAGTGGCGCGGCTGCAGTCTCCAGGGACCCACAGAGGCCTCGGAGCCCGGTGCTCTATTAGTAACGGAGCCAGAGGTGGGTGGTCGCGCCAGGGATGAGGCAGGGTTGGGGTTTGGGTGGGGATTGGAGTAGAGTTTGACTGGGCTGGGCCCTCAGGGATGAGCCACCACCGCACCCCTCCTCCTCCTCTTCCTCCTTCTCGTTTTCCCATAACCAAACCCCATTCTGCTCTAGCTCCACTCCTGTGAATGTACACACTGGTGTGCGTGCACGCATATATGTGTGCTGACACAATACCCCTGGTGTTACTGTGTAAAGAGCTCATTTTGGTCTGGCCCAGGGCAGCTCAGCCTCTATTTGCACCACAAAATGAAAGGATAATAAATAGCGAGACAGAGTCAAAAGTGTTTTTCCTGTTTTAGCAGGAATGTGTAGGCTCTTGGTGTGTGGGAGGTAGAGGAAGAACAGGGAGGAGGTGTGCCTATATATAGATAGATTTAAATATATAGATATTATATAGAGAGAGAAAGAGAGCTATAGGGAAATATGGTGAAAAAAAGTAAATTGTAAACAGGTTACACTTATGAAAAGAGCTTTAGACTTTATCTCTCATTCACCCATACAGCATGCTGGAGTTCAGTGCTGCCTCAGCACACTTTATCATGTGGACAGGAGGAGCACACACCCACTTGACCACGTTGGGAGCAACCATTTAAATGTAAATTTAAAAAAACCAAACCAAAACAAAAGTATAGTTGGAATATATTCTGTTATCTCTCTTACCCTCCAGCAAGAAGACGGCCTGTTTACGGAAGATTTTGACCAGGGAGTCGTCCAGTTCCACTTCCTGCAGCTTGGCCAAGAGCTGCTCTTCATTGCGACACACCTTTTCTTGAGCATACAGCCCATCGGGCATCACCCGCTGCTGGCCTAGGCCGATCAGAGCGGTCTCCACGGCCAGCGCCACGTACGATTCGCCGTCCCCCAGCAATCGTTGCACGGGCATCCGCTGGAGGTCCGCTCGGCTTACAACGCTGGAGCAATCTATGAAGAGGGAAAAGGAGAAGACAAAGAGGCAGATGAGAAGAAATGAGTCAGCATAAACTGGCTGGGAACGTTTGTGTAATTCTCTGAGGCGCTGAACAATAGAGGAGTCCGTCTCCTGTGAAAAACACACTGTGTTCGTCACACAGTGCAGGTCTTAATCCAGTGACCACCCAAAATAAAGATCGACCCCTTAGGAGCATTCCTCGGTTCGCTGCTCTTCCTCAGAGGAGTGGGCTATTTCTGTAAGCAGGAGACGCACCGAGGGACGGAGCAATCGCAGAGAGTAGGCGAGGAGAATTTGAAAAACATGGTGAAGAATAAGACAAAGAGAGTGAAGGTGAAGCTACACTTAAACTATGCTTTGTATAGACTAAAAATTACTCCACTATAATCGATGAGATAGAAATATACATGGAGAGTATAAATTTCCTATCTCATGTTAAAAATCAGTCCTATAGAATTAGAACAAACATCTGTGCTAAATTACACAAAAACATCTGTATTTTCATGACTTGTTTGTGTGTAGTAGCTGATTTTTCCATGTAGATACATAAAGACAGACACATGAATCACTTTGTAAAAGGGTGTGGGATGAATAAAGAATACGATAAAGTCGCATTTTGATGTGTGTGGGGGTTTTTTTGTAGCTATTTAAGAGGCCAGTTTCCATAAACCAGCAGTACCTGAGAGGTCTAAGCAGGTGTTAGAGCCCTCCTCGCCCACTCGTCCTGACTCTGTTAGGGTGCTGAACAGGGTGCCAATGGGATCCAGGGGATGCCCCACCCAGCCCTCCATGTTGGTTATGGAAGTGTGGCCTTTATGGAGCAACTCTAGAAAAGGACAAAGCAAACGGGGACACGTCTCAGTGCAAAAACTGACAACATCTTAAAGTAATAATGCACATCATTAGCCTCTGCAAGCTGAACAGCATATTAACACATATACACATAAATAACCACTGTCTGTCCCAGCAAGACCTCATCTTAATTCTTCCACCCCTTAAAGTGAAATGCGCAAGGGTATGAAAACTAATATGCACAGAGCTGTCATCCATACCTGATTAAGAAACAGCAGCGATAGGCCCCATAAACTACCAAAAATCAATACAGACCATATCTCAGCAATGGCATGAGTATTTGTTATTTTTCAGTACCTTGCATGAAGAGCTCATCTACTCTGAAGTTTGGCAAGAGTAATTAGATGTTTAGAAGTTACACTTTACGGAGGCAAAAGGATTCACAGGAACTGAAAGCATTTCTGGCTTGTTCCTTTTTAAATTTTCCTTTGAGATTATTAGGCATTATATATGATATCACAGTGAGCTGGTGTTGTTTGTAGGTAATTAGTGAGTTTCCAAGAATGGTTTGCTGCCAAATTGGATTCTGAGAATAAAAAAAATAAATAAGGCTTGAATACCGCAATTTAGTTTCACCTTTCTTGTGCCTACGAAAGTGCTCCAGTTGCCTCTGCTGTTGCCTTCGTAACGTATTGACCACGGCGATGGCCAGACGGAGGGCTTCTCTCGGGTAACCGTGGGAACGCAGGGCGTCCACCCTGGCGCAGGCTGTTGGGACATGCTCTGAGGGAAAGACAGAAGTTTTAAAACCAGCGTTTTTCTCTCACCTCCTGGACAATCTCAGTTCGGCTCACTCTGTATAAATAACTTTTCTGGCACGTGCTCACTCACACCTCCACACACACACACACACACACACACCTCCACACACACACTCACCGTGCCATAAGGGCCAACCACGTGAGTCGAAGAGAGAACCCTCCTGGTTGTCATGGTAACAGTAGTTGGCGTAGAGGTCACTGGCAATGATGTGCTGGAGGTGTCGGTCCTGCCAGTGCAGGTCGCAGGCCTCGATGGCCCGTGTGAACACAGTCCTGTGGGGGCGCATCTCTGAAGGAGAAGGAAAGGTGAGGTGAGAAAAAGATGGATAACAGCCAAACGCTCGATAATTTGTGGACTTCTTTTTGTCTTAAAAGACAGCCCTAGCATTTCAATAGCTTAATTTTTTGACATAAGCATAATTGCTCCGCCCCAAAAAAAACAAAAAACCATCACTCGGAAGATTGGCAGCTTGATCTGGCTTGTGTACCACAGAAAATCTGCTGTGGTGTTTTAAAGCCGGAAAGCAAACAGCAATCTAAGCGGCCTCCTCTCGACTCCAGCAGACCGGATTCACACAGCAATTATGTGGGGCAGGAAAATTATTGTGTTTTTGCAGTTGTTGGGTTAATGTATGGAATTGTACTTCTCGTTGTTGAGTTGAGATTTATCGTCGACGCGGTTTTTCTCTGTTTCTTTTGCTTTGTCCATCTTGTAAGAAAATAAAATGTGTATGAAAACAAACAGGAAAAGAAAAAAAAAAAATGGAAATCTGTTGTTTCATCTCCAGCACATGCGTGGCTCTTTTAGCTTGGAATTGCTGCCTGTGTAAAATTATCTTTTAGGACAAATACTGGATAGAGACAGACTGATAAGCGAACACACACATACGCCCACCCTGTAGCCAAAGCTCCTGAGCCCTTTCACAGTGAGGCAACAATTCTTTGATTTACAATTTTTAATTCATTTTAAATAAACCGAATATGAGTCACACCAATATGAAATTGAACTTCTCTGCTGACATCATGATTTAAAAAAAAAAAAAAAAATTTCTTTTTTCTTGTTCATTTTTGAATCGATCGTTAAAAGAAAGCATCTTCTTCTCCTTGTCCGAATCAGGGTCACGGAGGGGCGAGAGGCAAGGCCGTGTTCATTTTGACAGCAAACTTGAGATGATTCAGTAAAAAAAATAAAGTGTAGACTTTTGTCGTGGTTTTACCAGTGAGAGTTGCTCCACACGATTTAACAAAGCGTCTTATTTGCCTTAACATCTAATGTGGAATGTGTTCATATGCCTACTTTTCTCTTCCTTCCAAGTTTTGACATTTTGTCTTTTCATGAAAAACAGAGAACCGTTTCTCATGGACAGATCAATTGTGTGCACCTAACCTCACTGCACCACAGATCACATTCCTGCCTTTCTGAACAAATTAATTAGTTCTTATTGGATCTCGTCAATGTGTTTCAGCATATCTTCTGTCCTTGTGCTTTGATTTCTATGTAATTATTGTCTGAATTACACAAAAAATGAAGGTAATTATTGGTCAACAAAATTAATTAGCTGGCCGCCGGGCAAACATACAGAGGTAGACATCCAGTCGCACTCATATTCACACCTATGGCCAATCAGCAATCAGCAACCTAGCCCCATCCCCATGTTTCTGAACTATGGGAACAGAGAGAGGCCACATAGACACGGAGAGAACACACAAAGGTTGGACTCAAACCTTGGACCAGGTGATGTTGCTAACAGCACCACCGTGAATGGACTAAATTTATGGGAAAGAAATTTGCCAAAACAGTTCTTTGGTTGCTCGCTATTCATTCCTGCACAACAGATCTTGGAGGTGCCACAGCTGTGACGAGACTCACCTCTCACCTGCTACAACTGCCAGACACGTGTCACGACCAATAAATACGTTATTGACAGACATACAAAACCTGTCGATGTCTTACCTTGGTTGCCATGGGCGCCCTGAGGCAGTGAGTGGGTGAGGTTGGGCAGCTCGTTGCCGTGGTTACCGTCCTCCCAGGGGCAAACATCCACACTGTTCCATCTGCGCAGCTGGCGCAGCCATGATGACTTCTGCTCCGGTTTACAGTGGGGGTTCAGTACGATGCACATCCACAGGGCACCTGGACACACACACAAACACACACTTCAGTTACCTGCCATACTTCTCAGTTTGTAACAGTGATGTAAGCAATGAGTCATACAAATGCCATAAAGTGTGTCTTTTGAGATTTAAAATACCTTTAATACAGATATCATGTGAGATTGAAAGCTCGGGGCTGTTTTTACACCCTAACACTGTTTCTTGTTCTTTTAGGAGCACATTTTACGTGCTGCCGCCATCTTGTACTGGAATACAAAACTCTGTGAAAACAGAGAACTTGACTAGTCCCGAGGCAACGCTGACTGCACACACATCATTTTAGAGTAAATTGGAACAAACAGAATATGAAAAGTGGCTATGTCTCTGGGGATACAAGCACAATCGGGGATTTTACTCTCCAGACTCCAAGAGATATGTATACACTCACATTGTGTGTGTGTGTGTGTGTGTGTGTGTGTGTGTGTGTGTGTGTGTGTGTGTGTGTGTGTGTGTGTGTGAGTGAGAGAGAGAGAGAGACTGTGTGTGACTGTATTCTACAGATGCATATGTGTGCAGACAGAGTTTGGGAGGAAGGACGAAGGCAAGGACATAGACAGAATAAGAAGGGAGAAGAAAACACGGCGGAGAAAAGAGAGAAAGTGTAAAAAGGAGGGGGTGAGTGGAGAAAATGAAATGGGGGCGCGGATGATGTGGACGAGAAGACACGGGTGAGGACAAGTGAATGAGGCAAGGCTTTGTGTCTGGAGGAGAGGAGTAGCTGCAACTCAAAGAGGAGCAAGACAAAAGAGGGAGCGAGGGGGAGAGAGAGCGAGAGAGAGAGAGGGAAAAAGAGAGCGGCGCCAAGAGGCAGCATTTACCACACATCAGGGGGAGTGATAAGGACTTGGGAAGAAGGTTTTGAAGTGTGGACTTCAAAGAGACCGTGCACACACACACACACTTCCAAAAATACGTGGGATTGAAACAGATGAGATCACTGCGCTGTCCTCGCAAAGTGCAGAACAAGACCAAAGGGAGAAAACGAACATCATCATCAACAACAAAAACAACAACAACAGCAGCAACCAAGGCATTAGAGAAAGAACAACAAAGACGCGGAGACAACACGGCTGCTGTCCTGGTGATGAGCCTGCTGGTTTTGCGGCTTGTGAGGATGTGCTTTGCTGTAGGTACAGCACGTCTGTCAGGAGAACTACAGGATGTATCAAGCCGAGCGAGAGCACGGCGAGCGGCACTCTGTCACATCAGCTTAATATGTAATGAGATGAGTCTGAAAACACTGCAGAGGTTATAACATTTAGGGTTTCAGCACGATGCATTAAATAGCTTGTAATTCACAAAGACACTTTTATACACCACCAGTCACAGTGAGAAAGTGACTGGGCTGTCAGTGACAAGTGTGTGCGGGACAAAAACAAAAAAAAAAAACAACACCTTTGTGTCGATTTTTGCTAAATCCGTCTAGGCAAAGAGGTGTGTGCACATTTATAGGACAGTATGTGCGTGTGCAGTGTGTTTCTCGCTCTCACCCAGCTCATCCCAGAGCTGTCTGTACTTGTCGGTCATGGTGGTGCCCTGCTGTCTCCACAGCGCCAGCCGAGGGTCTGCCATGAACTGTTCTGTGATCAGTGTTAACATCCTCGCTCCGTTGGAGTCACGCATCTTCAGCATCTCCCTCACCTAGAGGAGGACACAAGAGGGACAGGCCCGCGCACACATGTAGTTTACAGCAGCTGAGGAACAAAGAGCAGCGATAACACGAGCGGCACGTTGTTCTAACATCGTGTGCGCGCTGAAATATTCATGGCACGTACGCAGGCTTAAATCAATGAAGAACACAACTTTTATGCCTCGGGATGGCGCAAAACACATGTAGCACATTTAAAGATGGCCGGGCATGTTTTCATATCTACTGTGTGTAATCTGTTGATCTTGGTGATAGAGGTAAATACAGTGGCAGCAAACATTTATATTTTAATCTTGCAGCTACTGCACTTGACAACGGTCAAATCAGGTTTAATGGTCGCATGACAAAATTCCTCTCATTCTCGTCGTGTTTTGTTTCCTTAAAACGCTGTTTTAAATACTTACTGTGCTTTTTAAATCCAGTTCTTGACACAGAAACGGAATAATCATTTATGTTTTCTAAATAGTTCTCCGATTTCACTTAGGGGTTTTAATATTCTGCAAAACTAGATGTCACAAAGAAAATCCATTCATTACATTACATACAATATGGCATCATTAAAAAAATTAAAAAGAATGAGAATCCAACTTCAATAAAATCAGTTACTAGAAGAAAAAAGTAAACATGTTTCTTTGTGCATAAACAGCAGCGATAGTTTTCTCTTCTCTACTTCACTTTTCGTGAGAAGCGCTAATCACAAGAGGGACTGGTTTATTGTAAACTATGGTGGTCAGCAACTTCTTCTAGGAGGCATTAACACTCTTGGGTGTGCAGGAATATCAAATATTAATCTGATTTGCTACTTCTTTAAAGACAGGGGAGGGGATTTTTCAGTGAAACACCAGAAAAACAAAAAACAGTCAATTTCAACTTTGCAACATGTGCGGAGACAACACTCACGCGCACACACACACGCATGGACACTTGCAGTAGATTCAAAAGTTCAAATGCAGTGGATGTGTGCTTTAGATTTAAGGGGAGCTCTGCGTAAGCGCAAGTGCGTACGTGACTCTCGATGTGGGCGTGCACGTCTGTGTAAGCATATACGCGGCTGTTAGTGGGCGTGCGCGCGCACTGAAATGAATATAACAGGCAACAAAGAGGATGAAGCCGAGAGATATTCTAAAAGCCAGGCGGACTGGATGATAATGGCCTTGGCTTGCAGTCTTTACATAGCACACAGCGCATTAATGCTGGTCTAGCTCTGCCACTGTAATACCAGGTAACGGAGCGAACGGCACGTCTCTCATGTAATCATTTAATCACGGGTACAAAGGAGCATACAGCGCGAGCTTTCGCCTTCCGATACCTCTCTCTTTCTTCATCTTACAGTGTCTGTCCCTCCTGCAATTAGCTCCAGCATGACGTTCAGTGTATGTGCTCTCTGTATTATGTTGTTTTTACTCCTGCTTCTTATAAAAGTGCGCTAACATTATGGAGAAAATATTTATTCAAAGTAGCTGTTTGTTCTTGTGAGAAAGACAAAAGAGCAACGTGAACGTGTCCGTGACTGGCAGGGCTGGTATGTACTGTATGAGAGCTGGTGTGTTTTGTACGTGTATGTGGGAGTGTTCCTGGGTCTTGACCTTGCTGAAGAGCAGGTTGAGCTGCTTGCCCGAGCCGTGGTATCCTCCCTGGGACAGGAAGAGCTTGACCTGCTCCTGAACCTGCTCCTCATCCAGGTGCCAGCAGTTCTCATCATCCACACTAGCTCCCGCTGTGGGGTCCGGGGCCCCTACACACACACACACACACACACACACACACACACACACACACACACACACACACACACACACACACACACACACACACACACACACACACACACACACACACACACACACACACACTTCAAATCTTAAATGTGCATAAGGCCATAACATTTTTTCCCCTCATTATCTCTTATCCTAATTAATACTATGGCATTTTTGGTATAGGACATTTGTGAATATATATTTGTCAAATAAAACCCCGTGCAGATTTTATATTCCGGGGAATGAGATGAAAGTCAGTTTAATTTTGTTCATGAAAAGCACAAAAACAGTGCACTTTGATCTTAGCAAACACAGTTAAAAGCTAAGTCTACAAAAAAAACCCCAAAAAAACATCTCTTTCCAAGTTCATTTGCCCTTCCTTTTAAGAAAAAGATCAAAAATATCTCCATAAATAGCCACGAAATTAAAAAAAAAAAAAAAGACTGACAATGTAACTCATCTTTCTACACCTTTATGTCCTATGACTACAGCAACCTGCAAGTGCACTACTCGTACTTCAGGCAGCAATGTGGTGTTTTGTTTCTATAACATTACCAAGCACACATCAGCAAAGCCATTTAGCTATTTGATCTTAACAATAGACAAACTTGCCACCATTGCATTTTAATAAAACTAATTTTAATATAACATAACGTCATTATTTCAGTGCCGCCCTCAATAATTAAACTGCATTACCGATTAAGCAAATTAACTGGTTTCACTGAGATAGATTTTTGTTAAAAGCATGCAATAACAAATTGAGTTTTAAAGATGTCTTTCCGAAGACTCGCTGAGGAGACGCTCAAACTGAGAACCTGAACAGGAGTAACTCTGCTAGCAAGAGTTAGTTTACATTTCTAGAGCTATCAATGGCTCATTGACAGGTCTCTTCATTCTCAAAAGACTCTGTCTCTTCTGTTCTCCGTCTTCTTTTTTTGGCCCTCCTTCTCAGTTTCCTTTGCTCAAGTCTGTTTCCTGTGTCCCGTTATTTTTGGACACCTCCCCATAACTTCTTTTTTGCTTCCTTCATCACTTCTCCAGTTACAAAGCAGCAACACACACAGACAAAAAAAAAAAAAAACGCATCCAGACTCTTTTATGCCTTTTTGTGCTTCTTGGTTTCCTTGGTTTCTCTTCCCGAGTTGTTTGCCCTTCTATTTGTACTTGCTGCTTACCTCTTCTGGGTAAGCAGTAAGTACAGCATTGATAACAAGAGATAAACAAATCTGTCTAGTAACCTCTTGATCTGTATCTCTGCATTGTTATATCTCTCTCTCTCTCTCAGAGGTAAAGAAGAGCTCTATAGTGTTGATTGCAGCCACAGAATCTCTGCTTGCTGTCTGGCTCTTATTAATGAGTAACATTGATCCCGCCACACTTCACCTTCCCCTCACAGTCAATACGTGCGCACGTAGAGGCTGTTAAAACCCACATGCGATCTTAAACATGCCCATTACCTCACAAAGACACTAACACACAGGTTTCCTCACCGTGGACCTGATTGATCTCAGAGTTCTGTGACAGAATCTCGTCTGCCAGTTTCTGCGCAGTAGGCAGAACCTCAGTGTGGTGGACTGATATCAGATACTGGACGAACTTCTGCAGCTGGTCTCTGCTCATCTGGAAGAGGGTTTCCGAGATGGGCAGGTGCAGCTTGACCTGTTCCGGTTTCCGTACTCTGTAAAGCGACAGCGCCACTACATGGGCGCAATAGAAGATGTCCTTGTTTCCACAAGTGCACGTTACCGCCGTGATCTTGCAACGATCAAAGCTCACGCTGACGCTGCAAACGAGCTCCGGTGACGAGGGGGTGGCGGGGTCCGTCACTGTGCCGCTCAGGTGGAAGCCTGAAAATGTTAGAAACAAAAGAGAACGTGCTTTGTTTTAGGAACGTTTTTGTTAAATCCTTCATTGTTTTCCATTTGTCTTTGCAACTAAAACAACAAGCCAAGCTACAGAAACAGCAGACAACTAAGCAACGTCTTATATAATACAGGGACATAACCACCATCAGCCACTAGTTAACGGTGCTTACACTCTTCTTTGTAGAATTGGTTTACTTTGGAGGGTTTTTAAGCATGAAAGGTCTGTTTAGGGTGATGCTAATAGATCTCAGCTGGAGATGGTCCAGGTCCTGTAGTCCCAGACTATGACACTACCACCACCATGTTTGACTGTTGGTATGTTGTTCTTTTTATGAAATACTGTGTTACTTTTGAGCCAGATTTAAGAATATACAAATGACCACAACTGTTAGTATTGCTGAATCATGAAAGCTGACCTTAACTGAGACAAGTAAGGCCTGCAGTTCTTTAGATCATACGCCGGGTTCTTTTGTGACCTCCTCGATGAATCATCGATGCACTCTTAGAGCTCATTATGGCCATTCTTGGATAGGTTCACCACTATTCCAAGTTTTCTCTATTTGTGGATAATGCTTCTCACTGTGGTTTGCTTGAGTAAAAGGGGCTAGTCTAAGGTAGCCACATGAGGTAGTACAGCGTTTGAAGCTTCTGCATTGGATTGAGTTTTTAGTCAAGAAGGTTGCTGCTTGGTTTACAGATCTACAGACACACAGAGGCAACAAGACGTTTTGTACTACAGCAGCTAGTTCACCAAGTGTGCTCTTTAATAAATGACACTACTGTGCACATTGTCTACAAGAATGAATAAACTTAGGATGGAGTTATGTTAAACAGACTCACTCGGCCGCAGTCACCTGCCAAAGGCCCCATGTTCTCTTATCAGTATGATCAGGACCAGCTGCAGTCTACTACCATTACTGTGAGTGAGAGTAGAAGGGCCTGACAGAAATCTAGATGCAGGAAACTGCTGATCCACGGCAAAAGGAATTGAGAAAGAGATAAGGAAGTGAGCAGCGTGCTTGACTTTTCCAGTATGAATTATACAGGCTCTCATTTGAATATAATGTTTGATCTTGTCCTGACTGCACCATCCAGAGGCGTGGCTAGTCATTATTCGAGAATACATATGAATGAACCAGGTGGGGGTTCCCAGCAGTGGCCTAAAACACACACTTATGAGCATATGAAAGAGACACACATATGGGCACACACACACATATTGAGGCACAGCGTGCGATCATGCATTTATTAATAATGGGAGTGGTTAGCAGAGGCCAGGAGTAGCTTATGAATGCTTTTATGCGCTCAAGAGAGAACTCTGAAATTCATGTGGACCATGCAAAGACATACATATGTTTAATATGTTTATCAAAGGACCGAGCGCGTACATAGATGTGATATCAAGCATGTATTAACGCATATATCAAAGTGTTTTCTGGGGCTCTATATTTGGTATGAAGGGAGGGGCAGGAGTTGAATATTTTATAGGATATAGATGGAAATGAGTGGAGGATTATTCAGGAAAGCTAAACAGAGGTCAAAATAGACACCCTTCTTTCTTTGTCCTCAATGAGTGGAATAAGAAAGCGGGTGACTAAAATAGTGATAATGTGAAATGTCAGCATTGTCCCTAAAGCAGCTTCTAGAAAAGCATAGTTGGAAACTTCATTTAAATATCTTGCATATCACAAGGCTGTCAGTAGCTGTTGTCTTACAGTTTTTGCCAACAAGTTTTAGTTAGTCCTGCATCTAATAGCATTTCATACTTGGTGACCACTTTCATTGGTTTATTCCTTCTTTTTAGCCAACAATTTCAAGCATTTATTTATACATTTATATCCTTTCAATAGTTACTATTTTAATGACATGGTATGCTTTCAGCTAGTCATTTAAAACTCTTAATTCATTTTATCCAGACATTTTAGTTTGTTTATTTCACTTTTATCTCACCATTTCAACTGTTAATCAATACATCTGGCTAAATATTTCAGTAGCAAGCCATACCATTAGCTTCTCATTTCAGAGTCTTCATTTAAAATTTTACTGAGCTAATTTAAATGTTTATTCATTATTTTTAGTTAACAATTAGCTAACAAACTGTGGATACTTTTCTCAATATTTAAGCTGTTAATACATTAAGGAAACAATTTCAATTTCAACCAATTTTTTAAACTATTAATTTCAAACTTTTTATTAATTTAGCATTGAATAGCATACTTAGCATAGCATACTTTGACTTTTATTTGTTTTAACAGTTAGCTAACAATGTCACTTACAAGGCATGCATTTGGGTAATCATTTTAAACCACTTTAAACGGTTTAGTTATAGTTTAACAGTTGAAATAGTGAAAATAATCATTTTAACAGTTAGCTAACAATTTAAATTACAAGCCAATTTAAATTATTGTTGCTTAACTAACAATTTTATTTCTTTATCTATATTTTTAGTTAACAAACTTAACTTCTAGCTTTACTTTGAGTAAACTTTAGATAACCACTTCACGTGTTTATCTAAACTGTGAATAAACTATGTGTTCCTATTTATTTTGACTGTCTGTTTTCTGCTTCACATCCATTAACTTCAGTTAGCAGTTAACTTTTCTTCTCAAGCCTCTTCAGGCCCCTCCATTCTTAAATTGCTTTGAATTCCCCCCCCTTTTGGATTAGTTGAGCATTTGTGTCCATTTAATGCTTGTTCCCTTGGATGAGAATAGTTGCTATCGGTTTTATGAGACGGATGCCTAATATAAATCTATCAATACAACATTCAAAAAGCTCTATCAGCATGAATGTAATTGGAGTTTGTAAAACAGAAAGAGCAATGAATTATGATATTTACCCTTTCGCTTAGCATTATCTGCAAACTAAGAAATGCTGGCTGCAAAAACCTAACACTGCACAACACTGCCATGGAGATATGCGTTTCCATTCTGAAAGCCAGCTGGCAGAGGAAACACATGTTTGTTAACAATATCCACAGTAGATTGAGTGTGGATCAAATATGGCAGCCACTCGCATCTGCAGTGATCAAAGCCTATATGTCTCCAGCTGTGGGAGACTCCAGCACTGAGACAATCTTAAACTAGACAAAAACGCTGACATGGTGCACCTGGTTGTAGAGCAGAAAGCTAGCTTATTAAGCTGTAAAAAAAAACCAAAAAAAAAAAAACATACAAATGAGGATGTCAAGCTTGTGTTTCGAGAGTGGCCCCTGGTCCACAGAGGGGGGAGAAAGAGAGAACATCAAAAACATGTGGGGCTTAGAGAGCCCAAAAAAAATGAACCTTTGATACAATTGCACACACACACACACACACACACACACACACACACACACACGGTTGTAAAACCAGCTGCACTTTAAAAACCAAAACTATTTTTCTTTCTCATAGAGAAAATGAACAGGGATACTTTTTGGATTCAGAACACATGGAGTATAAAACACTGAACAGCGATAAAAGACTTGCGTATTTAAAAAGCTAAATTCTGTCGTGTTTCCCTTGCTTTAATAGGCATTCTCACTCTCTCCCCTTCCAAGCCCTTTTCATCCATCCACATTCCCACAGCTCTTTCTCTCTCACTCTCTGACAGATGGGTAGGTAATGAGTTTCGCCTTTCCCCGTCCAATCGTCTGGGCACCAAAACCTGCCCCCCACGCCAAAAATGCCCTTTTAATTTAGCCAAGCGCTGAGTACAGGGATATTACTGTTTAGATACACGCACTAGCACACACACACACACACAAACACACCTCCCCTGACTCCTGGTTGGGTGGGTATGAAACCTTCAATGTCTCATGTGCTAGCTATTAAAGAGCCTGGTTTCCCCCTCACCCAGTCCACCCAGCTTTCCTCCCCAAGTGGTACTCAGGGCTCTTTTCTGTGCATGTTCAAGAGGCCAGTGTTGGCTTTCAAAGTAACCATGGCGGCCATTTTTAGAACAAGGCCTCTGTGAGGTTGCCCTAGAAACCCCTTCTGACCGCCCTGGTGAAATCACACTTGGCCCAAAACACAGAGGAAGCAGGCAATGACAGTGTGTGAAAGAGTGAGTGAGAATGAGTGTGTGTGTGTGTGTGTGTGTGTAAAGCTAGCTAGCTTGCTAGACAGCTAAACAGACAGACAGATAGATATCCAAAAATGTCTGTGGACCACCCACACTCTTTGGGTGACCCACATCAAAGCATTCTTTCATATTGCACTTCGATCTTTCATTCTCAAATTGTGTAAGTGCAGATTAGCCAGTATGTGACGTCTTGACCAGCTATGACCACTTCTGCTTATTCCAAAAACAAGGGCCCCCCTGAAATGCCAGATTTGTGCTCTTATTTCAGGGAGGAAAGACCTGGGCTAAGACCTGCAGCCCCTTCAACGTACGTCTGCTGTGACGGAAGAATGCCACCTTTATATGCTCCCTATGAAACAGGATTTAGCTTCCCACATGAAGGCAGTTGGTGGGGAGAGGGGGTTTGCTTCGCTAAGCACAAAAGTGCCCAGTGTTCCAAAATCAGTGAACTAAATTAGATTGAGCAACATACATATATTTCCGCAATCAAATTAAGATTCCAAGTCAATGGAGAAAATTCAGGCCCAGCAGTGGGAAGGTCATTAAGTTTATTGGCTGAATTGGTCCATGAGTGACTGTCACCTAAATCTAATATGGCACCCTGCAGTTCAGACAGCACTCATCCTGTGTGTGTGTGTGTGTGTGTGTGTGTGTGTGTGTGTGTGTGTGTGTGTGTGTGTGTGTGTGTGTGTGTGTGTGAGAGAGAGTTTGTTTGTGTGTGATTTATTCTGAAAAAATGATGCATTTGAATGAAAAAACAAAAGACAACAAACAAAACCAAAAAAAAATAAAAAGAACCAAGATTAAACAAATGGGCCGGTATGAAAGCAAGTTAACAAAGGCAAAGAGGGAGAAACAGCCAGAGCAAATATTTAAGGCCCAGTCGCCTGCACAGATTCACTTTAGCCTTGCACATTAATCAAATTACCTCGTGGGCTGTAGACAGAGAGAGAGCAACACCTAAATCCGACTCTGCCCTGCTAGAGCTTCTCTGATCCAGAGGGGACCACCTGCAGCAGTGTGAGCTTTAACATGGGATCCTATTTTATGTTGACCAAAGATAGCCTGCTTAAACCTAACAGAGAAAAGGCTATTGGCCTGGAATCCAATCCATTTGGTCGGACTAAACTGAGAGGCCCTGCTGAAAGGAGATCTGAACTGCTACAAGGCTAGAAAAGGGACATAAACTGATGAACAACCCCCACCCTCTAACACGCCATCCCACCCACAGCTAAAGGAGCATTTCCTTCGTCGCAGCTCCTTGAACTGGCCCAATTAATAAGGTTACAAAGACGTACACAAGGCTATGCAGCATCTAAAAGGGTAGGTCTGTGTGAGTAACAATAAGTGCATGCGTGTGTGGTCCTATAAGGAAGAACCCATACAGAGACTATAAACAGACATCAGAGCTATTCTGCAGGAGACCTTGCTCCAGGCGTGCGTGCGTGCGTGCGTGTGTGTGTGTGTGTGTGTGTGTGTGTGTGTGTGTGTGTGTGTGTGTCCTAGGTATGGGACAGGCTTGAATAACACAACTGAGCTCCAGGGGCAGCCATATTCATGCCCTAAACCCACTGGTGCACCAAAAAAAAAAAAAAAAAAAAAAGTATTTTTCCTCCCCGGGTGTGTTTTCATCACCCACACATTTACACATGCATATTTGTACACAAACACACACACACAAGCTCCCAGTCCGAATGCTTATCCTGACAAGACACACATAAGCATAAATTAATGTTCTGAGATATTCTATGAATTTCAATGCATTTACTTCCGTTTGAGAATCTGACAGCAAAATCTGAATGTTAATCATAGGGACGGGAGGGAAAGTATACGTGTATGTCTGTGTGTTTGTGTCTACGTGCGAGTGTGCGCGCACGCTGACGGATGTGTGGGTGATTGGAGTTGTCATCAGCTGGCGGTTGAAATGACAGTCGACTACTGGGCTGCTGCCACTTCGTTGCCACGCGGTACATCAGGAATGACTTGCAATTTTCTAACTATCACTTTCAAAATGGATTCTAATTTTGCTGGATTGGGCCTGTCAGACAGAGATGGTGTTACTGCTCTGCTGACGGATCCCAAAGGTTGGTGTTCAAGAAAATGACCAGTATAAGAAGACAGTGAAGCCTCTCGTCATGGACGGGCTTGAGACAAGAGGAAAAAAAAACAAAACAAAAAAAAAAACAGTTTAAGGGATATTCATTAGAAAATGTTGGGGAACAGGGATAACCAGCTAGCATGACTCTATATAAAAAGATACATAAAAGTCTGTAAAAGTTTATTAGGCCTCAGTCACACAGGCCTAGAGACTGATTGGCCATCTGAGAACCACCAGTTGAGATTGAAAAACCTCCCTGAAAGGTCACCAGTATTTTGCATGAGGGATGCCAGCTTGACTGCAAATACTTTCAGCTACTTCCCACAGTGGATGGATCCACATATCGATTTGGCACAGATTTTATGTGACACAATCCTCCAGTTTATCTGGGCTTATGATGGGCCACTAGGAGAACACTAGCTGTTGGCATCCTGAGGCGTTCTTTGCCTTCAGTCAGACCAGAAAGCATAAAAAGTGAATGACATCCCACGACTTCAAGTGATGGGAAATGAGCAGCATAAACATTGTTGAAATTCCATGCAAACGACTGAAATAATCACTTATAAGAAGAATACAGCCGACTGACATATGATCAGATAGTAAATATATTAGAAGGCTGCTTAGGCGACCAGAGCCTGGAATGGAGGCAAGTGACCAGCAGTCAGCTGCAAACCTATAGCTGACGAGCAGATCATCTACAGTGTGTACTGAGCACAAAAGTTGCAGCTAACACATTTCAAAAGCCACAAATTTTCCTTTGAGGCAAGCATTTTCAATTTCCGGTTTGTGTTGCACTTCTCAGTTTCACTACTGCATGAAGACTCGATGGCAAGTGTTTGCAGTCGAGTTAGTGTCTCCCGTTCCAAAAATGGGCAACTGAAGCAAACTGCTTATAATCAAAGCAATCATAACTGTACACTTCTTTGCAACCAATTTCATCTTCTGACTACAAACAACCTGGTCAGGAAATACATATTTATCCCTAATGACCTGTGGTTGCCAGGAGGTCACTGACCAGTCTCTAGGCCAGGGTGACTAGGATTTTAGTAATCAGTTTCATAGTGACTACCATCAACATCCTGCAATCACTCACCAACTGGTTAGGGAAATCTACATTTTTTCCTTACAACCAGTAATTGCCCGGTGAACATGGCTGGCATTCAGACCTGTGTGACTGTGACAAACTAAAATTGGGGTCTAACAAAACGTGCTATGTTAGTTGTATTTAAGTATTTAACGCTTAAGTCTAAAATTACTATTAGGTGTAATTTCACCTGTGTGGTATTGGGTGAACTGTTCCTTTAGTTGGTATCCAACAAATTTCTGTCACTTGATAAGTTAGCAGCCTGCTAATTCTGTCTCCCATCTGTAAATTAACTATACATTATCCCAATCCATGTGCAAGGTTCATTAGTGTGAATGAAATTACAGATGGCTGGAAATGAATGCGTGTAATTAGCAGAAGTCTGTCCCAGAAGACCCACGCAAGCTATAGATGAAGGTAAAGGGATCCATTGAAAAGCCATTGTTTGCTACTACAGCACTTGAGTAACTTTCTGGTGGGAAACCTATAGAGTAAGTTGAGACAGTAAAGCACTAGCCTTGTTCAAAATGAGCTGGTCTGTTCAGTAGACAAAGTAAAAGGAATAAATGGGGATTATTGAAAAGTGTGTTTTTCAGCTTTTATGCAAAATCTGCATGCAGAAACTCCCAGACTGACATGCAAAATAGATTGTAGATGCGTTTCGTTCACTTAATCTGAACTTTGACCCAGAAATCCTTTGGCGATAATGCAGCTTTTAGAAGTTTGTCGAGCCACTAAAGCTCAAATATTAAAATCGATAATAGAAAAAAAAAGAAAAAAAAAGAGCAAGTGTGGTTTAAATAAAAAAGATTCTGTAAATGCAGCACAGCGCACAGACAAAAAGCCACTGTGAAAGTTAATGCTGCTGAAAGTGAACAGAATTTATTTGCATATGAAAATAGCTGGGCACTAATGGCACTGGACTGAAAACTGCAGCATGACTGCGAGTGCACATGCGTGGGTTATGTGCGTGTTTTTAGGTTCACTTCTCCACGCCAGGAAATAACCTTACTCTCTTTACCCTTCCCATTTCATTTGGAAAGTCACCCGACACACTCTCTCACACACACACACACACACACAAAACCCCACCCCTTGACACACACTCATGATTCCTTCATGCATGCACGCATACTGGCTTCAGTGACTCTCTGCAGTCAACCTCCTTCTGCTCACAAACAGCCCCTCCTCTTTCCTTTTTCTCTCTCCAATAACTGACTCCTCCCCTGTTCCCCCTCCCATGACACACACACACACACACACACACACACACACGCAGAATGTTGCCTAGCCCTAAGCTGACCTGCTGTGTGTGTACTGACGTCACACTATAGACAAGGAGAGGCATCATTCCAGACAGACACGAACACGTGCGCACACACACACAGGCCCCAGCCGAGGGGGAAGCTGCATTCCAGCACAGGCCCACAGACACACAAACACACATCACCACGCCTGGCGGTGGGAAGCATGGGGAGCACTCAGCTGTAGCGGGGAGGAGGGGGAGGATGGCGGGTGGGGGGTTCAGAGGAGGGAGGAGGGAGCGATGGCTCTGAGCCAGTGTTCCTCTGAGCTCAGCACTTCCCCTTTCAGCTCCAGCCAGCCGCCAGTTTGCGTAACGCAGCCAATGTAGCCATGCTGGCTTTTTTTAACCCCTTCTTTCCTGGAGTCACTGAGGTCACACTGGCTGTTCTCTGTTCGCCGGCGCGTGCTACATCCTGCCATAAAGCTGCCTCTGCCGGCACCCCCCCATCTCGGAGCGTCCTGTTAGAGCATCAGGCCTGCTGGCATGCTACTTGTGCTTCTGCCTTACCTGGCAGAGATGGAAGCAGGTGCACATGTGTGTTAGTGCCACAGTGAAATGTACAAAAAAGTTATTTATCGTCTCCCTGCACAAAGAAAATAAACAAATCTACATGGAACAATTAAACAGGTGGGCAGTCTATTGGAAAGTGACCTGGCTTCATCAGCGACACCCCAGATAAGACAAAACTGTGCAACAGCTACAGCAGCAGTTTTCAAACACCATAACTGAAAAATATGTAGCTTGCACAATAATCAGTTTGACCATTAAAAAGGGAAAAACCTGACACAGGTAAGGTGTCTGTGCACTGCATCTATTCCTCTGTGTATCTGCTGACCTTCTCTCCACTCTATACCCGAAGTGATGTGAGGCTTCATGCATCAGATGTGCCGCCTACCCCCCTCCCTAAAAAGACAAACAAAAAAAAAAAGACCCAGTGGAAAGTGTCATAGCTCACACTAACCACAGCAGACACAGTCCACGGTGGCAGGATGGGCAGAGTGGGGGTTCGGGGTGTGGGGGATGGGATGGAGGAAGAAAGGAGGGGAGGTTCTCTCACATTTAATATCGCTTGACACGCGTCATCCAGCATCTCTCAAACAGTAGCTGAGCCTGTGTCAAAGCCGTGGCCCTGTCAAAGATCCTGCGCATACAGGACGCACCTTGTGCACACACACACACACACACACACACACAAAACAAAGGCAACCCAAAGACAAATAACTCAGCCACCTGGCGCCTTGATCGACGGGCTGTTGCAGAGAACGGGAATAGCTGGGATGAAGACAAGTGAGGGAAAGAAGAGAACGGGCAGGAAGGAGGGGGAGCACGAGAAAGGTTGATGTCTCTGCTGAATCGAGGTGGTCGATTCGCTTGCCTGCGGGCTATTCCTGTAAATATTGACGTTGATGTTAGCACCACTCTCTTAAGGATAAGCTATAAAGCAAAGGGGGGTGGGGGGGTGGGAGAGAGTCAGATTTACTCTGTGCAAACTGTAAGCATCTGAAATCACACGCTACGCTCGGCCTTCAGAAAGCAAGTCGAAGGGGAAAGGATGAGAGACTTTTCAGGGTGAGGACCTGAAACACATGGGGGAACTGAGATCTCTCTCGGTAGGTTTACAACTCACTCCTCTCCTCTCCCCTCTCTCGCTCGCTCGCTCTCTCTCTGGATGGTTAAGGTTTCCATTCTTGGACTAAAAGCAGGCAGCTGACATCAAAACCTTCAGAGAGACCCTTATTTCCCAGAAACAGCTCTGGTTTCATGTAAATAGCTGCCTTTCATGGCTACATTGAGATAAATTGCACCCTGCTGGACAAGAGGGGGGACAATATTCACCCTGGAGCCTCTTTTGTTGACATCCGTGTGCGTTGCCATGACAATGTGTGTCTGTCCGGTGTTGGGTCTATATGCATGTACATTCAGGGGGCAAGCACACACACACACAGTGCAAAATATGCAGACAATAAAAATATGAACACAAGTATCTTCTTTGTCAAACACACAAAACACCGGTTGCACAAAATATTACAAAGAATACTAAAACAAGCGTGACCGAAACACAGTTTCAAGCTAGACTTCATTCTAACCATCATGTCCTTGTGAAGGCCTGTAGGCAGAGAAGTCTATTACTGATCATCCTCACATTAAAAAAGAAAAAAAAAAAAAAAAAGGGGGGGGGGGGGGGGGGGGGGAACTAATCCAAGAATGACAACACCCTTTCCAAAACCCTCCAGAGGACCTCGTCCAGTTGACTGGGAATTAATCTGCCAGAGGAATGCAATGATGCTTGAATTCATTTTTAGCACATTAACAGACTAATTCTCAGGTTGCTCAACATGCACATAGTCTGTATCGTTTTAAACTTTAAAAAATGAATTACTGTGATTGCCAGTACACCCAAAGTACCTCCAGATTATTTGATCGAATTACCTCAAATTAGCATTTTCATAAATGACAGAAGAATAATCGTATCCTTACCCAATTATGCTGATTACATCTCTTCAGAGACTAGTGAAGTGAAGCGCTATGTCACCTCTGAGACCACATCAAACAGAGGCCAACAGCTTTGTTTATATTTTACTATGCGCTCACACTTTGATATCCTCATTATGTTCATTTGGGATGCCAGACTGCTGAAGGAGGAGAGGATAGAAGGGGGTTTGATTGGGGAACGAGGGGGTGAGCTGAGGGGGGGTCACTTGCCCGCCACCACATCCACTGTACGGGGCATCGAGGGGCCTGCATGTTAACCGTAAGGATAGAAAAGATTATGTGTGCATGTGTGTGAGAGAATCACCTCCCGTGGGCAAGTCAGCATTCACCCATGAAGTAGGTCAGTGAAATTTGCCCAAATTAGGTCAGAGGCAGTCAATGGGTGCCATCCTGAACAAGAGAAAGGATAAAAGGGAGGGAGTGAGAGACAGACACAGAAGAGGGGTTGGTGGGGCGGGGGTCTATAAGGTTAGGAGAGCAGAACCAAGCGGCTTACTTCATCTCAGCTTTAACACTCAGTTAATTACTGTTGCACTGGTCCATACAAAAAAGTACATGCACACCAAAAAAAGAAAGCAGCCTCAAAGTGAGGGCCCAAAGCAGAGTTCTTCATAACTTCAAGCCTGTCACTATTTCTCTATTCAAACATTGCTGGTATCAGAATCAGTGCACATCAAAAGCCCGTTTTGATTGAAAATGCTCTTGAAAAGCAGTCCGATTCAGTTACAGCGCTTAGGTTTGATTATTTAGCGGCCCCACCTCCTGACTCTGCCCCCTCAAGCTGTTTGGACGGTAGTTTCTTTTGTCATATGCCTCCACGTCTTGCAGCTCCTTCCACGCCCCACCCGCCCCTGCTTCCCTCCCTGTTTTGAGGAATCCACGCCGGGTTGTTGTGCACTGATGCCAATAAGTGAGGGAAGACAGGAACCTTTGATGTCTGTGGCACTTTGCGATTCGCTTTCATCATCCCGCGTCTGTCAGTCAGCAAGAGAAAACGTGACTCCAAAGGAAACTTTTGCTGCTCTCCCACCCCTCCACCCCCACCCAGCAAATCACTCTCCACGCATACATACAAAATTAAAACATAACAACAAAAGCCGACAACAAATGCAACAAGAGAGGAGGGGGGGGGGAGAGACTGCTGTGGGCATTAGACAGACAGGAATGGGTTGAATAATAAGCAAAGAACGGCAAGTTTTTCCACAGGAGAGACTATTTTTCTTCCTGCCTGGGCTTCACTGGCCCACTTCCACTCAAAGGGAATGTGTATCCCAGTGTAGCTGCAGGCTGCTCTCTGAACTTTACCCTGTCAGTCCCTACAGTCGCCCTTTCAGAATTGCTCTGTGTCAAGAAGGAAGAAGCGTATTGGCGTGTGTCTTCTGTGGGCAATGTCTGTTCAAAAGAGTGATGATGGAACCTGTGCCTGCACCTAATCACACAAGCCTGCACCCTTCGCTCTGACAGCCTCAGAGGTTAGGGAGGAGGTGGGCGGGGGGAGTGAACAAAGGCTCCCTTTCCCTGGGCAGCGATCAAACTTGAGCCCTCGGCTTGTCTAGAATTGTGACAAGGCCCACTTCCCCTTTCGCTGCTTTTCCCCATCCTCCCCCTACTGCCAATCATGTGTCATATGCTTCACACTCTCGCACGACGCATGCTTTCATGCGCCTGCCGTGTGTGTCTGTGCCGTTGCCTGAGCCAGAGCCCGTCTACACAACTTAAAGACACGCACGGAAACTGGAGTCGAGGAGACGGAGGAGACACGCGACGAGTCTGAGAGCTTCACGGAAAGTGTTAAGCCAGAAACAACCGAATGTACAAGCCGAGTGTGGCTTGGAGTAAAGCGAGCCACATTGAGTTACAGTGACTAACGTTATAGCCAGAGAGAGGAAGATGCCTGGCAATGGATGCTGGGCAAAGGAGCCAGAGAACTGAACTGCAGCCAACCTGGATGAGGCCTCAGTCCAGATATGTTGGGACAGTACCAGGGGCCCAGCTACAGCCTGTCAGAGCAGGGAGGAGGGTGAGCAAATGAAGTAGCAAGAAATACACAATTAAAAAAAACAAAACAAAAAAGCCAACACACACACACACACACACACACACCCACACGAAAAAGAGAAAGCAAAACAGAAGGCTTATAGGCAAAACAGAGAGAAAGAGAGAGAGAGCGAAGGGTTTTGAGGCTTTTCAGCTCCAAAGTGGGATGGAGGGGGATGGTTGGAAGGAACCACTGAGAGTCAGGCAAAACTGGAGCCCAGGTTCAGAGGCAGGGCCAGGGCTGAGCTGGGGCTGCTGAGAGAGGAGCCAGGGCTAGAGGCCAGAGAGAAGAGGGAGAGCTGGAGGAAGGGAAAAGGGGGGCTGAGAATAGGAGGAGGCTATGGCAGAGCTGGAGCTGGAGCTGGAGCTGGGGCCAGAGCCAGAGCCAGAGCCAGAGCCAGAGCCAGGGGCCCCAGCTTTAGATTTAGTCAGCTGTTCCCCTGGCCAGCAGCTGGAAGTACATAGGGAGAGTGAGGGAGGGGAGGTAGCAAGGGAAGACAGGGACTTCGTTGGAGAATTTTAACTGGGAAAGTGAGAGATGGAGAGGAATTAGAAAGAAAAAAAATGGAGGGAGGGAGGGGGAGGGGGGGAGAGAGAGAGAGAGAGAGAGAGAGAGAGGTAAGAGTAGAGAGAAGGGGGTGAGGAGGGGAGGTGTGGAGGTTTGGAAAGAGGACAGTGGAAAAGCCATTAGATTCCGAGGAGAGAGAAAACAGCACCAAGACCAGACAGACTGACAGAAGGTGGTTAAGGCTCACTGGCTTCGCAACCACTCTTCACTTCCTCCCTTACTGGTCCTCTCGCTCCATCATCCCTTTCTTTCTTTCCTTCCTCCCTCCCTCCATCTATCCGTCCATCCTCCTCCTCTCCTTCCGTCACTGGTGAGCTATTCTCTGGCCACCTCCTTCCCCGACCAGTTGTGCTTCGCCAACAGCTCTGCTATTCATTACGCACGACCTGCAGGCGTGACCCTGAACACACACCGAGATCCCAAACAGGTGCCCCACACACAAAATACACACACGCAGACACACAGCATCGGCAGCGGCAGCAGCAGAGGGATCACACTTAACTGTAGGGGGAAGATATGCAGGGAGTGTGGACAGAAGGGCTGTAGCGGGGAGAGAGAGAAAGCTCAGTGTTGCTGCCAGAAAAGCACTGCAGGAGGAACAACATGGAAAGATGGAAAGAAGAACAAAAATATATAGAAAAAACAACAATGTAATTAAAGCTAAGCACACTTTGTTTCCATGAAAGTGGCGAAATTAGATTTGGAGAAGGATGAGTGAGAGCGAGGGGCAAGGGTTTGCCATGGGGCAAGCAGCCGCTGCTAGCAAAGCACTTTACGGCCCATTATATTCCATTCAGATGGACGAGGCGTCTGGGATAAAAGCATTTAGTCTGTGCGTTACTGAGTGACTCAGCACTTGGAGCCTTCACAGGTGGACCCCCTCATAACTACACAATGCATATCAATGAAGTGGCCCACTCACTGCATATGGATCGCTCACTCCCACGCCTCTGCCTCTCTCTTTTTTGCCCATCCTCCTCCACCACCCACGTCGGCCTTTTCCTCCTCAACCTTTCACACCTCCTTGTGGAAACACTCTACCTCTCTGTTGTTTATTGTCGGATTGAAGTAATTCCACCTGCTCCTCTATATGAAAGACTTAAATCGGGACGGCATCCAATAAAGCAGGAAATAAATGGAGCTGCAGAGTTCAAAATAAATAAATAAATCTGTGCATATTTCTTTTGCTGCACTTTCCCCTAAATTATTAGGAGCAATTTCTGCCATGTATGGAATAGCTGACCCACCTCCTTGCCTGTCTTTTCCCTCTTATTTAGCGCTGATACGGTAGACAGCTACCCCTCCTCCTCCTCCCTCTATCGCTTCCTCTCCATCACTCTCTTGTCTCTCTACAGCTCTACCTCCACCCATCTGCCCTTTCCTCTTAGTTCTACCTCTGCGCCGCTCCATCCCCTGCTCTCCTCCCCTTGGTAGTGGTTAATGGCACAGGGATCCAGCGTGGAATATAGATCAGTGCGAGATGGATGGGGCACCAGGAGCTCCGGCCAGTCCCGTAGGTCCCAGACCAAAGATTAACTAAATATTAGCTGACAGGAAGAGAGAGGCAGGGACACAGCTGCAGCTGCTAGTGCCGCTGCTGGCAGAACAAACGACAGAGACCGTTTTTAACCCCTATTGCTCTTGGGAGAGAGACAAACACATGCGATAAACACACCGAGATGCAAAAATACACACAACGCATGGGGCCAAGTGCACCGCCATGCACGCATACACACATGCTATCAGAAGCACCCTGGGAGAAGAAGTCCACTAATCACATTCTCTCCTCCCCCCCTCCTCGTCTGCCCTGCCAAGGCGGATGGCGAGGGGGGGGGAAAGGAATAAATCTTTATTAGGCAATGTGTCCCTGCTTTATCGATCGCTTCGCTCCTTCCCTCCCCTTCTCTCCTTTCCACCCCCTCTCTTTCGCTCCCCTCCTTTTGTTATTTTAGGCGTGTGTCTGCCATCCAGTTCAATTGAGTCGGGGTGTACATCAGAGAGGACCATTACCTATGTCTCCCTGGGCTGGGCTGTCACTGGCTGTGAGGAGGGTATAGGATGAGGTGATGTAGCCACCCAGGAGGGACAGCTAGCCTGCTAGCAGCAAGCCAGTCTCAGCTAGAATGCAGACAGACAGGTTGGCAGTGACACACAATGGCATACAATCATCCTCAACAATGCCAGGCAATAATGCTAGCGTCAATACTTCACCCACACTATACCCATGCCGTTCAACGAGCAGAGCGTGGGACAGGCATAGACCGGTTTCAGTCAAAATAAGATTATTATTTCCACATTTCGCTCTGCTTGGGAACCTGCATCCCATTTCATGTTCAGACATGGAAAGTGGGAAGAGGGGAGAGAAGCAGCAAAACCCCCAGCAGAGAACAGAGCAGGCATCATCACAGCAGATTTGATTGAGAAACAGCAGTGAAAAGAGGAACTGCAGTGGAGGCGGGTTGCAAAGCAGCTTGCAGATGCCTGCAGAAGTCACTGTGGGTTGTGTAAAGCATCTTAAACAGCACACCGTGTATGACATTTGCCATTTTGATGTGTAGAAGTTTATCTGCTATTGTGGGCTAGCATTCAGATCAGCCGATCAGTCAGGATTTTTAGTTAGGTTTATGTTTGTGGCCTGGCAGAAGTGTTGTGATCAGGGCAATAAACAAGTGTAATTCATCAGTGTCGACCTAAAAAGGTTCCAGGATGGTCTGCAATGCCTAAAAAAAACAACAACATCAGATTGAGGATCATTTAAAAACTTCAGACAAATACACGTCACAGCAAGTAGGCCAAGTCTTGTTTCTCTCATAAATCCTGTAGTAAACAGAGAGCTTGTGAATGTAGAAAGAGCGACTGCCCCTGAGACCTGGACACAAACTGGTAGTTCTAGCAAAGCACAGAGAGGAGGAATTAGAAAGCTTGTTAGCCTTCTTTTGGGACTTTAGACACAGGAAGCTTGATGGAAACATGCTGTATCTAGACAGGAGCCGTGTAAAATACAATATGGGTGTCTTTAGCCTGGCTTGGGAATTGAAACTTGAAAATCAGGAAGTAGAGAAACAGAGACAATGGGAGCTTAGAAGCACAGAGAGGGAGTGCAAGTATGGAGGTATGGTAAGACCAAGAAAACAGGCTGGCAAGAACAAGGAAAACAGGAATGAAATATGAAAAAAAAAACTAAGCAAGCAAAAAAACAAAACAAAAAAAAAGAGCATAGAAGTGAGAGAAAAGAAAGAAAGAAAAAAAACCTCTTTAGAAGGGCAAACTAAATTCCATAGTCATTTGAAAGCCTTCTACTCCTTCCCTCTGAATCTCTCTCATTCTCTTTCTTTGTCTCTCTGTCTCTCATGCCTGGAGAGCCTTTCCAGCTCTATTCAGCCCTGCTCTGCCACAAAGCAATGAATGCATGTCTCACATGCCACACCGCCACGACATCGTTGGACCAGGCACAGCCAGAGGCACCTTGCACTCTCAAAGCCTCCTCCTCTACATAGCTCACACGGCACTTGAGCCTGCCAGGCAAGAAGAGAGAAGGGGATAACCCCCCTCGTCTCAATCTGGCTCAGATTCCCGATTGTTCCACAAAAGGGACAACAAAAGTGGGCATACTCTTTGTCTCCTCCTGGACCGTTCTCTCGGGTGAGAAATTGCTTATTGGGACGTGTAAAGACGCATGCACACATTCAATCAAGCAAGCAGCCTTTTCCTTTGGTCAGGTGCTACTTATTGGAAAACAATAATGCGAGCAGGGGCCTGTCTTTCAAGGAAGGCAGTCAGCCACTGGAGGGACAGTCTGACCAGATTGACCTTTGACTTCGGTAAATCCCTGGAGATCAGATGAAGAGGTCAACACTGGGCCAGCTTAGTGATGGGGGAGGGACCAGTCAATGAGTGAACACCTCTATCAGTATGTATGTGTGCGAGCAACAGGGGTCAGTGGCAGGTAAACCCTCATCCTCTGCTGTTGTTTATTCAAAGGCGCCTAGTCACCGGCACCCCGGCACTGTGAGGTAAATGTGTGTGTGTGTGTGTGTGTACATGCAAGAGTGGAAACGAGATAGGGTGGGAATGATGACAGACGGGAATGTCATCCACCCTCTTATCATTAACATGCCTCACCTTTATTCAGCCTGACACACACAGCCATAAACACGCTCAGCGAGCCATTAACACACAAAGTCACACACGTACATTCGCCTATTCACACAAAGTTAAATAGACTGAAAGAATCCTGCCTTTACTTATAAGCTGTGCAGGAATTTGGGCGAGCTGTGTCTCAGAAGTAGCTTTACAAGGCAGATCCACCCGAGTTAAAGTCCAAGTCCAAATCTTTATGGCCTTGACTGCCTTCTTATTAGAAAGCCCTGGGCTGTTCGTTTGATATAGACGAACATGATACAAGAATTATACACTCACTACAACGGAAAGTTGTGTTATTATTATTATTATCATTATGCTGTGTATTTGTTTAGGATAGACCAAAGTAATTGTTCTTAATATTGGACCACGGCAGGTAGCTTTCTACTTTCTGAGCAAAGCACACAGTGATTATGTACGCACACAGACACACACAAAACCGCAAAACGTTTGGCTTCTGAGGTGACAACAGCTGTTGACCAAACCACATGGAGAAGCTTTGGATTGTGGTAACAGTGAAGACGTGTGCAAAGTCTTTACTACAGATGTACATGCAAGCATGCATGCAAGGCACAAAGACAGGCATCCATCCACAATAAATATATACACATTTAGCTCTCCGCTGCAGTAAGCGCAGACTTGGACTGCTTTTGTGCTTATTTCAGCAGCACATTGGTGCAAAGTGGAATTCATTAAAAAGAAAAAAAAAGTGAAAGGGAGAATCAGATAGGATAACGCTGAGTGCTGCATTCCCCTGTTGTTATTATTGCCAAATCGAAGTGAGAGGGGTGGCTGGTAATAAAAGTCATTAAATGAAATAGAAAAAACGTCTTTTAATAGGGCCTTGTCATTGTGGATTTAGTACCCTTTCTATCGCCTGCTCCCTGTGCTTCATTCCCTCTGCTGACAGAGAAGAGAGGGGCAGGAGCTGTGTGGAGGAAGGACTGGATTCCTAGACAGAGTCAGCCAGCCGAGGAGCTGTGCTGACGCACACACAGCAGCCACAGTCTGGGACAGGAGACAAGTCAAGCTGGAACAGGGACTGGGGCAGACGTTACAGAGCTCATGCTGGAACTTTATTACTTTAGCTGGTTTATTTTAACAAGCACCAACACACGCTGATCTTAAACGCTGAGCATCTCTGAATATATGCTTCTATTAGTGTGCAGGGTCATTTTGAAAAGAGGTCTTTGGTCTACTTGCGATAGGTCTGGCAGTGTGGCAGATATAGTGAAGCTATGGTTGGAACTGGGAACGTTCATTTAAGAGGGGTAGGGAGGAAACGGCTATGTCTGGGACTGAGAATGAGACAGAGGCTGGCTCCAGTCAGGTAGAAAGACTGGAAACAGGGCACACAGACATTAGTCCGAGCTTGAAATGACAGGACTGTCTACAGGTATAGGCATTGGAAATGGGAGGAGCAGGGGACAGTTAAAGCCAAGTTTAGGAGATGGAACATGGCTGGCTACAGGAAGTTATGGTCTGTGGTGGGAAAAATCTATCTAAAGGCACATCTGGGAACGGGGTTGGTTAGAGTTTGGAGCTAAGGCTGTGACAAGCATTAGGGACCTTCTGGAAAATTCTGACATGATGGGATCGAGGCACAGCTAGCAGAGGAACCAGTGGTCATCTATCACTTAGTGGCTGCAGCATGGCATTGTTTCTTTATAGGGTATATCCTTAAGGAGGCCACCCACATTGCTTTCAAGCGATAGAAAGCGGAAACTGAGATCGAGCTGAAACTTATTATTGCAGAATTAAAGTAATTATCATGCAAACACATTTTGGATTTACTGTGACGCTTACGCAACTTTTGCTTTAGATGGAAAATATTCTGCTCAGCTGGAAACATACAAAAAAAAAAAAAAAAAGAGTCATTTTCCTGGATGCTTTGCCAATCTAGGCATTATCTCTCATCAAGTAATATTATGAAATAAACAATAGCGAGATCAAAAGATAAACACAAAACACAATCTGTTGTCTCTAACCAAACGACTGCAAAGCCGCATTTGCATGTGCACACACTTGCACACACACACGCGGAGGTACTAAGCTAACATGTTTCCATTACACGACAGCTGAAAGGTATCCTATCTTCTTTCCATTCGGCCAACATAATGAGACAAGGCCCTGGAATCTCCTTCTCCCAGGCTCAGATACACAAAGCCAGACGGAGAGAGAGAGCGCTCTCTTTAAAGACTCCACTTCTCTTCACATGGACGCAGTTGCTGCCCCTCTCGCTCCCTCTTGGACAGCCAGATGTTTACACTAGCTCTAGGCTCAGGCATGTTTCCATGACGATACAAGCCCAGGGTTAGTCATATGCCTAGGGGTAGACCTGATGCACCGGATCCTGGATCACTGCTCCCTCGTCGCTATCACCTTCAAGCTTGATCTACAGACATCTGATAACCCTGACTTTCACAGAATCCTCTAAAAGAACTTTTGCTTTATAGGAAAGCACAAAACCTTCATGGGGAATAATTTTGAAAAGCCTCTGAATTCTATTGTGACAGCATTTCTGGCAATTTCTGCCTCTTTACAGCAGTATGGCCTCCCAGAATATTCGAATAATGCTCAGTCTCTCTCTCTAGCTCTCCCTGTCTTCAGCGGTGGGCATGTGGGCTCATTCTCGACGGGTATTGTAAAAAAGATAAAGGAACTCTCTAACCTAACAGGAAAATAAAACCAGATCCACCCACATGAAAAGAAACAGCCCACACACAAACAAAAAGAATAAGCCCTCACCCAACAAAAACAGCCTTAACGCTCAGCCCGATAGCGTCTCGCAGACGACATGCTCCTGCAAGATTTGCGTTGCGCATCTTAAATTCTGCACCTTTGTGGACAGAATGTTTGAATGCTTGTCGATGTGGGCCCCGAAGAAGCTCTTTTAAAAAGCCTTATGAATCCTTAGCTCAAAAGAAGTGCATAGGGAAAAAAAAAAAAAAAAAAAGGATGTGGATCCATGAGTCTGTTCTTGCACAAACAAGTTTGTGTTCCTTCAACTTTGTAAAATATTTCTCTTTGGCATTGTCATACCAGCAATAACTTAACAATGTGTGCAAACCTTCATTGTTTTTACCAAGCCTTTTGTTTAAATGCTGTTCTCTGTATGTTGTATTGTCGTCTCATATTGGCCGAATGTTAAATAAAAGTTTTTGTGCAGCATCTCCACTAACACACCCATGGTGCACAATAATGGAGCCACACAGACAATTTAAGCAGAGTCTGTGTTATGATTTTCTCCATGTGACAAATAGGAAGAGGTTTTAAAAAAAACAAACAATCAAAAAACAGGTGAAATAACAACCAGGCGGGTGGTTCGCCTGGTTGTTATTTCACTGTTTCATTGACATCATGATTTATTTTTTATTTTTCTTCTAAAAGAAGGAAGAAAACGGAGAGTTGGTGAGAGCAGATGACGCAGAAACCTAATTAAGATTCTCCAGAGCGTGAACAAATTAACCTGAGTTATGAGCATGCAGAAGCAAAAGACAAGACACACATATATGCAAACATACCCACAGACACACACACACCTAACAGTTTATCTCTGGAATAGGTGGAGTCGGGGAGGATGACATTCACACTTACACCGGCATGACTGCCATGGACACTCAGTGATATTTTTGGCAGGGCCAAGGCAAAATATTACAGGCCATTTAGTCCGATAACACCACCATGGAAAACACAGCAAAATGGTCCACAGGTTATGGCGTATCTACTTTCATTCAAGTTTAATTTAAAGCGCCCTCAAAGTGTCCGCCTCATCACTCAGATTTGGGGCAGTAAGGATGATAAAAATGACATGTAGCTTCATGTGGAAGAAAAAAAAAAAATTAGCCTAACAAGCGGAGCTGGATAAACAGGCTGTCCCGCGTAGACTATGCTAATGACGACGCAGAGAGCGACATATGCCAGGCATCAGTATGTCACTCCTCGGGGACATGGGGGCTTACGGTAACAGGATAGGAAGGTGGTGGTGTGTACGGTGGTGAGTTATGGGGTTTTTCCTTTTTAACTCTTAGTACAAAGCCCTGGAGGCAGACGGGGGGTGGGAGGGTTTAGAAACACAGGGATGAGAGTTCAAGGGAAAGGTACAAGTCTTGAATAAATGACAGCAGCGGAGATGAACTTGACCCATGCTGGAGGACTAAAACAGGAAGGAGGGTAATGAAGTGCAAACATGCTTTGTCATGCCATGTTACAGCCATAGGATTAGAATTCTATAATTAGAGGATGGGGCACAATAACACTAGCCTTCCTTTTCAGGAAGATGAGCCGCTGAGTCTAAATTACACAAGGGGACCAGAGAACAGATGCTGTGATCAGAACAGGCTGGTCTAGAAGTTTTCTATACCGGTAAATGATGCTCAGTTGCCACACGGTACAGTGTGATTGACAAGCTAAAAAAAGATTCAAAATTTGGCACCACTGGTGAGATTTACTGATGTTTCTGTGATCACCTCATGACAATGTAATTTTTTATGACAGACAGCTGCTGTTAGGGGGACTGCTTTCCAAAGCAAGATGCATATTTAATGCTGTTCGTTTGCAGTTTTTCATGTATTATTACACACAGAAGCCTTTAGAGGTTAAGGTTAGGTATGTGGTCCGACACCTGCTCTGTGGCTGACCGGAACATCAGTGAGGAGCGCAAAAATACCGAAGCCGGGTTGTTATAACGCCGCTATAACCGAGGAGCAGTGGACCGCTAAGATAACGCCTGAATTTCGTATATGAAAATTTATCTCAGAGGCTGGCATTGGAACAGATGAGCCCGCATGGGAGAGAGAGCGAGCCATCCATCTCACTCTCTCCCCCTTTTTCCGCACTTCATTCTTTACTTTCATGCATCTCCCTTCTCTTGCAATCACCATTTCAATGCTTCTTTCCTCTTTTGCATTTTCCACCCACATTTTCCCTCTAGGCTTCCCCTCTTTTTCTTGATATCACCCGATCTATTGCTCTTCCCCTTAAGCGCCATCCCCCTATCCATTCTCTCCATAGCACTGATGTATGGAAAGAGATGGAGGGACCCAAAAAAAAAGGAAAAAGGCTTGTGATTAATGTCTTTGAGAAAAAGATAAATAATCACAGGAGACTGGGGGCTGGTAGTTGGCCTTAGGGGAGTAAATATGGAGAGTTTTATAGCTGCTCACTTGGGAGAGAGGGAGGTAGAGGACGGGATGGGAGGGGAAGGAGTGGAATACAGCGACAGCAGATCCATTCAAGTATATTAGCTCCCCCCAACCCCCATACACAATAACCTCTGCATCTATTCTACTGCTCTACTGTCTTTCATCATCAACACTGAATCCCATCCCACTGACAGCACACACATTTGCACACAAGAAGCCACACAAAGTCATGCATGCATATACGCTTGTGTGCGCACACATACACGCCCTAACAGCCACCCTGCACTGTTTTCCAGGCCAGACCCACTGTATGTGTTTGATGGGCCAATACATGTGGTGTGTGATGTGGCTGACAGCCTCCTCCCTCCCACGCTGCCCTGCTTTTAAGCCCTCATCCTCCAGTGGCTGCCTGTCCCCTGGAGTAGATTGCATCTTTTATTTATCATTTTCTCTTCCTGGCTTTATCTTCCCAAGCTTTAAAAAAATAAAAAATTCTGGGGTGAAAATTGCAATCAGCATAACATGCCCTCCTCCTGCTGTGTACTCGCCTGTCATTCTCCACTCTCTGTGAGCATGCGGGATGAGACTGACAGCCCATGCAGACTCAGACACACAGACACACACACACACACACAGAGGGAGAGAGATGCATGTGCAATTTCCCTCTGTGTTTATCAAGCCCACACACACACTCTGACACACTTTTCCATCTCTTTAAAGCAGACAGAAGCACATGCATGGCCACAGTAAATGACCTCGTTACCCTGCCTGTCACTATTTCCCAAAGCACACACACACACTGCTTACATATACCTCGCTGACGCCTCACACTTTTTATTTAACCCTAAGCTGAGTGCTTTGCTTCCTAAAGCCCCAAATGACCGAGCCCATAAATGAGACTAATGCTGGGGAATCTGGTAAACAGGCCAGAGAGAGGGAGGGAGAGCTGCCTTCCTGTCTGCCTACTCCATGGCTACTATTGTGCACTGCACATTCTCTGAGCCCACAAGAGCTGAAGCCATCTCCACACAGATTCTTTGGAGGGATAGTAAGCCAAGAAGTGAGAGAGGAAGAGGGAACAAGGAGGGGGAAGAGAGAGAGAGATAGGGAGGGAGGGAGGAGGAAGAAGATCATGCATAAAATCTTGTTTGCAGAATGCATTAAGATTCAGATGAACTGGGGAGGGTAATGGGATTAGAATCCTGAACCGTTTCCAAGGGTGGGGAGTCGGATTGACAGCTGAGTCTATTGCACTGACGATTGCAGTGAAATATTGTGGCTCTGGCAAAGGCAGCCAGCCAGCCAGCCAGCCAGGGGGTTGCTGAGCCTATAGCACCTCTAATTACCCCGAGCTTTACCAAAAATAATGCCGCCAAGGGGAAAAAACATATTTGTCATTACCCCGTGCATATAGCTTGGGCTTTAAGTGAATATTGGAAAGGCAGAAAGAAAGACTTCAGTCCGTCTCACAAAGGTGTTTGGCAAACAAAACAGAAGCACTGTGGCTTTAAATCACCGTCCCTCCCACCCTTTCTAAATATCGTCTATTTAGCCAGCGGTGAAAAGATATAGGGGGCTTTTGTCTGCGTACCCATCGGTGGGGGCATGGAGAGCTAGAAAGACACAAAAATAGGAACAAAGTGCTAAGCTTCCAATTGGGATGGCTGTGGGCCATTCAATGCGCGCAGCTCAGTGGGTAAAAACAAGAAGAAGTGGGCTACTATTACGGGCTTGTCTGAAAATAGGCTGCTCTCACACACAGCTATAGGGTAGACTGGTGTGGAAATACCCTGCATTGTTTATAATAGACGAGACTAAGGGAGGCAAACACGAGCCCTTTAAAAGTCTGGCATGGCTCCAATGGAAAAGGCAAACCGTGCTAGTTGGGTGTTTTGTTGGTTATATGCTGTTTCCCTGCGTTACTCTAACGCTATGGTCCACTCACCGACTTGCAATACGTTGTCCACCCAGCCACCCTCCAACAGAGTGACACCCCGTAGGAAAGGCAGCTGGGTCTCGTCATTATTGTCCCCGCTAGTTCCACTTTCCTCTCCTCCAGCGTTGAAAGAGGAATACATACAGATTTCCTTCTCGCTTCTCGGGAAAGACCAATATACGATCCTCCGCTGGACGGGCTCCGGGATCCTTTCGAACCGCTCCTCCACCCTCTGGAACGGCCACTTCTCCGCGACTCTGCGAGCCGCGATATCGAGCAACGACTCGGGGTTGTGCGTTTTCCCATTTCCCGACCCTCCCGGAGCGGACCCCGCGCCGCCACACAGGACACCTCCAGCCCGCTGCCCCTGCCTGCACGCCGGGTTGTAGCCGGGCCGGCAGCAGAGCCTCTTGGCTGGGGGCTGCTGGACTCGCTCGGCCATGTTCGCACCGCTTCCAACCTGAAGCGCAGTTCCTCTCCGATCATATAAACGGGATAAGGAAGAGAAAAGGGCAATCTCGCACCGATTGTTTGCCGTACATGGAGAGACTGCCCTTATTTGGATAAGTGGGCGGAGCTTGTGAGTTCAGTGAAGTCCTTTGTGTTGTCAAAGTAACCGGATGGGCGGGATCCTGGAGAGCTGCCAGCGCACGAGTGGCGCTATAAAAGGAACTGGAGGCGGAATTCCCGAACGTCGGCAAATCCTTTGTGAAGCTTTTCGGGAGCGCGAGGGTGGAGCCCCGGCGGCCGACGGCCTTTGAAGTTTCCTTCTTATTTGAGTTTAAAGGCGGGGACTTAATCCAGGGGCGGCCTCGCAGTTTCCCACAGGGGTAAAAGGGGGCAAGAAAACTGACTTTTTTTTTCCTTTGGAGCCTCAGCTACCACCCCGGGCTCCAGCTTCTTCAATAACAACTTGATCGTTGTTTTTGCGGCTTTTTAGTCCAAAAGTGGTTTCAGCTGTCAGGCCGCAGAGGGTAAGAACATATGAAGGTGGACATGCCTGTCCTCTGTAGTCACATCAGCTCTTATATGGTGCAGCCAATTGACAAGTAATCATATGCACTCATGAAAGACAAGCTTTTTGCCTATATTATTTATTTTAAGGGGCGACTCTATTGATTTTTTACTTGGAGATCAGTATAATTGTTGCTTGGATACATAAAGTCTGAGAAAATAAGTCCAAAAGTTTGGTTGCGGTAACTTAAGATACTACCAGGTATACGGGTCAATGATGCTATCAAGGTAGTGTTTTTTAGAGTTCTAGTTCGAAGTAGAAGTTTTATCCTGGGCACCGATGTAGTGGTAATTTGGGGCTTTTAACAATTTCTTTGAACTTTTCTTTTTTCCAGGGTGGAATGATTGCACTGCATGAATCTTTGAAGACTTCAAAACGACAAAAATTGTTTGCTCAAGTTTCAGTTTGTTTTGGGTTTTCTCTAATCCACACAGGGTCAAAGTAAACATACAGGTTCAAATATATTCATACACTCACATCAATATTTTAATAAGTGGTTCTGAAGGTTCTACAGTGCCTTTTAACTTGACGATTCCAAGCCCTATTGACTTTCTTTGTCTGTATCAAAAGGATTTGTTTGACACAGCAGTACTCAAAACTATAGGAAAGTCCAAGGTCCTCAGTGAAGATCTAATTTAAACAAGTTGGGAAGGTCTCATAGGGGAATTTCTAAACAACTGCAGATGATCCAATGATGATCCAAGATCATCAATTCCAACAACTGTACATAAGCACAAATTATTCAGACATGTCAACACTTTGTCGAGGACTGGAAAGACCCAAACCGCCACCCTCAGATGGCAGGAAATTTGTTAGGATGTTCAGAAACAACCCAGGAACCATCCGAGGCTCAAACCTGCCATGAACTGGAAACTGCTGGAATACCAGCATCACTGCCCAAAGTGAAGCCAGTTTTACATCACCATGGACCACGAATGCACTGACAAAGAAAGAACTCCCTGTTCCAAAATCTATAGACTGAAATTTGCAGCTGCCTACATGAAAAAGCAAGATACCTTCCGAAGAAAAGTTTGATGGTCAGAATAAATAAAGATTGAGCAATTAGGCCACAATTACAAAAGGTAGGTTTGGCAGAGTAAAGGTGAAGCTTTCAAACCTATTCACTCTCCCAAGCATGGTGGTGGTAGCATCATGTTCTGGGGATGCTGAAGGTGACACTAGTACATTGCACAAAGTGGAGTAGAGTAATTAAGGAGTGCAACTTCCAAATTCTTGAAATTCACCTCAAATCACCAGCTGGACAGTTAAAACTTGCATAGAATTGGGTGTTCCAACAGGACAATGATCCCAAATAAATCAAAACTGGTTTTGGAGTAGATAAATCAAACTCTGGAATGGCCTCTACAAATTCTTCCAAGAAGAGTTGTGAGATATCCATAAAGAATTATACCAGAAGCTTGTTAACAGCTACCAGAAACATCTGTGGAAGGCGTTGAGGGGCATTTCACAAAATGTTAATGGCATTAATCCATTAAGGGGTTTGGCCCTGTGTGGATTAGTAACAATTCTAAATAATTTCAAACTTATGCACTCAGTTCTTGTTTTTTATTCCACCCTGGGAAAAAAAATACAGTCCAAAGAAGTCATTGAAAGCCTCACATTACCAAGACAGCACCGGCCACAACTGTAGTTCTAGATAGCTATAGGTATAACTTTTAGGCTTTTGTGTGTTTTTTTAAAGTTCTCATAGCCATCACGTTATCTTCTTTTTACTCTTTCCTGTATTTCAGTCTATCATTCTGCCAAACAAAAAAAGGAAAAGAAATGCTAGAAAATTCTCATAGGAGAGCCAGACCTAGTGTGTTTCTTTCTTGAAACACTTATGACACATGGATTAGTGTAGCCAGTTAACCACAAACTGTGGTACACTCATTTTTACTGGCCCCCACCTTGTCTGTTGATAATGCTAGTTCCATGTCTGTGTGTCATGAAAGGGCCCCCCCCAATTTTATAGGGGTAGAATACTCATCAGGGGTTAGGGTGTGGCTGCTGTTGCCCCCTGGTTTTTCCTGTATGATGAGCCACTACAGAAGTTAATTGTTATAAGCAAGTAACAAAGAAAAGCTGCCAGGTTGGGGTATGTTTTTCTAAATTGTCTATAAAAGTTGGCTCAAAACTACACTGGTATACCAGAATGTGTGTTTGCAATGTGTCTGCCTGCCGCATGTGTTCCCAGCTGCCCCTCTCATTGCTCTGTGAGTAAGTCTAAAAGGCTGGCCTTTGAACTGCTCTGAAAGTGATCCATGCCGTATGGACGGAGCAGATGTGGCCTAACCTGATTTGGTTTCAATACTTCCCCACAGGAAGTTCACAAAGCCAGCAGGTCCTCCTTTGTTATGTTAGTCATCTTTCTCAGAGGGTCAATGAAGCCTTTTTATTCTATTTTATTTTAACACAGTTATCATTTGCTTTATTCTCCAGACAGAACAGCTCCACACACAATCAGACATTTCAGCTTTATTTATATATATATATATATATATATATATATATATATATATATATATATATATATATATATATATATATATATATATATATGTTTATAAATTGTTCTATATGTCTTTATTGCATAGTCTGCTGCGTTTCCGTGTTTCTTTTGAGCAATTTGATACTGATGGACATAACAGGCAACCTCCAACTAGAGTATAAATAAGGTAATCTAAACTAAATGTTCCTTAATTTTCTTGAGAGCAACTGGCAAATAAATGTATTAAATATATTTAGATTTTAGAGTCATTCCTATAGCTTGATGGTACAGAGGACTACATATCCCAATAACCAAGGAATCTCATCATGTCCAACCACAAGCGAGAACTCATGGTGCATTAAAATAATACTGATTAAGTGTAATTTCGAAAACTTCTAGCGGGGAAACAGAAAAAATTACAAATTTCAGACAATTTCATACCCTTTTAAGTAAAGATAAAAAAAAAACATATTAAGCTGGAATTACAATTACGTTCTGAATTATATTTGAACGATTTGGCTTGTTCTACATAAGTTATACCGGTGCATTTTTGGTATTGACGGTCTGCAAATGCAACACAGAAGGGTATTTATCTTATCTATATTTAGATATTTATTTATATTTGGCATCTAATATTAGTGAAAGTGTTACACATTTAGAATAATTCATGAATACAAACAAAAACCAATGTTTTTTTCTTATTTTTACATTTTGCCGATATCACCTGAATGCCTCATTGCCACACCAGTTCCACTTCCCGGAACAAGGAGGAGCTGGGTAGTTTATCGCGGATACAAACACAAATCTCCGTTCCTTTTGGTAAGTTGGTGTATTTTGTGCCACTCTGAGTTTTATCAGGACTAACTGTTTTGAAAACATAAATTAGGCGGTTTGTTGCGTTCATTTAGACGGTCGTTTTACTGTTTAACCGAGAGTAAGTGCTCTTGTATCGAAAAGTCAGGCCTTAATGCACGGGTGGGCTAGCTAGCGGCAGTAGAAATGAAACTAAATGTTTCATCCGCGTCTAAGAAATGCATATCTGTTCCTATATGCATACACATTAAAATCGCTCGCATAACTTGATGTCTTAAGGTTGTAGCTAGAGACTGTGGTTAGTTGGTTAGCTAGTTAGTTAGTCGTTGGTCATTAGCTGCTTGTGTACCGCTGGTCGGAGCGCTTTACAAATGACTCCTGTTGAATGGCGCCCTAAATCTTTTCACTGTCGTAGGGACGATACACGAAAACTGTGGGAACGGAAGTCTTTGGGGGTAACTTCAGTTATCTAACAGATCATCTAAGTCCATTTGACGTTTTTAACTGTAATCAAACATAAAAAAAAGACTTCGCTATACTTCCTTGCTCTGAATGATCCTTTGGGGCTAACTACAGCCCAGCTGGTCCGTGTGCAATGAAAGAAGTGCGCCTCTGTTGTCCTCTTATTCATGGCACTTGGACAAAGTTAGTGACTGTGTTTGGGTAAAAGGACCGCAGTTAAACTAATAATAATGTTGTCATTGCACATGTACAACGAAATCGGGTGCAGTGCAAAGGTCTGGGAAAAAAGGCTTGAAAGTATTCCCATTGTAATTATTTATAAAAAAAAAAAAAAGTCTATAAATACACAGAAATTTCTAAAAGTAATCATAAAAAAGAAGGTAAAACACACATATCACACATGCAAAACAATTATCTTACAAGGTTCGGTTTCAGCAGTGTTTAGTGCTGTTGTAGCTTTTGGGTAAAAGCTTTTTTCTACATGTTTGTTCTTGTTTTAAATGTACTTAAACATCTGAGGACAGCAGTTCAACAGTGTCCAGATGGATCTTTCAGATGTTTTGGCAATATTATGTTAAACAAATGTGTAAGTGAGGTGTTCTTCCACCAAGATCGGACATGCTTGTGAGGATCAGCGACTGTATGGTCCATGAGACTGTATGGTTCCAGTTTGATCTGATATCAAGCTTAGGATTGCTAAAGTAACAGAATTAGACTTTCCTCCTTATCAGTGTGTTAGAAATATTTAATTCTAGAACTTGCATTTGTCTCACCAGCATTGGATCTCTTTATTTCTGTTTAAATGTCTTTACTTAACTCATTAATGTCTTGCTGTCGTATCCGGTAAGACTTATCACTCCCTGCAAATATGTGTGGTGTGTACACATCCTCTGGGAGCCTGCAGGTGGATGCTGGGAGGTTGTGTTTGGTATATGACAGGAGAGTGAGACATGTTTTTGTGTTATAATGCAGTTGCTGCTTGAACACCTCCCAGGTTTCTCTCCATTTATTCAGTTCTAGATTTTTTTTCTTGCTACAATTTTAAAAAGTACCTCACATTGTTAGGTGATATACACTGATCAGACATAACATTATGACCACCTAATATTGTGTTGAGCACCCTTTTGTTGCCAAAACAGTCCTGACCTGTTGAGACCCCTGTGCTGTGGTATCTGGCATTAAGATGTTAACAACAGATCTTTTAGGTCCCGTAAATTGCGAGGTGGGGCATGGATTGGACTTGTTTGTCCAGCACATCCAACAGATGGTCGATTGGACTGAGATCTGGAGAATCCACAGGCCAAGTCAACACCTCAAACTCGTTGGTGTGCTCCTCATTACATTTTTCAAGCAGCATTTTTGCTTTGTGGCACTGCACATTATCCTGCTGAAAGAGGCCACAGCTGTCAGAGAATAACATTACCATGAAATAGTGTGCATGGTCTGCAACAATGCTTAGGTAGGTGCCAAAGTAACATCCACCCAATGTTTCCCAGCAGAACATTCCCGACCACTGGTTCACCACCGTTCCTTCCTTGAACCACTTTTGATAGATACTGACCAATGCAGACCAGGAACTCCTCACAAGAGCTGCAGTTTTGGAGATGAACTGACCCGGTCGTCTAGCTGTCACAGTTTGGCCCTTGGAAAAAGAACTCGCTCAAATCCTAACACCCGCCCATTTTACCTGCTACTAACACATCGACCACGAGGAGACGATGTTCATTTATTCCCTAATGTATCACGACCAACAACACGTGCCATGATGAAGATGTAATCAGTTTTATTCACTTTACCTGCTAGTGGTCATAATGGTATCCTTGATCAGTGTATTTACTAGTTAATACAACAATTGGTTAATCTTACCTTTCAGAAAAATGAAATGATATCTGTGTTGATTTGAGAGTTGATTGTAATGCTGCCAAGTTACTCTTTGGGGAACCAACAGTTTACAAACCAAAGATATATGATGATATAAAAGAGCAACTAAGACTATAACCTATAAACAACTTTATATTTAACTTTCCTTTAAGTTCATTCTGAAAGTTGTCCATAAAGCATACTCCCCCTTTTGTAATATTTGAATATACACATATGTTTTGAGTATGACATGTCGCACATATTCACAGCTTTCTCTCGTGGCCATCTTTCTCAGGTCTGAGCCTCATCGTTCCTGAACAGGATGATCGACGTGCAAGCATGGGCAGAGTATGTGGTGGAGTGGGCTGCCAAAGACCCCTATGGTTTTCTCACAACTATCATACTGGCTCTCACCCCTCTCTTCATTGCCAGCGCTCTGCTGTCCTGGAAGCTGGCCAAGATGATCGAGGCACGTGACCGCGAACAGAAGAAGAAGCAGAAACGTCAGGAAAACATAGCCAAAGCCAAGAGGACCAAGAAAGACTGAGCTGGCGAGGGCTAGGATAGGGGCATTGCAAAGGACGAGCAAACCATCACGCTCGCAGGCCTCCTTTTCTAAACAATGACACGGTGCCCTTCCTTCTCCCAGACCTACTCTCAGCACAGGGCCACTATGCCTCATGTCCAGGGTAGGAGGAGGGACGCTGGCCCCACAGACTTAACAGTGCTGATGGACAGTACTGCCCTGAGGAAGCTTGTCTCAGTGGGACTTTGGTCAGCAACAGCACAGTAGTCATCTGTATAACGTTTTTATACAGTGACCTGCTGTTATATCGTGCAGCTGTTGCAACACCTTGCATTCCATTGTTGGCATCCCCGTTTTGCTGAAATGATGACATAATGAGAATAATGGAACTTTTTAAGCTTGATAACTTGCAAGCTATCCAAATGATTACTTTATGATCAATAAAATTTTCATGGTTGGTAAGAAAGCTTCCTTTTTTTGGATTTAATATTATGCTGTGTACTTATTTACCCATAAACACTGAATCAGAGGGCTGGTAATAAAATACACTACCACAAATTCAAAAAAGTAGGCTCGCAATGTTCAGTAAGGTGACAGCAAGTGCATTTAAGGGTAATACTCCTGTATGTGCAAGGTCTTATTGTTGATTATGGAGTTCTAAAATATAAAAGCATCAAACAAATCAGCATGATCTGCGGTACAGGAAGGTGAAAAGTAATATTTAACAGGTGTGCCTTTATTAAATATCAATTTAAAAATAGTAAACCAGGATTACATATTAAACAACTCGTGTTTCATGTACTGTATGCTTTTAATTTGGATGCAGACCTTTGCTCATTTTATTAGACATTTTTTATTTTTGTTTATAAGGAGAAAGTGAACCTTCGCTTTGACTCAGTGTTGTAAAATAAAACATTCAAAAGTCCACAGGGGTTGGTATTTTTATGGGTGGCGACTGGCTTTGAGTACTCGTGAGCCTATAAAGAGGCAGTCAAAGCAGTTTAGTGTAACTGTTTTCTATTTCTTAGTTTTACTTCCCTGCGTTCAGAGAACTGATGTCTCATGACTGCTTTTAGAATGACAGACATGAGAAGGAAGACTGTTTTAAGCTAACAGTCTTCCCCTCTCTCTCTCCCCAATTTCCTGTCCATCTCTACTTAGTATCCAATAAAAAGAGCAAAAGTATATCTTTGACCATTTCAGAGGATTTTTAAAAAATTTGGTAAGCCACTAACCACTAACTTTACAATGAATCATCCAAGCATTAAAAGACTCCTATAACTTTAGGGATGAACCACTGTTGTGTCTACACATAACAAAGAAAAAAAAAACAATTTCAAATTGTACCTCTAGGCACTTTATTACTAGCAGCCTGTCACAAAAATACATCATTACCATTTCTGTAGTAGAATCTATGAAAACTGCCAAAGACAACATGGTTTGTAGAGGTGTAAAATAGTATTTTTGCAACAACAGGGTGACAAATAGGAATATTTTGGCATGCTGAGCAGTTTGCCCTTAAAGAATCTGGACAAACGAAGAAGTGACAGCCTTAAACAAAACTATCTATCGAAGATGATCGGTATCTGAAAGTTATGTCCTTAAGAAATGGGGGAAAAAAATGCAGCAAAGATCTGACACAGATGCAAAAGTCTCATCATAAATGGTCTCAGTGGAAGGGTGGCTGTGAGGAATCTATGCTTAAAGAGAAACAGGAAGAAAAGGCTGAGTTATTCTACAAGAACTAGACTGAAAATTCAGTGATGAATGCAAATTTGACATTTTTGGGTTAAATCGTCATGAGCATTGTACAGAGGAGGTCAGGAGAGAGATACAACAGTGAACATCTACAGCCATCTGCAAAACACAGCACAGGCTCTGTCATGGTTTGGAGCTGCGTTTCAACCACTGATGTTGGAGATCTTAATAAAACTGATGGAATTACGAACATCAGATTATGATCCTCCATGCAATACCGTTGTTCAGCATGAAAATCATCCCAAATGCATTTCAAATGCAGTAAAAAATATACGTGGATAGAAAAAACACAATGGAACACTATCAGTCATGGATTGGTCTCCCCAGAGCCCAAACCTCAATATTACTGAAGCAGGGTGGGATCATCGGGACAGAAAACAGAGCAAAAAGCAGCCAAAATCCAAAGAAGAGCTTTAAATGTCCTTCAAGAAGTATTCCTGTAGAAATTACAAGGAAAACCTGCCTAAAAGAGTTCAGGCTGTTCTGAAGAATAAAGGCAGGAATACCAAATATCGACTTTTTTGCCTAGTTTACTGTATTTTTATAGGTTTGCACATTTCAGATAAATTGCTGCATCTATTTCCCAGTTTCCCAGCAAAATAAAGAAATCAGGAGTAGCTCAAGACTTTACACAGAACCGTGTCTGCCCAACATATACTGTCAACATAAGTGAGAGAAGAATGTCTTTAAATCCATAAACTGCAACATTATTATTATTATTTGTGATCTTCAAATCAATATTCTGTAACAAAGAGACAATAGTTCATTTAATGTAACCACATTTAATAATTATACTTATTTCACTTTCCTGGTAACGTAAACACCCAAAATTTATGGGGACGTTGACGACATTGTACTGGAAGGAATTTCCAATATTAAATCTCAAGTAATTTTATTGTAGGGCCCCTTTTTGTTGATTGGATTAGTCTTTCTTGGAAGTGGGCATCCAGGAGCCAGGCTGGAACGTGTTTGCAGTGCTGGTTGGTTCCTCGTTGAATTCTTGCTTGTCGAAGCTGGTGGCAGCTGCGTGGCCCTTGGCCACAGTCCTTGCTGGAGTCGCCACCAGACCCTCCTTGTACTCTTTAGCCAGCAGAGCCCGATCTTTCTCCTCCACCTCCTTGGCTTTTGTTTTTATCTGCTCCCTGTTGGATTGGTTCTTCAGCAGCTCCTATAAAATGCACAAACATACGTGGATACTCAGGGTTTCTGCAGCCATCGTCAAATTCTAAGACATTTTCAATACTGCACACAGTGCAGCTGAACACCATTTTAAATGTCACAGAATAATGGAAATCCCATGAGGATATTTCTGACTAATAATAATAATAATAATTCAAATAATACTTGTATCAGTGGTTTCTAGATATAGACTATAACAATAATAATTAGAAGCAATAATTCCCCTGACCAGGACTCAGATAAATGTCATAAGCTTATTCATTTATTATATAATAATTTACCCTATTATGCTTTTAGAGAGGCTGAGGCTCCAGGTTTTGTATATGGATAAGCAGTCTGAAGTCTGGGGGTCAAGCTCAGACTTCAGACTGCACTTATGTCTCTGTTTCTTACAGTTTTTTTTTAATTCTCAGCTCTCTATGATGTCAGCGAGAGCAGGTATCCTGGATGCAGTGAGTTTAGGCAAACAGCTCTCTCTTTAAGCCCCAGAAGCCCCAAACACTTTTAACGTTTACTTGTTTGCAAGCAGCAACCAATCAGAGGAAAGCTGGCTTTAACAAAGGAAATAGATTAACTTCAGTCAACATTTTCAGGACTAGCTGACTAGCAGTGTTTTCTGCAGGTTTCAGCTCAGTGAAACTCAACAGAGAAAGAGAAGATTAAAAATAGACCACTTCTGCTTTGTGAATGTATAACACTGCACTCTTTGGAACCTCTTAACAATAAGTTACAATGAGCTCCTGAGATCATGAGGGCACGCAACATCTCTGACACTCTATCCATTTGCATCACCCACCCAGCTGGACATTATCTGATTGTGGTGTTGGAAATCTTGAGCTGGCAGTTTCGTGAAGATAGGAAAATCTGAGTATGTCCTACTTGCTGGAAACTACAAACTCTCCTGCAAAACTCAAGCGGTGATAATTTCCACTCCTTAATCGACTATCTCTGTTTCGTCTTAGAGCGTCAGCTGCTCACCAGTCAAAGTTAAAGGAGAAATTAAGCTGCACTGGGAAGCTTCCAGGAACAAATGTGTGCACGTGTCCAGTATGAAGTAGGGCATTCAACAGAAGAATAACAAACGTGTTCAGTTAACCTGGATTGGTCCAATAAAACCTGGTTAAAAATGTAGTACTTGGAACACATCGGTAAGCTAACATGACAGGAGACATTCGCAATATAAACCACTCCATGGAAACAGTTATAAACTGGTCACAGTCCACTGGTGGAATAGTTACCCACTTGAGCCACTGTTAGTGTCCAGTGATGTTAGCCTCGCCCTAGCTCAAGGAGCCAGAAAGGAAGGGAGGAATGGGCATAATGCTGTTGTGTGCTGGCTGAAATGAAGGACTGGAAAAGAGAGGGGAGAGCTGTGGCCAAAAAGCCCTGCTTTGGGGAGGGAGACAAACATACTGAGCTGCTTTTCCAGCCTGTTAATGACAGGATTTAATCCAATCAATTTATGTCGGCTTGGACCGGGAAAAGAGGGAGCGTGACAAGGGGTAGGGTAATGTGTGGGGAGTGAAGCCTTGGCCACATCAACACTGTCCAGCTGTCAATGGCAGCTATTGGGCAGACGCGAGGCAGAAAATTGGAAGAGAATGTTCTGGCAGTAGAGGCAGGGGATGGCATTGGCTACTGGCAGGCAGAGTGGACAGAGAGATAGAAAGAGTGCCTGGGTATTGGCCTTCCAAGGGATTTCCTATAGACCTACATTTCACAGGCCAAATAATTTCCAGCATTCTCACATTTAAAGAGCAATAAACCCAGTGAGAGGTACACAAGGGGGAAAAACTGCACTCCTTCACCATTCCCATATCACAGGCTGCCAGAAATAAAACACAAAAAAGGCGAGATGCAGGCTTCTGCTGGAAAAAAAAGGAGAAAGAAAGTAAACTAGGACATGGTGTCAGTGAGCCCCTTGTTCAGAGGCTGATTTTGCTCTCAGCCTCACCATCAATGCACTTCAGCTGCTGTTTATTTTAACACCTGTCCCCCAAAGTTCCCGGATTCAGTTCGAGACTGTAAGATAAAACAAATCAAAGCCTTTCTCCTTCCCATCTTTGCTTCTTTCCCTCCCTTGTAACCAGTCCCCCAGAGTCCAACCATCAGCACAGTGGGGAGGCTGGGTGGAGACGTACCTCGATGGAGGGGGGCTCCTTCCGTCTGCCTCGGATCCAAGCTGGAGGAGAAGCAGGAGGAGGAGAGAGCAGAAATAAGACGAGTGAGAACACCCACACAAACATATGCTGCACAAACACAACCTGCAGTCATATTTAAAAGCTGCAACTATAGCATCACAGAGTTTCGGGGGCACTTCAGTAGCTCAGCGTAACTACCGGGTAACCAAACTAGCTCGGGGACTGTATGCGGGGTTTTTTTTTGGTTTGTTTTGTTTCATTTTACTTAGCACTCTATAGGGAAAACATCCAGAGTTATACACATGGCAAACTCAAAACACTAATACTGCTTTAGTGTAGGCAGAACAGGGCCATCGGGCTCTGCATCTCAGAGGGGAAAGAGGGGATCTGCTCTGATCTTTGAATTTGAAAGCACACACTCTGTCATTCTTCATCAATACCTCTGTCCTTCTTCTTCCTCCCGAGCAGAACTGTGTCTGTCTGTCCCCCCCCCACACACTTCTTCTTTTTAAGAAGCTCTATTTTGGCTGAGCTGGCTGCACAGCACAGAAGGGTAAAGGGAGCCAGCAAGAAAGAGCGAGAGAGATTTTGTAACTCTTCCTCCAGCTAGCACGGGGATTCTGGGCCTCTTTTATCCCTTTCTTATTTGCATCCTGATGAAAATGCATGAGGGATGGGGCGAAGCAGGATGAGGGGTTTAAGGTGGATAAAGCCAGTCTGAGACAGAGGGAACAGTTTGTATCCAGTTGTAAGAAATTTGAAACACTATTTTATGGTACGGTTGTATAACACTAGCAGAAGGCATCTTTGATAAACTCATGAATACCCTTTTCACAACCCCGCCCCCCAACTCCATCTTGCAGTTTGGGGGAAAAGAAAAAAACAAATCAGTGGATTAGCTGAGGCCCCAAAAGATGCAACCATGAATATGTCACTCCAGTTTATTTGTGCAGCACTTTTTTTTCCTTTTAAATAAACTCTCCCGGATAGCTCTTTTTGTAAACACTGCCATTTATCCATGTTAGTGATAGTTAAAATATGTAACAGTGATGCTACTGCCCAGACTTACCGTCCCACTCCATCGGAATGCTGCCTTCCATATATTCATATTCTTTAGCATTGGCTGCTTCTACTATCCGCTTGGCACGGACAATCCTTCCTGGAAAAAAAAACAAAAGCAAAGAAAAAAAAAAAAAAGACAGCATGAGGAAACAAGAGTGAGATAGAGACGCCCAACAACGATGCATACAAAACGCGAAACAGGACAAACACAAAGCGCAGACACAATGCTCTCAGTCTCCTGCTCACGCAGACGCACAGATACAGACAGACACACAAATACGCAGAGGGATGACAGCGCCGTGACAGGCCATGGATGATTACCTCGCGGCCCTCGGGCCCTTCTCCTCAGATCTTGCTGAGTGGCTCTAAATCTGGGCTAAGCCTTTATGCAAATCAGCCTTCCTTTAAACCAACCAACCACAGCCCTCCTCACTGACAACCTCTTCCAATCACAGCTCTCCGGCTAACAATGCCCTCCAAAATCAACATCAAGCCGAGCGGGAGACAAAAGAGGTCAGATATGACAGAGAACAGGAGAGGCACGAGCTGCGTGGAATATTAAGTGCTCCTTTCCCTATCTGTATACAGCACAACGCTCGCTAGCAGCAAGGCCACCGCCAATTATTTTGGACAAATCTGCTGATTAGACAAGTCGGGCTGGCACACAATGACACGGAGATGGTGGCAGGAGCAACGGAGAGTGATATAGGCAGAATAAGAGAGAGAGAGAGAGCAAGAGAATTTAAAAAAAAAAAAAAAAAAAGACCCAGTTGTGTATGTCTTTGGGTGGTGCTACAGAGCGTCACACAGTGTTCACTAATAACAAGCGCTGTGTTTCCATAGTTTCTCCTCACAGGTAGCCGGGTGTCTATCCTATCGCTTCCATCCCTCTGAGAAATGATGAGGCAAAAGAAAGAGGAGGTGGAAGGAGGGAGAGTGATGATGCATGGCAAACATGGCTAGAAGGAGAGAAATGGATGGGCAAGGAAAAACAACACGCTCCAAAACACAGACAATCTGTCAGGAATCCATCACAGTTTCTCCGGAGCTGACTGGACATGGACAAATGGAGGCAACCACCTCCATGCACACTGCAGACTGATGGCCTTAATGTTTACTTCAGCCATAACAGATAGCTATGGCACTGGGATGGATAAATGATGACATCCTGGAAATAAAAAAAGAGAAGAAGAAGAAGAAAGTGTCGACTGTGTTTTTGCTTCACTTGTGTCACTGAAATGTATTTGTCCCGCTCAAGTTCGTTTTGGGGAAGACAAAAGCATTTTTCATCCATGTTCCCTTCTGTAATTACTTCTTATGAGGATGATTCCTTTCCATACTTTATCCAGCCTATATAGTAATCAGGTCATCTAATTAGGCTACTATTGCGTTGGTTCTGCCTTGGTTCCCACTAGATTGTCACTATAGGGCCCCACAGGCTCCAGTTTTGCAGCCTTATTTTAGTGGTATCCAGGTCTGACAAAACACTGCATACTTTAAACACCCCAAAACTGCAAAATAGGCCCGGCAATGTGCAAAAAAACATTGTCACTTATTTACATTCATGCCTTAAAATGTCTTCTGAGAAATACTTTCCTCGAAACCCCCCCCCCCCCCACACACACACACAAAAACAACTGCCAGCAAGCAAAAATGCTGTGCTCTCCGGGCAATACTGACAAATGCATTTAACAGGTATGCTAATTATGAACAGATCATATCCATATTTGCATCGGGTATGGGTGGCAGCAGACAAAAATGGTACAATTATATTACAGTCCCCACAAGCAATGTGCTTAGCTGCAGCTAATGCCTGGCTAATAAGCATAAAGAGAGGCACCCACTTTGTCTCTCTCTGTCTCCATCGCTCTTCACTGGGTTGCATCCTCCCCCTTTACTCTCCGTCACACTCCAACATGGCTGTCCTCTTGTCTTGTTGCTTTTTGCAGCCCTTCCACCACAGCCTTTATCCCCGCATTTAAATAACAAATACAGTATGTACATATATTTATGAAACACGACCGATCCTCCCATCACATACGTGTTGGGTGGAGGTGTGTCAGTCTGATATGGTGAATCTCCCTCTGTAGGTAATCGCTGTTCTTGTACGGCTATGAAATGAAACATGCACAAACACAGAGACACGGGCCATAGTCATAGTTCTACAACAGCTGATATAAGAACGCAGTATTAGAACTACAATTAGTGCATACAGCCTTACTTTTTAATTAATGTATCATAACCAAACTGCCAACAACAATAAAAATGACTATATTTACAAATCATCTCTTTTCATATCATTCATATTCGTCTGCGTTTGTACCTAAAATATCTCAGTTATATATCGTTAGTGTGAGCTTTACTGGAGTCTACAGACTTTAGGATTCCTGACACATACAGTCATCAGACCAGGTGTAAGCCATCTTTCTGCTTCGCACTTCAGCCTTGCACACACCTACTCCCCCACCTTTAGAGAGAGCAAGAGAGCGGTGGGAGAGAGAAAGTGAGGTATGAAGGGTGTTGGGAGCTCTCCATCTCGGTGGGCCCCCTTGTGACAGGTCTGCCTTCTCATCACTCACTAGGGGAAACCTACTTACCAGTCAAATGCGCACAACCACGGACGCGCGCGCGTACGCACAACTGGCTGGAGAGCAGGCAGATTAACCTGAGGGACAGGAGCGAGGACGCTGCCTCTTACTGTGAAGGACAAACGCAGTGCTGCGTTGGAGAAGGGGAGGGGCCACCGGCAACAGGAATGAAATCCCACTGCATAAATATTCATGAGCCATCTCACCTGTCTGAACGCGACTCATCTGTGAGCCTAGCTGTGGAATCTGTGGGGGAGGGATGGGAGAGGAAAAGGAAGGAAGGAAAGAAGGAAGGGAGGTGACAGAGGGGGGTTGCTGTGGCAGCCACACTTCAATCCTTCCCACTCGTTAAAATAAGACATGATGCGCTCCGAGGGCTGCTCTTTGAACCCCGAACACACCCCGCTAAACTCCATCACCTGCTTCAACACACACACACACGCACACACCCAACTTCACACATCAGCTCCCAGGTGAGTACCGCTGAGGGCGACCTGAGAGGTTTTTCACCTCCACAATGTCATTCCAGGCATCTTGCGCTGTCGCCTCCACTGCACACTTTTCTCCCGCACTCCGTTTTTCATTACAGACGCGGATGTCAAGGGAACGCACTTCGATTTGCAACATCCGGGTAATGAGAGTCCTTTAACGTAGACAGGATGCAGCTGAATGAGCTCTCTGCATCTGACCCCAGCTTTGTGGGTCTGAATTGTAATGCAGACTTTAAAAAAACTGCAGACTTTAAAAAAAACTGCAACAACATCTCAGCAGAAAGAGGCTTGTTTTTTTTGTTTTTTCTCCTTCCACTCCTTGTGCTTGTGGGAGGTGAACCAGAGATTTTTAGGCCTGGTTCAGTGCAGAAACAAAAAAAGCCACCCTGAAGCAGCGAGCAGTATTTGAGCTTCGTTTATTCCTCTCCGTGCTACTGGAGAGGAATGGGGGACCAGTACGTGCATCGTAATGGACAGCTTTATGAAGATGGAGTGATCCGATAAGCTTCAGGGATACAAGGGCAAGCAGGTAACAATATGGACAGCCCCCACAACTCCCTCACTCCAATTTCTTTCCCTGGGAAAAAAAGATGGAGGGGATGTGCGAGGCCTGTAACCATGGTTACCCATTAGCCCAGAGCCAAGTGATGCAGGATGCGGTTTAGAGGGAAAAGGCCAGTCGCTGTTTTGCATCAGTTCAGCTGGGAGGAGGAGCTTAGGTCTAAAGTAGGCTTCCTGCCGCTGCTTTCACTTCCATTCAGCCCTCGTTCTGTTTGTCCCTGTTGCCGTCGATCCCGCTGAGGCTTGGAGCGCCTCACTGCAGGAACAGGGGAGAACAACTCATATCGAAGTAGTAGCGCTTTAAGAGGAATACTTGGATTTCCCCTGTGTTTTTACTTTTAACTAAAAGCTTAAGGCTAGTGGAGATACCGTGGCCCCGTCTGCCCAAGACCACCCAAATTCAAGTTTCCTTCCTGCCCAGTGGTTATAAAAAAGGAATGTAGTGAGCCAGGAAGTCAGCGTCCTTTGTAAGGCTGTGGAGCGGCATGGAGCCCCTTGCTACCTCAGCGGCTCCTAAGAGGCCCATCTGTGTGATGTCCATACACCAAGCTGTCCACCCCTTTCTATTCACCCGCATCACTCCCATCCAGCCCTCTTCCTTTTCCCTCCATTGCACCTTGAGTCCCCCCACTGTTTCTCCGCGTTAACCTATCCCCACCTCCCCTCTCTCCCCCTCTATCTGCCCGCCTGTTCCACCCACTCATTTCACCCTCTTTCTGTCAGGATACCCTTCTTTCACTTTTACTCTCTCCATTCTCCCCACACTCTATAATTTCACCCCATATGTCAGCTTTCCCTTTGTTCTTCGTCACTCACTTTCCCGTTACCCACCTTCTTCTCCACCCTCCGCGAGTCTCCCTCGCCCTTATCTTTTCTCCCATACTCCTCACCTTATTTCTCTCTGCCTGTCTGCTTTATTAAAATATTCTGAATTGAATGAGCAGTGGCAGGCTGCTCGTGCGCTGGCCTGTCTGTCAGCCTTCTTGGTTGAGTTTCTGACCGACAAAGACCCCCGAGGTGTCAAAACACCTCGCTGGCTATCTTACCGCGCAGAGCTGTGACCGTGCTGGATGTGAATCACATCTGGGTCATCTGGCAACATTTCTTTAAATCCATTTTGCTGTCTTTCTTCTGTTGGCAAGATGTCCGTTTGGAAGATGTGAAAACAATGCAACTGACATTCAGACTTAATGTATTACAGATACAGTCCTACTGCAGATAGGCAGTGGTTAATGGACCTGCGAAATGCCACTTAAACCCCTAATATTGGATGGAGGCCCACTTGAAATGTTCCGCCATAGAAAATAAATGTTCCCATCTCTCATTTTCAGCCTCTATCCTTTCAAATGCCTTTTTAATGAAGTAGTTAAGCCACTCCATGATGTACAACCAGATACACATACAAATACACACTTGGCAGCCATTTTTAGAGACATTAAAATGCCTAGAAGGACCCTGCCAGTATACACCAAGATGAGCTAAAGCCTATAATGATTAAACAACCTTCATTTAAACTGCAAGCATTGCAAAGCTGCTCATCAATTAGCGTGATTTACTGTGGCGTCTCTGGACGTAGCTGCACTGTGGCAAACGCCGACTTGGTGTCCTACTCTAGGGTAGACCTTCCTTCATCACACCCTGGGGATGAGTCGTGGCAGAATAAACAGCCATTTGGACCCTCGTCGCTCTCCGCTGTGACTCCTTTCTGTGGAAATATGCGGCTTGAATCAACGCTCTGATGACACACAGCCATCTGTTGTTGTCTTAAGTGTGTTAGGGCATGAAGTGGAGAGAAAACACACAATGGCAGATCTTCTTCTTCTTCCTTTTTTTTTTTTTAAATACAAAGCTGATAGTACACAAAGTGTGTAGCTGTCATTTCACTTAAAGACATCCACACACAATCAAATACGCGTACGCCAGTGCAAAAAGCGCACACCTCCTCCCTCGGTCCCCAGAGTCGCCCATCCTGAAATAGCAGAACTGAGGCCTTTTCAGTTTTTCACTTCATAGAACAGAGCTGGGGAATCAAATAAATAATAGACAAAGAAAGAGGGATAGTGATAGGACGACAAGTCAATGCATCTTTTCTCTGCAACAGCGTGGTGCACCTCTGAATCTCTTCCATTCTCCGTGCAGCGTAGAGGACCAATAGATTAAAACTGCATGGCACACACTGCGAAAATGAATAGCGCTAAAAATACATCCTTTTCACTGAGACATGAAAGGAAACTGCCTTTCCCCTGTCCAGTATTGAGCAGCCATTGATTCCAAGACAAAGGCTACACCTCCTCAAAGAGGTAAGAAAAATAGCAATCATACAGGCAATTATTTTCAAATGTGCCTGCAGCGGCCGATAATGTCAGTGCGCCTCTCTTACTAAATAAAGGGAGGGAAGGCAGGCGTCAAAGCTGCAGGCCCACTGCCGAAGACAAATGAGCCCATCCACAGAATGCTTTGCTTTCATCTGGGCAGCATGACATGGAGCCCCATGCAGCGTGAGGAAGAGCCGGGCCCGGGGGAGAGATGCACACAGAAAGAAAGAATATAGATTCTCTATTTAGCTCTGTGGAGACAACACCGAAGCAAAGACCTTCTAAGACCAATGGCCAGATTGCCAGTGGCTCTCTAGTAGCTCTGCCACAGACAACAATCGCTGGGCCTCCACAGCCTATAGCGCATTTCTTTCTATGAAGCAGCAGCACACGGTAGGCCTTTATAGCCCAACCTTTTTTATAAAGACAGAGACTCTCGCTCTTTCTCTCTCAAGGCAAGTGCTTCAGACCCAGGCTCTTTCATTTTGATGAAGAGCAGCATCTGAGGAGAAGGGGTTAGAAAGCTCTCTGCTGGGTCTAGCCCTCCTCACTGCTGAAATACTCCAGTGTTTTGAATAGAAATCTTCACTGGAAATACTTCAAAGGAGGAAAAATCCAGTGGCAGCGATGAAAGGGAGGGGCGAGGGAAGGAAGGGCTACGTGAACGCAAATAAGAAGGGCAACCTAAGAAGAAGTTGTTGAAATCAGATAGGACAGATGCACACAAAAAAGACCACCCCTGGCTGTCAGGATTGCTTATGCCCCAGATTTCTAAAGATAACAGACTGAGAGAGAGGTAGAAAATGGAACCAGGAAAGCATGGATAAAGGTAGAGGTGGATGGAAGGAGCACTAGGGGTGAACAAAATGAAGTGAAGATAATGCCGGAGGATGACCGCCTCACCTGCATCGACTGCTACTCATGTGCTGCAGTGGAAAGCCCTGCGGTCCATGCCTAAAGAACCTAAAGCCCCTTCTTGGCCTATCAGTTTAAGATCAAAAAGAGCTCGCTTTAGCAAGACATATGGACTGAATAATGTATCTGCTTTAGTTCCACAAGGCTGGACAGGCTGAGTGCCAGAAATAAAAGGAAGCAAATGTGTCTGCCATATATTCCTTTATGTTTATTATGAATGTATATATGAGACTGTATACGTGCCTGTCTGACAGTCATGATGGTGTCTGCTAGGTACCAGTTTTCCTATAAGCCAACTAGCCTCTCTACTCTGTCAGTCATTGTGATGGGACAGTGAACACTTTTTCCTGTAGCGTGCCAAAAAATGGGCTGCTGTGATGTCTCATTTGAATAGTCTGACAGCCAGGGGTAGAGAAGCGGCCTTGTAATGAATTATAAATACAAGGTGGGTGCAGGTTTCCCCGCAAACTGCTGAGAAAAGGTGAAGCACAAAGTCAAGTTCAGTCGAAAAAGAAAGCAGGCTTGCAACCTGCCAGGTATTCGCTCCTCTTCAGCAAACCAAAAAAACGCAGACAAACAAGCAGTTCGGGGTTTTTTGTTTTGTTTTTACAGCACCTCGGTGTGTAATGACTATTCACCCGCTGCAAGTGAAAGAAAAACTTTATCTAGCCTGTAAAATGTGGGACCAAGAGAGGGAGACAAACACAAGCTTGTGTAGGAGAGCAAATCCTGCTCACATGCAGTGATTCTGGAAAAATCCTTTGGAATCAATAAGCCAGATGTCTCTGATGTTTTCTAAGCAATATCAGTCCAAGGGAGACAAAGGTCCTGCTCTGTGACCCGCAAGGCATGTTGTTGCCCTTTTAAGTCAGTCAGAGAGGGTGTGAAGGACACCACTGGCATCCCACAGGCCTGACACAGTTCTACTGCTTGGCTTGAGCATTACATACCGTAGAACTGCCACGTCTCAGAAGGGATATATGACCTTATAAATCCTCACCACAGAGTTGAGTAACAATTTCATCTGCAACAGTGGAACAGCCAAAAACCTCACTGCACTGTCTGCCTCGTCTTCTTTTATGTCTTCTTTCGGCCGCTCCCTTCAGGGGTCACCTCCATTTCACTCTTTGCCTAGTAATCTCCTCTGTCACACCACCCCTCAAATGAGATCTCACTACACCATCTTGTAAACCTTTCCTTTCATTCTTGCTGCTATCCTTCTATCACAAATCAACCCTTGACAGGTGCCTGCACCCACTCCACCCTGCCTGCATTCCCTTCTTCACCTGTCTTGTCCACTGTCCATTGCTTTGCATGGTTGACCGCAGGTATTTAAACTAATCCAGGTATTTAAACCTCATCACAGAAAACTTCACTGCCAAAAAACCTTAAATGCAGTTACTGCAGCATGGACGTCTTCTTTTTCTTCTGCTTCTTTCAGCTGCTCTCTTCAGGGGTCATCACAGCGAATCATCTGCCTGCATCTCACCCAATCCGTAACTATCCTCCACTGTCAACACATCTTTGTGCAGGTCCTCCTTCACTATATGCATTAAATCTTCCATCCAATACGACAATGTTGTTATTAAGACTAATACGCCATCTAGTGGCAATCTTATGACACTACAAGGCTAACGTGCATATGAAAAACTCAATACAGAGAAAGAAGACATGTCACATGCATTGGCACTGAACTAGCATTAATAACTATTTAAAAGTGAAAGAAGCAGTAGTTAAACAGTAGTTAAAGCTGTAGATGCTAATGTTAGCACACATGTTAGTTTACCTGTCCATGTCTTCTGCTCTGGGATTAAGTAATATTTGTTCCCCAAATGATCGGTCCCGACGTGCTCGCGTACTACTCCGAAGCCACGCCGTAGGATTGCAGCAATCCTGCTCATCTTATAGGGTTACCCAAAGCCCCTGTGTGTGAATATGTATATATAAATATAGTTTAATGCAGCTCTATCCGCTGTTTGTCCTCTCACGGTGATCGTTTATGCAAGGGTTCATGGGTTGGGAACAGAATGAACAAACTAGTTTGTGATTGGGTGACGGTATCAGACCCACCAATCATCGCATCTGTAGTTGAATGCTTTAGAATCCAACATGGCGGCGACTTGTTTTGAATTCTTGAGAGGCCACTTAAATTTCTTTGAATTATAAGCAATGAATTGTAAAAATATCACGATGGAAGTATTTAAGTTGGGTATTTTTCTATTTCATATCGTGTAATGTTTTACAGGACGTCCCGAGACTTACTTTGGATTAAAACGTCACTACATTGTGGGTAACATGTTAGCTTTTGAACTGTAACGCGGTTTAAATACTGGCTAACTGTTAAAACAGAAAGAAGTTGTCTTCATGTTGAAGCTATGTTGGGCTTTCTGACAGCCAGGCGGGCTGGTCTGGATGACCCTCTGAGACTGAGACGAGCGGAATCAACGAGAAGGTGAGAGAGAAGCTCTTATAAACATAACTAGCAAGAAGAAGTCCACAGCAAGCTTTGGACTAATAAAACTATGAAATCGAAATTATACCGGTACTATATGAACATTATGTAACATAACAAGCATCTTAGTTAATACACATACATGAGGTTTTGTTTATAAATAGTTCTTAACTATTGTTAGCATCATTGCTGTATTACATACGACTCTCGAATCTGTGCCAGACTTATTATGTTTTGGAAATTCCCACAAACTGAAAAGTTATTTATTTTAACAAAAGAAAGAAACACTAACTCTAGATTTAAGCGCCTTAGTCTGGGCCATTGTTTGTTAATTCATCTCTAACGTTTTAGAGTTAGTTAACTACTTAGGTTTCAGTTTGCCTTCATACATTTTTACATTATAATATGTGTGACTCACTTAAGAAACCCAGCGATCTCTCTCTTTCCAAAGGGTCCTCGGTCTGCAGTTGAATCCGGACAGAGATGTGGACCGAATCCATGGAAATGGCATTAATACCATTGACATTGAAGCAGTTGAGGGAAGATAGTAAGTCTGAGTAACATAGTAAACAAAGCTTAATCTATCCATTTTCTTAATCACTTATTCAGTTCTTTCATACAAACTCCAGACAGAAAGACCCCCGTTCGGCCAGTGGATTTGAACCCAGACTGTGCCATTCCCATGTCCCATACAGGTTCATAAAATAATTCATTAATATCCCCCCTTGGAATGTTAATTCTTGCAATATTGCAGTGATTGGGATGTTGCATAAAAACAACAAAAAATAAGCTCTATTGGAAAAATCATGCAGAAAAGTAAAATTTATCTGACTAAATAACTTGCTGTCCTGACACAGAGATAAATATCTTAACCATAGGCTGTGAAAGTTGTAATATTTAATTTCTACACACACTACATTGCGATCTTTCGGAGGACAACCTTCACTGCTGCTGATCCCGCTTGAGATCCACCATAAGCTGTCTCTGGACATTTTCATAAAATAGTTGAAATGCCAACTACTCACTGAGGCTTTGACCTTAAACCTTTATGTGTAAAGCAACCTTGGGTTCTCTGTAAAGGTCTGAGAGTTTATTATTATTATTATTCATATTATTATTATTGTGGGTAACTATTGAGGATCAGACCGATACGTAATATCAGATCGGTCCATCTCTACTGTATAGTTTTGAAATGCTGCAGAATCACTGTCAGTGGTTCAATGATAAGTATGTAAGTAAGTAAAATTAATTTATTTTGGCGCTTTTTAAGACAAGAACCAATCCGAGAACTATAGTACTTTACAGAGGCATTACAAAAGATGGTCAAAATACAGACCAGAATAAAGTAAAAACAATACAAAAACATTACCCAAGTGCTTGATGTTTTTTTAATCTGTTTAAGACCTTTGCAGCTGTAAAAATATAGGAAATAAGTCTTAAGATCCCAAAGGGGCAATTTATTTCAGCAAGACAGATTAACATATAAAAGCAATGACAACAAAGCAAAACCCAATAAAGTAGAAGTAAAGATAACAATGTAAGTATATTTACGTCACATTAAACACTCATTTAACCCTTAGATGAAAGAACAATTATTCATAGTATTGAAACATTCCTGCACTGTGACTTGACTGCTCTGGAAATTCATATTTTTAACAAGTAACCCCAATCTTTGTTAGTTAGTATAGTGAATATGAAGGCAGAAGTCTGGTTTCAGAGGGTGAGCCTGATGATTGAATCTATGTGTGTATATTTTACAAGGTTTGTAAGACAAAGTAAAAAAAAGTATTTCAGATTACATTTTTTCTGCTGTTCAGCATGCTGTCTGGAGGTGCAGACGGAGTAATCGTCATCTATGACCTGGAGAACTTCAGTGGGAAACTACAGTACAGCTGCAAGGTAGTCTGCACAGTAGGAAGGTAAATGTTAGCCCATTTACTAATTCCATCCACTAGAGAGTAGCATTTTATTGCGGGCTGTACACACAGTGCTGTCCCCAGCTACCTACAGCTTTTTGTTTTGGCTATAAAATATACACAGAAACTAGAAGAGATCTACCACAGTAAATCTGAAATTAAATAATCAAGATGCAATCAAAACGCAGACCTTCACCCATTAACCACTGAGAAATTACAGCTGTTGTTTAATACCTTCCCATAATTTTACGAGCTCAAATGGATTTGGATAAATTAGCGTAATCTTTTTACTAAAACGAATGAGTGTTGAATGGGTTTGAGAATAGTTTCCTTTTGTGAAGTTTTGCCAGGCTTTTACAACAGCTGTCTACAGTTGTTTTGTCTTTATCAAATAAAACGCATCTTTAATTGTGTTGAGATTAGGGGATTCACGTTGCTACTACAGAATACCACTCTTATAAATAAACTTCCAGCTTGTTTTAATAGTTTTTTGGGAACTGCGCATCTGTAACGTGAAGTATCATTGACTTAGCGTTGCTGCATTTGATTAAATCTGAAAAGAAATCACATCTGTGCAATACCATTCAAAATTTTATCAATCTGCTTCTGTCTTCAATAAACACCAATACCCAGTGCTATTGGAAACCATCTATTCCCATGGATCACACTGCAGAAGTTGTTCTACGCTTCAAATGCTGGACCTACAGAACGTTCTTCTTGCATTTTGGAACAGGTTAATCTGAGTTTCATGCTCTGGTCATGAGCATGAAACTCAGGGCCATGCTCATTTGCATAATGAGCATGGCTGGCTTCACTTTCACTGAAAACTATTGAGGCTTCACAGAAAGCCTTGGAGTCAACTTCCCATCTTTTGCCTGCATAACTGATTAGGAAATAAAGACAGCCTACAGCCATCCATGATACAGGTTTTAAGCAACTTGTTTAGTTGTGTGTGTAAAAATGTCTCTAATTCTTCAGTTCAGTATTTTTATTCATCCGCTTCAGTTTAAGGTTTAAAGTCTGCATTTCAGGTTCATCTTGATTATTTTATTTCAGTTTCAGCTGTCAGAGTTAAGAGCCAAAAATGTGAAAATTGTATCAGCGTCCAAACATTTATAGAACTAACTGTACATGAGAGTTTTTTCTCATTTCTTACAGAAAACATCCTGCGCTATCTGGTTTTGTCAATCCCAAATCAAAAACATGACACATGGCTTTCACCCCATGTTTTATTTTTATTTTTTTTGTTCTTGTTTTTAGGTCTAGCCGCTATGTCCATAAATTTAGTGTAGAGACAGTCCAGTGGTATCCTTATGACACAGGAATGTTTGTATCCAGTTCCTTTGACAAGACCATGAAAGTCTGGGACACAGAGACATTAAAGGTAAGGCATGTCAACTACTGTATCATCTGGTAATCAAGCCACTAGGTGAAATGGAGACTGACAGCAGAGGTTAGAAAAATGATTGTTTAAGGTCAGCCAGATGAGCAAGAGGAGGTCTTGCAAGGAGTTGTGGCCTTCCCTAAGCTAAATCAGTCATGCTTTTATACATAAGGTAACAGCTGTGGACAGCGAACAGTTAAACACATCTGCCAGCTAAAGGCTCTTGTACTGGCACTGCAAAGCCAGTAGGGGTTGCAGAGAGGCTTAATGCCTAACAAGTTTATTACCTAGCTTAGTTTTGTCAGGCACACCTGCAAAATGTGTGTGAAGTGGCATGAACAAAGATAGAGATACTGGAAGCGTTACAGTGCCACCCAACATAAACTCAGTAATACCAGAGCTAAATCAACACCTCTCTGTGCAGCCTCAATAAATACTGAGTGTTGTATTAAAACTCCACAAAGGTGGGATTTATTGTAGAGCTCACAGAGAGTGTGTTGCATTTCATTATCAAATTCTAATTTATGGCTTCCCCACCCCCGCCTTTTGTTCTTTTCATTTTCTCTTCCCCTCGCTTTCTTATTTTCTGCTTCATGCTTTCTACCTTTCTATGCCACATTGTCCCATATGGCAGGCTCTGAACTGTGCTAGAGTTACACTGGCACCGCAGTTGCTTTAAAAGGTCAGGGAAGGGACAGAAAAGAACCTGTCAACCTTTCACTCGGTTTAACCTGTGTGTTTCTGTCTCTCGCACAAACACACACACACAGTTGCATCTATTAAATTCCTAATTGCTCATGGCTGTTTGTCCATTAGTGTGTGTTTTGCATTATTGTGGATGCATTTTTATGCAAACAGAGCTTCCTCTGTGTGTGCAGCCAGTGGTTAAGGCCATGTGGGTGCTGGCGCACACTTACAGATGGAGCACAGAGAGGCTTTTTATGTTTGCTGAAGAATTTGCATTGTAACCGCCACTGGTGCTCAGGCGATCTGCCTTCTGAGCTCTGATCTGCATTGCCCTTTTATTTTTACTTAAAGCTGGGAGCTCTTTCCCTTCACAGAGTGACTTTCTAACACTGTTAAATGTTAAAACTGTGCTTGTATATTTCTATAGATTGTCACTGAGGCAAACATAAGCAAATACACACAGGTCTAAATATGGAGATTGCTGTATTTCTACCATAAGTAACATTTTTCTTTCTCTCCGTCTCCTCCTTTGATTATGCAGCCTGCTGAAGTGTTTCAGTTTGAAGGCAACGTCTACTGTCACCACCTGTCCCCAATCGCCAGGAAGCACAGTCTCATTGCAGGTGCGTGCATGATCCCAGTGAGTTTTTGCTGATCTCAGTGACACAGAGTAAACAAGCTGCACTAGCTGCTTGCATTTCTGTCATTGTGTTTTCAAACTCATTGAACAAAAATCGCAATACTTATCCTGTCACTGCTTTGTCATGCTAAGCAAGGTGCTAAGTGCTTTACATGTATGAAGGGGTGGGGTTGGGGTGCATAATTCGGTCAGCAGAAGTGTTCTTGTTTCACTGAGCTGGACCAACAGGTTGTTAATACCTACTGGAGAATGTGTTCTATGTCCTTTACATAACCAGTCCCTTGACACACCTGTTTCTAGTTCAGAGACAATCACAGTGTCAATCTCTTTTATTTTCTTTGGTTCCTAAACAATTCATTCCTCGTTAGAAGTTTTACAGATTCTTGTCAAACTAGTTTTGAGTGAATCCCCTCCCCCTCCCCCAATACCTTCGGTTTTTTCTAGAAAGACACTAACACAAGGGAAACTGTTTTAAGGGAATCTGTTCCTAAACAGCAATATTTACAGTATCATACGCGTTCTCTTAGAACCTCAAATTCCTGTTTTTACCCTGATAACACACCTTTTACACATTGATAACGATAATTGGGGATTTTACATTTTAGAAGGAGTGCCCCTATTCACTATTTACATCATCCTTGTAAGTCTAATCTTTGAACTATGTCTGTGTCTCTGTGTTTCCAGTGGGCACCACAAATCCTAAAATCCAACTGTGTGACCTCAAGTCCGGTTCACGGATTCATATTCTTCAGGGTTAGTTGATCACAGTGCTTTTACTCTGTTCTTTCTGTTCTTTTCATCCACCCACGCAGAAGAAAGAAAGTAACGTATTTGCCATTGCAGGTCACAGAGCAGAGGTCCTGTCTGTGCGGTGGTCACCCAGATACGAGCATATCTTAGCCACTGCCAGGTAAGCTCTCTTTGCCATTCTTGGCTACCCTAGTTTGCCCTCAGAGCCACATCAAAGTGAAACGCCAGCTACAGGACAATCCCCTCTATGTAATTTCCCAGCAGTTCTTGTCATCTCACTTCCCAGCCATCTGGCTACATCACATCCCTGCATCAAGGATAATGGCACCAGAACACTACTAGATAGCACCGTGGCGCTCTAGCAGGCCTGCCAGTTTAGCATATGGTAGATACTGTCCCCACCTGTTTTATGCCACATTAGACCTGCTAATTAACCCACTGGGATCACTGTGCTTCTGTCCCCAAAGAGTGTAAGTGATTTTGAAAACAACTGGCACAGAGACACACACACACACACACACACACACACACACACACACACACACGTGTATGATATTCTAATATGGAGCAGCGTTTTAATTCCCTACAGAAAACTGACCTTTAAAAACAAACACTAGGGTACACAAACCAGCTCGTCTGTAGTGCATCAGCCTCAGCTTGTATCCTGTTAATGGAATATTTAAACACAAATCATGTTTTTGTTAAGTACCTGAATTTTTAGGGAGCATAGAAAGTAAACAAGTCATTTCCCTGGTTTTCCTTCTTAAGTGCAGACAGCAAGGTGAAAGTATGGGATGTGCGCCGTGCTTCAGGTAGTCTCTTCACTCTGGACCAACACAATGGAGACAAGTCGAAAGCCTCCTCTGAGGCAGGTATTGTTGGCATTTTTCTTTTCATTAAATTTTTTGTCTCATTTTTCCTGAGTGGAGCTGACTTCAAGGAGATCTTGTTGTGTTATTATGTCATTGACAGAGAAACAGTTCTAGTTCAGTACCTCAATACCCCATTTATCCATCTTTCGCCCCATAATGTAGTATTTATTGTACAGTGGTGCTGTATATACAGTTTACATGCAGTAGATAAATGGGAGCTGAGGTGTGTCCTGTCACCAAAATAGTTCAGCGGAAGTCTTTTGGATGGGAGACCTCAGAGCATCAACATGAACCAATCCGATTGCTGATGCTTTAAATTAAAAATACATTTCTAATTTATATGAACCACGACAGCTTTGTTTTCCTCTGAATTGTCATGTCTAATGACTTCCAAGATATTCAGGGTAGTGCTGAGTTTGGCTCACTTGGGAAAAGGTCAACATTCTGCATAAATGGTATCTGTTTTTCCTGTTTGAAGTGCCTTTGCATTCAAACCAGGGGGTCAGAAGTTCAGAGAACAGCCGATTACAATTAAACCAGTTTTTCTGGGAGACATATGGTTTTGATGGACACTAAAAACTTATCATTGATGGATTGTCACTGTATAAGACAAATATTTCTTAAACTCTTTAGGTGACAAATACACTGCTACCATATCTAATCTGTCTTTAACCAGTAAACACCGCCCATAACGGCAGAGTGAATGGCCTGTGCTTCACTGGTGATGGCCTCTACCTGCTCACTACTGGAACCGATGACCGTATGAGGCTATGGAATAGTGCCACCGGGGAGAATACACTGGTAAGGTGTATGAAGGCTTTGTCCTCACAGCCTGTGTAAAAAAGCACTTCATGTAATGTTGTTACAACAAACCAGTTTGTCTTTTGCTGAACAGAGGCTCAGTCATAATCTAGTCAGGACTATCCTACAACTATATCCTTCCAACCAGTTCCTTAAGGGCTTATCCAGTTTATGGCCATGAAGGGGCCTGAGGCCTGTCCCAGCTTAGCAACATAGTGAGACAGACATTCATGTACTTGCACATCCAGACCAATTTAGCATGTTTTTGAACTGTGGGAAGAAGCTCAAGTACCTGTAGAGAACACACACAGCAAACACAGAGGCTCAAACTGGTCAGTAGATTTGAACCCAGATCCTTCCTGCAGACAGTGACTGCACCACCGTGCTGCCCTGCAGTTCTTTGATGACGCTGATATCAACTGAGCTGTTGAAATTGCAGCTGAGCTTGATAGAAGTAATACTATGCTCAGTTTTAGCTACAAAAGGCCGCATACATGAAGCCTGAAATCCTATCAGTGAGCTAAATAACACAACAAATAGTATATCTGCAGGCTGGGTGCTGATTATCTGATTATATGTTATATCAGTATAATACTGATAAGAATAGGTGTGAGAATTGATGAAATCAATATTGATGACTATTACAAGTGTTCTTGGTTCTTGGCCAGTTGTAGTTACACCATTTAAACAGTTAGAAACATGAAAGGAGTTAACAGATTTTTAGAATTTCAATCCTAGAAGGGTGTGAGTTAGGTTACTATGGTGCCTTCTCTTCAGGGCTTGAACTACCTGAGCAAGAATGCTGCTACACAGGCTTTATAACAGACGCACTTCACAGGCTTTCTTAGTGTACGTTATCCCGGTGAGACTCAGACTTAGTTTTACTAAAATTCAGATTCGTAGATGCTTCAATGCTTAAATTCTAAAAAGAATATTGCCGAAGCATCAAAATACAATATAGTGAAACCCAGGCACCCAGGCAAACAAACAGATTAAACATTTTCTTATTGTAAGTATTATAAATGTTCGTTTTTTATAAGCTACTAAAATTCACATAATGTACTTCTGAAAAAAATCTGTTTTTGAATAATTTGCCTTTTTTGTTCTGTTTTACCCAAAATAATTGATCTGCCAGGAACAATGAACTTGTGCCATCAGATTTTTAAACAGGTAAAACAAGTTGACAATCCCTAACTGGTTACCAACGATCAGAAAATGTTAGTGGTTGTAAAAACCAGGTTTACGTGTTAGATCTCACAGCCTCAAAGATTGAATATTCGACTTTTGCTTTTAGTTTTGCCCAGAAGTTAGAGAAATCAGAGCAAAGAAATAGCATAAAATAAAAAAGGCGGATTGTTTTTTGTTTTGTTTTTTTCTTTTCTTTTCTTTTTTTTTTTTTTTTGTCTAGACTGAGATAACATGGATACCAGAAAATTGGGTACTTAAAAAAAGTGTGCTTCCATGCAAAACTTGTGTTGCACATGAGTGACATGTGAAAGGAATGCAGGGCTCGCAAAAGGTTTTTCCAGTCGGGCTACCAAAATCTATCTCAGCCCTGCCCATCGGGCTATCATAGGAAAATATATGTCAATGCTTTTGCATTCTTTCGAAAATGTAGCTGAGTAATTATGTCATTGGCATCGATGAGCCACTGTCAATATGTGACATATTGAAATCGCGTTTGAATTTGCGCTTGTTTTTTGCTTTCACTTTGCGATTGCGCGAACTGTGTGTAGAGAGCGGCAGCACTGATTGGTGAGTGATGATTACTTGCACACCAATTCCTCTGACATCGTCTTATCACTCATTAGCTTACTATTCAAACATGACAAGTGAAATCTCCCACAGCAAGCTTAAACATGTGAGAGGTTGATTGCGCAGAGAATCGCTGAGTGTTATGCGAGTGCGTGTGTAAAAGCAGCAGGATTTAAGCCGGTATTTTAGTTCTGCTCAGCCAAATAAGACAGGGTGAAGAAGGGACAGCCAAAGAAAAGCTTACCACAAAACGGAAAAGTTATGACAAATCAGACTATGAGGCAAAAAAAAGCATAGCTTTTTTGGTTTCATGGACAAAAGAATTTCTGTGGCTGGAATATGACGAACTAAATAACATGATGTTCTGCCAGGTGTGTTGTGAGTTTCATTCAATTTCTGAGTCGACAAGCGCCTTTGTTACTGGGACCAGTAATTTTAAGAAAGACCCCATCAGAACCCATGAGAAATGCAAGGAATGCATTATTTCCCAGTCTGCAATATCTTTCCCAGAACAAACAGCAATTGCAAAAAACATACTAAAAATGAACCAAGCACGAGAAGAAGTCCTGAAAAATCTGTTTAGAACAGCGTACTATGTTGCAAAGAGTGAACTACCTTTGGCAAAATTTAGCAGTCTTTGCAAACTTCAAAAAGCAAATGTCCTAGATCTTGGTTCCACTTACCAGTGACTCCAGTGGAAATGTCAGATTCAGGATCTGACACAGACTGATTCATGTTCTACACAGTTCTTACAAGTTCATAGAAATTTCTGTTCAATGAGAACCAAGTATTTGAGTTGATGATTGGAATCTTTATACAGTTGTTGTGATTTGTATTTTAAAAATTTTTTGATTAATTTTTGTTTCCGTTACAATATTAAACATTAAAGCATAATATTGTAACGGAAACAAAACATAAAAAAATTGCTCCCTTTTTTATTCGGGCTACTTAAATTTATTTTGGGCTACCAAAAACTGTAGAGTGCCGGCCCGAAGGGCTTCCAGGGATTTAGAAATTTTGCGAGCCTTGGAATGTGTTACCTCATTCGGCCTGTTTCACAGATGCATAGGAAAAATACAAGTTATTCTCTGCCTTCAAGTTCACATAGCTGCCCTATTTAAAGTTCTGTTTGTCTTCATTTTGGAAACTCTACCAAGTCTTGAAAAATAGTGACACACTTAAAAAAAAAAAAAAAATCTAGCATCTTTTGCAAGAACAAGGATATCAAACAAAAACAGTGTCAAATAATTGAAATAAAATGCGATCAGTTATAAAAGCCTCACGATATGAGTGAGTTTTATACTGATAAATGAAATAGTTAAATAATTTAGACCAAAAAGCAATACAGAAGAGTCTGCTGGAAATGCCATGATATATAAAGCCTTTAAAGGAATTGTGTCCAAGTTTTATGTCCACAGTTAAGCTTTAGAAGCCTTTAAATATTAGTGTCTTTTAATGGGCTCTTTGGATAATCTTATTTTCATTTTCATGAATTAATTGAAGTTTTTTTTGTCAAATGAAAGTGCAGAAAATTTCTAATCTTCCAGAATGTTTTGCAACATCTTGGCATTCGATTAAAAATGGCTTAATCCTTATGCAGAAAATGCCTGAGGTTTATGTTTGGACTTTTTATTCGGATGTCATCTGAACCGTGTGCCCCTTCACTCGTTATCCCTCAGGTAAATTATGGGAAGGTCTGCAACGAGAGTCGGAAAAGGCTACAGTTCACAGTGTCACGTGGCTGCAGCCCAGAGTTTGTGTTTGTGCCATGCGGCAGCTCTGTTGCAGTGTACACCCTTCACACGGGAGAGCTGGTCACCATGCTTAGGGGTCACTATAACAGTGTGGACTGTTGTGAGTTCCACCCAGACTACCAGGTGAGTCCATCTGATTTATCACCTCACAGTCAAGAGTGGTTTGTCCCCCGCATGCTTACAGTAACCCTGCTGGATTCTCTCTGTTCCTCATCTTTTTGTTTTATTTCATCAGCTCTGCAGTAGTACCTGTAAGTAATCTGCAGTCACCATGGTACTCTCAAATGAGTTACTTCCTGCGGATAGATAACAGGGTAGAGTCAATACTGACTTCCATAAATGCAAATGCAGGTGCTTCTTATGTGAAACTCAGGTTTGTGCTCATAGCCTCTTTACCATGTGTGAAAATTAATGCCATCACATTTATCTCTGCTTTATCAGATCTAGGAGCAAAACAGTGCAGTCTGTCTTACTGTTGTTTTCCTGTTGCCTTGTAAAACGCTCTGCTTGTGTTGACAGAATTGGAAGCAGTTAGTTCCATGTGACATTTGTGCTTTATCACAGCCATTTCGACTAAATAAATTCTTGACTCTTTAGTCGTCAGTGCTACCAGATATGTTGCAAAAGCTTTTTCTTTCATTTGTGCCTCAATGAATTACCTAATCGAGGCAATGAGTGAATGAGTCATGTTAAAATCTGTGTATATGGACATATGTGCTAACCGACAGGCAACAGGTGATTCAGGATTACTTCACAGGTGTCACAAGTCCAAAATGTGATAGAATCATCGACTGTATATACAGAAAAATTATGCATCTTAAAAAGTGAACCCATTACTTTTTTCTTAAGGCAAGCAGGAAGTGACACCGCTGGTTGCCAGAAGAAAACAACCATACTCCTATCTTGCAGTGGTGGTGCAGTTGTTCTCTCCTCTCTTTACAGTGCTATTAAAGCAGTGTACACTCTAGTGTAGGCCTATGTTGTGACTGACGAGTCACTTCCTTGTTAGCATGCAACGTTGTCGCTTTCTCAGATAAATTCACTCTCCCGCTCAAGTCAAAATGGGACTTCATAATCAATGGGTGAAGTCATGGTGGCTATTGTCATCTTTTCTGTACACTGTGCCTGAGACGAAACATGTAAATGGGAGAATAAATGTACAGTTATTGATTATATGATACGTTTCAATATAATATTGATAAGAATAGGTGTAATATGTGTCAAAGTTCATGCAGGCTCATCAAACTTGGACAATGGAAGACTTGAAAATGCTGTCTGTACTAATGACTTCTTTGTGATATTTGGATTGTAGGATCACAACTTGGTTTAACAACATGAAAGCGTGGATGCAATAATCTAGAGCTACTGGTTTCCCTGCCTATTCTTTGTGATTCCAGTAACTATATTCTATTTTTATTAAATAAGTATTAATTGCAAGATTATTCTTCAGATAGGTTGTATTCATTTTATTTTAAGAGTAATATTTTAGTGAAAACAGTGCTTGTTTTCATTCAAGATGGTGTTTTTTTGTTTAGTACTTCAGTTATGTATTTCTACTCCAGTGTTCCTTAATTAATTTAAATCCTAGTTATGTTTATTTAGCCAGTCCTTTGTGCTGAGAAACAGCCTATTATGTATCGGCACAAATGGAGAAGGCCGTCTAACCCGTGCACTCCTTATTAGGAGTTGCTGCATCCGGTGACATCGATTTTCTGTGTTTGACAGTTATAAGAATGCAGTTTGGCAGCTTGTCACTCTGAAGAGTCACAGGAAGGGACACCTTGTTCTGAAAACGTTTTATGCTTCCTGTATGATATAATGACCCGCAGTCATTAAACTGTCCCCTGTGACATCACCTGTTGTACATGGACAGTTTTAAGTGTGTTCATTACTTTGCTTTTGGTACCAGTTATGCTTGTTGACACTGGTTTTCTCCCCGCACTGATGTCATTGGAAGTACTTTGAGGTTTGCTGAAAAGGTCGATGTGTACATTATTGTCCCTGTTGTTTGTGCTGTATGTAGGAGGTGTACAGTGGAGGTAAAGACTGTAACATTCTAGCATGGGTCCCTGTCCTCCGTCCCTCAGATGTGGAGGAAGACTCAGACCATGAAGTAAAGGTAAAGGTCATAACAACAGGAAACAATAGTAGATGGAAGAATCTGAAAAATTGTGGAATCCAAATGCTGTTGAACTTTGCTTCCACCACTGAAAAAAAATAAAACAATATAATTATAATAACAACAATAATAACTGCTATGCATGAGTCAAAATTTTTTAGTGTTTCAAAATTTCAGTTTAGATATTCCAGAGTTTCAACTTTGAGACAAAAGTTGAAATTTTGACATAACAACCCAAAATATTTGGAGATAATTCAAAATTTTGTCGTGGCTCTACCTGCCTTGTTTTTCAGTGGTGAAGAAGAGCTTCCATAAAGTGCCCTTGATGATATAACAGATTTGATCTTTCTTCTTTTTGCTTTTGTAGGGTTGTTTTTTGTACAGAAAGGCCATGAATGTTACATCATCATACCCAGTGCAAACAATAATGATTATAGTCTGCAAACCTCTTTTAATCTTCATATATATAAATATATATGTTTTTAAGCTAATCTTCAATAATTGTGGTCATTTACTATAAATGAACGTCCTCTGATTTGGACCTTTCTGGATTTTTTGTTTTTCCTTCCAGAAACGAGATCATAGATAAGCACGTGTCATCTGAAGAATTTAACTTATGAAACCTCAGTGTTATCTTCATGTTAATAAATAATGTTTACATAGTTGTCTATCACACTTGATGGGAACTGCAGATACTTGTATTTTTTCTTAGTTATATAATCATACATGTGACACGTGCATATATATTATGTACTTTTCACAGAAGTGAGCTTTCTTTATTGTGCAAACTGAGTTAAATGTTTTGGTCTCTCACAGGGTGCTGCTGGCCAGTCTTCGGTGAACCCTGCCTTTCAGGATGCGTGGAGCAGTGATGAAGACTAACGCTGGATTTGTTTTGAGCATGTGGACAACATTTAATGTCTGATTATTCACAATTACTGTAAAACAAATGCTCCAAAAGCCTTAAAACTTAAACGTGTTAACAACGGTATGACTTTGTAAATGTTTTTGTACGTTTGATAAATCATTGTTACTTTTTTTATTTTTTATTTAAACATGTAAAACCAAAATGGTCCTTAATTAGTATTTTCAGTAAGTCTCTTTTAGTCTTAGGCAGTATCTGCTATTGTTAAAGGAAGCTGAATAAATACTTACTGTCACAATGCTGATACTACATTTACATTATTGAAATGAAACCTTTACCTAGACATCTGCAGGCCATTTAAAAAGGTGTGGTTTCAGTCTACACCTGATTTTTAAAAGACTTTACCCATATTGCTTACATGGGAGTAACCAGGTGGCATTCAAAAACACAGATTGTCCTGTTGTCATTACTAAAAAAATTTGCATTTGTTGTGCCGTCAGGGCTTAGTAAAGAAGCGATGGCGAAACCTTTGTTGGACACACCCCCTACAAGTTTTACACATTGGTTTTATTGACATATAAACATTTAAGACATCACTGTCATAAACATTAGGGATAATTGTCCGTCTGCTTTATTAAAATCAGAGGAAATGCCACTGTTATTGTGATTATAGTGGAAAATTACAATTTAGCAGTTTTCCAACTGAAACAAATGATTAATTACGTGTCAAGATAGACATGTATCATTGTTAAAAAATGTCACGTCGCTTCGGATGAGCCATTGCTCAAGAATTAAACTGGGTCCAGTTGAACCACAACTGCTCCAATCAGCGAGCGCGGGGGGCGTGGCGTGAGGCAGAACCCCGCCTCCGGCTCGCCGGCATAAGGGAGCGAGCAGCGCGTGCGCTGTTAGCGAGTGACAGGAGAGCGAAGCGTACACCTGTAGGAGGGCTGCAGGTGGAAACGGGAATTTGGATAGCAACGATTCGGCGGTTGAAGGGGGATTGTCGTTGAGTTTCAGCTGCCGTGGCGCTGAGGGCTGGTGAGTTTTCTTTCTAATGGGGGTAAAAATACAAAGACGGGAAGGATGTAAAAATACCGGCGCAACGACCATAAACCTGCCCGTGATTACTGAAACATTTCTGGTCACTGTGACACGCATGATGGCTGCTTTTGTTTTCTGAAAAAAGACGAAAAAACCTAAACTTTCCACCTGGATACTGTAAATCTTCAGCTTATAGATATAGAATGTTAAGTATAGGCCATACATTGATGAACGTTTTTATACAGCACATTTTAAACTTGCTGTGATGCTTAAAGCGAAGTGGCTGTCTACTAAGTTCATCTTAAGTTTTTGTTTTTTTCTTAATTGACAACTAAATCCCAGTCTGGGTTTAGTACTGTCGCTCACTCTGTGGCACATAATATGAATATTAAATATTTTATTTCGTGGTCTATAAAAAGCTAATAATTGAGGGTGGTAGCCACCTCTCACCTGAAAGTACATTTCTGTCTTAGTAACCTGCGGAAGTTGACGTTGCACAAATGAGGAGCCACGCCATGGGAGTAGCAGCTTTCACATCATCATCTCTGACTATAACGTTAATTGGCGTGTCAAGGCTTGCCGTGTCTTGATTAGTGAGGAGAATCCAGACGGCCATGCCTTTTATCACTTTAGCCAGTTAGGCTCCTGTGTCACACAGGTAGACACACCTCGAAAACCTGTCATGTAGGGTTAGGTTCCACAGCAGACGAGGGATGATGTGTTTTACGTGTTGCTTTCGCAAATGTATTGCTCTTTCTTCACAAACTACAACAATACTGTAGGCTAACCTGTTGGTTTGTGCTCTACAGTTGCTTCACTTCTGCTTTGTCTGCATGACAGATTGAGCATTTCCCTTTGGCAAACTTTATATAGTATCACAGAGGTTAAAACCTGTCTGATCACTCACTGCTTACCTTCACTTGGTTCAGCACTAGTCCTGAATCCATTGTATAGATGGGGTGTTTTCACTCATCAGGAACAGTTTTTAAATAAGGTTCAGTGTCATAAAAGCAACAGCGCCCAGTATCTGCATGTAGATTACTGCCAACAAAGCCTACTAAGAGTCTGTGTGACGTGGACTATGTTGAAGTTGGGTTTTGATTCATTACTGAATGAATTCTGGTCACACAGTGGCTTGTTTTTTGACGAGAGAGAGGGGCTGCTACTCATTGTACTCCCATCACACTCTCGCTTTGTCTGCCTCAGAAGGGCAGCCAAGAATAGCTGAGTGGCCTTTTTCTTTTTCTTTCCTCCCTCAAACAGTCCAGTCTTTGAGACTTTGTAGTTGACTGTAGTTCAGTGTGCCCTAACCCGAACTGTAACGGCAACATGGTTCATGATTTTTGATTTTGAACATGCGTTAAAGTTTCATCCTGCGATAATGCATCTTGAGGAATTTGTCTCAGTGAGCAGTCCTGTTGCACTTGTTTTTCCTTCTCCCTCCCCCTAGACAAACCGTTCCAGTTCCTCCTCTGTGCTTTTTGTATAAAACATTCAAGAGGTAGTAACAATTGCCACCATTAATGGCTCTTTCTTTTTTTAAATTAAAAAAATATCTGTTTTACAATTATTTTATTATTTTTGTTTAGTAAAGTCTTCATACATATTCAAAAGCCCCTACATACATGGGTTGAAGTTGCTAGATACAAATATCACCGAGCCTGCTTCTGTGCTCTGCTTTTCATCCAAATACCACTGAACTTGTAGTCTAAACTGACACTGTGACCTTTGCCTCTGCTCCTTCTAGGTGAAGTACAAGCAGCTTGTCTGAAAATGGAGTTTGGAAGCATAAAGTCCACTGTTGGGCTGATTTATGATGAGTTCATGCAAAATGCAGGTGAGTCTTTGCCCAAAACTAACTCTGTGCTATCACTTTTGGTTTTCTGTCTGCATATTTTTTTCAAACCCCTCTACATGTTTTTTTTGCAGATACACGGACGGAGAATTGGCTGCTCATGTCGTCTCCTATCCCCCAAACCATCATCATCACAGCATACATTTACTTTGTGACATCACTGGGGCCTCGAATCATGGAGAATCGCAAAGCCTTTGACCTCAAAGGAGTTCTTGTAGTCTACAATTTCAGCGTGGTGGCCCTGTCACTCTACATGTGCTATGAGGTGAGTCCACATACTTTTTTTTTTTTATTACCTCAGTTGGTGCTGACGGGTATTTTAAAAGTGAAATCCTTTCCTGGAAGGTTTTGCACTCCATACCGTACAGGGAGTGAACGTCTTGCATTGTTTCAAATTGCTATGACACATGCCCTCTTGTGAAATACACTTTTTTTTCTTTTTTCTTTTTTTTCTTCTCCCCTTCATGGACTGGTTATTTGAGGTTAAACCAGATCAGCAGGTGTCATTTCCTTATTAAAATGCTTTGTATTCAGCAAATGCTTCTCTGGTCCCACATAACTTTGGTTTCACTGCTTTCCAATGAGCCATGAATGAACCTGAGTGACAGAATTTATTTTTACACCAGAGATTGGATATATTCAGGTAAACTTGAAGGAAAACATTACAGCATTGGGTTGATGGAGGACAACCTCTAATTTGTAAATTACTTGCACTGAATGTTCAGCCACAGACGCGCTGCGGTTTGTGTTCATGTCTGTTTGGAAAGCTGTGATTTGCAGCTAGATTTAATTGTAGACATGTGGTGTGCCGTTTGGGTGGAGCAGGTGATGCAAGTCAAGAAATTAACCTGCAGACATGCGATTCAGCAGCATGATTTGAGTTACAGTGAAGGTGAAAAGGAAGTAAGAAGAGATGAGAAATAAGTGGATGAAATGGTTTGGCAGAATTAGAAATTCAAACTGCATGTCCTGGAATAGGGTTTGGTTTGGGTGGTGTACACTAGCAGAACTGCTTTTGTTTCTATTTGTATGAAAAATCTGTTTTTAAATGAAAAGGTGGTGGAAAGTGAATGACGTGAGAAGCTGATACATGGAACTTTCCTGCTTGTCTTGTTTGTTCATGTAACCGAAACTTCCACCATTTGTGTCATAGTTTGTGATGTCAGGATGGGGAACCGGATATTCCTTCCGCTGCGACTTGGTGGACTACTCTGACTCGCCACAAGGCCTGAGGGTAAGTCACTATTAAGTTCAGATGAGCTGATTACAAACGAGTAGTTCAAGGTTTTGACGTATGTGGGTCTGGCGCTAAAGTTTTCTCACTTCTCCTCCAGATGGCAGCAACGTGCTGGCTTTACTACTTCTCAAAGTTCATTGAGATGTTAGACACAGTAAGTGGGGGGGGGGGGAAGTTGCATACCTATGTCTTTGTAATATCCACCCAGGCCTCACCCAGTTTATTTTAAAGCACTGCGTCTCTTTTCAGATTTTCTTTGTGCTGAGGAAAAAGAACAGCCAGGTGACTTTCCTTCATGTCTACCATCACTCCATCATGCCATTCACCTGGTGGTTTGGTGTCCGCTTTTCTGCAGGTAAAAACCACCACCTCCTCTTCTTCGATGTACAAGCAACCTTCATTCATGACAGTATATGAACTCCTTGACATTTTCTTTCGCAATGCCTCATCCACTCCCTGTTACAGGTGGACTGGGAACATTCCACGCCCTGCTAAATTGTGTCGTTCACGTGATCATGTACACATACTATGGGCTGACTGCCATGGGACCCAAATACCAGAAGTACCTGTGGTGGAAGAAGTACCTCACAACCATCCAGCTGGTATGTCAAATGGCTTTTTATATTTATTTTTGCTCTTCTTTACAAAGACCTGGGTTAAACTTTGGCACTATAAGTCAACCACTATATTCTTTATTTGCTTTGTAGATTCAGTTTGTTATGGTGACCAGCCACATCTCCCAGTATTTCTTCATAAAGGACTGCCCATACCAGTTCCCAATCTTCGTCTACATCATCGGCCTGTACGGGCTGATTTTCTTGTTTCTCTTCCTCAACTTCTGGTACCATGCCTACACCAAGGGCAAGAGACTGCCAAAGGTCCTTCAGGCTCAGACATGGTCGCACCACACCAACGGCGTCATGAATGGAAATGCCAATCATGACAAGGATGAGTGACGCAGCAGCTTCTCAGGGGTTTGGGGTTGAGTAAAACAAGGAAACTACTGTGGTAGTCTGAGATGCAAACCCAGTTCGTCTGGACTTTATATATATTTTTTGATAACTCCTTTACTTACAAACTGCAAAAGACAATCTTTAAATTATAAGCGAAACTATATTTAAGGTTACTGAACCAAACCAAAAGGTTTAGCTTTTCTGATTTCTACTTAAGGGTAAGGCCAAAGTTCTCCCACAGATGTCGACACTTAAGAAATTAATAAAATAAAGTCTTAGAAACTGACCACCTGCTCTACAGGGCTCTTCCAGTGAGAGCCTGAGCTGTACAGGAATACTGGCTTCCTCACAAAGCTTCTAAAACAGATCTTTTTTTCTCTTTTTTTACCCTTTTTATTCAGATTTGATCTTACTTCTCAATATACTTTTTTTATTATTATTTAAAGACTGCACTGAAATCAAGGGTTGTTTATTTCACTCTACCTAAAAGAACGACTGTTTAGAAGCCACGCGTCCTGTTTTTCAGGTCTTTGTTCAAAGGGCTACAAGCAAGCACAACCGGGTTTAGGTGTTTGAGAGCGCACGTCCACTCCTTTGCTGCTTGATTCACAGCTGCTGCTTGTGGTGTAGACATTCATTGAAAATGCAGTCTTTAAACGGCATCAGTTTTCACTTCTGACTTGAGTCTCCTATGAACCGTTGCTGTGACACATGCCGGGGAGGGCAGACTAAGTTCTTGTAGGATCCAGAGCAGAGCTCTAGTGAGTTTTTGCTGCTTCCTTGCAGAGACATAATGCAAAAATTAAGACTATTACAAGACTTGCACAATATGCACAACTTAGCCATTCAGTTGGAAGATATGAGCAGCTTTGCTTGACTGCTACGCTTCATGTGTTGAAATTCTGTTAAGCTAACGGGGTCTTCACATAGCTGGAGTTAGCTTTTTTTTTTGGATGTAATTCTTGAATAGTTTTTGTATGTTATGATGACCTTTTAACCTTAAGTGAATATAACACTCTGCGTCTCTGGTGACTGAGGACACAGGATTGAGATTTGTGTGGAAAGATTTACACTTGTTTTTTTGTTTGTTTGTTTTGTTTTAATTCTTTTCCCCATTTGCAAATGCACAACACAAAATATTTACAGATATGTAATGGCTTTTTCCCCAGACCCCGCCTTGTATTAATGGAGAAAAATGCAACAAAAAATGAAATGTTTATATTGTATTTTATATGTATTTATATAAATAAATGATGGACTTCAGAAAATGTAATCTTGCTTTCGGCCTGTTATTTCAACTCTGGATATTTGATACTTTTGACAACTTCATAGATGCAACGCCATTAACAGGCTAATGTCCCGTTTGACTGTTTCAGATGAGTGAGTTGGCCTTAATTAGGTAGATGGATGCCATCGAGACAAGACTGCATTTACAGTTATTAAACATTGTTTTAAGGACAAACCCCAGTGTAGATTCTCTCCACACTGACTGTGAAATTGCTTTGACCAGATTGTAATGAGCAGTTGTCACCAGCAGGGAGTGCTGTTTAACTGACGTTGCTCATGGCCTGTTTGTTTTAATCAGAATCAGAAAGGGGTTTATTGCCAAATGTTGAGCAGGTTTACAACATTAGGAAATTGCTGCGGTGCTTCAGTGCAAACAGTGTCATAAATAGTACTTAAATAGACATGAAAAAAAAGTAGGGATAAGAATTAAAAGTGCTACGTAGAAAGATATATACATGAGTGCAGGTGGTGATCAGTGCCAAACATGGAATGATGCAGTGAACACAGCGTAGGGTCATGTGTTAGTGGCGGGAACAGTCATATGGTTATTGTTCATGTGTCCAACAGCAGAAGGGAAGAAACTGTTCTTATGGCGAGAGGTTCTGGTGCGAATGGACCGGAGCCTCCTGCCTGAGGGGAGCAGGTCAAACAGACTGTGTCCAGGGTGAGAAGGGTCCGCTGAGATCGGAGCTGCACGCCGCAGTGTCCTGGAGGTGTACAGGTCCTGCAAAGATGGGAGTCTGCAGCCAATCACCTTCTCAGCAGAGCGCACAACACGCTGCAGTCTCTGTTTGTCCCTGATAGTGGCTCCAGCGTACCACACGGTGATGGAGGAGGTGAGGATGGACTCGATGATTGCAGTGTAGAACTGCATCATCGTCCGTGTTGGCAGGTTGAATTTCTTCAGTTGCCTCAGGAAGTACATCCTCTGCTGGGCTTTCTTGATGACGGAGGTGATGGTGGGCTCCCACTTCAGGTCCTGGGTGATGGTGGTACCCAGGAAGCGGAATGAGTCCACAGAGGTGATGGGGGTGTCAGTCAGGATGATGGGGGGGGAGTGGGGCTGTGTGCTTCCTGAAGTCCACAATAATCTCCACTGTCTTCTGGGCATTCAGCACCAGGTTGTTGTGGCTGCACCAGGACACCAGACGTTCAACCTCCCTCCTGTAGGCAGACTCATCCCCGTCAGAGATGAGCCCAATAACGGTGGTGTCATCTGCAAACTTGATTAGCTTGACAGACTGGTGGGTGGAGGTGCAGCAGTTGGTGTACAGGGAGAAGAGCAGAGGAGAAAGAACACAGCCCTGAGGGGAGCCGGTGCTGATGGTCCGGGAGTCCGAGACATTCTTTCCCAGCCTCACATGCTGCTTCCTGTCCATCAGGAAGTCAGTGATCCACCGGCAGATGGGATCAGGCACATTCATCTGGGAAAGCTTGTCTCGGAGATGGTCTGGAAGGATGGTGTTGAAGGCAGAGCTGAAGTCCACAAACAGGATCCTGGCGTAGGTTCCTGGGGAGTCCAGATGCTGCAGGATGAAGTGTAGGGCCATGTTGATGGCGTCATCTACAGACCTGTTGGCTCTGTATGCAAACTGCAGGGGGTCCAGGAGGGGGGCCGTGAGGGTCCTGAGATGGGAGAGAACTAGGCGCTCTAAAGACTTCATGACCACAGATGTCAGAGCCACGGGTCTGTAGTCATTTAGTCCAGTGATCCTAGGTTTCTTGGGGACAGGGATTATGGTGGAGGACTTGAAGCAGGCAGGCACATGACATGCCTGCAGTGAGGAGTTGAAAATGCCAGAAAACACTGGGGCCAGCTCGTTTGCACAGTGTCTGAGGGTGGCAGGAGACACGCCGTCTGGGCCGGGAGCTTTCCGAGCATTCAGGTTCTTAATTAAACTGCTTCCTCACATCTGCTTCATGAATATGAAGAGTTGTGGTGGGAGGAGGTGGTGTGAAATCCTCTTTTGTGTGGGGTGAGGAGGGGGGTGTTGTAGGTGAACAGTTTGAAGGTGGTGATGGCTCTATGGAGGGGGGAGAGGTGGGGGAATTAGTGTCCAAAGTGCCTCTATTGTTGGGGGCGTTGGAGGTGTGAAGGCTGCCTGATGGCTCGTCAAAACGGCAGTAGAAGTCGTTAAGGGTGTTGGCTAAGAGCAAGTCATCAGTGGAGTGGGGGGTTTTAGGCTTGTAGTTTGTGATATTCCTAAAACCTTTCCACACAGAGGCCGAGTCATTCTCTGAGATCTGCTGCTGCATCTTCTCAGAGTGCTGATGTTTAGCAATGTCCACTTCTTTAGTGAACCTGTACTTGGCCTCTCTGTAGCAGTCCCTGTCTCCGCTTCTGAACGCCTTTCTCTTTTCCAGCCACAGCTTTTTGAGTTTAGGAGTAAACCAGGGTTTGTCATTGTTATAACTCACCCTGGTGCGTGATGGCACAATGCTGTCCTCACAGAAGTGGATATAGGAGGTGACAGTGTCCGTAAACTCGTCCAAGCTGTTAGAAGCAGCCTTCAATGTGTCCCAGTCTGTGGTCTCCAAACACGTGCGAAGCTCCTCCACAGCCTCGTTGCTCCACAGTTTTTTAAATCTTTTTAATCTAATTACAAAACTGACCACCACAAATTTATAATTCAGACAGATTGACAGGCACTCCTAAAAGTCTCTGAACAATACAGTGGTAAAGTTGAGACACTCATAATTTCTGTTTTGCATCAAACATTTACTACATGCATGGAAAATGGTAAGTAAATGGCCTGTATTTGTATAGTCCCTAAGGACCCCAAAGCGCTTTACACAACCAGTCATCCACCCATTCACACACTGGTGATGGCAAGCTACATTGTAGCCACGGCCACCCTGGGGCGCACTGACAGAGGTACAAAGAAAAGGCACAAATAAGGCAAAAACTGTTGCACAAAGCTAATAAGCTTGAAAGTCAGTAATTGGTTTGGCCGCCTTTACTCTTTTACTCAGCCTGAGCACTCTCAAAGCTTTCTTGTGATTTCCAGGAGTCGTTTTCAGAGACAGTTTACCAGGTTTTAAAGCTCTTCTTTGGATGCTGGTTGCTTTTTGTCACTACTTCAACTACTTCAAGGACAATCTGATCGATTTTATTATATCTTGGTATTCTTTTACTGCACCGATGGGGTGTTTGAGCTCATTGTCATGCTGAAAAATGAAATTATTGCTAATGAGATGCTTTCCAGATGGTGTTGGTAGATAATGGGTCAAAATCTGACAGTATTTTTATGGTACTTTTGATCAGTTTTGACAAGATTTATCACATCTGACTAAAATGCACTCTTAATGTTGTACTTCTCTCCTGACCTCCATGCATACTGATGGCGATTTGAACCTGTGGACATTTTCAGTTCATGTTTGTTTAATTTGTCACACTTCAGCCTTTTCTCTGCTTCCCTTCCTTAAAAATGACTTGACAGCCATCCTGCCGCCGATCATTTCTGATGAAGTGTCAGTGAACTGTAGAATTAACTGCAGGGCCAGATGCATCTGTCAGCCTGGACCTGTGTCTGGTCTTTGCTGGGGTTTCTTTTCTCTTTTTTTCTCTTTACTTAAGGGCATGACATTTAGATACTTCTCATCTGAACTTATCTAGCACTTTGAATCACCTTGTTGAATTGTGCTATACAAATAAATTTGCCTTGCCTAGTTTCCTCTTAGTTTTAAAGACATACTGCGCACCGCAAAGATATGCCAAGTTTTCAGCTAATAGTTCTCCAAAAATCATCTTGGTGCCTTTCAAACTGTAGATTAAACTCAAAGGTTATGTGTAGACACTGGTTACTCCTGTGATTTGGGTGCCTTTTTAATGATTTAATAGTTCATAGGTCAGTGTTAACAAAAAAAACATTCCTCTGAAATGGTCAGGTACAAAGCCTGGACTGAAAATAAGTGTAAAAGCAACTGATGTCCAAAGAAAAACTTCGAAATACCATTAAATAGCCTGAGGAACTATTGCTCAAGACCGCTTTAAAAATCCAACAGAGTCCAACTCCTTGGACGCTAAAAATAAAAAAGTAAAGGGTGACTTAAGATTGTATTTTTAACATTTTACTCAGATCCTTGCTTGTGCCTCTGTGTGAGTCCATGCAGGATAACAAACTGTGCTGGGTGAAGGACTCAGTTCTATAAAGTGTGTTTCTAAAACAGGAACAGATTTTTTTTTCTTCCGCTAACTGACCAAAAAAAAGATATTAATGTGCTGCAGCTCAAATTATGGCTGCACTTCAAAAAGAATTCATTCAGTATCTCAATCCAGCCTGTCAGATTTTTAAGAAGCAAGCTATGGATGGAAAAAAATAAAGTCTGCTGTGCTTCCCACAAATATGTTTAAAACTGTGGCATACGAGTGCTGAAACGACCCGGTTGAATGGAGAAAATGAGGAAAAAGCAGCAGGACAGACCGACGCTGGAAGGCCATGCATGATTGCTCTGCTCTGTGACGATTTCCAACAACCCCTGTCTGTCTCCAAGCCACCCTCACAGGTCCTTCCCTAGTTTCAGTGTAGGAGACGCTGTGATAGAGGATGACTATGTAAAATGGCTTATCACTGGAAATATGTGAAAAAGAAATAAAATAAATCAAGCGTGAGTTATTCCCATCTTTCACTGCAAGATACATGCACGAACAATTCAAATTGTTAATTGGTTTAATTAGTGTTGTCATGTTTACTGTTGCATTGAAACACTCATACTCATATTTTCTTAATGAGGAACAACAGAAGTGGAAAAAATTGAATCAGATGTACGGATAGTGTCGCCTACGGCCGTCTCTGCATTTTAAACATTAGGAATAAAACAAACAAAATCCTGATATGCCCAATTAAACGGACATAACTGTCAGTTAGGCCTGATAATGGAAATAAGCACTCTTCCCAACAACAGTTTTTGTGCCACAGTGGTTTAATATATGAGTTCCAGAAGCTCTAATTGCATCTGTGCAGTGCCACTTATTTTAATAGTATTACATTTTAAATGGATCGTTGAATATGCTATTACAGTCCATCGGTTTGTAGCATTTCTGTCCCTGTTAATCACATTGATGTACAGTAGGCCTAAGCAATACATATTAACTAAGTAGTTCCGATGTTATAAAATATTTGTGAAGACTGATTTTAGAAATTAGATTAGCGCATTACTTCTGTCTTGAAGGCATAGTGTGTTTTTCCTTTACTGGGCTCTTACAGTCCTGATGAGGACACACAAACTCTGAATAGTTTAACCATTATTATTTTTTAAAGATGCATTCATGCAACATTTTCCACCACTTTTCCTGGTCATCTTTTCTGGGTGCAGCAGTCTAAGCAGAGGCACCGATGCCTCCCTCTCCCCAGCCACCACCTCCAGCTATTCTGGGTGGATACCAAGGTGTTCCCATGGCAGCAGAAAGGCATAATCTCTCCAGCACATTGCAGGTTAGTGCCAGGGTCTCATCCCAATCTGACATGCCTGAAACACCTCACCTAAGAGGTGTCCAAGAAGCATCCTAATCAGGATTTCTGCACATCGTTGGAGTACGTGAAAACATGAAGTCAAATAAATATATAAGAACTAAGTGGGTCTGAGCAAGTTTGAGAAGAAAGATTAAGAGATATCTAAAACGACTGAGAAATGCTTAAAGATAAAGATAACTCTTTATTTTTTTATTTAAGTGATCAAAAGAGATAAATAATTGTGAAAAGGTGAATGGCTACTACGGATACTACTTATACAGAGAAATTCACATTGACTACTTAAATTCAGAGTCCAGCCAGAACCTCATAGATCCGAACCTGAAATTCAGATATTCTTGCCTAAATAGTGTCATAGATGTTGCAGGATAGCGATTTAACTGCAAAACCTCACAGGCGGTGAGCAAGCTTGCTTTTATATATAAATATACAACCAGAACACCAGCTGGCAACCAGTTGAGTCAAGTCTCCTACTGCAAAGTAGGTGTGTCCACTCGTTGTGCAGACTGATTGCAACTGATTGCAATTTCTTGGCAATCTGTCTGAGAGTGACGTCTGTCAGTCTGAACTGGACCCACATCTGTTTGGAGACAGGTTGCGGAAAAATTGAATGCAGCCGGCAACCACCGATTTTTTTCTTGTTGCAAGAAGGTTGGTATCCTTTTTTTGCTCTGTTGTGAGTTCAGCCATCAAATAAGGTCACGTAGAAGTAGCCAAAAACCTTATAAACAGCTACAATTCAGAAATGTTAAGCTGTAAGTTCTCCAGTTTCAAATAAATTCAGCTGACCTCATATGAACATGAGGTGATTTGAGAGGAAGGATTTTTGAAACCACCAGGCGTGGCTGTGGGGGATATATCCATGTACATAAAAGATGGAGACAGCCACCTTGGATGACACAATGTGGTCCTGCCCACTGCGGTGGTGACTGTCAGGAGAATAACTAGACTTTTATAAAGGCAGAGACAGTAATGGTAACTGTTTTCTTTGTGGGCTCTATAATTCACCAGATCAGGATGCTTCCAGGCATCATGTGGAACAGCAACAAGATCTGAGCATGTCTGTTTTTTTAATACTAGTCCTGACCACTGTTTGGAAAGCATATAACCTGTCTTCTTCAGGAGTGACAGCACCTTGGAAACTTTCCAGAGGACAACAATGAACAAATAAAAAATAAAAAATCGTGGCTGTATCGGGGAGAACAGACGCTGCTGGAGGGGAGGAGTGACTAGAGAAAGAACAAGAGGATGAACAGAAGAGATGAGGCAAAAAAAAAGCCACTCTTTGACATAAACTTCTGTGACACGAGAAGTTTATGCACAGTGCAGTTTAATGAAGGTGAATCAAACTGAGTGATGTGACCGGGACAAATGTGTGTGCTTGTGCATGCTTGTGTGTCTACTGCTGGGTCTGTCAGCTGAGAGCAGATGGTTCTCTGTCAGTTATTAGTGTTTTGGGTTTTTTTTCTTCTTTTTTTTTTTACTAATTACAACAAAATCTTCTCTGCCCTCTTTTCTCATCATCCTACGCTCCCTTTAGGCCAAAGATAGTTACGATTTGGCTGATCAAAATTTAAATAACAGATATAAGGTGCTCCCACCTTTACAGGTTTCATTTGTAATGTTTTCAAACTGATATGCTCATTAAAAATGAAGCCTGGTGGGGGGGAGGTTTGTAACTGACGGAGCTGACAGAGGTGATGCTCTACAGGAAGACGTGGTTTTCGACAACTTGTAATCACGTTATGTTTTTAACGTCACTCACCGCAAAGATAATCTGCTGCGATGAGCCGTCTCTTCAAAGCCAAACACTACGTTTATTTATGTCCGGATCCTTTGTTACTCATCTTTGTCCAAGAATTGGAGAAAAATGACAGCTGAAATCATGGAATGATCTCATGCTTGCTTTTAGGAAAACACTGGAACACAGTGCTTACTTTCTTTACTTTCCTCCGTGTGTTTGTCCCTTTGGGAACTTTTTATTTTTTATTTTTTACACAGTACTGAGTCTCCATAACTCACACCATGAAGAGCACCTTTCCCCCACAGAGATGGTTCCTGTCAACAGCTTTTGCGGTACTTCTCCGTTCACTGCAGTGGAACAAATGTGGTGCGTTTTGGCGAGGGGGATGTTATGCAGTTATGTATCTGCAGCGGTGTATTACCCGTCCCAAAGCAGACTTATCGATTGCCGTTTTGTCTTTCAATAAGGCTTCTGGAGACGGAGTCCGGCACACTGTGTGTGTGTTTGTCAGCTGCTTCCTCTGTGCTTGTAAACATGTCATGTCTGCTCAGGGAGAGGCAGCAGAGAATGGGTGCTTTTTTCCCACTTTCTCATGTCTTCAAGGAATTCCCGCTCTTTGGCTTTTACAGGTTAAACTCAAAACAATTTCCCTTTCCTCCGACAAATTGCATTTGTAAGTTTGTGTTCATTTCCTGCTGTTTACTCTGTGTATGATGTTTTGATGCCACAATGCAAAAGAAGAACAAAATGTTCACCCTTTGCACAGTATTAGCATAACCCTTCCACTCCTGTGAGTTTGACAAACCTTGGGGCCAGACAGCTTTGTGTAGTAGGACTCTGCTTTCTTTGCTGAAGCCCAACCTGAATGCCTGGCTGTTCTCTGAGGGCTTCCCAGCTCTGCTGCATGTATCCCTGCCTGCCTTTTTGCATGCTTGTCATAAAACTGAACCACCATTGTGATATTTACCACAAAGTTACTCCCGAAAGACAATTTTACTTTTAAGGTAATACATAGATTTTATGTATTACCAAAAAATGCAATGCAAACACCAGAATAAGCTGCAGCTAAGAAACAAGGAAAAAGAAAAAACAGTTCACATAACTGGCATAACAAAAGAGAAATCCACTGAGAAGGTTAAACAGAGGAAAGGGGGGAAAATACATAAACTGACACTGGGAGTGACACTGTTATACACACACGGCTGATTGGACACAGGTGATAACTGTTGAACACAATGAACCTGCTAAGGGTGGGGTAGATGGCCACAAAGGAAGGAAATCAAAGGATGCAACATAACAAGAGACAAACCAGGAAAATTACGACTAAAATACTGGGCGGGAAAAACCACAGGGACACAGAATACAAATTTTAAACAAAGGAAGGCAAAGGTGAGCAACGCAAGAAACAAGGAAATAGGAGGAAATATGAACATGGAGAAACACGAGAAGGAATACGAGTTCATATCTACTCAACAGTATGGATAAATAAAAGTATCATCAGCAACTTTGTTGCTTACAGCTTGCTAGTGATGTGTTGATCTCCCCTTTTGCCTACAGAACTGCTTTAATTCTCCATGCCACAGATTCAACAAGGTACTGGAAACAAGTTCGCGTTGCACAGTTGCAGATTTTGAGTTCTGGTCACCTTGGAGGCCATTTGGGTACAGTGAACACTCAGTTTGAGTTTGAGATGATTTGAGCTCTGTGCTGTGTTATCCTGCTGGAAGCAGCCATTAGAAGATGGTTGCACTGTGGTCATAAAAAGATGGACATGTTTCATGTTGTTTACACCAAATGCTGATCCCACATTCCAAATGTCACAATAGAAACTGAGACTCATCAGACTGGGCAACATTTTTCTTTCCAAATGTTCTGTACTTCTGTCTTATAGACTATCCTCAGTGTCCAAAGGTGGATTATCATTTGTTCCTATCAGCTCAAAGCTGTCTGGCCATTCTCCTCTGACTTCTGGCATCAACAGAAACCTGGCACTCACCTAATATATTTTTCTTTTTTCCTGATCATTCTCTAAACTCTAGAGACGGTTGAATGAGAAAATCCAAGTAGATAAGCAGTTTCTGAAATATTAAATCCAGCCCGTCTGTTACCAACAACCACGACGCCTTCAAAGTCACTTAAATCTCTTAAATAAAGATCATATGTCAATAGAGAGTCTTAATAGGCATCAAACAAACTGTAGCTTTTAATCATTAATAAAGTCATATCCTCATTTATGAACACAGGCTCGAAGGTGAAACCTGTTTAACCTCAAATAAAAGACTGTGTTTGAAAATAAATTAATATGCACGACTTTCATATGTAATACCATTTTGTTTATGATTTTACTTTTTCTTCCTCTTTTCCATTATTTTCCTGGAATTGCATTTTTTTTTAGAAATTGAAAAATAAATAAATAAAGTATTTTCATCTTGCGCCTGAGATGGATGAGACGGGCTGAAAACGCAGTTTGATTCAAATATCATCGTTATTATCTACCCTTCGAAAAAAGACTCTCTGCTACTGCTGCTCATGCTTTTGCCCGAAGACTTGCTGGAGTAAAAGCAACCTGACTAATTCCACCTCTTGACTGAGGGGAGAATCCCTCTTGACCAAACACCATGGCTCCAGCCCCTCGGGAGCAAAAAGAAAGATGTCTGAGTGTGCATGTTATCAAGTGAGTTGTTATCAGTACCACTGATAGCTAGAGAGGCTTCCGTGATATACAAGCAGAGCAGATGCTCACTGGCCCTGGAACACAAGCCATATCTGTCCGTGTGTTGTTGGGAGCATTTGCAATTCATGTCTTTCGGAGCATGCTATATTCCCTCTGGCCACTGAAGCAATAGGGTGTCACATCATCTGTAGAACTGCAGCTATGTAGTAAAACATGTCAAACACGATTCAGTCTTTGTTGCTGTTTTCGTCACAGTCCTTATTTTCATGTGAACAGATGCTAAAAAGATAAGCAGATAATCTTTCGTGAGGATGGAGTGACCCGTCAACCCCCATCATAATTCTTTTATTACAATCATGTAATAATTAAACATGTCAGCGCCTGAGCTAAGTTTAAAAAGACGGAGCAGGATTGTGCTATTTTAAACTAATAATCCATGCTGATAAATCACCCTTTAAAAAAAGGGAAAAGTATCCTGACAGATTAAAACCAACCACTATAATTAATCTCTGGCTTCTTTATCTGTCCACTTGTTCGCCGCTCTTTCGTAATGGAAATCTTCCCCACCGCTGCTCACACTGTAAATACTACAGTAATTCCTCTTACTCTGTCATACTCCACAACTATGAGTTTGTCCACAATCATGAGAAGCTTCAGCAGCAGGAGGAAGAGGAGGGGGGCGGGGAGGGCCGGAGAATGAGGCGCACGCCATTGGCCAAGAGTCAGAAAGAACTTTAACAGGATTGGCTGTAAGCCTGGGAGCTGGCAACAGAGTTCCCTCCTTATTCCAGAGAACATCAGTGAGCAGTGGAGTGGGACTTGCGGTGTGTGAGATGCACACAATACACTTTTGTTTGTTTTTGATCTTTCATTTGGACTCAGAGAGGAAACAGAAGATTAGAGGACAAATAATCTCTTTCTGGAACTTTCTGAGAAGGATTTAAAGTAAGTTCTGACATTGCCCTCCCTTTTCTGTCTGTCACTCCTCTGTATTGATAACAGTAGCTGTAGGACAGTGGCTTATCTTTCTGTGGACTTGGCAGTGGAGCTAAAGTCACACACGTGCGATTGTAATATGACATCAGAGCAAATACTGATACAGTGTGACAGCGGTTATAGTAAACACTCACACCATCATCACCAGCTCATCACTACAGCTAATCAAATACTAGAAGCCATCTGCATGTGTGTGCAAGTAAGTGCGTGCGGTTGGTTTATGTGTAAATGCACATGCGCTGGACTTAGATTCGGTGTGTTGGAAGAATGCATAGAAAGCAGGCTTGTGCTTTAGGGGAGGGACCGGTGCAGTGCGACTTCACAGTCACCAACCTCATCAGCAAACTTGTCACTGCAATGCTTTGCATTGACAGAGGAGCTCAAGGACTCCCCTCCCAAAATCTCCTGGTGTGACTTTCAGGCTGCGGGGTGGTTGTGGCGGTAGTCGGCTATAAATAGGCCTGCTCCAAATTGTGCTGCAGTCACACATAAATTCAGGGTGGGGGAAGAAAGAACACAGTCATTGCTTCTTCTTCTTCTTCTTTTGTTAGATTTTTTGTTTAAGAAAACTTTGTTCCTTCCAGAATATGATTGATAATACACACTGCAGGATAACCTGTTACCCATCTTTCATCTCTTTATCATAACAGCAACAGCCTTATGAATGGGAAAAGAAGGAGAGGAAGGTAAACAAACAGTGTTTCCTGGGAGTCTGTCTCCCAGTGTGGACTGACTCAGTTAATGCACAGGGTGTGAAAAGTGTCAGTTAGTAATGTTAAACTGTCACATGCTTTGCTCTCTTGATTTCCATAGACGTGATTATCAAATTTCCAGTCAAACCAGCTCGCCAGATTGTTAAACAGGTGTGTTAGAGCCCATACAAGAAGCTGGGCTTTGTCTCGGGATAATGTGTGCTCGCTTGTGTGAACACAGGAAAAGTTTCAAAAGTTAGATCATATTCACACAGCGTTACACTTTCATTGGATCCAGGAGGCTTTAATGTGGCTCCAGATGACCAGCTAACAAACATGTGGACCTGTTTATGTGTTGCACCTCACAGATGGAGACTGTGATTCATGACATGACCGTGACCACTGTTGTGATGTCACGGTGACTCTTCAGCACACCTTATTTGTGAAGCCAGTTAAAAGTTGTGGAAATGATGACACTTCTTGTCTCCTTTGTAGTTTCTAAGTGGTGCGATTTTTAATACCTTCCTGTCTGTTTAAGCTCCTTGTTGTTATCGTGCTGAACACAGTGAGCCCTGTGTTGTACCTGACCTCTACTATGCAAATATAGTAGAGTGCCGCACTCCACCTCCTCATGGATTAATCAGCGAGATGCAAGTGACACACTAAGCCCATTGTTTCACCTGTGCAGCACCTGAGTGCGTCGATAGTGGCTGAAACCGCAAGCTTAGACTCTGACCTACATGAAGGAGTGTTTGTGCTCTTTTCCACTTTGCAGAGATCAGAACAAGTCAGATTAGGATGAATAATGAATAACTGTGCTCACTAGACAATGACTGCATTAAAACCACCAACATGAAAATGTTTAATCTTACGAGCCTCTTTCTTTATCCCTGGTGTTATGTTGGGCTGGGTCTCTTTTCTGAATGAGTGCTGCTGCTGCTCAGTGTGAATGCAGAGTAATGAGCTTGGCTCAGTGCACTGTGTGTGTAGTGTGCAGGGACAGGAGGCATCTGCACTGCTGCTGATGTCTTTTGTATCAGTCTTGTAATGAAGGTCTCTGCAGGTTTTGGCGAACTGTCCGCACACACTGCATGTGGACAGCCGTGATGATGCTTAAGACCTTAACTTAGAGTGACAATGTCAACTCCAGTGTTTATCAGACTTTGTTGTTCTCAGATGGCTCAATTAGCATGAGAGGCTTTGAGTTAAATAGCGATGTAAGTCTTGTGAGTTTTCAGAAGTGAGGGGTCAGGGGTCAAGCAATAGCGGAGTACCGCAGTGTTTGTGCCAGTAAAGTCAAATGTCACAGGCTTCCCTGAGCCATTCTTGGCTGTTTATGAGTGGGAGTTAATGGAAAATTATATCATTTGCTTCCCAAAGCATATTCATTATTGTAATAATGGCAGTGTTTATTTTCTTCTGTTCTACTAAGTAGAAGTAAGAGCATGCTAAAGTCCTCCAAAGCTCTCAAGCAAAAGCACTGCAATATGCATACGTACTCGCTGACACGCACGCACAAGAACATATAAGCAGGCAAAGCCAACAGCATTTAAGTGCCTTTTTATTGGAAACTGTTGTGTACTCTGGATGTTAGGAGTCATTTTGGGACTATCCATTTTTTTTTTGCGGAGCTTGCAGATAGTTAAAGTCAGGTCATGATCTCTCGCCTTAGTTGTGAGATCACCAGCAAAGAAATAAACTCTCAGCAATTAATGTTACATCTGTTTTCCATTTCAAAGTGACATGATAAACGCTTTTTGAGTCATGAATTGTTTGCTGCTTATTCAGAGGGTGTTTCTCTGACTCCAGATGTTTGGCAACCTTGTAGCGATTCCAGTACAAAGCGCGCTGTCTGATATTAAGTCCAAGGACAAATGTGACATGTAATAACGATATCCCTTGGCGTGTAAAGACTTAGACAGACACGTGTTTAACAGTGTCGACAGAAACTTACAAGAAGATCGATTCTCCACCATTCGACCTCAATGAAGCTAATAAAAAAACCCACGAGCATTCAGCACAGCTGGAAAGCACCAAAAGAACCACAACACAAAGTCTTACTAATAAACCACACTGTAATGACCAGCAGTAGGGCAGATTTAGTCTTTAATTGAAGTCATGTACACAGACATAAGCAGATGACATTTCTTGAGGATCTCTGCCTCTGCAGCTTTTGTGTGTGATGACTTTGCTGCGTTAAACAGGAAGAATGACCTTTGAGGGACACGAGAGAGGAGAAGAAGAGAGAAGCATCTGGGGCCTGCAGCTTACTTGTACTTCCCTTTCCCTTTGTCACTCTGGAAGTCCTGCCATTGTGCTTGTTGGCTTTTCTTTTTTTAAAAAAATAAAGTTTAAGAGCTTAAACTACTTTTATAGAAACACAACTAGGGATTTGGGAACTGCCCAGGGACTTAATTGTGGAGATAATGGGGGTGGTGGGGGTTGGATGGGCTTGATAATGTCTCTAGAGGGTGGTGGTATGTGCTCGTTATGTTTTGGTCATCTCCTTCACAGCACATCCCCGTGCTTTATTTAACAAATACAAAATACTTTGTTTTCCTCAACCTCGGAAAACTTTCCGTAAACAAATGTTGACATTTTCCAGTGTTTGGACTGGGTCACAGCGATGCTGCTCCTGGTCCAGGAGACCAGAAAGGCTTTGTGCTACTGGAGACTTGAATAGTGTTTTCTTTGAGACTCGACTCGTTTTTTGTTGTTATTCCACATTGGGTTGCTGTGTCACACACAGACACACACATACACAGAGAGTCCACGTCCAAGATTAACAGCGAAACGAGAGCGTTCAGCATTTAATGATCGTTCCAGTCCCACCACAACGTCTCCAGCACAGTCAAACAACTGGATTGAGTTTCACTGTAACATGTCAAATCGTTTCTCACTGAGAACTGATTGCACTGCTTGGAGTGAGCACAACCCACAGAGTAATTGGAGTTAAGTGCCTTTGACAGCTAGTGTTTGTACAAGGAAGGGATGAATAAACATCAAGGGTGGCAAATGGATTACTTGACTTTTTTTTTGTCTGGCAAGAAAACACAAAATGACCCCCTTTAGCTCATGATAACTAGCCTCCACCCACAGCTAAATTATATCTAGTACCGGTATATGAGCAGCTTATCAGTAGAGATGGCCTGCCAGTTGGCTAGCGAGTTTATAATTGGTCATTTGGTTGTGGAGTATTTGTGAGGTCATGACCCTGATAGAAATCCTGCTTGGTCCAGGACGTTATGAACAGAGTGATATCTGCTTGCCACGATTTGCTTATCCTGCTGCAGCATTTAGCACTGTCTTCACTAAGCACAGCTGTCTATTTAAACTGGCTAAGCTCCGCCAAACTGTGTTGGGAACAGTCCAATCATGTTGCAGGACAGAGTAATCCTGTTTTCACTGGGTTCATACGGTTGGTGCGTTGAATTCTGCCTCTCCTGCATTAACAGCATGGTATGCTACAATAACACTTGTTATCCAACATTTTCCCACCCATGGAACTTTGGGAATAATGCCCCATGCATTCATGAACTCTCAAGTAGCCTGCCTCTTCAGAAGAAAAGTGACAGGAAATAACACGAGTGTTCGATTTTCAGGTTTTGCAAAGTTATAAAAAATTCAGAGATAAATTGCGTGTGTGTTGTTTGCTGGTTTCTACTTTTAAACTGTCCATATAAACACTCATCCAGTATTTACATTTGTACTTATTATACATGTTTATCGTTTTAATGGTTGAGTTAAAATGTTTGCTCTGCAGATGGCTTTGCTTTAGGCTTATGTAAGATCATCTATAACTGTTCAATATTGACATTCATAAAAACTCTTACCATCCATGAGAATATAATTTGTCTTTGGGCGTGGCTTATGGGTAACTAAACAAAACAGAGAGAAAATGAGGCTTTCTCCCCCAAGGCTCTTTCCTTATTCTGGGGAGTGCTTCCTGTTGATACAGCAGGCTGGGGTCAGCAGTGAAAGTAATCTTGTAATTTCTCTGAGGCCATTCGCATTGCTAGGATCTTCCTGTTATATTAGCTTCTTGGGAACTATAACTTGCGTCACAATGATGCATTTTCCTCACTAATCATGTGGAGAATGTTTCCGCGTAGAAGTGAAAGGTTAATGTGACAGCTTTCTTCTTCTGTTTCGCATCATCGTGACATCCAGTGGGCTGAGCTTTTTGATTTATGTTGCTGTTGACGCGCTCATTGCAAATATGTGTATTAATATCCATCTATCTGATGTGATGTCACAAGTGGTGGCTGATTTGTCCAACAGGGGTTTTTGTTAGTTTAAACGGAGAAAAAACATTTATCTGTTTTGTTAGTGACATGTGTTAGCCAGCTGAAGCACAGAAGAAGGATTTATGCACTCAGATCAATCGATCTCACTTTGTAGAGCACTGGAAAATATTTACTGGAGATGAAAAAGTAGACTTCTCTGCTCTGTACTGAACTCAGTGTCAACTATACGGACAAAAGCATTGGGCCAGACCTCTTAATCTTTGAAATCAGGTGTTTTCATTTCCATTGCTGCAGGTGTATAAAATCAAGCACCTAACAATGCAGTATGCAGTATAGTTATTTTAGAGAGCTCAATTAATTTGAGTGTGGTACTGTAATAGGAAGCCACAGCCGCAACAAGTCAGATTATGAAAGTCTTTGCACAATCTATATATGACCTCGGCAAGTGGGTGATGTTGTTGGCAGCATTAATACTTGTGCATTATAATACATTGTATGTTAATTAGCTTGTGGTTGTGTCCTGCTGTTTTTTTATATGGATACAAACTGATTAAAAGCTGGGACTTTATTTTCTGCCTGTGTCCCCAACCTTTGTTGTCATCAGCTTTTTTCAGAGCCATCTTCATATATCGTCTCGTGCCCATTCTGATTTTGAACTCTTGCTGATATCTGTTAGTTCTTTTATCTAGGCTGTTATTAAAATCCTTTATATTGAGGCAATGATTTTTATGCTGTCATTGATAAATCTGTGGTGAAAAAGTAGCTGGAAGTGCACAGGAGGAGTCAACAGTACTGAACAGGCCACTCACAGTAGTTTTACAGACTGTGCCAATGTGATGTATAGTTTGGGGAGGTGCACATTAGCCGTAGGTTACATTGTAAAGTTTCAGTGGGGTTACTTACAGCGTGTAAACGCCTTGTAATGTAGGTGTAGGCAGTCCAGTACTTACCTTAGTGTGTTTTGAGTTACATATTTTTATTGCAAGGGTACCGAGGAACTCAATGTGGTACTCATGTATGCAACATACAGCAAGCTACTCACTTAACCCTCATTTACTCTGGTGAGTGAGTAATTGGATCAGAAAATGCCAGCTATCAGCTCTGTCACAGATAATCAACTCATGTGAAACTTCTTCTTCCCATGCGGCTGGCTAAAACAGGAGGTTTTCACTAATCTGTTCTCTCTTTCTCCCTCTATGGTGGCAGGAGGCTGGAGCATATTTCAGCTAATTTTGGACATGAGACAGAGTAGACCTTGGACAGATTCATGCTCAGATCCTCACCTACAGGACATTTAGAAACGCTAACATAATATAGAGGTCTCCGGATGCAGTTGAAACCCACGAACAGGCCAACACCACAGTCCTTACTTTCTTAATCAAGTTGGGAATCACTCAGTAAGTCACAGTCTTGCTAGCACAGTGCAATAGTAAAGCCCCAATAAAACTCTCCGTCATTTACAGATATCTGTATGCATCATCGCACTCTTATCTATCCTCATCCTATCCTTATTCTAATAGTCCCTCACACAGATATGAGATTGCACTAAAATGAAATGTTCCTATTCGAACAACACAGACTCTCATGCAAAGTAAAAAACGACATTGTTTATCGGCAGTTTTTCTCTTGGTTCAAATGCTTTCTGTCCTAAAATGTCACTCATGCTTTGCTTTCTCACTCCCACTCTCCTTTCTTTCCCCACCATATTTGGTGGAACAGGGTTTAATGCCATGAGACCGTTTAAGGATGCTGGATCACAGGTCTCAGAGAGACCTAAATGAATTTCACATCTCATAACATGTTGTCTTATAGCATAAAGGTGGGTCACTTATGTAGTCGCAGAGTTTTGAACAGTGAGTTGTGCCAAAAAGTATTCACATAGTTCTTTGATGCCTGCAGAGGTCAGGCCAGGTGTTTATGACATGTCTATGAAAATGAGCTTTTCTAACTCTTCTGGTCTTGTGTATCTGTACGATTAGCTTGCTATGCCCCTTTTAAATGTTTAAAAAGAGAATTCAGGGGATTGTGATCAGTCTCTTGTCCTGTTTCACTTTGAAACACCGAAAATGACTTACAGTGTTAATTAATGGCAAATGTTTTCTCTTGATGAATATTACGTAGACAATATGGCAACATTTCTCCGTGGTTTTTGGTGCTGCTTCAAATTGGCAAATCTGATTATCACGGGAGGTTTGTTGGAAAAAAAAGAGCCCTGCTCTGTATTTCTGCCACTGGAAATGTTTTTATAAAAATAAGATTACAGATATGTAATCAGCTTTCTGGCTCTCCTGATATAATCCGAGGCTAGACTAAGCCTCAGAGGGTGGGTCTTCTTTACATAACATGACAAGAAATCAGAAACACGAAATCATAGTGAGAGCAGCAGAATTTTGCTGCTCTCATTGGTTTGCCTGCTATGATTAACCCATGGTGACCTTAACACAGCGTTCCCATGATAAGATAAGATAAGATAAGATAAGATAACCTTTATTAGTCCCACACGTGGGAAATTTGTTTTGTCACAGCAGGAAGTGGACAGTGCAAAAGTTATGACGCAAAAATTAGAATACAATAAGAATAAATACAGTACACAGCTGTACAGAATAGAATAAAATAATATACTATATACAGTAGAATAAAATAGAATAAAAATATACAATAAGATAAAAATAGAATACGAATGCTATATACAACTGAGTAAAAATACAACGATGCCAGAAAAGATTATTGCACTTAGTGTTATTGCACATGTGTGGATGTGTGTGTTTGTTCAGTTAAAGTCTTTGTTGTGGAGTCTGACAGCAGTGGGGAGGAAAGACCTGCGAAATCTCTCCGTCCCACACCGTGGGTGCCGCAGTCTCCCACTGAAGGAGCTGCTCAGTGCTGTCACAGTCTGCTGCATGGGGTGGGAGATGTTGTCCATCAGGGATGACAGCTTAGCCGTCGTTCTCCTGTCACTCACCACCTCCACTGGGTCCAGAGGGCATCCTAGAACAGAGCTGGCCCTTCGGATCACCCTGTTCAGTCTCTTCCTGTCCCCAGCAGAGATGCTGCCGCCCCAGCAGACCACGCCATAAAAGATAGCAGAAGCCACAACAGAGTCATAGAAGGTCTTCAGGAGTGGGCCCTCCACCCCAAACGACCTGAGTCTCCGCAGCAGGTACAGCCTGCTCTGCCCTTTCCTGTAGAGGGCGTCTGAGTTATGAGTCCAGTCCAGTCTGTTGTTCAGATGAACACCAAGGTACCTGTAGCTGTCCACAGCCTCAATGTCCATACCCTGGATGTTCAGTGGTTGCAGTGGAGAATGCTTGTGCCTGCGGAAGTCTACCACCAGTTCCTTGGTTTTACTGGCGTTGATCTGGAGGTAGTTCAGCTGGCACCAGTCCACAAAGTCTTGAGTCAGTCCTCTGTACTCCTTGTCGTCCCCATCAGTGATGAGGCCGACTATTGCAGAGTCATCAGAGAACTTCTGCAGGAAGCACTGGGTGGAATTGTGGGAGAAGTCTGCAGTGTAGATGGTGAAGAGGAACGGAGCCAGAACCGTTCCCTGTGGGGCCCCCGTACTGCAGACGACCCTGTCCGACACACAGCCCTGAGTCCTCACATACTGAGAGGAATGAGAGGAAACTCCTCCAGTATACAGAAGCCATAATTTTTCTGAACCATGTAGTTCAGGACAGCTCAGCTGATTAGAATCACTTATTTGTACAATGGTACCACAGAATGCAATTACTTGGAGTAAAGTTTGTAAGAGATTATATTTCCTCCTGATATGAAAGGTTTTGTTGCATATAATGTTCGATATAGAATGCTAGATAATGGTAGATTAAATCAACAAGGGGTGCCATGAATAAGATGCAGAAGAGAACTTGTAGATTAAAGGAAGACTCAAAAAACACATAGGATCGAAATGGGAAAAATATCATATCTATACTGATATGGACTGGGTAATGTGTGAGGAACAATGAAAATGATAAACCTACAGACGGCTGACTTTAAAGACACCCTGAAATCATGCAGCTGGCTAATCCATTTGGCCAAAACTTAATTGCAGCAACTCATAATGGTACTTAGCAGTTTGTACGGCCCCCACATGCTTGTATGCAGGGCCTGACAACATCAGGTGATGTCTTGGAGATGTTCTCTCAGATCTGGACTTGGGCATCCCTTCCTTCTGGACAGTCTGAGGTGCAGCCTGGCGGCGTTCTTGGTAGCATTATATGGATTTAGGTCAGGCGAGTATGCTCCTACCTGCATATTGAGGTTGGGTGCTGTGGTGCACCAGGAGGACCCCAGGATCTTCTGCATCAGCGTAGGGTCTGAGAACAGGTCCAAGGATTTCACCCCAATAACTAATGGGAGTCAGGGTGCCGTTGTATAGCCTGTAGAGGTCTGTGCATCCCTCCATGGACATGTCTCTCCAGACCATCACTGATCCACTACCAAACCAGTCATGCTGAATAATGTCACAGGCAGCATAATGGTTTTCACGGCTTCATCAGACTCTTTCACATTTGTCATATGTGCCCAGGGTGAACCTGCCAGGAGTGGACCTGCAATTCTGGTATCTATGGTAAATTCCAATTGGGCTCTGGTGCCAGGCAATGAGCACAGTGCTGACTAGAGGACATCAGGCCCTCAGGGTGCCCTCATTAAGTCTTTTTCTGATTGTCTGGTCAGAGACATTAACACCAGTGGTATCCCGGAGATAATCTTCTAGGGCTCTGGTAATGCTCATCCTGTTCCTCCTTGCACAGATGGGTTAAGGACCTTCTACATGCGTGTCCAGCTCTCCGAGAGTAACTGCCTGGAATCTCGTTCATGCTCTTGAGACTGTGCTGGGAGACACAGCAAACCTTACAGCAACAGCATGTATTGATGTGCCATCCTACCTACCTGTCCTACCTCTTTAGTATGGCGTTATTTTTGTGCCACTATTCTGAGCGCACGTTAAAAAAAAATTGAGCGCACGTAAAAAAAAATTTGCAGGTGCAAGTGTTGCATTTTGAGGAAAAATTTATTTTGAGCAAAGAAAAGCTAAATTTGAGTGAACAAAATTCATTGCTGCGTGCAAAAATGTATTTCAGTGTTTGCTAGCAGCCCCTGTCGCTCAGTATTTGCACTTGCGCTTGCTCGCAATGTGCTGCTTACGCTCTCAACATTTCTGCCTGTGCGCGCTCAACTCTTTCTGTACACCGTTATATTTTTCGGCAAATTTAGTAATGCCAACGTACTGAAGGAACAACATTTGTCTCTTATATATGATACACCTATATATACACTGTCAAAGACACTTGTCTTTGAGTGAAGATTTAAGGTGATAAGACATATAAATAACTGCAACTTGAATCTGTACTGAGGCTCAGTATTTGGCACAGAGTTCATGTTCACTGCTGTAATAGCTAATAATGATTAATATAATAACTATAATATTGGCCATATTATATTTACATTACCAAAGTGATATGACTTTAGTCTCATGAACAACATTAGCTAATTGTTATTTACTAACTAATCTTAAATGACTGTTCAGTACAGAAATGAAGCCCAAAAATCATGTTTTACTGTCCTGTGGTCTCAGCCTCAGATACTTATCAAATCACACAAAGCTCTTGTAGAAACAAACAAACAAATTAACAAAATATGTTCTCCTTCATTTCTGTCAAACAAAGTTGTATGACACGTTTCCAGCAGTTAGTATTATGGTTGCTAGGCAACCTGGGAAGCGAGATGGAGACTAGACCGTCCCATACAGACAAACTTGCCGTTTATTTTGCAACAACACTGCCCCTAGCGTCCTGGAGCACCTCCGTTGTGTTTTGGAATTTGCATGTGTTTTTGAGTTTGCATGTGTTTTGGAGTTTGCAAGTGTTTTGGAATTTGCATGTGTTTTGGAGTTTGCAAGTGTTTTGGAGTTTGCACGTGCTTTGTCTCTAGGGGCCACCGTATGTCATGCTACCAGTAGAGACACTGAGCCTAGGCAAATGCAAAAAACAGTCGGAAAAAATGAGGAGGGAAAAAATGTCAGTGGCCCTAACCTATAAACCCATTCCTGTTTTGGGGTTTGTCTCATTGTTGCCCCTCTAGTGAACCTGTTGTTAATATAATTAACACAAAAGCAGCTGTAACTGATTAAGAACCTCTTCTGATACATAATTGTCCAGATAAGTTTAACTGACTTCCTGCTATACTCTGATTTTAAAGTTTTTCTTCCCAGGAGACCTGGTTAAACCGAAAAGTCCACAGGGTAAGATAAATGTAGCTGCAGTAGTGTGGTGGTAGACTGCTCCCCCTAGTTCTCAATCTAATTTTGAGCATGAACAAGAATAAGTTAGTGAGCTAGTCCATTTACCGGTAGTCATATGTATTTAAGCATGAAAAGTTTAAAATGCATTTTAAAATCAACTGGGAACCAATGTAAAGACTAAGATGCAAGCTTGCTTGCTAGAATCTATTAGGGTTGTTGCTGCATAATTTCATATTGCTTATAAAGAAAGAAAAATGATCATATTAGATTTACAGGTGTTGTATATTTTAACTTTCTTTTAGTGTTACATCTGGCTCTAGACAAAAGTCATTGCTCGATATGAGCGTTAAGCTGTAAAAGCATTTTATTTCATCAGAGTTTAATTTATGACTGGACCAAATAACAAACAAATTAATTAAATATTGGGAAATGCTGCTGTCATAAGCAGTGTTGGCCAACAAAGGTTTTCCAGTTTAATGTAAACTGAGGGTATATGATTGCAATAAAGCATGACAACATAACCAAATGTATTTCTGCTGGGGCGATTGTGGCTCAAGAGTTGGGAGTTCGCCTTGTAATCGGAAGGTTGCCGGTTCCAGCCCCGGCTTGGACAGTCTCGGTCGTTGTGTCCTTGGGTGAGACACTTCACCCGTTGCCTTCTGCTGGTGGTCAGAGGGCCCGGTGGTGCCAGTGTCCGGCAGCCTCGTCTCTGACAGTGCACCCCAGGGTGGCTGTGGCCACCATGTAGCTTGCCATCACCAGTGTGTGACTGGATGTGTAAAGCGCTTTGGGGTCCTTAGGAACTAGTAAAGCGCTATACAAATACAGGCCATTTACCATTTTTGCATGGGGTCAGAATCAGCAAACAAATGTTTCTCCCCAGCCTTACAAAATAAAGGAGCAGATTGGATCACTGTCTTCCTTAAATTATGTATTAATGAGCACTGACTTAACATGTAGAGATGGCTGGGGTGATAATATTTCCTACAATGGCATTTTCCTTTTACACTCTTACTGTCCTACTTTTACTATTTTTACCTAACTTAATTGTTTACTTTTCTTTTACTTTTTATTTCAACTGTTAGTTATTTGTTGTTTATTGTAAATGCTGTAACACAATGATCTAGCTATCTAGGTACTGTAGCTTTTCAAAGTGTTCTCTACAGCAGCGGTCCCCAACCTTTTTTTTTGCCACGGACCGGTTTATGTCTGACAATATTTTCACGGACTGGCCTTAAGGTGTCCATAAAACCAGTACCAGTACAAAAAAAGATTTATTCATTACACATGGGAAAAGACCCAGGGAAACCGAGTTAACGATAAACACAACAAAAAAATAACAATAAAAACCGATAAAAACCCTGAAAACTATAAATTTCACACCCGAGCCTCAACTCTCGCAGCCCAGTACCAAACCAGTCCATGGCCCGGGGGTGCTCTACAGAACCTGATGTAGCCATTGAAAGTATTCCTGTGTAAAATGAAATTTAAAATGACCTCATTCAGTTATGATAGCTTGGTCACTTGAGGATTAAAGGCATTTAATGTATTATTTATCACCTGTAGGCCTAACTTGCATCTAGATACACAGTTAACTCCAAATATTCCTGAATGTTTGCTCGCTAGCTAGTTAGCTAACAAAAGCACTTTCCCCTTCAAAGCTAAGCTGTTGTAAACCACATGAAGAGCAAGGCTTCTCCCTGCAGACACAAATGATGAAACACATATCACCAAACTCGAGGTAAAAACTATAGTTTGAATTTTAAATGCTCACAATTATGTGTAAAAATTGTAGGTAGTGTATCTATACAGGCTTTTAGTATATCAGCTTATGGAAACATATGCTAACTCAGTATATAACTGCAGTATATAAGGCAAAAATAGAGTTTTTACAACTCTAACAAGCTTGAATGTGCTTTTTGTTGTGTGCTCTGTCAGGATGATCCACACTGTGTCAATAATGTTGAGGTCTAGACTCTGGGGAAACCAAACCATGACTAACACTGTTCCATTGTGTGTTTTTCTATCAAGGTATTAAAATGTACCATCCCCACCCCACATTAGAAAACCCATAACAGAAAAAAAAAATCCTAAATGAAATATTCTGTCTGAATAAGCTCAAGTATACATCTGAAAATCAATGATTATCTCCAAACCATTACATGGAACTACAATAGTCAGTCTCTATACAGGTGGTAGGATCTTTAATAAGAACTACAGACATGGACAATAACAGTTCATCATTGAATCCTTCAGAATACACTGTTTGCAGATGATATATGAAATAGGCCTCTCTATTGTAGAAGTTTCCGCTCCCTATCACCACCCCTTTTCATCAGTGCAGCCACACACGCTGATTTCATTCCCAGCTGAGTGAAAATGTCTGCCTGTAGGGGCCCAATCACCATTATTTCTGATATTACTCTAATGCTCTAAAGTCTGCCACTTTTGTTTACTTGTATCTTGTTTGCTTGCTTTATGGCAATTTTGACCTGAAGCGTTGGAGTGTGCAGAAGACCAGCACTAACACTGCTTAAATTAAGGATCAAATCAAGAAATTACCAACTAAATGTAATATTTTATATTTTAAAAAGTTTTTCATTTGTACTACAGATAGAAAAAAAAACCCCCACAAGCCTAGGCACTCGGCAGAGCTGTGTTCATTCAGTTGGAATAAAAATTGCCTGTTAAAATATTGTGGGGCAGAAAAGGTGCAACACTAACACTGCAGAAATTCGCACGAGATAAAGCTACTGAGCCAAGAGAAATACCATGAAAAGCCTCAGGTGGAAATGCTTTAATGTGCTTTGACACATTTGTTTTCCCCCTGAAGTGTGTATTCGTGCGTATGTGTGTGTGGAACAGTTTGTGTATCACACGTCTGATAAGAAGACTGTCGACTGTGATGTTTACAATAACCGACAATCCATTTAAAGGTTCTTCTAGTTAATTGTATGACTTAATAAAATAATTACATTAAAGTACAACAACTTGCAGTTCAAGTTTAAAATCAACTGTATGTGATTATGAAAGGCTACTTCCAAAATCTTTCTCATATTTAGCTTGCAGAATTTTACCCACGAGCTCTTGTGAAAGCATGGAGTTGTCAGGCTAGCCGGGTCATTACATGGAAAGAAACCAGCAGACGCGGGTTCGTGACCTTGCTTCATTTCTTTGTCCTGCTGGTCATCAGCGTGCATATCGAATCACATCTGATGAAAGAGATGCAAGTTGCAATAGAGCCCCACCACTGTGTGTCTGCTGCTTTTTACTGGCCTGGACCGACAGGAGTGACTCATCACCAGCTCTGCAGGGCCTTCTAATGCCTGGGGTCGATGATGTCAACAGGGCTAGTACCATGTGTTTAGGGGGGACATTGGATAGCAGACTTTGTCTTTGGGTATCACAGCTCAGGGAAAAACCACAAATATTTACAACTCTGCAATTTGATATTAGCGGAAATAGAAGAAAAACCTGTTCTAGAAGCAGCATATAGTGAATATATATCGCTGCTTCGTATTCAAAAGCATATTGTTTTGCAGCATGTCTTATAATATCATTAAGTTTTGTCATTTTAAAATTTATACAGAGTAGAAGGCAAGAAATAAATCTTGGTTCTCTGGGAGCCTCTGCTGGAAGTTTAAAGCAAAACACTTCTTCCATGCATCTGCAGTATAGGACGTATCCGACAATAAAATAGATAGAAATATATACACATTTATATGCAGAATCTGCAATGATTTTTTTTGCATAAATGTAATATTATACTATGCTGTTAATGACACTAAATCATTATCAGCCCAGCATAATTTCATATGTATATATTTTGGCCACCAGGGGTCAGCAAAGCAAGCCACAAACACAACATCAGCACTTAAAGTATACATCATGAAGTTTCTGGTAAACTGCAACTAACAAATGAAGACAAGGGGGCAGCAATGGAACAGCAAAGCTGCTTATCAGCAGAAAGTGTTTTATAGATGCACCAATGAAAACCAAAACAACACAAAACAAAACACAAAGACTGCTCAAATGCCTGACTGACCAAATGAGCCACAGGTGCAAAGTGGGAGTGGTCAGTTGTTCCAAAGGTTGTTTTTTTTTTAGCTAAGGAGCTTTTAAGTTGGGTACAGAGAATCAGAAGAAGGCCCTGATCTGAGACCCTGAGAACCTGGCTTGGAGAATAGGGGTGGAGGAGTTTGATTATGTAGGTGGAGGCCTCAAAACTAAAAACCAAGGAGATGAAAGCATAGGAAAGCATCTCCAATTCACTTTTTAATACAGCAGTCCTGAGATCATCAATACCTTGTAAAGAGAGAAAAAACGAGTTCTACTGTATTATACTGTAATCTCCAGCTACATTTGTCTCAAATAGGATGAGATACATTTTATTTGATCCAAGTTTACAGCCTGCAAACACAATACAACATTTTGTAAATACAGTACAGGAAGATAATACTGTCATGTGGCAGTAGCACACAAGGGCTTTCTCTGTGCATTATTCCTGACAACAGCTGCCCTCTGAGGCTGTATGCGAGGCTGATGAAAACTGAACCAAGCAGTGAAAGTGCACAAAAGTGCACCGTTCAGTGACTGGTGCATTTATCAGAACATTCACTCACAACTTTTGATAAAAGACCATTAAACCATTATCTGTAATTGCTGAGAGCAATGGGAAATTTTCTTTAAACAATTATTAAGTCATATACATGATATACTAATGGGGTACACCACTGGCTTTGTATTGTGCTTACATTAAGCTAATGGACCTGCGATAGGGAACACGTAAAAAAATAAGTCAAGCCAATAGACTCTAAGCTATCCCATTAGTTCCCAACAGTCTCCAAAATTGTTTGACTGTAGCTCTGCAGTTTTACTCAGCATTATCTTCCAATAGACACCACTTACCTGGTAATGGTCTCAGGCTTTAGAAAGCTCCCCTCTGAGACCCAGAACATTTTCTGCTCTTTTCACAAGAATTGCAGTGCAGTGGATAAACTGAACCTAATGAGCAAAATCCTGTATGAGGGGAGGAGGGGGATCAGCCCTCTGATTAGAGTGGTTTAATGAGACAATTAGTGCTGTATTAACTATGATAAATTGGAGAAGTTGCCAGAAGCGATAGGTTAGATATGAAAGGTCAAAGGGTTTGAAAACTGTCATGAATTCAAGGACTTCTTAAACTGAAGAGGTGGTCTTTGGTGAAAATGGAAGATTGACAGCAGCTGCAGCAGTTAAAACTGTAAAGTTATATAAATTTACAGCACATAACCTTCCACACTGTATATTCCAACTCATGGTTTATAAAAGTCTTTTAGGCAGTTTGTGAAATAAATGGACTACTAATGCTTATAATGCTTTTCTACTGTTTTAATAGAAAGAGCTTTCTTACTACAAACCAAGCACTTTCTTATGCACTTCTAGAGACTTTTACCCAAGCATTCCTGCACTCACATGGGTGCATCAGGGGTAACTCAGGGTTCAGTATCTTGCCCAAATAGTTACTTTTTTATTAAGTAACTATTTGGTGTAGTATGAATAGCAGTGGGGGAGGTCTGTATCAATAGAAAGAACCTGTAAAAAATCATGAACATGTAGTTCTAAGTTCAAAATCTATGCACTTCTTCACACTTTTTAAATCCTTTCACTGCGTTTGCTCTAATCAATGGACTCTTTTTTTATCGGTTTACTGGACACAAATCTTCCACCTTTAATTTTCAAGGTTTTCCATCCACATTTGAAATCTGGAGGGCGTGGTGGTGGTGGTGATTGCATCAGTAATGGAAAGGTTTAGCCATTGTTTAGAGTTTAGGAATTGGTTAGGGTGAGAAAAAGTGATCGTTTGAGATAAAACACAACAGTTGTCACTTTTTTCATAGCCAGTGCGACATGTATGTGTGTGTCTGTCCATTAAATTATGGGTCTGCCTGTATACCTGCTATTAAACTACATTCATTTCAAAGTTGTGCAAAAACAAAACATATTTATTATTTTTTCATGACTATTTCATGCTTTGCTATAAAACCAGGTTGTATTTTAGTGCTTTAGGAAAGATCTCAGTGACTCTAAAGTTGGTCTTCAGATGATCTCGGAAATGTATTGTCTTTTTTTAAGCGTTCAACGATTTTTAAAAATATAACACCAATCAATTTTTTTTTTTTTTTTAGCGGTGAGCGATCCAATACGTGTGTCTGAATTGCCTAAAATTGAAGGAAATTCAATCAGATGGCACTTTGTTGTCACGGCGCAGCTGAATATCGAATTGTTTTCGAAATACTCCCACGTGTGACGACCTCAATTTCACTACACAACAAGAAAACAGTGTAGTGTCTGAGTCACGCCTGGGTCTGTCAGACAATAGGTGGAATATAAGACAATTATTTTTAAGGAGGCTTGAGGGGTGGTAGCCAATTTACATTTCAGGTAAAATGTTGTTGTATTTTCACGGTCGACTTGCTGTGGAATTGTTTCGAGCTGCCGCAAAGACTTCATCACTGTCAACAGAGCGCTGCAATAATGAATAGAGGAAATTTGTGCTGTTCTGCCAGATATGGCTTTATTACAGACGCTTTCCATTCGTCCGTGCTTGACAGTGAATTGGAGCTTTGCATAAGATAAAGTGTATATTTTTGAAGTAGAGAATAAGGACTGTCACAATCCCTCCTGAAGTGACAGCACACATCTATAATTTGTGTGTTGTGTTCCAAGGGCGCGTGTTTGCAAATCTACAGTGGCATGCCTTTGAGTATAAGTGAGTGTTTGTTTGTGTGTGTGTGCCCTTCAGTGGTTTGGTTAGCTGACGTATGTAATGAATGGCAGTAAATGGCTGCCCTTAGTATATAGGACAAGACAAGGTCAGGCAAATAAAGGCGTCGGCATCGCTGTTTCCTTACAAGTTCAGCCTCATCTTTTCTGCTTTTACTGTCATAACTAACAATCAGAGCACCACTTGGAGGAGCCACTGCCTTGTTTCAGCTTATGTTTTAGTCAGTGAGTGGGGAGACAGCTGCTTGCTGCTCAGCACTGAGAAGCCAGGTTTCTTCTTCTACTTCTTTTTAAAAAAAAATCAGTTTATTCCTCCGTGCGAGAGCTCATCTTACTTCAAAAGGGGTTGAACAGCGATCTTAAAGCAGCAATCAGTGACCAAAATCAAATGACTAAATCAACTGGATATTAGCTTGACAAATTGTACAAAAAGACTGCCTAGACTGACTAATAGAGTCTAGGCAGATCAGCCTACAAAGAGAATAAAAGCGACTGGCTATTTCAACAAAAGCCGCAGTGTCTGCTCATCTCAGCTGATTGAACGGCTACAATAAAAGGCTGAGCTACTTTTGAGGGATTATTCAATAACCAGTTGTGAGCTCTCAACAAGAAAAAAAAAGACACATTTCAAACAGCAGTTAAAATTTAGAGCATATTAGACAGTCGTGACCTTCTACTACTGAGTTGGGTGTGGGGAGGGGGGCCATACAGTGCCTCATTGTATTTTTGCTCTCTCGCCTAATGTGATTATACAGGATAAACTCTCATTGCTCTCCTAAAGGTGGCAGGAAGTTAATTGAAAAAGCCAACAGAGGATGTATCAAAGGGACATGGGAAGAAATTGGCACCAGCAGAGGGCAGTTCTCATGTCTGGATTTGGGGATGTGTAAGTCTAATCGTGCCTTGTGTAACTAATGCTTGAGCTCAGACAGAAATCAGCCCCCTGTGGTCGCGGTGCAGGCACATGCTCTGCTGCGCTGATCCAGCACATGCACTCAGACACACAAGCAAGAAGGACCCTTTGTCTTCAAAACAAAAATAACAAAAGGATTTGTTTTAATGCACAAACTCTGGTGCTGCTGACTCGTATGTCTGTGAGAGATCAGTTAGACAAGTAAATTGTCGGGGAGGTGTTGCTGTTTCCGGAAGAGAGTGTGCCATTGTTATTATTATTTTTTTGACTCTTTATTTAGACTTTCTGTCAGGAGTGCAGGCATGCATGACCAATCCTTATAGCACAGTTCAGATAACTGTAATTATTGTCTGCACTTTTAATTGAGAATTTACATGCTGGTATTCTTCTCATCCACTTAGCGTAGCTCCCAGCAGCGTGTTATAACAAGGTGAATAATAATAGCTGGCTGAGATGTAGAGTGCGATGCCGTTTATCCTTCTATTTCTCTCTCTGTGTATTTGTAGCTGAGCCATGTCTCCTGTTGATTCCGTTTTTGTTAAATTAGCCCAGTGCTTTCAAGGCTGAAATTCTTCTGATTATTTTGAGGAATCATCAGATTTGGGCTCCCGGCCAGGACCAGAGAGACTTCGAGAGATGGCGAGGGAAGAGAAGTCTGCTTCATTCTCCTTAAGAGCTTCTTCCCCTTAAAAGCCAAAACAGTGTGGCTGTTTTCAACTTCTGTGTGCGTGTGTGTGTTGTCATGGCAAAATAAATACTTTGAAAGATGTACAGATGTCATGTATTTGTGCACATATTTTTTTATGATTACTGGATGGATGGATTGGCTGACTCATGAGCGCTGCACAATGTCCATATTGCACATGATACAACCTCTCGTGTTTATACAACTTCAGCAGCAAGGTGGGCTTAACCTTGTGAGAAAGCTCTACAGAAATCCAAGTTAAAAATCCCAAATTCACCTCAACTAATCTTGTAGCTATCTATTTCAACATTAAAGCCCCTTCCAAGAAGTCCAGAATTCCCTTGTATGAACATAATTCTAGTGTACATATTTCATGCACACGTTGCTCAAGAGCTGTCGACCGTATTGAACATGATGCAGCCACTGCTTGCTAGGGAGTTGTGTATTGCCCAACTGCTTGGAGGTGGTTCCTGGGATGTTACTGGTTGTCACTGGGTGAAATTGGTTGCAAACTACGCCCTGCACCCAAATCCTCCTACTAATTCCTTTGGTTGCTAGCAGATGGCTACAGTTTCTTGTATTTTCTTACCACTGCAAAAAATTCTCTCACTGTAAAAAATTCTCTCAAAAGTCTCTGACAAGTTCAAATCTCAGCGTCCTTGACCTCAAGGTCAAGGTAAGAGGTCAAGTTTTCTGAAAATGTTATGAATGAAATAACTCAAGAACAAAGCAAAGTGGGATTTTGAAATTGATAGCATAGGTGTGTCTGAGGGGGGGCACTGGTGGTTCCCAGTATATTTTATATTTGTCTGCAAACACTTGCTAACTATTAGACGAGTGGCAGTAATACTTGAAAACGTGACTTCAAAGTAAAAGTTGAGTCTTTTGAAACTTGTTGAGTCAAAACCTTTACTTTGAAGGCACACCTTCCTCATGTCCACGTCGTTTTGGACTTTTCACTGTAACAAAACAATGTTTGTAGACACGTCTGTCACTTCCATTCAAACTGTGATTACAGCAATATACTAACTATCAAAGCAGTCACAAGGAGGTTTTTGGGGGCGGGGTGAGGAGTACATGTTTTACCATAGGTAGTTAATGACCAGGGTGTTGATGACCAGCCCGAGGCCCTGTATGACTGGCACTGTAGCCACTCACAACCTGTCAGCGAATACACATTTTCCCCTCACAACTGGTGGTTGCAAGACCGATTTCTAAGCCTCTGTTGCTGTGACTCTGCAGATGCATTTAGCTAAGCAAGCTAGCTGGCAATGACTCTCCATTAAAATCCATTAAAAAACAAACAAACAAAACCCCAAACAAGTTTCTCCACTCAATCTCCATAAACCAATGGATGATGTCACTGTTGCTATCTCCATTTTTAAATGCAGGCCCACTTTACATTCTTGCCACACACTCTTTTACATTTGTTATATGAAGTATTTTTTTATGGTGTGTAAGCACAAAAATAACACAGCTGGTGTGTGTTTGTGCAATAATGGGAAAATCTGGTCCTGGAGAAACCTGCTGTTGCGGTGACTACCTCAAAGGCCATTTTGAGCTCTTTGGCAGGTATTTATATGTCTGTCTGTGGATGGGTTTTGTCAGATGATGGTATCTCGACTCTTCAGGTTACAATTATGAAACTTTACAGAATGTTTTTACCAATTTGTCTGTCAGAGTTTTTCCAGCATTGTCAGTCTGGTAGCATTGAGCTGCACTGACTGATAAATAGCTGCATAGTGTTGCCAAACTGCAACATAACCAAATTCAAAATAATTGACAGGGTTTTCCAGACGGGCACTGGTAGAACATGCAGACAGCATAATCACAGGCCCTTGCATTGTCACGAAAGAGGTGACTGTAGAGGAAAAGTAAAATAAGAGATTCAAACAAATATTTATTTGCATCTTTGTTGTTTATTCATTCATGGCACTTTAAAACTAAAGCTAAATCAGAAAACACTGAAGCAAAACAGTTGAAATGCATGACCTGTAGTAAATGTGGGGAAGTGTATGGGTTCATAACAGTTAACAAATGAACAAATAGTTGATCATGAGCGTTCGGCATAGGTCAAGGCTGTGGTTTGCCCTGAGGTTGTGTTGTGCTCTGCATGCACTATAATCTGCCTTGTGTGCCTTACATTACATTGTTGTGTGTTTGTTACATTGTTTGAATGCAACTTGTCTGTGAAAATGTCTGAGTATTATCATTGTGTGTAAATTTTAGGTGCCTGTGCATGCTTAGTGAAGAACATGTTTACCCTATGTTCATGATGATGATGAGTACTAAGATTTGGACTAACATAAAAAGCAATACTTCTGCTGAGTCCTGTCAGGCAGGCAGGGACAGAATGGAGTTGCTGTTGTACCTGGGCTCGTGGGCCATGGAAACAGTAAATATAGTAAATAAGAAGTGATGTGAAGGTATATAGGTTGCTTTATATGGCTGATAAAAATTCATTGCTTGGCTGGGTACCACTCATGCGGAACACAGACGGAAGAAGTTGCTGTTGGAGAAATCCACATATGGATTCGCACTAGCCTTGACAGAAATATAGGCAGAACCGCAGGAGAGAGTGAAACGAGGAATTCTGAATTGTCTGATTACTTTCTTGATGCTTCTCGCAGGTGCATAAAAACAAGAGATGACAAGAATGCTAACACTCAAATAGACTATTTATCTATGCAGCAAACAGACCATACCAATTAGATTATTCATTTCTTTGGAGCTACACCGGATTTTGTGCATGTGTCAAAACACTTTAGGCTCTGGGAATGGTTTAAACACAGTTGGTCCTATCTGTGTGTGTGTGTGTGTGTGTGTGTGTGTGTGTGTGTGTGTGTGTGTGTGTGTGTGTGTGTGTGTGTGTGTGTGTGTGTGTGTGTGTGTGTGTGGCAGAGAGAGAAAGAAAGTGAAGAAGAGAGAGAATGAGACAGGTGTAGGCTCTGGGTTATTAGGCCAGGTAAACAAAAAAGGGTTGTGCAACTCTGGCTGATAATTCACTGACCTTTACATTTTACACTCTAATGCATCCTATTAGGCCAGTGGATCCCAGCATGCCTCCTTTCTTACCAACACACTCGGGACATTATGTTCCCCATTTACCACGCACACATACATGCACATGTATACACATGTGCATGTTGTTTGGGAGATCAAAGCTTTCATATTCTGAAACCACAAAGCTGCCAGGAGGTGGAAGAGCCTCAGCCTGTCAAATTACTGCTTTCTTACCTGAAAATAATAAGTAGTACATTTTAGAAACTCCACACTCAGTGTATAAATTCTTTAAATATTTATCTGTTTTTTTCCATTTGGTTTAATCTTCACAAAGAACAAGCAGAACTTTGGATTTTTTTATACCACTTTACATCACCAGTTTGATAATGACATTAGGTTAATACAAATGTGTGAAATGGGTACAAATAATACTTATATCTTTTTTTATTTCTTTTTGTTTTGTTAGCCCACTTTTTGATTAACTCTGACTGACTGAGCCCTGCCAGAGGTGGCCCGCACCATGCAAAAGGATGACCGGTCCGGGGACGACAGCCAGCGAGACAGCGTGAGTGAACACCAGCTTTGCAATTTTTGCAGCTTTATTGATTTTTTTCCTTTTTACATGCATTTACATCTCAGTATTCTCTGTTTTCTGTCTTCATAAGCCAAAAAGATTCTGTTGTACAAGTTCAGTGTCTTGAAATACATTTTTAATCTTTGTTTTAAATCCATTTCTTGGTCTATAATTCTTATTTCTTTGAAAAGCCAAACGTGTTCAGGAAGTCGTTTTTGGTTAATGGAGGGATTTGTAATTTGTGCACTTGTACACCACAGAATTTGTTTAATTTCACTGCCACAGTGTATGCACAGCCTAGCCATCGCTAAAGTTGACCAAGGCTGGGCTATTGGGATTTTGAATGTTGGTATATGTGTCGGAGTTGTTGCTGCAGGTTTGCATCCATGCGAGCACCAACTCTGCTTGTTCTTGGTGCAGATCTGACTGGACAGAGGTATCAAGGTGCTCGAGCCTGTACTTTTGCTATTCTCACAGCAGCACACTGCCCTGCAGCTGTTTCAGCAGGACACTGCACGCCCACACACTGCCAGATCCTTGCTGGATGAGAAGCATAATCAGAGACTTCTTTAGCCAGCATTTAGTCCTGATATGTCCACTATGTTCTGAGCATGCCTAGAACATAGTGGGTCAACATGTTTATCCGAGGCAGCTACTACCATTGCACAGTCACACTCGTTCAGGAACAGAGAGCAATTCAACAACACATCTGGACATGTGTAGAGTCCATGCTCAAATGGGTAACTGCTTGGCTCACATTGAGAGGAAGACATACCTCAAATTAAATGTACTAAATATGTACATTTTATAGGGTTGGTCTGTGAAATCTAGTGAAAAACAAACAAACTTGTGATTTAAAAAAAATAAGAGGTCTCTTTTTGTAAGGGTTAGGCAGATAGTGCATTTTATTTTTTATTTTTGAAAACATCTTAGTCTTCATAATGTGTTAATAAAACACAAATTCCCTTGCATGCCCAGACGAAAATGGCATTTCAATGTTTGCTATAAACCTGCAATATGAGCATGATTTCTTTTAAATGAACCTCATATAAAATGTAGTCCAGCCTCAAAGATCTCCATATGTACACCTTTGCCTTCATGTATGTTAACATTAGCTTTATAAATGGCAGAGTCAATGTTTTTCCTACACAAATTAAATCTTTTTGTTCATCACTCTGTGATTAAAGGCCAGTGGTTTCTTTTAGATGATGATAAAGAGCTTGGGTTACTGGGACTGTTATACGTAAGAAGCTGTGCTGTTGACTGACAAATGTTTTTCACCTCGGCAATCATGTTTTTAGGGTTTAATTAGTCATGCAGTCATCATCATCAGTGACTAATTTAATTTTAATTTTCCTCGATGATTATTTTCATTCCAGAGTAATTGGTTGGTTCATTGAATGTAAAAAAAAAAAAACTTTTCAAGAGCCTGACCTGATGTGACATTTCTCGTTATCCATTACAAAGCAAAGACACACTGTGAGATTCTCTCACTTAGCATGAGAAAGCAAATTTTCACAAGAGAATATTAATTTAGATTCTGTTTGCAAATTGTTCCTTAAAATGGTTTCAAACCAGTTTTCTCAATATTTGCCAATTATTTTTCCCTCAGTCAACTAACTGATAATCAACTGATTAGTTTTGCACTACAAATACAACACAACTAACAAGCTTACGGCAGACTGGATATAAAACATATTAGTGGTCTTGAGCAATAGTTCTCCAGGCTTGGTAAAGGTCATCCAAAGATTGTCTTTGGACATCAGATGCTTTTTCACATTTGCTTTTTTTTCAGTCCACTCCTTGAACCAGACCATTTTCAGGGTAATGTGATCTTTTTTTATGTTAAGCCATTTACCAACCTATGAATCATAAAAAGGCACCTAACAACACAAAAGATGCCGACCTATAAAGTTATCTACAGCAGATGTACAGTATCTGAAAGTCATGCTGTGAAAAGATCCAGCGAAGACCTGACCAGTCACTGAAGCCTCATCAGAAATGGTCTCAGTGGAAGGGTGCTGTGAAGAAGCCATTCCTAAATATGGAGAATAGGGAGAAATAGGGAGGTGATGTATGCCAAATGACACAAGCACTGAACAGAAAATCAGTGGCAACAGATTTTAGGAAATGACGAATCCAAAGTTGGAATTTTGGTTCAAATCACTGTCAGTGTTGTGCAGACGAGCTCTGGAGAGAGGTGCAGTATTAAGTGTCTACAGCCATCATCTTGGACATGAGTTGGGACTGTGTTTCAGCCAGTGTTGTTGTCAAAATTAATGGCATCATGAACATGAACTATAGAGTGAGATTTTAAACCATCATTAAATACCATCATTTTGCATCATGACAGTGATCCCGAACACATTACCAATGCAGTAAAAAACACACAGTGCAACACTATCAGTCATGATTGGCTTCCCCAGAGCTCAGACCTCAACATTATTGAAGCGGGGATCATCTTGACAGAGAATGGAACAAAAGGAAGCCAACATCCAAAGAAGAGCTTTGAATCCCCATCATGAAGCCTACAAAACTATTCCTGAAGACTACTTAAAGAAATCCCTAGAAAGCTTGCCTGTGATAAAGAAAAAAGGTGGTCATACCAGATATTGCTTTTTAGAATGATACAAACTCTGCTTTTGTCTTTTATGCTGCATTTCCATTTATGTTTGCCCGTTTGCAAATGATGGGTGGCTCAAGACTTTTGCACAATACTATATATGCACACATCATTTGTATTCATTAAGAGAAACCAGCAAATAAGACATAAGCAAATCTATTCATACCTAATGTTTACCGAGGTCATCAAGTGGACAAATGAGCTGCAAGGTCATTTTCCAATAGGCTTTCATACAATCTGACCTCTCTTTGCAACCACAGGAGTCGCCCTCTGCTGGCCATTACAGAGACTGCAGCTTTTATGATTTTTTTTTGCTTTTCAGACGGAAAAGCTAGGCCCATCTTTTACATACAGCCAGCGAAGCTAACTCATAGCTGTATGCTCTTTGAGCATACATTAAATCCTTATTGGCTGTCATGTATGCTCAGACAGCATGAATGACTTCATTTCTTATTTAGACATCCTGAAGTATTTATACTTTACAGCACAAACTCCACACATTTCAAAACTGGAATTTTTATTTCAGTGCATACCTCCTTCATCACGCATCCCCCACGACAGCTACACTACCACCTAAACAGAATATGTCTGTGCTCTCACATAATGTTCCCTGAGCTATGTGCAAGCTGCCCATCACTGACCGCTGTCCATCTGGATTTTTAACTGGCAGCTTTCTGGTAATCCTGAAAAACAAGAGAGGTCAGAGATCAGAGATCCCATATAGCAGGAGAAATAAGAGGGTAGATAGTATTGCATAGCAGCAAACAGTAGCAGGATTACCTGCATATGTATTAATGAAACATGCAATCATATAGTTGATAAACTGGCTCATCCTTAAAAATCACAGAGACCTGTGACACTTGTTTTAGTAACAAATTATTTTCTATTTCTATTTTCTATTCATTTTTTGAATCAGTCTGAAGATGTTTCTCTGAATTTGTTCTCTTATTGCTGTGTTTGAAAATAAGAAAGAAAAACTACTGATGCTATATATCCAGTCATACACTTGAACTTGGGTTGAGCTTCAAATGTTGGGCCACGTCTTGGCTCTTTGAAACATCAGAGAGGAAAATAAAAACGGAAAATTTCTCTTCACAAAACACTGTAGTGGGATTATTAGCCAAAATATAAATGACAGCTTTCAGCTGAGTAAAAAAATGATACTTTCATTCCTGTTGTAAATCTGCCACATGGTTTTCATTTCTGTGTGAATCATAGTGAAAGATTAGATAGAAATGTCAAAATGGCTATTACAGCCTGGCGCTTATAGGTTCCCACACATTTCCAATCTGTCTTGGTGTGTATTATTATCTACCTTACAGTTCCAACGACATGATGTGGGCTGCGAATGCATGTAAATACAGCTTTCTGCACTAAACTGTGGATTTTAGTCTGCAAACTGCAAGCTTTACTTCACTTGAAGGTCAGTGAGCTCTGATGAGCTCCCTGCATCTCCTTTTGGGAGATCTAAGGTCAAAGGTCATCATGTTAACAACATCCAAAGGAACAGCTGCCTGCAAGATAGATCGCTCAAACTGATTCATAATATTGTATTGAATCAAGGAAAGCACATTATTTAAAAGGGTTACTGGAAAAACTGATAATGACAAGAGCAAATGACCTTTGAAATGGAATAAAATAACACTACTAATGGGACAAAAACTGGCTGATGAGTCACATTTGGTGTCTCTTGTGGGTCTTTAAAATTGCGCTTTACTAAAAACAAAAACATGTCCAGGGGAAATATGATTAAATAATTTTTTTTCTCCCTTTGTTATTAGTCAGAAACTACTCCAACGTTATTGTGGTGATTAAATAACCTGTGTGAGATACATGCAAGATTTCTAAGTAGAAGCAAGGGACACGGCGAGATGAGCAAGAGTTCATGTCACATGTGCACGTGATTGATGTCTTCATCAACTGAGACATAGCGAAGAGAGCAGACCACTGGGTTAGAGACGAGAGAGAGACCGTTGGGAGACGTATAGGTGGGACGTGAAGAGAGGACAGGTAATTAGAGGGGAGAGGTGGGAGGTGAGGTGAAGACAAGAAGCGGGTGTTAAAAACAAACAGAAGCAGAGATGCTTCCTCATCATCCTGAGGGGCATATTGAGGTAGAGCAGGGACACAGGCTGCGCTGATGAATACGTTTTGCAAGGCTCTCGGGGGCTGTCCAATCAGGTGGCGCCATTGATGAATAGTCATGAGTCACCTTATCAGCATCACCATGGTTACGCAGATGTGACTGTGGCCCTGTGAATGTGATGAGGGAATAGAAATGGGCCAAACGCTGCTCCCGTCTCCTTCCTGCGCACATCTCGATCACCAATTAGAGCCCAGCAGGGGAGCTTCCAGGCCATGTGCTTGTATCGAGGACAAGGTAAACAGGTTTGCAGTGAGGTGAACAGACAAAGGGGCGCGGTGAAGGTAACGGTTAGAAATTTAATGTGTCTGGAAGAGTGGTAACAGGGGAGGGGAGGTACATTTCAATTCAAGCCTAAATCATTTGATGATTTTAAAAAATCACATTAAAGCCAGTTGTCACACAGCGCGTACAGGTGAGAGCTGGCAGGACGAGCAGAGGGGAAGTGGATGACACGATGTTTAATGAAAAGAGCTGGGAAATTAAATTGAACAGGATCAGAGGAGGAGTAGCGGAAAAGTGACTGAAGGATGAGCACGGCAAGAGACAGCGGCAGGATATGAAGTAAAGAAAATGGACAACAATGTAATGGAATAAAAGGATCGGACAGCACGTAATGATTTATTTAATTCTCCGTCCTCTTTTGCCGGCGTCTCACGAAAGGCAGCGGAGCTCTGAAGTGCAGTTTCAAGAGATCATCAGTTGACAAAAGCTGAAAACAGTTCTGTAACTGTAACTTTGGTCGTTGCTGTGCTTTTTTTGGAAGTCGAATTTCCCAGAGGAACCCACCCGAGGGATTAATAAAGTTCTATCTTATCTTATCTTATCTTATCTTATCTTAAAAAACAAAGCCACTGCTCTGACTCTTGTTGGAATCCCTCTCATGATTAAAGATTAGAGGCTACCCACCAAAGTAATTCAAGCAGTATTTTGTTTTTAATGTTTAGCACATTAGCATAATGGCAGTTTCTCTTTGCGCTTAAACCGCTTTCAACAAATATTTTCACTTAAATGAATATTTTATTGCATCATGCACAGCAGGGGTCACTGACACACTTGACACTAGCGGTCTCTTTATCTCTGATTTGTCTGGTTGAGTGCAAACGATGTTAATTGATTTCGAGCTACTGCCTATCTACCTGTTTATTTATTTATGAGCAAGGGGACCAATGTCCTGCATATTTGAACATGTAATTAGATTAGCAGCTCAATACAAAGGGGACATACTCAAGCACTCAGGGAAATTATGTCTGTTTTCCTCTCAACCCTGCCAAAACTTGGCTTAGGTGAATTTGTTTTATCTGTCTGGAGCCTCATTTATGAAACAGTGCATTGGAAGCATACTAAAAGTGGACATGTGCACAAAAGCTGAAAATGGCGTGCTCCAAAAAGGAATAATCACATTTCTGAAACGTGTGCTCATGCACACCTGCATGCAGTGTTCCCTTTATAAACCGCAATCCACCTGGAAATGTGCTCATGTGGACCAGCCTAATGTTCTGCCTTCTTGATGCCATAAATGGTCAAGGCAAAGCACCTGGTGAATACTAATGAACTGAAATAAGCCTGCTGATCAATGGCTCTTCCAGTCCATTTATACTCGCGTGTAGTGCCCGCGTCCCTCATGCAGCTTTGCAAGCAGTATTTCCAGGTTTATTTATACAGCACCAACTGACAACCATCTTGAGGTGCTTTATATTATAAGGTAAAAATCCTACAATGTTAGAGAGAATCTGATTCTCTGATGCTCTGTGACTAATTACTCAGCGACCGTGGAGAGGAAAAACTTTTATCTAACAGGAAGTGACATCCAATAAAAGCGGGTTAAGAAGGGACAGCCAATTAGTAGGCTGAAGGAAAAGGGATCAAAGAAAAGAAGATGTTGAAGCTGCAGATTTAGACAATCCACATGTGCATCTACGGGGTGTGGTGACTGGAAGAGGAACAGAGTGCGTCGCAGAGTTTTCAGTGCACTCTGTGCGCTGCACGACACAGATTGTGTTTACAGACACAATTTTAAACACAAAAACTGAACCACAACTAATCTGACTAGTTATACATGCACAGAATTAGGAGATTAAAGCTACCGAGACTTTGATCTGCAGTTATTTCATGCACTTTCTTGTCTTGAATTTCTAACACTGAAAGTCATTATTTTAGCCCGTGTGAAGTTAAATGGAGTCGGCCTGTGTTCACAGTTGATAGGTAAAGTGCGGCAAAACCTTCCTAAATCCACCTGCCGCGTCGCACAACTGCAACTGCTCAGCTAACCACAGGTGTGAGTGAGGCAGCATACAGGCTGACTTGCTCTCCGGTGCTCCAGGAGTGGGAAATGTGATAGCGAGATGGTGCTGATGAAATACTGAGCGGAATTTGATTTGGGATTTCATATATTTTACAGTTAAAAGGTGCTTGCCTAATCCCACACACGCGAATAAGACTGCAGGTTTGACTGTTAAACCGGCTCTGAAGTAACGTGCAGTTAAAAGTGAGACTAAATGTGTGAGTCAGGCTTTCATATATGTGTACTAATTTCATTTTATTCACAAATGCACCATCTGCCTTGTCAGTTTCCTCTGCCTCTCAGATGTTTGTGCACATGAATGGATCAGAGTTTCTGCCCAGGTGTGCACATTCTCCCATCAAGTTTGGTTTTGTAGGCACCAACATGTGCACGGAAAGCAGCACAGGCCTTGTGTATTTTTTTTTTACATTAGATTTGAGGCCTCTGGTCTTTATGTTATCTAGACAGGCTTGACATTTATTTAGTCTTCTACACTGTGTGTAAAGAAACATTACCACCTGCTCGCCATTCTCATTTCACAGCCTGTTGACTGCATTTTAAGTGTGATTAATCTTGCATAAGATGTTTGGCAGCGTGCCTGTTCCGGATGTGGGTTTGATGCATGAAGGGTGTATAAACTCTGCCAGGGAAGGTCGGCACAGTGGCTGCGTGGAGTGATGAATCTTAAATCTGTTAAGTGTCAAAATTTACCAATATTTAATTCATGGATGACACATTGATCATGTTTGCGTCAAAGAAAACCCTCAGGACATTAATGCTCAATCTTCAGAACACCATTATTGTGCACGGATACAAAAACTGCAATAAGACTCGGATATATTACAGTAGAGTGACCTTTCCCCTTTGCACAGGTAAGGAAACGCGCTTTGGATTTCAAGTATCTTGACCCTATCTCTTCTAGTTTTCACTTTTATCAAGCTTTGCCTTCTTGACTTTTCTGCAAAGTTTTCTCCTAACAGTAGGTTTCAGGCACTTTCATCTCATTTTATTATTCTCAGGCCAGAGCATCACAGAGCCACGCTTGAAGCCAAGAAAAATCTGGTCTTGTCCCTTCCAGACGTTTATTCTTCTGCCTTGAGGCTACCAGATAGGGGGCTCTTTGAAACAAACTGATTCATCTACCTCACCTTCAGGGTGACATGTCAGTACAACCAGGCTGTGGCTTCTTTATCACCCGCCTTCTAGTTTTCTCTCAGTAATCTCTTTTTTTTTTTTGCACATCCTATTTTGTCCAAAATGCTGCTGTGATAGCAAGTAAACAAAAGGATGCGTCACTGCAATGTGTCTGTTTTGCTTTTACAACCTACGGTCTTAAAGCATTGCATGCATGCAATGTCTCAATAAAATATACATGTTTATTTTAACTGAACTGAAATGTTTGCTTGAAATAGAAAGAAAAAGAAATCCTGTGGCTTCATGTATGACGAGAGTGTCTACGAATAGAAAGACAATTTGCATATAACAGCAGCTGCATATGCCTAGCAGGGAGGGAGGTGTTTCAGAACTTGCCCCCCGCCACCCTCTTCACAATTGCAAGTGTAGTAGGAGGGAGGTATGATGTACTATTAATGCCATCTTTGTGCAGCTGCTTTCACACTCTGCACTTCACAAAGAAATGTCAGTCATTTTCTAATGAGTGATCAAGCCTCAAGGCCTTCACAGAATCCCTAGAGATGTACACATTTTCTCTTTCAATAAAAACCTTGATGTCAGCGTACAATAAAGCACGCCTAGTCTCGAATGCACTCTGCTGTACTGTAAATCCCCGGAAATCCCATGATGTCATCTGTTGTCTGCATCCAGTTGGAATCCCTTTGTGTTTTGTATTTTTTCCTTGTGCAGCTTCTTTTAATATTATTAATAAAGGTGCTAAATTTAAATAATACTGATTTGCAGACCACTGCACCCCTTCTTCACTTTCCGAATATAATACAGGGAAAACTGCTGTGATCACTGTGTGCTGTGGAAGATGAACTGAAGTTAATTTTTATTACCCCACGGGATGCTGTGTTTTACAGCTACATTAACCACTAAGCCAAGCAGTAAAAACACACCTGGTTGTAAATGCCAGTAATTCTCACCATGGAGCCAAATATAAACCTGCGTTGTTACAGCGACCCTTTTACTGAGCAGACAAACCTGTAAGTGAGGCTTTCATATTGAAGAGTAACATGCTGGAAGCTGTGGTTATTACAGTGTCCAAAATAGACGCGGTTGCAAACAGTATGCATTCTGCATTCAGAGACAGAGCAGATAAAACCTTTGTGTTTTTTGCTTCAAATGTGTTGGTGACTTCCTGAAAGCTCACTATGCTTTCAGATAAATTTGAACTTAATGGCTTTTTTTGTTTATTTGTTTGTTTGTTTTTAACCAGGAGATTTACTGCATCTTCTGCAGGTATCGCTCTTCCTTCATCTCCTCTCTCAGTCCCCTGCTCTCTTCCTCCGTTTTGTGTTAAGTTCTTCCCACTTCTGAGACTTCTCTCATTCCCCTCTGGGCTTCACCCAGAATCCATTTAAGATTTATTCTCCGATAAAAACCAATTGCTAAATTCTGAGCACAGAGATGAATGATGTGACTGAAGATGAGGGGTTGCACATACTGAGTATAGTGCAGGCTACCTCGGGCTTGAAATTGGAATGGTGCAACCCTGTATTTTATTCCAGCTGCTGATCACAGCCGCTTTGTTAAGTAGCCTGACAAACTAAAGTGTTAGATAAATTTCAAGATCACACACCTGTTATTTTAGCACACATCGTTCCACACGTGAGTGACCCTTTTTAGTCCTTGAAAGTCAAATGAAATAGCATATATTAATAAACTGACATCGGTAAGGTAATGCTTCTTCATCTTCTTCTTTTCTTTTAATAGAGAAAATAAGGAAATGCCCTCAGTTTGCCTTCGGCAATGCTCAGACACTTTCTGCAGATGGTGTTGCAGGAAGACAAAGAAAGCAGCATCAAGGAACAGATGAAAAACAAACTAAATCCACAAAAAAAAAGAAAAAGGCCTGTTTAGATACCACTTTCAGCTGTTTCTACAAAAGCCAAGCCAACTGTTTTTTTGTTTCGTCTTAATCCTCCCAAAAGGTCAACCAATAAAAAAAAAGGGAGCCTAATGAAAAATTCTGTTTATGAAAAAGGGATGGCTTCCTGTTTGCTGTGGCCTAATTGACATGTATTAATTAATAAATTATGCACACGAAAGGGGGAGGAACAGTTTGAATCCTCAGTGATGTTACTAGAAATCTGAACTGCATGGAAATGTGTAACGTTTGATGTGCAGCAGGACCATTACTAATATGTAGCAGTGATAAAGAGTCCGTATCATCTGACTTATTCACAGCGCCAGAGGAAAAGACAGGAAGAGGACAGAATTAGCATGAAGGAAATGATATTAAATGAGAGTGTGTGGCTATCCTTACGTGAATAAATGAGACCTGCGTGTGTGCAAAATAACTGAATAGTGCCAAAATTGAGCCACCTGCATATCTAAGAAGACTCACATCAATAGTCGTCATCAAAGGCTTCAGCATCCTGCAGAAAAGATGAATTTTTCTTTTTTTTGTCAGATAAATTTCAATTCACATGCATTTTTGATCATTTCCATAATAAAAAAGCATAAAATCAAAGCAGAGTGTGAGCTGTGTATTCTCAACTATATTGCACAGGATGTTGATTGGTATCCAGATTACCCAGCTGGAGGGATTTCCATTGGTGATACATACTGATGCACCTGTGTGGTCAAAGCATCAGACTGGATGAACATTTCCTGTTTCTTGCAGATAGCTCCTCTGTCAGCTGTAAGCTTAGGGCTCGAGTTGGAATATGACCCTTTTTGTATTGATTTTTCTACTCCCTCTGTCACCAAAACCAAATTAAGTGAATTAAGTACTTTTACTAGCAAGAAGTAGGGAGCATGTTACTTTGTCGCGAGGCTGAGTTGGGCTGATAAAATATAAGTATTTCTAAGAGTTTCTCTGAAGGGGATTTTATTTTCTTATAGTTTATGAAAGAAAGTAAATTTGCCAACTATGGAAATTCAAAACATCTGAACATGTAACCATGCTGATGTAACTACATTTAAGCTGTAGGTTTACCAATCCTCTATCCAAGTAAATAGGGAGGTGGGGATAACTGTAATTTAGTTAAGTGCCACCACATGGTTAAACTCAAAAAACTCAAAGTTACTTCTGTAGTATAATAGGCTTATATACACTTATTGAACACTTTGTTAGGTACCCTTTGTGCCTGCAGAATTCTTTGTGCTAGCTTTATCAAGGTCCTGGAAACACTCCTCAGAGATTTTGCTCCATATTGACACAATGGCATCACATAAATGCTTCAGATTTGTTGGCTGCACATCCAGGATTTGAATCTCCTGTTCCAATAAATCTCAAAGGTGCTCTATTGGAATGAGCTCTGGTGACTGCGGAGGCCATTTGAGTAGAGTGTCATCTTCAAAAAAATAGTTCGACTTGAGCTTTGTGATACGGTGTATTTCCTGCTGGAAGCGGCCATCAAAAGATGGGTACACTTGGGTCATAAAGAGATGGACATGGTCATCAGTGATAATCAGGCAGGCTGATGTTCACTTGGTACTAAGAGGCCTGAAGTGCACCTATAAAATATCCCCCACACCGTTATACCACTAGCCTGAAGCGTTGATAGAAGGCAGACTAAATGCTTTCATGTTGTTTTTGCAAATTCTGACCCCACCATCTGAATGTCAAGGCAGAAATTGAGACTCATCAGATCAGACAGACTAGTCTTTTACTGTCTGGTTCTAATGAAGCTTTTGTTTTCTGTTCTCAGCTGAAAGGAGGCACCGGGTGTGGTTTTGTACTGCTGTAGCTCACCTTGCTTTGAGGTTTGACACATTGTGCATTCAGAGATGCTCTTTTGCAAAATTTTCTTGTAATAAGTGGGTTACTATTTCAGTTACTGTTGCCAGCTCGAAGCAGTCTGACCATGCTCCTCTGATCTCTGGCATCAACAAGGCATTTTCACCCAGAGAACCGTTGCTCAGTGGATAGTTCCTCTTTTTTTGGAACATGCTCTGTAAACTGTAGTAGTGGCTGTGTGGGGAAGTCCCAGTAGATCAGCGGTTTGTGAAATACTTAGACCAGTCTGTCTGTCATCAACATGCCACATTCAAACTCTTAAATCGCCTTTCCTTCCTATTCTCATGCTCAGTTTTAGCTTTAAAAGTCATCTTGACCATGTCTACATAAATGCTTGCTTCCATGTGACTGGCTCATTAGATATTTAGTTTAACAGCTGAACAGCTGTACCTGATAAAGTGGTTAGTGAGTTTTATATTGACCGATTTTAACTTTTGGCTGGGACAAACATCTTTGATGTTTGATTGGACTTTTAGATACGCACCTTTCCAAGAGCACAGCTGTTACACATGGATTTATGTGCTAACTTTCTGCCTAGACTGTGTCAAAGTTACTATTGAGTATGTGCTGCTTTTCTGCCACCGCTCTTGTTATTAACTCCCTGAGAGAACTGAAGGATGGAGTAGCGATAGTGTTAGTGGCAAATCAGTTCTCTTCATTATGTATTTACTATCAGACTCCTCATCACCTTCACTGTTTCCTAAAGACTGAATTAAAAACCTGGCACATCTTGGTTGTTTACCAGAAACTGTTCATTGATTTTCACATTCACGCATTTCGACTTGACCATCATTGGGTTGGCATATGAAGTGTGCAGAGAACCCAGGAGAGTCACAGCAGACCAATTAACCTTTCAGTGATCCCACTTATTATAAAGAGCCACTTCAGGCATCAGGAGAGACAGCACAAGTGCCTAAAAATGAAGTACTGTGTCCATAATCACGCACACACGTTTCAAAAGTCTCACAACCTCAGTCACTTTTATACTACCTCTCACCCATGGCTTCTTAATTACACTGAAATCATCGTGATCACTCGTGTTCCCTCCAGTTTTACTTTGAATTTCTCGTCTTCCTTTGTTTATAATTTAAACGTTATTTTGTTTCATTTTTCTTTTCTCAGTATTTGTCTGTTTGTCTGATTACACTGTCATGATGAAGATTAACGGTCTTTTAGATGCTTGTTGTAGACATTAGTGACAGCATGTCAAATAAAAAAACAAAAAAACAAACAAATACGAATCATCCATCCATCCATCCATTCGCTTCCGCTTATCCTTTTCAGGGTCGCGGGGGGCGCTGGAGCCTATCCCAGCTGTCATAGGGCGAAAGGCGGGGTACACCCTGGACAGGTCGCCAGTCTGTCGCAGGGCTAACACATAGGGACAGACAACCATTCACACTCACATTCACTCGCACATTCACACCTAGTGACAATTTAGATTAATCAATTAACCTATCCCCACAAGCTGCATGTCTTTGGACGGTGGGAGGAAGCCGGAGTACCCGGAGAGAACCCACGCAAACACGGGGAGAACATGCAAACTCCACACAGAAAGACCCTGGCCTGATGGTGGAATTGAACTCAGGACCTTCTTGCTGTGCGGCAACAGTGCAACCACCGTGCCACCGTGCTGCCCACAAATACGAATCAAAGGAATTTAAATTCACAGGATTCTAATAGAGCACTACAATAGGGCCTGAAGCATATTACATAAAGTGCAAGTGCAAATATAATAGCACTAGCCTGTATCGCTTTGACAAAAGACTGAATGACTATTACATAAATCGCTTAAAGGACTCTGAATGTACTGTTGGAGGAATGGTTAATCCTGACTGGGCCCCATTGATTCATTTGAGCCTGCTTTACATTTAGCCTGCAGAAAAGTGAAGGTTAAGCATGCCAGCTCCCCTCGTTTCCCTCTGCAAGCCACCGTCTGTGGCAACGAGTCTAATACAGGTAATTATGTAGGAATGAAAGGCTCAATAGCTTCACGGATGAAGATTGGCATCTTGATTAATGCAAGCATGGACGGGTGGGAGGGTGAGGTGTTTGCGCTGTACACTGGAGGGTGAGGCAGAACAGTCACGACAGAGGTGGAGAGGGAAGTCAACCACACACACACACACACACAAGTCACTGACGTGAAAGGTTATTCTGGGGTAATACGTATGTAATGCTTTAGAGCGATCTGCTTGGAAAATTTACTTTTCGTCGTTGAAAGGTGAACATGTGTTTTTGAGCGTTCTGTTATTACATTTGCAATCAGAGGGAGAAAAAGTGTGTGTGTGTGGGGGGGGGTGTCAAACCCAGATGCAGGACACAGACTAAAAGTTCAAATGACAGCAGCTTCTTTGAAGCCGTGAGGTAATGGAGGGAAGCAGGTAGTGGTGAGTACAGGCAGAGGCCGGGGAGAGCTGGTGGCTTAGTGGGGCTGAGGAGGAAGGCTGGTGGAGTGGGCAGAGCAGGGACGTAGGGAAGAGAGTGAGTGTGGATGAGAGGATGGAGTGGCAGGCAAGCTAGTGGCTGGAGAGGCAGGGCTGAGTAGCGTGAAGGAAGGGAAAGATTAAGTGTCCAGTAAGCAGCTGTTTAGGTAATAGGATGACTTTTTATGCCAACCCTAACTTTGATATTGGCCCTAAGATTGCTGCAACATCACATAAACATGTATGTCCTTTCATGTCCTCTGTCACGTGTTGTGTTGTAGCTAGGAAAGCATAAGGCTAAGGTTGCGTGCAGGTAAATGCTGGCTGTGTAACGGGCAGGAACCGAATACACAGGACTCGAAAACCAAGTTTAAACTAAAAGACAGCTTTATTGCAGAAGTTACCCAAAGTACAAATTAATCCAGGTCCAAAAAACTAGGAAACCAAGCACGGAGTAATCTTAAAGGAACACAAACTGCAAAGGAGGATCCAACCCCGAGGGAGAATACAACAAAGAACCGAAGCAAACTGAGGGTCTAAATAAACACAAGGAGATTAAAGCAGAGTGGAGACACTGGGGAAAACAGCTGAACAGAATCCAACCGATGAGACAGGGGACGCAAAACGAAACACAACACACACGAGATGACTATAAAAAATAAAATGGGAAAGTAACCAAAAAACACATAACCAGGGAGACAATATAGAATATAGAACAAAGAATAATCAAACACACAAAACCAGAGAAACCCCAAAACATCCCAAAACTCAAAACAGAGACCATGATAGAAATACAGAGTTAGTTTATCTCCATCTCCTTCTACCTCCTAACATTATGAGCAAGCAGGCAAACACACGAAGGGGCACTGGACCGTGCTAAGTGAACAAACTAGCCTAGAGTGGGTGGAAATCTGGGCCTGATGTGCTGCAGATGGTCTTTTTTTTCTTTTTGCTAAGGAAAGCTCCTTACAGAGTGAAATGGCCTGGAAGTATCTAAAGTAGAAGCCATGATTAGCGCTAGTCACATTTTCTAAATGCTAAATAAAGGTGCTGTTAAGCTTCCTTTCCTATCTCGGTAAGCATAGGCGCAGTGCCAGCTTTTATGAAAGGATGGCAGTGTGCATCCAGTTTGACCGCAGCCGTAGAGGACGAGAAGGATGCCAAACCGAAAAGAGAAATATACAGAGGGCAGAGGAACAAGAGGAAGGGAAGAACACCAGGAATACATGGTGTGAATAAGGACCTCGACAGCTGAATTATTTTAAGTAGGTCTAATTTATTGAGTTGACAAAATGGGTAACTTGCCTCAGGTCTTAGTCCCCATGGGTGCTACAAAAAGCTCCTGGTCTGCTGGTCGTGTTAATTGTTTGATTAGCAGCAAACCTGTGCGGGAATTTTCACAATTAAAGTATAAAATCAGCTAATGAGCATTATTATTAGTTAATTCTGTCGCTATGGAAGATGAATGAAAAGTCACGTTCACTTTAAAGGCTTGTTATGTAGGGAGTAATCACCTGTAAAAGAATAATGGTTGACCCTTACTTTAATAGGAAACCCTTGTTATTCATGCAGAGCAAAAACTCCCTGTGGTTGCTGTAAGATTAATGGCACAGAATCAGCCTTGATTTATCATACCACCTCACAAACCCAGTCCGCGCGTGTGTGTATATGTGTGTGTGTGTGTGTGCAATCAAGTGTGTCGTGTATCAAAGATTGTCCTGGAGCCACTCACTACACAAATAACTGATTGCCTCCTTCCTGTCCATGAGGAGAGCGTACCTAAGAAGAATTCAAATTTCGTGCTTTGTGTTCAAGGCTTATTCTGCTAAACTCTAATATAGCCAATGATGGTGCTAACCGCTGCAGCTGTGCCACCCAAAATTGATAGTAATATTATTTAAAAAAGGAATTTGCATGATTTGTTGAGAAAATGGGCTCTAATGCAGGAAAGCTTGCTTAAAACAGTTCTGTTTTTAAAACAGAGGCTCTGCTGCTGCCATCAAAGCAGTAGAATCAACTTTTCTGGTAACTCCTTAATGGCACATTGACCACCTGATGTGTTTCCTCCAGGTTAGCTTGCTGCTGTAAATGACTTTCTGTCCCTTCTCACTTTGTGTCACCACAGACACACACAGTCTTTCAGATAGCTCTTGCCCCCCTGCTGAACTTCTTATCAGTTTTTTTCCCTTCTGTCTTGACCCCATGTGCTATGTCATTTTCACTTTGAGCTTCCTCTATTTCTTAAGCGAGCAACTTCCTATTTGAACATTTGTTAAATCCAACAGATTGCCCTTCAGAAATTGTGTTTCATTGTATTTAATCAATCTTGATTTTTGTTAGATTTTTTGTAATTATAACCTACAATCATGGTTGTTTTTTTTTTAGGTTTCAGAGAAAGCAATTATTTTTTTTCACCTCTGTTATGTTTAATACTGAACTAAGAAAACAATTTTCACAAGTTCGCGGTGGATAAATTAATCATCAAGATGCATTCAAATGTATACTTCTTTTTTTTACGCAGAACACAGAAGTGTTATATGAAAACAGACACCCGACCGATGAGTGCTAGTTTGTGTGTAACAGGGGGTCACTCACCTGCATCACAGTAGAAAGTGAGCACTATTTAACTAAACAAATTGGACTGCAGGTTGCGGTGTTAATTTTGATAGATTCTGAGGAATTTGGTCCAAATATCCACAGGCTAGTTTACGCAGACTCACGGGAGATATTTAACCCTCCAATAAAAAATATAAATCTATAAATTAGATTACACACAGGTGCACTGTTTAGTCATTAGTACTCATCAGGCAATGTTTATGGGCAACTGACTGCACTTGGACCAAAGGGGGCTGAATAATTACGCACACCCCACTTTGCAGTTATTTATGTGTAAAAAATGTTTGGAATCATGTATGATTTTCGTTCCACTTCTCACGTGTACACCACTTTGTATCGGTCTTTCATGTGGAATTCCAATAAGATTTGTAGCTGTAATGTGACAAAATGAGGAAAAGTTCAAGGGGGCTGATTACTTTTGCAAGCCATTGTATATCTGTTTTGCCATCACTTCTTGAGAAATAGCCCATCACTGGGCCCCTGAACGAGTCACGTATTGTGTCTTGAAGTGAAAAAGATAAAAAAAGGTGACCTGAGAAATGCCTTTCACAAATGACCTAGGGATCTTTTTTCACACTTGTCACAGTTGAAAAAGCACTGATGGAATTTCTGAAAGCTCACTTCTGTTAGCGTTTTGAGTGAGCCATGACTGTGAGAAGCACACACAAAAGCAGAACCTCCCCTAAGTTAGTCAAGCAACCATTAATACACCTGCACTTTCCCTTTAATTATAAAACTACTGTTTGTACAAATGTAAACACTACCCTTCAATAAACATGCTTTAACTTTAAAGCGCAGCTAGTTAGCATTTTATCCACATGGAAAATCTAACAAGGAGTACCAAGATATGTTCTCCCTATTTACATGGGCAGTGTGGAGTGGCAGGTCTACTGGGGACACCTTTGTTATGGCAGCCGCTTTTCCTCTTTTAAAATGTTCTTTTCTTTGTCCCTCAGCCCGGCCTGAAAGGTTAAGTCTGATTTTCAAAGGGGTTTTTTTCCTGTTAAAAGAGAGTTTGAGTCTTTATGATATTGTGAGAAAGTAAGCAAGTAATGTAAATTGCCCTGAGAGAAGACTACAAATGAACACAAAATGAATAAAACTGAACTGAACTTTTTAAAAGCTATGGCGTCTGAGAGACTTGTAAAAAAATCAGTGTAATCAGTTTTTATAAAAACTGCTAAAAGTTGATGATTCAACTTTATGATCATTTTAGAGGCTGTAGTTTGTTGGATATTACGTTATCCTGACTGGAAATTTGATCATTTTTGCCCACCCTCTCTCTGTCAGGGATTAGGATCTATTGCAGGACAGTTGTATTATACTGCTTTAGGTTTAGCAAAGTGTACTTAATAAAATTAGATTTTTTAAAAGTCAGAGTTAAGGATGCCGTAGATCTCAAGAAAAGCCCGATTTTCTTTTCGTTGTTTTTTTTTTTTTTTTTTATCAGATTGTGCTTTTCATCAATAAACAGTCAAGTGAAAGCTTGTACCAGTGGTGCTGGATGAATGGTCTGGCCACATATTGAAGGCTGAGAGAGCAAGATGTCTTTTAATGGACTTTTCTGGACAGGAGTAATCTTTGGCTTTGAGCACAAGGCAAAATTGTGCTAAGAGAAGCATCAGAAGCCTAAAACACACAGTACATTGGTTTTTATGCCCTTTGATGGACATAACTACCAACCAAACACTGCACGCCTTAAGTAAAGGAAAGAACGAGGGATTCTGTATTTACCAAAACCACCTGACTGCCATTTTACTCCAAGCTGCTACCAGGAGTTCAGTCTCTGTCTTCCCTTTCTTTCTGATCCTGCTTTTCCCTCTTTTTTCATATTATGTTTCACCCTCGTTAGGATGAAATCTGTTATCTGTGAGGCATTTTCAATTTACCTGCTTTTCTATCATCCCCCTCCAGGTGTCCGATGACTCGTCCGACTCCCCAGAGCCGGGGCCAGTCACCTGCATGGAGCCCTTCATGGTGCGGAGGCTTTCCTGCAGGACAGTCCAGTTGCCCCCTTTAGCCTTTCGACAGGCAGAGCAGTACTACTGTGATCGCAAGCCGGAGCCGGACACAGTGACAGTCCCACCACGGCCCACAACACTGCCACTGCGCACACCGCCACTCATTGCTATAACCGCGGCTGATACCAGCAGGTAGGACGATGTGGGTGTGCTGCTTTTCTTAAAAGTGTTTTTTTAAGTCCTCCAGGTAACTTCATTTTACATACAGTTTGAAAATGTGTTCAAACTTTACTGGTGGCTGAGCTCTGATCGTTAAATACTCATGCTTAAAAGTCTGTTCCTGGAAAAATACTCATACTTCAGTTAGGAACTTGACAGCTTTATGCCGTGAGTTAAGGGAACTATATTTACCTCTAAAGAAATGCACATGTAGCATCAGATGTTTAGTTGTCACTACAAGCCAAAAACAGGTTTCAGCAGGTACATACAAGTTTTTGCCCACTCATAGACATTACCTGAGTCAGTACAAGGGCTGTCAAAAGAAGACAAGCAGCAGTCTCGCTGCCTTATAACCTCAAATTCTTCAGGTAGGTGAAGAAATACCAACATTTCACAGATGACTATTTACTGATTAAATAAAGCGTTTGTTATTTACAAGTCTGATGATGTTTTCACTTCTCTGGAGTTGTACACCTGCAATGAGCTAAGTCTACCCAGGCTGAGCTTATGGCACCACTTCAGCCGTCAGACAAATCTTTTCAGAGAAGGATTCATATTCTGCACATCGAGGACACAAAGATCAAAGACGACTCCTCACCCAACCTCAACCCAGCTGAACTTTTGTGGGGACTCTTGAAGGCTGAGAAAAACCAAGAGGAAAATCTTTGGAATATTGTTAAATCATGGTGGGTGAACACAGGCAATCAAATTTTTGCGCCGCCACTGAGTTCACGCCAGCTTAAGTGTATGCTGTCGTTACGGCAACGAATGATGGCGAGACATTTTGAGATTCTAGTGTGTTTTATACAGAGATCCAACTATTCCCTGAAATCGTCAAGCTACTATTTGCAAAATAGTCCATCTATTCTCCAACTGAAGGTCACGAGGAGGGAGTAGCCTGTCCCAGCTACCACAGGGAAAGATGCAGGGCACATAGCACTAGCGCAGAGACAGACAATCATTGACACCTTTGGGTAATTTAGAATCACCAGTTAACCTAACCCACTAAGTACATGTGGGTGCTCCTTGTCTTTGGACTGTGGGAGGAAGCCACACAGACATGTGGAGACCATGTAAACTCCACACAGAAAAGGCCTCAGCCAGATGATGCTTTGAACCCGGGATCTTCTTACTGTTACTGCTAACCACTGAGCCACCATACAGCAGCATTTTATTGTATTTTAGAATCAAATGACAGACATAGTTAAAGTCCTTCCTGTGAAACAGGACTCATATAATGTAGGCAAAGAACCCAGAGAACAAAAGTAGCTAAAAATAGCTGCTGGCAGTGAGGTTTGTTCATCAATCAAAGTGAAAAAGGTTGTCATTGGACAGCCAACTCTCACTTTGTAGATGCCCGTGTATACTAAACATAGCAACAATATGAGCTTTCAGATCAGTCACATTATTTTAGCCTAACTAGATAATATGATAACTATGATAATGCAAAAACTAAAGATATGAATACAGCTCTTTATTGTGATAGATTACCTGCTTCTGACAGCTTTAAGGTGTCTTTAAGTTGAGTTTCATGGCGTGGCGAAATGAATAGAAACAATCAGAAAGGTAAGAAATCAAATACAGCATGATTTGACAGCAGTGCAGAGTGTGCTTGTTGTTTAGTGGATAAATAACATGCATTTAAATCATTCCTGTCGGCTACATGCTGTTAAGAATGTGACTCATCAGATGTAGAGGTCTAACAGAGTTCTGTTTGTCAGCACCGACACTCACTAATCTTAAAAGAGTGAATGTAATTTACCATGTGAAACATGCTAAACAAGTTAAAATCAGGGACTGAACTGTGGATTTGATTGATCTGTTGTGTAGTGCGCCGAGTCCTTTTAGGTGGCGTTTATTTTTATCCTCCGTTCTGTAACATATTGTACAGTCTGTAGTGTAGCCTCGCAGCCTCTCCATGATTGGAAAACAAGATTGCACCACAACTAAGAAAAGAATCGCAGCCTCTCCGGAGAATGTTGGAGAATGAGCGCCTCAGATGAAATGAGGTTTGGCACAGACAAACACCAAGCCTCCAACCAGCTTGCTCTGAGGGGAGAGAGGAACAATGTACCAAACAGCATTCTGTATCAGAGCCAGTGGTCTAGTGGGAAGTCATAATTTAACTCAGAAAAGGAAATATATTCAGGCAGTTTGAAGAAGCATATAATTTCAGTGGTCAAACCTATCTGTCAGTGGAAAATCCCCATTGTCTTGGGTTAGTATCGCACTTAGAAACGTGACAAATCTACTCATCAACCCAAGGGGAAAGTGACACCCCTCTGACTCATTTTTGATCGCCTTGGCATGCTTCACGAAGCTCGGTATTTCACACACACATTGTGCTACCTGCATAACATTGTTCGCTGGCTCATCCTGTGCCAGATGTGAAAGTAAATGGATCGGCCTTCTCTGATTTTCCCCTTGGTGCCGCTGATTTGTCCTTTTCCCTTTCTCTCTTTGGCAAGTTTGACTCCAAACGACGAACAACCGACAGAGAAATGAGCAGCTCTTATTAAGCCTAAGATTGAGGAATTTGTTATAGGGTGCTGTGAACACACTTTAGCAAGAAGACAGTGCCGCTGACTTGTAGACTTCTTTTGTAAGGAAGCGTGAGAAGCTGATGACACTCAGTTGTGTCTAAATTACATTTTCAGGCAGGCAGAGCAATTTTCAAGGCAACTCTGATTCACAATAGCGCTGAAAGGCTTTCTTTGTCTTCAAAATTGCTGTTACACGTCAAGAGCATCTTCATTTTAGGAAATACAGTGTATTTGTGTCTTTGTTTCTGGCGGTGTCGTCTGCAGCTTGATGTGTCACACATTGTCAGCTGCACTGTATAAGCAGCAGAAACTGCTACCCATAATACAGAAACATAGTCAATACTGAATAATTTATTATGTCACTGTGATAATGCCAAAAAGTGTCAAATCCCTTTTATTTGAACTTCACAAAAGGGCAGACTGTTCCCAAGTGTGGGCTGCTGACCACTCTTTAAAAAGCGTGCTGCATTTGCGAGACAGGGATTTGGTATTTTTAAAGGTGGTTTGAGAGATTATTTTAAGAAGACAAAGACAGGAGGGGGCTTGTCATCTCCTTTTCTACTTCACGTAGCTGTATTGACTTCTCTCTGCCCCAATGAGCCTTTTCTTAAGGAGAACATGAAAGGGGGAACATTTTTTTGTCATCTTTCTCTAAATTAATCTGCCAGCAGTACCAAAAATACTGCTACATGTTAGATCAGTGTTTTGTGGTGTAATATATTATACGCTTGTCAACATTTCGATTATGTTACTGATTATTTTTTAAGATTAATTGTCACTCAGCTTTGACAGACTCAAAATCACAATCCATTATTTTAAACCCATATCCAGTAAATTTGACTCCTTTCATAACTGAACATAGAATGATCAATTAAAGACAAAAAAAAGAGGCTTAGGGAGGAAATGGATGCTGGGATGAGTTTTAACAAAGGTCATATGTCTTAACGTTGCTTCGAGCTCCGTTCATTCATAATTCAGCACAGCAGCGTGGAAGAAATATACAGTGGGGAAGCATTAGGGTTGAAAGCGTGCCATTTTAAATGCTCCAACTGCGGTGTTTTAGTAAAATTCAGTGACATTAACTTTGTATGCTGCCAAATGAGACTGTCTTCAGCATTAATGAAATGGTCAAAAAGTGGTGCGCTGTCTTTCCATTAGATGCCCTCACATAATTAATATAAAAGAATGATGCATGAAACCGTTTCAGTGTTTTTCTCTTTGCTTCTCTTCTACGACCACCAGCATTTACCCGCTGCATAACAGCTAAAAAATCTGAGTTCCCCCCAAAGCCTTACAATATATAAACACACGCTTATTGTAATATCCCAAGAGAAGCTGATTTGCTGATATTATAAATAATGTAACAGTGGAAAATAGTGGATGAAAACCTGCTCAGTTTAAATAACAGCCAACAATCTCCAGAGCTGAAAAATGAAGCTGCCACAGAAGCGCCAAAAGCTGCAATTCCTTGAACTGGGCTACTTCATGCATCCTCCAAAAATGAATCATAGACCCGTTGGACTTTGTTATCTTCATCACAAATATACAGGGTGTTTTTGGTTTTTTTGAATAGCTCAGCTAACAAGATACAGTGGGTCCGTCTACTAGGTATCCTTGAGCAAAATACTGAATTTCTCCTGATGTATTCATTGGACTGTGAGTGTGTGCTTACATTTTATACAAGGTGCTTTAGGCATAGAATAAAGTGTGAATGTGTGTGTGATTGGCTGAGTGAGGTTTTTGTGCTCAATCAGAGAGGAAAAGTGCCAAATACCAATCCGTTTATCACCACTTTGACTGACAGGTGGATACTGCTACAGGGGGCTTTAGACCATCGCTGTCTGATGTGTCACTTCTACTACTTCCAGTGGCTGGAACTGGAGTTTTTGTCCAAGGAGTAAAGATAATGAAGTTAGATGAGTTTAAATACCTGGGGTCAAACATCCGAAGCACTGGACAGTGCACAAAACAGGTGAAGACCTTGGTGCAGGGTCCAGAGGGGTGATTTATAACAAAAGGATAGCAGAAAGAGTGAAGGGGAAGCTTTAAATGATGGTTTGGTGTCTGTGATGCTAACAAAAAGACTGGGGGACGAGGTGGAGGCAGAGTAGAAGGAGCTAAAATTTTTGTTGGGGGTGCTGAATGTGGAGCTCTCAGTCAGGAGAAAAGAGAAAGACCACAGAAGAGATTCACGGATGTATCGAAGGAGGACATTTAAAGGGTTGATGTGAGAGAGGAGGATGCTAGGGTTCGGTTGAGCTGAAGACAGATGATCCCCTAAAGGAAGGAGTTGAAAGACGAAGAAGAGGAAGAAAGGAACCTGAGCTCTTGATTCTCACTTTTTGTCATGTTTGGTGCCTATTGAAGCATTTCAGTTGAGTCATCTGACCAATAATATGGCTTCACGTGTGTGGCTGATTGTATTAACAAACTTACCAAGAACGGCTCAGTGAGAATTTTATTCAGCTGCTACTTTGCCCTGATTGTCAGGCATCTGTGTGTTATTTTGCAGCAGCTCGGCCCATCTTTTGTATACAGTTTACATTAAATACAAATTAGTGTGCATGGATTTCTTTTGCACATGAGCCCAACATGTTAGGAGCAAATCAACAAAAGAGCTCAACACCAGCTAACAGGTATTAATTAACTTATTAATATGAGAAAGAAAGTGTCTTAAAAGACATTAACTGAGAACAGCGCAACAAGATCAGCGCTGGATATTAACTCAATACTGGATCAAATCAGCTACCACTCTATTGATTTTCCAGACACTAAAATGTCATCTCTGGAGTGTTATGTGAGAGATCAGCTGGAAATAAACACTTATTTATTTTTCATTTTATACACACACACACGTTATAGATACAGGCTAGAGATTCCACTTTCTCTCCCTTGATAACAATCCAATAGCAGTTCTGTTTTTTTCTTTCTTCATTAAAAGTCTGTACAGCTCACTGCGAGGAACTGATTGAGTTCATTCTCCTGTATGTGAGGAAACATAAGCCTGCAACTTGACTTACTTTCCCCCCCCCCAAAAAAAACATTTAAATGCAAATATTTTTTAGGCTAGCGCCAAATATAGTTATTACAGGAAGCTTAGATAACCATGTCATGATTAAAAATACGACTTAATGTAAATCAGCAAAGTGTGTCTGATAGAATCCTCCAGTACTAATAAGATCAGTATTGGAGCAATCAGGTGTAATCACTAATTACTGACCGCACTATACTTATCCCGTTCCCATTATCTCCTAGCGTTTTAATTCAGCACGAACAGAAAAGAAACACATATTGGGGGGAAATTGGCGTGACACGTGAAACAATCTAAGGATTCTAAATGTGCTCTAAAAAATGAAGGGAACGCAGTATACCAGACAGTCAGTTAAACTTCAGAGATAAAAACTACTTTCACCTGCTTTTGGTGGAAATCCAAGCAGGTGAACAGGTACACTGCCGAGACAACCACAACATAGCCCTCAAAAATTGAGTATTTTCTTCTCCAGTTTTGCTTTTTGTCATGTCCTTTTAACTGCCAGTAGCATGAGATGGTCCATGCAGCCCATTCAGGTTGCACAGGTAGTCCATCTCTCACCTTCCGGAGGGCACACCCACGCTTGCGATCTTAAAGAGGGTCGCTGTCCAACCACAGTCTCAAGAGTGTGGAGGAGATACTGTGATACTATGAGACAGGCTCTTATATGAGGAGAGCTGAGCAGGGTTATAGAAGGGTTCAACCCAGCAGCAGGAGGAGAAACAGAAGGAGCTACCAGAGCTCTAGAAAAATGACCTCCAGCGGACTACTCGTGCGTGTTTCTGACTAAACTGTCAGAAATAGAACAAAGAAGGTGGAATTAAGGCCTGTACTCACAGCCCACTAACATTTGTCCAAGAACATGTCATTTTATTTCTTTATTTTTGAGCACTGTATATATAAAAACATATATAAGATATTTAAACACTCGTGACCTGTGTTTAAATATCTTATATATGTATCCTGTGCCAGAAATGGCGCAGTGTGGTTATTGAGGTGGATGGCCAGAGGGGGACATTGTTTCCACATCTAATTGTCACTCAATCAGACCCTAGCTTGCAAACCAGTAAAAAGAAAAAGAAATCATATTTCTCTTGTTAGGGACATTTCAGTACAAACCCATTGCCATGCAGCATTCGATTCATATACTAATATTAATGGAAGACAGTTTTTTTATTAATACAAAAACAAATTTGTGCCAAATGTGTCACAGTGCATAACAATTACCTGTCTGCTTTTCTCTTTTAAGCATTATAATAAACCTTTGTGTGTCTGACTCATCCATTGTGCTACTTTAAAAACAATCTTACAAATAAAAGAATAATATACAAAAATTCTTCTGAACAAGATCCACTTTGCTAAAACATCCAAAAACAATGTCCATCAAACATTCATGAAGGAGGTCAAGCAGGCGGCCAGTTAATGTCACAGATGTTTCAAGAGTGACAGCTGGGATAAACATTGATTCAGTTGACTTTAAAATGTTCTGCTGTGTCAGTATTTTCATTATATCGACCAAAGGTTTTGTGTTGCTATGAGCAGTTCGGAGCTAAAGGGTTAAAAAAAAGAAGACGAAATCGAGGGTACAGTGTTATCAGCATTAGAGCATTGTGTATAATCCCTCTTTTCACAATTAAAACCACCCCGCCCTATAACTTGTAGCTTTTTAATATTTTTAATAACAGAGCATGCAGAAGATTACACATGGCTGTGCTGGCTACTGACAGATTTATGCGTCAACAGATGTTAGCTGTTTGCAACATTAGTGGGAAACATTTTATAGAGGGTTTGCTAATATTAGTCGGTATTGTGTTTCTTTAAGGTGACCCCAAATGCATGTTGGGATACTCTTATATGACCCTGTTTAGCAACAAAGCAATGGAAAGTAAATGAAATGGCTATAGCCTGTGGTTTAAGTTTCAGGTCAGTTCTTAGAGTGTATGTAGAGTATTTGGTTCTGCCGTGCATGTTGTTGTAGGGTGTTTGGTTGGCTTAAGTAGGTAAACTTGGACGCGTACAAAGCAAGCACATGAGCTTCTTGTGTATGCATACATGGCAGGCATGTGCTCTTTATTCTCTCTCCTCTGTCCTGCTACCAATACTCTTACTCGCCACTTCAGTCTTCTCTCCCCTCGTTTCTCAGATTACGTTTTTACGCTTAAGACTGGAGAGATGACAATCCCCACGCTGTTATTTTCTTGAGTAATGGGCTTGAGCTGCAAGGGAAGTGTGAGGAGAGGAAGGAAATAAAGAACTCTTCCCTGATAGTCCCCCTTTCCCTGAAAATGAAGACAAACAGAAGAGAGTCGGGGGGGATTTAACAAGGTGGCTGGATGTTTGCGCTCCCCTGTACCCTGTGGACATCACAGGAATGGTTTCATTAATTAGTGTGAAGGTGAACTTGTTTTACCTGCAGTGTGTTTAATGTCAGCTGCTATAAAAATGCTTCTCATTTTCTCATTCCATCCAGTGCATCTCCACAAAAACTGTTTCTGTGTGTGTGTGTGTGTGTGTGTGTGTGTGTGTGTGTGTGTGTGTGTGTGTGTGTGTGTGTGTGTGTGTGTGTGTGTTTGTGTGTGTGTGTGTGTGTTAAACCTAAATCTCATTTGGACTATTGTGTCATAAAACTGGTTCAGTGGTATTATATGATATAGCGGCTCTGCACAATCCCACCCCCTGATTTTCTTTCTTTTTTTTTTCCAATCATGGAGGTTTTTAGGGGAGGTACTTTGGGTGGGTCCCTCATGTTTAATGTATTATCCTGTTCCCTATATCCTGTCGCCGCTTTTTTCCTGCAGGGGACATGAAGACGGGAGACAGTGTTGTCAAGTCCGGATGCTTTTACGCATAACTCTGCGCCAAGTTACCTTGAACTGGTTTTGCACAAGTTTGCATCATTTGGGGAGACCATCCGTCCGTTTGGACCATCCTGTGCTGAACATCTCGCACTGCCGCAGCAATACAAGCACCTTGCAGAAATGGGCGTGTGCGGAGGAAGTGGGGAGCACTTGGAAACCAGACTGACCTGAGAGTTCTTTCTCGTAGCTTTACTCAGGGATACATCCCCAAAACTGCAGTTTAAAGGTCTTCCTCGTGATGCGTAAATGGATTCGTTTTTATCTCACTGCTTCAGTGTGTTTGCGCATGGTGTCAGCGATAAAGTTGATGGAGTTAAGCTCATTACGTGAGCTAAAAATCAAAAACTGGACGTGAAGCACCCGGGTAGCTAAAAAAGCAAAACAAAACAACAAAGTTGTCTACTTGCTTGTATTATTTGATTTTGTTTTATTAAAAAAAAACAAAAAAAAAAACAAAAAAACACCTGAACTCGCAGCTGTTAGTCAACCTCCTGTAAGCTTTCCTGACTCATTCAACTTAAATGCTCCCAAAGTGTAGATTTAGTTTTTAAAAAACAATTTTATAACCAGCGTGGGGAGGAGGATGGATCCCGCCTGTGGCAAAGTGGGGACGGCGCCTCTGGTCGCTGGCGGCGGAACCGGCGTGAGTGCAAAGGCGCCCAAACATCTGTGGAGGCAGCAGAATCAGGCAGCGCTCTCTCCGCTCCACCACGCGCTGGTAGTGCGCAAGAACGACCGTGTAAGACAAAGAGGCTTTTCGGACACCGAGAGATACCTCAAACCGAGGAACATGGACCGGACTTACGCAGTGGACACGGGGCACCGACCCGGGCTGAAGAAATCAAGGATGTCGTGGCCGTCGTCCTTTCAAGGTCTTCGACGGTAAGGACAAAATATAAAAGGAAACTGCTTATCCTCGGCTTGTTTCCTTTTAATTCCCCCTCGATGAAGATGGGCGTTGTGTGGCTGACTGAGCGAAGAAGTGTTTCGGTTCTTATTTAGTCCTAACTTTGAGAAGGTTACAGTACATCTTTCTGCTTACACGGTGCTCGACCTCTGTTTTACATCACTTTTTTTTGTAACATAAGGTCCCAAACATTTACTGCGCTGTAACGAGGAAGAAGATGGTGAATAAACTATATGCTATATGCCGTGCAGCGCTAAAGGGTTAAAAAGAAACAACGGACACAGTCTTATCGGTATAAACCCTCTTTGGCAATTATAAAACCACCTCATCCCATAACTTGTATCTTTTTAAATATGCTTTAATAACAGAGAGTACGGAAGATTACGCATAGCTGCTTCATTTGGGTCAGAAAGATGTGTCATACTGGAGAGAAGAAAAGCAAGAATAACGATGCAAAGAGAAAGAGTTTTTTCTTTTGGTTGTCACAAGCCATTCTCTCTGTTAATATCAATTAGGTGGTCTATATTTGGCACAATTGTCATTGTGTGGAATGACAAGAGTCTTGTGGGAGTCAGAGGCAGGCTTTAACCAAAGGAAGGTCACAGGAATTATTCATATATGATGTATCCTAAATATATTACACATATGCAACCTCCTTGTATCCTAAGTGTTTAGGGGTCTTGAGGGATGGGCTCCACTTAGTTTTAGTATCTCCAAGAAGCCCGGCGTTCATGACTGCATTTGGCACTACTCTGCTCTCGATAAGCAAAGTAGATATAGTAGAATGTCTTTGCTATATGATCACCACATCTTCTGAAATGACTCACTGCATGCGACAATATGGATAATCACAACACACGTGCTCTTGACAACTGCTGTGTTTTCACAGGCTATCCGCTATCCAGAGGAGCTACTGTAACAATGTTTGCTATAAGAATAGTTTTAGTGAATCTCGTCTGCATACAGACAGAGACACTAAAGCACCTCCGTGCTCAGACAGCCAGCCTGGTTGTGTGAGGGAAATGTTTCTGCTCTAATTACTCACATGTTCTGGGAAAGAGGGAGGGGAAAAAAAAGACCAAATGAAATGAAATCTGAGAAGGTCACCTCAGCTCTCAGGCTTAAGTGACTGCTGTGGATGTAAGTTTCTGTCAAATGGCTCGCTGTTTCCCTTTTTTTTTTTCTTCTTTCCTCCTCCTTTCTTTATAATTGTTGGTTTAGATATGAGTGATACTCGCCTGCAGCGTCCAGTCACCAGTCAGCTATAGAAAGCACACTGGCTCGTCTGGCCAGCCGAATGGTTCCTGTCACAAAGAGGAGAGGCTAAAGAGAAGGAGAGAGTGAGCGAGTGAGAGAGGGGAAGGAAGGAGGGAGTGGTGAGAGGTGGTGGTGTGTGGGCCTAGTAAAACAACCGTGCAATGCTATGTTGAAAATATATTGATTTCAATTGCAAAAGAAAATGCATGCACACATTTGAAGATTGTTTATGCACCTTATACATTTGCTTCAGAAGGAAAATTAAAATTGGATTAACCCAAAGAAATTGAATTTCACACAGGTGGCTAATTACGCAAGAGGCACATTGCAGTCCAGCACATATGCAGGAACATTAACACAAAACCAAATCAATGGCCCTTGAACACCGCAGCCCATTGGACTGTTATTTGCACTTGGTCAATAGGCTCACGTAATTGGTTGTTGATTTTTGTGTGTGCTCAATGGGTTGCATGTTTTAGTAATTACTGATTTCAGTGTCTTCAGGAACTGCCCCCCCCCCAGGGACCTTCATTCAGTGAACATGTCATTAGATGAACATCAGTCTAGATATATAATCGGATTATTACACCGTTTCCCAAGTGTTGGGCTTATTGTGTGACACAAAATATATTACAAAACACTCAGAAGACCAGCCTTGATGTATTACAGCACAAACAAATCTAATATAATTGTGTGCAATGAACATGAGATCTTGTTGCCTTTGAAATGGTTGCTTTAAAGACCACTCACAGTCAGTTGCCATCTTCAAACAACTGCATCAAAACAGTGATGAAATGGCAGTAACACGAGGTTGGTCTCCCATCAGTACATAAATATTTGTGATAATACAATAATTAACTGAATACATTGGCGAAAACTGCAAATCTGTTGCAGATACACATAAATTCTCATCAAACGGAAATTCATATTAACTACTTATTTTTAAGAGTGCTGTCACAAGGTCAGATTGGAATCAGAAATAATGAAATAATAGTGATGTAACTGCTGCCGGATGGTGATTTAACTGCAAAATGACATCCTGCAGCAGTTACATTGTATATAGTGGAGTCATCTATTGTAAAGAGACACGTCGCAGATAGTGGTGGTGGTTAGCACTGTCGCTTCACTGCAAGGTCCTGGGTTTGAATCCATGTTGGCACAATTTCTGTGTGCATTCTTTCTGGGTCCTGTGGCTTCCTCCCACAGACGTTAGGTTAAGTTGATTGCTGATTCCAAACGGAGTATAGGAGTGAATGTGAGAGTAAGTGGTTGTCCAACTCTCTGTGTTAGCCCTGTGACAAAGCAGCGACCAGTCTAGAGTAGACCCTGCCTCTCCGCTTGTCCCCTCTTTGACCCTGAGTGGGATAAGTGGAAGAATATGGATGAGTTGCAGTCACCAATGCAGATTGACTCAGATTGATTGCAACACATTGGCAATCTGTCTGCATTTATAAATTAGTGGCCAGTTGTTTGCAAACCTTTGAAAACCTGTCTGAGAGTGATAGCAGTCAGTCCGAGTCGGACCGGGATTGGTTGGAGACAGATTGCCTCCCACAAGGTGACCTGTGCAGTCACCTGGCGATCGAAACAGGTCACCCAGAGGTCAAGGATGCTATACGCTTAGTCTCTCAATCTCTGTTGGTTGCCCCAACTACTTGGGGTTGTCGGCTAACAGCAAAAACATTCAATGCAACTATAGGCAATGTCTCAAGGCGGTTGCTGTCCCGTTCTTTACTCTAGTGTGACTGAGCTGTAAATGTTGCTTTAAATGAAACCAAACAGCACATGAGCACAAAAATACAAACATGTAAAATACATATTCTGCAGTTTCATTAAAACAACATTGCTTGGCATTGTGCATTTTTGATTTTGTCATTCAAACAGCAGTGTGTTTGCCCTCCTGGCATTTACTCTGATTTCTCTTAGAGCCTTTAACCGCCATTGTGAACATAAAACCTTCTCTAGGCTACTTGACAAGAAACACAGCTTATTTCTCCTGCAGGCTTAAAAGCTTTTCATTCTTCAGATACACTTATTGCTACATAGTGTTCATGTGTGATGCATGCATTATTTACCTATTTGATTGACGGTTTTAATTAACAAGGCTCCAGAAGGTCACACAAATTCACATGAAAATTCAGCAATCAAGTTGTTGCTGCGAGTCAGCTAAACAAGACGTGTTTCCTGATTGTAACAGACAGACATAAACAACTTCTGCGGCAGTGCCCCAGTAGAAAACTACTAAGAAGTGCCAGCTACTTGCTCAACACGTACAATTGATGTCAATCTTATGCAGAGAAAGAGACAGCAAATCTTTCAGTGAGAGGACTGTCGATGTGGCTGCGTGTGCCTGAGTAGCTGGTTTGGTGCGAGGTCAATCAGCCCCAAGGTAAAAGACATCACCCAAATGTGTCACAGTCTAGGCTAGGCTGGGCCTGGATGCTGCTCAGGGCTTCTGTGAGACCTCAGCTAAAATCTGGAGCATTCTTTGATGAGGAGATGGCATCTCTCCCATTCCTCTCCTGCTGCTTGCCTGTCCCTGCCATGGGGACGCTACAGGGGGGTTATCTTTATCTTTAGAGATGTCAGTGAAGAGGAGGATAATGGTGCCTTCTTGCTGTACAATCACACAATTTAAGATTTGATGATTCAGTGGGTGGAAAAGCAAATGTCAAAACTGAAAGAAAACCCCCCCCAAAAACAAAACAGAAACATCTGAGGAGGGAAGTGAGAAAGGATGAAAAGTGCTTAATTTGGATATTTAGTTACTTCATCACTGGCTGGCAGATTGGAAACTCTATCTCTGTCCTCTACCTTTGCATTGTACTTAAAGGCCGCTGATTTTTCTCCAGCCAGTCTTCCTGCTGTGAATGCCATTACCAGTGAGGTTTTTAGCCACGACGAAGCATAACCCCCTGGCTGTGTCATTAGATCCCATGGGTGTTAGAGAGTGAAGACGGAACTGCTTTTCGGTACGTGGTTATATATAACCACTCACAGCCATAATCACAGGCATACAGTATTGTGCAGAAATTTTGAGTCACTCCTCATTTTTTTTTAAATATTTTGCTAGGAAAGTGGGAATAGGTGCAGCGATTTGAAATATAAAAATATAAATGGCAATGGAGCATATAAGGTAAAAACAGTATATTTGTACATTTCTAATGAGCATATTAAAAGTTAATATTTGGGATAGGGTTAATCTTTATTCTTCATCTCAGCCTGGACTCTCGTAGACAAGCTTGTAGATTTTTTTAAGTAGTCTTCAGTTGTGGTTCTCTGGGCTTCCTGGAGGACATTCAACTCTCTTCTTTGTATTTTGCTTCCTGTTGGTCCGTTCTATGTCAGGATGATCCCACACTGCTTTAAGAATGTTGAGGTCCAGACTCGGCGAGGACAAGCCGTGACTCATAGTATTTCATAGCATTAGTTAGAGCTGGGCGATATGAGATTTTTTCATATCACGATATGTTTTTTTCATTTCAGGCGATAACGATATCTATCACGATATAAGCCAAATAACTATATTTGTAAGATTTAAATGTGCCGTTGCTCACAAGTAAAATGTGAAATAATCAGCAGCTTGTTTTTATTTAAATATTTATTTCCCATAATAAGTTCAACAGGGTAGATGTACTTAAGGAACATGAGACTTTTTCAGATAGATAAAGGCAAATATTGCAAACTACACAAAAGGCAGCCGCTAAAGCGTTTAAGTTTCAAAATAGAACAAACGAAACAGACTAAATTGTCAATTCCACTTAGAAACAAAATATAAATTCTAAAAATAAATCTTAGTTTGTTTTACAGAAGAACAGACAAAACTGACTAACTTTTGTCAATATCAAATAAACTGAGAACTAAAAGGAAATTCTCAATCTCTCCTTGTTGTATAGCTTAGCTTTTCAAACAGTTTTAACAGTTACTTTAGTCTGACAAAAGCCGAATGACGAATTAGCGCTTCCAGTCAGAGACTGAGGCTACGTCCACACGTACACGGGTATTTTTGAAAATGGAGATTTTCCGTTTTTGTTTTAAAAAATAATCCCGTCCACACATAAAGGCAGAAATGAAGGAAAACGCTGCTATGAACATGCCAAAGCAGCAGGTGGAGCTAGATTCCTAACCGTGCAGAAATGTTGGCCAATCAGAAGTCTAGAAGCCTCGGTGGGAAAAAGTAAACAAAGCTGGGGCATAGAAGCAGAACAGAGTCGTATGTGTGGAGGGACAGTAACTGTGTGTATATGTAAGCATTTAAACACTGCAGAGAGTAGAATTAACAGTAACAGTATTGTAGAAATTCATTTCACCGAAACAATAACATGGCGCACAGTGTGACGCATGCACCAGTTTATTGTATTTCCAGACTTGCTTTCGGCACAATTTACAGTGCACGCTACTCTGTTTTTTGTCAGACTTGAAATAGCCGAAATACCTTCACACTACGGAACTTCTATGGCTCTTCCGTTCGACAATCTCTCCGGCATTGCAACCATCATCTGTTTTCTCTTCGGTCACGCTCGGTTGATTTTTCTAGTCGGCACACTCATTTCCTCCATTACGCGCTGGCTCCATTACCCGCTGGCTGTTTCCCAAACAAACACACGTGTGGATTGGCACTTGTGCTGTACGTAACAAGTCACGCGACGTGACGCTGCGGCTGTGATTGGTTCGGCTCTGCGCTACTTAATTTGGATTGGCTGACCTTTTTTTTTTTTTTTTTTTTTTTTAAAAGAGGACAAGAGCGGCGAGGTCTATCGCGATAGCTTAATTTCTATCGAGTAAAAGTTATATCGCAATACATATCGTTATCGTTCTATCGCCCAGCTCTAGCATTAGTGTTTTTCCAGGTATGTTTTTACTGCTTTAGTTGGGTGTTCGGGATCATTGTCATGCTCTCCCGATGTCCTCCGTACATGCTGAGAATGATTTGAACCAAAAATTTCAAATTTGCACTCGTCTCTTCGTAAGACATCATGTTCAGTCCAGTTGTGCAATCTGGCATACCTCAGCCTTTTCTCTGTGATTCCCCGAATCCTTCCATTGAGAACATTTCTGATGAGACTTCAGTGAACAGGTGAAGTATTAAATACGAGAGATGCATGTCTCAGGTCCTGTTTCTTAAGGGCATGACTTTCATGTCGGTCACTTGATCTTTTATCCCCCACTTGTCCAGCTTTCTCTGATTTTATAAGGACACACTGTAGACCATGTTTTCAGCTAATAGCTCTTTGAGAATCATCTTGTTGGTGTAAAAAAATTAATACTTGTAAAACTGTGTTATCCTTGTCAGATTTTATAGATTCGATGAAACAAATGGTGACAATTAGGGGTTTTTTTTGATACAGACGGCTAAAGATATAATTTAAAACTAGTTCTTTATTAAGTTGTCTATTGTGTGTAGACACAAGAGTGGTTAATTTCTTGAGTTAGGTGCCTTTTTTTATTCTCGAATCATTTGTAGGTCAGGGTTAAGCAGCTTTAAATAAAAAGAAAAACATTCTTCTGAAAATGATCAAGGCCGGGATTAAAATAATTAAAAAGCCTGGTTTTCACTCTGTTTCTCAAAACCTTGAGAAACAGAGTCCAGAGGCCAAGCTTTCTTGAATTACAAGAAAGTCTGGCTTATTGAAAACAAAATATAAAGAAATAAGGGGCGATTCCAGACTTTTGCACAGAACTTTACTGCACATGCTGTTGTATTGTCACAGTAGACATCTACTGCAAGGCTTTTGTCATCCAGGAAGATGTCTAGAACATGTTAATAAACACACTAGGAACTGGGTAGTAAACTTTCCATTAGCAGAGATCAGCATCAGACATGGCGTGTCTTGGGTAATTAAATGGGGCATGAGTGAAATGCACTCTGTATGATTTTCTGCTGTGTTTCATGTCGCAGAATGAAAGGCAGGCAGAGCTGATAATTACACGAACGCTAAGCCCTTGTCTGTGACTTGCCGACCTACTCAATCGTACAGAAATGGAAGGTGTATTGAGTTTACCCTTCGGATCAGCTTTGTGATTTACCAAGGCTTTGAAGGCTGAGTATGTGCATTAGGATCTTATATAATGAAATATCTCAGACAGCCCTTTGCATGCATATAGAGCAGGTTTCCTAACACATGCAGTCACATGCATGCTTAATTAAAGGAATATAGTGAATGCCCATGTAAATGCATCCAAATAGTCATAAAACCATAGGAAATTGTAATTAAGGTGGAGATTTTCCTTACCACCAGTTTTCTCTCATATACACTTTCAACCCATATCTAAGTCATGTTATTTGTCTAAGCGTGAAGTGAATAATGCCTGAATTTCACTGCTGTTTTCCACGAGTGTTTGGGATTATACTTAGGCCTACTTTTTTAACCTCTTCCTCCGCAGAGTGTTGTGGCTCCCAGCTGTTTGTTATAAAAATGCATGGGCATTAATTGAAAGTTGCGAAGCAGGACACATTGCACCAAACATGCCAACGTCTACTATTCTGTATAAAATAGATAAAGGATTTGTTATTATAAACTTGATATAGACATTCAGGAAAATGCTCAGTATATAGGATTATTTTCGATACTTCAGGGGAAAAATGACAAATTAAGAGGTGTATTTGTTTATAAATCAAGATCAGAGCAATGCTGGTCCGTAAAAATGTACTCAGCTATAGCCCTGTTTATTACCTGTGCCTCTGGTGACTTGGGACCATACTTCCATTGCCGATCAAATATTTGCTAAGGTGGACTGCTGCCACTTCTTCTGATAGACTGTCCTCGAATTCAGTCAGGAGCATAAAACTTTTTAGACACATCTAATTAACACTGACCGTCAACATTACAGGTGGGCAGAACTGATAACATTTGCCCCAACTTTACCATTTTATTAGTCACCATAACATTTATTATACCTGTTTCATTCTTCAATACTGAATATTTGTTTGATAACAGGACTCAGTATACACACTGCTTGAGGTACCTACGATACTAAAAACAAAGTAATAATAATTCATAATTCTGTATCAAAAAACATTGATTCTTGTGACATCTCTAATTTGTTGTGCTATTTTTCTCATGATAAGATATGCTGATATGTTGATAAGATATTCAGCTGAAAGGCTTTAGCGTAGCTAGATGGAGTTTTTCAATCTCAGCTGATTATAAGCAAAATGAGACTTACTTTATTTCAAAATCCTCCCAACTGTCTCTCATCCATATAGCACAGGTCTTCCCATTTTGATCTCAGTGTCTCGTAGCTGTAACTCTTTAACAAGGCTGACAATAGAGGGGTACATTACAAGTCTAGTGGCTGTTGCATTTTTTCTAGGTTTTAAGGCAACATATATTTTCTTTTCATTGGACTTGAATATATATGAAATGGTGTGTTGATTCCAGCATACTGTATTTTTGTCCCTACAGTAGATGCTTTATTTAATAGCGAATGGAGCTCTGAAGCATAGAAATGCAGCGATTTTCGACAAATGACCGGTCAGCCTCCTCTGATGCTTTTGTTTTCATGACAACAAAAAACTGCGTCAGTATGTGCAAGCAATTTTGATGTCACAATAAGTGGTTGCCGGAATTGCTTTCTGTGTTTTCAGGTTAAGACCAACATTTCTGAATAAAACATAATGCATCTATGTCTAATCAAGCCTGCAGTTTTGGAGGAAAAGTGGATTGCACCCTGTTTATTTTTTTCTTTACCAAAGCAAATGATATTTAAAATTAGCAGGAAAAACTGGAAACATGAATATTTAATGCAAACATCCATTATGGAAATGAATGATAAAAACGTCCCGCTTCAGGAAAATCATTTATTTATGGTTTTGACACTGGACAATGTTCAGATTGTGGCTCTGGGGGAAAATGCTTTGTAAAGCTGAGGAGATTTGCTGAAATGGTGAAACTCAAATACAAGCAGAGCTCAACAGTGTATGAGAAGTGGAGGAGACTGGTCATCTAATTTTTTACCAGCAGGAACGGCCATTTGTTATTCATAGCCCTCCCCTGGCTCTTTTGCCTTCGCTGGTCATCTGCTAGGCTAATAAAATGCTTGAAACCCATTTTTGAAGGACAGCCTTGTAAGGGGTTACAAGCCAAAGCCACTCCAGACTGCCGGCTTGATGCTGGGTGATTTCCTGAGCACTTGGCTGGCTGTGCTGTGCTGATCATGTTACACATAACAGGGTAATAAAGAGTGTTGCTGGGCTAGCAACTGCTCTAGTCTAAGATACGCTGATTGCTTTTAGACGGACTGTGCAGAATTTTCAGTTGTTCATTATTTCTGTCAGGATGCAGTTTAAAAAAAACTGATAAATTCTGAATTTTAATAGAATACATGACAGCAAAGCATTTTTAAATGTTAGTAATTCCTTAAATAAAGACTAAAAAGATGCATTTTCATCAAACTGTGTTTCAAGTTCTGGTGACCAGATTCTCTGTGGTGGCAGTGAGATGCTTGTCATCAGTGAGTATGACAGCGGTGTTGTTTAGAGCTCTAATCTAACACAGCTCCAGTGGCAACAGAACCCACATTCAGTGATTTTCTTGGTGATCTCACTTATTGTATTTGGAGCAGTGAAGCTGGGTTTATGCCGCTGACTGGCGTACTGGTCACTTTTGGTGTTACGGTTGGTTGTGCACCTCCCAAGTTTTGCACACAGTAGCTCACCTGGTTCATATCCAACACTGACAGACTGGAGGCGCCAGTGTGTGAGCAGGTCTGTCTCCGGAGGGCATTTGTGTCATCAGCAGGGATTTGTTCGTACTTGCGCTGCACTACTGCATTAGCTCTCATCAAATTGATCCACAGTAAGGGACGGTAAGAAATTTTTGGAAACTTGAACAGCAAATTTGAAACCAATAACGAGCATACGGATTTCCAGATGGCACAAAGGGAGGGAGATTGTTGCGACAACTCGCAAAAGTCATTTTTGCAGAAAACTGTGGAACAAACCCCGACTGTGATTCGATGACGTGCGCTGGCACCTGTCATTAGAAGACGACTCCGGCAAAAGTCTAAAGTTGAATTGCAAAGGGTACAGCACTGTGTTGTTGGCAAAGTTTGCATGTGCAGTGACCACATTGTGACAGATAGTAAGATGGCAGTTGCCATCTGCTTGAGAAAATGGATTTTAACTAAACAAAGGCAGGGGCACATGTGGCATGGGCACGCTCACAAATGCTGCTGATTTAAGGACATAGCTTCACCATGATTTACAGTTACTCTCCTGTTTTCATATCTTCGTCTATTCTCTTTTTATGTGTCTCTTGCTCCACATATGCTGTATCTATATATGTATATACATCTATATATTGTTTTCTCCCTTCTTTTTTAAGCATCCTTTTCTTGGCTGATATGCCTCTGAGCTCCACATGTCTCCTGTCACATCTATCAACTTTTATCAGTAAGCCTGCCACACACACGTGAGCTAACCCGCAATTGTCATGAAATATGAAAGTAGCCCTGCTGTGGCTCTTCGCCATCTTAGCAACCAGCTTCCACTAGCTCTACTTTAATCTTAACAAAGGATAAATAAACGAGCCACATTTTCTTCTAAATAGCTTGGGTACTTCTCTATTTGCATTATGGGAACCACTGTGGCTTAATTTTGTAATAAAAAACTCCTCCATTTCTCTTTTGAACCAAATCATTTTCATCATCAAGAAGCAATTTTAGGTATTTTTATGTATTTTATTTGATATTCTGAGTAGCAGGCAGGAAATGAGAGACGAAATAGAGAGAGGGAGAAATAGGGAACGGCATGCATAAATGTCACTGACCGGGCTTGAACTGGTATTTTATTTATTTATTCCTTTACTTTTATCGTTTGGTTTTATAGAGACACTGCACAATTAAAAGTAATTGGACCAAAGTTAGCGTGCTGGTAATTTGCGTCCATTGTACCTGGTCAGGTAGAAGAAAAAGGCAGCAGAATAACTACAGCTATATATAAACATAAACAGCACAATGAGAAAAACACATCAGTGCACGTCCATGAATGAAATCCATATGATAAATACAACAGATGCAAAGCAATCAGAGGTTACAACGTCTGTATTAATTGTAAACATGGAAAGCTTGACGATTCTCAAATTTCTGTTGGTATGAACTTCCACAGTGCCACTTTAATCGAGGTATGAGTTCTAGTCCTAGTTTAAAATCAGTCATTATGACTGCATCAAGTCATGGCATTACTATATGATTCTTGATTTTACCCTAACTCCTGAGCCACTTCATCATCCCTGATTAAGACTCAATAATATGAAGAAATCCACCGGCCAGTTTTTGGTCACTTCTTCAGCTATGCAATGCTAGGGTTGATCACCTTTTTGCTTTTAAAACTGGATTACATTTTTCGTGGCACAGATTCAATAAGAAGATGGAAACTTTTCAATGAGATTTTGGTCCATATTGACATGATATCGTCACATAAATGCTTCAGATTTGGTGGTTCCACATCCATTATGCATTTCTCCCGAGATCTGATGACTGTGAAGACCGTTTGAGGACAGTAAAACCTCAGCTATGTTCAAAAAACCAGTCTGAGAAGATTTGAGCTTTGTGGTATTATCCCCCTATCTTGGTTGTAAATTTATTTGAGTTAGTGTTGCCTTTCTATCAACTTAAAGCAATCAGGCATTTTTCCTCTGACCTCTGGCATCAACAAGGAATTTTTTGTCCAGAGAACTGCTGCTCACTGGAAAAAAATCCCCGTAGATCAGCACTTTCTGAAACACTCAGACCAGCATGTCTGGCACCAGCAAGCATGCCATGATCAAAGTCACTTAAATCACCTTTATTCTTCATTCTAATGCTCAGTTTGAACTTCACTAGGTAGCTTTGACCATGTCGATGTGCCTTAATGGTGCTATGTTGTTGGCTGATTAGATATTTGCTTTAATGAGCAGTTGAACACCTAATGAGTACCTAATGAAGCATCCAGTGAGTGTATATTACTCTGTTTATTACCCATAAAAGTCAGTTCACTATGAATCACACATTTCACTTATGTTCAGAGGCCTTTTGTGGGCTCCCTCTGACCTCGCCTAAACTCTGAAAGCTAAGCGTGGCAAACTCTTGCTATTGATTAGATGCTGAGTAGTTGAAATTAGGTTGCATTTATAGATTTTAACATAAGCATCTTAATAAGATCAGATCCACAAGATAGAGGAAGAGAAGTCTGCATCCTCCTAATCCAGGCTTCCATTCATCTTATTCAGACCCTTGAGGGCACATGGCTATCGTGGAGGCATAAATCGAATGTATTGCCTCTTTTGTAGTACACAGTGTAGTTTATATAGTCACAAAGCAAATGAATTAAATTTGCAACTGGGGGTGGTGGTAGGAGGGGGCATCAACAGTCAAGTTACCGCCAAGGCTGGCTAGCAGGTGTGAAGCAGTTTTTTCGGTGTACAGTCGTAACAACCCTGAAGAAAAACAAGGTCATCTGCTATTTGCATTTTAGTTTCCTTGAGACAGAAAAAAGCAGCCCATCTGAGTAGCATGCATAATTCATGGTTCATCACTAGTGGCAGTGATAGTGGTCGTCTTCCGGGAAGGGAATGGAACCACTGGTTTGAAAACTATAAATAAATAAATAAAACTTTAAAATGTTTTTTTCTTCTTCCTATATGTGTTATATGCAAAATTATGGCTGTGACCTCTAAAGCGGTATTCCATTTAGAAATGATGCTTCATTTTCAGAGTTCACATTTAACTTGAATCTTTGCAGTATGACTGTGACATGCTTTCTGTAATGGATACTGGCTCTTGGGTTTAACTTTCAAGCGTATAATGTGTCTCTGCTTAAAACTGTAAAGGTTTTTTGGTGCAGTTTAAAACTGTGACTCATGAATTGGATTTGAATTCATGTCACTTGAGGGATTTGACTGGCTAATGAATGGGCCGGGACAACGTGCTTATTAATGGGAGATGGATTTCATAGGACTCCATGGGGAAGGATGGAAATGCTGGCCTTGACCACTCCTATTACAGAGCCATTAGTGGATCTCTTCACATTTTGTACAATCTCTGCACTTACATCATCATCAGAGACAAAATGTGACCCAGTAGGATTATTCAGCTTTCCGGTGTTAGAGCTGAAATGATCTTTACAAAATCGTTGTCTTTGCAGATCTAAATCTGAAAAAATGTCACTGTTGTAAATGAGTTGTACATTTTAACTGTTAATAAGGTTTAATTTTGCCGAGTGTTAAGGATAGTTTCTGCAGGAAGGTGATTTTAAAAAAATATCTTCAATGTGGTCAGTGGAGGCATGAAATAACATTTATGGAAACCAAATTTAGCCATTTAAAATGGCTAACGATGTTCTGCTGGCAACCTTGCATCTGTGAACTCCTTGAGTGCAGAGCCCTCCCAAACCCCCTTGCAAATACTGCTTGAATAACATGACAAAGAGCCGGAGGTTGGTTGACACGGGGTGTGAACATCCCAATTCCCAATCCGAGCAAGCATCCGTCAGATGCGCTCGAATAATTCTGATCCATCCATTTGTGCTGTGACCTCCTTGACATCAGTCTGATCCTTGCTTTTTGAAGTCTAACTCCAAAGATAGGTATTTTGTCATATCAAAACATGTCAGTGTGACTCCCGCAGAGGGTGGCTAAAAACCACAAAAGGGCTTTAGCTTTCACCTTTCCCAGGCTTGACACTTGACAGGACGCCATCAGCCGCCTGTTCATAGGCAAGCTGAAAGCTAGGCCTTGTCTGTCAAAGTTACAGGACGTCAGTATTATGAATACTGATGAAAAATCTTTAAAAATGAGTGAAGCGTGCAAGCCATGTTACACATACTACTGACACTGAGGTCCAATCGTGCCTTAAATATCATGCTGTAGTATGAAATAGATCTGTCCTATTTAAGGCGAATTATAATCTGCTTGTATTTTTCCTGGATGCTTCCACTGAAGGTCACCTTGCTCATTTGGGAAATAGTCACCATGGCTACATTAGTTAGAGGGGTGCGCTGATTTCATTAGAGATGAGATCTCATGAGGATGCTTGGAGGACAGTGAGCACAGTGCAGGAAAGAGGAACATGGGGAAATTATCTGTTGGAGAGTAGGCGGAGATGGGCAAGTTTTTGTCTGAAGCACTTTTCATCTATTTTACCCTGTGCTAGCATTTTAAATATACTCAACCTTAAAGTTTTTCAACTTTAAGACTTGGAAGGGGATGCCAGCAGCAGTCTTCAGGGTTTAGCATTTTTGGGTCTACAGCTAAATTATTTTTTCCCCCATGCAACCATACCCTGTGCCAACAGATTTTTAATTAAGTTGCTCAGGTTATCATTTTCTCCAACAGCAGGAACACAGGAACATGAGTCAGAGCTGTTCAAGCTAAAAATGAAATCTACAAAAGGTACCCAGCAGAGACTTGAAACACTGATAGTGCTGTGGAGTGATGTTTTTACCAGTAGGTCCCCACTTTGTTTTTACTGTGTAACTGCTCAAGGGCATATGCACATCCACATTTTGAGCTTGCAAAACACTCGCTGGCCTTGCATTTCATGTTATTCTACTTATCAGCATTGGTGCCTGTGATGTACAAAGAAGCATCAGTGAAAGCAAGAAATCTTAAAGTGGAAGTTTTTTTTATGAGGAAAACAAAGTCTGGGTTCACTGAAATTACACCTGCTCTTGAACCAAAACATTAGCTCTGAGAATTATATATATATTTTTAAATAAATTCTTACTGTAGTCTTTGTAATGAAGATGTTCTTCTTTGCTACAAAAGAGAGAAAAAGAGAGAAACAAAGCAGAGAGCAGTCGAACAGAGAGAAACTAGTTCAACCGTACATTAAAACCATTGTGGAGACTGCTGAGCTGATGGTAAGCAATTTGTTCATAGACAACATCAGCTCTAAACAAAATTATTAAAGAGCTAATGGTTTGTTGCTGTTGTTAGATAGGCTTCATTCAAGGTCGTCAGTGACTGCATTATTTCCTGAGGTTAGTTGTAAAAGGGTTTTCCCAAATCTATGTTTTTAGGATTGGCTGCTGCAGTGCTGTTCCAAGGAAAAAACTCTTAGCAATGGCAGTGAGTTCAGTTTTGGTGAAGATATAGAGGGATAAGATGGAAGTATCCAAAAGGACCAAAAAAGCTGGAAGAAGAGGAAGTGAATGATTACAGGATTCTTTCCTTGGTTAAACACCAAAAACTTTCACAACATCTAGCCAAGACAAAAACACTGTCGAGGAGGTAGATGTGTCATTGTCAAAGATCAAGAGATGCCTTCATGAGTATAAATAGAGTGTTTACAACACAAGTAGAAAACCACTGGTTACACTCAAGAACAGGAAAGAGATATTAGACTTTGCTGGAAAACAAAGATTAACTTGTATCAGGATGACGGAAAGAGAGAGGTATGTGGGAGTAACATGCCACATCACCACATCATCAGACACGATGGAGCCAATGTTATGTCATGGACATGTATGGCTGCTAGTTGAGCCGGTCACTAGTATTTATTGATGATGTGACTGTAGACAGAAGTAGCAGGATGAATTGTGAAGTGTACAGAGCCACGTTGTCTGATCAGATCAAGTAAAAAATGCAGAACTGATCAGTGTTCACAGTGCAAGTAGAGAATGACCCAAAGCACAAGAGTTTCCCAAGGCAAAGGAATAAGATAAGATAAGATAACCTTTATTAGTCCCACACGTGGGAAATTTGTTTTGTCACAGCAGGAAGTGGACAGTGCAAAAGTTATGAGGCAAAAATTAGAATACAATAAGAATAAATACAGTACACAACTGTACAGAATAGAATAAAATAAAATACTATATACAGTAGAATAAAATAAAATAAATATACAATAAGATAAAAATAGAATACAAATACAAATACTATATACAACTGAGTAAATAGGATATCTTTCAATGGCCAAGTCATCTGATATCAACACAATAGTGCATGCTTTTCAGTTACTGAAGACAAAACTGAATGCAGGGTGACCCACAAACGAGCAGCAGCTGAAGGTGGCTACAGTAAAGGCCTAGCAGAGCATCTCAAGGGAGGAAACACAGCCTTTGGTGATGCCCATGGGTTCTAAACTTGAGGCAATTACAGAAACTGTGCAGTTGTTGAAATACTTTTAGTCTTAAATGTATGTCTAAAATGGTAAATGGCCTGTACTTGTATAGCGCTTTACTAGTCCCTAATGACCCCAAAGCGCTTTTACACATCCAGTCATCCACCCATTCACACACTGGTGATGGCAAGATGACAGAGGCGAGGCTGCCGAACACTAGCGCCATCGGGCCCTCTGACCACCACCAGGCAACGGGTGAAGTGTCTTGCCCAAGGACACAACGACCGAAACGGTTCAAGCCGGGGCTCAAACCGACAACCTTCCGATTACAAGGCGACCACCCAACTCTTGAGCCACGATCGCCACACATGTCTACTAACATCAATCTCTCTTGTGGCCAGTTTGCCAGGCTGTGGTTTTCATGCAAGCAGGGATTCCCTGTTATTTTTGCCATACTCAATTGTTCTTCCATGTATGGCTGCGTACACGGCTAGGGAAGTAGTCAGTCACAGTTGATTTCATTATTTTCTAAATGCAGCAGCATTAAAAAATAGACACACATCTGCAGGGCATCTTAGGGAACTGGATGACTGTGGCCTACTTCCTTCCTTTCCCTCCGGAGTTCCCTACTTGCCTGTATGCATCTACGTCATTTTGCGCAAGATGACTCAAGGATTAACTGTACCTTAACAGATATATTTCAGGAGCTGCAGGGTTCTGAAAGTGTTAAAAAGAAAGCTGGAAATGCTTAATTTATCTTGACAATGTGAGACACAACTCAGTTTTCTCCACTGTTCATTTGACTAAATATGATAACTAAATGAATCTGAATATTTATCTATACATTTTCGTACCAATAACATTCATAAATATATATGTACAGGTATCAGGAGAAAGCACAATACTCATGACTTGTAACCTGTATGAGGTGCGCGGTGTATTTACTCTTTCATTTCATCATATTTTTGTGGACTTCAGGAAGTTTCTGGGCTGCAGCTTTTCGTCATGAGCCAAATCCCGCGCGCGGGTAGTCAGGGTTTTATAAAAAATTAACAACCAGAATTCAGAATTTATCACTTCTGGTCTCTCATTCACACTCACATGCACACGTGTAGACACACACGACGTACAGGATGAACTGTGTTTTTCAGCTGCATTCACACAAATCCTGGCATGCAGTAGCTTCCCGCAGGGTAGAGTGTGAAGGTGCGAGTTTGTTTATTCGCGCCTCGAAATGTAACTACTGCAAAACAATTGGAAGATGTTCAAGCTAACGAAGATCCCTCATCATGCAGTCTTCAGCTGTGCGCTCACTAAATGCAAAAGGACTGTTGTCTCTATAGCATTATGTTATGCTGACCAATCAATGTGCTCTAGACTCCAGATTAAATTCACCATTGTCCTGGAATGTATCCCAGTTGACGGCAGGCGAGATGTGGAATATATTTTGGACAGCTTGCCAGTCCATCACTGTGCAAACAGAGAGACAGAGAACTGCACACACACTTGCATCCACATTATGGCCCATTTAAAATCATTAACCTAACATGCATGCAAGTCTTCGGAGTGTGGGAGGAAGCCAGAGTGCCTGGAGAGAATCCAGGCAAGCACAGGAAGAACCTAGAAATGTCGTGAAGTGACAGGACTAAACACACCACTACCATGCTGCTTTGTGTTTTTAAAGGTAGAGTGGAATATGACCTTAAAGTACCTTAACGATATTTTGTCCCTCAGCGTTTTCTGCACTCACACAGCAAGGTTCTGCTTGAGGTTACGGATGAGTTGACAGTCTGAAACCACACTATTCTCATACAGTGGGTGTGCTATAACAGACTGAAATGTCACCTATTTGTCTTCTTTTGTCATGCTCCATCTGTCTTTTGTCCTTACTATCAGGACTCACAATAGCCACAAATGGATGACGTGAACGTTAAAGAAGAGGCAGCGTAAAAAGAGAGCAAATCATTTTTATGCCCATCACATTGTTAAAAATCCAGTACATACCCTGTAAATCAATGATAGATCTTACAGGAAGCTTTAGTACATTTCAGAACTTCAGACAGCTTTGCTATATCTACAATCAAATAAATGCTTCAGTTGTGCACTGCAGTGCGTTTTTAAATCTGTGAGCAGCACAGTTTTCAAATAATACATAGAAAGTGTGCCATAATGAGTGAGGTATATCCTCTAGCATATTTCCCCTGAGCCAGTATTTAATAAGGCTGTAGGTCTGAGCATCATATTGAATAACTGTTTGCCATCATCAGATGGGATTCTCTGATGATATAAAAACTGCAAACTTGACCATACTCCTGCACTAAAGGCGCTTCCACCAGACCACCTTCAAAGGTAGTGCTGACTTTCTGGCCTATTCTCCCAGGTGAAAGTCCTCTGCTTTACGCATTGTGCCACCACGCATTAGTTCTTCATTCAGTTTTTTTTAGCCTTTATGCTGCATTTCTGAAGAGACCAGTGGTAGTCTTTTGTCATGTCCTCAAGAGGTACAAGCGTCTACCTTCCTCTGAACGCAGTGGGACTACAGTATGCTAAAAGGTTATTATGGATTTCTGGCTAATAATGTCAAAAAAAATAAGTGCTTTTTACACCAGCTTTAATATCACGGACTCATGCATTGTCGTGACTGGAATGAGTAGCTATAAAAATACGACCTTAGATTTCCTTCCTTTCACTCCAAAGATAAATTTCAACATTAATATAAAAAAGAAAACCTCTGAAGCACAGACGGTGCAGTGGGACAGAAAACCCACCAATTCTTGACTTATTTTATTGTGGCGGATATGACCGCCTTCTTTGTTTCTGTGGTGAAATCTGATCTGTTTTTACCGCGTCACTGATCCAGCTACGGCAGAGATCGATTGGGTGATGTTTAATGTGCATTCCATTTAACTTTTGTTTTTCCACAAATAAGTAGTGTAATATATCCTAATCCGAAATCGTATACCAAATTGGGGTGGAAATTATGCGTGCGGTATTTCTGGTTGTGGCTCAATTGGACTTGAAAGTGAATGTGCAGACAGTTTGATGGTGACTGAGATTTACTGAGCTCTAAATCGGGTGATAGAGTGGTGGTGCTATTGCTGCTTTAATAAGCACATTTTGTCCGTGCTTTGATGATTCAGAAAGAAGCGTGCTTTTTCTCTTTTTTCGTGGTGAGTTACATACCAAAAGAAATTGCAAGACTCTTGTCCGGAAGAGGCGTTTTAGAAGCTCTCTAAATTCAAAAGTCAGGGTTGACAGCTTTCAGGTGAGGAAAGAATGTACTCACAACAGAAATGGAGACAGGAAAGAGCTGTCTTAGTTAAAATTTTGTTACTTTTATCCAGATTTCTGCCGTCTGCTTTAATTGGGAGCATGTCTGAACAGCGGCAAATGCTCTCTATTGTAGACAGCAGAAATATAAAGAATTAAGAAGGTCAAATATTGATTTAATAAATGTGTTGTTTCATGCTGGCAAAGTGAAAGAACCACTGGAGGGGTGTCTGGGTTCTATAATTGGAAATTGCCTTGTTGCTGCGCAGAGGGAAGTTGACTGGCTGGGCAGAACATAACACAGCTGATGGTAAAACTTTGGTTCTTTTCATACAAAGAGCACCTTGTGCTTGTGTTGCACATTTAATGTGCAACTTTGTAACTCGTTTATGGCTCCTGAGAGAAAGACAAGTTCATAGATGTTTCCTATGAAAAGGCATGTAATCATTTGTCTTGATGCATGCTCAATCATCCAGGTAAGTAAACACCACAATCTGTTCTTCTGTCTCCAGTAGCCTCACTTTTCCACAGTATTTGTATTCTGGTTATATCGAGAAATAATTACGGCATTCTAAAATTACGCCCATCATATTGTATTAAGTTGGTATTAATTACTAAAGATCAGGCAATGGACAAAACTGTTTTGGACTTCAGACTCTATTTGGCACAGTTAGCTGTTAGCTGAGGACCAAAATAATCCATCGACTGGCAAACTTTAAAGCTGATATTCCAGTCCAAAATATAAAAATGTAACACAGAAACAGAAGAAACAGAAAGTTAAGAAATCACTAAGGAGCTAGAGAGTTGGAAATCTGATACTCTATGAATTCAAGCAAGAGTTTATATTCAAAGAATAAACCATGTACCTCCGCGGATGCGGCAGAGGACAAAGGAAACACAGTACTATATTGTATATACAGTTTATACAGTATAGTGCTGTATGTACACCTGCGAGGTGTGAAATGAGAATGAAGCTGAGCATAAAGAGAAAAAAAACACAGATGAGAACTATCAGGATAGCCATGCAGTAAGAAGTAAAGCACAGACAGCACAGGAAACTATCTTTCACAGGAAATGACCAAAAGAGACATATTAGGAAACACGGAGACGAGAAAAGTCACACCAAACGTGAAGACAGAGGCCAGGGAACACTGGAGGACGAAGGCATTAACACTGAAAGACTAGACAGGAAGTAACACATAGGGAAACACTGAGGGAACTAAGCACACAGGAAATGACCAATTCAAACGTAAGCTGGAGCTAAATAAAGACTAAGGACTCAAAACTAGGACTAGAAGATCCTTTAAACTCTCTAAATAACATAAATACCAAACAATGAAGAAAACTCACATGAAAAACTCTCTGAAGCTCTAGTGTGCAGGAAAACCTAAACAGAAACCCTAACTAAGATACATTAACAAAGCTCAATGACAGCAAAACACTGTTTAGAGCACCTTTAGTGGCTGTGAAAACGTTCTCATCTGAAATCTGGGACAAAGTGAAGAACATTCAGTAGAAGAGGAAGAGGTGAAGTGCACCAATACTGAGAGAGATTAATTGTTAAGAGGCAAATTCAGTCACAATACTCAAATCTGAAATGTGTCATCCATTTTAATGATTAAACAGACGAATAATGGTTGAGTGGGTGTGAATTAGATTATATGTCATGTGTTTTTTAGATTTAATATGAGCAGAATTGCCCTCGTGAGCTACTTGAATTTCAAGAATTATGAACAAAGCCCAAATTTCATTACAGTAGGTAATTTTAAAAAATGTCTGTAAAACAAATAACATTGTTAGGAGGTGACATTGATAAAATATTTTGCCAGATGGCAGGGAGCAATATATTCAAATAAATTGAATATATATCGAATATATTCGATTGAATGTTATTGTTTTTGGTTCCAGTGCTTGGTTCACCCACCATAGGTTACTGCCTCTGATATGCTGCAGATAGTGTACTTGTATTTGTAGTTGTGCTTAAGATTGAAATCACTGCTAACCGGTCTAAAATGAATCCAGACGTGTGGCTAGATACACACGTAAGCATGCACTTTGGCTCTCTATTTACACGTAAACGGTGTTTTGGATCACTGAAATCTCAGGTATGAAAAACTCCTGCCAGGATGGACGTTCGAGATGCGCTCTGACATTGCTTCATATTCTTTATTGACGTCAGACTGTGTTATATCACAGCCTGTTGCTTTGGCATGTTCTTGATAATGCTTTTTGAGGTTTTATGTGGACGGGCATATTTTTCAAAACTGACCTGGAAAAAGTTTTGTAAAAAATACCCGTGTACGTGTGAATGTAGTCTCATGGTCCCATGACTAAAAACCTGAAAACTGTTGGGTAAACACTCTGTTATTTTGGAGAGATGCACAAATAAATTGCCCCATGACACTTAAAATGTCACAAAAGGCTTCAGGCACTTTATACAGCCGTAGTGCCTTTGAAATGAACTTAATGAGCTAATGTTGTTTGTTTATAAGTCGAAAAGCATATTAAATGCATTTGGTATTCTAATTGCAATTTACATTCAAGTGTTTTAAAATTCCAACAGCGTGGTTTATGAACTGTTTTTGTTATCCGACAGGTTTTTCTCTTTATCCGTGACATTTTTGTTTCTAAGTGGTCTCTGTGGGGGTCAACCTGTCCCTGCCATCTGGCTAGAGTAGTTGAAGTGTTACGAGGTCCACTCCTCTGCAGATGTCTGTTACCTGATATGTACTCCACTAATGAGAGAGAGCTACTAAAATTAACAGGCTTTCTGCATCTTCCCACAGCTGAATAACAAAAGCACCAAGGGCCTGTTTTGTCCTGCAACTGGTAAGACATATGGACTGAGCAGAAATGGAATATGCTACTGTGTTGTGCTTTAGTCTGCTCCAAGTGGCTTTAAATCAAATAGATAATGCACGAAGCTGAGGCTAATGAGCCTGGGGTTTTAAACTCTGTGCAGTCCAACACAATTGTTAACCATTTCCTCTGTATCAGAAATTGTAAGACAAATCATCGCCATGTATTTCAGCTGTAGACATTTTATCTTTACACATCAGTAGTGTAATGCTGCATGAATTTGTTTGCAGTAATAACACAGATGCAAAGGGACTTCCTAATTTAATGTGGGCCCCCATAAAATGGCACACAGACACAGCTTTTTCCTTTTGCTGGTGACCTCGGCCGCCTGTCATTGCTTTGTTACAGACTGATTATGTTGTAAGCGGGAACGATTCCTTAGGGGCTGTAGTTATATATTAAAACCCTTCTGGGGATATAGTTGTTAAATGTCATCAAAAAGCAGTTGTGAAACTAAAAGCTTGTTGGGTTCCCTGAAAAGCCAGTGCTCTACAAACAAACACAGCAGTGCAATTAGTCTCTCTGTTTCCTTCAGCTATTATTGAAAAAAGAAAAGCATTAAAATCAGCAATTCAGTTATGCGCATCTCAGTGAAAGACATTACGCAACTGCGTTTAAAACTTTATTTTGAAAAGTTATGAAATAATTAGAATGATGAAGCATTTTTAAGAATGCAAACTACAAGGATGCAACTCTCTTAATCAAGTCTCAGTCTCCCTTTGGTTCATGAATACTGTAAAAGACAAAACACATAATTAGCATGAATACTTAATATGTTTTGAGTTATCCTGCGTGCATTCAGATCCACTCAAAAAACATGGATGAAAACAGAATTGTGCTGGGGGACAGTTACTGTATTCACGGTACTCACATTTTATACCATTGGTATATTTAGTGGTAGCCTCTTATTGCAGAATAAGGTGTCATTCTTACATGTTTAGTGCTACAAAAAGCTTTGTAGTGTTTGTCCTTGGCGAGATGGCTGAAAAGGTGATAAAGTGCATCTGTGCACAAGGAGATGTTGAGAGGTAGCTTGCAGTGTTGAGGTCAACAGAGGTCATTTCACAGAGGTAGTGTGGTGCTTTGCTTATTGGTGATGCATATCAATGCAGTGTGAGATGTAATAGTGTTTTACTTGACGAATCAATCAGGGCCATTGATTGTGTTTGGGCCTCTTGAACACTTAAGTCTGCGTTGATTCCACCCAAATGGATTGCTCTCAGTCAGTGCACCAGTGCGCAGACCGACATTTCACATCCATGGCATTTTCAAATGCTTTATCATTAGATGTCACTTTATTTATGATGAAAACAATGAGTGCAGTGTGAGGCTCACATCAGCTGACATGAACAAATGAGTGTCATATCCCTGGGCAAAATTAAAACGCATTATCATAGACAGGAAAATGTAATGTTGACTTTTTGTTGACACTGTCATTGAGGTGTTGACCTTATTTATTATTGATATTGTAGGGACGAGTTAAATGTGAGCTTAATTAATAAACAAAGCCCTTGGTGTGCATGAGAGAGAGAACGTGAGCATCTGCCAAATTCCATATTAAATGTAACAAACTGCTCGTCCAGTTTTGAACAGATACTTTAGACAGATTTTAAACGAGTGGTTATTTTCAGCTGCTGATGAACGAACACATGGCAACATCCTGCAGGCGTGCCTGCTGGGTGCTACCATCCGGTTGAACCTACCTGCTTGTTAAGTGATGACGTATCAACTCTGTTTCCAGATCCAAGCGTCCATTGATTGAGGCTGTGTTATAATGCTTTTTGTCTCAACAGAAACATCTTTAAAAATCAACATTTTAAAAAAATCCCCAAAAGTAATCTGTGGTCTCTTCTGTTATCTCTAAGGATTTTATTAGCATTATTTATATAAGGTGCGTCTTTATGTTTTTAAAGCTTGCGGTGTACACTACAGCCCATGGGCTCACGGTGTCCCACACATCAAATTTTTGAATGCTTCAGATAAAAAAACACTCTGGCTAAGATTTGGTTAATGGTGTTTGTCTCTGCTTGTCTTGGGTGCACTTAACACAAACTCTTATTAACAACAAGTCAACGGTCATCCCATATCTTTGCTGCCAAAGGCGACATTCTGCCACTGCCAAATGACATTGTTTAATTCTCCAGCTTTTTTGTGTCTAAAATTATAGCACTCCCATATGGAAAAGATATATATAAATCTTATAAAGTTTGTATCTGTCTTGTGTGAAACTTGTATGAAAAGCATACAAGAGTGAAAACAGATATAAGATCCCTTGAAAAATTATATAATGAAACTTGTATGTTTTGGATACTTACTAAAACAATATATGAAAGTAATGAGAAAGTGGCCACTTTCATGAGTAAATCATATAAGTTTTTACTATTTCTTTTCCATATGGGCTGTTACATTTGTTAGTTTTTTTAAGCTAGCAGTTCTATTAGCTAGCAGAAATTCCAATGCTGCCAAACCTTCTAGATCCTTCTTCACGGATAGCTAGCCGTTAAACTTTCTTGTGACACCTCGGAGAACAGAATTTGAACTATTTTACTGTAGAAACGTCTCAGAATTGGCTAATGAAGTCAGACGATATAAAAACAGACACACAGATAAGGCATGTTTGGAGATAGCAAGAGAGATGGAAAGGCAGGGATGTGGAGGTGAGAGTAGGGATTTTAAATATAGGGACTGGTAAAGGGCTAGCTTCTATGATCCTGATATCATTTATTATGATAATAATTACTAGAGTCAAGGAGACAAACTATTTCTGTTGCTTGCTTGAGCTTTCTGAATTTAATGTCCACAACCTGCTTTTTTATGTCTGTTTTTTGTTTTATTAGAATATGTGCACACTAAAAGCTTTGCTGATTTTAAAATTCCTGCCATAGGGTATGTTTTACTTTCTTCCTATTAGTGGCAAAGCCTGTCTAAGCATTTAGCTAGGGACTGAAAGGTTCCACTCCTGGTTCTGAAAATACCATTATGGGGCTTAGCAAACAGACATGGAGGATAAATTTGCTCCACTTTCTTTTCATCTTTTCAAAAAAAGAAGAAAAAATGAAAAACTTTTTTTTGAAGACTTTGCTTCATGTTTCAGCCCTGAACATGAAGCTGCCTGCAGTTTAAGACAAGTAAAGCTTGATATATTTCACTATACTATATCACTATACTATGTAAGACATTCTACTCTACAGCAATGATAGACAGCAACCGCAATCTAATTTTTGCTGTAGATGTAACGAGCGAGTCAGTGACAAGCACGCAGAAGTAATGTACATGATATCACGAACACAGTCTCATTAAAATGTAGTTTATTTTAGAATTAATATATCTATTGCATTATGTGTCTCAGGCCCTCATTAATAACAGCCTGCAAAGCTGAGTATGGTAACTGAAGTAAAAGGTTAACTGTGTATGTGTTTATGTTCTGGGCAGCTTTCCTCTTAGTAACAGAAGGTTGGCCAGCAGACCAGTCTGCCAGGCAGCCATATAACCAATTCCCCAGCCAGAGGATGATAGAAACAGCAGCCAGTTATTGAGTCGGAGTAGAGTATGGCCGATATTTTGGTAAAAGAGTATCATTTTTGTGTTTCTGTGTTATCACATAGTTTGTCCACGCAAGCATATTCCACATATTGTGTAGAGTTGATGCACGGTCAAACGGCGTTTCACAATAAGCTGATTAATAGTTTGTACCAAACATTTTATTATAATTTTTTTCTTCATAGAAATCAGTTTCGGCATCCGTCCCAAAACTCTAGGATCCGTTGGGCTCTAAACCAAATTTTCATTCGGAAAGCAAGCTGCTCCTCAGGTTATCCACCATCTGCTTGCCACGTCTATTAGTTATTCAGTCAGTCATCCATACATTCCTCCGTCTTTCAGTGTGTAACAAAATAAAAATCTCTAGTGTTGCTCCTGGGTCCATTTGGACGCCACAAATGAGGGGCCATTATTGTGCTCTTTTACTCTGCTCGGCTACACTGTCAATGTTCTTGCATGCTAAACTCCCTTTTACCTATGTTTTTTTTTCAGTGCCACACAGCTGCTTTTATCTTTCTGTTTTTGTTCTTGTTTGTATTGCTTTTGATGTGTGAGCATGACCGGGGGCACGACTCATGGTCTGGCTGACAGATTGAACAAATATAGTTGTTTGAATCCCAGACACGTTAGCACTGCAATGAAACGGTAGACTCTCTTCTCTTTTTCCCAATGTATACAATGCTTTCTGAATGAATGTTTTCATGTTTTTTAGAACTGTTGAATGAAATGGCACCCTCTTTTTGTACAGTGTAGTTCTCAGAAATGTGCCTTTTGGATCTTTTTAGCCCTTACTGTTGCTCTCTTGCTTTCCAAGCAAGAGAGCAACCTTTGACTTGCTTAATTATGGTGATTTGTCAGAACAGAAATGTGTACCTTGTCTGGTTGAACCAATGAATGCAGATGCTGCAGATGCTCCGAGGAAAGGTGGTCAGGGATCTAAAGGAGGAGGGAGAGACACTCAAGTTTATTTAATATGAAGCAAATATCAGCCAATAATTATTTCAGATGCACATGTTGAAATATGGTAATTGCCAGGCTGGAGCTTTTCTGTAATCTGAAAATCACGCAGCACTTTGTACTTTCATTTGATCCGTGTAAATTTGATTTGGTGCTGTGAATGTAATCACCCAGGGCTAAAAGGAATGAAATTGTAAAAGAATCAGTCAGAAATAACATTAATGTGTGGGAGATGTCCGCACAGCATATTCTACAAACGCAGCTAAGAGCAAGTCATGAATAAGTTATGACCCCGGCAAACCTTGCATACAGTACACGAAGGTGCTAATAGGCTATACATCACAGAGGCCCAATGAGAAATGCAGGTGTTATTTGAAGTTCGAAGAGACTGCATAATGTCTTTACACCAGAAAAGACGAAAGTGGAGCCGTTTTAAGTGGCTGCTCTGTAAAAAGCACGTGTAAAAAAAGCAGGACATATTTGAGAAGCTCCACTCTTTCTCTGTGCAACATGAGTGTGAACTCTCGACTTCCCCAGAATCTCTTCAACTCTCTACCTCGGTCTCTTCTTGTTTTATTTTACCTCACATAAAATGATCCCCCCCCCCAAAAAAACGTTTTTGCATTTTTATTTAACGTAACTTTGTTTCACATAAAATATTAGTTCAAAAGACCAAGAAAAAAAAAAATTCTCACTTGTCAGTGCATTTCAAGAGGTTTTTTTTTTTTTTAAGACAACTTGTCACATTTTTGTTGTACTTTTTAATGTCTGTGTAGCCATTTAAAAAGTTTTTATAAAAGGAAAAAGAGAACTTTAATGTAGTTGGTAGAAGACATTAATAGGATTCCTGGTTTGACAAGGGAGTCTCAGTGCCACAGGAGGCATGTGTGTGTAAGAGAGCGCTGCATGCTTCAGTAAGTGCTTTTGCAACAAGATGATTGTGCTGTCAAAAGTGTGCATATTAAATCCTAACTGATCGCGGGTAACCCCGTGTGGGTATTTTCTTTTTTTTTTAAAAGATAGGAAAGGTTTGTTATTTTGAGAAACACACTTACTCACTTTATTACCTGAGAAGATTGAGGCCACTCTCGCATCTCTCTTTTAAATATGAGGTTAGTGAGCTTATCAACGAGACTAGATGCAGGGGGAAGCAGCAAGTCTGTCCAAACACAATCTGCCTATTTGTGAGGCTTGTTGTCAATGTAAGGTTGCTAGGCAACTCTAGGAGACTCCAGGAAGTCACTGTGCCTGGTCAAAAAAATAGTGTCACAAACTGGCTCGAACAAAAGTGAGAAGTAGGGAGTCCACACAAGAGACTGGCTTGGATCAAATTAAATTTAAAATAAAAATGAGCCAAAGGGTCGGAGGGTGGAAGTTAGCAAAATCAGCAGATCAAGTAGCAAATATGTGTCGTGTGTGCTGTGGAGTTGTTAAAGATCGTATAGATGAAAACAAGGTTGATACTCGGTAGACACACAGAAGGGAATGCAGGGGCCGGGTGAGCTGAGCAAAGCTTCATTTACAGGTGTCCATATGCTCAGATCTACTGCAAATGATGCAAAAAAACCAAAAACAAACCGCACATACTACATCGATGCACATATGTGCAGTCCTCCAAGCTTGTGTGCACTACACTATGCATAGATCCGAGGCTGACTGACAGCCACAGTGGCAGGACTAAAGCAGTAACAGTCATATTAACGGTTATTCCACTTCTTTGCTATGTTGATGTGTGAGTAAGACCTGAGCAAATGCGGTATCATGTTGCAGCTGTTTGCTAACAACCATCCCATAGCCGCCATTGTACTCCGTGATACACTATGACAAGGTCCAAATTACTGTGAGGAGTATTTCTCAAGTCTGAGCAATGCTACATGACTGTAGCTTCATGTTTAGTGCATGTTCATAAGAGCTGTAAAGATGCTTTCATCTGACTCCCAGCAAAAGCAGATAAGCATATTTTATTATTTTTAAGCGTTTAAACATGCCTTATTTTAAACAAGTGATATGAACAGGGCATTAAGAGTGAATTTTATGGCTCGGTGTAAAGTGTGCAGAGGCTGGTGTTGCAAAGTCAGCATGTTTTCAGGGCATCTACATTTAGGCATCAATGTATATGAGCCTCATCTAAAGACACCTAACGTTTTACCAGCCCACTGTGAAAAACACCCACTGCTAACTCTAGCTCAGCAAGGAATCAGAAGAAGAAGAGCAGTAAATATTCTGTGACGATGTGAGCAAAAACACTGGATGTGCGCGGCGTCCCTGAACATGATTCGCTTAAAGAGACCACAGAGGAGTGAAGAGGGACAACACCGGAGAGGACAAAGAGCCCGTCACCCCACCCCCCACTCTTCCTCCTCCTCCTCCATCAGGCTCAGACAGGGTCATACCGACCATGTCCTCTGGGGCCACAAGAATGACATGTTGGGAGGGGAACGGGGATGGAGGAAGGGGGAGAGGATCAGTGGGAGGCAGAGTGGATGATGCTGCTCTCTGAGGCTCAGAGGAGTCAAAGGCTAGAACAGATATTGTAATGCTCTGTGATAAAGCAGAGAGCAGGACAGCTGCGTCTCGAAAAGTAACGTGATGATGTGAGGATATCGGACATAAAGCTATCACTGCAGCGAGCATGTGCGCTCACGATTAGATTAAAACCACTGTGCTGACTCTTCAGATGTTATCGTGTTAAAAAAAAAATTAACAAAATCCAAAACTGAGTATGCTTGATGAGTTGATTGGTCCTTGAGTAGACAAACATTACATATGTCACTGTATTTCTGCCTCAGAAGAAATCTGATGATCTGAAGTGGGTGGAAGAAAACCTGTTTTCTTCCAGACATCCCAGCCAGCCAATTCATTTTATGGATTATTCTCCCTTGACAGCAGGCACAACACACACCATTAACTACCACGTGACCCCCCACACACTTCATGGCATGGCCTCTTTCATCTTTCTTGCAGGCACAAACACAAATATTAAAGGCTAAAAATAATAATGAGCGCAGACAGTCGTGCTATTCAAAAAAATCAGCAAATTTCCACAGCACTGTGATAAAACGGTTGCTGTCAATAGGTCTAGTAAGGAATGAATTTTACTCTTAAGCTATCATGAGAGTAAAAGCATGGCTAGTGTGTATTACACATCAGTGTGCCAAGTTTTTTTCATTTTTTTTATTGGCCATATACAAAAAATAGGCAAATTGTCACCTCACCAGCCTCCTCTTGTCTGTCCCAAGCCCTTCAGCCTGATTTGGAAATGAATCTCAATATCCCGTGCTGATGGATGTCTCATTTCTTAAAATGCATCTGGAAGAGACAGGACAGAGGAGCTATAAACAGCTGTTTTCACAGCTGGAATAGTCAAAACGCACTGGGTGTAGGATACAACTCATCCCTTTTGTTTATTAGATGATTCAGTTATTTCACGGTGATCAAACTCTCTGTCCTTCACTGTCTGTGTGCGTTTAACAAAAAAAAGTGTGATATCTTGTCACATTGGCTTTGTGAATTTAATTTAAAAGGGGCTGTGAAGGATTAAAACAAGTAGTGCGCACTTTTACATCTGAGATCATAAAATACATCATTAATTGGGCTATAACAAAGCAATTTATGATGTGCAGCTGTGTTAAACGTCATGTTTAATTGACAATGCTTAAAAATGACAGCTCTGAGACAAGATGTCTCATTTTTCTAAGTGCCCATCACCTCAACTCCTCCCTCCCTCTGGTGGGAAGGACTAAGATGTGAAAAAAAAAGGAAGCAAGGCGAGAAATGAAGGATCTACCAAACTCCCTTTCTCATTTCCCAAATTGCACATACTGGATTTCTCTCCTCACCGGTTTAGTCCCTCCCTCAATACATACGAGTGAAGAAGTCGGGGCAACATGCATTTAATGAAATGAGACATCCTTCTTCTGAGCTCTCATTTTAAAGCAATGTCAGTTAAATATGACGTTTTCCACATCTGCATCATAAATATTTGGGCGGGTTTTTATAGCCCTAGTGCAGCTGTGTTTTATTGTCTCAGGTGCAACAGTGTTCATAACATGTTTATAACATGATCTATTGTCAGGGTAACTTTTTTATTAAATTCACAACATGATAGCATGTAACAAGATATTTTTTTTTAATCACACAAAGAGAAAACCAGATAAGGACAGAAACATCCCAGCATCTTAAATTACAGAAACAACATATGAATAAAAAAGGATGAGTTGTTTAAAGAGTTCTCCTCCTGCTACGGTTTGTAAATTCTACTTGTGTACCACGCCTTTCTTATACTCTGAACACTTCCGCATAGGATACACCTGTGAATACTCTGTCCTTTGTTCTCTATCCTTAAGATGCCTTTTAGGTACAGAGATATCCTTAACCTCCTAAGACCTGAACTCCTCCACGGCATGCATTTTTGATTTCTCTTTGATATTTGGGCTGATTGGGACCTGATGAATGTAAAAACAAAGAATTACCAGATTTTTTTTTTTTTACCTGATTTTTGTTCCTAAGAAAAATGAGGATATTTGTTTAAGATTTCGATAGAACAGTAACAGTATAATGTCCTCGTAAGTGGATATCAGGCAAAATATATATATATATATATATATATATATATATATATATATATATATATATATATATATATATATATATATATAGCAAAATTAAATATTTTGGTCTAAATAGCCCAAAATGTGATGTCCACATATGTGGACACCAGGTCCTAGGAGGTTAATAATGGGGTACTGGGACTAACTGTGTAACATTAATTTATATGCTATTTATACATGTGACAAACATGGTGATATCCATCTGACAACCATCGGATGTTAGTAAAAAAAAATGTGTGTTCCTTGACTCTTTGCCGAGTGGTAGAGGTTGATATCCTGAGTCACACAGGCCAAGACACTGGTCAGTGGCACACTCGCAGCTACTGGACACTAGAGAAATGTGTCTACCCTGACCAGTTGGCAATCTCCCTGAGATTGCTCTGATTTGTAGGTGATTGATTTGGTCTCTGACTGTTAGTAAAACTGTCAAAAGAGCAACAAAAACCAGAAAGGAATATTGCTCACCTTCAAGGAAAAAATTGCATCTTTTGAAAAGTGTTGGTTTCAGTGCTTTTACTCTGAAGGCAGACCTTCTCCACTTCCAGTTTGCATTGCATTTGTATAAGTTTCATTTCCACTCAGTGGTTAGTTAGTTAGTGACAGATTGCAGACAACAGCAGCATTCTGACTGATTTCACTTAGCGATTGCCAGCCAACCACTTGCTAACTGGTCAGGAAACACATATCCTCTTTTTCCTCACTAGTGGTTGCATCACGTTCAATATGACTGAAAGCTTTCAGGCAGTGTGTGCATGATGTCACATGAGAAACCTCTATAAAGCAGCCCAGTCACATCCTCTCACTCTCTCGTCCTCCAGGTGGCAGACTGACAAACCAGTTAGTTGCCTTTTTTGTTTAACATGCATACAATCACTTAGGAACTCACCACACATTCAGAGTCCACACATACTTCCTTGTATGTGTTGGGTTCCTTTACTTTATCTAACAGCGGACATTATGACACACATCAGTTTAATACACCATAGCAAAGACAGCCAGCTTTTCTTTCCAGGTGACACAAGGGTCTGTCCTTGCATCCATTTTTTTCTATTTATCCAATTGAGGATCATGTGGTGTTGGAGCCTATTCCAGCTGTCTTAGGGTGGCAGGGTACACCCTGGAGAAGTTGGCAGTCAGTCGCAGAGCTAACACAGGGACTCAAACAACCTTTAGCACTCATATTCATGCCTGTGGCCAATATAGAATTACCATTAAACCTAACCCCATGAATATGTTTGGATTGTAAGAAAATGCCAGAAAGAGAATCCATGCAAACATGTGGAGAGGTAAGCAGCAATTCTCCTAACGGCTGTGTGTTTAAAAATGCATTTAACAATCCAGGCTGTGTGTACAGTTATATATCAAGAGCTGGAGCCCTATTAAAAAGTTCATGATGATGCAGAAAATCAATGTCTTCACTGGGCTCATGGGCAAGAGAAACAGTTCCCTTTTTATGCAACCTGGTATTTAATATGTTATGTCATTATCTTAGTAACTAAGATAATGAAAATTTCTCAGCCCCTAATTGAAACTAATCAAAATTTAATAATGACTATTCTGACACACACGCCTTTTACCATTAAATTTGACTGTTTTAATATCTACCCTCCAAATCTATTCACAAAGCCACATTAATATCTAATCAGGTCATGTTCTCCATGTGAGCTACCTGTGTAATGATTTCTTCATCATTCTTGAGCCACCATGTTCACAAGAATGTGAGGAGGATGCAAGCATGACCTATGACATGCTGTGACATATCAGCTTGACATTTACCAGTTTCAGTTCATCTCAACAAGAGGAAGGAAATTTACCTTTTCTGGAAGTTATGAGATTTGAAAACTTTTCTTTTTTACTAAGTATGCCCAGGAGTCAGCTATTCTAATAAAGTAATTTGGGACCTAGAGAAGTCCTATATGCTCTGAAGCCTGATAGTGTTTCTTATTTATTACTGCCCAATGTAGCATCTATAGAATAATCATAAACTTCAATTACACAAGTTTAGAACTTGAAAATATAACCACCATTGCAATATACTGACTTTCGTGTTCTCCTCATGCAGAACCAAATGTAAAACTACAAAAGGTCAAATGTTAACTATTTAACCTTTCACTTAGTCCCAGTCAACCAAACGTGCCACTTAGCTGTAATATTTAATATGAAATATTGTCAAAATAAAAATATTCATGTACAGCACATTTCAACGAGAAAACAGTCTGCTTTAATGAAAGACTTTTTGTGCTTTCCCATCGAGGGTCATCTGAGGCGTGTTGGTCCTCTTTTACCTCCATGCGCAAATCTCCAGGCAGGGAAGGAGGTGGCCATGCTGCGTTTACTGAGATTAACAGCAGATGTTTGGACTTTGAAAGCCAGTAAATATCTGAAAATGACTCAGCTCTATAATGCGTTTTGCACCATCATGGACTGCAGGTTCTACCTTGTGAATGATGCAGTGGATAGCTGTCAGGCGTGGCTGCAGCATCAGTTGCAAAGTCAACAAACCATGTGCATAACATTTCTTCAGAGACTCCCCTGGCTGGTGTACAAGACCTGGTGCATAAGTGCATTTCAACAAGCTGAAATATGAATCTGCAGATGTCATATTTGTGGTTAGATTTAAAAATAATATTTAACTGAGGTTGGGATATGTAGACCAGAAAAGCAGTTGTGAAATCCACCAAATCCCGAGTACACCAAAAGGCCATTTTTGCAGTTGCAAATGAATTTTATTTCTTTGTAATTTAAACTTGTGTTCATCTTCTCGACGGCCATCATTTCGTATTCCGACAAGATCTTTGAACTTTGAATATTTCAGTTTTCCTCAATTTTATTTCCATCACTTAGTAGTTCACACGGTCTCACTGTGCATCTTTGTTATGCCAGTGTGGCCCGGAAACTGGATGGAAGTGCTTTGCTTTAGCTGGTGTTAAAACATGTGCCACGCTGCTATGTGGGTGTGTGAAAGACTAATATGTTGGCTTCAGATTCAAGATTTTCTCTCTGTAACTTTACTAGAGGACTGAGAGCATAAAGAAGCCGGTAGCTGAACTGGACAGTAAAAAAAAGTGAGGTCTGACTCTAAAAGTATATCAAACCAAGCCAGTTTAACCTCAGTGCAAGCTTTAAAATAAGATTTTGTACAGTCTAAATGACTCAGCCCATTTTATTTGAAGGCCTGCAGCACACAGAAGTCCACTGTAAAGTCACGTTAAAGGGATTATATATTTAAAAAAAAAGATTTACTTTCTATAAAAAAGTTAAAAACATTTAAACCTTTAAGCAAATTCAGTCGTGTGCTGTTTTGCAAGTGCAATTTTATTGAATATGTTAAAAGTGTTTGGCTTTGATATTGCGATGAGCCTTTAACTGACCTCTTGAAAGGTATTGATAGTCAAGTACTAATTAATATACAAGTTGCTTTCTACTTGACAGCAACTTAAGGAGTTGATGTTCACAATGCTACACAACCCTTTCGAGCAGTCAGTAAAGCTCCCCTTTCAAAAACGTTGAAGTGTATAAATACTTTAATATTAGCTGTTTCAACATTAGCAATCACATGATACAAACCCAGCCTCAGGTGGTCACAGGCTAGTGTGTTTCTAATGCCAAGACCCCTTGGGAAATAAGGGCCAGATTATCCATTGTTAAGTTTATAATTAAGGTAGCGCTAATAATAAAAATGAGGACATTAATGTAGGAGCCAGGCAGCAAACATGATCTGTCCTGCTCATTGGTAATTTTAATAGATGGTGTTAATTTAACATCATAACACAGTTATTTGTGTGTCTTTTCTTTGTTGTTTCTTTTGAAGATTTAAGCAGGGAAACGTTGACTAGCAACTAGAGAAAAAAACTTCATTTTTTGTCTTTGTTTTTACCCCCAAGGTGATGAAAATGGTATCGAGTTTCGAGGCTTTTTCTGGATATCTCAAGGTCATAGTCCTTCCCGGTCCATTTTTTTTTAACCCCAATTCAGGGTCACTCCAGGTACTGGGACATATCCCATCTTCTCCCATCAAGTCTTTTCACTGAAATCGGTTTCACAGCAGGAAAACAGCCCGTACAGGACAATACAACACTTCTTTTGCCTGCTTCTTATGCTCTTTTGGGTAAATGTCAGTACTGTTGACTTATAGTTCACATATCCACCAGCTGAAACTGCCCTGAAACTGTCCACAACTTCTTATTTGAAGTTCTGATACAAACTCGATACTTGCTGGCTCTGAGCTTGGAAACTGGGCTTGGTAATATAAATGTTAATAAGCTGAAACAGTCTGAAAAGTATTTCAACCCTATATTTGACTAGAAAATAGATGCTATTGGTTTTTGGAAAAAAAAAAAAAAATCTGCCTTTGATGACAGGAGTGAAAAATAGAAGAGGCCTGGTGGGACATCTCATGACTTATGGGATTAATCGTAACAGGAGTGAAAGAACACCCTGGAGAGGCTGACTCTTTCAGACGGCTTTGTAATATCAGACAGGTCTGAGTATTGAGAAGAAGTTGACTGTAGTTCCTTTTTGTAGTGAAACAGAGCAACTTTCCGCTCTTATATTTATTCTGTTCACATTGAAGCGTCTCATCAAATGTGCTGTTTTGCTGTTCTTGGCAGCGCTGCCCTTTTGCATATTGCATTGTATGCTATTTGCATCAAGTCTGATAAAATGGAGCCATACTTTACATCTCTTGGACTTATTTACTGCTACTATGTGACTCAAGCCTCAGAACACAATGAAAACACATGAACCAAATCTCTGTTCAGCATGCTTCTGACATGTGTTTGTAATATTGCATAATGTAAGAGAGCCTGCGACATAGTAGCTGGTTTTTATTTTTGAAGGTATCAAAGTTAAGTTCCGAGTCCTAAGGCTGGTTTATTTTTGCCACTTAGGATTAGTTAAAGGAGTTGGTGTTTTTAAATCATGACATCAGTGCGGTCTAGTTTGTCTTGAACAATTGCTTTGTTCCAGTTACAGATGGTACAAAACAGAAAAATGAATCTGTTGCTGAAGTGCTTTACATCTGCATTCTATCTGGAGGTCACCAGATGGAGATTGCAAGAAGACTCCTGGTCCTATAGAAGGCAATAGGTCCTTTCACATAGGTAACAGTGCATTCAAATGCACTCTCAACCCCATTCTCTTCTTTTGCTTGTGCATGCAAATGAGATACAGGCAGAGCACAGTTGACAGCTCAACACAAATTTTGGGCGATTTGCTCAGTCTAGCAGTCAATGCAGCGCATTCTGCTTCCAGTGTGAAAGGGCCATGTATGTAGATGACTTTCTGTCCTCAACTCTTTTAAGTTTATGTGCTCAGTCACTCATGTTGGGCCATATTGCCAGATAGATAAAACAAACCCACCTTGTAATTAATGGTCATACTGTGTTTCATAAAAGAGAATTTTTAGTTTTTTATCACAACAACGTGTGATTGACAAGTGATTAGCCAATGAGAAAGCAGCTTCACAGGAGGAGAAAACAAATCTCAAGGCCAACTGAGAATGTCATAGTAGCTATGGCCACCTTTTATTCTCTCTTTGGTTCCAGTTAGTTATGACAGTGTCACAGATACACGTATAAAACCCCAACCCTAAGCCTAAATGGAATTCAGCCATTGCTATTTATCGTACTGTTTATTTTAATCTCTGTGTGCAGCGCTTTCTGACTACCTGTCTATGAAAAGCGCTTAATAAATAAACTTTACTTACTTAAACTTTATTATCATAGGTTTCTGTTTTTCCCCCCTTTTTTGTAGCCCCAAAGTCAGCGTTGCAAAGTCAGCATCACCTGATGCCATTTCTATTTGAGGCTAGCCTTAGGCTAACAGCTTGAGGATGCGTTAGCCATGTTTATCACAACAAACCTGAAATTCACACACTGAACTGCCCGTGGGTGAGTTGCATCATGGATAATCGTGATGGTGTAATAATTTGCCAGGGAAAAATCATGCTTTCAATACATTCATGATCATCACAGTTACAGATGTTACACTGGCTGTTATGCTATGCAACCCTAACATGGCGCACTTTTAAATGTGCAGCGCATTGATATAGTTGTAAAAACATTGTATAGAACTAACATAATTATTCAGTGTTGTGATAAATGTTTAGTGTGACAATGCCTTTAATCATCTAATGTTTCTTTCTTTTTTCTCACTCTTGTCGTGATTCTGTAGCTGATTTTATTCTTCCTTATATGTTAATTTAAAAAAAAGGTGTTATATAAGCTACCCTACACTCTTTAGATTTTGTTATTTATGTTATTTTTTGAGATGTAAATGAACCAGATAAAGATGGAGATAAAAATAAAATCTATAATTACTGGCAATAATATAATTCGAACCCTTCAGCCTTTGCTACGAGGTTATCCGTGCAGGTTTTGTGTTAAGTCACAGCACAAAATTGAGCCCATATCACTTAAAAACTCCCTTATTTTAATCCTGCCTAATGTTTTTCACCCAGGTGTTATTTTGCAAATAATTCACTGTCATTAATTATTCATTGTCACTTCCCATCTCATTATCCACCAGTGGCCACTCCACATCCAAGTCCCAACATTATCGCTCTAGTATTCCCTTCCTGTGCGAGCCATAATTTAGTACACTCTGAGTTCTTATATCATTATTTCTTTATGCATGACAGAAAGTGTTTATTTGAAACACTTTCTCTCATGCATATGTATATTTATATGGAATGGAAGTGTGAATTGTGGCCCATGCACTTTTAATAGAGTATGAGTGAGGTGAAAAAATTAGATTTTCACTGAATTTTACATTAGTACAAAAACACTGAGAAACACAGCTTTTACTCCTAAATCCGTAGCGTTACAAAGTACGCATAAACTGGCCTGTGCATGTATTATATGCACTGGTCTATGTATGCAAACATGTCCACAAGTAAGCAAACGTGCTCTTCCTTCCAGGTATACACCCCTCACACAGAGACACACAGGAAGTTCTGACTTCCTGGGACCACCATGTTTACAACCACTGGTTATTTCTGGAACCACCCTGATCTTTGTGTCCTCTTCCCCTCTCATTCTCTCGCGATCCCTCTTCCTTATCCCCGTGGTCATTTGTATTCATCCACTTTCATTTACTGTCACCCTGCATCAGTTACAGCCTGCTCTGACTCTCTCTCTCACTTGGCACGCCGTTCCTCTAGTTTTCTCCCCTCACTTCCATCAGTCCCTCACTTTTGACCACCTCCCCTTCCCCCTTCCCATTTCCTCTCATCATGGCAGGCTGCATGCAGTGCCGCTCATAAAATAACAACTATTACCGCGCTCCAAAATAAGCACAACTGAACATGAGACGTCTGCACAAGGGTAGTTATTCAACGGCATGCACACTCACATGCACGCTTTTAATCAAACGTTCCAGTGGAGTGTTCTCATGGATCCTGACCAGGGTCTATATTACTTTCCTTTGGCAGTGAACCCAGTAATAACCAAAGACTCCCTGAAGTTTTAGCTTACTGGGTTATTATTCAGTCCTGACGCACATCGACTTTGACTCATAATGCTTTGAGAATTGCAAAAAAATAATTCTAATAGATTGTTATTCACCATTTGTTTTTGTTCAGTTTTCTTTCCTTTTCCCACCCTTCTTCTGGTTTTCAAATTGGATGTGGTATAAAACGTATATAATGTCGCAAAAGAGTTGGGAAAGAGGCATGTTTACCACCACGCTCCATCACCTCTTTCCTTTTTTACAGCACTCTGTAAGCATTTGAGAGCAATTTAGAAAGCAAAATGCTTTCCTATTATTGCTTCAGAAGGGATTTCAACTGTACACCATTTCTCATTTCATAACGCGCCAAATGTTTTCAGTAAGTGACAGGTCTGAACTGCAGCCAGGCTAGTTCAGCAAGGCAAGGAAGTTCTTTTATTTTTTTGAAGCAGATTTTCACATCCAAAGCTAGAGTCAACTACAGAGAAGTGCAGTGATTTGAAAAACGTAACCATAAAGTATCCTGATTCTTTGTAAAATTGGAACGCACAAAAACATGCGCAAGTCGTTTAGCCATAATGGTGCTTTCACAAATTTATAAGCTACCCATAGCATGTGCATCATTTAAAGTCTTCCTGTCATAAGTACTGTGTTCACTGACGATGCTTGTCAGAGGTGCACGTTTAGTGATTTCCACTATAGAGTCATGTGTGTTTTTAATCCATCTCTGTCTAAGGGCCTAAAAATTGTAGCCATCAAGTTCAATTCTTCTCTTTTGTGCACAGAGTTATTTGGATTCTCTGTATTTTAAATGATATATTCATTAGACGATGAAATCCCACATTTCTTTTGTAATTAAAACATTTTATTCTAAAGTTGTTTTTGCTCACTTAGTGTTTTCATTTTCAATTAACCTAACCAGTTGTGTTTTTGTGCATGCTTTATAGACTTGCTGCCCTTTTAGCATCTAAATTGAAGGAAAAGAAAAACAAATATTTCCTGCAAAAAAGAAAAATCTCACTTTCAACATTTAATAAGTTGCCTTGGTGTTATTTTTAATAACACTCTTGCATATTGGTAAATGGCCTGCATTTGTATAGCGCTTTTCTAGTCCTTAAGGACCCCAAAGCGCTTTACACTACATCCAGTCATCCACCCATTCACACACACATTCACACACTGGCGATAGCAAGCTACATTGTAGCCACAGCTGCCCTGGGGCGCACTGACAGAGGCGAGGCTGCCGGACACTGGCGCCACCGGGCCCTCTGACCACCACCAGTAGGCAAACATGGGGTTAGTATCTTGCCCAAGGATATTTGGCATGCAGCCAGGAGGCAGCCTGGGATCGAACCACCGACCTTCAGAGGCTGACCTGCTCTGCCACCTGAGCTACAGCCACCCCTTACATATTTACAGAGTGTTCCTGGCACTGAAGCGCTTCTACACACTTGATTTCATAATGATACATTGAAAAGCAAATCCTATAGCTTACTTAGTACTTGCGGGCAGAAGGAAGATAATTAACAATCGGACGGTCTGATCTTTCACTTCAAACTGAAACATTCACTGCCCATTACACGCAGAGTTTGGAAGCAGCAAAACAATCTAGTTCTATCACAGCCATCCTGTTGGATTCGGATTCTTATCTTTCTGTATTCCCCAGCATGTCTGTGTTTGCTTTCAGACCATGAGGCAAGAGCGTGTGACCTTCTACTATCAGTGGGGTTGAGGGAATTAGACCACAGTCCCTGCCAGGGTCACCATGACAGCTTTTCTGACCATGAAATATTCTCACTGTGCATGAGACACCAGCTGCACAAAACAGCAGGAAAACGGGCGGAAGATCATGGAAACTATTCTCCAAATTAAGTATTGCTCTAGTGTGTCCCAAAGAATTTCTTTTATTCATATTCATATCCGCTCGTGAACACTGTGTTTTGTTGCCTTCAGTATTTTTTCTCTCTCGTGAGGGAACAGTGAGTTATTTGGCTCTTTCTCAAGATACGCTGATAATTCCAACCGAATCTATAGTTTGCGTTCCTTTGCTTTTTCTGGGGAAAAGCACTTCATAAGGTATGATAGCAAGCCTCTCCAGTGGACCGTGATGTATGCTGCAGTCGGGGGGAGAAACGCTGAGAAAACTGTACAAAACATGAGAACTATCATATCTTTTTTGCTCTACAGTGTCCTTAGCAAGAGAGGCATTGATAATTCATACTTAATATACAGTTCATGTCTCACTTTCTTTTCCATAAGAGTGGACTGGCTCCATTTTGCATTCACTAGACTTACTGTTTTCACCGCAGGCTGTGAGTCATCTAAAGTGAGAGCTCTTTAAATGTTAAAACTATAAAGAAAAATGTCACTGCCCATAAAGTAGAAAATTGTAGCGCTTCGTAGTCGTGCTGAAAAAGACAGTTGGTATAACAGATCTTCAGGAAATTACAGCTCTGAGCACCCCTGCATGGCCTCAGTTGGGCAACACACAGTGGAAAGTCTGACATATATGGAGCTGTGTTTCTGTCTAGGACACACAAAGATGCCTCTGAATGGTTTATATGAACTGCCGTGTGTGGTCTTGCTTTATGTCTTCATGTTTCTGAGAAAATGCTGCCATCTATTGGTCCAATAAGCAAAATGAACAAAAAGAACTCAGTGGTTCGCATCAGATTCTCCATCAGCCACTACTCTATTTTCATAATGTGCTTATATGTATATGGTACTACACGAAAGAGCATGGTGACCAGAAATACAGATGGAAGTGTAAAAACCAGGAGTCGTTTTCACAGAGATTTTTTCTGAGATTTTGCATCTGTGTCATCTGCAACTGCCTTCAAAATAGTCTGTTTTTATAGAAAACAAAGAATCTCTATCACTTTCTGTGCAGCAAACAATGCATTTTTATGTATAGACATCATATGCCACCCAATATTGCAGCATTAAAGAAAAATTTATAAAAATTCAAATTTTAAATAAATGTTTCATTTAATATTAGATTTACAAGAATGCATGCATATTTGATCCCACAGCAGGGTGGTATAGCTGATGCTAAAATGCAGACATTTACAGGGCTATGACTTTATTATGTGTCTTGGTGGGAAACAAGATTAGAGCAAATTGTAAAATTTGTTTCTATTGCGTCATATTTCTCTCTGCTGTGCCTTTTTAAAAACATATCGCCGAGCACTGGAATTAATGTTCATCTGGTGTGATGGAGGTAATTTCCGTATATTAGTGATATATACAGTCGGTGTGTGTTCTAGACTAGTCCTGGCTCACACAATAAAAGGAGATATCCACTTGGGGGAGACAGAGCTGCATTAAGGTTTTGGCTGTATTATGCCATTAATATTGCAGCTGGTAGTTGCTACGTGGAATTGCTCAGAAATTCTTGGTGAAATCAGTCTTGGTCAGGTCATCTTGTTTGCTTTTAAACTGCCTGGTGCACCAGCTCCTTGTATTTCATCTGTGCTTCCTTCCCATTCATATGTCTGCTACAGTAATCCGAGTTATAACCATGATAAAAGGTTAATTTAATAAGCCTAAGTCACCTTTGACATTCTCATAACGTATTAAGAATAGAGCTGGGCGATATGAGATTTTTTCATATCACGATATGTTTTTTTCATTTCAGGCGATAACGATATCTATCACGATATAAGCCAAATAACTATATTTGTAAGATTTAAATGTGCCGTTGCTCACAAGTAAAATGTGAAATAATCAGCAGCTTGTTTTTATTTAAATATTTATTTCCCATAATAAGTTCAACAGGGTAGATGTACTTAAGGAACATGAGACTTTTTCAGATAAATAAAGGCAAATATTGCAAACTACACAAAAGGCAGCCACTAAAGCGTTTAAGTTTCAAAACAGAACAAACGAAACAGACTACTAAATTGTCAATTCCACTTAGAAACAAAATATTAATTCTAAAAATAAATCTTAGTTTGTGTTACAGAAGAACAGACAAAACTGACTAACTTTTGTCAATATCAAATAAACTGAGAACTAAAAGGAAATTCTCAATCTCTCCTTGTTGTATAGCTTAGCTTTTCAAACAGTTTTAACAGTTACTTTAGTCTGACAAAAGCCGAATGACGAATTAGCGCTTCCAGTCAGAGACTGAGGCTACGTCCACACGTACACGGGTATTTTTGAAAACGGAGATTTTCCGTTTTCGTTTTAAAAAATAATCCCGTCCACACATAAAGGCAGAAATGAAGGAAAACGCTGCTATGAACATGCCAAAGCAGCAGGTGGCGCTAGATTCCTAACCGTGCAGAAATGTTGGCCAATCAGAAGTCTAGAAGCCTCGGTGGGAAAAAGTAAACAAAGCTGGGGCATAGAAGCAGAACCGAGTCGTATGTGTGGAGGGACAGTAACTGTGTGTATATGTAAGCATTTAAACACTGCAGAGAGTAGAATTAACAGTATTGTAGAAATTCATTTCACCGAAACAATAACGTGGCGCACAGTGTGACGCATGCACCAGTTTATTGTATTTCCAGACTTGCTTTCGGCACAATTTACAGTGCACGCTACTCTGTTTTTTGTCAGACTTGAAATAGCCGAAATACCTTCACACTACGGAACTTCTATGGCTCTTCCGTTCGACAATCTCTCCGGCGTTGGAACCATCATCTGTTTTCTCTTCGGTCACGCTCGGTTGATTTTTCTAGTCGGCACACTCATTTCCTCCATTACCCGCTGGCTGCTTCCCAAACAAACACACATGCGGCTTGGCACTTGTGCTGTACGTAACAAGTCACGCGACGTGACGCTGCGGCTGTGATTGGTTCGGCTCTGCGCTACTTAATTTGGATTGGCTGATCTTTTTTTTTTTTTTTTTTTTTTAGAGGACAAGAGCGGCGAGGTCTATCGCGATAGCTTAATTTCTCTATCGAGTAAAAGTTATATCGCGATACATATCGTTATCGTTCTATCGCCCAGCTCTAATTAAGAAATACGGTGCACTGATCTGATTATCTAGTGTCTTGCGGAGGCCCTTTTGCCAGTACTAGGCCAGACTCCAGGCTGCAGTCTGGGAGGTGACAGCATGCTGTGTGCTGCCAAAAGAAACACACGCAATCTGTCAAGATTACCCCCGCTTTTTTTTTTTTCAAGGAGTAGAGACACAAAGATTTGATTTATTAGTTTGTTTTGCAAAGGATAGAAATGGAAAATTAAAATGTTGACAAAACTAAATCATAGTTAAAATATGTATGAATGTGAATGCATACAAAGCTACACTCTGTAATATCTGGTTTCCTTCGAGGTGTGGTGAACTCTATTTTCTGCTCTGCTATCTTGGATATCAATCATTTGTTTAATATAAGGCTAATATATAATGCACAAGCCTTCAGATCTTGTCATTACTTGATGTAGTAAATAAATCTATGATTCTACTTATCCACTTAGCCGTTGCCATGCCTTTCTTTATCGCTTTTTTGTTGCTTTAATGAAGGTGGTCGCTTGTGCTTTATGCTGAGGTGTCATATGTGTGCACCACAGTGATGTGTTGTAGTGTTTGCAGCAACTGAGACTGTTTTTTGTGCGTGATGCACTTGAGTTTTGTCTTGTAGATTGGCTTCCATTTTCTTGCTTTTGTTCCTCCAGCCTTTGGTTCTTGAAAAATCTACTTGTCCCTCTCCAGCCATGTTGCCCCTGGTAACCAGGGGGAAACGCACACTGACGTCACGCGTGGCAAGGGGAAGTAATCGCTGAAAAAAGAAATGTTTTACAAAGCGTAGAAGATGAGGCGTAAGAAAGGTAGCACGAGAAGAGAAACAATGGAACAATGACAGCAATTACTGTATGTGAGTCCGTCAGAGGAAAACAAATAAAACATGTTTTCACGGAGTGGCATTCATCCCTTTTGACTGACTGTTGTAAGGTGATGATGAATTGCGAGCCGTCAACCGAAGGCCAACAGCTCTCCACTGTCATCGTGGCTGGAAGTGTCTTACTGACTGCATCAGCTTGCCTGTAGTAGAGGTTGCTCTGTGATGGTGTTGAAAGGCCAAATGCCCCAACCATTACAGCTTCCAAAATGTCACATTTTTAGCAACTAAAGGTTTTTGAAATTAATTTAAAAAAGATTTTAAAAGCCATTATTCCAAGTATGCATAGATGATGACATTTATGATGATATTTAACACACAGCCAGGCTGGAGGCACTGCTAATGAGGAAACTCTCCCTGCTGTGGTTTCATTTTCCTTTTTTCCTCATGTGTGAGAAGTTCACTGCTGAACCATCAGTCAGAAGGATGTATTGACCATGACTTAGTTTTGCCTCTGTCTAATTTTTGCATTGCTGTCTTAAATGTATGTTACTTCTGTAAATATGTGTGAAATATTATTCAAATCTGCAAAAATGAAATGGGTAGTCCATATTATACACATTATTAAAACATGCATTCTCTTAATTAGATTTTAAAGAAAATCTGCTTTCCCTGATCTTTTTTTGCTGTAGTTGATGCAACATTGTAACTAACTTAAAAAAAATTATTGAATGCATTCTCTGATCTTTTGGCAGCCAGTGCGCTGCTTTTGTTCATAGGGAAAGCTGATTTTAGACAGATGGATCCAAAGTGCCTGTAGTGGTCACTGGGTTGTATTTGCATGTTTGCAAGTGTTATGGTTAGAATTTATTGGAATTAGAGCCAGACTGATATATTGGCCGTCTAATGTTATCGGTCCTTGTTGGCTATATAGCAATATATGAGCATCAGCATTTACAACAGGCAATAAATGAGAATTTAACAAAGTAAAGAAAGTACAGGATAAACAGAGATAGTGTCAGGCAGAGTGTTAACAAATAATCCAAAGCTTGCTATGACAATAAAAAGTTTATTTTTAAACCGACAGGTCATGTTGTCTTAGTAAAGATTCATAAACCTGCACATAACAAAATTTCAGGAAATCAGCTTTTTTCGTGTGCTTGAAAGAAAAAATATGGGTCCATATGTCAGATTTTTAAATTGCTCAATATCTGTATCGGTACTGGTCTCAAAAATCCTATATTTGTTGGTTCTAATAGTAATATCAAGTTTTTTTTTAGCTTCTATATCTATACATTTTGCAGTCTGTTTTTCTTCTGACTATAGAAAGGCTTACATTTGGTAGCAAGCACTTCTACTTGACAAAACAGTAATCTGTGGCATAAAAGTGATAATTAGAAGGAACCATAAACGCGATAGATGTGCAAAAGATAATATCCAAAAATTTGATATCCCAAATGATGAAAACATTTAGTGGGTTTTATAGTCAGTCTTCTATATAGTAGCCTATAGTCGTCTTTTGATAGTCCTTTTTGTCTGGTGGGAAAAGAACAACATCCAAACAGCTTGAGTTTGTTAGTTTTGTATTTCCTGATTTGAAATCTTCCTCTGGGTACCATTACACACTCACGTAATAAATATCAGCTGAGCAATCAAATTTTTTTATTCCCACAGACAAAAAGAAGTAATAATAAAATGTTCTCTTCTGTTTCCTCACAGGATTTGATTCTATTTGTGGTGGTAGAGTTAAAGTGCACGCACCCATACGTGGAAATGTGCGCGCGCATGTGTGTGAAAGGAGGTTCTCCCACGCCGATTATTAAATAAAGTTATAAATACTGTGCCAATAAATAACAATAACTACAGTGACAACGTGGAACTAAATACCAGAGCAATGACCATCTTCCCTTTTCACTCAGTCCACTGTCCAGGGCACAGGCGAGACGTTCAGGGAACCACTGCTTTTTTCTGTTACTGTACTCTGAGGTATCATAATATATAAAAAGGAACTTTTGCTTTAGATTGTCACACTTGGTGGGACTGGATATAAAACTGGATAGATCTTAAAGTAAAGTTTAGCAGGACTTCAAAATATGTACTAAAGTTATTGTACAAAATAACGTCAGCTGATTCTGTGATGGTCAGGTGGGAACTTTTCTGATTTTATACACAGAATGATTCAGCTGGTGGCGCTAGTCTTCTTGCTTTGCCCTGCAGCAAGATAAGCTTGGTGTTGCTGCAGTTTCAGGTTAGATTGGCCCTCCAGCTCACAGAGGAGCTTGAGAAAGGCAAGAACTACTGACACAAATGCTGTTCGTAACAGCAGCACGAGTTAGTCCAACCAGTGGACCAAAGATTCCCTATAGAGAGACAGGTAAATAATGGCCAGGACTCTCACAACAGCAACCTGGAGAGCCTGCTAGTAAGGAAATATTGGTTGGAAAGTGCTGGGGAGTTAGCTTCACTGCAGAATGTTATGTTCCAGAAAAGGCTGGCTTATCAATCAGAAAGCGTAGTTACAGTTATGATTGCAGGAAGTCAAACGTTTCTATTTCAGTTTATAATCTTGTCTGAAAAAATGTTGACATTAGCTAAAACCTCTCTGGGAGATGTCAAATAGGTAGCCTGTGGTAGTGTTTTTGCTTTTTTCTGTGGTGTTAGGAGACATTTCAGATGGTTTCTGCCTGGTGGTATTTGACTGTGTTTTTAATTTGTTTTTAAAAAATGTAAGTACACTGTGTCTGTAGAACACAACTGGGCATTCCTCCAACGTGGTTGACTGGAATCATTTGTATATCCTTGCTCCTAGTCTTTGAGGAGCACCCACTCTTTTTGAAATACTAAAGCTAGTGTTGCTAGAGTGTTTGTGAGTGCATGCTGGGTTCCAATTGTGCTTTTAATACTATGCTTGCAACGTTTGATATTTTGAATGTATTTATATAATAATACATACAGCATAAATTGAGCACTACTACATAGTAGTATAGTATTCTGATCAAAAATTCAAAGTTGTTGGTTATTCAGAATAATCATTATACATATTTGGAACACAGCTACATGTTCACATTGTCACTGTGAACAATTATGCTATCCATACCTCTACAGCGTCACTGTTGTGTAGGAATCTGTAGCCAGAGGTGCTGTGTGTGTCTTTATTCTTTAAGTTACTGTATATATGGAATGCCTTCATGGAGGTCACATAATAGTTACAGGTAGGTCCATGAGTATTTGTATAATAGCGGAATATTTGTGATTTTGTCTCTGAACACCAGCATTTTCAATCATACATTTAGGATCTGATTGTTGTAGTATTGCATTACCTGTTTAGGACTTAAAGCCATTTTCTTCTATTTTCAGAGGTTTGAAAGTAGTTGGCCAAGATAACATAATTTGGTTTTGGTACTTGGATGAAAATGCTGGAGATCTAGAATCTGTGAATGTCACCAAGTGCTGTGTTTCCTCCTTGCAGAAGCTCTGCCAGGCTTTTGCTGCAGTTGCCTTCAGATCCTTGAGAAGCTTTTTCTCATTTCTATCAGCCATGCATGCCTGTAGAATAACATGGTCTCGACCATGTTTGACAGATGATGTGACCTGCTTTGGATCAGCTGAGCTGTTCCTTTCCATCTCTATACTTTTCTCCTCCAATCATTCTGCTACAAATGAGTCTTTCTGTCATCTGTCCAAAGATGTTTTTTTTTTACTCCAGAACTAATCTGGCCTTCTTGTTCCTGAATGTAACTCGAGGTTTGAACACTGTTGTAAAGTCACTGTATTTTCATTCATGAAGCTTTGTGTTGTTTGTAGACTTTGACAATGATACACATGTTACTGAGATGGTTAGATGTTATTAAGGTGTAATTCTTAATCATGGAAATAATTCTGTCATCATGCTCTTTGTCTTCTGTGAGCTACCCAGGGCATTCCTTCTTTTTAAGAATGTACAGATTGTTTATTAGGTTACTCCTAAAGTTTTTGCTATCTAAAATTGCTTTTTCAGCACATTTCACTTGCATCAACATCTCTCTGGCCCTCAAACTGAAAGTTAAGTGAAAAGCTATAAAATGGCAGTTTAACAACTTAAAAAACATTGGACTAACAACAGAACAGGTCTCACCTGTACTGCTTTTAAATTCTCCATTTACTTTGGAACTGCTGAAAATGGGGGACTATGTATAAAAATGGCTGAAATTCCCAAACAGTCAATATGATACTTTTGCCAAACCTTTTGAATTAAAGCAAAAAGTCACTTAAATCAGTTCTGTCACACTGCACTTCAATCACATGTTGACTGCTTATTTTAAAATCCACCGTGGTGAGGTAAAATTACAAAATTGTCCTTGTTTAAAGAAAGACTTGTGCAACTAACTCTGAGTATGCCATACAAGTATAGGCTATCAACATGTAACAGCAAAAACCAAACTTATAATGTTTTTTAATTGTATATCTTTCTATTTGTATTAGGGTGATTTGAAAATCTTAAGAAGAAACATTGAAGTCATAGCACACATGTTGCTGTAGATTTGTTGCTGGGCTAGTTAAAGCTAAAGTATATTTAAGTACTGTGGGTCGCTTGGAAGAAGCTGGACATGTAAGCATAGGAGAATGAAACAGTTGACATAAGGTTTAAATGAGAATGGCTAGAAGCTTGTTGGAGGCAGTTACTAATCACTAGGCGGAGGAGGATAAAGGCTAGGTGGCTACCTATTAAATTCAGCAGACAATACTGACAAAAGTAAAACTGAGTCTGTCCTGATTGAAAGAAATCACAGCTAGTGGCAGAAGATGTTTAGCTGGTTGCAACCCTCTCCTAGCTTGTTGGGGTTTTTTTTGGTTTTTTTCCCCTCAGGTGTGCAAATGTTAGTAAAATGGAAATGCAAATTTGTGCACATGTGCACACACAGCTGTACTCATGGAATTGTTTGCTTTTAGAGGGGATGTCCCCTGAAGCTCAGTCTGGATTGAGGGTTACTCAGTAGCAAAAGTGTGACTTAAGTGCGGTCTGCTGCATCGGGAAATGTACCCTTGCAGAGTTGCGTGTGCCTCGACTCGAGCGCAAGCATGCAAACAGCACCATTACCTCAACCTCTCTGCCTCTCTCTCTCTCTCTCTTTCTCTCTGCCTCTCTCCCTCTCTCTCTCTCTCTCTCTCTCTCCCCCTCCATACCTCTCTGTTTTCTCTTCTCTATTGTGTACACACTCCCCATCTCTCCCTCTCGCTCTCTCTCAAACAGTCACACATACTCGCGCTCTGCTCAGCTCTGAAGGATCAGTAGCTTATAAACTGGCTGCACTCAGCAGTCACTCTATGTAGGAAGAGGAAGAAAGGATAAATTGCTGTGACTGGATGGAACAGAATTCCTTTCTGGATTGAGTCATACTGGGCTGGGGCTTTTTAGTGAAGTGAACCACCACAGGTTCACCGTTGGCTTTAGCCAGACAGAACCGGGCTGTTCTGTGCTCAAACCGACTGAATTATTTCAGAATTATTTCAACTCTGGCTGGCTTGGTTTCACTGGACTGTGTTGAGTTTGCCTGCAGGCCTGGGGGATAAAGGGCTGGAATGGAATTCCCCCCCTTTTTTTTTTTACCTCCAAGATTTTGCATCACGCTCTCCCTCTCTCCTGCTTTCGTGCTGCGCTCATCTTCTCCTTTGCACTTTCACAGCAGATATTCAGTGTTGCAGAGCAGACAAAGGCAGCAGCTCTCAGTCCTGTTCTTGTGCTTGCTCCTTTAAAGACAAAAAGGAGTGGGGGATTTTTCTTCTATTTCCCCTCGCTTTTGCACAGAGGGAGCTGCTATCGTGACAAATTACCTGCAGAGCTTCTTGTAGTTTGTTATCCACAGGATTTTTGGATGTCATTTCTTTTTTTCCGCCTGCTTTTTTTTCTTTTCTTTTTTCTCTCTGCACATTACTAAACTTTGACTGTGACAAAGGAGCGGCACATATTTTACCTGTGTTTATTGCATTACATCTGATTTATCTTGGCTACCTTTACTATTCATTCATTTGGCTGGTAGTGGTGCTTTTTGTGGTGAAGCCGGGGTAGGCATGGCCCAGCAGGCAGGCATGGGGGTGACCCACCAGGACACCCTGGCAGTGCCCCCCATGCCGAAACACTCCGGCCTGAACGAAGACCTGGTGAAGATCCTGCGTGAGAACCTGCTGCAGCCGGAGAGGCCGCGAGGACACCGGCGATCGCCCTCCTCCATCTCCCCCCGCCTTTCTCCGCGCAACTCGCCGCGACTGCTTCGCCGCATGTTGCTCAACAACAACATCCACAAACAGAGGCGCTTCACTGTTGCACATACATGGTGAGGGCTAAACAGACAGGTGTTCAGTGTGCTGGCGGCTGTAGATGTGGAGCTGATAAATGGGAGGCTGATAAAGGGAATGTGTCTTGTTTGTTTTTTTTATCAGACAACATGTGGTCTAAACCACACCCGTGGCAAACTTTCAAGGTCGCAACTGTGTTTGTTGAGCGCTGTGTGCGCGGTGGGAGGCGGTAGTGTGAAAAGCCATTTGTGTAATTAAACTTTGTTCGCGGTTTGACTTCAGCGCTTTTCCTCTTGCAGAAATGCCAGGTATGTGTGTGAGCGAATCCCCCTGTTAGCTTTTCTTCATGTCTAAACCCTTTTCCCACCTCTAGATAATGAGATCCTCTCTGCCTTTTCCTCACGGTAGTGCTTGTCCCCCTTACTTCTCTCATTCTCCAGTGTCCCTCTGCACTATGCAGCCCCCCCCCCATCCGCCTTCCTGCGCTGTTGCTGCTTTTATCTCTCTGTGATGTATAGTCATGCAATATGTCACGAGATAAACCCCAAAGCTGCCTGTCTTGTTAGGTAATTCAAGGCAGGAGAAGCCATCCATCTCTATGTTTATTCCCTCCTGCTGTGGGTTTCTCTGCACACCTGCCTGCCTCCCTGCAGTTTTTGACTATTAATTAGTCTCTTCCTGGCTGTCTATCAGCCTCTGTTGCATTTACCTCATCCCTTCCTTTCAAGTCGTTTCCAGTCTCCAGCCTCTCTCTCCCATTGCGCCTTTTCGCCTCCTCCCCACTCTCATTGTTTCTCCCCCTTAATCAATTTCACCCCCTCCGCTACACCCCATCCCCTCCTCCTCCGCCTCACCCTCCCCATTTTTTGCGACTCATCTCTCTTTCTCTTCCCTCTCCATTTTTCTTCCATCTTTCTCCTGCCTCTTTCCTTCTTTCTTTTTCAGAATGTCTTCTGTCCCACTTCCTCTACTCTCAATCTCTTCAGTGATTTGTCTCCCTTCTGGCATTTGGATCTGGCTCATGATCAAAAACTCATATTCTCATAAAGAAAATCATATATCAGGATTTCTTTACTCCCCGATCTGTTATTTATTTCACCCTTTGATTCTACGTCAAGGTGTGTTTTATCCAGTCATCTGCCTTTCACTCTCCTTTATATTCTTTTGATTTTTATCATCATTTTTTTCTTTTTCACTATTAATTTATAAATCTGCCATTATTGGTCATTTGTCTTGTGCCCTCTCTTCTTTTTCTTTGCTCTTTGTAGCCGATGGCACAAATACCTGATAAAAGATGTACAGTATCTCATGGCTTCTTGCTATTTTAGTGCAGCCTCCTGCGTGTTTGTACCATTTTAATTTTGTGAATTAATTATCCATGTGCAGATTCATACACTTTCTGCGTGTGTACATGCAAATGTGGGTGTCTGTATGTGATTATTAATTAAGCTTATGTAACATTCGACACCATCTCTCCCGAGTGCCACTCTAAAAAGGAAGCTATTTCTCGCTCTTCCATATTAAGAAGCAGAAATGTGTTTATTCTTGGATTGGGATTTTTCTTTTTTTCCTCATTTTTCTAAATGACGCTCAGTCTTGTGGGGCACATCGGCTTGGTTTCCTAGAATGGTATATATCTTTAACAGGTGAAAATACGAGAGGTGCAAAAAGAAAGGAAGTGACACTGGTGGCGTGATGAGTCATTTATTATAGATGAGAAAATAGCAGTGATGTTTAAAAAAAACCCATCGTGACGAGTTAGCTGTTCTATTTTTGGTGACTGTCGCTCAACTGATTTTCTTACTTTGCTTAAGATGTATATGGAAAAAGTCTATCAGGAATTACTACACTCTTATTGTTAAGGAAGATGAATTGTGAGAGTATTTTTTATTGTTATTGGAACATCCCATAAAAAGACCAGTATTGTCTGCAAAGCCACACCCTGATGGGAATAATGTCCCCTGCAACCCAATAAATATTGAATACCCATAAAATAACCACAAGCCTGAGAGATGGTCATGCAACATCCACAAATAGATATACTCTCCTGAGACTGATAAAAGAAACACAGAAGTGTTTCAGCTTAAACTGCACAAAGAAAATGTGGATTATGACACAGAGGAGTGGAATCAGGTTGTGGCTTAAGCATTTCGTCCTTCTTGTTTTTGCTTATTCAGTTCAGGATAGCAGTGGGGCCTAACCTATCCCATCATAGGGCGAGAGGTGAGGTACTCCCTGGGCAGATTGCCAGTCTAACACATAGAGACAAACAAGCATTGATGCTCACAATGTAGAATCACGAGTTAGCCAAACATGCATGTGTTTGAACTCTGGGAGGAGGTCAGAAAACCTTGTGGGAACCCATGCAAGCACAGGGAGAATATGCAAACTCTGCACAGACAGCCCACAGCTGGGTGGTGGATTTGAACTCAGGACATTTTGCTGTAAGACACCACAACTCTGTTTTTATATGTTCGTGTCTTTTAATAAAACACTTTTAAAATTCATAATGGATGTTTGAAGAAGCTCTGCAATGGATTGGCCATTGCTGAGACTCTCTGCCTTTGACAGTTGGGTTACCTGCAACCTGAGTAGGGTAATTAGGATGGATAGTTGGATGAATGAATGTTTAATTAGTTTCTTTCTTTCCCCCGATCCTGGTGAAGAAAACATCTCTGTCCTTGAAATGGAGAGACCAAATATGTTTGCTTCAGGGTGACTGTGTGGATCTGTGAAATGTGTATTTGGTTAGATACTGGTATTTGGATCATGACATTTGGGGTGAGAGAAGAACAAGAGCATGAAAGAAGAATGGCCACTTAATAACTAACTTGTTGGTCATGTACCTGTGTTGTGTCTTGACATTTGAAAAAAGGCAGCAGACAGAATATCAGACAGAGATAAAGAGAGTGTGGGAGGAAAGCAGAAGAATGGCTGTTTGTGTGTGCATGTGCGAGCCAGGGAACGGGAGAGAAACAATTTGTTTCTAAGAGGGAGACACCATAAAATGGCTGTGAGCGGTCCGGAGGTTGACAACTGCAGTGTAATTTACTCCAATCACCTCCTCATTGTTTTACAGCTGCAGGGAATCACAGACCACTGTGGTGTAAATCTGGTGACATACACAGTCCTCGGTGGCGCCACTCCACACTTCATTAACAAGACAATCCTCCTCCACGGGCCGATTGGTATGATGTACAGCGTCGCTGTTCTTAGGGACTCGACATTGTGAAAACCATTCACAAATTGTTTTACAGTCACTGTGAGAACACTTTAGAGAATGTATCCCAAATGCTGATTGGCTTCTTTGTTCTGAGTGAATTTGATTGGCGTAATTATTTGCAAAGACATAAAAAAGGTATTATGGGGGATTTTATGGAATTTAATGGTTTACAGAGTTCCTCGAAAAAAGGGTTTGGCCTCATTTAATGGCGACACTTTTAAAGTCCCAGTTCTTGGGAAGATACAGCGATGATATAATAGAATTTTGAAAGAAGTAAATATTTGAGCTGGATTTCATTTAGCTGAGAGGATTTTAAGTAGAGTGCGGTAGTTCTTATTTAATTGTTGCCGGCATTATCGTAACCTAAGCTGCAGGAGTACCTCCAACAGCAGCAGACGCATTAGTGTGGCTTTCTTTATGGAATTAGGTAGTATCTACAAAATGGGGTGTGCTGACAACAGACTTAAGACTCAGATTGGCACTGTGCCCTGCAATAAAGGGATGTATTACTTTGAGAGCCACCAGAGTCAGTCCGGGGGGGGGGGGTGATTGGTTTAACCGGAGAGCAGTTGCCAAATTAAATGTATGTGGGGGTTTTTTGTGTTGTTTTTTGTTGCATATGGACACATTGATCACCAAGAGGCTTCTCTACCATTTTGGTTGTGTGATACAGCGTGACCGGAGGTTAATCGCTTTCAAGAGTCACGTCCCATGTCCTGACACTGCGCTTGCAGACCCCCGCAATGGCTATGGTTGAAATGTGCCCGTGCTCTCTCTGAGGTGCTCGTCAATATCCCTTCTCAGCTCTTCTGCTGAAGAGTGCACACAAAGGGAGCGTCGAACGGTGTGCTCTCACCTTCGAGTGACAGACACACTCACGACTCTTTTTTGCATTCTCTCCACCAGAATATCTCTGATGATATCCTGTTTTCAACTTTCCTCCTCACTGACCCTGAGGTATTTTTAATGCTGTTGCACAACACCGTCTGATGCTGCATTGCAACAGTGTAAGTGTCTCTTTATGTAAGAGGAGAGTGGGGTTTCAGCGAGGGGAGAACAGGTGGCTTTAGCTGGTGGTGCTGATGCCGGGGCTTCTTCCCCCTGCTGAGTGGTCCGACTGCGGGGGTTTAGGTGGGGATAGCGGTTGGACCGTTGAGGAGAGATGGATGTTGAATTGATGGATGCGTGATTGATGTGTGGATAAATGCGGTAAGGGTGGTATGGAGGGAGGGAGGCAAGGTAGAAGAGAGGAAGAGCGTGGGAGTAGAGGACCTGAAGCTAAACACAGTGGTGCTAATCTAGGCAGAGCATGACTGTCTTCACTTCACTTCTCACTTGGTTATATCATCTCTCTTTGTCTGTCTGTCTTGCTTTTTCTCCCTCACTATATATTATTTATTTATTTATGTATTGTTTCATTTTTATCTTAACGCGGCTGACAAACTTCCTACAGTAATTGTTGGTCAAGGTTTCCCATTTTTGTTCACAACTTATCCGTACAGCTTAACAGCCTTATGACTCATAGCTGGCCATGGTTGGAGTCTAACAAAACATGCATTTCTTTTTTAAAGAATTAGTTTGACAGTAGCTCCAGCTAGTCAGTGCTTCAGGCGTGAAACCTTCAATTTTTTGTTTTGTGTCGATAAAACAACACAGTGTATAATGTGTTATGTAAGACGAGCTTGGTAGGCAGATATGCTGAGGCGCAGTATCCAGCTAATGGCAGTAGTTTTATATTTACTATACAGACACGAGAGATGCATCGCTCCTGTGAGCCAGCTCTGCCAGAAAATGGATACGTGAAAGCATATTTCTCAAAGCGAACAGGTTAATTTAGCAAAGTTTTCAAACAAGAGGCTTGTCATGCTTGATTTGTTGTGGATATTAATGCTAAAATCATCTGCTTACTATCTGCAATAACACCAAAGCAAACTGCAGATAATGTGACATCCTCTGAGTTTTCCTTGTCTGGCATGATAATATCCAATTCATACTTCACACATTCCTAACAAATTTTGTTTTAAAGATGTAGCTTCTACCTTCGATTCGTTTTTTAGCTCGCAGCTTTCATCCTGCTGTGCAGTAAGACGGATTCTACAGGTTTTATCAGCCCAAACACCGCTCCCCTCCCAGGAGAATAGAGCGCCTGTGATTTGCATACATATGAGCATTTGAGCAATGCTGCTGTGGCTGCTCTGCTAACAGTCTTGGCTGCACGACACATCGGCACAGTTCAGGCTTTTCCTTTCATGACCAGTCAGATTTAGAACAATCAATAGCATGTACACGACTTCGCATGGATTCACTCAAACGTACACAAATAGATATGTGCATGCTTATTCTGTGTCATTCTCTCACTGTCAGAGATTAGACAGGACCCCGGTTATATGACTCAGCTTTGACTTTGTATTCTGAGGTAGTGGCCGAGTCAGTGTTGGCTGAGATGAATAAGAAAGCTAAGATTATATAACTGTGTGACAGAGAGAGACTGTGAAAGAGGCAACGATAAGTACGGCACAGAGTGATGATTGTTTATGTTTTATACACTGTATTTTAGAACTTACCAGAAATAATATTTTACTAATGAAATGCCCTCTAGAACAGCAGTAATCTCATCATCCCATTTCCTGTACAGTTTTAGAACATAACTGCATTGTTTGAGAAATTATTAATACGTCAGTGGCTCATTGCCTCAGTATAAATAGAATTGGTCACTCTGTGCTATCAGCTGACCTGGAGTAACTGCAGAGTGGCCATTCATTAAACAGATTACAGGAAGGCTTTTCGGCAAAGTGACCTTTGCCTATAACCACCTACCTGACTTGCTGCTGAACACGTAATACAAATGTTCTTAAATTTTTTTATTTTGTATTGGGAATCACTGCTTTATGAAATGCCAAATTAGTATTCAAAGACATCTTTTGAGGCTACAGAATAAATTCTAGTCAGGTAATCCGAGCCGGACTGCCTGATCTTGGGTCAGGTACAGGTTGAACTGTGCAATTTAGTTTTATGATCAACATGAATACTTGCCGAGAGGATGTGATAAAGTAGAAAGTGATACACTGAGAGAATTGCAGTAATAATAATTAGTTTAGTCTGGACTTTTTTCGGCCCCACGTGTGGTGAATGCAGCCAATGCAGGTTAGGGTATGAATGACCAAAGGAAACCCAGGATGTGAAACTAACGTCAATAAAGGGCTTTTTTGAAGGGAAAGTAAGCAAAAGGAATTTGCTGATGCTATCGTGCTGACCATTATTTCACAGAAACTGAAATTGAATTCTTGTTTTGTAGTTGATGATTTATTGTGGGCAGCAAACTGTTTTCAGCTTCTGAAATGGGGCGTGTCAGTGAAAGGTTTGAGAGCCACCATAGCGTAACGCTAATTATTTACTTAAGGCCGAAGTTGATGGCTCAGTCATACAAGAGTGAAAATAGGTTGGCAACCTCCTTACAACAAAATGAGTTGTTGCCTGTGGGTTACATTTAATTTTTTTTCTCATTTTATAACTGATTGGAAGTTGTTGCAGTGACAAATCGGTCACCCAACCTCAGTCTCTGGGTGACCTCCTTCAATTGCAAGATGATTGCATAGATCGCTTTGTGGGAAGCAACCTGTCTCCAAACAATCCAAGTCAGTCCAAGTCCAAGTCAGACTGACTGCAGTCTTGCCGGCACATTCCAATTAGTCACAGTTAGTCTTCACCAGTGAGTGCAATTTGTCTGCAGAGCGTTGTTTTACAGTAGGAGACTTGACATAACTGGTTATATTTCCATATAATAGCAAGGTTGTTGAGCGCCTATATTTTTTCAGTTAGATTATTGTCTTGCAGCATCTGCATCATTATCTGTGGTGGAACTTCTGTTCCAAATCTGTGATCTGGACTTTGAAGTGACTAATGTGAATTTCTGTTTAATGTGATTTTCTTTCATTTTGCTGATTTTCTGCAATTAGTCAAAAAAAGAAAGAAAAAAGAAAAGTGGCGTGCTTAACTTCAAACAATAAAATAATCAAAATGCCAAATTGTTAATACTGACTTTGAAACTCGAATTTCAAAATGACATTATATGTTATATAATGTATTCAATATTTCATGGCAATAATAAAAAAGCGCACGTGTTGCCTCAACATTTCTGATGCATGTATGAGCGCAACCTGCAATAAAGCACCAACTGGACCGAATTCATGATGCTCAAAGGTGGCAACAATCACATTAACAGAAGTAGACTGTGAAAGTATTTTAAAAGTAAAAATGTTAAATTCTCTTTCCTCTGTAAGTTTTGCTAATTTTAGCTGTTTCAGTAATCACTGTACTGTCACAAACAGATTGGATGTAACCGCCCCATTCACTTAGAAACAGACTGACTCTTATTGCTGTTTAGCACGTGAAGCACCAATGCTGCTTAGAAGATAGCAACTGATTGAGAATGGTTGCAGGGCTGGTCCTCATTTAAAGACAGTGAGATCACAAGTTCATTGTCCCCAGTCGCAGTCACAAACCACCTCTTGCCCTTTTTTAAATATTGAAATAAGTGGATACGTCTATATTTGTCCACCTGAGCTTGTCCAAGCTTCTGTGAGTTCCCGTTGCCCTCGGCCCCCTTCCTTCACTTTCCACGTTTTTTCACATCAAGCCAGAATTCAGTGCCAGCATTAATAAGGTTCACATCTATTACATGCAAAATTTCTATATGGCTATAGAAATATGGCTCTGAAAACCAAAAGAGATTGACACTGCTTCAGATTCTGCTTGCTGATGTGTATTTTCAGCCCTTAAAAGTCATGACGCCAGGCTAAACATTGTAATTTCCCTGAAGCACAGTTAGCCGCAGGTCTACAGTGATCCGTAATGAAGGGGGGGGGTTATGTGCATATTGATAATTATTTGAATCCAACAGGTCCAGACACATGAAGGTGTTTTAGCAGCTGTTACTGCACTACCAGATTTAATTAAACGATGACCAGAATTAATCTGCATTGAAGAGGCCACAGCTGCGGGGGCTTCATCAAAGGCCTTTTGATATGTTGATGTGTTTTTGATTCAACCAAATTACTGAAAGATTCTGCCTGTGCTTGGTCCGACATGTCAGCCATTCATATGCTTTTGTTTTCATCTTGTTTTGTGCAGTACGCATCTATCTACCTCTAGATTGATCGGCGTATCCACGTCAGAGTCTACATGTTGGACATTGCCGTTCTCACCCACTGCCCCTTTAGCGCCTTCCCACTTGTTTTCTTTAGGGGGTTTTTTGCCGCACCTTCATTATCTTTTCGAGCCGTGTTATATTTCGGTTGATTTCACCATCTGAACTTCGACTTGAATGCTAAGGGAGAATTCAGCCGCTGATGAGGGGGCTGTACTGATAACTGCAGCTGCACCAGGGCCTCACCAGAATAGCCTGAGGACTGAGAGCCTTGAGAAGAGGAGTGGCGATGTAAGGGGAAGCTGTTAATCGCTTTGAGTATCTTTGTAACAGATTGCAGATGGTCGTGCACTCTTTTAGGCGTATCTGATGCAGCTACTGTGTAGTTTGAGAGGTGCTGGCTAAATTTCCATCTCTTTCACAGCTCCATTCCCACCACAGTCGAAACATTCCTAAATGTAACAAGAGGGGAGGAAAAAAAAGAGAGAGAAGATTTTCAAAACTCAAAGAGACACTTCAATGTGGCCTAAAGCTTCCTTTATCATTTTTCTTTGAGAGAGCCTTATTAGCTTGAGGTGAGATCCATTAATGATGCATGGATGTGGTAAATCCATTGGTCATGTGTGATTATAGTTGGCAGGCTCAGCTCATTAAACAATAATTGAAAGTAGCACCCTCTCCATTCATAATGCCCATTTTCTCGACTTAGAAACCATTAGTTTAAGGTCTTCTTTTTGTTCAGGTCAACTCACCTCTTCAAAAGAATATTGAACCTGCACACTAGTTGTATGATAGATAGAAATGTTCTCTAATATTTGGATTTGAGAGGCAGAAAAGTTTGTCCATGTTATATTTGGAAAACATGTCAAGATGGTTGAAACAGTCAGGTTTTGGTTTATCAGCATATTATTAAGACGCAGATCTTTTGGGGATTGCATATGACCTAAAAATCAAATATGTGGAGCTTTGAAAACCAGTTGTGAATAAGGCGGCAGCTGAAAGTAGCTCTAGATATTGTAACATCTGCAAAAAAAAGCTGCTTTGGTTTGACACTGTGAGCTGCGCGTACACTGGACGCTCGTTGCACATCACTTTGAAACCGATGGCTGGTTGCTTACACATATCCTGGGCACCGGTTGCTAGGTGACCCTCTAATGTACTTACTTTAATGCCAATCAACAGTGTTGTTCACTCTCGCTGGTAGATGCTTCAGTGGCTCGCCTGAAGTTTATCTCATATCCCAACCACTTCGCAGTTGCCAAATATCATTCACTTTCTGTGGTCTCACGAATCACTTCTGGTATTTATGAAGAGGGCTGCTGAACGAAAACGATTGCACAGACATCTGGTAAAACATTGGGGGTATAAATATAAATGGGGGGAAAAAGTTGTGCAAATTCTTTACCTTTTTTCTACATTTTTTTTTCTACAATGTGCTCTTCCACTCTTCATTTTCCTCAGGTTGGCACTCACATAATAGTCATCTTGTCTGTATCAGACTTTTAAGACCTGGTTTGATATTTAAAAAATGCAGACATGAGCTCACGGTGTTGTACAGCTTCTATTACCTGATCAGTTATCTCCAGTCTGATCCTGTTGAATTCAATCCATTTCACTTCGCTCCAGTCTTCAGTGGTCTTATATATTGACAGGGAAAACTGGCATTTCTAGGTTGATCCCTAATCCTGTTGGTGAAACACCTTTGTGACCTGGTCATTTTCTTTCACCTTTTCCTTTTTATCTACCCGAATGGGGTCTTGGTCCACCTCTAGCAGTTCTAATGAGGTGCGTGTCCAATTAAGATGCAGCTGCCTCCTGTGTTGTGAGAGCCATTCTGTTATTGATGTCATCCCTTGATCATTTTTCACAGCTGCTTCCAATATCCTGCTCTTTATGAGAGCCTGTTTTCATCTTTTATGTGCTAGCATTTGTGTGCATATGTGTGCAAATATAGACTGTGCAAATACATCTGGTGGCTTTGTGTTTGTGCAATATGTATACGTGCATATTCAAATTTCTGTGTGCGCGTCTTCCTCCGTGCATCCTTTTTAAAACATTTTCTTGTGTGTGTGTGTGTATGTGTGTACTTGTCGGTGTTGGTTCCTATCCTGATTACCAGTCTTACGCTGCCTGTCTGACCACTAGGGTTGTCTCCTTTGATTGCATTGATTTAGTGCCCGCTGCATGCTGTAATGAAAGATGAAAAATGAACAGCATGCTCTGACTATGAGGTAATTGGCCTGCACCTTGCTTCTCATCGCTCTCATGAGACTGAGGGTGAGGATGTTAGGAGACATTAGTGTGCGAGGGAATCATGCGAGTGCTGCTTTGTGCGAGCATCTCTGTCTTTTGCTTTTTGGGGGCGGGGGTAATAGGAAACATTTAAGGCTTGTGATCTTCATGCTTCTGTGGGATTTTAGTGGCAAGAGCATGAAAATTGGACGTGTGTTCTGACAGCCCGTGTTCTCTCAACCCAATGTTGCTCATGCATTGCTAACACTATAGCACACAGTTGGCTGTCTATTAAGCACACGTGGCTAAACAGGGTACCGTCTTATGCAGCTTTCTTGCAATAAATTGCACTTTCATGAACAGAAATTTTTTGCAGGGCTGTACTATATTTCAGTTGAATTTCAATTGGTTTTAGTTCTCCACCCAATTATGTGGTGAAGGCTGGATGCAGTAGGTGGGATTCACTACAGGACTGTTTTATTGGACTGCATTAGTTTTAGCTAGTTCTACATAATGGGTGTTTGTGTGTGTGTGTGTGTTTTGTGGAAAGCAGCACCATAAAAAAGAAGCTGATATTTGCATTGCAGAGCCACTTTGCTGTGTGGGCCAGATGCTTGACTGGCAGGATTGTCTGTGAGTGAGCAGATGGTTTGGAAGAATAAGTCTCGTCAGAAAGTGGATGGCGGCCATGCGATGATCACTCTCACAGCAGACACTAGCTTTCGCATCCAGATTTCTGTCTTTGATTTGGTTTGGAAACAAAACGCTTTGGTTAAGGTCAGGTAAATCTAACTGGTCTGAATGTGAGTCACTGACCTTTTCTTTCAAAGCAGAACAAAATAATTTCATCGCTTTTATCAGTGCACATTTGGTAAATGGACTGGTTGTTATATAGTGCTTTTTCACTATTTAAGCACTCTGTACAACATGCCTCATTCAAACACTTTTTTTTCTACACTTAAAAGTTTGTTTTTTTTATCTGGCATTCACATACAGTCATGCTCTAATGAACGCATCTTGCTTGAGGACACTTTGGCATACAGACTACAACAGTCAGGAATCAAACCACCAACCTTCCAATTAGCAGATGACTAGCTCTACTTCCTGAGCTGAAGTCACCCCTAAGACAAGACTCACCCATAGTTTACTACAAAGTACTTCAGCAGAAAAAAAATGTGTTATGTGTGATTGTCTCACTAAGGTCTCAGCCACACAGGCCTAGGAACTGGTTCATGGCCCCGGGAATCCTCTGATTGCTAAGGAAAGATGTTTATTCACTGACCGATTGGTGAGAATTGCTGTTGCTGGGTGAAATCTGTGACAAAGAGGGTGCTGCATCACAAACCTTCTTGTTTTTGTCTTCAAAAACTCACAAACTAACCAGCTAAATGAGTTGAAGCGGTTTGATGTAAAAGTTTTGCTGTTGAAACCAACATATTTTTAAAGACGCAACTTTTACTTTGAAAGGGATCAGTCACCGTTCCTGGTTTGCATATCCTTCTTTAAATTATCAAAGAGGCTAGGTGGTGAGAATTTGCAGTCAAATTGGTGTCTAGCATTTTGCAGATACCCACTAAAGCAACTGGAAAGAGGATTTTCAGTCAGCACTGCATACCTCTTTGTGACCAATAGTAAACAACCGCTCACCAAATGGTCAGGTATTACACACCTTTCCCTAGCGACCAGTGGTTGCCATGGGCTCACCTTCCAGTCACTAGCCCTGCGTGACTGGGGCTTGAGTAATTTCACAGGGACTGCCGGGAAACCTCCAGCAGCCACTTGAATTTGGCTGGGGAATACATATGTCTAATCGCTTAGTAAATAATATATTTGCAATCTAGTAAAGCTAACAATATTTCATCATTGCAGTAAAAGAAAATGAATGCTGCGTGCTATCCAGTAAATGTTGAGATTTGTGAATACATTGTAGACCCAGCTCCGTGCATTGTGTCCAGCTACATTAACTAGCCTTTGTGCTGGGTTTTAGGGAGTGCCTGACTAATGGCCTGGAGGGAAAAGATTAGTTCAGGGTGCTTAGAACTGATCTCAGCCCTCCAATAGCTTCAAATGGATGCTCATTGCAACTGTCAAACCACAGGAGAGTGAAAAAATGGTGTATAGCATATGTAAGATATAAGCTTACATATGCTATACACCATTGGGCAGGTTTTAGACATTTTAGTCCCTATTTCACCGCGATATTTTTCAAATTTAAAGCCAACCATATTCACAAATTTTACAATAGGTACTCAGCATTATAAGTTGCTTGACATAGCATTACTCTCAGTTGCTCAGTAAACCTAGCTTGGATTGTATACAGCAGACTCTTATTACCTCTTAGTAGATGGCGCAGTAAACTGAAAAATGTCTGCTCTTCAGTCCCAAAGGCTCACTTGCTTGGCAACACACAGTGCAGTAATGCCCACACACAGTGTAAACAGGGAAACAGGAAACACACTGGAAAATAGTTACATCACACTTCCCCCACAGCACACAAAAGCACACGGACACACTCATACGCACAAACTCCAAAAGTCTGCAGGTTTACTTCAGCCAAATATACGTTTTTTTTGGAAGTGTCAGACACGAGTGTTTCCCTCCCTGTTAACATGCTTTCAGGATCTTGTAATGCAGGATATGTAAATGCTGTCACACTAATGAGATATATTTGTGATACAAGCTGTTAGCCTTGCTTTTAGCTTGTCGTCAGTTCATGTGGTGAATTTTTTGAAAAGGTTTTATTAATTCAGTGCTGTTTGTAGGTGGAAATGGTCAGGCAACATCCACTTCAGACAGATGAATGACAAGAGAATTAGGGCTGAACGATTATGGAAAATAATCTAATTGCGATTTTTTTGCCCCAATATTGCGATTGCGATGCGATATGCGATTATTTTTTAAGGTCTTTGTCTTCTGTATTATTAAACAAAGACAAGCAATACATCATATAGTATGGCCAATACTATATTACATTAATTTTAAACTGTTCTTTCCTGGAAGACAGACCTCTGTTATGATGACATGAGGTGATGCATGAATTGATGACTGACATTTTTATTTAACTTCTTCAATCACAACAGTATATTTGAACATACACAATAGTTTATTTTTAGCTTACAAACATCTGAGCATAAAGTGCTGACAAGGAACCCTGGTGTAAACATTAAAATGAAAGTCAGTACAATGTGCAGATTGCAGAAATATACATAAAAAAAAATCAGTGGCTTTACCACACTCAGTTTTTCGACATCTGTGAACTACTAGACAGTCATTCAATTAAAAAATAATATTAAATAAATAAAACTAATAAATAAAAAATACACACATCTTACTGATCTCTGCAGTCAGTAACATTACACATAAAGTGCAAACATAATAGCAATTGTATAAACACACACACAAACACGCCTTTAAAGTTTAAAGGCGTGAAATTGGACGGTCTAGCCTTCTGAATAGTTTACACAACTACTTTCTCGCCTGAAAATATGTTAAAAGTTTATTTTGTGACCCAGAAAGATTAGTATGAGTAATTTTAAAACTTAGTAGCGGCCGCCATTGCTGGAAACTGGAGTTTGGCTGGGCCGCGCTATGAATTCTGGGATATGGTAGTAATTTGGACAGCCTTATAATCGCAGTATAATCGCAGCCTTTGCGGTTAGAAAATTGCACTTGATCATGTCGCGATATTATCGCAAATGCGATATATCGTTCAGCCCTAAAGAGAATTACAAATTACCTCTGATCAGACGGCTAGTATAAATACAAAGGATAGTGCAGTGAGTTAATGCTGCCTCGTAATGCAGATAAGTGTTGGGTTTTTTTAATCAAAAGCTATCCGCACGGTTTGATGGCTTTGAAAGTATAAAATCATTTCTGCAGAAAAAGCTTTGTCAGTCATGTGTGCGTACTGTACTGTAGATAAGTCTGATTAAACACTGCAATCTGCAGCAGTGCAACAGGAACCTCTTCTGTTAAAAACATCCTCTCCTGGCTTCAGCATAGGAAGATTTGGAAGCCTGCATTCACTGATGGTTGCTGAATGTGGTCCTCCTCCAAGTACCTAAACATCCATAACTTTTTGTGCTGTTCCTGGAAAACCTTCATCTCTTTCCTTGGACTACATGTAGCAAGCTTAGAAAGTTGGGAGGCCTTAAAAAAAAACACCAAAAAAATAAAACAGATGGTCCACTTTTTCCGGGCTGTAAATTAATTTTGCTGCACAATCGTGTTGGTTCTGCTGCTCTAATATTTGAATACACTGTGGCATTAGGCTGTGTTGTTTGCTGATCCCAGCAAACAATGGTTTTCATCAATATAATATTGCAATATCAATATAATATTGCAGCATTAGACTGACTTTAAAAGATAAAAAAAAAATCATTTTGCTTACAGTGAATACAAATGTCTTTTATATCAGTTAGTAAGCTAGCTAACAATGAGGGATCACAGGTCGGTGTGCATTCTGATCCGTGGGGTAATAGTTGCTATAAACAATTTCAAGGTAAAACAGTTAAGGGGTGGTTGGTGTTAGAAGTGATGGGATTTAACTGGCTGTAGCTTCGTATTCAGTGTGCACACACGATCACTGACAGTCAAGGTAATGTGTAATGGTAATTCTTTCATGTTTTGTATTAAATTCTCTCCTTTTTACGCTGTCTTGCTATTTTCTGACTCCCCAACTACTACTGCCAGTAAAAGGATTACTGATGACATGCATGATTACAGTGGATGAATACTTTGAGCACAATCATGCTCCTAAATGTAGACAGTTTAGGAGTAGACAAAACTGTAATATTATTACAATTCCACTTGTCTTTCCAGTGACATTGCATGGCCATGCCGTCGCTATATACAGTATGTAATTGGCAGTAACAGCACAGCTTCATCAAGAAAATAATACTTTCAATCCAGGATGTAGCCTGTCCAGCACTTGAACGTTGCCACAGGATGAGAGCGAGGTGAGGTAGAGTGATTCACACGATATGAACTCTGAATGACCTGTTCTGGCTGAAAAGCTCCTGCACTTCAAGAAGCCTGCATTCAACGTGTATAACATTATGATGTTTTTTCTTTTTAAATCTACAATAAGCAGATATAAGGCTCAGTCTGAGTGAATTAATTTTGCACTCCTGGTAGCTGTACTCATATTTCCATAATGTTTGAAGCTGTTAAATTTCCTTTTTTTGTCATCTTTTTTTCTGTGTTAGCTACTGTAGTACAAACAATTTTGGGTCAGTGTTATTTCAGTTCAGTAGTTCTTAATGTTTATCAAAAGAAACATGAACATATTAGGTGTAAAGTGCAGATAGTGATTACTGGTTTTAATTAACAAGTGTCTAGAAATGCCTATTTGTGCAACTTTAGAGGTTACCTGAGTAATCAATGAGTGCACCAGCTTGAAGGAAGGTGTCTGACTGATGGATGCATACAAATACAAATATATACATTACCAAGCATACATTCCTCCACTTTCTCACAGTATTATAGGATTATAAGAACACTATTATGTTTCTTGGTTTCTGTATGCCGCTTTTGCTGGCATGTGATTTTTTTAAAATGATATTTTATTCTGATTTTGTATTATAAGTAAACTATCATATTTTTTTGTTAATCAAACTTGGTTTCTCCATAAGCTAACTTTTTCTTACTGCTTCTTCCAGTGATGTAACTGGTAGCCTGTAAAGCTGTGCTTTCAAACTAGTTTCCCCATCACTGCATACATACTGAAAGTACACTTAAGAATGCATTAAGCCTCAGAAAAAATAGAGCTGTTGATTTTAGAAAGCTGTCAGAGGACCTTGTCACGTTTGAATTGCTCATTGATTTATGAGAAAAGGGCCTTCCTTCGACTGGTCACTGAAAAATATACCCACTGGTTTCCGTGACAACAGGGAGCTCACCTGGAAATGAACTCTTCATGCCAACAGTGCTGAGGCAGTGCTGTGTTTCCAAGGATGTTGAAAGGCTTTGTGATCAAACGCCCTCTTGCTTTCTTACCGTTTGTGGAAATATTGCTCTTCTGTTTCACTGTTGCTTTGCTCGACCTGATTTGAGCTTTGATTGCTTGTCTTGTATTTTCTGGAGTATGCAACCTAAATTTCAGCACTCATTTATACTCACTTTTGGACTGTAACTCCGCAGAGTAGGTGGCACCTTGGTGGAGGTCATATTTTCCCATCTGTCAGTTTGTAAGCAGGATTACACAAAAACCACCTGACTGATTTTGATTAGATTTGATGGAGAGGTAGAGCAAAGGCTGGGCAAAGGAGGAACCAAGATCATTTTGACCTGGGTGGGGGGGGGGGGGGGTCAGAACAGATTTGAGAGACTGAGGAAGACTTGCAAATAATTTCCATCTAACAGTTAAATCCCTGTCCTGCTGTAACTATGTCAATGTTTGCGGAGGAATTTCTGAATTTCTGTTTAAAATCTATGAAGTTGTGGCTGGAATCTGAGTGTAAATACTTAATGTGAATTTGTGACTATTAATCTTTATTATCACAATTAGATTGCATGGACCAAAATGCTAACTTGCCCCATTCAATTACAAACTAATAGCAGACTGACTCAGTTTTATTGCCATTTTATCCATGGCTTGACACAGCAAAGCTGCTTTGAGGATGACAGCTGACTGCGAGTGGGCATTTTAATGGAAAAAGGATCCAAATTCATTGCAAGAATTTTGTTCAAGCCATAGTCTTCAACCACTGCTTTCCTTTCCTTCTTTATCTAATAAATGATTTATTTTGTATAAAAGGTGGAAAAGGTTCTCTGTCAAGGAGGAGAAAATAGTTGTTTATTTGGCTTAGATCACAATAGAAATGTTATCGTGTGTGTGTTACAGCGCCGAGCTGTCACTGGACTTAAAAAACACTGCTAGACTCCAACCTCATTGTGCTCTGGCATATTGAATAAGCTGGAAATAAGGAGCTAATTTTAGAATCCAATGTACCTTGATGTTTGACTAAAGAAATAATGGCCATCATGCCACAGCGTCTCTTAATTACTTCTGTTGTGGGTTTGATTAAGGCGCCGCGGTGCCGTGTCGTCTCTCAGGAATGAAATGTGTGTTGATATCTCGGTGTGCTGGCCCTTATGTGCTGGTGTGCATTTATGTGTATGCAGCTGTCTTCATGTTGCAGTGGGGGGTAAAATTGATTTGAGAGCCAGAACTACTTAATCTTCTTTTAAAATTGGTATTTGACAGAAAGCTTATCTCACATGCCAGAGAGGAGGATGTGGAGGTCTGAGGGGAAGGGGAGGGGGGAGGGGGGAATGGAAGGAAGAAAATGAAAGTGCGATTGGTGTCTTTTGCATCAGTGGCCTTCTTCTGCATTGGCTTCTTTGTTTAGACTCTAACTTGTTTCTGCTGCATAAAGCAAGGGACTTGCAATCTGTGTTTCTTTTTTTTTTCTTCTTGTATGCAGAGGGACACACAATATATCGAAGCCAGATGTCTTAAAGCAGTATTCATCCATATTTCTCCCCTTGTCGTGTGGTGTGGGTTCGTCTGGTGTACTCTTGCTTTCCCCCACAGATCAAAGAAATCCAGAGAGTGGTATTAGATGATTTTAAAATTCCCCATAGGTGTGAATGTGTGTGCAAATTGTGTCTGTCTCTGTGTTAGCCTTGCGACAGACTATTGACATGTACAGGGTGTACCTAAGCCCCCGTCACCCTGAATCGGATAGGTGGATGGATTGTTTCTTCACTTTCCGGTACAAGTTAATTGTGGTTTCATTGCAGCTAATTTAGCTCTTTATTTTAGCCGTGCGTTGCATACTGAAGGAAACCTTCTCAACAGTAGATATTCATAAGGTACGTATTTGATTGTAGATGCTGATAATAACACACCTACCTTGTCAAAAGTGTTCCTTACTCTGCGTTGGGCTTTTTTTCACCCAGGAATGCAGTTTAGTTTTCTTCTGTGGTCTCACAGGCCTTTTTTGGGTTGCTGAGCTGGCCAGTGCAAGCCCTCTTTTTAACAATGCCCCAGGCTGTTGATATGGCACCTCCTAAAGTTTCTATCCAGGGCTGCATATAAAACAAAATAGGCACCCGCTAAAGAGATTTTGGTCTTTCCTCAAACAAAAATTGCCATTAGTGTGACAAAATTGTTTTGTGGGGTTTCATTTACTTGCGCATAAAAAACACTTTTGCTCTTCAAATATCCAGAAATAACAGGAAAACACATAGACCGCTGTTAGGTAAGATGACACCGACTCTTTGTCTTAAATGTATAAAGATTTATGTGTGTAGTAAGCTCCCAAAGGCCCATTTTAGCTTGGCAAAAAAAACAAACCAAACAAAACCCTGCTGTCTTTCTGTGAGGTGTTACAGTACTCAAGCCTAAGCAGAGACATAAATAAGAAAACCTCATCCATTTATCTTTAAGAGATGGTGAAGTAAGTGATGAAAGATCCACCATATATTACAAAGTTGATTTTTAGCGTGCATCAGCACATTAACTTCCAGAGGCCCTTTTCTTAGATTGCTGATGAACATGTTTACGTGTGATTCAGCAACTAGCATTTGATCTTGAGCCAAGTAATGCGATGCAAGACGTGCAACTGCTGTCACATCCTCCTGTTGTATTAAAAATCTTCACCTTTGTGATCACAAAAACACTCTAACATCCGTAACACTACAGTCTAAATGAGTGCACTGGAACTGAAATCTAAAAAAAAATGTATGAAATTTGAAAGTGATGCAGAGCTTGTTTAAGATTTAATGTTTGAATATTATCATAGAGGGCTTAAATTTTCATTTTGTACAACCTTATTTAGAATCTTGGCATTCGGAGGCTGATTCCACATGAGGAGAGGAAGCCTGCATTATTCATTTAGATGGAAAAGACCGTGACAAGATGCAAGAGTAACTTGATGATCGTGACGATGATATCTTTATTGTCTGCTGGGAGGAATTCATTTCACGTGACAGACTGTTACTCAACGTATAACGCTGCAAAACAAACAACCATACAACTGCACATGAACAGACCTTCGTAGCCCAACCGTACAAGTAAATCATAAATATAATGGAAACCTAATGTATACTGACAGGCAGAGTATCCTCGGCATAATTCCTATCAGGCTTCAGCTCCATGTACAGCCTAAAGCAGCTTGTGTTTTCCTTTTGGAATATATGCTAGGTCATTCATGCCGTGAATCCCTTCCTAATTAGTCAAGTCTAAGTAAAATTGTAGACGTCACCTTGCTTAGAGATGCTGGCAGCATTCCTACTTTAATTCATTTTCGTTGCTCAGTATTGGGAGTGAAAACAAGGCAAGAAGCTACGCAGATGAGCAATGCAATGTCATTAATGTTTCTCTATCATCTATAATTTGTTGCCCTGTCTGGCTGTTTGTTCCTGTCCCCTGAAATTATTCACAAAATCTCTGCCTTCAGAATGTTTCTAGAGGAAAGGGAAGACAACAGCTTTCGCTTTGCGTACGGTTTATAATAGGGCTGCATGACTGGGAGGCAAAATGATCATCATGATTGTTTTGATCATCATTGAGATCACAATTACTTGTCATAATTATTTATTGATTTTAGTGGCAAAAAATGTTTTTCTTGCATCATGATTTTTGCTGCATATCTGCCTTTAACCCAGTGTTACTCAGCCTCAGAATGTAGCACATGCTGATTTAAATATGATGGAGTCATGCTCATTTAGAGATGAAAATTAATTTAATTGTGCAACATTAGTATGAATTATAGTATATAAATCCAATGCACAACTGCCTTAAACCTGCATTCTTTCCGTTTGCCAGCAAGGGGCGACTCACCAAACTGCAAAAAGAAGCTAATTTGTGTAGAAGTCTATGGGAAATAACCCTTTAATTAATTTATGAACTCAGTAACCACTTTGCTGATGAAGTGATGATCATGGAGTATGATAAAGTAACGTATTAACTGGCATTTATTGTCTGTTTATAAATAACATATGATGAAGTCCATTCCATAAATTGTTGTGGGGACGTACATAAACAGGCTCTTGGGTTCATTCGACTTTGTTTATGACTGATGAATTTTAGAGTTTGACTTTGCAAAAGTGTCTCTAGAAAATACTGGTGGGCTACAAGGCCAAGCTATTCCTCAGGTTAATTATTTCTGACAGCTCAGCAACAGTGTTGTTTTTACATGAAAATAACTTTGGTATAGACTTTGCAAACCTTCTCTATGTGCAGCTAGGAGCGTACAAGAAACAATACAAGTAAAGCATTGGAGAAAATCTCCAAAATGTGATATTGGTAATTTTTCCTTTGTTCGGCCATTCTTGCTTCTTATTCGGTGCACGTACATGCACATAATTCCTGCTTCAGTTTCACCACTGAGAGATGATTTGAAAAACAGCAGAGCGAGATCAATGATTTGAACTGAACTAAAGGCATTTGTTATGATGACCAGGCCTAAGAACTCCACTTTAACTCTAATCCATTACATTGATCGCTAAATCACACATATTTTCTCTATTCTTTCCAAAATTTAGCAGCAAGTGCTCAGACTAAGTCTAATGTGTATTTACTGATAGTGCATGCAGGGCTTGTACGGTGCAGTTATATATTGCGAGTGGGTGGCTGAGCAGACAGTATTTGTTGATAAACTGAATGTGCAACCAATGCATGCATTTGTTTTTTAAGTGTGCTTTTTTTCTCCTCTGCCTGTGTACTTTATGTAATGCATGTGTACAAGCCTGCCTCCCCATAAGGGGATCCACAATACTTGTTCAGGGTGGGAAAGCAGCTATCGGTGGGTTCCCAATTTTAGACCGAGACATGAGGAATAAGCTGCTATGATTAATTAGAGCTTTGTTATTTCTGTTTATTGTGGAGCTTAAGTTCTTAAGTGTTGCTCAGAGGTGATGCCTCAAAATTGAAGACCTTCTTTTTCCTCTCTCTTTTTTGCCTTTATACCACCCTCACCTTCCTTTATAGTCCTGATTATTCTTCCTCTTGAGCTTAAGAAAAGAGAGGGAAAAGACACGATAACAGGGTTTTAATCCACACTACAACATGGAGACAATGCTTTGCAGTTTGTGGAAAAGCGGCATGTGGCCCTCGTACTATTTGCGTCACTGCTTTCTTGCTTGGTGCTTTCATTTTGGAATTGCCCATAAAAAAGCAAGTATTTTCTGGGGAGAGGATGCTTGTGCTCGTATCCTATTACCGGTTGATTTTTCTCTTTCATTATCCATCCACTCTCACACAAGTGCTCACAGAACACAGATACACATGTACAGAATTACACTTGAAAAGACATGCAAATCTCTCTACAAATCCTTCATGAAAGGTGCAAACATGCACTTCCAATGCAACTAGGCACATACAAAGCTAAGAATCTTCACGCTGTCCTACATGCACACACGCACGCAGTCTCGTATCTTGGGCTAGTGATTAAAAAGCATCATTATCTCGCTATGGCCGTAATGAGAAGCACACACCTGTTTTCCACAGCTGTTCCCAATCACAAGCTGTCGCCCTTCACTCTAGGACCAGAAGCTCTGGAGGTGATGACTACGCAATGTCATAAATCACCTGCTGAGAATCCAGTCACCACGGAAACATGCCTCATTAGAATCTGCTAACTGAAGAGAGTTGTCCTTTACCCCTTCACTCACAGTCCTGGAGCAGAATGGGCTTTAGTCACTGTAGCTTTCAGCCTACCCTTTGGCACTGGCTCCATTCAGGACATGTATAGCATGAGCTCACGGTGTGTGCAGTCAAAGGCACTGGTGATGCCTGGTTTCATGAGTCATGGGGCTTTTGCTGAGGTTACATACGGGCTGAAGGATAGCTGATATGAAATACATCATATCCTCCCTTTTCTCCCAGTGCAGTCAAGTGTGCACATCCATTTGTAGAAAATAAAGGGCTTTGAACTGATGATTCTACATATTTCCAAGTTCAAGTAATGTGCAGTCAGGTCTGGGCTGCCATACTAAGAAATGAGTCTGAAAGTATGTGTATTCTTTAAAGCCTGGTGTCTTTGCTGCCTGCAAACCTTCTGCCTCTCCATAAATGTCACCAATGACAATTTGCGAATGGATAGTGTTATATCTCCAGCAGGTTCTCCCTTTAAAAGGCTCTTCTTTGTCCCTTGAGCAAGACATTTCAAAGATGTTCCTGAATAATGACTGACAGAGTAGACTGAGATGGTTATGCAAGAGCCGTCAATGTTACGTTTATGTCTTTCTCAAATTGTCGGTGGAATAAATCACGCATGCTTTAAGGACAAAAAAAAAATGTCTAGGTGGTAGGTGGTTCCTTTCTGAAAGGAAAGCAAGTTTTCATTTTATCAACAGTAAGAATATTTCTAATGTTCTTGAATTATTCAGTAAATAAGGATTTAAAATTTTCCTTGAGGCTCTTTCTCACTGTCTTGAATGATGCATAGTGACATTTTAAGTGTTTATCAGTAGTTTGGGATATAAATTTGATTTCAATGGCTGGAAGAAGAAAGCCGGTTTTCATTTGCCATCCTGCCTGTGTGTCTGGCCTTTTCATTTAAGACGCTGCTTACTGTCATATCTGTGGATCTAGATTTCGTTCTGTGTTGCAGTTTGCCTCATTTCTTCTGAGCATAACTCTGCAAGAAACATTTTAGTTTCATTTCCTTTGAGTCTGCCTTTTTGATTGTTACACCAGCCATTCACTTTGGTTGGTGTGCCTCTTCTAGATGTTTGACATTTCAATTTAAACGTGCTACAAATCTTTTTGGCCAAGAGGGAAGATAGACAGAAAAATGCAGGGAAAGAAGACGTGTGGGGGATGGGAGTTGATGGATGGAAATCAAAAGGCCCACTGGTGGGTTGTAGTCTTGTCAGTATGAACGAATATTGACTTTGATAGTAATACTGTGTTTTATTGTTAATTAAGCACTGAGGTAGTAATTAAAAAAAAAAAAAAGCTTTAAAACCTCAAATTTTTAAAGATAGTGCCCCTTCCGATATTAATGTGATAGCTTTTACAGTATAAACAGTATAAATGCAGTCTGACAGCTGCAGGACATAAACACATTTATATGATTCTATAACATATATTTTAATATTGCTCTGCAGTACTGCAGTGCAGCAGTAGTGACTTTACCTATACTAAAAAGTCATCCTTTATGTGGATGCTGCTTGCTCATTGTTTCAGTTTAGTGTTTCTCTTGTGTCACAGTTTTTAAAACTGATCCAAGTTTTGCTCCAGGTATCTAATAAAAGAAAAATGTAGTGATGATTATTGTCATGATACTAGAATTTCAAAGAGACAAAATAGATTGATAACATTTGCTTTCTAGCGACCACATTATTAGCTGCTACCTTGCTGATAACTTAATAGACAGCTAATATGAGTAAATGGTGTGTCTGATATCCAGGTGCGGGTGTTGTTTCTGCATCCTTTGCCATAATAATGTTAGTCCAGGATAAACTATGTGACTGGCCAAATTTAGGCTACTCATGTTGGTTTGCTAGTGATAGTTTTTAATAACATTAGCTTGCTAATTAGAAGTTAATGTCTTGGCTAATGCTAACTGAATGCTTAGCCAATGTCCCTGGACAGTTGCAATGTTGATCCTGGACCAATGTGATTATGATGACGTAGAAACAACGCCAACACAAGGATATCAGATCGTGCGGCTGCTAGTTAAATGGCTAACGTCAATGTGCACATGAACCAGGTTAATGTTTATGCCAACTGTGTGGTTGAAATACTTAAGTGTGGTTGAAACACTGAAGTTTTACTGACCTTTTAAAATTCAACTTTACAACTGAACAATCATGTTGTTGGGATGTCATAGCTTTGAAATGTGGGTTCAAAAAATGCCAATATAATAAATATATTATCAAGTTAGGTTTGATATTAGCCAAATTTAGGTTACTGTTGTTGGTTTGCTAGTGATACTTTTTAGCATTAGCTAACATCTTGGCTAATGCTAACTGAAGACTCTGACTATGTCATAGATCCGTTGTAATGCTAATCTAACCAGGTTACTATGATAGTGTAAGAACAAAACCAACCAGAGATGTCAAAATGTGGAGTTGCTAATAGTTAAATGGCTAACATTAATCCACACATGAGCCAAGGTTTATATTAACTGTTTATGTTAACTGCTCCTGTTGTTGGAACAAGAGCTTGACTGACCTTTTGAAATTAATCATAAAAACTGGTGTGTCTAAAAATGTACTATTATGCTCGTTATATTCACCCTGGCGAATAGTGTCGCCTGACAAAAGTGACCTCACACAAATGGCATTCAGTCAGTCTTGCACCTCTTGACTTTTTATAACCTTTTGTGTTGTGCTGTTGCTGACGCAGCCAGGTGGAAGGCACAAGTGTATGATTGTGTGTGTGTGTGTGTATGTGAGTGTGTCTGTGTGTTTTAACCACCATTTTAATGGTATAGTACTAGTATAATTTATTAGTTAAAATTTTCATTTTCTCAAATTTTTATTTTGTTTAAGTATTCTTTCATCTCTGTTATCCAAAGGGCAGGCTGCTCTCCCCCAGTTTCCTAAACTACGTTAGTTTACTAGTGATATGTGGTTCTTGCAGTGGCCTTCTTTTTCTCAGCATCTATGACATCGCTATAATTATACAGGCATTTTAATCAGTTCTGGACACAGATAACAAAGGGGGGCAGGTATGGGAAGCTGAATATGGGAGGCTCGACACAGATCAGTTTCTTGCATTGGGATGGAGAAAGATAAGGAGAGAGCAGCTTTTTCATCACTGCAGTGTATTGATATACAATCCCAGCCTTTCTCATTTCTCCAGCTTGTGTGTATGTGAGTGAAAAGAAGCAGGTGGAGTAACATACAATATACCCTGCTACCTGTTTAAGCACAAATTACAACTCAGGGCAGTCAACAGATTATCCTGATAACTATTATTCTTTTGTTTCCCCACCTTCTCTCTCCCCTTCTGTCTCCCTTCTGTTTCGGTTCTCTTTTTTAGGTAAGTGACAAAACAGCATGGATTATATGTGAACATAAGATGCCTCAAAAGGTAATGTAGCTGTTTTTTTTTTCTGTTTTGTGATGTGAATACATTTTTTATTATAGTTAAAAACTGAAAAACAACCCAATTAAAACACCTTCACCATCAAATTACTGCTACTTCTAGTGCATTAAGCACTAATCCCTAACACGATGATAATAACGCAAAGGGAATCTTTCTGGGAGGAACATCAGCAGCTTCATTCTGTTTTTATGTTCATTACTAATTGTTAGTTTGCCAGTGTGTGTAATGGGCCTATCATGAGCAGTGTACATCTGCACTCCCTTCACCTAATGGCGGTGGTGTGTTTTGCTGCTAATCTGTTTATCTAATCAGATGCTGAGGTTAGGGGGTCTATCTCATTAACTTGCAGGATATTGATTTCCTGCGTTTAGGGCAAAGCGCTCTACAGCAGCCTGCTTCTACATTCCCAGATGGGAGGAATGCAGGTTCCTCAAGCTCATCAGTTGATCTCACCTATGCGTGTGTGTGTGTGTGCCCGCATTTAAAAATAGCTACCAAAGCAGCGTGATTGCTACAAAAGCAAATTGTATTTTTAAAGACAATGTGAAAAAGATCTAACACAAAGATGGGCTTGAAAATGAACACTGTTTCATAAACATCAGTAAGAAAGCGCGTCAAAATATTCATCTATTTTGAAATGTATCAACGCTTGAAACTGCCTCCCTGAGCCTGGTTCTGCAGAGATTTCTTCCTGTTAAAAGTGAGTTTTTCCTTTCCACTGTCACCAAGCGTTTGAGCCCCCAAAGAGGGTCATGTGATTGTTGGTGTTTTCTCTGTGTTTTTGTAGGGTCTTTACCTTTAGGGCTGTTCGATACGACGATGTATGACGATATGAAAACATCTATCGTTTCATATTATACGCTTACTTATACATAAGGGCTGAAAATAAACCTTAGACTCAAACGTTAGAACAGGCTTTTCCCGCAGCACGCTGTGTAATAAATACTCACAGAGAAAACGGCGGCCATTACTACTTGTGTCTAAAAAGGTGTAGCTTCATGCATCGGTCAAAACACTCGACTCCAGGTACACGATGCTCAGCTGAAAACATTTCACACAAGTCGAGTTGCCCGAGATTCACAGAATTTACAGAAAATGTACTATTTTGCAATATATATCGTTATTGGGATAAGAAAGCCCTATTTACCTTACAACAGAAAGTGACTTGAGATGACTACAGTAGTGATTTTGTGCTATATAAATAAATTGCATTGAAAGAATAAATTAAGTAGATAGTAGGTTTGCTGATTGCAAAATTTCCTGCTTTATAGATCTTAGAAAAAAAAGGTTAGCCCCATCAGTCATCTATTCCTGCCTAGGCTCAAAATCTGACATTTAGCAGCTGAGCTGCACTTGATAAATCTCACCATTTATTATCAGTTAGACTGCATGCAGAGGTATGAAGCAGCTGTAATGGCTGGGAAAAGCCAAAATATCAGTTAGGGACCCCATACAAGAAGAGTGGGTGGATATAAGGCTACTTATTATTTTATTGGCTCATGGCTGCTGTACCCTGTGGTCTCTTAATAGTACATGGATTGAACTGATTGTAAATATTGTATTTCTGCTCCTCTGCTGCTAGGCAGTGTTATAGTAAGTGTATTGTCACTCCTGCTGTCGTGAGCTAGATTGTGATAAATGTGTGGGTGTGGCTTCTCTTGCATAGAGCACATCGGTGTGAATATGTGCCATTTACTGCACTGAGAGGGGTTTGTGAGTGTGTGTGTGCGTGTGTGTGTGTGTATGTGAGGGCAATGCGTCATTCTGCAACTCGCAGAAGCCCAGGAGCTACCCTATGGTAGCTCCCATGCTGCTTCTATCTCTTATGTAACTATGTTGTTGTCATGTTCTCATACTATTGGCCTTTCTCTCACTCTCTCTTCTCTTTTTCTCCTCAATCCCTTTCTACTTTTTTTGTTTGTTTGGGTTTTTTTTTTTGCATTTGTACATGTACTGCTTGTGTGGAGTATAGCAATTTTTGGAGATGTGGAGTTTGGTTGGGATTTAAGGGATCTTTTGTGCTGATACGGAGCTTGTAGACAACAACTTGTAGAGGCATTCAAATCAGCATTCTGTTTGTTCTCTCGTTGTTTTTCTGTCTTTGCTTTGTTCTGTGCCTCGTTCTGCTTGTGCCTTCCTTGTAATATAACTGTATTCTCTTTGTTGGTGTATTCATGCATCCATCCCCACCCACTCTGCAGCATACTTCCTGTGATACAACTGCAGTCACGGTCAGAGAAAGCAAGAATTTTTATGAGTACTCCCTTTATACCAGTCACTTTGAAGAGAATTCATTTCTGCTCTTAGGGACCTATTATATTCCTCATAAAGAAAAAATGCAAAGATTCTTTTTTGTTTTCTTCTTGGTTTTAGGAGATGAGAAGAACGTATGATAAATACATTTATATCTTGACTATTGAACCGTTCAGTTGCATAATATAATCCAGGTAATTATTTGTTTTTAAAGCATGTTTTTTTCTTTATACTTAACATCTACTAAATCTGAAACACTCCTTGCAGCAACAGCTGACTGACTGATGGCATGCCAGGCTTGCTAAGTAGATGTTTCACTGTCCATAACTCAGCTGTGGGAATTAGCCGCTACTCAGTCAGTAGCACTTAATAGCAGTAACATAATGCTTTGTTATTGTCTGTGGCTGACACTGTGTCAGGTGCATAGACTATATATTAAAGATAGCTGCCGTAATGAGATTCATTCATTTGTGAAGCGATTTTCATGCTATTTGAGCATTTTCACCATTGCCGTCTTTTTTCTCAAACTCAACTTGACAATCATCCATCGAGTTTCTTAACTGCTTGCCCAGTTCAGGGTCATGGATGGACTGGAGTCTATTCCAGCTGCCACGGAGCAAAGAGCAGGGTGCACCCCAGACAGCCATTCACACTCACAGTCCAACCTATGGACATGTACATATGCATATCTTTGTACTATGCAAGGATGCTAGAGTACCTTAAAAGAACCCATGGAAACGCAGGGGGACATATGATACAACCAGCTCAGTGGTGTGTTAGAATCCAGGACAATCTCGTTAAGTGACATTTTAAACCACCGCACCACTCTGCTGGCCTGGGCTTGACAAGCAAGTGGTAAATGTAGCTGAGGAACCGAGGCACACTTCGTGCTTACACGGTTGTGACTTGTCAATCACAAGGTAGCCACACAATAATTCGTACTTTGCAATCTCTTTTCATCTAAATTAAACCATAATTGAACATCATGTTGTATTCATTAAGACATGAAACTGATGATTGAGACTACAACAGCAAAGTAATATGATCAAGTAAACACGAGGGCCATCCATCCATGGTTGTTCAGGTCCAGACTTCCCTCTACACAGTGTTCTCAAGCCAGTATGTCCTGGTTCTACCCCAGTGCATGCCTGAAACACCTCACAGAGGAGGCATACTAGTTAGTTGCCTGAATCACCTCAACTGGCTCCTTCCGATGTGGAAGAGTATTGTCTCTCCCCTCAGGCCCTCCCTCTTCAAAGGGAGATTCCACCATTATGAGGAACTACATTTCATTTGAGCCCATGACATCATTCTTTTGGTCACTGCCCAGAGCTCAGGGCCTTATGTCAGGGTAGGAACATAAAGCAACTGGTATATCAACAGCTTTGCTTTCCCTCTAATGTGGGTCTTAATGCAGGTTTAAGGCACTTCTGCGTTAGCTTCATTTTTGTACACCTTGGAGGCTTTATCCTTCTTCTATATATAGTCTATGGTTGCCTCACCTGTAAAGAAAAAACATCCTACCTTTAGCTTTTGGATATGCCCATTTACTCCTCTGTGTAAATGTTAACATTAGGCAAATGGGCTTTCTCCTGAGGGTATCTAGAAACATGTTTCTTTCCTTTTCAATTCAGCCAGCCAGTCCACAGAATTTGAAAGAAAACATCTGTAGTTATTTAAGAGGATGGCATTTACATCTGCTTCCACAGGACTGTGTTGGTGGGATCAGATTTTCAGTGGCCTGGTAAGAGAACCGGTGTTTCAATTAAAAGGTACCCTGTTGACCTCCAGTAGCATTATGAAATACAGCCTGTTTCATTTGTCTCATTCACACACACAAGTACCCTCGAACACATGGTCGATGCTGCATATTGCATCTGCATTTTTAAAAGTACTGGCAATGTCTACAGGTGGTATTAACACAGCAGCTAGAAATGTTTTCATTTAACTGCGAAGCGCCACTACCAAGACTTTATTTATTTTCAAAACAAAATTACGTTTTTGTCACTTTATCACTGTTTTTTTCCCTCCTTTTGTTCCTTTTAATCAAGCAAATCATTAGAAAGCTAAAGTTTCTCTGTGTCAGAGCTGTGACTTAAGCTCTTATAATACAGGAGATATTTTCTGTTCGTCTATAATCAGATTTATTAATTGCATGTCTTTGAGGCATCAAAAGTGTGATCAATTTTAGTGTCCACTACTCGCATTTTCCTCTAAGATTTAACAGTCTTAGAGAAATTAAAATCCAATACAGAGAAAGCATCTGCATTCTTTTTTCTACATAAGCCTCAGTTGTCATGCTTGAAGATGCACTTTGACTAAGTGGAATGACTTCACACTTTTATTGACTGGGAAAACTCATTAGGCTGTCATTTTCACATTGATTCCTCCACCCACATGTACAGCACAGCTGCAATACAGAGTGTTCAGAAATGTTCCCTGGAGCCTGTTGAAAATTCATCCTGGAACTGTAGAAAACCAAGTGGATGATGCAGGTTAGGAGAGAGCGGATATAACACTTGATTACAAAATAATTCCTAGAATGCAGCGAGCATCAGGGAGCTTTATATAACATATCCGAGGGAGGAATTTTACTTGAACTGGAGTGAATATTTGTCAGTGAGCAGAGTCACCTTGTTGGATGACATATACTTATTGGAATGATACACCCTTCTGTGTCAGTCTACACGTAAGTTAAATTTTTGAAACAAGATGTTTTATGGCTCCCAGTAAAGCAGTAGGCTCTTCCTTTGATCTCATGTTAAAACTGTTCAGAGTTGTGATTTCTTCTCCGGTTACAATTTTGAAGCCCACAGCTATATCAAGTGCAGGCCTGTGTGCCAAAAGGTATATCCCTAACACAAATATCTAGTCAGTCAGTCACATAGCAACAACTCAGGAATGTAGATATGGTCGAGATGACCTGCTAAAGCTTAAACTGAGTATCTGAATGGGGAAGAAAGGTGACTTCAGTAACTTTGAACATGTCATGGTTGTTGGTGCCAGATGGGCTGGTCTAAGTATCAGAAACTCCTGAGCTGCTCAGATTTTCCCACACAGCCATCTCAGGAAAGAGAGAAAATATCCAGTGAGGAGCAATTTCCTGGACCGAAATCGCTTGTGGATGTCAGAGGTCAGAGAAGAATGGCCAGAACGCTTCCAGCTGATTGGAAGGCAACAGTGACTCAAATAACTCGATACAACCAAGGTGCTCAGAAGAGCATCTCAAACCGTGAAGCAGTTGGACTACAGCAGCAGAATGTCTGTGAAGGTTCTCAGTCATCCAGGTCATCGTAGTCTAAGGAGCTTGGAAAGAAAAACGTCTGGACTTCTTTAAGTTGCTTGAAGACATTACACCTCTCATCCGAGAAGCTTCTTCAGTTCTAGGGTCAAATGGTGGAGAGTCCCAGATTTAGAAGAGAGAAGAGCCACCTCCAGGGGACAAGACTCAGCAGTCGATCTGCATCTAAAGGACAAAGGTCACTCTTTTGAGGATGCCAATGTTCACTTTGGACAGAGAAGACAGATGGTTTGAAAGAGGAGTGAAAGAAGCCATTTATGTCCACTGTGAGCGACTATCTTTGAACAGAGGCGGTGGCTTACGACACCAACTGTCTGCCATCTATAATCCAGTTTTGAGATCCCTTCCCAGACGCCTTAACGCCCACTCACATCCTGGGCCATCTGACCTCAGGAAATCACATGATAGTGTCTGGCCAGGTTTCACAATGAGCTCACCCGAAACCCTGGCTGATTGTGACCTACACCTGTTTTCACACCTTGGCTTGTGTGATTAGGTAGAGGATCATCAGGGGGTCCTTTTTGTCCACCTTTGGGGGGATACTCCCACGTGGTTTCAATCTGGGACTCTCCACCATTTGACCCTAGAACTGAAGAAGCTTCTCAGATGAGAGGTGAAACGTCTTCAAGCAACTTAAAGAAGTCCAGACGCTTTTCTTTCCAAGCTCCTTAGACTACAGCAGCAGAAAACCACCAGCTCTTTGCCACTCCAAAGAGCTAAGAACAGGAAACCGAGCCTTCAGTTTACATGTACTCACTTAAATAGTACACAATAAGATATGAAAAACATTGTTTGCTCTGCTGCAACATTTAGGCAAAATATAAGGCTAGAATTTTGTGTAATAAAAAACATGTAAGCATGGATCCATCCTAGTCTGTATCAGGCTGCTGGTGGTGGTGTAATTGTGTGGGGGATGTTTTCTTGGGATTTTGTGGGCTGCTACCCCCTGACCATCATTTTTGATGCATCCCTGATTAAATCCAAAGTCTTAATTTCCAAGTTCCCTGTTGGAATTAGAATCTGTCATGGTTGTTGGTGCCAGATGGCAACTAGAAATTTCCTACTTGAAAAGTTGGAGCAACCCAACCAAGTAAACGGTCCAAGATGTCGACAGTGAACCTAAATAGTAAAACGGCGCCTTAAGGCAACTCTTGTGATTTGGTGCTATATAAATAAAATTGAATTGAATTAAAAAATACTAATCTCTTCTGCCACTGTTGTGTATTGTGCAGCGTTTTTTTTAAGCGCAAACATACAAGTATTTTGCTGTATTGTTGGTGATACCTGAAAGGCTCTACCATGCTGAAGAACCAGAACAAATCCAGGTTTTCCTTGCTTTTAGGGAGTGAAGTCACTCTGTATTCCAAGGTGCCAGGACCACACCATAAAGCACCACAGGCCACCATGACCCCTGAATATTGTTGCTCAGCCATCAAGATGTTACCCATCTTTTGATGGCTGCTTCCAGCAGGATAAAACACCATATCATCATCTCAAATTGATATCTTGAACTTAACAATGAGTTCAGTTTACTTTACTTTACTTTATTCCACCACACTCCAAGTAACTCTCACTCTTTATTTCTTGAATAAAGTGAGCTACTTCCAGATGATGTGAAAAGTTCACCACACCCCACCAGCCTCGCGTAGATTTCACAAAAATGTAACAAGCCTTACACAGATCTCCTCTCACCCACACGCTGACTTTTACAGAATCTTTACACATCTTAAAACTCCATTTACCCTCCCATCCCATCCCCAATTGCAACACTGCATCTTATAAAACATTTAGTGGATCTCTCGCCACATAATGCTCTTCTCTTCTCTTCATCTCATCATAGGATCTATTTTACATTAAATGTTGTTCTGCCGTTATTAGTGACAGTATTCTCTCACCAGCCATTTCCAACTTGAACCCACCTGCGGAGCATTTCCTAGTATGCTGGCAGATTTCATGTGGTGATGTTGAGGTGTGGTAGAAAGGAAGGTGATAGTTTGACTTTTAAATGTCATATTAGAGAGAAGACAGGGGTGGCATGGCCATTGCTGTCTGCTCCTCAGCTTTTCCTGTCAGATTTAGTCAAGAAGCAATGATGAATGTGTACTATGATACTGATTACAGAAAAAAAAAGTTAATGCAACCATAATGGGACTTATTGTTTTGGAGTCTATGCTTTATGTGATATTTCAGAGGGTAATAGAGGTCATTTTATTACATTTATTATTGTTGTGAAAGAAAGATTTTATTTATCTGAATATTGTCAATATACTGTGCAAAGACTAGGAAATAAAGTCACTGTATTCCACTAATAATGACTATATAGTGGTCAAAATTCCAAAATGGAATATCAGTATGGTTACAGCATTGTTGTCACAACCTTATTCAGGATAATGGAAATCATTTTTCCTATCCAGTCACACAACAATGACTCATTTTAACAGGAACTACAGTACCGTGCAAACGTCTCATTTCTCTATATTTTGCTTCAAGACTTTTTTTTGTAAGTGGTATTGAGTAATAGTTCTCCAGGGTTTCTGAAAGTCTTTCAGAGATTCTCTTTGGACAGTGGCTCATTTTCAGAATAGTCCTTGTTTTTTTTTTCTTTTTTGAACCACTTAACACTGACCTATGAATCATTCCAGCATTAAAAAGGGACCTAATCCAAGGGATAAACCAATGTTGTCTGCACATGACAGACAACTTACCAAAGAACCAGTTTTACAGGGTGTCTTTGGACACACCTGTCACAAAAAGACATATTGTTTTTCCCTTTTCTTTTAATTGAATCTGTAAAAAATGCAAAATTAGCATTGTTGCACCAATAAGAATCCCAGCTACTTGCCAAAAACGTGTGCTGTGCAGTGTGTCCTTGAAGGATTTAAAGAAACAGGACAAGTGGAGGACACAAGAAGATGTGGCCTAAAAAACTATCTACGGCAGATGAACAGTAAAGTTATGTTCTTAAGGAGCAGGGGAAAAGAAAATCCAGCAAAGACCTAACATAGGACCTGGGAGATGCACCTGGATCCATCTACCCTTCACTGAAGCCTTATCAAAAAGGGTCTCAGCTGAAGGGTCAAGAAAACAGTCCTATGAAAGGAAAACAGGGAGAAAATGCTGAGGTAATTATATGATAATTGGACTGAAAATCAGTGGCAAATGGTCTCATAGATTCAATAATACAAATTTGAAATTTTTGGTTTGAATCATGATCAATCATGGTCTACAGCCATCTATAAAAAAATGGCGGAGGCTCTGTCAAGATTTGGAGCTACATTTCAAGGAGTGCTGTGGGAACTCTTGATTAAAATTTATGAAATTATGAACGCAGAAAGATCAGATAATGATTCTCTATGCAGTATCATCTGGAAAACATCTGATTGGCAGCATCTTCATTTTTCAGCATGACAGTGATCCCAAACACACTGCCAATACAGTAAAAGCATACCTGAATAGAGCAACACACAGTAGACACTAACAGTGCATTGTCAGCTTCCCTAGAGCCCAGACCTCAACAATATTCAAGCAGTGTGGGATATCATGACAGAAAATGGAAGAAAAGGCAGCCAATATCCAAAGAAAATCTTTGAATGTCCTTTAAGAAGCCTTGAGAACTATTTCTTAAGACTTTTTTGAAGAATTGCCTTATCCACTGTATTTCCATTATTGTTTGCAGATTTATAAACCACTGCATTAATAAACTTTTCAATTCAGTTTTTTTAATACAGCGCCAAATCACAGCAAAAGTTGCCTCAGGGCGCTTTATATTGTAAGGTAGACTCTACAATAATACATCAGAGAAAATCCCAGCAGTCATATGACCCCCTATGAGCAAGCGCTTAGGTTTAACAGGAAGAAACCGACCAACAGAACTAGGCTCAGGTAGGGGCGTCCATCTGCCGCTATCGGTTGGGGTGAGAGAAGGAAGACATGCTGTGAAAGAAAGGCAGAGATTAATAATAACTAATGATTAAATGCAGAGAGGTCTATAGTGAGTGGAAAAGGTGACTGAAGAAAAATTACTCAATGCATCATGGGAATTACCCAGCAGCCTACACCTATTGCAGTGTAACTAAGGGAGGATTCAGGGTCACCTGGTCCAGCCCTAACTATATGTTTTATCATATGGAAAGTTTTAAGCCTAATCTTAAAAGTAGAGAGGATGTCTCCCAAATCCAAACTGGGAGCTGGTTTCACACAAGAGGGGCCTGAAAGCTGAAGGCTCTGCCTCCCATTCTACTTTTAAATACTCCAGGAACAACAAGTAGGCCTGCAGTCTGAGATCAAAGTGCTCTAATGTGGTGATATGGTACTATAAGGTCATCAAGATAAGATGGGGCCTGAGTATTCAAGATCTGGTATGTGATGAGAAGGATTTTAAATTTGATTCTGGATTTAACAGAGAGCCAATGAAGAGAAGCCAATACAGGAGAAATATGCTCTCTCTTTCTAGTCCCTGTCAGTACTCTTGCTGCAGTATTTTAGGATTAACTGAAGGCTTTTCAGGGAGTCTTTAGGACATCCTGATAATAATGAATTACAGTAGTCCAGCCAAGAAATAATAAATGAATGAACTAGTTTTCAGCATCACTCTGTGCCAGGATGTTTCTAATTTTAGAGATATTGCGCAAATGGAAGAAAGCAGTCTTACATATTTGTGTAATATGTCCATTTAAGGACATCCTGGTCAAAAACTCCAAGATAACTCCAAGATTCCTCATAGTGTTACTGGAGGCCAAGGTAATGCCATCCAGAGTAAGAATCTGGTTAGATACCATATTTCTAAAATTTTTAGGGCCGAGTACAATAACCTCAGTTTTATCTGAATTTAAAAGCAGAACATCAGAGGTCATCCAGCTATTTATGTCTTTAAGACATTACCGCAGCTAATTGGTAAAGCACTGCATCTATTTACCATTTTCCTACAAGGTATAAATAAAAAGCGGTAACTCAAGACTTCTACACAGTGCTATAAATCAAGACAGATACAGTGTTTATTACTGTGCAAGTTTTAAAAAAATAATATGTCTGGCTACTAGCATATATACACTGTTGTTTGCCACATATAGTATTCTGTAAATCTAATAAATAGCATACTGATTTTTGAGTGACTCAATGAATAAATATGCAACACATTTGTATCACACACTTTATTTTCTATTTAACACCTTTTTTTAACTGTATACTTGATGAGGCAACCTCGTGGTTTTGCTGCACATTTTAAAATGTATCTGTCTGTATAATGATGCCTTTAATATGATACTTCAGAGGTTTATGATTATTGTGAACCAGCAGGTTATGCCTAGAATTGTCTAGAATTTTTTTATTATTATTAGTTCTTAGATTTTTACCTTTTATATTAGCTCTGGCCCTTTGCTTAACATTTATTGCTGTGTATCTAAACTTGTGAGCCCGTTATACAAGTATTTGGAAGGGCGTGTGCTCTTCTGTGTGAACAGAGTTCAGTGGTTTCCTCTTCAGTTTGCAGACAGAATGTCACAGACAGCCATTTTCAGAGTAAGATAATTTTACAGCCTGCAAGCCTCCTCCTAACGTGTAATTACTTTAACAGTTTAATGTCACACAAGTCCCCCACAGTGCTCTTTCCTACATGCTGCTCTTTCTTCATAATTCATGCCCTTTAATGGAATTTAGGACAGTCAGAGAACACATGAGAGGGAGATGCCTTGCAACTAATTTCCATTACACAAATTTCCTTCAGTATAGTCATTCCCATGTTTAAGCCATACGTACCATTTCGTCTTTCAAGGAATTTTCTGGTGTAGCTCATTGGCTTGAAGGGGTATATTCTTCCTTATTCTCGTCTTTCTTTTCTCCCTGACTGTTTTTAGCCATGAGTCTGGAATTGGTGGCCACCACGTCAGTGGTTCCCAGATGACGCATTTTAGTGTGGATCTCAGTGAATGTGGTGATTCTGTCATTTCTTCTAGTCCCACCATAAAGTTGACATTTATAGTTTTGAGTGAAATTTTCTCATGGTACAGTTGGAGCAAATTTTCAGTGTTTTTGGTTTTGAACAAATATTTTCAAAAGCCATCATCAGTTTTAGTTGTGCAATGGCTTTTGTGCTCATAAGAAGCCAACAAGATAAACCAAGATGGTAACAGTAAGCTAGCTATTTTATTATATGTGTGATATGCTAGCTTAGTGCACAGATAACCTAGCTAACAAGGTTAAGTACAGCATCACAGAGATAAAAGTACAGATCAGAGAAACTGTTTATCTGATTTGAATTTGTTTCTTTTTGATAAACTTATATGAAAGCAAAGAGGCTTTGGAGCCTCATGCAGATGAGTTCTGTATGGCTGCAGTCCTGTCACTGTTTACTACCTTATCTGTTTCTTTCAAAATCGTATTTCAGCTACAGCCGGCAGCCACATGGTACAATATCAGGGGCAGATTATGCTGCTAGAGAACACAAATGCTTCTTTGTCTTGGATATGATGTATAAATCATAAAACTATCACTCTACCCTCCAGTGGCATACTGACAATCACATGTTTGAGCCAAGTGAAAGCAAACAGAGTGTGGATTAAAGCAGTCTTAGTCCACAGTGTATCAGACAGTTCATAAAAGATATCATATGTCTATCAAAATCTTTTTCAAATGCCTGTCTTCTGAGTTGAAAGCAGTTAAAAATACTTTGAAAATAAAAATCTCATCTTATGAGAAATGAAATGTGCATTTTAATGTGGTAGATAAATGAAACGAACAGGTGCACAAATTCCAGTAGGCTTTGGTGTCACATTAAAAGCTTTCGCGTGCGAAAAATGACTGGACAAAACAGTCATACTTTCTAAGACAATTTTTTGCTGCTGCTGATAATAAACAGACTAGGCTGAATGGTATCTAAGTAACAGCCACCTGAATTTTCCCCTGAGCCTACAGTAATTAGCATATCAGAGGAGGTCATCATTGGGTCATATAATCCCTCAGAGGAACTACTAATCACACCCAGACACTGGGTTCATCCAGTGCTGTGATTAAGGCACAGACAATGCAGGGGGAGCCAGCCGAATGCTTTGGCTGCAACTGTGACACAACGTTGGTGCAATGCAGGAGAAGTCTATTTTTGGAGGAGTTCAGCAACAGAGCTGACACCAAGGCTGGTAATGGAGGTACGGGGAATATTGGATAGGATATACACAGATGTTAATGCAGTGTGACCCTGGGCAAACTGTATACATATGATAGCAATATACAGTACAAGCTATTTTAACATATCTGCAAACAGTATGTAGACTAGACATCTTTCTACATCATTAACAAACAAGCCTAGAGAGGACCACAGCATTAAAAACAACAGAGACAGTTTAAGCCAAACGGACAATTAAATTGAACAGTTTCCATTTGTGAGAAGGATGTTCTAACACATGGTATCTCATTTGAATTACAAAGTAACATGTTACTGAAAGTTTATATTTCTTTGTAAGACAGTAATCTCACTCACAGTTTATTAAAATCAGTAATAACGCTGGATTATTTATTTTAAAATTTAATTAAGTATTTAATTAATTTTAACATTTTCTACAGACTTGTGCAGCAAGCAGTTAGGCCTCAGTCACACAGTACTACAGACTAGCGACTCCCCCACTCCCCTACAGTTGCTAGGGAAAAATATTTTATCTCCAACTTGTTTCTTGTGATTGCTCTGATTGCTAGCAAATTTCTTTAGTTGCCTATAGTTGCTGACTTGTCCACTTGAATAAGTGGCCCATAAACCAAAAACCAAGAATATTGACATTTGAAGTAAAAGTTGTGACTTACTGCTATAACCAACGCATTTCAAAAGATACACTTTCACTAACGGCTGACTTACCCACACGAGTGGTTCCAGCGTCTGCACTATTCCTTATTATTCTTTCAACCATCTACTCAAAAAACGTTGTTAAAAAGTAGCCGGAAATACACAGGAGGAATCGACGATATCCAACAGAGCAAAATTTGCCAGCTCTGTCGACGCATCGCATTTCTAGAGATGTACACATCAGGTTGTGGCATAGGTTTTCAGAAGAGTCCCGACAGAGAAGTCATGTTAAAAATGACACCATGCAGACCCAAGCCAAGCATCTAACACTTGGTTTTCCCGTGTAACAAAAGCAGTGAGGAGGGGTCAGGTACTCATTTCTCCAGTTAAATCACTGTGACCACAACATTTTTTTTTAAGTGCTCTTTGGGCTGGTTTTCCCCAACTTAGCAGTTGGCTTTGTGTTAATATTTAAACACTAAAAGAAAGGCAGACAAAGTGGGCGAGTTCGATTTTTGTTATGTACATTGGCATTTAGAGCCCTCTCCAACGCCACTATTTTTCATAGTGAGTTGAGAAAGTCAGACAGACGCATGTACAGTTGGAATCATGCTCTTGCTTATCCATTAATGCAGTTGTTCACTGCTCAGTCTTGTTTCATATTGAAAGTGATATGTAAATGTTAAATGTCCAATCTAGTGAGATTGCCATTGCTACTTTTTAAGGCAAAGTGACTATTATGGTCACTCAGGCATGAAATGTGTTTGAATGTCATCTGAGTGCATGCTCGACAGGAGCTTTAGACA